>NW_026542596.1:110382347-112782347 GCF_028750875.1 Macrosteles quadrilineatus
ATATATATTGTATAAAATTGTTTTGAATATTAAAATTTAGAATTATGATTTGAATTATTACTTCTCATTAATTTAAATTGTAAAAATGTAATTTCTACTATATAGAAGATGCCAACCTATTTTTTAATTTCATATATAAAAATGAAGACCACATGTCAACATTGTTTTGCATCGCTCTCCAAAAAAAGCAACCTTATTCGCCATTACAAATTGATACATCAAATGAAGGTATGTAAACTATGTGATTTAATTCTGTGATAGTAACATAGCTCTAAAATCTCATATATTACAAAGTCACAAGACTTGTAATTTCTGTAAAAGAAATGTTGTTGGTCATTTTAAAAGACACGTAAATTCTTGTAACAAATGTCCATATACAATGATTAAATTTGTCGGTGAATCGATTAAACTGAACTTAAAAGTACTCTTCAGTCTTGTCCTCTACCGATAAAATGGACTTTAGTAAGGAGAATCAAATTTATAAAATATTCAATGGATCAAAACGGAAAATTAGTTAATGAGAAAGAATGTATTGCAGATTTTAGAAGCCCTTACTATCCTAACCATTGAGAAGAGAGATTTAAAGCCTCAAATTGAAAATGCTCTTTTAAAGATTGACGCTTCCATGCACAAATACCAAGCTGAAGGTAGTGGATGGATATATGACCACACTAAATATTGGCAGTTGCACGTTTACAAGTATAAGCCCCTAACTCCAAAGTCATACATTCCCACACCAGAAAGCATTAAATTAACAAAGAGCAGTTTTAAATATAAAAAATTCGGACAATAAATGCTTTCTTTGGTCAATTTTAGCAGCTTTATATCCATGGAAATACTAAAAATGCTGAAAGGGTATCGAAATATGCACCCTATGAAAATCAGTTAATATGACAAACATAAAGTATCCTGTTAAAATATCTGATATAGATAAATTTGAAAGACAAAATAATATAAGTGTTAATGTATTTGGAGTTGAAGACCGAAAATTTATATATCCATTAAGAAGAACCAAACTGAATAGTAATACTCATATAGATCTATTATTATTACAACAAGGTCGTAAATCACATTACTGTTTAATTCGTGATTTTAATAGATTAATGCTGCGGTCTACAAAAGATGACCATAAGAAGTATTTTTGCAAGTTGTGTTTACAACATTTTTACACTAATGATATATTAGAACGTCATGCAACATATTGTCAAAACTTTGATGCCCAACGAGTGGAAATGTCTAAACAAGATACATTACAATTTAAAAACTATAAATATCAACTTAAAGCTCCATTTGTGATTTATGCAGATTTTGAGTGCTTTATAAACTCCAATATACATATTCCATCGGGATTTGCATTTGTTGTTGTGAGAGATTCTAAGATTATTTCTGAAGAGTTATATAGTGGCGAAAATGTTATGGATGTGTTTTTCGAAAGATTATTTGAGACTTATGACTTCATTAAAAGTCAAATGGCGATATATATTCCCCTTGTAATGACTCCTGAGCAAGAGGCATCATTCCAAAACTCAATGCATTGTCACATTTGCGAAAAGCCCCTATATTTTGATAGGGTACGGGAACATTGTCATTCAAATGGCCGATACCGTGGAGCTGCCCATAATGATTGCAATTTAAACTATAAAGTAACAAAGAAAATACCAGTATTCTTCCATAACTTGAAAAATTACGATGGACATTTAATAATGCAACACTTGGGAAAATATAATCGTAAATTAAATTGCATAGCCAAGGATATGGAAAAGTATATTTCATTCTCTGTTGATGATTTAGTATTTTTAGATTCCTATAACTTTCTGTCCCTTCCATTATACAAATTAGCTTCCAATTTAAATACATTTAGATTCATAGACAATCCACTACTACAACGTAAAGGCGTATTTCCCTATGAATATATGACAGGACCAGACAAGTTTACAGAGTCTCTACCTCCAATTGAAAAATTTTACAGTACTCTAACTAAAGAACATATCTCTCCCAATGAATATGAACATGCTAAAAATGTCTGGACCCATTTTAATATAAACAATTTACAAGAATATCATGATTTATATCTTAAAACAGATGTATTGCTACTGGCTGATGTGTTTGAGACATTTAGAGACCTGTGTTTAAAGGATTACAAACTTGACCCCGTACATATGTATTCACTTCCTGGATTAACATGGGAGGCCTGTCTTAGAATGACTGGTATAAAATTACAATTATTTCAAGATATTGACATGCATTTGTTCATAGAAAGTGCAATCAGAGGAGGAGTCAGTATGATTTCTACACGTTACGCTAAAGCCAATAATAAATATATGGGCGAACATTATGATCCCAATCAAGAAAGTGTGTATTTAATATATTTAGATTGTAACTCGCTATACTCCACAGCTATGTGTGAGACACTACCCGTGGATGGATTTCGTTGGACGAATGAGATAGACTACAAATACAATCAAAATGATGAGTTTGGATACATTTTAGAAGTTGATTTAAAATATGATAAAAACTTACATGATTTACATAATGACTATCCATTAGCACCTGAGAAAATGAATGGCAAATTAATACCTAATTTAAATGACAAAACTAAATATATTTTACATTATAAAGCATTACAAAAATATGAGGAATTGGGTTTGGTTGCTACAAAATACCATAGAATTTTAAAATTTAGACAATCAAAATGGCTTGCGCCCTATATTAATTTTAATATTGAAAAACGCAAATGTGCTAAAACTGATTTTGAAAAAGACTTTTACAAATTGTTAAATAATAGTCTCTTTGGTCGAACAATTATGAATCAACGAAGGTTTCGCGACATATATCTCAAGGATGAGTCACTATTAACAAAATATGTCAATAATCCAAGGTTTGACTGTAGCAAAAAGTTTGATAACAATTTACATGCTATACATTTAAATAAATTAGTTGTAAAGTTTAATAAACCTATATATTTGGGAATGACCATTTTGGATATCAGTAAAGTAATAATGTATGATTTTCACTATAATTATATGTCAAAATTTAAGAACAAAAGATTTCTAATGACAGATACAGATTCTTTAATGTATTCTATAGTTACAGAGGACTTTTACAAGGAAATAGAATGTGACTTGCACTATTTTGATACCTCTGGATATAGTAAAGACCATTTCTTATACTCTGATAAAAATAAAAAAGTCACTGGCAAGTTTAAAGACGAATTAGATGGTCATATTATGTATGAATATTGTGGTTTAAGACCAAAGTTATATTCTTATATTCCTCTAAAATGGTTATATGAAGAAGACAAACAAGCTTTAGAGGTGAAGAAAGCTAAAGGAGCTGATGGTGCTACAGTTAAACATCTCCTTAGACATCAACATTATTTGAACTGTCTTGCCACTGGGCAAGATTACTATGAGAATGTGACAAGAATTAAATCTACAAATCATCATCTTCAAACCTTAACTATGAATAAGAAAGTACTATCGTTTGACGATGACAAGAGGTTTATTCTGGAAGATGGTATCAATACTCTTGCACTTGGTCATTATAAAATTGATCAAACATAAATCTATATTTGCCATTATTCTTTAACCTTTCTTTGTCTATTACAAAAAAGCCATATTTAGTTTTATCCCAACATTGATGACAGAGATTTCTAAATTGGTTAAATGAAAAATCATTACCAACATGATTGTTATATACATGTTTTAAATTCAAATCATCTTGTTTAAATAATATTAGGAAATTTACATTATCACGTAAATGTTTGTGTACTTTGCTGTAAGATTGACACAAGTAAAAACAGTTAATATTTTTATGTCGACCCATTGAAAAAAATTGTGTAATATTTTGACTATTTATGTCATCAAATACAACAACTGACTGTGATTTTACATCATTTGGTGTGATTTCACAGTCAGTACACGTGTGTAATTTCACTTCGTCACACAAACTAAATATTTCAATTATTTTTTTATATTTTTCTTGTTCTAAAGATTTTGATATTAAATATAGGTTTGTAAATTTTAATCCTTCCTTTCTTACAATTAAATTATAAATTACAACTGTCTTCCCACTTCCACTTGGACCACAAATAACACATCGAATATTGGTAGGAAAAAGACCCAACTTCTTTGGTATATTTTCCTTAGTATGTACTATTTTAAATTTGTGTTTTTGTTGAATAAAAGACATTTTTTATATAATAAAAATGGTAAAAAATAATAAGAAAACATGTAAAAAGGGCAAAGGTTTATTCCTAAAGCCTTACAGGGGTCGAGGGTTATTGAATACTCTTATAAATAACCTTCCATTTCCACTTCACATACCATCATATCGGTACTGTGGACCTGGAACGAATATACGTGAGAATTTAGCTAAAAATGTACCTCCAAAAAATAAACTAGACTCTTATTGTAAAGAGCATGACATATTCTACATGAATAATCCCGATACCGCTGCTCGGAACAAAGCAGACATGAGATTAGCAGACTTAGCTTGGACTAGAGTAACGGCCAAGGATGCAAATCTTGCTGAAAGAGCAGCTGCTTATGCCGTGACAAATTTGATGAAGGCAAAAGCAAAGATGGGAATGGGATTAAAATTTAATAAAAAATATGGACAACTACCAGCTGTTAGAGGCCGCAAAAGACGTGCCTCACTTCCGGGGGGTGTACCTAAAAAACGAGCTAAAAAATCTAACACCAAAAGTAAAAGAGTGCGGAATAGTTAATTTAGACAGTTCATCTGGCACACATTGGACAGCATATCGTAAAAATAAAGATATTGTAATTTATTTTGACCCATTTGGAATCCAACCTCCAAAAGAAGTAATTAAATATTTTGAGGGACATAAAATATTCTATACAACCGATCAAATACAAGATTTAAATAGTTCTATTTGTGGAATTTTATGTTTATCATTCATAAAAAATTTTTGTTTATAAAAATGGATTCATTTACTATAACATTTTCGGGTACAGAGCCAGAGCTAAAGTCAGTGTTCTTTCCTCCCATAGAATTAAATGATGATTATGTAATTGGATTAGTTGATTTTCAAAGTTATAATTCTATATTTAATGTGAAAAAACCTCTAAATACTTTAACATATTACAAAGTAGAGAAAAAAACATTACCAAAGGGAGAGATCTTAGTTGATGATTTAAACCAGTTATTAGATGGTAAACTTAAAGTTATAATAGATAAAAATGGAGAAGCATTAATTAATACTAAATCCAAACTTTTATTTAAAGGGCTTATTCCAAAATTAAATCAACTTAAAGGCAACAAATTAACCATTGGAGAAGGTGATGATGTTTTCTATTATGACCACAAAGCTCCAGTTACAATAGAAATTTCTGAAGGAACATATGAGGTGGTTGAGCTTGCAAAGGAAATTCAAAAGCAAATCCCAGACTTTTTCCTTACAGCTAATAATAAAACTATGAAAGCGACATTACTTTCTAACCACGTGTTTGATTTTACAAAACCATGTTTAGGGTCTGTTTTATTGGGATTTAAAGGTGTTTCTACTCCTGGTGTACAGTTTGAATCTACAAATAAAATAAACATTAATAATGTAAATGTGATTAGAGTAAAATGTAATATTGCAAACGGGTCCTATTTAAATGGAAACAAATCACACACCATACATAGCTTTTATCCAGAAGCTCCTCCTGGCTACAAAATTATTGAAGTTCCAAGAAATATTATATATTTTCCTGTAAATAAGAGAAGTTTAGATGTTGTCAGTATTACATTTGCCGATCAGCATGACAAGGCAATTGACTTTAATGGAGAAGAAACTACAATTACTTGTCATATAAAAAAGATATGAGAATTTATAAGAATTTATCTATAAGTATACAAAATGCTAGGTTCCTACGATCAATAGGACTAAAGTTAAAATTTTCTATTAATAAAAATGGAAGATTTTCTAGACGTTACAGGGAAATCCCAATTCGACGATAGTGTGGTTAAAATTACAAATCACTCCTATGTTCCCCACAACACTTTGGCAATAAATAATTCTGATGAAATTCGAATATGTATTAATAATCAAGATTTGCTAACTCTGCCATGTAGGAGTTATCTGTATATTAAGGGAGAAATTGAGAATCATGATAAAGGTCATTTTATAAATAATGCATTTGCGTTCTTATTTGATGAAATTAGATATGAAGTTGCAGGTAAAGAAATAGACATTGTAAGAAACCCAGGAATTTCTAGTCTTATGAAAATATTGAGCTCTTACAATAAAACAACTAAATTGTCAAATGTAGCATTTGATTCTGACACAAATTTAAAAGAGTTCCATAAAGGTGGCAAGTTTAGTACATGTTTGCCATTAGAACTGTTAATGGGTGTATTTGAGGATTTTAATAAGGTATTAGTAAATGTCAAACAAGAATTGGTGTTAAAAAGATCCAAAAATGATTTGAATTGTATATTAACAACCACTAGTGCTCCAGCCAGTGGTACTGCTGATATGATTCCTAAAATTACACTTAACTCAATTCAATGGGTGATGCCACATGTAATACCATCAGATGGGGAGAAGTTACAATTACAAAAGATGTTACTGCAAAATAAAAATTTGCAAATTGCATTTAGAAGCTTAGAGTTGCATGAACTTCCATCATATCCCAATACTACAAGACATACATGGTCAGTAAAGACATCTTCAAGTTTGGAGAAGCCTAGGTATATTATATTTGGTTTCCAAACAGCTAGGGATAATAGTGCACGAAAAAGAACTGATGAATTTGATCACTGTAAGTTAAAAAATCTCAAAGTATTTCTAAACTCTGAATATTATCCTTATAGTGATTTAAATCTCGACTTTGAAAATGGAGATGTCTCTAAAGCTTATGAGATGTTTATGAGATTTAGAGAGACTTACTATAATACTATCCCAGATCCTATGATAAGTAGGGCTGAGTTTATGAAGAAATATCCACTAATTGTAATAGACTGTTCTAGACAGAACGAAACAGTGAAGGAAGGAATTGTTGATATTAAATTAGAGATTGAAACTGCAGAAAATGTGCCAGCAAATACATCTGCATATTGTTTGATAATACATGATAAAGTGTTTGAGTACAATCCTTTGTCAAATGAGATAAATAAAATGTAAATAAAAGATGAAAAACATTCAACAAGAATTGGTTGACTCTGCAAATCAAATACGAGAGAAATATAGAGCTTTAAAACGTGGCAAGTTTCTAGAGGCTGAAGAGAGGTTTCAAACATTCCAACCTTTAATAGAGCCATTACAAGAATTAAAAAAAATTGCCAAAACAGAGAGGCCTCGAATGGAGATTCTCCCAATGACTCCATCTAGAATACCAATAATACCAAGATTGCAACCATTACAACAATCTACTCCACAGAAATTAGATTTTGGTCTTTTAGCATCAGACTATTTAGGAAATTACCTCAGTAAAAGTAGTATGACAGACACTACATATGGTATTAGACGAGAAGCAAATAAATTTTTTATTGGAAATAAGGAAGTTGACATTGCCAATGATGATGTTACAATTGCAAATAAAACCTACAAGGGGACAAAAGGTTTGTGGCAATTGTTAACTTTAAAAGAACCTGAGGATTATACTCCGGCTGATTTGCAAAACTATAAAGAAATTTTGGAAGCTACAAATGGACATTTAAAGAGTTACAAAGATGGTGCACCAATTTCAAGTAATAGACATACTAAATATCTTAATATAATTAAACCTCTTTTTAAATCTGTTGGTGAAGGTTTGAGACAAGTGACTGGTAAGAAAATAGACTATATTTATTGGGATGATCCTAATGAGCTTGTAGATAGGTTAAGACTTCTTTGGCTAAGTCGCCAAGCTGGTAACTCAGGAGTGGATAATGAAATAGATTCCATTATTGAGGAATTGAGAGAAAGTGGAATTATTTATTAAATAAAAATATGTTTATAGATAAATTTTATCGTTTATATAATCCATATAATAAACCTGCAGAACCCAGGGCTAGTAGTGAACCTACTTTAAATTTACAAGACGATAGTTGGAATGGTTTAAACCGTAAACTTGGTAATGTTAAAGATGGGGAGTTTGTAGATGATGTATCAACTTTGGGACAGACATTAACTAGAAAAGGTGATGTCTTCTTACAAGGTAAAACTAAATATGAGTTTTTAGAATCTAAGAATAAAAATTGGAATGCTAAAAAACAGAAAATTACTAATGTGGAAAAGGGTGAAAGTTTAAATGATGTGCCCACTTTACAACAGACTTTAATACGAACAGATGGTGGTACATTTGTGCAAGACAATAATAATTATGAATTTTTAGAATCAGAGAATGGTGTTTGGAATGCTAAGAAACGGAAAATTACTAATGTGGAAAAGGGTGAAAGTTTAAATGATGTGCCCACTTTACAACAGACTTTAATACGAAAAGAAGATGGTAAATTTATACAAGACGATAATAATTATGAATTTTTAGAATCAGAGAATGGTGTTTGGAATGCTAAGAAACAGAAACTTAGTGATTTGATGGAAGGTACAGATAGTAAAGATGCTGTGAATGTTTCACAAGTTCCAAAAATGGAAGCAGGCTATTGGAATTTTAATAATAAAAGGTTAGTACGTGTTAAACCTGCCATTGATGACACTGACTGTGTTACAAAAGAACAGACTATAACTTATAATAAAAAACTATATTGTTTTGATGCCAGAAATCTATTTATAAGAAATCTACCAAAAGGGGAACATTCGGATGACATTTGTCTAATGTCACAGGCTATGCATTATGATGGATCAAAATTTGTATATGGAGAAAATTTTTTTAATTTGATGGAATATAATCCTGATTTATTAGTTGCTGACCCCACATCTTTGAGTGGATTTAAGTATATAGATAATAGACCATATATACCAGAAAACTATGTATTTAAAAGAATGGAAGATAATCTATTGATTGGTGCTAATGGTGATGTATTTAGAGTTACAGGAAAGGATGATGTTATAAAAAATGAATGAAATTGCATACGAACTTCATAAGCCTGCAAGAAAGAATTTCATTAGAAGGTCTTTTAAAGTATTGGGTATAAACGAAACCTTACAAATAGATTTAATTGATATGCAAAACTATGCTAGAGAAAATTCTGGCAATAAATATATTTTAACTTTAATAGATACATTTTCTAAAAAAGCTTATGCTGCTCCACTAAAGAATAAGACAGGGTTAGTGGTTACAGAAGCCATTAAAACCATTCTACCAAAGGGGGTTAAAAACATTCAATCTGACAATGGAAAAGAATTTTTTAATCAATATTTTAGCAAACTAATGAAGAAATTAAATATTAATCACTATCACACATTTTCTACAACTAAGGCTGCAATTGTAGAGAGGTTCCAGAGAACTTTAAAGAATTGGCTTTATAGGGAATTTAGTGCTCAGGGGAGTTATAAATGGTTGGATTTACTTCCAAAGTTAATTCGAAAATATAATAATAAAGTGCATAGATCTATAGGAATGAAGCCTAACCAAGTGAATGTTAAGAATAGTAAATATGTGCATGAGAGGTTGCATGAAAGAACTTCTAAAGTAGTGCAAGTTAAAAAGCCAAGATATAAGGTAGGTGATAGCGTAAGGATTTCCAAGTATAAACATGTTTTTAGTAAAGGTTATACTCCAAATTGGACAGGGGAACTATTTACAATAGCAGAAGTTAAGAATACAAAGCCTGTGACTTATATCTTGAAAGATGAAAATGGCAATATAATCAGGGGAGGTTTCTATACAGAGGAGTTGTTAAAGACCAAGTATAAGGACATGTATTTGGTAGAGAAGGTAATTAGGAAAAAGGGTGATTTATTGTATGTCAAATGGCTTGGATTCCCAAGTAGCCAGAACTCATGGATTTCCACTAAGGATGTCCAAGGGAGCACATCATGAGCCGGGAGCACGCCCAAGTTCACGTGCAAACCTCAATCGATTTTGAGAATATACATGTGAATGGATGTGGATTTGAAATGAAACAATATAGATATAGTGTTATACAATGGTATTGAACATTAATATAGGCTTGTATAGGCCAAGAGCTGGATTTTTTAAAAAGTGGCCAAAAAAAAGCTCACCATTTCCAGACGTGTTTTTCAGTATTAAAAAAGTAAAAAATTTATATATGGGTGTATAGGTCGAGAGCTAGGTCCTTAAGAAAAGTGGCCAAAAAAAGCTCCTGGGGCTTCGGACATTTTTTTCGCCGAAAATTTTAAAAGTTCTGGGCCAAAAAACGCCGAAAGTGAGGTCATATTGTGGGTTCACCACTACTCTAAATTTACACTTGTAAGGGTCAATAAATGTAAGAAATTCCTTTTTAAGCTTGATTTCGAATATATATATAGGGAATAAGTAAGAAATAACGTTTTACAACTATATAGAGATTTGTAGGCAAAGATCAGGATTTTTAGAATTAGTGGCTAAAAAATGATCCTCAATTTTTCTCGTGTAAAAAGTGCAAAAATGCCAACATATAGCCTCTAAAACGTCTCCAGTGCCCCTATAAACGTCTCCATGCCCTCTTAAAATGAGCCAAAAAATGCCGAAAGTGGGGTCATATTGTGGGTTCACCACTACTCACGGTTCATTTAGTGCTACACACAATCATTGTAACTAGAAAGCCCGTGCGGCCCAATGAGCCGCATAGTATGAACACAGCTTTTATCTTCAATTCGAGTAATTAATTGTTGTTACATTTTTTGAGTTTTTTTTTTAAACTTGTTAGAAACGAATTTTGAATATCTTTATTTGTGTCATCAAGGTTCACCAACTATATTCCTGCCAACCAATATCAAAAGCCATATATGAACGTTCGTTGACATACCACATTCCACAATAATTAATAGTGTAAATGTTATCCTATATTTTTTATTGAAATATAGTTTATGGAATAAGATATCTAGTTTTTGACTATGACGGATATCTAGCACAAATATTTCACTTTGCTATACTTTTGCTTACTGATATCACTCGTCCATGTATTTACGATTTTTAAACTGTACAAACCAATAGATTTGTTTACAAAAATCCATATATTAATCCCAAAGTACCCACGAACTTTTATGAAAACTACAAGTCTCACCCCCATAAACGATGTACTTAAAATGTTCGTCATGACGAGAAACCTTGCACAAAACTATCCATTATTTCATCAATTGCTCTTTAAGGTCGTAATTCCTTTCTAAAGCCGGGTTTTCCTAGGCGCGGAGTCGGCGAGCGGAGAGAGGAACGCGGAGAGCGGACTCCACTTGTCTTAGGCAATTTAATGTTACTGTTTTCCTAGAAGCGGAGCGGAATGCCATGTTAATTTCAATTCCGCTCTCCACGTTCCTCTCTCCGCTCTCCGCTTCCGCGCCTAGGAAAACCCAGCTTAAAGAGAACTTTCCATATACCTAATGTTAAAAATACCTCAGCTGTACTTATTTGTACGTTTTTTTTTTATTATTAATACCTTATTTAAATCAGGTGTGATTATTTGTTTGTATTACTGTATTCTGATTTGTTCATTTTCAGCTTAACTTAACCAATCAATAGTTTTATTAATACTTATTGGGGAGCGAGCTGGCGTATTGGTTAGAGCGCGGGACTTCAGTCCCTGAGGTCCCGGGTTCGATCCCCGCCAAGTTACCAATGGATTTTATCTAAGTGATAATGCCGCAACCCCTAGGTCTAGCCTGAAGTAATGTGAAAAACAATCCCAGGCTCGTGCCTAGCGTCCTTAGGACAAAAAAAATACTTATGAAGTCAAACGGGGTGAGGCCCGTGGGTAACAGCTGGTATAAATAATATCGTAAAATTATATACCTTTAGTGTGTAAATTAATACCTTAGTTTCTTAGACTCTCAAGAGTGCAATTTGTTGTGAACGGAAGTGTACATTTTCCGTTCGTTAATCGCTCTCCAGGCACCCTCTGCCAATTAAACTCCTGCTTCCGGTCCAATAATTTAAACGTTTGTAATTTATACTTAGGTTTGTAATAAAATATGTCATTTTCTAGCAAAATAAAAAAAATAGGGGTCATGGTAATTTTTAGCACTTGAAAGAATTGTTTACATATTAACATGATATATTGTTTTCATAATAGTAACCACCATGGTGGAAGGAAAAAAAACATAAGTGTGCTATTCCCGGCCCGTCATATTCTGACGTTACTTGGATTGCAAACAAAAAATCACCTGATTGTAACTGTCAAATTGGTATGTATTTGTTTTGATTTGATTGTTATTGTGTTTTATAAAAACACACATTATAACAACAATAACGACCAAATCAAAACAAATACATATATTTATTGACAGTTACAATCAGGTGATCTTTTGTTTACAATCCAAGAGACGTTAGAATATAACGGGCCGGGAATAGCACACCTATGTTTTTTCCTTCCACCATGAGTAACAACAGTACTTCAAATATTTATGATTGTCAAATATTTTATTGTTATTGGTGGGTTATTGATTGGCAAGACCTTCAATTTGCTACAGATTATTGACCAAAATAATTGTAATCTATGAGTAGTAAATAATATTACCTTACAGTAGGCCTATTTAACGAAGCCATTTTCCGATACTAGAAATCTCATGTTTCGCTTTCTAGTAGTATCTACATCAGAGCTCCAAACTAAACTGGCCATTTTATCTCTTCGTTTAAAAGGAATTGGTTATATACTGTAATTGAACCTTCAGAAGAAAAGCTCACTCAACCGAGCAGTTTTATACGTAATTAATTAATAGATTAAATTGGGCACAGATTAATTAATAGATAGACAAGAAAAATTTCTTGAAAACATTGCATTTGTAATAAAATATCATTGCCTTTCAAATATATATATATAATTTATGAGAATACTAATTATATTGTAAATAAAGTTTGTAGAGTAAAGCAAAAACTAGTGATTACATATTTTAGGGTAATATTTAAAATAATAAACTGTTCCTTTGATAATAATAAACCACACGGTTTCAAACCAGTCAAAAGAGACCACTTTGGAGTCTTAAGATAAAGTTTTGAATTCAAATCGGTCAACTAAATGATGAGCTTATGTGTACAACAAAAGTATAGTATCTTTATAGTACCGTATCATAATAGGCCTATTTATTACAGTATTTATGAAAAGTAAAGAAAATCATGAAAAATATGTTTAAATTTGTTTAGAGAAGACTTATTACCCAGTAGGTGTAGCTTATAAAATGCTACTTACTTACTAAAATGGTACTTACTGTTTAATCGTGCTGCATTTTCAGCATCAGTAACAGCTGTTTGCCACTAGCTTAATCAAATGGGGTTTCATTACGTACTACTGAACTGTAATGAGTTTTTACCGAACACCAACCAGCTGATGATATTAATTTGTGGCTATAAACAAAAACATAACATAAACGAGTAATTTCACTACGATTTTGATGAAATTTGGTTTAAAGGTGTAAGGCGGGATAAACTTAAATTGAGTTTGCGAACCAGCATGATGTGACCATGGGAACGGGGTTTTACAGGGGGTTTTATGGGGTAAAATTTTTTTTTTCTCAATTTTTGGACCTCAAAACCTCTTTAAACTATTTTAAAGAGCTTAAAAAACAAATGATTTAGTATATCAAAGTGTTTTTGTACGGTTATTAGTAACGCAGAAAAATATATAAATTCTCATGTTATTCCTATTGAGAATATTGTTAAAATGTTGTAGTTGGGTTGTTTATGGATATATTTTTATCAAACTTGGCAAATTTAATTATTTTTTACTAAGTTATTAATATTTTACTAAAAACCACACTTTATTAGCTCCCTTGTAGTAGCAAACCTAGGTACACGTTAAACGTAATGTTATTTAAATAGATTTGATTGAAAATCAATTCAGACAAATGGAAATTCGATGTCGGCTGGATTGCTGAGACTGGGGTATTTTATTGTTAAGTTAGCTTAGAGTAGTGTGGTGAAAATATCGTACGTCACTCGTCTAAAATGTGTTTACCGAACTCGTATGGAAATCCCGCAGTTGACTTCACCTCGCACGGGAACGACCACACTCGTTAGGCAAACACGAATTTTTGGGACTAATAACATACATTTATGTTTGACTCTTAATACAACATCAATGATATTACATAGCAAATCCAAAGATACTGTATCAGTCGGATATTTTTACAGAGGTCGCCACAGTCATATATTTTGGGAGACGATTTAAAACCCAGAATCTGTCGTGAAAGCCAGAGTGAACGCGCCCGAGTTGAATTGAATCGACGCGACGAAATCGCGTCCATTCAACATTTAACGTTATTGACAACCCAGAGGTAAATATTGAGTCACATCTGTTGACAGGTTTTATTTTTATTGGTGTATGAAACAGTTCTAAAAGCTAATAGCTACAGAATGTATAAACGTTGTAATTGTTTTAAATGCATAAAATAATATTTCTTTTCTTTGTTAATTAAAAAATGTTTTATGACATGAGTGGAGCCTAGGTTTTATATATATATATACCTTTGGTAATGTGTGGCTGTTATGATACTTATGACTATTTTCAACTTATCAACTGATACGCCAGATTCTTAGCTGAACAACATACTAAAGTTTGTTAACTCACCGGTTACTAGAGAAAATTTTAAACTTATATAAATCCTATGTTAGTAACAGTTTTGTATTTGATCATACGTAATTGAAACCAATCTTCTTCTTTTATGTTTTATTAAGATCAATAAATCTTAGCTAAAATATTTTGTTATGTTGGTTCGCTTAGTATTTTACGGCTTATTTTAACTTGTTTCTATTCAATGTTAAATATATTTTCTTTAAAAATAAAGTACTATTAAGAATTTCTGTATATTTAAATTGATCAATATTAAGATATCTATATATTAATAGGCAAGCATGTTTCTTAAAAACAGTTTTTCTCAGCTCGTGTGCATCGCAGGGAAAACCTACGCATACCGTACTGTTAGAAAGATATTTTTCTGTAGATGAGCAAAATCCTTTTATAAATTACAAAAGGCCAAAAAATAAGCACCAACATTAATTTAAAACCATTACACGGGCCTTATGGGTCGCCATGCTAGGAAATATAACAACGAAATATAAATAGAAAATCAAAACAAATGGCAGAAATTGCAATCACATGTTTTATTTACAGCGTAGGAAAAAATAGAAAAGTATGTACATTACATATTTTTGCTCTAGTTTTAGACCACTGGATTAGCTCTAGTTAAAATTAATCTTTGCCCTATTTAACCTACAAAGCTATGGAAGCTATCAACAATTCTATGTTTAGCTGAACTCCAAAAGTCTAGAAATTTGCTATTAATTATTTAGTATTTGTTTTGTCTATCTATTAGTTTCAATTATACATGTTTATTTATCTATCTTTAATGTATCGGTAGTTTTAATTTGTTTTAGTAAGAATCAAACCGGTGACGTTGCAGAGACGGTTAATACGCTGGTTAGTTCAACGATTGCTTCATAAAATGAGTTCATTGAAAATGTAAACATATTAATTTACATTATAAGCTTCCCATTGTCATGAGACGGTCAAGGATTGTCACTGTAGCCCTGAGGATGTTTGCCTTATTATATAGGGTCAGTATACACCCTGTGGGCAATCCTAAGAAACTATTATGTATGCATTGTATAGCTACGGTACTGTATTTGCATTTATACGCCGTTTATAAATGCATTTTACATACAATGTATACGGTGTATTGTATAATATACATATTGTGTAATTTTTTCACGGGATGCCTTGATTTCAAGAGTAGTTTACCGTTTTTTTATCAATCCGTATAAAAAAAATTGTTGTCTCAAGGAAATCATTGTTTCCACTTTCTATTTTAGAGCAGAGTTTTGTAACACTAATAACTATTACTGTGTTTCGAGCTGATGTTGTTATTTATTCATTGAAAAATCGTTGCCCTTGCGTTCGGCTACCCTAATACCTTAAGCTTGCGACGGAACAAAAACTTTAATATTTGTTATTAGGCTATACTTACTATTGGTTTCTAAGTGGAAATCGAAAGGGTAATTTTTGCACTACGCACATATTTGTACCTATTATATGTACTTTTAACCTTCATATTCTAGCTACTGTAGAGACAAAATTTTAAAAAAATGTGTAAAAAAGTCTCAATGTGTTCAGAAAATCTTTAAAATATTTTGTACAAATATATTCCCTTCAGCCGCATAAAAAACATAAAGGTGTTTCAGAAAGGCTGTAGAAAGCATGTTTCCGAAGTTACTGAGTAAAAGTATGAAACATGCATGAGTATTCCCTTTGGCTATTGACAAGTGATGTTGTTTTGTGTTTAGGATCAAGAGACAGTACGACTTGTTTTGCTTTTGGATTTTTATTTTGTGAAAATGCATGTAACACTACAAACAGTTTATATCTGGCGATGATCAATATACGTTTTGTTCAATATTTTAGTGTTTCTTGAACTGCTTAAAACGTTGCATCGTTTTACAATACTAATCAACAAACACTTTTGGAATATAATAGGTTTAGCACCCGTCAAATATTTAATATTTCTATTCAGCTAACTTGCTACGTTGCGAAGACAACATTTTCAAAGCTTGCAACTCGCCAAAACGCAACAAAAGCAAGGACGACACGAACATTAAAAAAGCGTTAAAATGGTACATTAAGCATTTAGACAGTAGAGGAGACGACGTGACGTAGACCTCCAGTCTGCTACCAACCCCGCGCCACGCCGGGCTAAATCAGTATTGATAGCTCTATCTAAATGTTATGATAGGGATTCCCTCACCACGAACAGAAACAAAACCACCAACTGTAGACAACCTGTTAGCGGCCCGCGCCGTGGTATTCTTCCAACGCAAACCCTGCAGCACACGCTTGACTCTTTATTGCTTGGCAGCGCCAATTTAATATTTAATAGAGAATATATTCACTATTAAAAAAAAACAATGTATTGGATTTAATTTTGAATTTTCGAAGACCGTAAAAATATTAAACAATGCTTATTATAAATTTTTGCATAAAATTATAAAATAGGAAACATTGTTTTGACGGTAGAAGTATTTTTCGCGTATCAGATTATATTAGATCTGTCAGTGCGAGTGTTGTTATCATCAGTAATTATCACTGAGATACAGCTTCAGCTCCGGGCAGGGTTACATATTAATGTAGAGCAGATCGTCTTCTCTGAGGGATTTGTAATTACAATTACAGTGAATCAAATGTCTAAACTATCTTACGATATGCTTCAAGCAATATCAGCGTTTCCGCAATAATTTGGAGCTTCAATCAATAGTATACAAAGGGGAAAAATCTGTTTAATATGTGTACATTCTTTTTTAAAATTTAAAAACGGGTTACTAAAAATTACACTAAAAAGGTGTTATTATGTTGGTATTTCATTAAAAACATACAATTCAAATTCAAAGTTAATTGAAAATGTGACCTTAAAACTGAAGGTTTCGTGGGGTAATTTTGGGGGTTTCAATTTTTTACCTCCAAACCATAACATTTTACAATTTATTTTCAAATTAGATTTTGTAGAGCTTAAAAAAATTATCTAGAAGTGTTGGTAAAATGAATTTATTTCAAATAGTCTTTACTTGCTTTTGTCAGCTGATTATTTAAATGATTTAAATTAGTCATCTGCCAATGTTTTGTTTTTTAGTTTTTATATACACAATTCTTGTGCAGTTCATGAAAATAAAAAAATGTTAGAAGTGTTTGTTAATCTGTGAGTTTATCTTAAATTAAGCTTTCCAACATGGTGTCAGGTTATTAGAAGAATTACAATAATGAATGGAATACCTCTACCAGATCCACTTGACATTTCGGACAAAACAAATGCAGCAGAGAAATGGATGTTATTCAAGGTCCAATGGAACAACTATCTAACTTTGGCTGAAGCGTGTGGTGGCTCAAAATGCAGCAAGATAACAAGCAAAAAAGTTCAGGTAGCTTTATTCCAGTCTCTCATTGGAGGTAAAACATTACAGCTAATAAATAAAATATGCAATGACAAGGCCAGTGTTGATGAGATTATTGATAGACTAGATGATTATTTTAATAATGCTAAGAATGTTACTTTTGAGCGCTTTATGTTTAATAGTGCTACACAATCACCAAATGAGTCTTGTAAAGAGTATATTAACAGGTTACATGAAATGATAGGAAAATGTGAATTTGAGTCACTGTCAAATTTATCTAGGCTTGAAATTGAAGAGCAGCTCTTATGTGATAGGTTAGTAGTAGGTTTATCAAATAATGACTTAAGAAAACGGCTCTTATCAAAAAAAGATCTGACTCTTGATAATGCGACAAGCATATGTCTTTCTGATGAGCAGGCTAGTAATCTTGCTAAAAAAATCAATGAACGTAGAACTAACGAGACTGAACCTTCTACGGAAAATATAGTTAATGAGTCGTTTAGAATAAACAGTGATCAAAAACTTCTTTCGTGTAAATTCTGTGGGGGGAAACACCAAAGAGGAGCACTCCAAAACTTATAAAAGCCAGGATATTTAGTACTCTAGACCTAAAAGATGGGTTCTGGCATATAAAGTTAACCGAAGAGGCAAGCAAATTAACGACATTTTGGACTCCATTTGGGAGGTACCGCTGGCTAAGGATGCCTTTCGGAGTAAAGTCAGCTCCAGAAGAATTTCAACGGCGAGTACACGAAGAGCTGGAAGGACTAAAAGGAATTTTTACGATTGCAGATGATGTCGTAGTTTACGGCAGTGGAGACACAGATGAACAAGCTTTAGAGGACCATAACAAGAATCTGCATGCATTGCTTGAGCGAGCTAGACAAAGAAATATAAAGTTCAACATGAATAAATGTAAAATCGGACTGAAGGAAGTTAAGTACATGGGACATGTTTTGAGCAGTGATGGCTTGAAAGCAGATCCTGACAAGATATCAGCAGTCTCAAATATGAAAGAGCCTCAGAACAAGGAGGAAGCTCAAAGGTTCTTGGGATTTATCAATTATTTAAGTAAATTTCTGCCAGGACTGTCAGAAGTAGCAGTTCCAATAAGAACTCTAATTAAAGAAGATGTTAAGTGGACGTGGCAGGAATTACATTCATTGGCTTTCAAGAAATTAGTTAACATGGTGACCAACTCTCCAACCCTACAGTATTACAATAAGGACTCTCCTGTGACGTTGCAATGTGATGCAAGTCAGTTTGGTTTGGGTGCTTCGCTATTGCAAAATGGTAAGCCAGTTTCATATATATCAAGGACTTTAAATCCAACAGAATGCCACTATGCTCAGATCGAGAAAGAATGCCTGGCAGTTCTATTTGCCTTTGAAAGGTTTGAACAGTATTTGTTCGGTAAGTGTGATATTACGGTAGAAACCGATCACAAACCTCTTGAGACTATTTTCAAAAAACCTTTGGTCAACGCACCTAAGCGGTTGCAAAGAATGTTGCTGCGATTGCAGAAGTTTACATTTACTGTTGTTTATCGACCAGGTAAAACAATGCTTTTAGCAGATTTTTTGTCACGCGCCCCAGAAACTAAGTATGAATGCAGTATGCAGGACAATTCAGTAATGATTTTTGAAACCTCAATGAACAGCTCGACAAAGGAGTTTGAACAGTGTAAGTCCTTAGAGTACATAAATGTTACGGATGAGCGTTTAAACCAACTGAAAGAACACACATACAAAGACCCCGTGCTTCAGAAGCTTATACCGGTGATTATAAATGGTTGGCCTAATAGAAAGACTCAAGTTCCCAAGGAGCTATGGAATTACTGGCCTTTTAAGGAAGAGCTTGGAGTTGAAGACGGACTTGTCCTCAAAGGAGAGCGGATTGTTATCCCAAGTAGCATGACAATTGAACTAGTCCATAGAATTCATTTTTCACATCAAGGGGTTGAATCATGTATAAGGAGAGCAAAAGATGTATTTTTTTGGCCGGGAATGGCAGGAGATATAAGAAAAGAAGTTGAAAAATGTTTAGTATGCAAGAAATATGCACCGACTCAACGGAAAGAACCCCTCTTACTTCAAGAAACACCATCACGACCATGGCAGCGAATCGGGGTTGATTTTGCTCAAGAAGGCTCAACTCACTTCATTATTGTGACTGATTACTATTCGTCATTTTTTGAGATTAGGAAAACACAAAAATGTACCTCTGAATCATTGATTGTTTTCTGTAAAGAGTTATTTGCAAGATACGGCATTCCAGACATTGTAGTTGGTGATAGTGGCACCCCTATATTAAGTCAAGCATTTAAAGATTTTTCAGAAGAGTGGAAATTTAAGATAATTACTTCCTCTCCATATCACCACCAGGCAAATGGAAAAGTTGAATCTGCTGTAAAGATATTTAAGAGTATTTTAAAAAAAGTGAGAGAAGACAAAGGCGACTTTCAGCAGGCTCTTCTTGAGTTGAGAAATACACCACTCAAAGAAATTGGTAAGAGTCCAGCTCAGTTGTTAATGTCTAGAAGAACTAAAAGCTTTGTACCCACTTGTGAAGATCTGCTGCGTCCTAATGTTCCTGTGAAAGTAATTGAAAAGTGGGATAAAAAGAAAGATGCATACAAAACATATTTTGACAAAGGACCTCGCCCCACTGATACCAGGACAAGTTGTTTGGGTTCAAAGGAAACCTCAAGAGAGAAGGGATCCCTGGGTAGAAGGTAAAGTTATAAAAAAAGAAAGAGATCGAAGATATGTGGTACAAGTTGGTGGAAACTTATATGTTCGCAACAGACGCTTTTTAAAGACATAAAAAAAAGTTAAGAAAGGGAGGATGTTGGTAAAATGAATTTATTTCAAATAGTCTTTACTTGCTTTTGTCAGCTGATTATTTAAATGATTTAAATTAGTCATCTGCCAATGTTTTGTTTTTTAGTTTTTATATACACAATTCTTGTGCAGTTCATGAAAATAAAAAAATGTTAGAAGTGTTTGTTAATCTGTGAGTTTATCTTAAATTAAGCTTTCCAACAAGAAGCGTTACTGTATGCCTACCGGTTACAGAAGAAAATTCCAGAATAGTGGAAATTAAAAATTCTTAAGTTATTTTAAACGAGAATAAATAAACTGGTGTAGTTTGCTTGTTAATAGAAATATTTCGATCAAATTTAGCAAACTTGTTTATTTCCGTTCCCATTGACCGATCAATATCATATATACAATATCAATATCAATATCCCATTGAACATATGATCATGTTGGTTTGCGAACTCGTTCGAATAAACGTAGGTTTACACTTTGTACCAAATTTTATAAAAGTTGGTTCGCTTTGAATGGGAAATTCGCTAAATCCAATATGAACCTATTGTTACTTAACCCATTTTCTATGACTTAAAACGTTAAAGTGATTATAAAAACAGATTTTAAGCAAGAATCAAGGTATTAAAACGCACAAAATCCCGACCACCTAATTAATCACCTAACTTTTTGCTAATAATTCTTTAAAATTATTAACCAAAGATGGTACCCTAATGAATTGCTATATCAACAATGTCTTTAAAAGCATGATTTAAAAAATAATAACACACTTTTAACTAATAATAAATATATTCTGAGTTAGTATCCTTAATCTATTCTACTTTACTATTTAACTTTCGTTTTCCATGCTGTCGGTATACAACCAAGCCCTCCGGTGTGTGTAATACTCAGGTTACGGTCGTTGTAACTGCGTAGTTATGTCTTTAGACGTTACCACGATAATAAAAAGTCCACGGATATACAACATTTTATGTACAGAAGAAACTACCAGTGTTCTAAACTTGTGGGAGTGACCAAAATTAAGGCGTTAGCGAGCTCACGAAACCCGTATCATTTGTAATATTTCCTTTAACTACAACTTTTTTGTGTACTCACCCTCCCCTTCATTTTGGACCTATTTGTTTGATAAAAGAATCAAATTGCTGGAAATTTTGTCACCGGTGGGTACTTTTAGTATGTTTTTAAGGGACCCTTCCCCTAAAACTGAACCAAATTTGGCTTATTCATGAATTTTTCCGCTACAATGTCTTCTTTGCATGAACTATTCGGTGACGTAGGATATAGAAATTTACAAAATTTAGTATAAATCAAAATATTTTTCCAGATAAATTGTTTTATTTGTAAAAGTCTCATATTCAAGTATTAATCAAAAACAAGATATTAAACAACTTAAATAAATACCTCTCACGAAAACATCTTGTGGCTATAAACATACTTTGTGATATCCCCGAAGAAAATTAGCCAGACTACAAAAAATAAGAAATAAGGTCAATGAAATGTTGGTAATTTTCTATTAAATGGTGTTGTCAACGCTTACATATAATTGTAATACAATGGTTTGACAGCAAATTCAAAGGAATTTTTTTTATTTTACTTTATCATAAAAGGAGACTGAAACAAAATGAAACGGTTTTGTGGAGAGGGTATCCAAATCCCCCGTCGAACATTGTAATATTTCATATTCTCGCTCCATGGAAATTATTTTATATGAGTTTGTCCTCCTCACGCTTGTATGATCAGAATATCCTTATTGTCATTCCAAAATCGTCTTTTAAGATTGATAAGTTGGAGTCATGTTTTTAACGACCAAATATTGGTATTCAAGGCCACAATAAAACATTTTTTTATCTTGTATCGATCTATGGAAGAACGTATCCTCCAATTCCTATTTTTTTACTTACATAGTGTTAGATCAGTACTTTTCCCCTATTATGTGATACCGATTTTAATGATACCGCATAATATAAAAGCATTGACTATACACAGAATAGACTTTCCATGTGATATAAAAGTTTGAAGCCGAGAAAATAGATTAAGTTCAGAACCATCTCACCAGAGTTTACTAGTGTATTGGGTTGAATTTTTTTTCAAACAATGCTCAGGGCTTCGGTCTTTAGGAAACCGGGATCAAATCAGAAAAATTACCAACAGCGTAAGCTTTGCTACAACCTCGTGACCCAGACGCAGTAACGTGTTAAACAGCTCCGAGTTAAATCCTGACTCTATAGCATGTATAAGATGGATATTAAAATACCTAATTCAAACATTTCGTATTTGGTTATTTTTTAGTTATTTGTGTAACTATTTTGCAAGGTAGAACTTTGCTGCACATGAGAGGAATGTTTACAAACGAGCCGCAGGCGAGTGTGGAAAGTTTCCCGAGTGCAGCAAAGGCACTTTGCGCTCGCGTTGCACATTATGTTTTTCCTACAGTATTAAATTTTTTATAAAGTATATAAATAATAAGTCTTTCAAACACTATACAACACGTTTTTAGGTTAGGTTAAATCCAAGCGTTGAACGACATTTCGTTCAACAACGACTACGATCAGCTGGTGCAGCGGACGCTTTTAGTAGTTGTGTTGTAAACTGATTTTCAAACGTACGCGTATTACGTGCCTAATACAAGCACATTTTATTGTGTTGTTTGGTTGGAATACTGGAGTACAAAAAAATCAGTGCGGAGAAAAAGTAAGTAAATGCGGCAATTAGCTACTTTGCACACTATAATCAGTGCAAGGAAGCCAGCGAGCAAGGAATATGGTATTCCTTGCTCGCTGAAGGAAGCCCACATGTCAGGAAACTGTAGGAAAAAAGTTTTTTTTACATATTACTCGTATTGTTGTCAATTGATATTTTTGTATATTTTGTTAATATATGTAGGATTTTTAATGTTTTACTTAAAAATTTAGATATTTATCAAGAATTCGCTTTGCTATAACCCAAAGAAAAAATTATTCACAGTTTATTAAGATTGTGTTGGAATAAAAAACAAAGTGATTATATTTTGATTGTAAAAATTTAAAATAAATACAGTATTTATATTATAAGATGTAAGTTACATTAGTGCAAAATTACTTCAGTGGAAGTACAGTTTTAACGTTTACTATTGGATATAACGCTTCAGCACTCTTAAGGTTAAAGCAGTGATTTTGGTTATAATGATAAGCCTTACAATGTGAACGTAAAAAGATTGTAACATTTTTACGCTTCTCCTTAAAACGTTTAATAGCTCATCATCCACCATTTACGAGTCGTTTCTGAGGGAAGTAAGACGCTATATGGTTAATATTTCGTGTGGAAATTATTACTGTAAATTAAATCTGTCACTGATTCAAAAACCGTTCAATCGATGGCATCTTATTAAGTAAATCAACCATTGATTGCAGTGTTTATAATATGTTTATTTTTATTTTATTAATATACACACAACAATTTTCAAAGTAATAACTGACAATAGTGTCTTACACCATACAATTACGATGTAACTCAGTGCATGCCTCCTATAAATCTTAATCCAACAAATATTTATCATAAATAAAAATATAATTTTTAGACATTCCTTCGTAAGATTGAGCAAAAATTTATATTATTTCGTGGTTTTGACTGTTAAAAGATAATTGAACCTATATTTAAACTAAATTTCTTATTTAGAAATTATTGTTTTCTAGACTAATGGCTAAGCATACAAAAAGGAACCTAAAAATGCACATACAATGCCAGTTTTGTTGCAATATGGGTGTTAGTTTTTGCAAATATTAAAAACATATGTGCATTCCATATTACATGTAAACAAGTGATCTGGATGACATGCCTCATCAGGAAGGGACACGTATGAGGGGACTACTTGAATGAAGGTTCATTTGGGAGGCAAATATAAACCATCCGTTCATTTCGGAACTCAGAATGTATTTATTTCTAAGCAATCATATGCGTAAAAGCCTAGACTAAAAGATAAAATTTTTCTTTTTATTTAATTTTAAAGAAGTATTTGTGTTATCGTATAAGAAAATGTAGATTTGTTGTAAGACAATAGTGTACTTTTAGTAAGATTTAAATTATAAACAAAATATAGTTTGATATAGGAAAACTTACAAATATTCCAAAAAACTTAACTATTTTTTAGTAACAAGAGTATTTTACGCTCGTTCAATATCTAGTTACAGAGGTTGCCTTAAGGCTGCACATTACCCTAGAAGCTATCACATCCTAAGTAGTTATATCCTACCTTGACCAACATCCTTCAATTTACCAGTGTTTTTCAGCTTGAAAGTTTTCCTGGTTGTTCGATATCTGTTTTCAGGTAATTACGTTGAGGCTGCATATACAGCATAAGCTACCACACACTTGGTAATTATATGTCAACATACTACACAACAATTAATTTGCAAGTTTACATTGTTATTTGATAGTTGAAGAGGTTCCTTGAGGCATACCACACGCTTTAAACATAATTACAGTACGTACAACTTTCAAGATTGAGTTGTTTTTTAGAACTATTTTCTTCAGATGATGCCAAAGCCAGTATGTTACATCAGAAGCCAGCACCAATATAATACACTTTATCAATGATTCCCAGCATCTTACGTGTTTAAGTTGTTATACACATTTTAGGTGTTGTCTAGATAAAGTACTTTATGTCAGATGATTCAAATTACCAATCATTGAGATGGGGACACACATAGGTGCGTATTATAACTCAAATATGAGTGAAGGATGAGTGTAGAACGGTGTGAGATGATCTGTGTAGCCTTGCTACTGACTAAGATCAGCTGTTTCATTAGCTAGGATCATATATTATGTAAAGCCCAATCATCAGGAACAGCTGGGTCCAATTTCTAACCATCAAAAAGCTACAAACACAGACTTTTCTCAGGATCGAAGCAAAGAGCTTTTGATTGTTAGGCGAGCATATAACCACTCAGTTATCCAACTAGTCACATTATCTCGCAAGCTATCATATGCTAAGTAATTACAACTGTACCAACACACATTATCGGCTATTACCAACTACTTGCAAGTTTTCATTGTTAATGGATATCTAGTTACAGATATTGCCTCGAGGCTGCATATTATGTCAGATGCTATCACAACCTACAATATACCAACATACTACACGTTACCATCTATTACCAACTACTTGCAAGTTTACATTGTTGTTCCATAAATGTTTACATATTTTGCAATTTTGACATATTAGAAAACAATAAAAACCTTCGCGAGTTAATTAATCGTTACAATTTTATTTTTTTTATCATAATGGGGTGTGTTAACTAATAGAGAATGACCTAAAAAGAATTATTTTCTACTGAAAATTACTACATCCTTTGGTGCTCGTTGTCCTTTGCTCAACGGCAACTTTTAATCAAAGGTGAAATATAATCAACGTGTCTCCGGTGACGCTGAGGGCAAATCAACTCTTTCACTGTGATTTGACCACAGAGGAATAAAATGTAATGTTTATAATTATGTTTTTATTCTTCTTTCAGTTGTTTTAAAATAATTTGATTAACCATTTTTAGCTAACAACCAAATTTCATGAGCCCCATAGCTCTATTTAAGAATGGTACCAGGGGACCGAGCATGGCTCAAAGTGTTTCATTTGTTCAAGAAGTTAAAAATATGAAATATAGGCCTACTTATGTACGATTTCTATGGTAGTATAAAACGGTCTAAGATATGGATTAAATAAATTATATTCGTAATAAAATTTATCATGCTCAAGTATTGCTGCTGTGTAGGCTATTCAGAATTTTGTTAACAACCTGGTCGTCTCTAGTGATTGAAAACCATCGTAAATAAACATTAATGGCATTGGAAAAAATACTGAAATAAATAGGCCTACATCTGTATTTAAAATTGCACATATCACTACAGTCATTAATTAACGCTGGGCCGTTGTAAAAGACTTGATTATGTCATACTATAGTTAGTTTTGTGCCTAATTTTATCGTTTATTGGCATATATTTGACATCGGGTTTCTTCTATCAACTAATTGGCCAAGCAGATAGATGTATCCTACAATGGTGTGCTAGGCCTACAGAAAATGTTATCAAAATCCCACTTATAAACATACCCTTAGAATAATGTAAAGTAAACGTAAAGTAGAAAAAATATTAAAACTGCACATAAACACTCTGAATACGCTAAGATATAGTTATAGGCTAGAAAATATAGTTTCAAAGGCTAAATTTCAGAGTTTGCAAGACAAAAACATAATAGCTTTTACTTTATGCTCTAATTACGCAACGATTGCGTAAAGATAGTGTTAACGACACGAGCAGAAAATTTTAGGCACAAGCTTTGGCGAGTGCCTTAAAAACTTCTACGAGTGCTGTCAACACTATTTACGCGAGTTTCGTACACTACTTTACCTACAACAGTGTTTTGATTACTAAAAATCACTACTAAATTCTAAGAGAGGTTATGTTTTTGTTTACAACCTATCATTGTCACTGACAGTGATGCAACGAAACATTGTACCAAACACTAATTACACCACTCAACAATTAAACTGGCCTGAACAGCTGATTAGTTGAAGTTCGAATCATTACAATCTTACTTCTTCTCTCTAAATAATTGAACCTCATTGGTCCGTTACCCGTGTTGTTACGAGTAAAACTATGCTGTTATGAGATACTTGTCAATTCTAAGAACTGTACTGAAACGGCTACTTTAAAAAACGGTCGGAGGTAAAAGTATTTAACCAATTTATTAGTATTCCATATCAATATCCATATCGGAGAACACTTGGGTCCGAATCGGAGAGAGGCCTTGCAGAGCTTAAGTAGGCTATTTTCGTTTTCCTGCGGTTCTTACTCCTCGACTTGGCCTCACCACTTTGATCGAATACGAGATTCGGCTCAATGGCAGCACCCCTGTGCGCAGTCAGCCTTACAAGACAGCCCCCAAAAAATGGAAGCCCTTTAGAACCAATATTGATGATCTTTTTAAAAATAGGGCCATTGAACCCTCTGGATCACAATACTCGAGCGCGGCTTTCTTGGCCTCAAAACCAAACGAAAAGTCCCGCATGGTTCATGACTATAGGAGGTTGAAGCCAAGATTGAGATTGAGATCGACAGCGTGTCTTTACCGGATCTCCACTCTACTTTTGATTAGTTTGGAAAGGCGAAGTTTTTCACTGTGTTCGACCTCAATCAGGCATATCACCGATCCCCATCAAGAAAGAGTCAAGACATTTGACAAGTTGTGTTCCTTGGAATCTCTATCAGTTAACGTGGTTACCAATGGGAATAGCCGTATGAGCTCAAACACCGTCTGTTGGACTCCAATTTCTACTATGTCAAGTTCAAGTATGGGTTTAATTATCTTGATGATTTGTTGGCGTACAGTGAAACTTTTGAGAGCCATTTGCATCACATTGATAAGAAGACTATGCTCAAACAGGCTGGACACAGTAAAACCTGAGAAGGTCACTTCTGCCCAGAATGAAGTTTCTTTTCTAGGTCATATGGTTGCAAACAATTTCGATTCATGCGATCGCTTACAATCAAAGTTTACAATTACAACAGCTGAATTTTACTCCCTATGGACTAAAAAGGCTTTTCACGAGGCTTTTTAAGAGTAAACTAGCTACTTTAGACCCACAAAGCGTGTATTAAAATCGGCTATTTTTGCTGCAGTATGATAAAACGTTATTTATATGCTTTCTGTTAAAAATAAATCTAAGTATATCTTTGTATTGAATTTTTAAGAGGCAAAGGTCCTTCTGAAAGTAACATTCCGAAAACACATCAGGCTACGAATTTAAATATCTTTTATATTTCAATATCGCGCCATGTCCTAAAGCGCACAATGGCATTCTTAGTCTTTCATGGCCCTTACAATAGTGTCTTGAGCTATTTGTAAATGCTTTGCATTGTATATAGTAGTATGTTTTATAGCGATACGACTATAGGATTATGTTCAAACACACTTAAAATAAACTGGTGTGCTGGTAATTTTTATTAGGCTTAGATGTCGTTAAAAAATGTAATTTCAATTTTTTGTATAATAAGAATAATACTTTTAATGTAAGAAAAACTATACAAAATTGTAAATAGTAAAAAGTTTTAATGTTTCCCCTTTAAAAGCGATTATATTTTAAAGTAATAGTATGCAAATATTTATATTTTTTATATAAACAATTAAATGTATTACACTTATACTAACGAAGAATCACTGTAACAACTTACTTGTGTTGTAATGTTGTTATTGATGGGTAGCTATTGCTGCAAGAGTATTTTTTTAAATTATTTCAGTTAACAAAATGTACTACTGAATTAGCAAATATACAAATAAAACTCAAATAATCACTTTCTGAGACCACAAGAGAGAAATAATTGTACATAATATGTTTATAATTAACTAAGCTACATCAAAGAAAGAGGTGACGAGGATTTTTACTATCAAAAGGCTACTTAACACTTAATTTAATTTAAGTTCCATCCCTTAAGGGCTACTTTTAATTTCAATAATCTTTCTGGTCATGTATCCTTAGAGCATAAAGGAAATCCTTAGAGCATTTTAATAGCATTAATCCCACGAATCTCTCTTTAAAGTAGAAACAGTAAATATTAAATTAAATTTTTAATTGCTCTCAAAGCTAGTAATATGATCTAAAAGAAAACTCATTACAATTTTGTTCGGTTATTAAAGGGAAATAAAATATATGTTTAAAAATGGTTATGTAAAGTTAGGTACTGTATTTTAAATTGCAGGAGAAGAGGTTGCTGTGTAATAGTTTAAATAATGTTAGATGCTTACAAGTGTTGTATATTGAAGTATAAATTTTTCAAATATTTATTTTTTCATATCATACTTCACACCCAGATTTTGTTTGTAAGAGCAGATATGCTTAAACAGATTTACTAAACATATCCACAGTATAGTGTTTTGTTCCGAAACCTAACTTTGTGAATAATTTCAATGATAACTTCTATATTTTTCCACTTTCTAAAAATACATATTTCATCAAACATGCCTACCCACCATAACCTTTTTTTCTTTAAAAACTCCCATTCAAAATGTATAAATTGTACAAAAGTTTTTAGGTAAACGTGTTAAATTGCTGATTTATGATATAGTTACTTGTTGTTGTAATTGTGTAGTTATGTTAACTTAGTTGGTTGCTGGAACATGTTAAGTTTAAAGTTAACTTCAGTGTAGGCGGAGTTACACTAAACGTCTTGTCCCTTCAAGATAATTATGCTCAAAATGTAACGTTGTTACACAATAACAAGAGGTTCTCTCCCTCAATGTTCCTAAGAAATATTGTCTAATGTATAATGGCAAGAACTAAAACTAAGATGGTAGGAATTTGCTGGTCTTGAATGTTGTTTTTTTTACTTTCGTACTCTTAAAGGATGAAACTAGCAAATTACTTGTTTACCGCAAAAAAATATCCTATACTCTAATACGAGCCGTCTGTTTGTCTGTATGTCTGTCTGTAACAAATATCTCAAAATCCAGTGGAAGGATTTTGACTAAATTTTGGAATTAGGGACTTGAAACCCTAAAAACGTGATTGGTGACCACCACTGCTTCAGTATTTCCCTACAAAACTCATTTGAAAATTTAATATGTTATCAATGGCCTTATGGGTTGCCAAGTAACTATAATGGCTGAACAAATAACAAGGAAAAGTAAACAAAATACTTGTACCGTGTTTATACACGGCTACTTTTAACTCCAGGCTGCGGCGTGGTAGAATTGGCAACGTCGCAAGTAGGGTTGTTAAGTGTCAGACGTCCCATAAGATAACATGGCAGACAGGTGACATCTGCTTATTAATTCGCACTTTATTGTTTAAATTTAAATTTATGAACATAAATTATTTCTTAAAATATTGAAAATAAAAATACTAAATTGAAAACCAAAACAATATGAATTGTAAATCTATATATGTACATTTAAAGCGGAGTCAATATTTTCAAAGTCCATTAACCAAACTTTCGTAAATCACAAATACCGTTAGCTGCCTCCAAAGAAAACAGCTGTTACAACCCTACATGCGACGTTGCCACTTCGAAGGCCGCGGCCGGCCTGGAGTTAAGGGCGGCCGTGGTTTATATCAAGCCATCCACAGTATTCTAGCAAATTACAAAATACAGTACAAAGGGGAAAACATCAGTGTAACTATCGATCCAAGAGTACACTGAAGTGTTGATGAGTTTCGTGTTGGCGATGTTTGAGTGCTCTGGCGTCGACTCAATTTAAAATTTACATCTAAATAAAATGCAATTCCACTGGCACTTAAATAATAAAAGCCAAAGTTAGTTTTAAATAAAAACACAAGTTTCCTTTATACTGCTTTTACATTCGAAATAACCATACCGTGCCTTGGCTTGGTGCCCCGGTACTAAACATTAAAAGGAAGTGTCCGAAAGCCCATTAAGCCCTAAATACAGTTCAGTGTTCCTTTTTTGCCTTTAGTTAACATGGTTTATTTGAAAGTAGTCTCAGAGCTAGCAAATATGACGATACTGTTTTTGTATCAGAAAAAAAAAACTTTATAGTAGTAAATATCGTTTACAGATCTTAAAATATAGTACGATTCCAAATGTTATACAAGTTTATTGAATCAGAAATTGGACTGAAACAAAATGACTCGCTGATTGGAACGCATTCTCACTAAGGACGATATTGAATTTCAGTTAAGCATCTAATTAAATCTTCGATTATTAAATTTGTTTTACAACGAATTTCCTCTGATGATTAAACTATTTGGATGAAACTTGTGAGAAGTATTTTCATTATAGAGCATAGCTTGACAAAGAAAACCCTGGACCGAATACCATTCCTAAATTTGTTGCTACCTTTAGTCTAAGTTTAATGAGGCCATGCAAATTAATATACTAAGGGTTGATTGTAATTTATTTCCCTGAATCGTAGAAGTAGCTAGACAACTGATTTATTCAGCAGTAAAATGAGATTACTAACCTGTTGTCAATCAGTCCTATATTGTCGTGAATGACTATAGCGCGCATGTACATGATTTTGTAATTATAAATGTTTTGTACGTGTATGTGTGAACTAATTTTGACGACGGCTTGTGCAAGAGTATACGTTTGACATATGACGACTTAAGAGAAGATTTGAAAATGGGATTTTAGCCCTGAAACTATAATCACCCACGATAATATAGGACTGATTGATGACAGGTTAGCAACCTCATTTTATGTCAATAAATCAATCTCGAGGCAAATTATAAAAAATTATCCAGCAGAATTCGCATCTTCAAAGGTATAATTCATTTATCTATTGATTCAATTTAAAAACTTAAATCAGTCACCGTTTTATACAGTAATCTATACTCATAAAATAAAGTCATTGTATCTAGATTTATATAATATAAAATTGTTTTAAAAACTTGTTTTTGTTATAAGTTTATTTTAAGTAAAAGGCTTGTAAAAGAAAAACAATGAAAAATCTTACTAATAAGTTTGTGTGTTTGTTTGTTTGTTTGAAGTTCAATCACGCATAAACCACTGGACGGATTGGGCTGAAATTTGGCATGATATAGCTCACATTTCCGATTAACATATAGGCATATTCTTATCTCAAAAATCCTTTCGGGCTCCGCCCCAGTGGCTCTGTAGTTCCCCATGTTAACCTTATGAGTATTCACATTTAAAGGGAATTAAAAGAATTTAGTCAGCTGTTTCAACTAAAAAAGTTATGTTCTATGATATACAAAAGCATTAAAAAATATAAGATTTACCAACAGGGTGCAGCACTATATTTTTTTGCATTTATGTAAACAGCTAATTTGAACTAAGCAGCAACAAAAAACTGTGATACGCAATGAGAACTGGCAATGGAGGATTTTTTACAGTTATGCCTATGTTTTTAATGTAACGAATAGTTAGTGATTTTTTGCGATTTTTTTATAATTTATTTTTCTTTATTGTTTAAATGAAGTGGTAGAACATTATGGCTATGGCAGATGTGTAATACCATAGTATACCGTCAGGTTTAAGAAGAAGATTTTTTCAAACTTTGTCCTCCCCCATTGCAAACGCAAAGCTTGAGTATAACTGCAATAAGCATTTTAAACTTATATGCCAACCCCGTACGAAGGACGGGTACTCTGCTAGTTATATATATTTAAATAAATAGCCTGCTATGCTGCCTAACTATTATCACTAAATAACTTGAATTTTATAAGCTTGACGATACTAAAGTCGTTGCTTTGATATCGTTATTAAAAATATACTCCATGCAATGCATACCCAACCCCCTTCAGATCCTGAACTAATAGATTGTGTGTATCCATTAAAAAATGATGTAGCCTAACTGTGAAGTATGTTAAATGGGTAACCAAACGTATTATGTTTATGAGCATTAAAAACTGTTTTGGAGAGAGAGAAAATGAAATGAAATTAGTTTAAAATACACTATAATGTTGTTAACTATTTTACAAAACTGCAATTTATTTACAAAAACGTTAACATATATAAAAACGTACAATTTAAAAAATAAAATTGTTGGAATAAAAAAAATTTGTTTCACAATTGCATTACAAAGTACTTGAATCCATTTATATAAATCGATTTTATGTACTTTTTTCAATTTAAAATATTTTATCGATTCAAATTATAGTTCAAAACTTTAACAAAATATTTTAGCCAAGTAACTGAGATATTTTTAACTTTACATAACTTATATTTGTAGTAAAATATGGCAAATTGTGTTAACAGTCATAATATTTTCAACCAAAAACTAAAATTTATAAAGGAAACCTTAATTTTAAGCAGTTTTGTGATTGAAAAAATGATATTTTAATAGATCAATGCAAATCTATCAATAATGTAGTAAAGTATTTCTTTACGTCGTTTTTCACCCTAATATGCTTAAACTGTCTGTGCAATATGTATTTAAACAGAGCAAATTAATTTCTGCAAAGACAATCCTTTAAGTGGTGTTTTATTGCTTGGCAGTCTTTCCTCCTTGTAAATGGATTACTCACACATAATATGAAAACTAGATCAACACAGTCACATAGCTTGCAGTGTGGTTGTCTAATTGTCTTGGAATGTTGGTTAACAACAAAACGCACTAACCCTGAAGTTGTTGTAAATGGCTAACAACAGATCCACTACCAAGACTAACACTCTTGTTAGGAGTGCAGCAGCATTTACAACACTATATTAATCACAGGATCTTCAGCGGTCTGATTCCTTTCCTTTGGTTTACTTTAACAACAATTTGGTTATCTATATAAATAAAATCAGAGTTTTGTCTGTACATTGCTCAGAATCATAAACTTTTAGGTTATTTTTACGTTTTATACATTAAAGAAACCGAAACAAGTGTCACCTAAATTTCTGTCTGTCTTCCTGTCTGTTACTGCCCAAGAGCCATTTTACGCGGCCTTCTCCTGAAAAACGAGAGTACCTATCAAGTTCCAAATCATTTTAATGTATTCACTGGATTGGCGAGATTGTCTTTAGCCATTAAAAAATGGCGTCACTACTTTGTAAATAAAATGACGAACGTTTAAAAACCCAATTTTTGCGATTTTCTCCAAATGTTTATCACATATTCATCTATGAAATAACGAACAGCTGTTTCAATCAAGATTATTTCTTCTAGCTGTCACTTATATGTTTACATTGGATGTTGTTTACAAATACCGTAACCAATTCCGATCACGTTTTGAAAGCAAATCCAAACCAATTAAGATTTAAAAAACGTTTTTCCTTACATAACGGATTTAATTAATCGCAAGTGCAATAATTTGTAGGGTAACCGTAAATGAAAATATAGATTCTTTGTGTATAAAATTGTTCCTGAGTTTTGATAACTGGGGAAAAGACCTTGAATCAGTGTTGTATATGACTGGGAAACTTACATTTTTTTAATGAGCGTTTTCAGTCGAGGCTCGGCACACGACCGACGCGCGTCTACATGTCCATATTAAAAATAAAAGTAGGCCTACCGTGTATTTATGTTTTGTTCGTCATGTGTATAAGTGTACAGTTCGTGTATTTGTTTCAAAAACTCCAAGACGCGCCTAATGGGGAAGCTCAAGACCTTATATTAGGACTGATGATGGCGATTTAATTTCGCCGAAATGAAATGCATAATAGGAAATGCTGTAATAGGATACATTAGGATCGACCGGCGGACACAGGTAATTTAACCTTTTATTGATTGTCATACCGATCTGGAACAACAACAAACGACATAAAATGAAGTTATGTATAATAAATAGTTTGGCCAGCATATCTGAAAATATGCAAACCAACTGCTGTTCTTTATACTGTATATAAGAAGGTTTCAACTGAATACTATAAGATCCCCGTGCGTAGAACGGGTACACAGCTAGTAGTTTATAAAAGCATTAACGACTAACTTTATATTTTTTACTGTACAAACCATATTACTTAATTTGGCTTGTTTTCTGCTAAACTTATTTTAGATCTAATATTTATTTCCATCAGACAACGGTAATTGTTATTCAATTGATTACGTTTCTAATGGAGACAAGAATAAATACAAAGTGCAGGGCCTGCATTATATTTTGATGATGAGTTTTAACCTAAAATTATAAATAATCCATTATAAAGAATGTTTTGTCGAAACACCTTAAACCTAACAGGAAACCAAATTATCTAGTTTTGACGACAATATTGTAATAAGCATACCTCTGTGCTACTTAATCCATTTAATGTAAAACATATTTAAAAGATAACAATATTTTTAACAAATGAAATAGCCGATTTGATCGTTTGGCTTACACGGTTTAACAGTGTTCATTTTCCAATGAAAATAAGTGGTTATAATTTGGTAATGCTGACAACTTGTTATTAAATAGTGCTATGATTTAGAAAACATAATTCCATAAGGAAAATAATAATAACGTCTACAAATTTATTTATATCTAGTAATTTGAAGAACCTATCCTGTAATTAAAAAGTATGTTTAGCAATAAACTCAGTTTTTTTTAGTTTAGAATGAATTCCGGTAACATGTTTCATTAAGTTCATCAAAAGCTCGCCAAAGGCGGCTGGTTGTTTTGTATCCCATTGTTTTTAATTGCCAAGCTTTTGAGTGTAACTTTTAACTGTTTACTTTTGGCCTCAATTAATCCTACTAATATTATAAATGAGAAAGTTTGGATGTATAGATGTATGTATGTATGTATGTTTGTTTGTGACAAGTAAACGCGAAAATTACTGGTCGGATTGGGATGAAATCTGGTGTGATGATAGCTCACATTCTCGATTAAAATATAGACGCATTCCTATCTCAAAAGTCCTTTCGGGCTCCGCCCCAGTGGCTCTGGAGTTTCCCATGTTAACCTTATGAGTAATCATATTTAAAAGGAATAAAAGAATTTCGTTAGCTGTTTCAAATACACAAGTTGGTTCTATGATATTAAATAGCATTAACAAGTTATAAGGTTTACCAACAGGGTGCAGTACTATTAACTTTAATATAAAACTTCATTATAGAATATCTTTTTCCAATTTATGTCAATGGTTATAGAAATAAAAAAATATTTTTTCTGTATCAACCCAGGCCCTGCTTTAGATTTTTTTATAGTGTTTAAGTAATTGAAATATTAAGAGAGATGAAGGTAAATCGTGTATGTGAAAATGTTATTTGAACATTTTGTAAGATTTTCACAAGATTTAAAATTAATTAACACTGATATTGTGGTTTCCACTACTTTACAGATTGAAAAACCATAAATGCTATAAAGGCCATAAAGGTTGAATTTTGGGCTGCACTTTAGTATCTGTTCCTACACTCATTCGAATGAAATATCGAATTCTATAATTTTGCATTTGAATAAGTGTAGGACAGATACTGTACTAAAGTACAGCTGAATTTTGTTTCTAAAAGCGTTGGTGGATGTGTAACTATTTTTTCCTACAGTTACCTAACAATGTTCATGTTCTCTCACTGATTTGAGAAAGCAAAGTGGCCAATTCGCTCATCAGTGAGACAATGTTAACATTGTCTCACTCCAGATTTGCAACGTGAAGGCACGAAATAGTGAGCGCGTAACATGCAGGCAACGTAGTATGCGCGTGAAATACGTTGGCAGCACTGGCTGTAAATCAGCTGGTCAGCTGTTGTACTGTTGTATTTGTCACTTCACATTAAATGTCATATTAAAAGTTCACTTCTGTGTAAAAACAGGTTATGTTTCTTCACCAATTTATTTGTTTTATGGTAACTGTAGGAAAAGTATAATGTGCAACTCGAGTTCAAAGTACAATTGCCTCACTCTAGAAACCATTCCTCACTCGCCTACGGCTCGTGAGTAAGGATTTCTCTCGAGTGAGTCAATTGCTTACTTTTCTCACTAGTTGCACAAATAACTATATAGAACAAATGTAAAGATCAAAATGTTTCTATTTTGTTTTCTCTTCCCGTTGCAAAGCAAGTGTACAACAGCTAGTTTACTTTTAAATAAAGGCTTTTAATATAGTTACACGGGAAAGAAAAGTTCTAACGTTATTTCATACACCCAACCCCCCCCCCCTCCCCTCTCACTGTTGAGCTAGGTTGACAAGTGAGAAGTAAATATTGAGCTGCAGCTACCGTCTCTGTCAACAGTTGTTATTTTCCAATTTGTGTTTTATTTTCTAAACTATGACGAATACACCTACGGTATTTGTTTTCTTAATACAGTTTTAAATTTTCGCAAAATGGTAAATCATAAATTATCCAAAAATTAGATTATTTTTATACTATCAATCAAAATCTAATTTGAAATCCAACCGAACACTCTTCGAACCTATTAATCCAATGACCATACAAGTTTTTTAAATTACTTAATATAATATATCATGGAGGTCTCTGTTTTGTTGCAGATTCGAAAATCTCTTCGTATTAAAAATAAATGAAGTACCAGGGGGCCGAGCATTGCTCGTGGTGTTTAATTTGTTAGAGGTAAAAAAATCACATATACCTAGATATGTACAATTCCCATGACATTATAAAATAGGTCTAAAATAAGTAGTAAAACTAATAATATAATTACATGTTATCATGCTCAAGTATAGTTGCTATTTGTACAACATTTTGTACCTTGTCGCCTCAAGTCATTTAGAACCATTGTAGGTCTAAATAAACAATTATTACTGACACAGTAAAAATACCAAATAAAAAAATCTGCATTTAAAAATAGTATTATAACAGTACTGTATTTTCATTGTTTTAAAGCTGAACCATTATATTTGACTTTATTTTATAAAGTTATCTAATTTTTTATAGTTTATTGACCTACTTGACATTGGGGCAATTAATTCACTAAGCCGTTAGACGCATCAAACAATTCTTTGCTAGGCCTAAGTTATTTTTATCCAAAACTATAATGAATCTACAAAAGTCTAGGACTGCAAAAAAGCTAGTAAACATTCTAAAATTCCAGTAACAAACTCGTGATAATATTTAACATATGTTGAGCAGCATTGATGCGAATCTGTCACATGTTAGTCATTGGGATCGCGGAACGTCACAACAATGGAATCGTCTACGGAAATTTGGATAGAAACATATGGATCAAAAACATAAAAGAACTATGTCACTGGATTGAATCTAATACTAATAATCTCTAAATCTTTTTGGACGTTTTTTAGAGAGTTGTATTTCAATAATTAAACAAATATATTTATTTTCGGGACATTTATTTGTTTATGATCCTTAACGTTTCTATTTCATAATCCGGGGGATCGTTAAACAACGTGCCAATTCTGGCGGCACATTGTCAAAAACTACAGAAACGCCTTGGCTTTTCCTCAAGCCTTTAATTCAACAAAATAATGGTTAGATGATTTGTCATAAGCATATGTTAATTCATTTATTTACTTATAATTTGTTTAGTTAAAATATATTAAACATAAATTTAAAGTTTTCAACAAAAAAAATTTTTCCATAATAAAAAAGCATGGATATTGTTTCTAACACCGACATAGCACTTTAAAATTATAATATTTTTCAAGTATGTTAATGAAATAGAGTTAACAGTTAGTTTACAATGCAACAATCAAATCAGCTGGTTTTGTAAACAAAGAAAATGACAGACATTAAATTTGGTTCAATGTTTTGATTCCCTAAACTCTGACCTTGACGGAGATTTGACCTAATTTTTTGAACTTTTAATGCAGTTATAACCTTATTGGTTACATAATTTTAAAGGTTATGAAATGCAAAAAAAAACATTGCATAAGGGTTAATACTGTAAATAGTTACAAACACCACTTTGAAGCGGTAAAGAAGTTATTTACAAACTTGGGATCTTTTTCAGAAGAGAGCCCCAAACTGTTTTATTTATGTTATGTGAGATTAAAAACGGTGGAAATAGGGTTATATGTTAAAAGTGTTGCAATGATTTTATAGGAAATTTAACATGGTTTCATTGGTGTAGGTTAAAATTCTGTATACATGTATTGTTTTGATTTCTATGCTTGGTTTAGTCATTGAATATGTAACATATATATTCAATGGTTTAGAGAAACTACCAAAGGTTTTAAAAATCAACTATTACAGCTTAACAGGTGGGGTTATAAAAACTAAATTTTGTTTGACATTTTTTATTTCTTAATTTTAGTTAGTAGAATAAAAGGACAAATTAAGGCACTTAGTGGTAACTCATCCTGTACATATTAAACAGTTATTTTATACAAATGATTCAAGAAATTAAATATTTTGTTCTATCTTGGAGACAAAATTATTGTTTATAAAAGCTGTGTCTAAAATTAGTTATATCTTAAAAAAAAAATTAAAATCCTTAAACACAAACTAAATAACTTGTTTAACTTACATACAAAATAACTGACTACTAACACTACCAACAGTTATCCACTGAAAACAGAGAACAATGAGACACATTGTGTTGGTGGCCTTTGGGAGAGCTAACTTTAACCAACTGTGCAACTGGCATATCACTGGAGAAATAAACTCTAACTAAATATAATAATGTGATGGAGTAGCTCCAAGTACACAATAGTATTTATATCTTGGCATAGTTGGGGGAATTTTCTTTATGTCAACATCTAGGAAACATTTGATTGTCATCCTTTCGTTATGAAATTGATACTATACATTAAAATTGTTTCTTCAATAAATTATTTTGCTATCTGTCATTCAAATTAGTTTTGATTATACCTCCTGGGTTGGCAACTGCATTGTTACAAAGGAGTTATTTTTATTACTGGCAGAACTTGAACCCATATCCCTAAATATAAAATTAAAAAGAATATGGTTTTGAAATCCTACTGTGAAGCCAAACCTTGGTATTCCATTTTCACCCTTCCATGAAAAGTAATTTATTACTAGGGTTGCTTTCAGAGAGGTGAAAGCCAGTTGAGCGGAACAAACGTGATTTGATATTTGTATAAGTAACTAAATGTAAAAAGGTAAATCGATTTATTTACTAATGCTGGTTTTAAAGATTAAAATTATAATAATTCAAATTTACCTCTTCGAGAAGTGCATTATGGTAGTTTTGACCAGGAAAATATTACAGGAGTTGGAATCTGATATTAACATCCAAAAAGGGCATTAAAGTATAAAAAAGAGAAAGGAAATTTAACATTCAAATTCAACTGTAGCCTACAACAAAAACATTGGACTTCATTTTTCACCCTTACAATTGGTGAAAGTTTTTAAGTATAAAAAAACAGTACCTATTAAAAAACGAGTATTGTATAACAACAGGAGAGGAAATGTGACATTTAAATTCAACTGTGCAGCATAAACATCGGTTAAACTCAGCTTTCTTTGCTGGAAATAATTTATGATTGTTAATACCAAGTATACTTGATGGAGGATATGATTGTAATGTAACTGGAATGTGGTCTTCTGCCATTATTAGGACCATTTAGCGACGGCATTTTAATACTGGCCTTAATAATACCATTGGCCATTGAATACAGTAGATTTTGATGAAAATGCTGGCTACAAATTCAACATGGGGATGGAATGTCTAGTTGTATTGATAGTCAAAGATAAAACATAGGCCTACGAAAAATGTAGGGCTATTTTAATCTAAGACTCAAATGTAAAACTCCTTTAAAAGACTAAAATAAACTGAATTATCAGTCATGTATTTCAATGTGTAAAAACGTAAAAACTGCAAAAAGACTTACTTATTGAACAATAAAATAAGATGGCTGAAATGTAGGCATAAACATAAGTAATAAGTAAACATCGCATTCAGCTGATTTAAGTGAAAACAGAATAATATAATAAGTAGGGAAGACATGCCTTAAATATACAATGTAGATAATATAATTAGAAATTAGTAGCCTACTTCTGGACAGGTCTAGACAATTATCCATACCGTGGTTAAAAGTGTACTTCTATAAGCCCAGGTTTACTTATTACGGTTATAACTGGACGTATGTATAGTCCGTGGCTTGGCAATCAAATAACAGTATTTATATAGGATAGGCTACTGTTATCAACATTTGAAATGACTGAATTGTTACCAAATTACTGTTTCACAAAATGCAGATTCCATTTTCAGCCGAGCCAATTAAATGAGGATTTGCCGAACAATTATTAATATTACAGAATAGTATATGATGATATACTGTACAACTTTTCACATTCCATAAATTATATGTTAGTTTTGCTATGGTCAAAGGTCCAAATCCAAATGTTCTCTTTTCTTTTGGTCAGTATGTAATAATTTGCTAGAATCATTAACTTTATATAAAGTCAAAGCTAGAATACTGTGGATGGTTTGTTAAATTTTTGAAATCGTTTCCCCGTTTAACCTTAACCAACTATTTCATTCCAAAAGATAAAAATTATATGGTGCAACACAAATAAACAACCCGATCACCTACCTATAACCTACACTTTACCTTCCTAATCTAACCTTACTTCAAAAGTCACGAATACTCATATACCCCGACCTACCTCCCCACATGCCTAAATTAGATCAGTGTTCAATCTGCGTTTTATCAATAAGTGTAATAACTTACTGTACCGTCGATGTAATTCAACATAATATAACCTATGAGGTATTATCGGATTAAATACCAATTCGATGCGGTTATATATCGCTTATTAAATCCTGATTTCTAACATTGGCTGTTTCTAATCAGCTGGAAACACAAATAGGTTCCCAAGAAAGTAGCCACCGGTCCGTATCCCTCCGCTCCTTGTTTATTTATGCTCCGCGCATTGAGAAAGTAGTTCCGTATATTTTCTCGATTTTCAGTGAATTCCGCGCCTAAAAAAAATGTTTTAACGGCATTTTCTCGTTTATTAAAATCATAGGAATGGTTTAAAAACGTTTAAAAGAAAAGTATAGAAAGTTCAGAAATACCTTATGATTCTCTTGTTTACATTTTTCTTGTAAACAAAAAAACTGTCATAACTACTTTAGTCCCATAAGCCTAATGTTAAAAATTTGAAATTTTAAGTTCGTTTTAAATTGCATTAGCATTATCTAATTGAAATTTGTTTGTTTACAAACCATCTCATTATTAGTCTAAGTAATCTAGTTAAGTTTGGCTGAAATGTGTTCAGCCGTTATTGAGTGATGGTGTTATATTGTTTGCATTGAAGTTGATCCCAAAGAGCTTCGCTCGCTTCGCTCGCTCCGCTCAATTATAGTACCGGTAGTTTTTATTAGCGAATTTTCCATTTAAGGAATTAGCCATAACTGTAGGTCTCGCGGTAAGATCTAGACCCGGGACCAATTTACTTTTTTATTTTGAGGTCCCCATAGAGGCCAAAAACCCTCCGCTTATATTCATATATATATATATATATATATATGTCCATTAGCATGATAACTCAAGCAAAAATGATCCGATTTTGATGAAATTTGGCTTGAAGGTGTAAGGCAGGATAAACTTGAATGAGTTCGCGAACCAGCATCATCGGGCTATGGGAATGGGGGTTTATGGGGGGTTTTATGGGACAAAAATTTGTTTTTACCATTTTTGACACCAAAAACACAAAATTTTACAATTTCTTTCCAAGCCATTTTGCAGGGCTTAAAAAAAGGAAATAATTTTGTATATTGAAGCGTTGTATGCCTAACGGTTATGGAGATGATTCAAAAAAGTTGTAGATTACAAATTCCTATGTTATTCTTATGGAGAAAAAACTGTTGTAGTTTGCTTGTTTATGGATATATTTTAATCAAATTTGGCGATTTTTTATTATTTCATTCTAAGTTATCAACATTTCAATAAAAAAACCTCAATACCTTCCCTGTAGCAACTCTAAAATTAATGTTATTTAAATAGCACATAAATCTGACAATTTTAAGAGAATATTTTAGTTGAAATCCAGCCCAATTGGAAATTTGCTTAGTCTCCAGGCTTGCTGCGGAAAGGGTATGTAATTAATCTAATATTTTTGAGCGGAGCGAGCGAAGCTCTTATACGTCGACTTTTATGCATTTCGTAATACGCAAACTCCTCCTAGACGGCTGAATCAATCGTTTTCAAATTTTGCATGGTGATAAAGACCATATCGGTGAGTGCCAACATCTATATGGCGTTAAAAAAGGCTCTCAGGAATCCGCCCCTCTGGGTCTCAAAGTTTCAATGTAATCCTTATGGAAGCAGTATTTGACACATAAACAAAGACATATGATCAGCTGTTAACTTTTGAATACAGTAGATAAATAAATAGCTGATAGCATTATTCCACAGATATTAGAACATAAACGGTGGTATGGATCAAAAATATAATCAAATGACGACACTAGCTTGAGGTCCGTGACGTAGGAAGTGGTGAAGGAAGTAGTAAAGGTGAGCAGTCTGGAGTGTGGGAACTGTTTCTGACGATTAGATTAAGGTATCTGCATTCCTAAAATTCTATAGGAAGGGAGGAAAATGGGTCCGCGACGTAGGAATTGGTGAAGGAAGTAGTCAAGGAGAACTGTCCAGAGTGTGGGAACTGTTTATGACGATTAGATTTAGGTATCTGCATTCCTAAAATTCTATGGGAAGGGAGGAAAACGGGTCCGCGACGTAGGAAGTAGTGAAGGAAGTAGTCAAGGCGAGCTGTCCGGAGTGTGGGAACTGTATATGACAATTAGATTAAGGTATCTGCAATCCTAAAATACTATTGGAAGGGAAGGAAACAGGCCCGCGACGTAGGAAGTGGTGAAGGAAGTAGTAAAAGCGAGCTGTTCGAGGTATGGGATCTGTTTATGACCATGTGATGTAGATTAAGGTATTTGCAATTATAAAATGCTATGGGAAGGGAGGAAAATAGGTCCGCGACGTAGGAAGTGGTGAAGGAAATAGTCAAGGCGAGCTGTCCGGAGTGTGGAAACGGTTGTTGAATATAAGATTAAGGTATCTACAATCCTAAAATGCTATGGGACGGAAGGAATACGTCAAGGCGAGCTGTCCGGAGTGTGGGAATTATTAATGACGATTAGATTAAGGTATCTGCTCCCCTAAAATTCTATTGGAAGGGAGGAAAACGGGTCCGCGACGTAGGCAGTGGTGAAGGAAGTAGTCAAGGCGAGCTGTCCGGAGTGTGGAAACTGTTTATGACGATTAGATTTAGGTATCTGCATTTCTAAAATTCTATGGGAAGGGAGAAAAACGGGTCGGCGACGTAGGAAGTGGTGAAGGAAGTAGTCAAGGCGAGCTCTCCGGAGAGTGGGAACTGTTTATGACAATTAGATTAAGGTATCTGCATTCCTAAAATTCAATGGGAAGGGATGAAAACGGGTCCGCGACGTAGGAAGTGGTGAAGGAAGAAGTAAAGGCGAGCTGTTCGGAGTATGGGATCTGTTTATGACCATTAGATTAAGGTATTTGCAATCATAAAATGCTATGGATAGGGAGGAAAACAGGTCCGCGACGTAGGAAGTGGTGAAGGAAATAGTCAATGCAAGCTGTCCGGAGTGTGAAAACGGTTGATGACTATTAGATTAAGGTATCTACATTCCTAAAATTCTATAGGAAGGGAGGAAAATGGGTCCGCGACGTAGGAAGTAGTCAAGGCGAGCTGTCCAGAGCATGGGAACTGTTTATGACGATTAGATTTAGGTATCTGCATTCCTAAAATTCTATGGGAAGGGAGGAAAACGGGTCCGCGACGTAGGAAGTAGTGAAGGAAGTAGTGAAGGCGAGCTGTCTGGAGTGTGGGAACTGTATATGACAATTAGATTAAGGTATCTGCAATCCTAAAATACTATTGGAAGGGAAGGAAATAGGCCCGCGACGTAGGAAGTGGTGAAGGAAGTAGTAAAGGCGAGCTGTTCGGGGTATGGGATCTGTTTATGACCATTAGATTAAGGTATTTGCAATTATAAAATGCTATGGGAAGGGAGGAAAACAGGTCCGCGACGTAGGAAGTGGTGAAGGAAGTAGTCAAGGCGAGCTGTCCAGAGTGGGGGAACTATTAATGACGATTAGATTAAGGTATCTGCATTCCAAAAATGCTATGGGAAGGGAGGAAAATAGGTCCGCGACGTAGGAAGTTGTGAAGGAAATAGTCAAGGCGAGCTGTCCGGAGTGTGGAAACGGTTGATGACTATTAGATTAAGGTATCTACAATCCTAAAATGCTATGGGACGGAAGGAAAACAGGTCCGCGATGTACAAAGTGGTGAAGGAAGTAGTCAAGGCGAGCTGTCCGGAGTGTGGGAACTATTAATGACGATTAGATTAAGGTATCTGCATTCCTAAAATTCTATGGGAAGGGAGGAAAACGGGTCCGCGACGTAGGCAGTGGTGAAGGAAGTAGTCAAGGTGAGCTGTCCGGAGCGTGGAAACTGTTTATGACGATTAGATTTAGGTATCTACATTCCTAAAATTTTATGGGAAGGGAGGAAAACGGGTCCGCGACGTAGGAAGTGGTGAAGGAAGTAGTCAAGGCGAGCTCTCCGGAGTCCGGAGAGTGGGAACTGTTTATGACAATTAGATTAAGGTATCTGCAATCCTAAAATGCTATTGGAAGGGAAGGAAACAGGTCCGCGACGTAGGAAGTGGTGAAGGTAGTAGTAAAGGCAAGCTGTTCGGGGTATGGGATCTGTTTAATGACCATTAGAACAAGATATTTGCAATCCTAAAATGCTATGGGAAGGGAGGAAAACAGGTCTGCGACGTAGGAAATGGTGAAGGAAATAGTCAAGGCGAGCTGTCCGGAGTGTGGAAACTGTTTATGACTATTAGATTAGGGTATCTACAATCCTAAAATGCTATGGGACGGGAGGAAAACAGGTCCGCGATGTACGAAGTAGTGAACGAAGTAGTCAAGGCGAGCTGTCCGGAGTGTGGGATCTGTTTATGACCAATAGATTAAGGTATTTGCATTCCAATAATGCTAAGGGAAGGGAGGTAAACAGGTCCGTGACGTAGGAAGTGATGAAGGAAGCAGTAAAGGCGAGTTTTTCGGAGTGTGGGAACTGTTTATGACGATTAGATTAAGGTATCTTGGTATCTACATTTTTAAAATTCTATGGGAAGAGAGGGAAACAGTTCTGCGACGTAAGAAGAGGTGAAGGAAGTAGTAAGGTGAGCAGTGTGGAGTTTGGAAACTGGAAACCGTTTGTAGCAGTTAGATTAATGTATCTGCAATGGTGAAATGCTATGAGAAGGGATGGAAGAATGTCCACGACATATACAATGGTGAAAGAAGTAGTAAAGGCTAGCAGTGCGGAGTGCGGGCAATGTTTGTGGCAATTAGATTAGCGTATCTAAAATACTAAAATGCTATGGAAAGTTATGAAAACAGGTCCACGATGTAGGAAGTGGCTTAGGAAGTAGTAATGTATGAACATATTGTGAGAAACGTCTGTGGCAGTTAGATTAATGTATCTTCAATCCCAAAATGCTATGAGAAGGGAAGGAAACAGGCCCCACGACGTAGGAAGTTGTGAAGGAAGTAGTAAAGGCTGGCAGTGCAGAGTGAGGGAACCTTTTGGGCAGTTAGATAAATGTATCTAATACTTAAATGCTATGAGAAGGGAAGGAAACAGGTCTATGACATAGGAAATGGTAAAGGAAGTAGTAAAGCTTGCAGTGCAGAGTGTGGGAACCTTTTGGGCAGTTAGATAAATGTATCTAATACTTAAATGCTATGAGAAGGGAAGGAAACAGGTCTATGACGTAGGAAATGGTAAAGGAAGTAGTAAAGCTTGCAGTGCAGAGTGTGGGAACCTTTTGGGCAGTTAGATAAATGTATCTAATACTTAAATGCTATGAGAAGGGAAGGAAACAGGTCTATGACGTAGGAAATGGTAAAGGAAGTAGTAAAGCTTGCAGTGCAGAGTGAGGGAACCTTTTGGGCAGTTAGATAAATGTATCTAATACTTAAATGCTATGAGAAGGGAAGGAAACAGGTCTATGACGTAGGAAATGGTAAAGGAAGTAGTAAAGCTTGCAGTGCAGAGTGTGGGAACTGTCTTTGGCAATTAAATTAGTGTATCTGCAATCCTAAAATGCTATGGGAAGAGAGGGAAACAGCTCCACGACGTAGGGGAGGGTGAAGGAAGTAGTAAAGGTGGGCAGTGTTGAGTGTGGGAATGGATTAATGTATCTGCAATGCTAAAATGCTATGGGAAGAGACTGTAGACTGTAGGTTAAAATGATTATGAAGCACGAATCGTTACATATTTTGGTACTTATTCAATCGTTTACAATAGAAATTTACAACTAAGTTGACAACAGCTGAGTTTTACTCCATAGAGGCTAAAAACGAATTTTATTCCCTAAAGAGTAAAAATGCTACTTTAGACCCGCAACGCATGCACCAATGACGACTGTTTTTACTGCATTATGACAAAAACAATATAATACGACCCCTTGATGACTCCGCTCAATTTTGTGGATGCATCTGCGAACGCCACCTAGTTAACATCTGTTTGTAATATAATAGAGCTTGGAAATATTGTATTCATCAACATATTCAATGCAAAAAACGTTTAATAGGCAGAATCCTTATATATAATACGTGAAGGCAATTTCTACAAAACACTGCTCCTCCGTTAATAATGGACGGATTGTTAAAAACAATGGGTAAAATTAAGTAGTTTTATGTAGACGCCCCCTTTCACCAATTCCTGTAATTAAAGTCCTCGGGCTTTGCCCCAGAGGCCATCAAAATTCCAACGTATTTCTAATGAAGAAAAGATTTTGTTTATATTTAACAGACGAATAATAATTTGTATTGATTACAGCTGTTCATAGTAAACACGTATGATACACGATACACACAAAAGTGTACGTTTTCAGTTTCGATAACTGGAGTGGAGTGACCGTTCGTTTTCAGAGTGAGTTCAATTTCAGTTTTGATAACTGTGGTAGTGGAGTGATTGATTACATTATTTTTGAGTTGACTCTTTTAAGTAATCGGAAATTATGACTGTTTTTCGTTTTGAAATAACGACTAGAATACTTTGCAATTGCTTGAATTCAAGCAACAGGTGCACTAGTTTTATAAAACAGTTGACTAGATGCTTTACACTACTGTGAAGTCAAAATTAAATTACTCTTATCTTCAAGATTTCGTTTTTGAGCATCTAGTCCAGTTGCTCCTCCCTAAGTGAGCTGTTGTAAATTCAATTTTGCCTTTTAACAACTTGTTAATACTTTTAATTTGAAAGGCAATCATTGCAGGGGCGTCATTTGGGGGGGGGGGGTTGGGCTAGAGAAAAAAAATATGCTGTACTAGCTAATATACAAATATTTTCTCCTGTCAAATCCTAAAAAGCACGGCAGACAAAAATCTTGCCTATTCTTCTACAGTAATTTGAAACAAAAATATTTTTTAGTGTCTCAGTAGCACATTCAATTATAATTGCGTCAAATAATTTTATTGATAGTAAAATTGTAATTGCTTTTAAGTATTAAATACTTGTGTTTTATTTAAAAACCAAATTACACTGTTATAAACTATAGGCTATGAATACAATGCTATTCATTGCCATAGGTCTAAATGTTGTACAAAAGAATTTGATCATAAATCTAATAACAAAAATAATACACCATGAAACTATTGATCACGTTTCTTAGATGACTAACTTAGCAACATATTATTATTATTCTGTCTGTTGTCAATAATTGTTAGTTTCATTAATTTTCTACCTAAATCTAAATAAATTTCACTCATAATTTTGTTTTCATTCGAAGTGCTTTTGACAATTAAAATAAGCTTAAACCCCCCTTTTTTTAGTTTCAAAACTGCAAATAAAATATATTGTTTGCTGGGGGTATTCCTTATCCCCCAGTGTTTGCCCCCCCCCCCCCAAGGATTTGGTGAAATGACGCCACTGAATCATTGTAAAATTGGCTATAGCTTTTATATCCCCATCAAACGCTCTTAGAATGAAAAGCTAAATGGGAAATAAATTTAATATTAGCACACTCTGAAAATACATTTCCAACATGTTCTCTTTAAACAAGCTGCAAAATGCTGTTCAACACAACCCACATTCAAGGAACGATATTCGCTGAAAACTTATCTGCTGTGCTTATGAGAAGAACAAAACAACAAAATTCTTTTTTAGGTTCTTTGGGGTATAGGTTCTTGGGTTGGGTATAGGTTCTTGGGTTGGGTATAGGTTCTTGGGTTGGGTATAGGTTCTTTCATATCTACTTTCCTAGATGCCTCTTCAGCCTTCTCCACCAGCTCTCGCATCCATTTTCGTTTGTCAGTCCTTGCACTTCTCTTCACTTTTACATCTGCTTCCTTATAGAGAATCTTCATATCCCTCTTTTGTCCTCTGGCCCTTACTGATGGGATGTGTGATACACTGCATTGACACTATAATGACCAATAGCATGGCCTCCTCTGATACAAGGCTAAGGTACAGAAGAACCACACTTATGCGACAACCGTGCACTTTCAGCTCTTGTATGTTGTGGCGGAACTATACTTGTGAGGAGCGAGGAAGAGTCTGAACGGCAAGCACTGAGCGGAAATTCCTATCAGATAGGGAACGTGATTGTTATAGGACATGAAGTCGAGGGGGTGGTGTTGAACTTTGCCTAAACACCACTTATGTGATGTGACTTAATTGAATGTTTTCTATCCTACCTCCCTTCTCTCTGTGACTATGCCAACAATAATAGAGGTAATGAATAATGAATAGCATAGACTGTGGATCATGGTCTTCTGGACTAGATGTGAATAAAACTTACACTTTTTAAGAGCTTTAGTTTGAAATGCTTCATATATGTTGGTAGTCTGTATGAACCAAAGTACCAGAAAACAATAATAAAACTGGTTTCCAAATGCACTTTTTTATCTTACTGAATGTCTAATCTGTATTTTTACTAACGCAAGACTTTAATTTAGCTCCAAATGTCCACACTGATGTTGATTACATTAGCCAGACTGCCAACTGCTGTGATGTTGATCACATTACAATTGTTCCTTCGTTTCACTCTTAGTCGGCTTAACTCAATTTAATTTTCAAATCAAAATGCTGAAGCGAGTTCCAATCACTTTCTACATTCATGAAATCTTAAGCTACTAAAATGTACCACCATTAATTTCACAGTTTTTATTTATTTTTCAACTCTTAAGCGCATGATAGGTTTTACAGATTTTCTGGAATATAAACATTTCTGGTACTAGTATTGGAATTACAATACATTTATTTCTCACCTAAAGTTGGTGACTAAATTAGACTTATTGAGTAGCTAAAATTCTACTGAATTTTTTTTAGGAGGTCCACTCATTCCTTTCCATGGCAATCAAACTAAATAATTTCCAATATATTGGATAAATATGCTAAAATATTTTCTGGTTCACTAACGCATTTCATTAAATTATTCCAGCTTTACAAAAACACACAGTTTTGTAAATCATATAGTAAGTGTAGAAAATATAACATTGCAAATTGGTTCCTTATCTCAACAGTAACCTATTAAATCTTATCATATGACTAGGGGAAATAGTTTTGTTCCTGTAGAACAGTACAACTATCAATGCAGTATATTGAAACTACTAAGCTGTCACACCTCTTGGGGAAACCTACCTTCATCCTGATATCCATATATAAAGCCCAAAGTAGCCATGAACTTTTGAGAAAACTACAAGTCACACCCCCATAAACCATATTCTTAAAATGTTCGTCATGACGAGAAACCTTGCGCAACACTATCTATTCATAAATTGCCCTTTAAGGTCGTAATTCCTTCCTAAAGGGGACTTTCAATATACCTAATGTTAGTTTATTTCAGCTTAATTTAACCAATCAATAGTTTTATTAATACTAATGAAGTCAAACGGGGTGAAGCCTGTGGGTAACAGCTTGTTTAATACATTTAAAACTTAATTCCAGTCCAGTGAGTTTTCTCACAATGAAATTAATTAATGTTGTTTGTAAAGTCCATGATCCTACAACGATAAACAGTATTGGGCTCTAGTTTTCACCATTTCCTCTCAAATGTTCAAACGCCACAGTGTAAAAAAACATATAGCAAGGAGTTGTATTTTCTAAAACACATAGTTTTCATGATCCTAACTATTGTTACATTAGTAAACCTAAATGCATGTCAAGAGGCATGCAACCACTAAACATTGAAGAGTGAAGTGGTTAATGATGTTTAAGAAAGGAAGAGTTGCATTTTCCGGACATTAATGCTGTGATATTTAAATTGGATCAGTTTTCCAATTAGAAGTTGAGCCCCTCCTACGAGAAAGTATAAGTGAAGTCACGAACCGTGGCCTGGTATAAATACCCTCCATGTCCACTAGGAGTCATTATAGTGAGATCTACATCAGTACAAGATGGACTGTTATGTGAGTAGAAAACATTTTTCTCTTAATTTGTTTCCTTTCACAGATAAGTATAGTTGGTATGAGTGTTAATTGTATGGGGTTTATGTGTCAGAATATTAATTTATTTTGTTCTAATCTACCAGTTCTATAACCTTGACACAAATTGTTTGGAGATTTTAAAACACTAAAAACTACACAATGTACAGTAATTCCAAAATATTAAAAATTAACTTTTTGATTTTTTAAATTCTCTTTAAAATTAGCATTACTATAACTTACATATTTATTGTATGGATTTAAACATGGCGATGATCTAAAGTGTTCAGTAATTTAAATGGAAATTAAGTGGTGGATGTATTTTTCATAGAGATCCTACATCCATAAGGAATACATGTAAGGCATACTTTGAATATACCTTCTTATATCTTTTTGGGGTAAGGGATCGAGAGGCTGTTTAGTTGTCAGGAAAATCTTTAGTAAAACTAACTGAAAAACAATTATTTTTCAATACTTAATTAGTGTTTATCCATGACATTGTATTTTTATTGGTGTTTATTAGGGATCGGTCTGGTGTCCATTATGCCAATTACCGGTATGAATTTAACTGATTAAGTCACTGTCTGTAGGTCAAACTGTGAAACAAATTTTCTTGTAACTCATGTGTTCATTAAGTTTTAAGACAAATTTTAAAGAAATTCTTTGTTACTAACCTTGCTTATTTATTATTGTGGACATATAAGTTTTTACACATGCAGGAAGTCCAATAAATTACTGCCAAAAATTTTCGAAACCAAAATCAAGGAAACCATTTTTATTTCCAAATGTGTTCCGAGGAATCTGTCATTTTGTTTTTGGTGTTTAAAATGAATATCTAAATACCCTAACCACAGCAAACCTGCAGACTAAGCGAATTTCCATTTGCCTGATTGGATTTACACTAAAATATCTCCTTAAAAACATCACATTTATTCCCTATTTAAATAGAATTAGTTTAACGAGTACTTAGGTTTGCTGCCACAGGTGGGTAAAAAAGTGTTTTGTTGTAAAATGTTAATAGTTTAGTAAGAAATTAAAGTATTGTTTTTAGTGTTTAGTTTTAAACACTATTGGCTATCTTCAAGCAGCATTTTTACGTCCTTCAAATATGCTACATATTTTTTTAGCGAATTTCCCTATAGGGAAGTAGCTATTTTATAACAAAATGTTTTATTAAATGAGTTTTAAAATCTTAAAAAATAACTATAACATACTTGAAAACTTAATAAACTTACTAAATATAAGACATATACAGCTAGGAAATTGCTGGACTGCTTCCCTTCTAAGGCTTTATTACTGTATTTTATTTTTGAGATAGAGTCAATATATACAACAATCAATTTGTTTTCTAAATTCATAAATATGTTATTTTGTGGCGTGTTGAACCGCACGGGTTCACTTGTGTCGACTAAAATTGCATAATTTAATTGATGTTACAATCACAGCTGTTTATTCATTGTGGCATTCCTTATTATGTGTCAGCAAAAGAAATTTGGGGTGCTCTCATCTGCATTTAAATGCATTCATGGGCATAAGTGAATTATCGAGGACTACAAAACATTTTTATTTGCTACATTAATGACCACATACACATTTTTTGAGTATAACCAAAATTTGTCACACTACATGAACCCTTTTTCAAAAAACTATTAACCCTTTGCGGTTGAATGGCGAGTATAGGTCGCCGCACGCCATTACTGCTCTAATGGCGACCTATACTCACTGAACAAATAAAAACAAAATTCGACCGCAAAGGTTAAATTATGAATACTCACTATACTATGAGGAGAAATTCATGAATCGACAGTAAAACTTATTTTAATTTTTACAGCTCTTCTTCGCCATTTTGCTTACATCAGTCTCCATTTCCTATGGCTATACAAATTACCAAAATGGCTTCAAACCCATCCAGAAGAGTTATCATCCCACTGCAGAGCAAGAAGAGGAGAGATACGAGGCATACGCAAATCAGCCGGCTTATCCACCATCGCCAGGACATAGGCAACAGGCAGGTCCACCATTACAGCCAACCTTACAAGCAGAAGCATTCACTTATCCAGAAGAGGTAGAACAAGATGAAACACCCAACTACCAAGATTTTAAAACTCAAAACGAGTTTTATAACTACCCTGCACAATCAGATTCATTTCTACCTCCAAAAAATCAAGCTGCAGTAGGATCTGGAGAACGAACACCCTACGCAGGAGGGTTCGGGCTTCGGAAACACCCAAGGTATCCAGCTCCTCGTCGAAAAATGAGAAAAAACCAACGGAAACGAATTGAAAATTTTGGAAGAGTAGAGAACCACAGACACTTTCAGCGTAAGAAGTATGCTCCGGTTCAAAAACATCCTCAGCATTACACTGAACCAGAACATACCCAATCTCAAGGTCTAGATAGTAAAATTGTGGAGAATCGACCCAATAAAGTCGGCCGCCACAGGGGCAAGCACCACATAGATTACCATGACTCTCACCCCAAGTACAATTATGAGTACAAAGTTCACGATCCAAACACAGGTGATTTCAAAAGCCACAATGAGGAGCGAGACGGTGACTCGGTTCAAGGAAAGTACGAAGTTGTGGAACCTACAGGGGCTCGAAGAATTGTCCATTACACCTCAGATAAGAACAAAGGATTTGTTGCAGTGGTTCATACAGAACCTATTACACACATACTACCCCAGAAGCCAGAGAATTATAAACAAGTTTCATATGAGCAACCAGAAGAGGAACAACCAGAATATGAACACTCTCAGCATGACCAACAAGAAAATCTTGAACAAACTCAATACACACAGCCCTCTCAATATAAACGTACATTCGAGAATGTTAAGTCTGAGAATGGTTTTCAGCCCACAAAGGGTTTTGAAACACCTGTGCATGAAGAGCAAGAAGAAAATTTGCATCAACAAACTCCACAATTGTCAACACAGTTACTAGAACCCCAAGACTATTCACAATTACAACAATGGCAACAAATTTATTCCCAGTCCCGACAAAAACAACAAGTCTATTCTCAGTTACAAAAAGACAAACCATATTATACGCCAAATCAACAAGTAATCTCCCCCTTACAGCAAGGTCAACAAACCTACGCTCAGCTCCAACAGAATCAACAAGTTTACCCTGAGGTTCAACAAGAACAACAAATTCATACACCGTTACAAAAAAATAAGCATTTTCAGTCCAAACCAGATCAACAAACCTACTCCCAGCCCCCACCATATCAAAAACTTTACTCTGAACCTCAACAACAACAAATTTACTCCCCATTAAAACCCAAGCAACCAAATAATTTTCCGCTTGAAGAAAATCAACAGATTTATCCTAAGCCCCAACAAAAGCGCAAACCACAAAATTCCTCGTTCCAAAAAAAGAAACACCATGATTCAGAATTGAAACCAGAGCAACAAGTACAACTGCAACCCCAACAAGAGCAACAGTTTTATAGCCAGTCTGAACAAGAACATCAGATTTATCCCCAGCCTCAACAAAATCAACAACCCAAACAAGAACCAATTTACCCAAAACAAGACCAACAAGATGACTGGCCTAAACACAATCAACTAGATTATTTTGAATCCCAGAAAGAGCCAATGTCATTACCATTGAAACAAGAACAAGGTTACTCGAATGCTCAACAAAATCAACAGTTTTATCCTGAAACCAAACAAGAAGACATGTTTCCCTCATTTAACGAAGAGCCAGTTTACTCAACATCGAAACAAGAAAAACAAGCTAACTTCCAGCCCCTACAGAAGAAACAAATTAGTCCCCAGTATGTAGAGCAAAAAATACAACTGAAACCCCAAGATCATTCCCAAATCCAACAAGAACATCAATTTACTTCCCAGTCCTCAAAAAAGCAACAATTTTACTCCCAGCTCCATCAACAGAATCAAGTTTATTCCCCAATAAAACAAGAACAACAAGATTATTCTGAATCCCAACAAGATAATTCCCAAAACCAACAAGAACAACAAGATTATTACCAAACCCATCAACAACAACAAACATATTCCAAACCCCAACAAGAACAGGATTCTTTCCAGACCCAGAAGGAACAAGACTATTCGCAGCCCCAACAAGTTTATGCCCAACAAGAACAGGCATATTCCCAACCCCAACAAGAAGGAGGATTTCATCCCCTACTTCAACCTGAACAACTATCAGCTGACCAAGGCCAATATAAACAACACTTAGATTCACAGCTCACACAAAACCAGCAAAGGCATGTAACACCTAAATATACTTACAGCTCTAGATACTCCCAGTGAAATCTTCTCCTGATTTCAAAACTACTAGTCAAATGTTTTATCATAATTTATTGTTGCTGTTTTAAGTTATTTATTTGTTATTACATAACTGAACCCACTCCCGAGCGTGTTGTTTGATTTTTTCCCACTTATTGGTTAAGTAAACAACACTGTCATGTATCATATACTAAGGTGCATTGTTCAAAGTGAAGACAAAAGAATGAAAAGAGTGGTTTAAAAAAATACAGACCAGCTCAGTTCTTTAGTCATATCACACATATTTAGTCATTTCAAAAAGGATGAAATATAATTACTATATTAAACTTCTTCAACTATGATAGTTTAATTTTTCCAAACAAAGAGTTGTACAGTTCTGTTTCAGCGAGTTCATTCCACGTGTTGTATGGACGGGGAGCCATAAAATTTACAAGTTTCGGCAGAACGACGTATCTGAGCTTCCTCCCCTTTGTAGACTTGGTATCCACGGTCCTCTTCATTTTACTCCTCAATTTTTGCAACTCAATCAGCTGTCTGGAAGTCAGTTTGAACATCACAATTTTTCAAATCAGTTGAGTTTTAAATGCCCAACAACTTATCATAAATGTATTTCCTACTAATGGACTGAATTAAAATTATCAAAATAATTTTTAAAAACTTATTAACTAAACTCAAATCAAGGTGAATTGTTTTTCTTCGGTTGTTAATACAGTCACTTTAAATTTTGCCTTCGTTTTTGTAATTTTTGTGCAAATTAACCAGTTTTAAGTATCATTTTGTTATTGCAATAAGTTTACGTATCAGCAATATTAAATCAAAATAATATTTATTTTCAAAAACGAGAATTTTTAGGCAAAAAAACCTTCATTTTGTGAAACAAACTGTATAAATTTTACAGATAAACTTACGAAAAAACAAGCTACATGGTCTGAAAGCCTGAGCTTAGGCTTGGTTGCTATATGTACAACTACCTACTGAAATTCTTGTGAATTTAATAGGGCCTACAAATAAAAAGTTATATAATATGTAGTCGATTTATAAGGCTTGAATTTATGAACTTTTTTGGGCACTCAAATACTAAAATGAATCCAAAAATAACAAGGATTGATAAATAGTCTTTTAAATACCTTTCGGTATTTGATGAACTTGAAGCGTCAACAGATTTCTTCTCAATGTAGTCTCGAAGAAGTTTGTGATAAAAGTCTGTGTCATCAAATATCTCTGGATCCAGAGGGATTTCCTGCAATTAAAAAATAGCTTTCTAAAATACTGAATATATATACAGGGAGTTTATAAAAGAATGCCGGGATTTTATGAATGCATTGTTCGGGGACTGTTCAAGACAATCTAATCATTTAAACATAAAATTGAAAGGAAAAGAACAAAGTTTTTTTCTCATACTTTTGATACAATTTGGAATAATTTAATAAAATTCAGATTTTCATCAATCTTATATTAGCGTAAATCTGGCTAAGTCGCTTAGGGCGATCGGTGGGTTTATATGATGTCTTAACTGAATCTTTTTAGGCACAAAGACAATATTTTTTACAGATAATATCATGAAGTGTTGAATTAGCTATGTTCAACTGAAGCCTTCTTTGGGCAATCGGTTTTTTTGGGGCTTCTGATGCAGAATTATCAAATTTATTTGGCTATGGCATCGCTTGTTTGTAGCCGGACAGGTGAATGTCTTTTCAAAACGCTACGAAACTCATTAAACCAGCGTCAAATTTCTTTAGCATCAAGTAGATAAAAAATTTAGTTTAATTTAGCAATCAATAAAAAATCTGGGAACCACAGATTACACTCTGCACTGTTGCGCCATAAAAATTGCACTAGCGACTGGCTGTTGCGCCATAAAAATTGCACTAGCGACTGGCATCAGGCGTGTGAGTCGCAATAGCGGCCTACCACCCCGCGCCTATTTTGCGCATGCCAAGGTCAAAGTTTCTTCCCTTACTACACGGGAAACAAAACTTAGCTATTTTAGCTTCAGTTTGACGTATAAAACGTTTAGTTACCTTGAATAGTATCAAAACAATTACCATTTAAAATCCCGGCATTCTTTTATAAATACCCTGTATGTAAGAAAAGTTTTTAAAACAATGATAAACAGTGAGTACAAGCCAGATCAAAGAAAGATACATTTCAAAATGGAAAATAGACATATTATTGTCCTACTTCTGGATATTGATTTATATGGATAGATAGTATACATAAAATACCTTACAATATCTTTATTTATTTTCAGTAAATAAGTTGGTTAACATGACAGTAGTTGTTAATTAAAAAAAATACACATTCTAATTTACATAAGCGTTAATTAAGGCAGCTTTATCTTAGTAAATTAATTAATTATGGATACTACAGTACAGTAGGCCTCCAATTATCCGAATAAATTAGGATAATTGGATTTTTACCTATATTCCGGTCTAACAGAAAATAGGCCAAGTACAGTCCAGCTTTTACTGTTATGATCGCAGAAAAGTGTCTTCGAAGATTTGGTGATTAAAAACTCACACTTTTGCTGCAATCATGGAAGACAATTATGATTTTATGTGATAGAGGGAGGGAAAAATATGTCTAAAAGACCAAATTAGATATTTAAGATTTTGCCTTAATCCTGGGAATAGATGATGATGTGAATTGTTTTCGTGACGCCGGGAGACGATGATGTCTACACCTACACGATTACAAGAAAGGTTTTGGATTTTACCACAACCATGGGTTTTTCCTTCTTTAGCAACGATTCTTATTATTACTGTGGTTTGAAGTTTGTTCAATTATTTCAGTAAGCGATTCGTATAATTGGGGATTCAGATAGTTGGAGTTCCACGGTAACTATAATAACAACCAAGAACGAGGGAAAATTGTTATAATTAGATTACTAATTTGTCTTCATTATATTTACCTCAGTTTTGTTTTCATCTGAATTATTCTTGTTAGTGTTGTTTCTTCTAACTTGAGTTCTTCTTATTAATCTGCTTTTGTCAGCCATTATCTGTTCAATTTGCTTCAGGGTTGATTGGTCAAAAGCAGAAAAGTTGGAGTTTGCCATTTTCCCAGTAGACACTTTAGTTTTGTCGTTCCATTTTTGTATGGAAGTGTTTCTATATGGAATGAAGTCTTTATAAGTTGTGTGCAAAACTGTTGCGTAGTCATTTAACTTGCGCTTTTTTCTTGGCTGCTCGTCATTGTCCTCTTCTTCTTTTTCTTCTCCATTTTCAATCTCAGATTCATCGGACAGAATTTCATCATCAGCGTCTGAATTTCTGTGAAAATGGAAGATACTTCAACATACTGATCCTAATACAGAGTGAGGTAGAACCAGTCAAATGCACTAAAGCATAGGTAGCCCAGCGCCTGACCAGTGAGTCACACTTCTAGTCTTACTATCTCTGTGGGAACTTTTGCAATTGAAAAAATAATGTGATGTATAAATCAATGTCTGTTAAACCGCTGTTAATTTTTATACCAAATTTGAAGTGAATGTTATTTTTTTTATAGCCTACATAAGTTAGGAAGGATTTATATTATAGGTATGTCTAAAAAGTTTACAAGAATTCATTGGGTAATTTTTTTTCCACGCCAGTGGCATTTTACAAGAGACCTTGAGAATAAAGTTTTGTGGTTGCCAGAAATTAAACCCGTCCCTCCCACACCGAAATCTGAGACGCTAACCACTAGCAACATATCTAAACTCAACTATTGCCAAGCTATTTCATACTTATACTTACACATCTTTGGATTTGAAGTTATATTCAGCAGACTGTTTCAATAGTTCCACCTGAGAACAAAATTTAATCAGTGAAGTTAAGAAATAACTGTACCGATAGTGCAAATTGTGTTTAGTCTAGACCTTGCATCCATCCCGGTCGTGTCACATCATTCCTTAACAGTTACCGTTGTTCGTTTAATCGTGTTAAATGTGCCGTTTTTACAAGTTATGTCCGTATTCGTGTTCGTGTTTTTATGTACTTTATGTGTAATGACGACCTTCATATGAAGTGACCACCCTTTGACATCCTTGACGCCTTCGCCTAAGATGACTTTGTAAAAAGTCTAAACTAGTTGCAACACTAGCAACAATAGGATAACCACGAAGCAGGTATTATTTACACCAATTTAATATATTCAAGGTATTCCAGAGGCTAGCTTCTAAAATGAAAAGAAAAAATACATTCATTTTCCATGACTTTGCATACGTCCCATCTATACCACGTTGTGGCAAGTTTTGTAATCAAAGAGAACATACTAAACTATGGGTCTTCCGAAGATTCGTGTCAAGTCTGTATTTAAACACTATTTACAATGTAGGTTTCACCCATTCTATGATTTAAAATAGTAAAGAAATTAGTGATGGGCCGATTCCAAAATTTCTCGATTCCGATTCCAATTCCGATTCTTAAATTTGAGATTCGAATCTCGATTCCGGACTCGATTCCGATTCCAAATTCAATTATGTTTTATGAATGTGTTTAAAATTGTGAAATCAGTACAAGCTTATCAAGCATGTTATCTATATGTAGAATTTAGAATGTCACACATTCAATACACATATTTAGGGCCTACAAGGTTATTGTAAAATACTAGCTATAGAATACTATAAAATAACTTTTGTATGAACGATAAAAAATCATTCATTATCATCACACGATTCACAACAAAAGTAAGTAGAAAAAGTAGGCAAAGTAGGCCTAGAAGCTCCAAGACTACTACTAGGCCTATCAGGTTGATCTAGGCCTACATCTTCATCATCATAACCTAACAGCTGGTCATTTTCCTGTGTTTGCTGAAATTCGAGAGCATGAAAAGTCCTAATATGTTTAAACAAGTTGGATGTGGTATGTGACTTACCACCTCTTGATAATCGTTTTTTGCATATATTGCAGGTAGCAAAAACGCTTTCGTCATTTTCCTTTGTAAAAAAGTCCCAAACGTCACTTTTCTTCCTTCTAGACATGATTTTTGTTTGTCCAAATAAGTTAAACCTAACAATAATACAAACTAACAATCACGATAACTAAAAACAAGGCAAGCTCAATAGCCTACGTTTTACTTTTGGGGTTAAAGTTGATCTTACAAATTGACAAGTTGAAGTTACTATTTCACAACAGTACGATTTGTTGATGTCGTCCGTACTGGATCATTTAAGTATTTTTCACTTTATCAGTGTTGCCACTGTTGGCAGACAATAACGGAACCTGCAAAACTACTCTGCTTATCGGCCATTAAAATACCCAGTGTTTGAAGATTTACCCGTTGATTGCAACACTAAACAAGTTTATTTACAATTTCGCGCACTTGAACATTTATAGGTTGTTAAAACCTTCCAAATTCACTGTACAAAATTATATTTCCAAGCCCAAGCCCAAGTCACTTTTAGGCTATATAAAAAGGACGCTCGCTCTAGTCTCGTTGAGTAGTGACGTTTCGGGACCGAATACGAAGTGTTTTGTTATACTTTGGTAATGAATGGTAGCTCAGCTCTGTTTAGGGATGAGCATCGATAGTAGATGTTTTCACATCACCGATGTTTTTCTATCGATTTTCGTTGTTTTTCACATCGATGTTTTTGACCAAGTGTATTGAGATATCGATGCTTTCCGTTACTGGAGAGTACAGAGACCAGACGAAAAATTGAAGAAAAAAATCTATGTCTTATTCCCAAAAACATCGATGTTTTCACAACGATGTTATCGGTTACTGATAACATCGTTGTAGCGATGCAATGATTCAGTTAGTAGCACCAATACTAGAAAAATACCGGTATGGATCATAAACATAAACAACTGACGTTGTTGGCCCGAATAGCATTGAACATATGTTTTGGCAGTTCCATTTAAGCAATGTGAAATAATGTGTATTTTTGGGCCAAAAATGTCATTTGTTTATGTTTATGATCTATACCGGTATTTTTCTAGTATTCGTGGTTAGTAGCCTTGGTACCACTGGTTGATCTAAATCGATGCTCATCTTTTTCCTTGTATGTCTTGTGAGCTGTGACGCAATGCTTACTCGCTCCAGTCCAGTTTGCCCGAATCTCCAATTCCCATCTGTTAACTGTTTCTCATTGTACTAAGCCTCTGTATTGAGTTCGCATCTATTATTTTTGCAATACGTTCGCTCTAGTCTCGCTGAGTTAGTGACGATACGACCAGGACTTGTTGTTTGCTCAGAGTTGCAAGCAAATCATTAGCAATCTGATTTATTTTGTTTCTTTGTTGCTTTATATGACGTTTATGGCTGATTTTAACCAATTTTATCAAAGAATCGAAGAGAGTCGGAATCGATCCCAAACCCACGGAGATTCGAATCGAATGCTCGATTCGATTCCGGCGGAATCGAGAGTATTTTGGAATCGAGAATCGGAATCGGCCCATCACTAAAAGAAATCATTATTTGCTGTTGATATTATACTTGTATTAGCAACATAGCAACAGTCAAAAAGAATCTAACCATCAAACAGTTTGGCATTCTCAGGGCCAAATCTGAGTCTCAGCTTTGCCAGTCTCCTAATTGTCTTCAACTAGATTTGAATATAGAAGGATTACATAGTTAGGCTACTGGTGAAACCCGTAATGGTCGTGTAATACTGTTAACAATTATAAGCGAACATTAAAAGTTCAAACACAACTTGATAGTCTGGCCAAATATTGGCCGTCAAATGTTAGGCAATATACGTAGACTATAATATTTAATTTTTGGTTACCTGTACTTCATTTAATTTTCCAAGTAAATTAAGCACTTTACTTTTGCATCTGTTGAGTTTATCTTTGTCGTCTATAGACAATTCTTCATTTCTAGGCAAGGTGTTGCTCGCTGAAAGGGCTTTCTGAAGCTTTATTCTGCACTTTAACAAATTTTCACAAATACCTGAAAAATACTTAAATTAGGTTCTAGGTTATATTCCTCGAGATAGCTATCCAAATGTAGATTGAGATTAGCCGATATTAGGTAAGTGTAACATAACAACTTTGGTAGGGCAAGAGAGATAAAGGGGGTTTTCCGACACACCAATTTAAGGTGTAGTTTAAGAGATGAGTGGACGATTAGAGTTAAATGAATAAGGCAACAGCTTCGTTACTGACATAAAAAAAAATTTTTGTAAAATTATACTTGTAAAGTCGTCATTTTAAGCACTTTGACGAAAAAAAATGAATATTTTACACTCTGAAAATGGGCGTGAATATTATTGCTAATTACACATATTATTGTTCCAATTCCAAAGTGGATATCATAAATATTGCACACAAAATTCTTTACAATCATTAATAAAAAAAAATTAACACTTCTCCTTTACTGTGGATTGTGAATTGAATTAACACTTTGTAAATTAAACAAAGTGGCGGGACGACAATTAATAGTAAATGCTTATAGGCTTTCTTGTTTATTTATTTTATGCCAAGTTAGGTTTATTGTGTTTTCGGCAGTTGGTCTGTGAAGGGTGTTTTAAAGGTAAAAATATTACATAAATAATTGTCAATGAGATACTTGCAAATTCGTCATTTCTTTTACACTCTGTAAATGGCCGTTAATATTATAGCTAATTGCACATATTATTTTTCCAATTCCAAAGTGGATATCATAAATATTGTCCACGAAGTTCTTTAGAATAAATAATAAAAAAATGAACACTTCTCTTCACTGTGGATTGTCGTCCCGTCACTTTGTAAATAATAAATGCTAGGCTAACTTGTTTATGTACTTTTTGTCAAGATAAGTTTATTGTGTTTTCGGCAGTTGGTCTGTAATGGGGGGTTTAAAGGTAAACAAATATTACCTATAATCCTATAATTGTCAATGAGTTTTTAATAATAAATTAAAAGAGGTAGTATCATTACAGTGTAATTGATTCACAGTATTACTTTTTACTTTAATGACAAATATTGTTATAGGTTTATGTTTATTGTGAAATGCGAGTAGTTTACAGTCAGTCTTATCCACGCTGATTATCCATTTAATCCAGTAAACATTTACATCTTTAAATAAATTGAAGTTAATTAATCATACAATATAACTTTAATGGCACCAGTAAGAGTAAGCGTATGACTCACTCACATTCACCGGGGTGGCTTGGTGGCTGCCGCGAGGCTCGGGTTCCGTCATCGCCGCTGAGCTGTCAAACGTTGTTTGATATTCTTTTGTGTTTTAAATGTCGTTCGTAGGTTTTTAATCGATACAACAATTGATATAGGCTAATTCATAATAAATAAGACATATTTTAGGCACATGTATCTGTCTGTAGGCTACTTTATTTTTTTTATTTTCATTCCAAAACATTAACTTATTTCTAGCGATAGTAAGGCATCGCCGGGCAGGCATCACTGGGCAGGCCTCGCTGCGCGAGGCCTTCTCCGGCGCAGGGCCTGGAGCGGCCGCTCCACTCGCTCCACCCTAAGGACGGCGCTGAAACGGGCGCAGGCTCACTAAGCCACTGCCGCTTGCTTTTTAGCAAATTTCCCTATAGGGAAGTAGCTATTACCGTAGGTCTCATGGTAAGAGTTAAGCCCGGGACCGATTTACTTTTTCATTTTCATGTCCCCGGAGGCCAAAAACACCATTCGTTCAAATTTTTATATATGTATATATATATATGTGTCCGTGAACACGATAACTTGAGTAATTTTTATCCGATTTTGATGAAATTTGGTTTGAAGGTGTAAGGCGGGATAAACTTGAATGAGTTCGCGATCCAGCATGATCGGACCATGGGAACAGGGTTTTATGGGGGGTTTTATGGGGTAAAAATTGGTTTTTCTCACTTTTGACCCTCAAAACCCAAAATTTCCCAATTTTTCTCTAATCCTTCTTAAAGAGCTTAAAAAACCAATAATTCAGTATACGAAAGTGTTTTTGTACGGTTATTGGTTACGGAGAAAACTAAAAAAATTGTAAATTTAAAATTCCCATGTTATTCTTATGGAGAATGTTGTAAAATGTTGTAGTTTGCTTGTTTATGGATATATTTTGATCAAACTTGGCAAATATATTCATTTTCTACTAAGCAATAATTATTTTACTTAAAACACACACTTTATTAGATTCCTTGTAGCAGCAAACCTAGGTACTCGTTAAACCTAATGTTATTTAAATAGATCGATTGAAAATCAATTCAGCCAAATGGAAATTCGCTTAGACGGCAGGTTTGCTGCGGCGGGGGTATTTCTTAAATATACCTACTCACGGTCAGATAACAATAACTTAACTTAAATCCCATAAGAAAACAGGTATATCTCATCATCATCGTCATCTTCATTTGATTACACCTTACTATCTTAAAGGGACAGATTTAACTAGGGCCTAATTAGAGTAGTTTTACTTACTTAACTGATTTCTGATAGCCACTCCCTTTTTTACATCATTGGGGATGTTTTTACTAGCAGTGGAATAAATATTGCAATCAATGACAGGATGTTTCTTAGATTTTGGAGTTTTATGCAAAGTTTTCTCTTCATCATCATCATTTGATTCTAATTCTAACTCGTTCTCACTTTTTTCAGACCCTTCATAATCACTATTTTCATCGGCATCTTCTTCTTCCTCTTGATTATCCTCGCTATCAGAATCATCTTCACTGGCTCTAAAAGTTAAATTCAGTTAAATGGTAAATCACTATAAAAATTAACAATCTTTGTTATGAAAGCCTAGTGTTTTTTACTATGCATGCAAAATTAGATTAAGAGTATTGTAGTGTTATGGGTTGCCTTTCCCTTGAGAGAGTACCATTTCTTGATAAACGGTTTGACAGGAAAAATTCATAAGTTAATACCAACAAAAAAGGTTGGCTACGTCTATGATATTATTTCCTTCTGTATTTACCTAGTGGCATTTTACATGTACAGTAGAAAACCTCTTTAATCCGAACTAATTGGGACCGGGGGTAGTTCGAACTATTGAATAGTTCAGATTACAGAACATAGGTATTGTTGTTTTTACATAAAAATAGCTAAAACTTGGCTAAAATGGATCGTAACTGTTACGGGAAAAATGAAAAATGCTTTAAAAAGTAAAATACAGTATTTATTCAGCATTGCCTCCAGGATTGATTTAAGACAATATAAAATAGGTACCGTACCTTTACGTCGTCAATCCTAGGTTAGTCTTTTTAGCAGCGACTAGTTTCGAAACTGACGTTTCATTTTCAAGCCTTGTCAAACATAAAATTACTTGAACATAATGTCGTCGTCAAAGTACACAAATATAACATTTAACACGCACAAATACATTAAGATACAGAAAGACGCGCGGCCGGCCATTACACGCACGACGGACACGACTCAACTACCGACTGCCACTGGTCTGGTGACATTGACCTTGGAGGGGGTTGGACAGCTGATTATGAGCGCCTTTGTTATCAATGTCCTCAATCCTATCAAATATTGTGTTACGACCAAAATTTAGCTTTTCATTCAGGATGTCGTGGGGAAACCTTTTTGTTGCTTTGTAGATTTCATAGCTTTCAAGGACATTCATTAAGGAGCCTTTGGTGCATTTATGTAAAATACCCAGGTTATCACTACAGCTGCTTACGTTGTGGTTGTCATTCATCAGGTGTTCAGCGAACTTAGAATGTTGTGTTCGCAGTTTAGGCTTGGGTAGATGTTCATTAAACCTTTTTTTGAATGAACGACCTGTTTGTCCGATATACATTTTTGGACAGTCGCTGCAGGTTAATTTGTATACTCCAGTGTCCTCTAGGCTATTGGAAACTGTAGATTTCGAAGTACGTGGATTTAGGCGGCTTTCTAGTTTATTTGAAGTTTTGGAGGCCAATGTAATGTTATGTTTCTTTAGTTCATTTTTTAAGGTATAATGTAAGCAGTTGCCATATTCTATAGAAATAAAGTTTTGATCGGTTTTCTGTAGTGGTTTTCTGTTCTTTTGTTTGTGTATAATAATGTCGATAATACTGCTATTGTATCCGTTATTGACTGCTATACATTTTAATATTTCATATTCGTTGTTGTAAAGGTACGTAACCTATTTTATATTAAAATACAGTAGTGGTAAATATAGTGAATATACAGTACTGGACATTAAATACAGTATACAATAAAGAACTACTGTACTGTGTATAGAGTTCAGCGATGAGGCGTTCGAATTAGTGGACGTTCGGATTATGGAGGTTCGGAATCTAGAGGTTCTACTGTACTTTAAAAGGGAATCCCCGAATATGGCTATGTTTATTACTTCTACAACTGCTGTTAGAATACATCGTTAAGTTAACAGCCCAATGACAAATAGCAATTAATATCAGAACCAATCAAATTAGCAAATTTTTGATATTATAAAATTATCATTCTGACAAATTTACTTCTAAAATACCGTACTTGAAAGTAAGCCCAATGACAAAAAGTTTATGATTGACTTAGGTTCCACAAGTACCTATGCAAGTAAATATATTAGGTATCTCAAATCTAGGACACCATAGAGTAGAAAATGGAATTAATAAGCTGATTTTTAAAGGACTTGAGATAAGAAGCCTACTTACAAATCATCCTCAGATTCAGATTTCTCAGAGGTAGAGTCTAACTTTTTCCTTGAAGTCTTTTTACCACCGTATATATTTTCAGGTAATGTTAGAATATCTGTAGCTTTTCTTAACTTGCTCTTATTACTGCCATCGGGTTTGTAGTCGTCATCAGCCGAGTCTAGATGTTGATCTAAAAAATTACCGTATACTAAATCCTTTAATACTTTTAATCAAGGCCCATTTATAATATTTTTAACCTTTTCTGGAGCCTAGGATTTTAAGTAACCGTAATATTACCTTGATACCATGTCTTCGTTTTTGACATTTTAAGTACGGTAAAACAAAGACTAAGTTAGATAACATGATAAGAAATGTTTAAACACTGGTAGGCTAAGTTCCTACCCTAAATTAATAGGAAGCAAACCTAACGTTACTTATGGCTGCCGAACCATCTTTTGTTTGAATAAAAAAAAAAAATATATCATTTCTCCTCTCGGCTTTTCTTTTTATATATGAAGGCTATTTTAATATAGGCCTACAATCAAATTAGGCCTATATAATTTTTCAATGTTAGCCTACTTAATTTTGTTTCCAAAGAAAAATTAGGCTAATATTCTAATCCTGCATGTGACAGTCACAAATCTTTATTCTGGCAGCCTCATAATACTGTACGGTACAATAAAGATTTGTATGCAGTATAAATTATAAAAAATCTTATATTGAGACTACCGGTAGTTGTTTGACAAAATAGTAACAGTTAAGAAAAGTTTAACATAAAAAGTACAAGGCAAATGAGATAGGCTAATAATGTTTTGTAGAAAAAAGAAATGTGTGTGATAAATAGGCTACTGCTTGCTCCTTTAAAAACAAAATTGTACATCATTAAGTTTAGGGTTAGGCTATCAAAGAGGGATTGGGTAAGTTACAGATCGGCAGAGAACCTGTGATATAGGCCCTACTATCGGATGAAATTTTCATTCAATATAAATATTTAATATGTTATTAGACTAAAATATTTCATTTGAGGTAGGCTATAAATAAGTATTAATGTAAATAACTTAAGTTATTGATTTTCTGTCATTTTAATGGGTCTAATCTATTCAAGAAGAGTGCCACCCGCCACTCATTGACAATGCACTGCAGCGTTTAGGCTAGGCTAGGTTAAGTTTATTTTGGGTCAGATTCTAGTTTGTGATAATGACAAATGAGGCACTAAACTTAGGCCTATTTACAAAAATTATACCTTTTTATAAACTCATGAAAAGAAGGACATGAATTCAAATTGACGTCTTAATTAATCATAGGCTATCACTGTTTTTATAATGTTAGCCTATCTTGTTCCATATTATCATTTAAAATTAACTGAGCCAAACTGATCAAATAAAACTATAGCAGAAACCTAATATAAAATGTATACGAAAAATAATTTAAGAGGCATAAATATAAATAACACTTAACAATTTGCATTACAAGTGTAAATACTATTTTAAATATTAATCCATTCATTACCTGTTAGTAAAATGTTGTCTTCTTCCGAGTCATAGTTAACTTCAGAAAGTTGGGACGTTAGTTCAGCGATCGCTTTCCTCACGTCCATAATAAAAGAATATTCAGGGAAAATATTTTGATAAGTTCAAGCAAAAGTAAAAGTAATTTATATTAAGCCTAAGCTATCTTAAAAATTTCTATTTAGGTTAGTGGTTAGTGTTTTAAGGTTATGTTTACTAATTCTTGTCTCACTGAGACTGACTGACAGAGAAACAGACATGACAAAAAAAAAGAGAAAGGAAAGAAAAAAGAGAAGAGACTAGTCAGCACGAGGTCTGCTGATCAATTGCAGGGTTACCAACACTCAAGAAAGTCTCACGCAAAAAGCTGATCAACATCAACACGATTATTGATGAACAATTTGAATTCAGCAAGGCTTCTATCCTATGAAAATGACTAATGACACGGCGTTTATGATTGTATTATGAAATAAATGGTATCAGCATTCTGACACATACTTTCTCCCATAAGCTCGTCAACAACCTTTATCATGGGTAAGCGGTAAGAGTTGGCCTAAATTATGATATTTTATACTTAAAAATTACAAAATCTGCAATAACATTTGAATCGTAATTGTTACAGCAATGGGGTGTTGTACTATTGTATAGTTTTGATAAAAACCAGCTTCCAATTACTTTTGAACCGTATTTTTTACTACTTTACTTTTAGGACTACCAACATACTAATTATTTAAGAAAATCGTTTATAGGGCCATTTTCGAGAAAACCCGATTTTTCTGTTATTTATGGGAAAATCCCCATTAAAAACACTTGAGGAGTATGTTTTATCAATGATAAAGCCTAGATAACAGCCAAAAAAGTTTATGTTTTGTTTTCTGAATAGTTTTGTTAAAGTATAAAAGAATGGTACATTCTGTGAGTCAACTACTTATCCATACCAAATCCCAAACTACCGGTACCCATGAACTTTTGAGAAAACTACAATTCACACCTCTATAAACCATATGCTTAATATGCTTGCCATGACGTGAAACCTTGTGCAAAACCATCCATTATTTCATAAATTAAATTGCCCTTTATGGTCGTAATTCCTTTCTAAATATAGCTTTTTGCCATTTTGATAGTCTTTTTGTAATTTCTCTACCATAGAGATTATACCAAAGAGACTCTGGTCTTTTAGTATATTGTTTCAAATCAATGAATGGAATCACATCACAACCAGGCAAGAGAGTTTTTCTACACGTTCTCAAGGGCAGTCAGTGAACATGCTTAATTTTGGGAGTGATCATGCTGAAATTTTTCAAGGCAGTGAAACCTGATGAGGTCTTTAACTAAGTAAATTTTTATAGTGGAAAGGTTTTTATAGTTTAAACCAAGCCTTTTTAAAGCCACTGCTCAGGGTGACATTATGTCAAGTTCTAGGTAGTGTTATCAAATGTTTCTTTCCAACAGCTAAGTAAAGTAAAAATAGAACCTTCCTGCCCTAAAGCATTGATTGGACCTCACTCCTCACTCTCACTCATTCGTACCTACTAAAAGAGGGGGAGTTGAGGGAATTTAAGGTCGATGTAATTAAATCAAACATTCAATTACTAATTGAGAGCTTTGTGGAATTGTGACTCAACTAAAGGGGCACACAAGTTAATCTTTTAGATTTACCTTAAAAGTTTCGACTTGCCTTCAAAATGCGATGTTGACAAGTCTATGGTTCTTTATTTTTGCTGTCGATTGTCAAATTGAAGATCCAAACTTTCTTTCTTCATTTGATTTTAACATTTTCATTTATATGTATATTACATGTGTCCATAGATATATGAAGTTTAGCTTTCATATATATAAGTTGTGCTTTTGAAGAGCTTTAGCATGGTTTCAAAGAGTTTAAAAGTGCACAATAGCATTATTATGTAATTTGTTGGTGGGGGGGGGGGGGGGAAGACTGTACTCCCAACTAAACATAACATTCGCTATGGCTAGCTGAGGAAAAGCCAAAAATCCACACACTAAACCATGAATGCTAATCTTATTGGAAGGAACACAAACAACAAAGGACTGTAATGGAAAACAAAGAAATTTTATATAAAACTAGCTGACCCGGCGAACTTCGTATCGCCTAAGTTATAGGTTTCCCCTAAGACAGACCGATGGAAAGAAAGTACCGTTACGTTTAATTTTCAAGATGATCTCGTTCGCATCGCTCAATCACGTCCTGGTTGAAGTTTGTTCGCTACGCTCACTCACCTTTGGGTTGGAGCTCGTTCGCTACGCTCACTCACCTTTTGGTTGCAAATTAGCTGTTGTCATAAATGTAAAAGAAATAATAGTGCTGCACCCTGTTGGTAATCCTTGTAACTTTAATGCTATTGAACATCATAGAACAGAACCAACTTGTTTAATTGAAACAGCTGTTAAGATTCATTAATTCCATTTCTCATAAGGTTAACATGGGAAACTCCAGAGCCACTGGGGCGGAGCCCTTTTAAGAATTTCGAAACGGGAAATAGTTTACGTCCGATTCGCATACCTACAGAATTTACACACCAAATTTCATAACGATCGGTGAAGTCGTTCCGGAGGAGTTTGCAGACAAACACTGTGACACGAGAATTTTATATATTAGATATAACATTTAATTACAACAAACAAAAGTTGAAACAACCATTTAATAAAAACATTGCAATAGACCAACCAATTTGTAAATTACAAGGCAAAAATGTAATTTTGCAAAAATGTGGTTTGGATTCCACTATAAACTGTAGGTCCCGTAGTTGGCTGTATGGGCTATTAATTAACAGTCCTACCTAAGGAACATGTCACCTTAGTCAGTAACAAGACTACAAGATCATGCCACTCATCTCCATTCATACTTGGCTTAGATTACCTACCTTGGTAGGATCGCTATTTCAATCAAAAGTATTAAAAGTACAAAACATTATTTACAAGCGTAATGCATATGATTTTGCTAAGAGTATTTCAGTACTTAAACCTAAAGGTAACTTCACTATAACATTCATTTGGATCATGACATCAAAGTATGTAATTTTACGTTGGCATAACCCAGCACGTTTCCCAAAAATTTTTTAGTCTGTTGTTTGAGTTGGAGCAAAAGGCACGAAAGTCACTGAGCAACTTGTTCTGGAACGCTTCATCACTCTTAGCTGGAGTTGAACTGACAAACTTCCACCGACGACTCACCATGTGGTTCCAGGACCAAAGAAACCCAACCTGGAAAAACAAATTGCTACTTGGTCAATTCAAAAGGTATATTTTGTTTCGGAGAACAGAACTGAAGTTGGACAGTTTTGAAATGAAAACGATGAGGTTTTATCTATCAATTTACAGTAGAAATAGTGAAATCCTTAAAATTTGTTAATTTTTTTAATATTTGATAATTACAGAAGAGCACATACGTTGCTTAAAATTTCACACAAAATTCAAGGCACATTTTTATCTCTTATAGATAAAAACCACAAATAATAATTGAAAGAAATGTTCTATGAAAGTTTCATGTTTCACAACTCACTACATTATATGATCATCCAAGATAAAAACATAATTTGTAACTTTTTATTAAATTCCAAAAACACATCTTCCTGTTACCATGGACTTACAAGCCTTTGAATGACTTCACAGTGGCGGCTGGTGACTATTTAGGTGGGAGGTTCATAGGCCTTGTGGAAGGGAAAATGCCGACGTGAAGGGGTAGTATGGGTTGTAAAGATGAATTGTCTTACTCTTTGTATCAGTTTATTGATGTTGAATATTTTTGTTATTAAAAAAAGTTTCAACCTTTCTGAAACAATATTACACAATTTTGCTGTTTTAATAAATTGTATTAATTTGTATGTAGGCCTATTACAAATTATATCTCATAAAATTACAAAAATAAAATACCTTAACTCAAAATTATATAATATAGTTTCGGAGTTTGCCTACACTATTCTCTCTGATAAAAATAGTATTCTTCTAATGATACATTTTGAAACAATATTTGTTTTACATTTTTAATAAAACACAGCATTTTTGTAAACTATAAAATTGAAATATAACTGAACACCATAGTTTTTCTAAAAAAAAAACATTAACACTGCCGGTTACATTTGAGCATTTCATAGCCCTAACACTTTATTCAAAGCAGAACAACTACTGACACTGACTGAGGTAGTGTAGCGAGTGACACAGTGAACTAGTGAAGTGAAGTGACACATCAACAAGTGACTAATACGTGTCACGTGTTCATCTATCAGCCAATGAGAGCGCTCGGGGCTGCTTCTAAGGTCGACAGCTCAGCTTCGAGTGTTTGTGCTTTACTGCTGCATTCAGATTGCAGGCGTTACAGTTACGCCGACGTATCTTGTTTTGGCGTTTTTTGTTAAAACTTACTATAGTTTGGCCTCTTAGAAAATGACCTGCGCGCTGATGCTCAACCAATGCTGGAGGAGGTCGCTTTCTAAGCGGCCGAATTATAATTAATAGACCATGATATACTGAGTATACTATAAACAGGTGTTATCATTGTTGTTTGTGCTCATGTGCTCCTATGGACGAGCCGCCACTGTATGACATTAAGATTAAGTCTGGTTTTATCTCTGAGACACATGACCAACCACAAAAGTGGCTGCAGTAATAAAAAATAGCAGGTCTCAAACTAGCAAAGTCTGGTTTATCATCATATGCTACTGTAATCTAAAGCTATAAACTCAATAGGTTCAATTTACATTGTTTGCCAACAGCTATAACATAAAAAACTGCAAAATAAAAGACCTTAAAAAATAACGCTATTCGTTCCGTGTTTTTATAAATTGAGTTAAATGTTGTTTTTTCAAAGTAAGAATGTCAATATTATTTAAAAGTAACATGTCAATCGGTTTAATCATCAAAAGGTTTTCTAGAAACTGAATTGACTACTTTGAAAACATTGCAGTGTACCTTGGTATCCTCATGAGCAGTCCGTGTGATATACTCGTGGTGTGGGCTACTGGCCACATCGTTGTATGTCGGGTACCTCCTGACACTGCGCGGCGCCGAACTCGAGGCTGAACTGATACGAGAAGATGAACCCTCACAAGACATCGAGGGAATCATCAGGAACACATTACCTGCATAAAAATGTTTATAATATTTCTCAGAATTACAATAGCAGTGTCATCATGAAGCATTATAAGATAAAGAATGGCGTAAAGTGCCTTTTTTGAGATTAAAACAGATTACCAGCCCAACTCTGTAGCTTAGAAAGAACATTGATTAAAAGTCTCGATTACCAGTGAGATGGACATATTGATGATGATGATGTTGAGACCCACTGTCAGCAGAACAGGCGATGAAGCCAAACTTGACAGCAATAGCTTCCTGGAAAAGCACCAGCCTTTGGCCCCAAGTCTCTTCAGGGAATTCTAAAAACAACATACAGTTTATATTTTAGATAAGGTATATTTATAAGGGATGTCCTTATAATATATGTAATTTAGTAAAAATACTAATACAAAAAATCTGTAGAGGAAGATGAAAATGTTCAAAATAAAATAAGTATTAAGTAGGCTACCATTAAAAAAAAAAAAAAAAAAAAAAAAAAAAACCTGAAAATGTTATACTTATTCTATGTGTTACTTATTTTTCCTGCCAACCATTTCTGAATACATAAAGGTAAAGCAAGTATTAATGAACTAAACAGCTTTTTAAGTACCTTAAATATCAAACTCTCTGCATTTCTAACAATTTTTATTGTAAAAAAGTGTTAGAAACGTTCATACAATGTAAACATGTTTTTACACATTTGGAGACCATACAACTTGTACAGTTTAAAATAATTAAAAGGTAGTAAAATATTAAAAAAACAATATAAAAGTTGTAAAGTATAAAAAAAAAAACAACACTAAAGGTGGTTTCAAGAGTCCTTGGAGCCTATACGTTCTAACTCATAAAAAAATTTAAAAAATACAAAGAAAATTTTTAATCTCATAGTATACTAGATATTTAATATATATATTTCAGAGGCGCTTGCAGTACTCAAAGACAAAAATATCATCCTGCCAATAGGAGCAAACAATCAGAGACAAGGAAGAGTGGTTTTGGAAGAAGAAAGAAAACAACGGTCGGAAAGAATGAAGAAGTATTGGGCGGACAAGAAGAAGAGACAGAATTTAAAAAGAATCTAACCATTATATTGACTTAAGTGGTCCAATGCTGGCCATAAAATAATAATAAAAATAATAAATACTAGATATTTAAATTACAATCACTTTGGTATTTGAAAAAAAATATTTTGAAAAGGCAAATAACTCTTCAGCGGCTGTTTAAAAATAACGAAATTAATATTTCTCTTATGACGGGCAAATCCATCATGGCCGTTGGCTTCCATGAACTCCCTTGGAAATCAATTTAAAACAACAAAGACAATTTTTAATCTCATAGTATACAAGATATTTAAATTATAACCACTTTGGTGTTTGAAAAACTATTTTTGGATGATAATTAACTCTTCAGCAGCTGTTTGAAATCAGCCAAGATGGCCACCAGCCTCCAAGGACTCTTAAGACACACATTTTAGACTTTTGAACTGCATTTAATGTCTAAAATGATAATCATTATTCATAAATAATATTGACAACCAAATCTGTACACATTTGATGGCACAAACATTACACTGACCTTCAAACAAGTAGCTCTTGGTTCCCATCAGACTCTCAGTTTCCAGTGGTACAAAGACGGGTCCTCGCAGCGGGTCTCCCCTGGACGGGTCTCCCCTCACGACGTCCGACTTGATTGTGAATGGGAGAGCGAAAGGGTCAGGCGGGATGGGTATCATCAACAGCTGGTTGGCTTGGGCTTTTCTAGCCCAGCCTGAGATCTGGGAAACACAATCACAAAATGAAATATACGATAAACAAAATGAAATATATGATAAACAAAATATTGACAGCTCTGGTGGTACATAGTGGAGGTAACTGACAAAATTAATTGTTTGGGTAGCTGAGTGGTTATAGTGTTCGCCTTCAAACCTGAAGGTCGCTGGTTCGATTCCAAGCGAGACAGTTTCCAGACCCTGATGGTCATAGGGCTGTTGATATCTAAAAAGGTTGATGTCAGGTAGTGACAAGACCAGGGTTTACACTGTTACCTTTAAAAACATTAATACCCCCGCCGCAGCAAACCTACAGACTAAACGAATTTCCATTTGCCTGATTGGAATTACACTAAAATGTCTCCTTAAAAATATCACATTTATTCCCTATTTAAATAGAATCCGTTTAACACATACTTAGGTTTGCTGCAACTGGGAGGGTAAAAGTGTTTTTTTATGTAAAATGTTAATAGATAGTAAGAAATAAAAACATTTTCCAAATTTGGACAAAATATGTTAATAAACAAGCAAACTACAACAGTTTACTTATTCTCCATAAGAATAACATGGGAATTTTAAATTTACAATTTTTTGGAATTTTCTCCGTAACCATTAGGCGCATTACTTACTTACTTACTGCAGTGGCCATAGGTACCCCAAGTGGTACTTGGCCTCGCCTACACATTGCCTCCAGCCTTCTCTGTCCTGCGCCTGGTCTTCATTTCTACCCAGCTTCCTCAAGTCCCGTCGCACCTGGTCCTTCCATCTCAGTTTAGGCCTGCCTGGTGGCCTTCTGCCTTCTGGGTCGTTCCTTAATACACTGCTTAAGGTTGTGCCATGTTCTCTTCTGAGGACATGACCCGCCCACCTAATGCGTCTGCTTTTTACCTCAGCTGTTATATCTGGGTCTTTATATAGCTCTCTTATTTCGAAATTATGTCTAATTCTCCAGAATCCATCTTCTTTAGTTGGGCCATATATTTTCCTAAGAATTTTGTTTTCAAAAGTTACTAACCGTTTTTCTGATTTTTTGCTCATTACATCGCTTAAATATACTAAATTATTTTTTTTTAAGCTCTACAAACTAGTTTGGAAAGAAATTGCAAAATTTTATGTTTTATGGGTCAAAAATGGGAAAAACCTATTTTTAACCCATAAAAGCCCCCATAAACCCCCGTTCCCATGGTCTGATCATACTGGTTCGCGAAATCGTGCAAATAAACGTAGGTTTACATGTTTGTACCAAATTTCATCAAAATCGGATCATTTTTTTTGCTAGAGTTATCGCGCTAACAGACACACATATATATATACTAGCTGTAACCCGCGGGCTTTGCCCCGTTTAACTTCTTAATTTTCAAGATTATCTCGTTCGCATGGCTCAATCACGTCCTGGTTGAAGTTTGTTCGCTACACTCACTCACCTTTAGGTTGAAGCTCGTTCGCTACGCTCACTCACCTTTAGGTTGGAGCTCGTTCGCTGCGCTCACTTGCCTTCAGGTTAGCTCGTTTGCTACGCTAACTCGCCTCCAGGTTGAAGTTCGTTCGCTACGCTCACTCACCTTTTGGTTGCAAATTAGCTGTTGTCATAAATGTAAAAGAAATAATAGTGCTGCACCCTGTTGGTAATCCTTGTAACTTTAATGCTATTGAACATCATAGAACAGAACCAACTTGTTTAATTGAAACAGCTGTTAAGATTCAATAATTCAATTTCTCATAAGGTTAACATGGGAAACTCCAGAGCCACTGGGGCGGAGCCCGAAAGGAATTTTGAAATAAGAATATGCCTATATGTTAATCGGGACTGTGAGCTATCATCATGCCAAATTTCAGCCCAATCCGACCAGTATTTTTCGCGTTCACTTGTCACAAACATACATCCATACATCCATACATCCATACATCTAAACTTTCTCATTTATAATATTAGTAGGATGAATTTGAAAGAATGGGGTTTTTGGCCTCTAGGGACCTCAAAACAAAAAAAAATCGGTCCCGGGTCCAGGTCTTACCATGAGTACTACGGTAATAGCTTATTCCCTATATGGGAAATTCGCTAAAATGCTAATGGCATAGACAAAATAAAATAAAAAGTATCTGAAAGTGAAAGATCATGAAGCAAGCGTTATTATTTTGTAGACTGCCGCTGCCTGAAAATGCTACTACAAAAATAAAACATTAAATTAAGTCAGTTAAGAAGCTTTTTAATTTGTTTACTAAAATTTGTTTTGTTTTTGTTTTGGCATTGCAAGTTGAGTTCTTTATCTACTGTAAATATGAAACCTCTTTTGACATACGTGTCCTTGTTTTGGTACACTCAAGTGTACAGATTTTGTTTCAATGTTTTCCCCAATTTTTTATGGTAATTTTGGATGTCTACTGTTTGAAGACGTACCAGTTCACAGACCACCGTCCCTGATGCTGCCATCCACTGTATGACCAGCTCGTAGGCCCTGTCTGGCCTGTAGACCGACTGGTAACGGCAATGTCCCCACTCTACTCTGTCACTCTTGCCTTGCACATCCACCTCCAGGTGTGTGTGTTTGTACTGAGCACCTGTCAACCAATGTATAAACCTTTTAGGATCGATAAACAGACAATATTTTGAGCATCAAGACATGGTAAAAGATTTCACTCACAACTTACACTTGTGGGGTATAAGTTCCTTCCAAAGGTACCATTATCAACAGTATCTTTTGTTCAATAAATTACCTTTAGAAAGTAGAACTGTAAGTAAATAAGTAATGACCTTCTTAAGAAAATGCATTTTACTATGTTGAGGGTTTTTTTATTTTATCAAATTTCCCTATAAGGAAGTAGCTATTACCGTAGGTCTCATGGTAAGACCTGGGCCCCAGGACCGATTTACTTTTTTCATTTTGATGTCCCCAGAGGCCAAAAACACTATTCGTTCAAATTTGATATATTACAGAGCAGCAATTCCAGAAGAATCGTGCAAATTTGACTGTACAGACGTTTACGCCTAGTGTTACGTTACCTAAGACGCCTGGTTGTCCGTCGTGACAGTGCGAAGGCAGATCTTCCCTCAGAAACAGAGGCACTGATGACGGAGGTTGTGGTGGCTTCACCTCCACCTCCAGCCACTCATTCTCAAAACTCTGTAGATCCCGGAGAGGTTTGGGCTCATCTACAACCAGAGAATTATAAACGAAAACAAAAGTAACGTCTAGAAGATAAAGATTTCTTAAAATATCAACAAGCTAATCCTAACACTATCAGAGTCTTTCACATAGAACTGTATCACATCACTCACATGATGTTTTGGCCTCGTTGCAGATGGCCATCTTCAAGAACAGTAATAAATCACTAATACTGATTTGAAACGTTTAACGTTAGCATTTCATGAGAGTGATGTGACACAGTTCTATCCTGAAGACTTCTCATTAATGTTTATAAGTGTGACCATACAAATCGTACCTCTACTGTGTTAATATTTACCTTTATTTGGGTCGTAGTTAACAATATGGTAAAGATGAAAACCCACGATAAATGGTCGACTGAAATCTCCAGATGCGTGACAGATCAATTTTTCTTTGCGCAAGTCCTTAAACAAATATAGATTTGATTAATGAACTGACAAACAAATTCTACTAAAATTTGCGCTGTACCTTGTATTAAATCAAAGTCAAAACATTCTTTATTCATTGTTTTGTAGCGTTAGTACATTGAACATGGGTAATTTCTTAAAACTAATCCTTATAACTACCTAATACTATTTCTGTTAGTAAGTACAATAATGTTAAAAACACCATCATTTCTGTTGGCAAATATTCAACTTTCAGACTTCAGACTTCAAGGTTTTATAATTAATTACTAGGGATGGACGAGATTGAATTTTTAGTTCGAGACGAGACGAGACGAGATTTTTTATTTCTCATAAAATTTCGAGACGAGATCGAGACGGGATTTCCCTTCTCATACACAACGGGAAATGCACGTTCAAAATTTTTACCTGATTTTGTAACATTGTTAGATGACTGTTTAAATACAAAAATAATGATAATAGGCAAGAATATTTACAATCTTTTAACATTAGAATAACATTTTTTTTATTAATCACGCCTAACTTATTAAAAATGCCTACGATTAGGAAACATAGTGATATCAGTTAGGATAGAGTTCAACTTATCCTAAAATAAAATAAATCATAAAATAAAAGCAATATTAATTTTTATAAAATAGTTACTTGTTTTGACTTTTTATAGTAATAAAACATTCCTCACACTGCTTACACTTAACAAAACTTCTCAAATGTTATTAAAGTAATATTATTGAAATAATTAAAGTAATATTTACATTTATAGAATTAATTAAATAAGAACGCCTTCACAAAGGAAACGCAACTACAACACGCTCCTTCACAAAGGAAACGCAACTACAACACGCTCCTGTATTGCGGGTATTGCATTGACTTTCTGCAGGCGTTTTTAATTTTTTTTTTTTTTTTTTTTTTTTTTTCTCGTCTCGATAAAAATCTCAGCCAAAAAGAAATCTTGTCTCGTGTAACGAGATTTAAAATTTCCCGAAAATTTCCCAAAATTTCGAGACTTGACCATCCCTATTAATTACCCAGTGAAGTTTACTCGTGATACTCCTAAAGTAACGGGAGCAAAAGGATGTCGTATTATCAAAAAATATATCGGATTACAAAAATAACACCCAAGTACTGGTGGTAACCAATAACCTTCGAAAGGTAAACTTCATAAACTTAACTTTAACATTAACTTAATTTTGTTTTCTTTGACTATAGATGCAAATTATGGATTTACATTTTTCAAACTTAAGTATTGTTTATAATTTTCTTCAAAAACAATGTTTTTTTATGCAAAACATCCTGACTTGTTGGCCTAGCACTTATTTTGGTCTTGTACAAGTATTGTACTATGATTTATGAATTCGTAACAATGTTAAACATAAATGGTATTGTAAAACATCCAACTCGTCTGTAACTCATTAAACCTACCTCTAGAAGAGTGACAGCTTGCTGATAAGTGGTGACATTCTCCACGTGGACCTTGACCCAAGCTACAGCGTCTGCACTGACAAACACGTGACCCGGCAAACTGGAAGCATAAAATGTCAGCAGTAAGGATTGTGGTACTGTCAGCAATAAAGCGGGAAGCAAGATGGTCTAGTGGTAGAGCTCGGGGCTTCAGAGCCTGAGGATCTGGGTTCAAATCCTGCCAATGACAATGTGATAATGCTGCAACCCTCAAGGACTATCCTGAAGTAATGTGAAAATCAGTTCTGGGCTAGAACCTACCGTCTTTGACTATTAATACAACAACTATACAATCTGTTGGATATAGTATACAAACATTTCACTTAAATAATCTATGGTTTATATTATATTTTGTCTTTTTCCAGCTGCTATGAAAATGAACTTTAATAATTTTGAGACATATGATTTTTGAATGAATTGTTATGTTGTGAATACAGAAATAATTGTTTGGTAGCATTTTACTATGATTGAGTAACTTTTCTTTTGTGAATAATTAAATTATTTTCTGCTCATTATCGAGTCTATTTCTCTTTCCATTTTTGACTTTTAACATTTGGCGACCGTGACAGGACTGTATGAGTTCTTAACCAGATAGTCACTATTGAGAGAATGGAAAGAAATAGGAAACTAAGAAAAACCTTCAGAACAGCATTTACCAGAATTTATAATGGGATAAATGAGGAGCTATGCAAAGATGAGCAAGACCTACACAATATACAGGGTAAATTGGGCTCTCTGGAAGGTAAGATAGAAGAACTTAAAACTTTGGACAGGGAAATTTTAGATTTCTTGCTAGATTCTGAAGCAGATGAAGAAGAGTTAAATGAAGAAGTTAGGCTAGCAGATGAATATGTAGAGAAGTTTAATCGAATTAGTTTAGCTGTACAGAGTAGATTGATTAGGTCTAGGGCCACTTCACCTAATTCCAATGGGTCTGTAAAGAGTAAATCTACTGCTGTTAGGACTAAGCTGAGGCTACCTACTATTGAATTCACAAAGTTTAGCGGGGATTTGAAGGATTGGCTACCTTTTTGGGCACAATTAAAAAGAATAGATGATGACGAGAATATTGACGATATTGATAAATATCATTATCTTATGCAGGCTACTTTAGCTAATTCTAGGGCTCGTCAGCTGGTTGAAAGCTATCCTGCTACCTCTGAGAACTATTCCAAAGCTTTGCAAAGTCTTAAAAGTCGTTTTGGTAGAGATGACCTTCTCATAGAAGTGTATATTAGAGAGCTTTTGAAGTTAGTGCTGAGTAATTTAAACGGTAAGGTAGAAGTTTCTTTCATTTACGATAAACTGGAAACCCAGCTAAGAGCATTGGAGACATTAGGAGTAACAACTGACAAATGTTCTGCTATGTTATATCCTCTTATAGAGTCTTGTTTGCCCGAGGAACTGTTGAGAGCTTGGCAGCGTCACTACGGCTATGAAGTTGATGCTGAACTTAAGGATAGACTTGATGGTTTGATGAAGTTTCTGCAAAAGGAGGTTGCTAACGAGGAAAGGATTACCTTAGCCGCATCTGGTTTTGAAAATAGTAAGCGACCTAACCTACAGCCTAAAGTAAGTAAATCTACTGTATTTCGACCTAAGCCTAGTTACGCCAGACATACTGAAATGATGCCGACAGCTGCTGGTTTAGTTAATCCAACGATGTCTGATAATTTAAATACTAAAGACGCTAAATGTATGTTTTGTGGTTCTAACCACTTAGCTGAAAACTGTAAAGACAGTAAACTGACAGTAGATGAGAAGGTGAAAATCGTTGGAAAAAATGGTTGTTGCTTTACTTGCTTGAAGTATGGTCATAGGAGTTCGCAATGTAAAGTTAGAGTAAAATGTCCTAACTGTGGAAGGAGGCACACTGCTGTTATGTGTAGGGCATCTGCTGCAGAAGGAAGTTCATTGAGTGAACAACCAGGCAAAGAAAGTTCTCTAGCAAACAATGTTCACACAGAAGTGTTTTTACAAACCTTTTTAGTAAAAATTAGAAACCAAAATCGAGAGCGAACAGCACGTGCTTTAATAGATACGGGATCACAACGATCTTATATTTTGAAAAATACAGCAAAGGAATTTGGCTACGACATAGTCAGAAAGGAGAAGCTAGCTCATGCTTTATTTGGTGGCACTAGTACTGAAACAATTGAACATGCGTGTTATAAGGTTAGACTAAGTGACTTAAATAACAGTTATGCCTGCAATTTTGACGTTCTTGATCAAGATGTAATTTGTAACGATGTTACAGCAGTTAAGCATGGTCCTTGGTCCATTGAGCTTGGAACACTGGGAATTAATGTAAAAGATGGAGACGGGCCTATTGAAGTTCTGATAGGTGCAGACGTTGCTGGGAAACTTTACACTGAGAAACGATATCTGCTTTCCAACGGGTTAGTTGCGATGCACACTTTGTTGGGCTGGACTTTAATGGGAAGAACTACAGTTGAAGGGAATGACAGGTCCAGTTCTATGGCAGTAACTTCTTTACTTTCCCCTGTTGATAATAAATCCATTTCAGATTTGTGGAGTTTGGATGTTTTAGGAATCAAGGATCCAGTGGAGGTAAAGAGTGAATTTTCAGTTAAAAGTAGAACAATGGAACATTTTGTAGAATCTGTTTCAGTGGAAAATGATGGCAGATATCAGGTCAAATTGCCATGGGTTGATGATCAGCCGCCGTTACCCACTAATTTAAAAGTAGCACAGAAGAGACTCAGTAATCTTACAAATAAACTTATTTCTAGTGGATATCTTAGTTCATATCAACAGGTGTTGTCTGACTGGGAGGAATTAGGTATCATAGAGAAGGTTAACGATGCCGATTTGGAAATTGGTCACTACCTACCGCATCGACATGTGATAAAAGAAAACAGTCTTACCACGAAATTGAGACCTGTATTTGATGCATCTGCTAAAGAAAAGAATCAGCCCTCGTTGAACGATTGTCTAGAAAAAGGTGACAACCTAATTGAATTGATTCCGTCCATATTAAATCGTTTTAGACTACACAGATATGGAGTTGTTGCTGACATCGAGAAGGCTTTTCTACAGATTGGTGTACATATGGATGATAGAGATTTTCTTCGTTTTTTGTGGATTAATGAAGAGGGTCAATTGGTTGTTTACAGACACGCTAGAGTGGTCTTTGGAGTTACTTGTAGTCCATTTATGCTAAGTGCAGTAATCAAACTTCATTTAGAAAAAACATTAGACTTGATAGATTCTGGATTGTTAAACTACTCAAGAAAAGTAGTAGAGACACTGTCGAGAAGTTTCTATGTAGATAACTGTATGGCAAGTTTTGATGACTTTTCAGAATTGAATCAATTTGTAGATCAAGCGACTTCTGTAATGAAAGATGCTAGATTCTGTCTTCGGAGTTGGGAGTACACAGAAATTCAGAGTTTTAAAAATGATTCTACTTTGACACCTATTTTAGGTTTAAATTGGAACAAAAATACTGACATGATTGAGTTGAATTTTGAAAACTTTGAGTTTAAAGAGCCTGAAATAGTCACAAAGAGATCTATTTTGTCTTTTGCTCACAAGTTGTTTGACCCCATAGGTATAACTTGTCCTGCTACACTCTTGCCTAAGATACTGCTGCAGAAAACTTGGGAAAGTAAAATTGGATGGGATGACAAGGTTTCAGAAGAGATAAAACTTTTGTTTTTAGATTGGGCAAAGCAACTTGAGATTTTTTCAAATTTGAAAATTCCAAGATATTTTGGAAATGAAATCGGAGGGAATATTTCTTGGACAGTTCACTGTTTTTGTGATGCAAGTCAGGACGCTTATGCGGCCGCGGTTTTCCTGAGGGGTGAATCTAATGGACTTGTCACAGTTCAATTGGTTCAAGCGAAGAGTAGAGTTACACCTGTCAAGAAGATGACTATTCCTCGACTGGAGTTATTGGCGGCTACCATTGGAGCTCGTCTAACTGACAACGTCTTAAAGAGTTTGGGATTTGAAAATGTCAAAACATTTTATTGGACCGACTCAACCACCGTTTTGTCATGGATTCGTCGAGAAGATTACTGGGGAGTGTTTGTTTGGAACCGAGTAAAGGAAATAAGATCCCTTAGTAGCATCGAATCATGGAATCATGTTCCAGGTCATATGAATCCAGCTGATTTGCCATCACGTGGATGTTCTCCTAAGCAGCTAGTGGAGTCGAAATGGTGGGAGGGACCACAATGGCTAAGAAACTCATCAAACTTGTGGCCTAACCAAAACTTCAGTGATGATTGTGATGAGAAAGAAGTAAATTCTGAACTTAGAAAGATTAAATCAACTACAAAGATTATGATGAATTCAAAACCTGAACCAGATTGTTGGTATTACAGATATTTCTCCAGATTTGATAAAATCGTCAGATTGGTAGGCTGGATTTTGAGGTTTTGCTGTAACACAAATATGTCTAAACAAAAGATATCAGGAGGATTGTCGGTTGATGAATTGATTGAGGCTCAAAATAAAGTGTTTAAACTTATTCAGAAAGACGCTTTCCATAGTATCAAGGATGAAAAATTGAGTTCATTGTGTCCGTTTGAAGACAGTGATGGCTTATTCAGGTTAAAAACGAAAATCACAGAGAGACCTGATAGTAGGAATTTTAATCTTCCCATAGTATTGCCGAGTAACCATCCTGTTGTTCACAGATACATACAATACAAACATGAAGAAAATTCACATGTTGGAGTCCAAGGATTGTTATCTATTCTCAGAGAAGAAGTTTGGATTATTAGTGGAAGAAGAACTGTAAAATCAGTTATTGACAAATGTGTCAAATGCAAGCGATATTGTGTTAAAAGTTTGGATACTGATCCAGTACCACTTCCTTCGCAACGGGTTCGAGATGCTTCTGTTTTTGAAGTCTGTGGAGTTGACTTAGCTGGACCTGTTTTCCTGCGAGATGGACAAAAAGCTTGGATTACATTATATACATGTGCAGTATACCGTGCCGTGCATTTGGAGTTAGTTACTTCATTATCGACTGAGTCATTCTTGCAAAGTTTGAGAAGATTCATTTCCAGACGGGGTCGACCAACAGTCTTGTTTGCAGACAACGGCACTAACTTCCGAGGGGCTTACAGTGCGTTGAAGCAAATCGATTGGAATAAGATTGTTGAGTACAGCACAATCAAACGTATAGAATGGAAATTCAACCCACCTGCCTCACCATGGTGGGGAGGCTGGTGGGAAAGACTCATAAGACTATTGAAACAGCTTCTTCGCAGAGTCTTAGGAAGAGCTAGTTTGACTTATGAAGAATTTTTGACCGTTTTGTGCAGTTGTGAATCTGTCATAAATAGTAGACCCTTGACTTACATTTCAGAAGACAGCCATGACATGGAAGTTTTGACGCCAGCTATGTTTTTGAATGGTACGAAGGAGTATGGAGTTATTGATTTGGACCAGATCAACTACACAAATTTGTCTCGACGTTGGAACTTTAAATTAAAATTAAAAGAAGATCTTGAACAAAGATTTAGAAGCGAATATTTAAGTCAATTGGTGTTACATTCGAAGAAGAAGAAATCTCGTCAAGTGCAAGTTGGAGAAATTGTTTTACTTGGAAGCGACAATACCAAACGGATGGACTGGCCTTTGGCGAAGATTGAGAAGATACTTCCTGGAAAAGATGGCAACATACGTCTTGTGGAAATAAAAACATCAAAAGGAACAGTGCTGAGACCCATACAACATGTGTTTCCACTTGAATTGGTCCAGCAGAAAGACAATCAAGATGGTAATGAAACATTCGAAATGGAAGATGAACAAGTAGCTGAAGGTGTTGGTCGTGAACATGATCAACCTGTTTACACACAAAGAGGAAGAAAAATTATACCCCCACGAAGATACCTGGATTAATAATTAATATTTTGACTTTGCAAGTCAAAAGGTGGGAGAATGTTGGATATAGTATACAAACATTTCACTTAAATAATCTATGGTTTATATTATATTTTGTCTTTTTCCAGCTGCTATGAAAATGAACTTTAATAATTTTGAGACATATGATTTTTGAATGAATTGTTATGTTGTGAATACAGAAATAATTGTTTGGTAGCATTTTACTATGATTGAGTAACTTTTCTTTTGTGAATAATTAAATTATTTTCTGCTCATTATCGAGTCTATTTCTCTTTCCATTTTTGACTTTTAACACAATCCATCCCCATGTTAAAGATGTAGCCAGGTTTTTAATAAAATTTGTCTTAGTTGATGTGAGCCACCTACAGATTGCGCTGATCTAAATTACTGATTTCTGCCGATTACATGATGGTTTTTACCAAGTCAAACTGATGGAATGGCTTATTATGAGCTATTGACAAACAACTGTTGTGACCCAGCAACTATGTCAGTAACAAAAAATAAGGTACAAAATAGAGTTTTAGACACTAGCGCAATCTGTGACTGGCTCACACAACTACATTCTTTTTTAGTAAAAAATTGGCGACAGCGGATCCATATAGATGGGATGTCTTCTTCTGTATCCAATAGTCAATGCTAGCGTCCTAGGATGTGAAGGCTGAACATACAACAAAAACTGTCAGCAATAAAGTAGGCCTATCACAAATTAGCCAATGGATCACTGATTCTCAAAAGGTTTAGATTATCTGCTATGTCAAGTGATCCATGTTTGGATCTACTAATGTAATTTCAGACTTCTAAAGTTCATTTTTAAGTGTCATAGAAACATCAAAGGAATGTGTAATCTTTAGATCCTGTTAAAAGCCAATGAGATAAAACATATAAGACACACAAAACAAAGGAACAATTTTTGTTTAACCCTCCCAGTGTTACTTGACGAAAATTCGACAAGCAGCACACTTTGTGTAGTGTTACTTGTCGATTTTTCGACACGCAGACATCGTTTACGGCGAAGGCTCTATGACTGACTGAATCGGATTGAACTGGATCGAGTTAGGTATCGTTCTTTCCGTAATATTCTAAGCTTTCTCCAGAGGTCTGTCTCTAAGCGCTATTCATTTTAGTTCCGAAAATATTGTAGCAGACAGCTGACGTGTGTGTATTTGTAAACAGCTAGGTTCCCCCGGACCGATGACTGATGTGTTTTATTACGTTTATCATTGTTTTAGTGTTAAAAATCAAAAGTAGTGATATACGTGGTGCATTATAAGAAGATTTAAGTGGTTTTGAAGTGCTGGTTGATGATCCTGAAGAAGTAGGTAGTGATATTGATGTAAATTATCAGCCAGATTCCTAGCTATGGTTAGGCTATGCATTCTTAGCTAAACGCTATGTACTGAAATCAGTTTTTTGCCCATAACTTATTTATTTGCAAATATACTTCCTTATATTATTATATATTTGTAATCCTCATAAAATTTAGAACAAAGTGGCTATTTTCAAATATTTATAGGCCTATAATTTATACAATTTCATTGAGCGCGAACTTATTTTTTTTTTGAAAATTTTTGAAATTATATTTTTTTTACCTAAAAATTTTTTTTTTTGAAAAAATGTTCCTTATGTTTTATATATACTATTGAAGCCCATGATTTTCCAAACAAAATGGTATATAGAACATTAGAATTAACATTGTTTTAAGCTTCTCAGATCCGTTTTAATAAAACCTTGCAAATGCGCCAAAAATAGGTGGACATTAAGGCCTAAACTATGGACACTTGGAGGGTTAATACTGTATTAAGATCAATGAGTAAAAATTAAAATCAAAATTAAAATCAATGAGCACACTGTACAATTTTACCTAAAATACACAACTCATGGGGTCCACATTAATACACACGAATGATATCGGATATCAAGTCTTCAGCTTATAATTGTGATGAAAAGTCTACTAACCTGGTGTGAGGGCTGACGAAGGTGAGTCCATGGAGGTGATGTTTCATTAGATCCACCACCTCCAGCAGCACTACTGGCTCCTTCACTACTAGAATCTCTCCTCCCAACAACAGTCTGCAAAATATTTGGTCAAATGTGAAAATGTTAAACTGTAAATGACTACCAGCGTTGACATCCCATCCCCGTAATTAGGCTTGATTACTGTAGGCAAGTTTACAAGCTACTAGAAAGCGAGTAGTATGACTTACAACTCCCCCTATTAACAAATTCCTACGACTTCAACAAGAGTAATACTACTTGTCACTTTGAGCACAAGGAAAGCAAAAACAGATACGCTTGGGTGGTTTTACAATCTAGTTACCTCAAATTACTGTTAGTGGCGTGTAAAGTTGCCGTCAGACATCACTTTTTCTAAATCTTAACTCAACTTTTAAAAGCCGCTGTCAAGCAAGTGTAGTGAGTACTATTTTACAAGCTAAGAGTAAAAATCTGGCTAGTAGCTCGTAAACATACTCTGTTGTAAATCCAGCCTTCAAAATTACAGACAGTTTTAGAATGAAATTGAATATAGTTGAATAGAGCCGCTAACAGAATGTGCTGATGTTTCGAGGGCGTTTTTTTTTTAAGTAAGGGCCGGTTTCATGTATAAATCCATAGTTTGCTTGTACGCCGCAACGAGGCTCATTACCATTTACTGGCATATTTAATGAACAGAATGACACAAATTTTAGCTCTTTAGCTGTCATGTACGCTTAGATGTGTGTTTTGAAAGTTTTTTAAAGAATGAAATCCGAGGTAAGGTCAGTGATACGTTTTTTTATTACAACAAACATATCTGATGCTGACATTCATCGTCAAATGACTGAAAGTGATGTTCCTATGCAATGAGTGAGGGTCTTTACCCTGTGTGTGGAAATGGGTGTGGGGTGTAAAAATGGTCATGAAATCCTTTTTTCTAAGCAGTCTTCTTTGAAAAGTCTGGGTACCCACCAAAAATATAATTCTTTCAAAAATTAGAAGTTTTACGGCCATTTTTAAACTCCCTAGCCTATGTCTACACTTTCTTTCCATCTACGCTATCTTTGCATCAGGGTCATTATCTCCAGTCAACTGGCGATGAATGTTGGCATTGGATATATTTCTTGAAATCAAAAACCGTATAACCTCAAACACAGCAGGAGATTTGATTGGTCAAAAAATTTAAAAACACACCGCAAAGCGTATTTGACAGCTACAGGGCTCAAATGTGTGTCATTCTGTTCTTCACAAACAATGCCAGTAAATGATGATGAGCGTCGTTGCACCGTACAAGCGAACTACGGATTTGTACGCGAAAATGGCCCCACCTTAAAAAACCGCCCTCGTAATTACTGATTCCTGTCATACACACCGAATTTGTAACAAAGCAAAACCAACAGGACAACTTAGTAAACTCTTGAGGATTTTTTAATGCCTCATGAATTATCAAAGTTTTGAAAGCTAAAATAGAAAATCAAATTTTGAAATCATACATTGGGAACAGCTCATTCAACTATCTTTGATTTGGATGAAAAACTGGCTACAAACTGTCCATAGAAATGGGATGCACACTTTAATATACATGTGTCAATGCTTCTAAACACAGATTAAAACTGGAAAGGTTAAACTTTGTGTTAAGACGATTTGATACGAGGGTCAATATGACAAAGATAGAGACCGATTTCTTAATTGTATTGTTACGGGAGATGAAACATGGGTTTTGAATGAGACTCCAGAAAGCAAGTGGCATCACACAAATTCATACTAAAAACCCAAAAAGGGGAAACCATTGTGGCAGACTCGCAAAGTCATGGAAAACGGTTTTTTGTAATGTTCTGTTTCTTGCAATACGATTTTCAGCGGCCAAATCATAATCAAACAGAAATTTTTGCGATCTCTACCTTAATAATTGGTTACCGCTCTACATTTAATTACACTTGACTGATGGACTCAAAACTTAAGAGTGACAGTTCAATAACTTTTGTTTAAAGTGTTGTTGTCTACTTATCTGAGCAAAATGTACTTACGTATCATCAACAGAATCGGAATGTTCTGAATCAGCCAAATTCGATGGTAAAGGAACGGAGTCAATCGCAGGAGAAGCTCTGCCCCTCTCCAACACTTTGGATCCTGATCTAAGTAGTGTAAGAACAACATTCAAGTTAACCATTGTTTGTTTATACAGAATAAAATATTTCAGTAATCAACTGATCACTAAGCAATATGATTGGTACTGAAAGCTTTCCATGGAGTAATGCATTAAAACATTAATGCATGCAGATTAATTAATTTTTATTTTTTTATGAATTGGCCAAAAGTTATATGCCTGAAATTTAGGATGACATCAAAAACTATTTTTGATATAAAATATGGATCACGTTAAATTAGATTTATTATATTGCAACTTCTACCAGTTACAAAACTCATTAGTTTTACAAATTAATGAAATCCATTATAATAAGCCGTTATAAAATTTGACTACCTACATACTAGTTTTTCATTTAAAAATAAAATGTTTGGGATGAAAACAAAATAGTGGTTTCTTTAACACCAATTTTTAGATAAATATATTTTATTTTATAACACCTTTGCTTGTGATACATTTCACACATTTCTGCATGAACAAACCAGAGTTTGTTTAAAACATAAGAACAGCATAATGCTCTAATGTAGTAATCTACCATAATGTATATGTAAATAATTCTCGTCCAGATAAATTAACAGCAAAGCAAAAGAAAAAATAGAATTACTTTCAACCAAAGGTTACACTAATATGGTAACAAAAGCTTCAAATAAGGGAATCAAATTAATACCATGATATAATTACAAAAGATATTACATAAGGCGTTATGAAGTAGGCTAGTAAAAACTCCTGAAATCAAGCATTTTAAATCTATAATAAGTGGAGCAATTGATTGATTGGTAAGTGAATAGTTTTAATGTTTTTCAGACTAATTTTTTTAAGTTACTTTATAGAAAGTAAGCAGCTAGTAAGTGATCTCATTATTAACAATTAATTAGCTAAAAATAGTTGGGAAATGCAACTAAAAACCATCTTCAACAACCTTTAGGCTATATTAATATTGGAAAATGTCTATATTTTCCAATAAACTTATTTAAACAATGGACCTAAAAATCATATATCTACAGCGTTATGTTCCAAGATATATTTGAAGTTTAACTTAGGGGCCATACAAATTTTACTTAACACAGGGGGGGAGGGGGTATACATAGCGTCACGTAACTCAAACATCGCTCTTTAAAAATACAGAAATAATCAAATTGATATCTAAATCAGTATTTAAAACTTAAGCTTCAATTTTTAATTTCCCTTGAAAATGTAACATTTTTTTTAATCTCATAAATATATTTTCTGTGGCGACATTTGTTACCAAACAGCTGTTTTTCATTTACCGTAGTTTTTACTTCAATGTTTTATTATATTATTAGTAACAATCTTGCTTTGATTATAAAAAGGTTACAAAACAAAAGTCATTACAAGTTTAATGATTTATTTAAAACCAAATTGCACTAGTACAATTATGCTTAAGCTGTTATCAAAGTCTATTGCGATCTTGGTACAAGTTTGGTAACGCAAGGGGAATGGGTGGGGGGTTTTAGCATGATGAAAAAGTACGTTATGTAATTTGTGTATATCCCGTACTTAGCCCACCTAAAGTTACCAGATGAGTGAAATAATGTTTTCGTTCCTAAAAGTAAATTATGAAAGGATTCAAACAGCAAACACTGGACAAAACCTCTACAACTCACTGATTAAAACCTAAGTTCAAAAAAATATCCGATTACAGAAATCACACCATTAGAGACGTTAGTGTTTACGAGTCTATCTCACCTGGGGGTCGTGGCTAGACGCTCACTTATGCGGCCATGCCTGTCCTATCAACACAAGACAGCAAAAGCGTGAATGCTAGTCCGCTACCAAGCGACAGGCAAAATAAACAAACAACATGTGCTCCAGTGAACCAATACTGAAGTAAGAAATGTTAGATATTGATTATAAATGGTGTACATTCCAATATTTGATTGCATAGGATAGTTAGGATTAATGATTTTTATTAAAATGACTTAATAAAATGTCTGTTAGGAAAAATTATGTATGACTGGCTCTTTCGGGCTTTAAAGGTGTAAAAAAATAATGTTCACTTTCACTTTGTATTTTTTAATAGGCAATTAGGTGAAATGAATAAAATTGACAGATCATTAAATAAATAGGTTTTTTTAGAAATTTGTAAAATTAAAAATTTTGAGTCATTAGTTAAATGTCACTAACAATTTAATCTAACTTTCGGCATTTAGCATTTTCCGGATCATTTGTCCTGTAAAATTGACAAAAGAAAAATTAATGATTACTATTAAATACAAAACAATATAAAAACTCAAACATAACTTGCCAAAATAAGTGCTCTGGAAAGATGGATCTGTAACAAATGGCCATCTAAAAATGCTGAGTGCACGACACCAATTTTAGCAAACATCACAAAAAAATTGATTTAAAAACCTGAAAAATTTATTAAAAGACAGAAAATTCTAAAGTGATCATACAACCCTCAGTTACATAAATAAAATGAAATAAAAATACACCTGCAAATCACAACACAAAAAACAACACCCTTACCTAATAACCAACAAAAAGGATTGCAATATTATAAGAGTTATTACAATTCACAAATGCAAACATATTAAGTAATCCATGCCCAAAGAAGAGCCACTGCCACCTAGAGCGTGCAACAAACATGCTACAGACCTTGGTCTAGGCTTATCCGGAAGGCGGTTGCTCCCCAATCGCTCTCGGAACGGGGAGTTAGCTACACTCGTCTGTAAGTCAGTTAGTAACAAAACATACAACAATATAATGCAATATCTTTTAATATTGAAACTTTATTCTTGTATTTTAGGTTATCAAAATAGTTCTGGTTTCAACACCCTATATAGCAGAACCTCGCTAAATGGAGACCAATTATGATGGTCGGGAGAACAGAGATAAGATTATGAATGGAACAAAGAAAACAAATAAATTTAGAACATTCTTAACACGTTCACTGCTAATGACGCACTTGTGCGTCATAAGTATATTAGCAGATATATAATACATGATGTATATAATTACATAATATATTTTAATCCACAATTTATAGTATAAAATTTATTTAATTAAAGATATATTGTCACTCAATTAACATGATCATGTTAATGTTTATGTTTTTTAGCCATTTATAAAAGTATTACATATCATTAGCAGTGAATGTGTTAAGCCAACTGAAAAAGTATTATGCAAGCCAATTTAACAATTTAACCATTATACCGGGTGTTTCAAAATGAATAGCTGGGTTTTAACGCTTTATAATTTTTATACTATTAAACTTACCGCCATAAAATATGCATCAAATGAAAAAGCAACTCAAAGAGTTTATGCCTTCCAAAGACACATAATTTAACAAAATTGATCCAGCAGAACTGTAGATTTAATTGTACGAAGTTAAAAAGTAATCTCCAACTTTTTTCATCACTAGAAATTCGGAGGTTGCTTGATGTTTTTGCAAATAACTTTTAAATGGTGAGGAAATCGACCAAAGTGGAAGGAAATATTCCGAAAGAGAATAAAATTTCCTACAATCAACTATTATGCATTTTTTGAAAATACTCAAGAATGGTACCAAAAATTGCCTCAAAATGAAAAAATTGAAAATTTCCGTCTCCAATGTAGACAATAAATATAGCAAACATAAAATTTCACACTTTTTTATTATAAGCCAAATTCAGACTACATTTATTGAGTATTTTCATGAAATGCATAGTAGTAGATTGTAGGAAATTTTATTCTCTTTCGGAATATTACCTTCCAATTTGGTCGATTTCCTCACTATTTAAAAGTTATTTGCAAAAACGTCAAGCAACCTCCAAATTTCTAGTGGTAAAAAAGTTGGAGATTACTTTTTAACTTTGTACAATTAAATCTACAGTTCTGCTGGATCAATTTTGTTAAATTATGTGTCTTTGGAAGGCATAAACTCTTTGAGTTGCTTTTTCATTTGATGCATATTTTATGGCGGTAAGTTTAATAGTATAAAAATTATAAAGCGTTAAAACCCAGCTATTCATTTTGAACCCGGTATTTTGGGGTAGGCCTACTACAAAACTTAAGGTAAAAAAGAAAAGTGTGGGATAAGATCCTCCAGAACATATAAGTATTAAGCAACCGTCAAAATAAAACAAGAGTGTTCTCTATTACTGAAAGTTATTCCAAACAATTTAACAACATTTAAAATATATGTTTTTCATAAACAGTATTCCAAACTTAAATGTTTTTTATGACCGCAGGGAGGGCAAAAACTAACGAATATTACCATTATACAACCTAGTAACACAAACCTATAACATTTTAACTGTTTTACAGCTTAAATAGATATTCAGTGTAAAACTTAAATTTAACAAAAATCTTACAATTCAAGCATAGGAAATAAAATATTACAAAGCATGTTGCAACATAATAAAACAAAATGAAAGAGAAGTGCAGAAGATAGGCTAGATAATTGAAAAATTTGACAACAGCTTTAAGATACATAACACAACATTTTATATATTTTTTTTTTATTTCCAAGCTATAGGAAATTTTAACTATTGTATAAGATAAAATATGTCCTTTAAAATATGCTATTTTATTATGAATTTTTTACTACTATAGAAAACAACTACAATAAATGGTAACTAGTATAATTTGTTAAAAGTAAGCAGATCTAAAGAATTATTTAATTTCTCAGGTCTTTTCTGTTAAACAACACACCTACCTAGGGTTTTTTTTTAAAGGGTTTTTAATGGGTTTTTAGAGTTTTAACTTACCTATGTTAAATTAAGGCCTACTACCATTTTAATTGACTTATGATCTCAAGGTAGAAAGTTAAAAGAAACTAACATTTTTCCTACAGAATTTTTAGTTTAATGTATTTTTAGTAAACTTGCCTATTTGAAGTTATGTTACAAATAAGTTATTTTATAGTTAGCCAACATACGTTTATTCTGCAGAGAATGCTATGGATTTTAAGGTTATCTTCATTTCTTTCGTATGGTCGTCATTTCAAAGAAAAGTATTAAAGTTACAATAATTAAAAAATACTATAAATTTTAGGTAATCTACATAATTAATTTTAGTTAATCTATTTAAGGGTATATTTAGATTTTGTTGATCTATGTTATTCAACTTTTTACTGTTATTAAAATGATTAAGATTATCTAATAAATTGAACATATTTCATTAAGGTTCAAACAAAAACCCATAGTTTGAGCTCAAATATGATTAAGGCCACTATTTGGACTACTAATTTTACGTAAATGACGAACAGCTAAACTAATCAAATAGTTTATTTGTAAAATGAGACTTGTGGCAAAATCATCACTATTTTCAGATTTCACATAATATGCAGTTTTATAGTTAAATCGGTTACATTATAGAAAATAGGTACAAATTTAGGCAATATATTCATTTATAAGAGATATAGGCCAGTAGTTACTTATAGGGCTAATTATGGAAAGTGCAGGAGAGGAAATAGGGCAGAAAACAAGATGGAAAATGAAATTTTTAAGGACTGTTAAGGGATAAATACGGGAGGATAGGATAGAGTGAAGAGTGTAGAAATCAGTAGAGCAGTTGAAGAAAACTAGAGGCAGAATGGAAAAACCTGGATAGTTTGGTCACATGATAGGAATTTGAGGAGAGGGAAATGGAGTAGTAATATAGGGATGAAGACCAAGAGGAAGAACTGGAAGAATTTGGATCGATAGAAGAGGAATGTGGGGAAGAGAGGAGTAAGATTCCAGAAGGTAGGAGAAGATGGAGGTCCTAGACCATCACATCCTGGAATAGTTTGTAATAGAAGAGGATATGTATGTATGTATTACTATGGACAAAAAAAATTAAATATAGACTATCAGCCGTGCAGTGGTTACGATAGGTTCTGGCGCACACCCCTGGGAGCGCCGTATAGTTACGTGGCGCGTACGCCGTAACTACATGACGCTCCCGGCGGTGTGCGCCAGAACCTAAAGTAACCGCAGCAGCTGACGGTTTATATTTAATTCTTTTTGTCTATGGTATTACAGAAAAGACCGTACTACATTTCTATCTAAGTGTCAGAGTTACCTGAGAATTAAATGACATATATCCGGTGCTATGCCTGCGTCTTGTGAGCTGAGAAGCTTGGTTCAGACCTGCCAACTCGAGCTGAACATGCAATAATCACTACTCACAAAACACTAACAGTGTTGCCACCCCTCCCAACTGATTCCTTAAAGTTGTCATATAGTTTAATAAATGGCCCAGATACGATTGGTTTTCTAATTATTTTTTTATTTGTCAGGACTTCAAAGTTATCTTGTTTATACATTACACCAAAAAAATCTATAACCAAACTAAATGTTTACCTAAAACAAATCCATTTTGTAGCTGTAATATCTAAACCTTTAGACTTGAAGAACCATAGCAATAAAAATATGGACGACTGAGAACATTTTTAATGCATATAGAACAATTTTTGGAGTATGGTCAGTGGTTTTATAAGAACCATGTATTTGTAGTTTCAAAGTAGCTTAATTGTATCCATTTATTAACTATTTTGAGGTTTTTAACTATTTTATATATTAAATATGTCTTTTGAATATTTATTTTCAATTGCCAAATTCAGAATGGTTTTTTATTACAAGGGCATCATTAACTAATTTACGTTTTACATTGGATGGTCTAGTACGGTGTTTGTACAACGCTAATAACATTATTATTTAAACTGTTTGAGGAGTTCTAGTTCCCTTTTTGAATTATAAACATTTCATTGAACTGATGACAACAATAAGGAAACAGTTTCAAGGTGGCAAGACTAAACACATACATCCCAACCATTGTCTTGAGTATGGTAAAAAAATTACTGTTCCAAATGCTACGACCAACACTGCTTACAGCAGCCTATTAGTTAACCAAACATTTAACATAGAATTGTAGAATCTAGGAAGGAAAACATTTTTTTAAACACCACCACCAGGTTCAAGTATAGATAAAATACATTTTAATTACACTGAATTCAATAGTTTAAAAAGAAGAAGAAGCTTGATTTGAGACAGTTTTGTATTTTTTGGTGGCATATACTTTATATTAAGTTTTTTTGTAAAGTTATATAATTTTTTCACTTCATCATAATACTTACAAATATATCACACAAATTCCAAAAGAAAGAAATACCCATAAAGCAGGCAATTCACATCATTCAAGGCATGATTTTGACATGTTGAACTTGGACATTTTTATTTGGAATTTTTAAAGAAAAGAAGAAATATAATACAAAAGAGAGACTTGTAATAGATTCGTAGAAATGATTGAGATTTATGTGTGCGATAGAGAAAATCGTAAAAAGCTGCAACATAAGAAAAGAACAGCGGCTGGCTAAATAATAACAATCAGAGCTGATATGAAATCCCTGAAACAACTCCTGAAAACAATTAAACCCTTGACCAGCATTTTTTTCTCCCAACAGTCCCTTTGTAAAATTCAATAAGGTGTAACAAACATTTAAGTGAATCTGAAGAAAACTGTCTACAGGGTGTGATTATATGAAGAGTTGATATTTGGGTTTTAAACAAGAGTGGTATTCTAGTTTGAGTTACCAACTCATTCCTTAAGCTTAAGGTATAAAACTATAAACTCTTTTTCCTAAAAAAAACTTTTACAGAAATAAAAAGTTAACACTGTAGCTGAGTTATTAGAATCCTTGTGTTTAAATCTGAAGGCTACTGGTTCAATCTCAAGCTGAACTTGTGTTTGAAGCATCAAGAAAGCTACTGACCTTTCATAAAATGAAACTGGGAAGTTTCTGATAACAAACTGATGGTAAGAGGGGTATTGATTTGACCATTCCTTAACAAAAAACTTCAAAACGAATGTTGTTGAAAATCACACAAAATGAGAATACAATTAAAATTAACTTTGGCTACTGCTAAATCTACTGCATTTAAATTTTTCTGCTCAAATCAGACTATAATTTAAACATTTATCAGTGCTTCCAGATCAGCTCTGATTTGCAAACAAACATTCTATGAGGCGACGGAGCCGTACTTACCCGTGATTTCTTTTGTGCTGGCCGTCGGATCTTGTTGATCCAAGTCTCGATGAACCGCAGGAAAGTCTCGCTGATGTGAGACTGGTCCTCGAGAGACAGAGGTGAGTACAGGTCACAATACTCGGACCCCTCGAGGATCTTGCGAGATGCTCCTGAGCTGGTGACTGGCAGGATGTAAACCCTGAACCTCCAGTACTTGAGGGACTGAAATAGGCAATAATATACTCATCAATTATATAGTTTACCTTAAAAAAAGTTGTTTAGCTTTCAATTCACTGTTTTACACAAAATGATTTAAATAAGTGCACAATATAATCCTCTGTTCCTGTTGTAGAAATTTGATTTGGAGAAACATTTTCTGGAAGCGTAACCACTTTATTTGAATGTTTAAGTAATGTTTGCATCAGAAGTGCAAGAGAAACGAACACAGATGCAGATACAGACACAACATTTACAACCATATTTCAGTATGATAATATTTTTGTTGGGCATCACTCACCTTATTGAAATCACGAGAACGTAGTCCTTGTCATGTCACAATCATACACAGTTCATTGCACATAAAAATATACAAAAATAAAAATAAAAATAAATCCAAATTTAAAATATCAGACAAAAGTTCTCAACACTGACATTTCGCCGCACCAAAATCAACGTGCGGCGTTTTCAAGGTTATTCCTCTTCTCACGCAATCGTTGTGAGCGCCTAACCACCGAGCTCATTAGTAGTGGTTAGGCGCTCACAACGATTGCGTGAGAAGAGGAATAACCTTGAAAACGCCGCACGTTGATTTTGGTGCGGCGAAACGTCGGTGTTGAGAACTTTTGTCTGATATTTTAAATTTGGATTTATTTTTATTTTTGTATATTTTTATGTGCAATGAACTGTGTATGATTGTGACATGACAAGGACTACGTTCTCGTGATTTCAATAAGGTGAGTGATGCCCAACAAAAATATTATCATACTGAAGTATTGACCTCACCTAATATACCATGTCGTTTAGGAATTTACAACCATAGTTTTACATAAACAATTAACACAAGCAACACAGATATGAAAGCCAACAATTTATTTGTGAACCAGTTAACAATCACTTTGATTATGCAAGATAATTGAGGAGACCTATTATGATAAGTTTGTGTGTTAAATCTTAAGCAATGGGTCTTGTTTCATCCATGAGTAAGAAAATAAGAATAAGAAAATTATATTATATTGGACTTTATTTTATTTATGCATATTTATTATATTGGACAGGCTGGCAGACCATTAATCAAGAGGTTTAAAGAACACCTTCCCAAAAATAGTTTTTTCACAACAATCCAATTTTTCCGAGCACCTAATTAGCAGCAATCACAGTTATTCCAGCCTGAATGAAAATTTAAAACCTTTACACATTTGTAGAAAAAGTCGAGTAATGTCATCACTAGAGCAATATGAAATTTATAGAGCATCTAAAACCAGCCCCCACAACCTCCTGAACGATAAAAGTACACTACAATCCAACATATTATTCGAATCATTGTTAAAATTGAATGAAACGCCACCTGTAGCTACAAAGGACAGAGACAGGACAAAGGTCAACTCTGCAAGTAACGTCTGACCCCAGTCGAGACTCGACACACGACCGACGCGCGTCTACATGTCCGTAGTAACTAAAATAAAAGTAGGCCTACCGTGTATTTGTCTTTTATTCGTAATGTATATAAGTGTAAAGTTGTTGTCGTGTACGTGTTTCAAAACTTCAAGATGCACCCAACGGGGAAGATCAAGATCTTATATTAGGACTGATGATGGTAATTTATTCTGCCGAAATGCATATCCTGTAATAGGACACAGCACATAAGGATCGACTGGCGGACACAGGTAATTTAACCTTTTATTATAAGAAAATTTTTGACCAACAGAATCCCAATTTTTCATTAAATCAAAACAAAGCAAGCAATGCTTATGACACACCCAATTTTTTTTTTTTTTATCAAAATCGCCATAACAAGTAACTTAAATTTGCTTGGGGATTTGTTCAGCTTTACAGTAATTTAAAAAGTATAAGTATCAGTATATATTAATGATTGAAACTGTTTTTTTACGTGTTTTACCTCGGCTAGAGCAAAGTCGGTGTCTCCACGGGTGCAGATGTAGTGGTCGAGGTAGTTCCAGTTGTAAGTTTCTAGCTTTTCCGTGTTGAAGCTCACCCAAGACATCTCGTAAGTCTGATGGTCCGGGGCTTGGAAACGATAGTGGTAATGGACATTGAACGGAGGATAAGGGTGCCTGAAAATAATGTTGTATTTATTTTGTAACTTATGCCACAGTGTTTTAGCAAAAAACTCCTACATTTTCCAACTGATTAAAAATGTTATGGTAAAGTTTTTTCTGCCAAAATTTTCAAAAGGGTTGGCAAAATCTAGCTTTCTCAACTGGTATGCTGGTATTACAGATAGAGAGAATTTCCTTGAATCCTAATCTCTCCATAAATGTTGTCCCATAGAAGGATATTGGGAGATAGTTTGAGGCACATGTGGTTCTTCTCCATGCTTCTAAACTGCTTCAATTTTGGATCTTATAAAAATCCCCAGAAGGTCATAGATTTTAATCTGATGTGTTCGTTAACTGTTGGAAACCACCAAACAAGTAACAGCTACATAGCAGATAACAGGTCCACATAAGAGATAATAGGTACAGAACAGGTGACAGGTACATTCAACATGACAGTTAACAGATCAATGCTTGGTTAACAGTTACAAAACAGGTACATTTAGAGGAGCTCAGATACACTAGAGATAACAAAAAGCAGAACATTGAGGTGATGAATTGCTAGTACTACTAACGCTGTGTACTATACCTGGGTCTGTATCTTGTGACTCTGATCTCACTGCCACAGAGTACGATGCGATGGAACACTCTACCAATGCTCAGTTTGTACTCTGTGGAAGGCTGTATGTCCTGAGGCCGTGGTCCTACCACAGCACTGCCCGGAGCTACTCCTCCTCCACCATTGGAACACCCTGCTTCCACTATCAGCTGAAACCCCTATCAGGCAAATGGAGAGCAATCAACCATACGTTTTTAAAGAATTATTGTAGGCTTTTACTATTGCAATTTATACACAATAATTTTTGCAGTAGCTTGGTTTGAGTGCTATACTTGTTTTGATCTCAAACAACCTCAATCTTACATTAGGTGTTTGAGGAGAATGATTAAAACTAACTGGCGTATCAACTCTGGGCGTTTGCTGATTAAAACTAACAGTTTGTTCTTGCAACGTCGCTGGGTAGAGGTGATGTAGTGAAAACAAAAACATAGCAACAATAAACTATTATCATATGCTTAAATTAAAACAGTAACACATGACATGAAGGTGTTTTGTTGGTAAGAACTGGCAACAAAACCAGCCTTCTCCTGCACTTTTCAGTAAGTATTGTAATTTTGTGAATACTTAGTTGGCTTGGTCATGTGTAAATAATGCAATAAGAGAGAATTCTTAAGAAAATGAAGTTGATGGTGATAGAGAGGAGACTGAGAAAAAAAACAAAGAAGCTGAATTGAAGAGGTGAAAAGGGACGTGGTAAAGAGAGGAATGAGATGACAGATGGTAGAGTTTGAAGAGGTCAATGTGATGCTCAACACCCAAGAATAACCAGAACAGAAAACACTTATGTATCTCTAGTTAGAGGGAATGTAGAGTAGTAAAGTGTTAGTAGCTAGTACAGTCAACCAGTTCTGCCCTTTTAATTGCAATCCAATTGCAATCCACACTTAACTCATTATAAATACCACTAATAAGCTCATAACCATGAACAATTTATTGTTTTCTGTAGATATTTAACTCACCTGAGCCAACCTCTGAGACACCAATTCCCTAAACACCTCGGGAGTTGACAGAGGTTTACGGTAGATTGCTCTTTGTTGAGCGTAATCCGCATTGACATCGTCCGGCAAAAGGTTGTAATCGGAGAACACATAGTCAGTCTTGAGACAAACTTCGTCTGGGAAATAATCCGTTGTGATCGGCAGACAAGCAGGTATCGTTAAAGATTTCCAATCCACACCTACAAAATATGTATTTTACATACTATTTTTTTAAAACATTCCATGCTTAGAAGTTGCTCGACATATGTAGAGTATGATTATTAATCTACGTCTGACTATTTAATTTAATTCAAAATAATTAAATTCACCAAATTCAGTCAATAATTATCAAACCACTATAAATTAAATTTTAAAAAGATTTAAATTAAAAAAACATATTATTTTTTAGAAGTTGATCAAATAGCTTAAAACGTCATGTGCATAGTGTCCAAACTAAAAGTACTCCAAAAATATTCAATGATTTAAGAATATATACAAAATTAAAAAGAAAGTAGGATGGAGTTGAAAAAGTATTATCTAAGTATTTGCTGTTTTTTATACGAAATTAAAACTTGTAATGGGTGGATGGTTCTGTTAATGATAATTTTTTTATTGATAAAAGTTTGATGCAATCATTAATTTAAGTTAGTTTCAAACCACTCTTTATAGATTTAATGCAGAAAATCCATAGTTATAAGCATAAGTCACTAATACAATAAATAATATTGTATCTAGAAGAATATTCTTATAGGCATCCATAATCCATCATAACTATATCTTTTACACATTGACTGTAAGGTAAGGTTATACACATGATTTAATTCTGGTTTGCTTGTAAGGCGGTTGAAAGTTTAAAACCACTATCTTTTTTATCACCTACTTTATAGTAGTTTAAGTACTAAGACCGGCTTTAAAATATGAATTTTAACTTGATTGCTGGATTTACGGCACATTTTCTCTCCTTTAAACACTAATTGCTAAGGTAGCATAAATGTTTCTTTTTTTAAATTTTAGTTGTGAATAAATATGTTTTAAACAAAAAAAGTGTAATTAATTGGTAATAAATCAATATTTTGATCTTTACGCCTTAATTCCTTTCCATATTTGATTCAACACTCCAATAAACTACTGTACTCGGTATAAGGTCATTGATGAACTTGATCATGTAGCAATAATACTAAAGTGTTCAAGGCATTTTTTATGGTAAAATAAAATAACATTATCACAAGTATTAGACCTTAAAAAACTTTTGGTTTTGGATGAAGATCATATGTTTTAGAAACCACTTGCTCTAAATATTATTTACTTTGTCCAATATTCGCTTTCTGGACTTGAAACGGACAGTCAATCAATATTACTGTAGCAAGATCTGAGAAAATTAGTAAAATCCTTATTCAAAACAAATTATTTTAAAGGCTATTTTTAACAAACCAATAGAAAAATTCACATCTCCAGAAATCAGAAGTTGCATTGAGCGAAAGTTTTTACACACACTACATCCAAAGGCTAAATAATGTAGAGCAATAATTAAAATAATTAAGAATATTGCTGTAACTTGTGACAATTCTTACAACTTGTAGAACCAAAAGATTAAACAGCACTAGCACGGAATGGAACAGAACAGTGGCAAACCAAAAGGAAACATTTTGATAATGCTACAAAACATGAAAAAAACACACGGCATGAAAACTGATTCAGGCAGGATAGCACGCTCACTTACAAGTAGACAAACAACATTACTTACTTATATATAGCCAAACGAACATTAAAAAACACTTGGCGTTATCAAAGACTCAACTTTCTGAAAGGATGGCGGTAGCAGCATATGTTGAGAAGGGATACAGAATAGATGGACCAAAAATAAAGTGTCAAATTGGTTGGGTAAAGATTTATTGCAATTTGATTTTATTCAGCACGGTTGAAAAGTTACCATCCCGATCTTTTTTCTTGGTTGTTGCTCAGGTAATCATAGAATATCTATTTATCTATTATGAACGCAAAGTATGTCATTGCCGCTCAAGAACTGTAGATAGCCGCAGCTTTAGCTGAGTGTGGCCATACATTTCGAGAGCGGAAATGACTGTTTGTGCTTGTAATACACACAAGATTTTTTCTACCACCATAATCAACTTATAATAATAATACACAGATTAACTTTTTAGATGTATATAAAATGTCATTTAGTTTATGTTTACTTTTTTGTGTTTTAGGGTTATGTTATTTGCTCCCTGGTTGTTAACTAACATACCGGATCCGCAGCTGTGGTTGGTGTCAACTGTGAAATCAGCTGATTAGCGAGCGGGAATGTTCAATTTCGGCTCTAACAAGTCTACTATAAATAAGAATGTATTTTGTGGTGCATATGAAAGATTTACTTTTCCCTACCACTGTTTGGAAATCATCACATTGCTATACCTATAAACAGTACCCAGGAATCATCCATTCCCACTCTAGAGCAGCAATGAGCTATTTTGCGTACTGTTTACAGGTATAGCAATGTAGCAGAAGTTTTAGCTGAAAACACTAATCAGTATAATTTGGAAGTTTAAAATTGACATTACAATGATAAAATTAATAAATTTGCTCATAAAACCAACTAATTGAACATGCATACAATCTCTATTTCCCAATAAAAAAATAAAGCCACTTTTGCACATGCCATTTTATAACATTACAATTACTTCTGTCTGATTATTACATTAAACTGTGATTCCAACCAAAATTGTATAAAGCCTTCAAAATCTAAACTGTAAGCTATGTTACTAGAAAATCAAATTTACTTCTTTATTGTGATTAAGCACGACTCAATCAACAATTACTTTGCAGATACTAAATGTAAAAATAAATTTGAAGATGTTTTTATAAGTGATTAAACTATGTTGACTGGCGTTCCTTGAATGGGGTAAATTTGGCAAAAATAAAATGCCCCCTAAAAGTTAATTTTATAAATAAGATTAAAAGTTACGAGTTTCTAACAAGAGTATCCAACAAGATATTGATGATTTTATTATATTATAGTCCCTGTTATCAAATGAAAGATTACAAAAAGGATTTAAGTAAAAATATAATTATTGTTAGACAAACGATCAAATCTGTTTTCATTTTTGAAATGTTGATAATAGAATAATCATTTTTTAAAATGACAGAAAAACAAGAGTGAAATAATTCCTAAAACACATTATTATATTATACACCTCCAAGCATGTATTGATAGAAATTAACCAAACCTATAATAACTTTGGAGACTGCGTCGTTTTTCATCCAAAACCGCCAGACATGAAAAAGAAATAATTGAGTGCAATTAGACATGCTATTATGTAGCCAACAAATCAAAATAAAACAGTACAACACCCCAAGCAAACAAAAACAAAACAAACTCAAAATGTTATAAAACAAAAATAAAAACAAGCAAAATTATATAAACTGGATAAACTAAGTGACAAAACATTTAAATTCAAAAAATGTGGTTCATTTAAAATATGCCAACCACTTAACAAATTAAAATGAAATAATTGAAAATACCAAATGAAAAAAGAAATTAATTTTATTTTTTTACCTTTCTCTTCACAAGACGGGTCTCAAAAATAAGATCCGTGTTTTCAGACGGCTTAATATTAAAACCTGTATGTTGAAACTAATTTATTTTTTTTAAGTTGTTACAGTGATATTTACCAAATGCAAATATATCTATGTTATACCCATTGTGTTAAACTCCACCAAGTTCAAAACGCTAATTAAATAGTTTTGATGTTAACTCATCCACCTGATGGTTACGATTAATTTTCCAGGAGCCAGACCACACCAAAAAGCAAATGCAGCAGAAACATCGCAACCGAAACCACAACCATGGACAGAAAAAACACATTGAACAGCAATGAGCAATGATGTCAATTAATGTTTGGTCAAAATGACTTAGGCCTACAAATAAGATTAAATGGAAGAACCTAATAGTATATTTCGTTACTAGCCCGGAAAGAGATTACAAAAATTTCTGTCACAGCTGAGAGTATTTTAAACAGTAGTTTAGCGCGAGAGTATGATGAAAAGTAAATTTGCAGCTACATACTCTTCTGCATTTTAACAGTTTAAAAACTATAAAACAGAAATTAAAATAAATTGTGAAAACCAAAAAGGTTTAGGTAAATTTATTGTTAATTAATTATTAATGATGTAATGTTGGACACTAGGGCTCAAGCCTTAAAGATTATTACGAGAAATTACAAGAAATAGGAACAAAGTACCTTAAAGATTGTTGTTGAGTTAGCGCTTAGCAGGCTTACATGAATTGGAGTCCATCCTGGTTAAAGACCAAAACTTTTTATTATATGCAATTAATACAATATTTCACTTTTGCTAAAAGCATTTTAACCAAGAACCTTGACCTCAATCAATGGTATAAATGCTTTCATTGAAACTGAAATATTCTAATTAATGTGTATGGTTTGAATTGTCTGTGTTTCTTGAGTCAGGAAGAACTCGTTCCCATTCCAAATAGAGACTGCTACCCCAAAACAATACTATTTACTCAAACTTACCCTCAAAATAACAATTATAGCTTAAGAGAAACTAGTTTTTATAAAAAAAAAAAAAAACAAGTTACTACCATTGATAAAATTAGTTCATTAAACAATCAATGCTTGAATAAAATGCATGCTGTAGTGTGTAGATTACAATTGTCATACAAAATACTTAAAAACCTTGTTTTCCCAGTCAATGTTAAAAGCCAAAACATGATTACAATAAACTACGCAAAAACTTTAACTATTTCCAAGAAGTTAAAAAAATTCTTGTTGCCTACTTCATAAACTTCCTACATACTGTTTATATTCAGTATAAGGTTGATGGTGTCAAATATGGCACTAGTACCTAGTTTTTAAGGTTTATTGTTGAGGTAGCAGGTTCTCTTGAATAGGGAAGTGTCCATGCTCACAGAAGAAACACAGAAGCCTTTCACTAAATAAAAAAAATAGAAAACATTTTAAAATTATTGTGTAAATAAGCTGTGTCTCTTGTGCCAGAATGCACTCTTACTCATTCAGCCAAACCAGTTATCCCAAAAAAATTCAGTAGGCCTAAAAATTATTCAATAACTTATATACAGGTTTCATGTTTGTGGAAATGCAAGCTGATCTGATTAATCTAAATGCAAATGACAAGCCGTCTACAAGCCTAAACCGATGATGATGAACAGTCGACAGAGATACAAAGACACACGAGACAGCAAACAGCGACAGAGCTGGACCAAGTGTTAGTGATACACTGAATGTACTGTAATGTTCAACCTGTGGTCAACGCAGGAGTCCACTCTTGTTCACCCGTCGCACCCCACAACAACGTCATGCTCTTACGTTGTAAGTTGTGACTCGGTAGCGACAGTAGGCTCGGCCTCGGCCCTACACACGTCACACGTAGGACAACAGTGTGACTCACTATGTTAGTGGCTGTGTTAATTTGTTTGGCTCTCAAGGTATGTAAAAAAAGACAAATTGGGTTATGTTGTGTTTAGTGTAGACGTTTGAACGTTAAAATAGCCCAAAAACTGAGCGTCTGGACTTAACAATGACTAGATTCAAAACTTAAGCAAAAGAAACGCTACAGACAGATTTAAATTATTAGTTTTAAACATATGCAGTTATTTTACAACTGTTAAAGGGTCAATAGACAGATTTAGGAAAAATCACTAGAACAGGTTTAGTAACACTTAAGAACGATTTTATATACTAATACTGCACTAACATATACGACAATGACAATAAAAGACAGTAAAAAGTTATTTTGATGGGACCAATCGGATAATTGCAGTTCTTTATAGATCATCCAGTGACTATCCCGTTAGTCTTTCTTCTGGTGAGTCTGGCGATTGAGGATTGTCCAAACAAAATCTAATTTCCATCCCCATATTAAGCATATTCAGTATTTGATTACAGAAAGTGCAAATAAAGCTATAGTGATGGTGTAACCTCACATTTTGGAGTTACTGCTAAAAACACATAATCATGCTAAAAATCTTTTAAGTGAATGAATGATTAATAAAAGAAAATTAAAATATATAAATTTTAATGTCACAATAACCTAAAGTAGAGAAGTAAAAAACCAAAAACATTACTTTTGAATATTCTATTCTGCCAACTTTATTGACATTGAAAACTAAAACTTAGTTTTACAGTGAGATTTCTATCTGACTTCTTGATAGTGAAGTTTCATAAAATGTAATCATGAATCTCATGTTAACATGTGAACATAACTGCATGAAATTTTAAAATGGGATATGTAAATGCAGGGAAGATCGTGTAAATAATGTAAATATTACGTAACTAATGCAAAATCACCACATAATACAAGTCAAAATCATGGTACTCGGAGTTGTGCATAATAATAAATTAGTGGAAAGATTGTACAACTTATGTAAAGATTGTGTTTCTTACATGAAGATAGTAACTCGTGTAAAGATCATGCTACTCATGTAAGGATGTTGTAACTCATGTAGATATTGGTAACTGATGTATCAAAGATGTAAATCATGTAAAGGGAAAAGTGACTCATGTAAAGGTTATTATGTTGCTATCTCAAATTTCACTAGATTCGTGGCAAAATTGTGAAACATGTTTAAAACTCTTGTGGAAACAACGAGTCTCTTCGTACCTGTGGTGAGTGCAGGAGTCCACTCTTGCTCGCCTGTCACGCCCCAGATCAGTGCTTGGTTCTTCTTCTGACCTCCACTGACACTCACGACACTCGCCCTCGGCTTCAACATGTCTAAATCACAAGGACAACATTTTTTTACACATATAACTCTCCAATAATTAGTTACTTGAATTTTTCTCTTAAGGTCCTTGTTTGCACTTTCTTATATGTAATTTAAATTATTTATAATTTAACAATTATTAATTTAATATTAATTAATTTAATAGTTTTTACATCTGATTGTTTTATTGTTACCTTTAATTGTTTGGAGATAATTTTTACATCTACCTTGATAAGTTGGTAATACTGGCTATCAATCTACACAGTTGGCACTCACTGTCAACGAGTCCAGCCTGTGACGCAGACCTTGTGACTCTGGGTTGTTCGCTCGGAGGAGGAGAATTACTTTGTCTACAGAGTTGCTCGCCGTTGTTGTTGTTTGCAGTTGTTTGTGGTCCTGCCTGGTAATGGTGTTGTTGAATGAGTAAGCCCGTTGGTCCTGGGAAATATAATTAATAGTTTTACAAAACTTCTGGCATAAAGGTAGTTGTTTTTATTTTAATATAATAAAAAATACCATTTTCTAAGATTGAGTACACAATGATACAATGCTGAAGGTAGGACTAATAATTTTAACATAATTTTAATAATTTAATAAGATTAATAATTTTTTTACATGAATGTACAATGTAATAAACAGGAAGACATATTTCACCAAATTGTTTGTTGAAAGAACTCATAAAACTAAAGTTAAACATTTAACACAGTCTCTTTCCACAACTTTTTTCAAGTAACTGAGTAAAATGTTTCAATAACAAAGATTTAGTTTAAGTAAGTTGAAATGTTCAGGGATAGGTCAAGGTATATGACAAAGATGTAGGCCTAGCTCTATAGATATTGAGAAACGTTTTTGTTAAATCAAATCAAATTTGTTTAGGTTGCCTGTAAAGCATTTTCAGCATATATACTAACATAGAAACTCAATACTCACCTTTGGGGAATATGTGAGACCAGCGCCGTCGGTTGCTTGTAAGCTTGATGGTGACATGTGATGGGTCAAAAGGATTGATGAGGGCCCGGCCGGGTCTGGCGGGGGAGGGACAGGGTAATTGTGACCCGGCGGCACCTGGTGACCCTACACTGCCTGATACCAGACCTTCCTCTGCCTTAGCCTTACCTGAAGCAAACATGTAAGGTGTAAAGTGGCAATCATTCTATACTGCAATTTCTTAGATAAGAAGCACTGCGAGTTATAGTCTCACATCTAAAAACATAATCAAATTTTTGTCTGGATAGCCAATAGATTATACCTATTGCCTTCAAACATAAAGGTTGCTGATACGACCATGATCAGGATCAGTTTTGGAGTCAGGTATTATCGATTATGTATTATTTGTCATTCGATGTACCAAATAATGATGCTTTTTTATATAAAATTGAGGTAGTTAAACATCTTTTTCCCTTAAAAGTTTTCTCATGTTAGCCTATGTTTTCCCTCTTTTTTTCTATCAGTCTTTGTGTGCCTTTAAATAGTTGAACCTTTTCCTTACACAAAAATACTTGTAAATGTGATTGGGGTCCCAAACTAACCATTACAATAATTTCAATGTCAACCAGTGGCGGATCCAGAGGGGGCGACCACCCCCCCCCTCGGGCATATATTTTTTACTGCATGTAATACAGTAGTGCATACACATTGCGAAAAACAATTTGTCACAATAACTTTGGACAAAGAAATTGTATAAACTGCCATTTTGGAGACTTAGTTTACACAAATTTTTCGGGAGTTTTTACACGAATAAAAACTTATTGAGAAGTCAACGTTTTACAGAGACTGACCATCAGCTGGGTTGAGTGTGACGCTAGAGCTGGTGTGGACAGTGGAATCATCCTCACTCCGAGGTGGGATATTGACAGCAACAGGTGTGACCGGAGGAGACCCAGCACCTTCCAAGTGGTGAATATCAGGGTCTGATAGCTTGCGCTTACTCATCTGGACGACAAATACAGAAAATATTACTGTATGGACAGCATTCGTAACAGTTTACTAAGTTCAATTGGGAAAATTCATGATTTATCTGGTTTATTCATGGCACGTCTCTGTATCACCAACAACTCTTATCTATTAACTTCGAGCTAAAAGATAAGACATACCTTGCTGACAGATATGACATAACTGTAATGTCCTGGGCGATCAATGCAAGAGCTGAACTTATCAACCTCAACTTCAAACCGTGGCTTGTAGACAATTATCATTTGTGCACTCTTTGTAATTTACAAGAGAAAGAAGATGCTTTTCATTTTATATCTGTTTGTCCCATTTTAAATTCAATAAGGAAATTTTATTTTGGCTGTCCAATTTTGACAAAGGAACAATATATAGAGATTTTGAATGGGTGGGATTGGCGGGCCTTAAGTAATTATTTAAAAGATGCTTGGTCTAAAAGATGGGGTTTAATACAAGAATTCAATCTGTGAGAATCATTTTCCCAAATATCCTTACTTTTAAAATCTTTTTTATTATTATTTATTAGTTTCATTAAGGCATCAAAATTGTATTAGTTCTAAGATATAAATGTATTATTTATCTCCCAAGAATCATTGAAATCTATATACAATATATTAATTTGATCAAATATTGCTAAATATTGCTAGAATGTAGGCTATTGTTGTGTTTCTAAAAAAGTTTACTTATATTTTCAATATTATTCTTTTTTAATTTATGCAAATATACATATATGTATAAATCCGTTTGAGAAATATGTCTATTTTCAAAAAAATAATTGTTTTATTATTTAATTTTTAATCTGATTTACACAACAGTTTACGTTAACCGTTAACAGTTAATCTGAACAGTTTACGTTAGTCAATTGTACAAATTAATGCTAACCAGGTACGCCAGCCGCAACAGACAGGCTTTTTGTCCATTGTTGTTGTAGTTAGTGCTAAGAAGTTATTTTTGTACAAATATTTGTAAATAAAAGCACTTTTTCATTCATTCATTCATTCATTATCAGAAAATAGATTTCCAGATAAAAATTTTTCTGGTTTTAAACAAGAAACTGACTGAAACCCAATCTGATTTTAGTTTTAAATATCAGTAATCTTTAAATTATTGATTTTTGGACTTATTTGATCAACTTATTTGTTTGATTTTTTGGTGGCAGACTAAAATCATTCTCTTAGATTATACTCACTTGGAGATTAAAAAATTGTCCAAAAACGATAGTTAGTCTGAAAACATAAACTCAAAATAACAAAACTGAGTCATGACCACACATCTACCTGTGCTGTGTCATAGTGGACTGTACTGCCCAGTACCGTACTACACACACACAGAACCGTCTGTGGTACAGTGTTGTACTGACCAGTTGTATATTCATACAGTGTAATGACCTTTTGTTTTTCGTGTTTTATGTTTTCCGTTCTTGTTTCTCAAAATAGGCCCCAATTCAGACGAGAAAGAGGATTACTGACGAAAAGGTAAAACTTACCATTTTAGTGATAATAGCCTAAACGAGGAATGAGATTGTGAATAGGAGTAGGAGGAGTATGAACAATGAAAAGGGGGATTTGTAGAGGCCTTATAGACGCCCAAACCTGGAGATAACTAGAATATAAGAGGCTCTGTACATATTTATAAATATGTTTTCATTCGTAAAATAAGACAAACCTTAGCAGTAGGCGTGCCTTCCAGTAAAGACACACTTGCCTTCTTGGTCAGTCTGTTTCCTCTGTTTAGACTGAAAGAAGAAATAAACATCCAAATGAGACATTGACACAAGTATATTTAGAACACTTTGATTAAATCACTGAATACTTTTTTTACTCCTATGTTTAAATGTTTTAAATGGATATCATAAAGTAACAAAGAAATTTTAAATACCAACGAGAAATATAAAGACAATGTTTGAGCCCTTAAGATAATTTTGTTGCACGACATACAACAATCCTTTCCTGGATATTCGAATTATTTTTATTTTTATTATTAAACATTATTTTATTTAAAATAGTAAGAATTCCTAATTAGTACCTGGAAGTATGGGGGGAAGGAGTAGCAAACACCTGATCATCGTAAGCGTCATACTCCTCCTCTGTGGTAGGTGTGTAACTGTCGTCATCAAGAAACAAGATCCGAGACCTCACACCGGAGCTTTGAGAACTTGACTTGGTTTTCCGAGGTGGCAATTTGATCCGAGGAATAAAAGTGGAATAGGCGACTCTCTTGTTGCTTGAGAAAAAGCTGCAAATAATGTATACTTATGAGAACGTTAGATATCAATTTTATACATGAGCCTATGTATAATCTCAAAAGTTAACAGCTGTAATATTTTTACAAAATATACTTTAAATGTACATTCTACAAGTCTTACAATGTAGATTCAATTGGATGGATTGGAGAATTCAATCACATATTAAGTTAAGTTTGGGTGCTTTCTTGCATCAACAAAACAGAGCCTTTTTGGGCAGGAAAAACCCCATAGTAACTGTTTAAGATCAAAGAATTTGGGAATATTAATTGGATTTGATTGGATCAACTAACCAAAATTCAGAATCAAATTTAAAATTCAGTGATTAAAAATTCTTGACTTCAACCATCAATAAAGCAGACCATGAAAGTAATATCAATGCATAGTACCTTAAATTGATCCAGTGAGGCATGCTATAATCATCTGCGATAGTTGTGGCATCTTTGTTATTGAACTGAAACAAATTATTTCATGGGTAAATGAATAGGCTGTAGTCTTATGAACATAAATTAAATAAAGTCGAAGTAAGAATATTGTGATGCTTCACGTCTAACTTGAACGGGAAGACTGACTATCTACAATATGACTTAGGTACTGATCAGAAATTACCTAAGATAGATTAGACGCTAGATTCTACACCTTCTTTTGATGAATCTGAAGCTGACAGATTAATTCTTACTTCTTGGTAGATGCATCTAGCTTCCAGGTGCAACTGATTACACTGAGTGTCTCATAAATATAGCTGGCTAGTCTCTGGAAGTTGGGATCAGTCAAAGTTCGGCTAAGAGTGCAATCAGTTGGACCTTCTACTTACGCGTCCAACTTGATGGGGCAGTGAAGGAGGAGATGCTGCAAAGTCTCTTCTTCCAATTGGCACACCAGACACAACGGCGACTCAGCAAGTTTGAAGCGAACGAGATAAGATAGGGTTGTAATGTGCCCTACTCTGGCACTTGAAGCAACATTTGACAAGGACATATGTGTGTTTTTGCAGATATAGGTGCTTTGAGGAGGGAGTGATGGTGGTAACTAGTTGGTACGTCATTCCACCTCTCTATCAATCTGTCTCTCTATAACTTGCGAGTTTTGGCTATGCAACCTAATGGTGAGTCGGTGGTTCAGTTGGTAGCATCACAGACTTTAGGCCCAAGGCAGCGATGTCATGGGTTCGGATCCTGGTCACTGCCGTAAACATGTTATCAGTACAGTTCACCTTTGTACTGTACCGGCTCACCTCTTGCTTTGCTGGATCTGTAGTCCATGTGGACAGGCAAGTGCAAGGTTAAAAGACGCAAAAAAACAGTGATAGAGTCTTGATAGTATACGGTACATGCATGCGGCTGCTTTATTAATTCGATCAGTCTCTTTTTTCATTGCAGTCCACAATGTCCTGGTATGCATTGGAAACAGCACTTTTAGAGTCACTGAGGATGAAAATATTTTTACTTTCAGGCTACTGCTGCGTTCATGAAGTTCCATGTCAGTTCAGGACGACGGATTTGCAGGAACAAAACCGGACCCGTTGGTAGATTCTAAAATATATTAAACAGCATACATCATACCCATAACACAATGAGAAATATTGTCAAGCGGCACAGAAAAAGGAAATACTAAGGCTGAAGTTTAGAAAACAGTGTGTTCGTCTATCAAAGAACCTTAATTAGATTTATATCAACATGACTAATGTCTCATTAAATGTATCCTAAACTCTTGATGTCCATATTACAAAGATAAACTAACCTTTACATTTTAACTAAGCACTGTAAAAACTACCAAGTTTCAATAATCTTTTTTTTATAAAAGAGGTTGGCCTTGGATTTGCCTGTCCACATAGAGTACATATCTGTGCGTGGAACGTAACCAGCAAAGCAAGGGGTGTGCCAGTACATTACAAAGGTGAACTGTACTGATAAAATGTTTACGGCAGTGACCAGGATCTGAATCCACGACATCGCTACCTTGGGCCCGAAGTCCGTGACGCTACCAACTGAGCCACCGACTCACCCAACAAGATTATACAACAAAATTGTTAAATACGACAAGTATATTTTGTTTCACCTTGAGTAAAGGCACGGCGTGGAGGGGCTGCTCCCCCACACACACCAGGTCACACCCCACACCGTTGTCTATGATCCTCTGTTTGGTGACATTGGTGAGCTCACGATCAACATTGAACACTCCCACCCCTGGAGTGATCACCACCACCAGCTGACCTGTACGATCGAAACTTCGCTCCAGGAAGTGCTTCTCAAACACTGCAAACACATTTGAATTGTTGAGGTTAAGGATAACATACAGCACAATGGCCTAGGTTAGTATAGCAGGCAGTAGGCTTACATGAATGCGAAAGAGTCCACTCCAGCATAAGAAACACAGATCATTTACAAAAGTTATAATATTTCACTGGTAGCATTTTCAACCATGAAATGTAAGAAGATAGGAAGAGAAAGATCTTCAGGTTCAATGGACAATGACAACTCAACTCTTATTTCAATCATATTAGCTTGCTACCCTTAGAAAAATCCTTAAAACATTTAGGTTACGCTTTACGCCAGTTGCATTTTTTATGAAAGATTCACAAATGCTTTCAATGGAAAGTGGTCCAAACCATAGACAAAAAGAATTAAATATAGACCGTCAGCTGTGCTGCGGTTACCATAGGTTCTGGCACACACCGCTTGCAGCGCCATGTAGTTACGGCGTACGCGCTACGTAAACTACAGCGGTGTGCGCCGAAACGTATGGTAACCATGGTAACCGCAACACGGCTGACAGTCTATATTTAATTCTTTTTGTCTATGTCCAAACCCACCCAATTGTTGTGTATATAGATTGATTCCATCCTCTGTTTAAGTCTGAATTGCTAGGTTAACAATGCACCCACCAATGTGAACGCTTGTTGGTTGGTTATATATGTTTTTAAAATGCACTCAGTCAAAACTGTGATTCAAGAATATGCAACACAAATGTCACAAGCATTAGATCGCTACAGTATTCAGGACTACTAATATTTATTAAAGGATGCACCCAGTCAAAACTGTGCCCCAAGAAATTCACATGAATTTTTTTGATTTTTTATTAACATTTTGCCTACCAGCCCTCACAATCCTATGTATGGATGGCGTTATTAGACCTGGTAGGGGAATGTGCAGAGGAGCTAACTACATTTTTTTGAAAAAGATTTTATCTAGTTAATCTCTTCAAGAAAATTTAATTAATTTACACCTCAAGAGGGCATAATTTCAACTTTATCTTTAAAACTTAAGTAAACCTTTTCTTTTTAAACCTATTCAATTCAGTGGACATTTTGGTTTTACCTTTTGGATAACATCAAAATTTAAATTCATTGTTGGTGTATTGTTAGTTACACCTTATTTGGACATTATTATATTCATTTAATCGTTGCATTCAAGCCAGCACGACAACCTACCCTGAGAGAGAGCCTTTTTTAAATTCAACTTTTAGTTATTTAAAGCTAATAGGTCTACATTTTTAAATTAATCCTTCCACTTTACTGTAGGCCCAAACTTCATTGTAAGTCCCTTTAATTCTAGCTTTTTAAGGTTGTTAATTGTTACACTGTTAATCTTGATTAACAGTTGAATCTTGATTGTTAATCTTGAACAAGCAACTTAAGTTTCTCGTTTTATGAAACTGGTTTTCTGAAACACACTGGTCCATAGTGCAACCCGCTTGGGTTAAATATGTTGTGCGATGTTCTTATTTTGTATTATGTATAAGCAAAAATGAATCATATTCCAACAGACACCATGTAAAATCAATGAAAGTTGTTGGGCATTCAAATAGAAATACTGCCTCATCAAGGATCTCACAATGTTAATGAATAACTAGTTATGGTTACCGTTGAGTGAAATGTTCAGCACTTCCAGGAAGTTCCCCTGAGCTGCTGTAGATATACTGGCCTTGGGGCAGTCCGAGCTGCTTCTTGAGTGGTAGTCCAACATGGTACGTTGGTAGTCCGTGAACATCCGCCGCAACTGTATCATGACGTGGCCCCACTCGTCATACCTCTCGTTCTGAATAACCACCCTGATGAATGAATGTGAGTTTAACTGCAGTACAGGTCGGTACAGTTTGGTACGGTACAATATTTTGTAGGGATGGGTCGAAGTCAAATCACTAATCCACTGAATTTTTGAAAAAAAAACTCTAGTATGAGATTCGATCGGTGAATTTTGACTTTCGAATTCAAATTTGCAGATAACTTGGATGAACAGTATTTTTCCCCAAACACTCCCTAAAAACACAGGGAAAACTTAATAAAGATATACAAATGTAAGAAAACATGATTTTAAGACACCCTTGTTAACTTGACAAGCCTGTTGTTTGCTTTATAAATAAACATGGGATAATTTAAATAGGAAAGAACTTTGATATTAGCTTAAGTACATTACATTAGCTTATTCCCAAGAGTTTTTGAGACTTCTAAACGGAAATTTACCTTTAGAAAATCATTAAAATGTAGTCTTTACCTATTCCCCGTTTTACACAAACCTTTTGAGCACAAACCTACCTATAAAAGTCCTCATAGAATCTCCCCTTGTAATCCTGCTGCAAACATCTCCTCATATGTAAGGGGAAGTCTTCAATAGTTACAGCCGAGTAGAAGAGACGAGAGAACAGCACGATTGTCACCTCATGGTTACTTCCATGTTTCTGTAGCATATTTTTAAAGATATTAACATTAATGTTGAAAATGGCTGTATGTAGAAGGATTAGAAGGGGTGGGCACATTTTGAAAGAGCTGCGATGAAATAAGTAGTAAACAAGTAATAAAAAAACTGAAGGAAAGAGTTCAAGAGGAAGGCAACACTGTAAACATGATTGGAACCAATTGAAAGGAAATTTGAAGAGAAAGGAGCAATTGGGGTAGATGTGAGGGATTGGAAAAATATGAAGAGGTATTTGTTGGTGCAGATGAATAATCTTGTTTTATATTTGTGGTATTATATACATCCACTAAAACAAGTTAAGTTCAGGTTTTTAGTTAAAAATTACTACATTCATGGTCAACATCAGGTAAATGATAGAAAAAGATTAAATTTAGAGTGGGATAAACGAAAATGGAGGCCTATGACCTATGCCTATGAACCGGATATAATTGAAGAGTATATGTATGTGTAGTTAGATATGCAGACAAATAATTTGAAATTTTATTTACCTTCCACTTTTGGAAAAGCTCAGCAAGAAAGCCATTTACAGCTTTCTCAAAATACAAGTCTCCGTGAATATCAAAGTCCCACATTTCTGAACTCATCTGTATAAACAAGTAAACCATTGCAGTAGAAGATCTGAAGACAACCTGTAATAACGAATTTTCATTTTATTAAAATGTCAAAAACACACACCGTATATACATATCGTACAGACAAACAATGCTTTGGAAGGGTACATAGGATTACGGCATTCCAATACCTTTCTACCAACATTTTTTTAAGAGTTAGACTAACTTAAAAAAATTCTGAAGCAATATAAATTATGTATTCTCTTAAATACTTGTATGCATGTCATAAGAGAATAGTAGACTCCCTCTTATCCGTACTTCTGGGATCGAGGCCAGTCCGGTTATCGGTTTTGCGGTTAAACTGACGTCCCCAAAAACTCGTTAAAACGGACCGTTTAAATGCATAGTGTATAAGCCAATAATGATTATTACGTATTTAGACATGTTATCACTGGTCTCAAATCTTTCCCACGAAAGATTGTTTCAGTACCGCCCACTTCCTGCCAATCTAGTCCGGTTAAACCAATCTGCTGATAAAAATTTTCCGATTAATGAGATGTCATTTCCGCAGTGTGTAGTCCGGTTAAACCGATGTCCGGTTAAAAGGTGTCCGGATAAGAGGGAGTCTACAAAAGAAATAAACTAAATAGTCTAGTTGTGCAACAGATAATCGGATAAATTCTACTACTTGTCATAAGATAATTTTAATTTATTGATCAATTATTTGATTTATAAAAGTCCATTACTGGCCTTGGTGTCCTCAGTGATCACCCCACAAGCAACCTTGTCTCCCATTGCCCACATCTCGTACACTTGACAGCGGACACTACCTCCACAGAACTCTATCTTCTTGTTTAAGTAAACACAAGTGTTCACCTGTAAAAAATCAAATTAATTTAGGAGTTTCTTTAAAGAGGGTTATTATCTAGTATGTTTCCATATGCTTGAAGTGATTTGTTTGCAGTCTCCAGGAACCTGCAACGCAATGTCAACAATCACGATCAAAACACAAGAAATGCTCAAGGCTTCAACTTACCAGAAATCACAAGTCAAGTTTCCAACTGAAGCCATCTTACACCGGAGTTAAGCTTTTCACATTGTGATTGTCCCCCAAAGCATTCAAGAGATGACTTTCTGAATGGCAACTCCAGCATCCATTTTATAAAATTAGGTTCATGGACTGGCAGAATTGTGAAATGAAAAGCAAGATCTTAGGTTTTATTTGTTTACTTCCTCCCCCTATAGCCTACACAGTATATGGAGTATTGTTTTTGTCAAACATTTTTTAGTTTGAGTATATTTTTTTAGGGGGAAATATTTGTTTGAAATGAAATGAAATGAAATATTACTTTATTATCACAAAAACATTTCACAGATCCAGCGTTAGCTGGTGAAACAGGTGATATTGTCAGAGATCTTAAACACTAAGTTACATAACAAAACTAAAATCCACATAGCTTAAACTAAAATATATTTACTTATCATTTAAATAATCGGAAATATTATAATAATTTTTCTGTAAAAGGTATTGTTTGAAATCATTTTTAAATTTTGAAATACTGTTAATTTCTTTGAAATTAGTGGGTAGACTGTTGTAAAGCCTTAATCCCATATAATAAGGAGATCTTTCATATAAACAAAGGCGATGTCTTGGATATTGAAAATTTTTTGAGCGTGTAAGATATGGCTGACTGATTTGTTTATCATTGTACATTTGATAATTAATTTTAAAATTCACCATCATTTTAAATATATAAAGTGAAGGCAAAGTTAATATCTCATATTTAGCAAATAAAGCTCTGCATGAGGTTCTTTTAGGCATAAATGATAAAATCCTTATAAATTTCTTCTGAATTTTGAAAACTGCTTTAGAATAAGAAGTTGCTCCCCATAATTCAATCCCGTATTGCAAGACAGAAAAGAACATTGCATAGTACACTGTGAGTTTAGTTTTTAAATCTATTACATTTCTCAAAACATACATTTGAAAGCAAGCCGTATTTAATTTACCAACTACCATTTTAATGTGTGTTTTCCATGTTAAATTCTTATCGATATCTAAACCCAAAAATTTTGCATTTTCAGTAAAGGATATAATATTATTATCATAAGATAATTCAACGGTGGAGTTTTGCCTATTCTGAATTGTTTGAAATAACATCACCTGTGTTTTAGAATTATTAAGTTTTAGCCCGTTGGCTGTAAACCAATTAGATAAATTAAGAATAGAAAGACTGATTTCTTGTTTGAGATTTTGCAAATTATTTGATTTAACTATTGCTGTAGTGTCATCAGCATATAAGATAAGGTTAGACGATACATTTCGAGGTAAGTCATTAATAAATATTAAAAATAGCAAGGGGCCTAGTATTGACCCTTGCGGAACCCCACATTTAGTGTTAAGCCACTGTGAAATTTTGTGAAATTTTTGTTTTGGTTCCCCCTGAACCCAAAAAAGTAGTTTGCAAAGTAATGTATGTGTTTGTGTGCATGTATACAAAGCTACAGACTACGCCCATGGACAGATTTTCATTAAATTTGACACCGGTATGTGGATTTAATACAAGGTATCTCAAAGCGTTTATTTTTTATTTTTAGAAAGTTTTGAGCGGAGCAAATTGCAGCTCTTTGGGATCGGCTTCATTAAAACTTTATCACTCAATAACGGCTGAACATATTTTAGCCAGCCTTGCTCAGGTTGTTTCGACAAATGTTTGGAATGTTTAAGAAGAAATCATTTCAATTTTTAATAATGCCTATATAATTTAAAAGTAGGCTAACCCAAAGTTTCTAAATTTTAATACAATACAATACAATATTCTTTATTGTTCATTCATTAAGAATTACAATAGTGTCAATCCCCCAACTGGCAGCGTGACTATAAAAGTCGCAGTAGGTGGTTTCTGTAGTGGCAGCGACTATAATAGTAGTTTTTTGCAAGGTTTTAATTAACTCAAAATAAATTACTAAAACAACTGTAAAATGGAATAATTTTTATACAGTTTTATACAGTTTATACAGTTTTTATTTTACCTCAAGAGTGTTATGAGTGTTTCTTCAAACACAAGGACACAAATCGTAACAAATCTCAACAATGGCTGAACTTACCAAACTCTTTTTGAGTCTCCACATCTCACTACGGCCCAAGTATTGGTCTTTGAAGATGAGTTCTACTGAGTCCAACGCCACAGTATCAGGACTGACCACATTCATGTGCACATCATTGTACGTCCTTAGTTGAAACGTAGTGGCAATGCTCTGCTCCACACTGATAGTTTCTGGATAAAACAAAAAGAAATTTAGGCCTAATCATAGTAAAGACTTAGTTTAACCATTCCATTTCCTAAAAGCTAAAAACTACTTTCATTTTTTGATCATGATTTATGATCGTGTTAGCCTCTGGGTTACCTTGAATAGACCCATGAACTGGTTAAAATCAAGAAAATAAAAATAACCATCAGTTTGGCTTCGACGGATTAATTGAGCTTAATTAGATGAAAATGGAAAATACACAGTTGCTCCGAATAACATCATTATAAACTCCAACATACTTGTATCAGACGACACTCAACTGTTAAATGACTTGCGTCTCTTCAACAGTGTTAAAAAAATAAAAATTGACAGTATAGGCAAAATTAATCTAAATCTTGTCCAGGGTGTGCCAGGGTGTGGAAAACCCACCTACATTGTTAATAACTACAAACATGGTGACCTCATTCTCTTACCAACAAGAGACTCTGTACAAGATTTTAGAAATAGGTTTAGAAACAAATACCCTTGAAACATCAAGAACACCACAATTAATGACACGATCCGAATGGTTCACTCATCTGTATATATAAAATCCAATGTATGTTTGTATATGTATGTTTGTTTGTTTGTTTGTTTGTCCTTTATGGACTCCGAAACTGCTCGACAGATCGTAATGAAACTTTCAGGTATTATTAATCATTATTCAAGGATGATTTGTGTGAAGTTTGGTGCAAATCCGTCAAAAGGGCTCTGCCGCAGTGGCTCTGGAGTATTCCATGTTAACCTTATGAGTACTCATATTTAAATGGAATTAAAGAATCTTAACAGCTGGTTCAACTAAACAATTTGATTCTGTAATGTTCAATAGCATTACAAATTTAATAGGTTTACCAACAGGGTGCAGCACTATTATTTTTTTTATTTATGACAACAGCTAATTTGCAACCAAAAGGTGAGTGAGCGTAGCGAACGAACTTCAACCCGGAGGTGAGTTAGCGTAGCGAACGAGCTAACCTGAAGGCAAGTGAGTGCAGCGAACGAGCTCCAACCTAAAGGTGAGTGAGCGTAGCGAACGAACTTCAACCAGGACGTGATTGAGCCATATGAACGAGCTCATCTTGAAAATGAACGAGCATTTGACATAAAACCACATTAGGACAGGACGAAGTCTGTTGGGCCAGCTAGTTTATAATAAACTTGACTCAACAAATAAAACATGGACAGAAATATGAGAGGCTTATAGTAGATGAAGCCCTAATGATGCATGCAGGATAAATAATCTTCGCGGCTGTGCTAGCGGAGGGAAAGAAACTATGGTTGTTGGGGACAGTATGTTTATGTTCGGTTTATGGATAGGACGTTTTTTGTTAAGCTAACTATTATTTTTTTTTTTGTTTATGACTTTTTTACGGTTTTATCTACAGAGTAACAAAGCCTGTCAACTCTGAATATGAACAAATATGGGATTTTTTACTTTAACCCTCCGAGTGTCACGTGTTTTGGCCTTAATGTCAGCCTATTTTTTGCTCATTTGCAAGATTTTATTAAAACTGATCTGAGAAGCTTAAAAACAATGTTAATTATACTGTTCTATATACCATTTTGTTTGGAAAATCTTGGGCTTCAATATTATATATAAAACATAAGGAAGATTTTTTTAAAAAAATTTTTTTAGGTAAAAAAAAATTTATAATTTCGAAAATTTAAAAAATAAAATATTTTTGCGCTCAATGAAATTGTATAAATTATAGGCCTATAAATATTTGAAAATAGCCACTTTGTTCTAAATTTTATGAGGATTACAAATATATAATAATATAAGGAAGTAGATTTGCAAATAAATAAGTTATGGGCAAAAAACAGATTTCAGTACATAGCGTTTAGCTAAGAATGCATAGCCCAACCATAGCTAGGAATCTGGCTGATAATTTACATCAATATCACTACCTACTTCTTCAGGATCATCAACCAGCACTTCAAAACCACTTAAATCTTCTTATAATGCACCACGTATATCACTACTTTTGATTTTTAACACTAAAACAATGATAAATGTAATAAAACACATCAGTCATCGGTCCGAGGGTAACCTAGCTGTTCGTTTACAAATACACGCACGTCAGCTCAGTCAGCTGTCTGCTACAATATTTTCGGAACTAAAATGAATAGTGCTTAGAGACAGACCTAGGAGAAAGCTTAGAATATTACGGAAAGAACGATACCTAACTCAATCCAGTACAGTCCGATTCAGTTAGTCATAGAGCCTTCGCCGTAAACAGTGTTCGCGAGTCGCTGTAGCGACGCACGACACTATACAAAGTGCGTTACGCGTCGCTGCAGCGACGCATGACACTCGGAGGGTTAATTGGTATATAGTACAAATTTCCATAAACAAACGCTGCTGATTAGTTTTAATGCAAATACATTACTGTCAAAGCTTGTCATATATCAGAACAAAATAATAAACATATGAAATAGTCGTGACACAAAACAAGCAGATAGCACTATCATACCAGTTGGTTGCAGCCGCAGCAGAAGGACTACAATACTGTTGTGGTGCTTTATAGACGGAGGTAAGCACACTTCTTTCAATTTATAAATACAACCATCATTTAGTAGAAGATTGCTTGTCCCCTGGTATTGAAATGAGAGAAACAACAAAGACTGATGTGGAACAAAAATATAAACAGGTACAGTATCAGATTTTCATTATGACTAGTCTAGGCCTACTCCAACTTTTAAGAATCTATGGTAGAACCTGTCTTTCCTGACATTGCGTCCTGACCCTTTTACCTCATTGCAGGCGGTCATCCACAGAGTTACAAAGCATTAATATTGGTGTTGGCCCCACAAGAGCGAAAACTCCATGTTAGTGACGAGACCCAGTTGGACCCTGAAGAGCACAAAAGTATTTTGTTTTGGAACTAACCTCGTCCCTGCAAGTCCTCTTTGAAGGATGTGATCTGTAAAAGCAAACGGCTGAACTCGTCTTCTGGATGATAGATTTCCACAATATCGCCTTTACGCAGTGTAGGGAAATCTTTAGGATTTATGATCAAGTCCTCCACTGAAAAAAAATAATATTATAAAGTTGCCTATCATTGACAATCAACTTAAAATAAGGATTATTCATAAATTAAATTCAAACTTTAAGTAGGCCTACTGTTAGCTTTTAAAAGTGTAAAGAAGGAAACACACTAGGCGGTTGCCTTCCATAAAAATTGCATTGCAAGTCTTTGAATTGACTGTAGGCCTAACCCATTTGTCGACTCAGATTCTTTCCGTTCAACTCCTTCTCCGTCTATTGCTCTCTGTGGCATTGTTAACAAGAGTCAAATCTATTGTTTAACTTCAGTCTGTGTGCACCTGCCTAGATTAGTTACTTTCAACCTTCTGGGGTGACATGAGTTTAGACAAACTTTGGGTTGAAGCAGTAAGGAGTAGCCTATCCTTTTCTTTATACAGTCAATGACTATAGTTATCATGATAGCAGGTCTGGCAGGAAATAAAGAAAAGATTGAAATGAATGACTTGATAATATGTCAGGTAGGCTAATTTTATTTTGTGTTTGCAATAGCCTAAGTTAAGTTAGGCCTACTAGGGAAAATTACCAGGGAACGCTGAATTTGTATACACCCCATAAAAAAGTACAATTAAGGTACTTTCAGTACCCAACATGTCTGCCACAAATATCTCCTAGTCCAAAGAACTCTCCCATGCAACTGATGACTCATGTATTTCTCGTCGGTTGCTGACAGAGCCCAACAGACCAATGGGTTGGCCTATTTCATTTAAAAGGGCAGAAGGCGTCAGAGTCAGGCAGAGATGGAAAACAACAGAATGGTCGGTGACGAATTAGTGGGTTTCCTACTTCAGTTGATTTTTTTTTTCTTTCAAGTACCGGTAGGTAGGTAGGCCCTACCGTGATTTAAAATAAATGATTCTTCAAAAAATTCAACTTCAATTTAAGTCTCAATTTTACAAATGCTCATTGGCGGTAAAACTTTGATATCCAAATCCATGGTCTTATCGATTGTTTTAATCGTGAGGCTGTAGAGTTTGGTTTATTGTTAGATACCTAGTCTAAATTAGGCCTAGGTTATCGATTGAATTGACAGATAAGTTACTTTTATGTTTGCTAATAAGATAAAGTTGTATATCTATCAAAGTTTCGCCTTTCTAACTAGGCCTAGCCTATTAGCCAAGAAATAATTAATATTATTCTTACCACTGAAATTTTTCGTATGAACTATTAGCTTGTACAGCTTCATTTTAGGGATTATCTAGTCTATACAACACTATTATGAGTCCTTTATCTTGGTTTCGACCTCATGAAAAAATCACATTCCTTCTAAAAACAACAAAATCTAAATCAATGTTGTATTATCATCATAGCACATCTGTACACAGCCCTGTATTTTTTTACAAACAACATTATTCATAAAACTTGAAACTGAAACCTAACTTAGGGTCGAGGAGGTTATGGTCGTAGTTGTAAGTAAACAAAAATGCCATATTTTGTGTACATTTCAGTTATAACAGCTGTGCTAGTGTGCTTGACCTAGCCAACGTCCGAAACTCAATCCGAATACCGAAACCGAAACACCATGCACGATTGAACGAATACGAATACAGAGTCCTGGTCACTGAAACTGAACCGAGTGAACTGGACCGAAACTGGAACTAATCTTGCTTTTTGCCAGCAGAGGAGTGACGTCAAAATATTATTGAAATTGAATTGAAAGAAAAAGAGAGAAGAGAAAATAAGAGAGAAGTAACTCCCTTCTTCGGTTCTGGATTCTGTGTGTACGTAAACTATATTCGACTTTACTTAGCTAGTAATTATTCTAAATCGTTTACTAAATTATTCATGATTTACACTATAAGCTAATGTTTTTTTTTTAATTCCTTATCCAAATGATTGACCTGTGTTAAAAAGTAAGGTTATGACTATTGCTTTATTAATAAGCTAGGCTTACACCTAGGCCTACCTACATTATAAGTTAGCTACTTAGCATAGTTCTCTAATTTCCTATCAGATATACACACGTACAACACCCGAAATAAACACAACCAAAGCAATACCCCCATCAACACCAGGCACATAGGCCTAGTTTTACAATTCATTACCAGAACAGGCCTAGGTCTATAAAATCAACAACCACTTAATTAACAGGCCATATTACAAAACCGCAGGCTACATTCTGCTGCACTTTAGTAATGTACGTCCTACACTTAACTTATTGGAATGAAAAATATCAATAGGCTATATAGATTATTCGATATATCGATTATTTCATTTGGTTTGTTAGGTTATTACTAACCAAACTTGGTATATTGTATGAAATACTGGTAATTGATGTATCGAAACTGGTAATTGATGTATCGAAATTTGATTCCGAGTGTAGGACGTAAATTAAAGTGCAGCCTAAGTTATACATTCATGTAAGTTGAACCTCACGTGAGCAACCGAAGTATAAGTCAAGTCAGGTGCATTTTCTATTAATAGCAATGGTATGGCATTCAGAATAATTCTATCTTTCGTTAAGTTTAGCATTTACCATAACACATAACTTAGTACTATTTATTGCCGGTACCTATTTATTTATATTTTCTTTTTAATTATTGTCACAAAAAATATTTCATGTAAGTTATTACGCACCACACCAATGTTAGCCTTCTAATTTAATTTAGGGTACCTATCATATATGTATTGTTTTGTTAATTACTGTACAGCATATTAACTCATTTAAATAATTATTGTAAATGGTTGTTACCGTCAAATAAATAAATAAGTTAAACCAAGTTATGCATCAAGACCCCTGCGTCAAGGAAGAAATATGACAACTTCCTGATCCAAAGATTGTGCTGAGGAATACTTGGTAGATGGTATAAATTGTAGAAGCCCATAATTAAAAAACTAAAGTAAAATCAAAAAATTATCCACCAAGATCTTTTTCAAGTACCTATCTTAACCCATGGCCTTATCCTACTTAAGTTACTTACTTAAAGGCCTAGGTAATCAGTCATCCTCAGAAAGTAGAAAGTTTTACAATTATTACATCTCCATCATATACCGTTTGCTCTATCTTAAATTAAGACTTTGATCCCTACATTTTACATACACCCAAGCAAATTTATCTCCCAAGTGTTTCTAAGTAAGTACCCTAGGCCTAACTTAAGTTAACACATAAGTCACTTAAGTCACTACCGACATAAAATTACTTCACCACAGACCAGCGTAAGGATTTTTGCCACGGACCAGCGTCAACTATAGTTGATGTGTGGTCAGAACTCACTGGACACCAAGTATTGTGGACACCAACAAACACACACTTTATGGCTTGTTGAAAAAGTATGTTTTATTTGAAAAAGTTAACTTAATGGAATAGTCCGTAAATATGCTTTTGCTGTGGTTTCCATGTGGGGGATTTTTTTCTGTACAACTGGTAGCAATTTTTACACATAAAATTCTACAGGTCTCGATGCGTTAGTTGAATCAGTCCTCTTCAAGTGAGTTTGTGTGTGGTTTATTATCTTATTTAACCTTTTTTGTGTTTTTTTTTTAATCATTGAAATAACTTACTACATAATAGATAAAGACATCGATAGGCTACATACATTTAAAAATGGAGTTGTCCGTTGGTAAAATAAAATAAAATAAACATACAACGATATAAACGATGGACCAATTTCAACTATACAAAACTAATTTTTATTAAATACATGACTGAATTTTTTATTGCAAATTAATGCAAATATTAGGCCTATTTAGACCCTAGGTAATTACAGTAATCAGAAAAGCAAAAAGAAAACATTGGTCTGTGAGTATGTTTAGCTTAAAAAACATTGGTCCCAAAGGGAAATCTTACCCGCAGGTTAGGGCAGTGACTTAAAGTCTGGCATCAACTATTTATTTATTTACATTCCAACGGCCAAAGACCATTACAAAAATGATTAGTACGATAGTTATAATCTTAAATTAATAAATAAATATTACTATAGTTGACGATAGGTAGCAAACGTGTTGATACGTAAATATAAGTTAGTAGGTAAATGTAGAGCCTAATCAATGTTAGTTTTGTCAAACCATCGACACACTATCCAATTTGTTCAGTCAAGGAAAAAGGGAATATTTAAGAATGACGAATGCTCTTTTCCTGTTTACAACCTGAGTCACTTTTCATTTTAAATCCTATGAACTTTGATGTCGGTTCACTAACACCTTGTGTCAACCCATACGTAACTTTACAGGTAGCCTAAAGGTGAGTACTTAACATGAAAGTAATGAAGCAATCTTGAAATCACGCCAACAATCTTACAAAACATTGTATTTGTATCAAACACTATAATCATGCCACATTTAGGATTTTGTTGTGTTACAGCATAATATGTTAGCTTGCAAATGATGACCACCGAATCACAAAACATGATTGTTGAGCCGATAAGAGAAAACGGACTGATTCAAGTGTCAAGTGAGGCAACTACTGGCTCTCCTGAAGCGTCTAGCACTGCAAGCGATTCCCCGACCCCAACAAACAGTGTCCACGAGAAAAACTGGCCCTCACATTGGCAAGGTCTAGGTAAGTTGAAATCTTAGTGATTCTTACTGGTCTGCTCATTGGAATGAAAAATATATATTTGACTTTTAGGACTAGCCTATTATATATTTGTTTTAACTGTTAAGCAACTTTGTTGTATCTTCTTAATTAAGCAAAAAGTGAAGTTAATAATTGTAACTTACGTCAATCAATCCAGTTGTGTATTGGAGGGACGTATGTTTCGAACTTTAGGCCATCTTCAGCCCCGCTGTTAGACTAAGTTGTTCCATCCTTAGTTGCATAGTTGGTGTAGCAACCACGTCAAATATTTACAAAAAAGAACATAAAAAACACAAAAATATGACATTGATGAAGACGAACACATATTAATAAAACTATCACCGTGCGCACGGCTGAACGGGCTCGGGACTGCGGCGGCACTCAATGAGTAATGAGTATTTTGTCGTAGTAGCGGGGCTGAAGATGGCCTAAAGGTCAAAACGTACGTCCCTAATACACAACTGGATTGATTGACGTAAGTTACAATTATTAATTAAAACATCAATCCGTTTGCTACAAATCAATCATGAAAAAGTGAAGCATTGATTTTTCTCATTGGTTTCTAAAAGGATGCTACGGGAGTGTTTATCATAATAGAGTGTGAAGAAAAAATGTAATTTATGAAGTTAATGTGTCCATGAAATCCAGTTCTAAACCTATTATTTGTTTCTAGCTAAGAACTAAACCTAAATGTGTAGCCTACCTAACAAAGTATTTCAAATTTAATAGCCAAACATATTCTTTTTACGATTTTCAACAAAAATAACTAGACCTAATTTAAATTAAAATAAATTAAATCCATTTCTGGGGAAAAAACTAAAATTTAAATAACAATGTAGGATAACCACACTCTGGTAAATAGCCAAATGAGATAGAAATCCTAGGCATATCTACAGAATTGCTCACCATTTTTACTAGGAAATAAATAATAAGACATAGGCCTAGATTTAATCAATGATTACAATGGGAACCATAACTTACTTCAGACTGTTACAGGAGTTACTATGTAATTAGAGTACGGTAGTGAATATTAAATAGATTTGTTTGTACATTTTTAGGTAGAATCCCAAAATCATGTATTTCTGGTGTCTTTGCCTCCTGATCACAAATTTAAAATAATACTAGAGTTAAAAATACCTGTAATCGGTCAGAGTGATCAATGTCACCGATGAGCGGCGACCTGTTTCAACCCGGAAATGGGGTCATCTTCAACCAATAAAAGAACATAAATTCACTCCAAAAAGGTTGTCAAAAAGTCTATGAATACATAACGAAGTACTACACTTAAATACATTAAGTGGAGTTCTACTTCTAAGTAGTTCACTTCTAAGTGTAGTCTTCTTTTATCGCTGCTGGGTTGAAACCGGTCGCCGCTCATCGGTGACATTGATCACACTGACGGATTAAATAGGTATTTTAAGTTTTAACCTCTATTAAGTATTAAAATCGTGTGCAGTTAATTTGTGAATATTGGAATAGCATATGTACCTACCAATTGAGATGATTAAGTTACATTCTAAAATTGAAACTAGCACATAATTTTGCCTATCGTAATAATCCACTACTCACCTAATAGCCTATTATCTACTTGCTTATTCATGTATTTAGGAATACTGTGAAGTAACAGAAATGAATTTGATCTTTAACTGCCCTGCACAGTTTCAGAAGAGCAAAGACAGCTGCTCGGCACAGAAGAAGAGTCATCTGACCGCCACAGCAGCGACGGAGAAGATGAGATACCAAAGGAGGTGTGGACTATCAATGAGGAACAACAAGAGTACTACAGGACACAGTTCTGCAACCTGCAGCCCGACCCTAGCTGTCTGTTGCCAGGACCCACGGCCAGACAGTTCTTTGAGAAGTCCAAACTGCCTGTGCAGGAACTCCGCAAAATATGGTAGGCCTATTATATTACAAATCTCGATTGGCAAACACATATAATCTGGCAGCGGTCCGCGAGTGTTAGTTACGACTTCTACGAGCTTTTCATAAAGCTTGAAGCACATACCATATTTTGAGTCCCCATTAGGCTAGGTACTGTGTGAAAATCATCTAATAAACTATACCCCCACCGCAGCAAACCTGCAGAATGAGCAAATTTTCGTTTAACTCACCTGGCTGGATTTTCACTATAATATTCCTGTAAAATTGTCAGATTTATCTCCCCATTTAAATAACATAAGTTTTAATGAGTAAGATGCTTACTTATGTTTGCTGCTAGAGGGAAGGTAGAAAGGTTTTTTTTGTTTTAGCGAATTTCCCTATAGGGAAGTAGCTATTACCGTAGGTCTCATGGTAAGACCTAAGCCCGGGACCGATTTACTTTTTCATTTTGATGTCCCCAGAGGCCAAAAACACCATTCGTTCAAATTTTTATATATCTATATATAGATATATATATATATATATATATATATATATATATATATATATATATATATATATATGTGTCCATCCGCACGATAACTTGAGTAATTTTTGTCCGATTTTGATAAAATTTGGTTTGAAGGTGTAAGGCGGGATAAACTTGAATGAGTTCGCGAACCAGCATGATCGGACTATGGGAACGGGGGTTTATGGGGGGTTTTATGGGGTAAAGATAGGTGTTTCCCATTTTTGCCCCTAAAAACACAAAATTTCACAATTTCTTTTTAAACCATTTTGTAGAGCTTAAAAAAACAAATAATTTAGTATATTGAAGCGTTATTATGCGCCTAATTGTTACGGAGAAAATTCAAAAAAATTGTAATTTTAAAATTCCCATGTTATTCTTATGGAGAATAAGTCGACTGTTGCAGTTTGCTTGTTTATGAACATATTTTGATCGATTTTGGAAAATACTTTTATTTCTTACTAAACTATTATCATTTCATAAAAAAATCTTTTTTACCCTCCCTGTTGCAGCAAACCTAAGGTACTTGTTAAACTAATTCTATTTAAATAGGAAATAAATGTGCTATTTTTATGGAGGCATTTTAGTGTAAATCCAATCAGGTCAATGGAAATTCGCTTAGTCTGCAGGTTTGCTGCGGCGGGGGTATTTTTTATGTTGGTAGCTTAGTTTGAAATTGTAACTACAACAGTTTATTTACTCTCCATAAAAATAACATGGAGCATTTATTTTCCCTGTTTCAACCCTTACAACAAAACTGAATGAAAGTAACTACTAAAATGTAAAACTATTGGTTTACAATAAATTCTGTAGTAACACTGCTGATAGTATGTTATAATTTTGTATATAGGCTATATGTTTTACTAAGCCAAATGGTTTTTAGCTAGCCTGTTCTAAAATTTTGTTTATTTAGGAATCGCAAAAGTTTAATCATACATTTTGTAATAAAGAACACTGACTCGCCCAGAACTACAGTTTAACACAATGATTACCTGAACCACAAACTTTCTGATGTTTTAATGTACATTTTGCAGGCAACTAGCGGATGTGACGAAAGATGGTGCGCTGTCCCTGGCTGAATTCAATGTTGCAATGCACCTGGTGGTGTTGAGGAGAAATAACATCCCGCTACCGGACGTGTTGCCGCCCGCTCTACTGCCCAGCGTGACCGGCTCACGCGCGTCTAGTCCAGCTCTCAGCACGGCTGGGTCAACCAGCTCACCACACCGGGGGAAAGAGGCAAGTACAATCATTAGTCAAAGCACTCATGTCAGCCTAACACTGCTGTTGAAAGGCGGACTTTGCAACTAGCCTACCCACCTTTATTTTTGGAACCTAAATCAAGACAATTCAACCCCACCTCTATAGGCTATCTTCTCTCCGAGACTTTCTTAAACATCTCATGCTCCAACACCTCGATTGTGTTAGAACCTCTAGAATTCTCCCCAACAACTCTATGGCATTAACCAGACCATTCAGAACCAAACCAACAGAACACAAACTAACCACAACAACACATAACTAGTGTGTCCAGGAGTTAAATTTAAAAATCCTGCTTTCCGGGACGAGAAGATCCCGTTATATCTTGCTTTAATACAACAAAAACTCCCCTTTTCTCCCACATGTATATTCCAGTTCTATTGCAAGTGGACTTTTTGGTGTATAGTTTTTAAATTCCTCTTTAAACCTTGCACTTATTGATAGAAACATTTAATCTGTCAATAGGTTAGTTTTTTTTAGAACATCAGTATAAAAAAGAAAAACTGTTGTGAGAGCCACATATCCCGTTTTATCCGACATCCCGTCATAATCCAGCACACAGTCTAAAAATCCTGTTTACGGGGTTAAATGTTAACAAGTTGCTTGTTTGGAATAGACTATTATTGTTTCATAATATCTACACTCAGCATCAAAGCTCCAATTTTTCCAAAGCTGAAGAGGATTAAGTTGTAGAACAACCCTAGTTGGCTAACTATTAATCACCCAATGAAATATGAGGAGCACTTTTTGTCGGTGGTTAATATTTTGCGTTAGAGTATGTTAGTCTTTCACGCATGTTAAATAACTGTAATAATGTAAAGATCCGTGTAAATGTAGATGTTAGCATAGTTTGGTAAAATGTAGATGTATAATTTTGGTGTTTTTCCCTAAAACATTATGTCTTTAGGTATAAAAAATGTATTCCAGTGTGAGTTTGGGATTCTTATCATTACTAACTAGTGTAGAAATAGATATATGCCAGCAAGTGTGAAATGTGTGCTCTAGTTTTTTACGATCATTGTTTTTATTTCAGTGGACCAAGTTTGTTGATTCACCTACAAGCTCAGTTTCATCTCCTGGACCCAAACCTGTGAATTTCGACTTCCATAAATCTGCAGTAGAACAAGTAAGACCACTTTTGTTTCAGTAGTTAATTAGTAGGTTTTAAATTTGATATTATTTTTGTTCATATGAATAATATGTTATATTGAAACATCATATCGTAGTTTAGAGGGATCTAGATATATAATGGTATCCAACTTATTTAGACAGTTAATGAATGGATGCCTGCTAATAAAAACATGCCGCTCAATTACTTTGTCTGATACCCTATACTTTTATGCTAATCCTTACAAGTAGGCACTCTATATAACCTTGTAATTAAATTTTAAATAATTACTGACCTATTTATTGAATAACTTCTTGATCAGCATTGTAGGCCTACGTGTTATTAAATTTACGGAAAGTAAATAAAAGAAACGTCTTATAACACTTAAAACATTTATTCACGCTTATACTGTTACAAGACGGTAAATATACAAAAAAGATGGTAAGTGGTGATCGATTTCGATTGGACACTCCAATCATTATCAGACCCAACAGGCGAATATTTTAAATTTGATACTGGACAATTTTTACTTGGTCTGTCAAGTGGTCTTGTTCTTTTACATCTGAATAAAACACTCTTGATTATCGTTCTTATACTTTCCACACATTTCCTGCCCAAACAAAAATTTCATTTTTTGTGACAGTGAGTTTATGCTTTTTAAGGAATTACTATGAACATTTTCTGTCACGATTAGTAAAAACTAAAAAGTAAAGTTTTCACATCCTTTGGGATCTTGAATTTGATCCCATCCTCAGTCGATAAAGTTTCTAAAATATAAAAAGATTTTTACACAAACCCAGTCATGGGTTTTTTTTTACTTATGGTTATGGATAGTTTCTGGAAATATATCTTAAACAACATGTCCTTCCCTCCTTAACCTACCATTGGTCACGTTGCTCACGTTCCACAAGCTATAAGGAGCTGCCTAACATCAAGTCGCTTACAGTTTTTCTGCCATAAGCCTCAACTTTGGGTTGGAACTGAAATATTTTTGAATAGCTATGCATGGAAACGCACATTAAGAGCCGGCTGGAGCCAGCGAAAATTTCGCCTTTTGGCAGCGCCTGCAATACGTGAGATGCGGTAGCGCCACTATCGGTGGCCACTAGGGGAGTTACGTGCTCTTGCTCTATTCACAGAACTAAACCTAGGCTTCGAGAACAACACACAGTGTAAAAAAAACACTGAATAACCGCAAGGAACCGAGCAAGATAGTAACGTAGCCCTTCCTCGACTCCATATCCATCATAAATCATAACAGCTGAATGTTTGTCGGGTTTGGTCGGGTCTGACCTGACCTTCACTATAGCTTGCTATGCCACTTTGAAACAATTGTAGTACAAGTCATTGATATAACTTTATTACAAGATTGAATTATTTTAAAACCATTTTTAACAATGTTTAGATATAAGTTTTATTACAGTTATCGTTATTTAAAAATCAGTTTGAAGCTTTTTCCTAAGAATGTTTGTTTGAGCGATTAAAATTTTATCAAAGATCCTAATAATTATATCAACCATTTTTTAAATCTAAGATTTGACTAACATACGTTTCAAAACAGTTTTAACAAAATAATCTTTCTAAACAACATATGAACAGTTTTAACATTTGGTTAGTAGCTAGTCTTTCAATTGCTTTAAAGAGTTTTAAAAATAATTTCCAAAAATGTAAATTCGACTAAACCGATATGTACTAACGTAAGTTACAACAAGTTTGACTAATCTTTAAATTAATTTTTAAATGAAATTGATATTAAACGACTTGTATGTCTAAGATTGTATAAAAGAACAGTTCATGTAATAAAAACGGTATGTACGTTGAACGATTTCAACGCGTGTTGTTTAGTAAATTGTATTAAAGTGGGTAAGTATTTTTGTATCCATGAGTGAAATGTTATTTTAATCAAATTCGTTACAACTTACAAATAGGCCCTAATGTGAGGCATATTCGTATAATTGTCTTAAATGCAAGTAGGCGGTCTTCCCTTTTTAATGTAAAAACACTGTTGATTTTTCTCAACTCCATAAATTTCTTAGGGAGTATATTTTACGTTGTATATTTCTTGTTTTCCCTGTGAATGTGTATTTATTTTCATAACATTATCACTATCAAACGTTATAAACAACAAGTATTGGTAGTTTTTATTTTAGTAAACCACATTATCATTCGTCACTAACGGATGATAGGGCAGGCCCAGCAGGTAGTCCCATTGTGTTCGTGCGAGTGAGTGGGTAAAGGATCGCCTATTTTCTAACTTTCACATTTTTGCCAGTGTACAGGCGTGTCCAGGAATCGAACGCTTCCTCTACTCGCATTGTACTAAAGCGTGCGCGGTCCAAGTATGACAAAATATCTGTAGAACCCCATACTGGCAATAATGTCAGTAAATTCGTCTTGTACAGTAAAAAAATATCAACATATGCAAATCCTTCGAATAACCATCTCGCAAGGCATACTGCTGAAACTATAACAATGTTGTCTGTTTACACAATTGGTTTTTATTTTTAAAGTATACTAAAAGTGCCACATCAGCCTAAAAAATGCATTGCGAATCACCCTAAAATAATTTAGCTTGCACTATTGCCTGCAATTTCCAAACAAGAATGATGTACGGAACTGCCCGAAGGCTCTCTGTTTTAGGTGCAATACATCAAAAATTGAAACTTGGCCATTTTCATATTTAAAATATATTTAAAATTGGCCAGCTACCTGCACAGTTATCTTTGATTTGAAACTATACCATCAATAATAATAAAAGCACCGATAGAACTTAATTCTAAAATATTATATAATAATGTGCATTGTAGGAATATATAATAAAACATCGTTAGGTTATATTAATCCATTTATAATTAGGAAAGTGATTTTTGTTTCAAATTCAATTTTATCATTCGGAAACATTACAATAATGAATAAAACATATATGAGCCAGTTGAGTAAAAACAAGTTTGATATTTTACAGTTATTTAAAACATAATTTTTAAAAGTTTAAAACCCACACTTAATGTAATGTTTATATGCACATTTTATTAAATATATATATCAGTAACACAACTACAGGAGGGCAGTTTAGTTCTAATAAATGTATATCTGTAATTAATTAATTATACTCGTACCGTACCGGTATGTTTGAAATAAAATAAAAACATTTTGAAACATTGCATAATGAATGAAAAATATATGGGTCAGTAGAGTAAAAACCTGTCTCATATTCTATAGTTATTTACAACATAATTTTAAAAATAAATATGTACAATTAATTGAATATACAGTATGTAAAAATAAAACGGTAAGGCAAATCTATTAAATAAATAATATATCTGTAACTGAATATTCACAAAGCACAAGTATTATATAATTTTACAACATGAATAAACACTTATGTACAATATATTATTTTGAACATATAAGTAAACCAATAAGCCTAAAAGTTTAAAAATCGCTTTAAAACAAAATTACAAAAAAAATTTGAAATTATATTAGGATACAATGCTTTCTTGACGTGCTTTGTACAACTATTTACAAACTTATTTCTTTTGTTCTTTTGTCTGTTCTCTTCTTGGCTTTTTCTTGAGCCTCCAAAATGTATCCAGGATTTCTAATCGGCATAGTCCTACTGTTTCGAGGGTCTATTAGTTCTGGGAGGACGCAGTTCATGTAGAATTGTGTTAGCTTAGGAAACATTTCCTGTTCCCAAAATTCTTTATTTCTATTTACAACAACGCTTTTTATTCCTTTTTGAGTCCATAGACAAAAAATGCAAAATTCCCTTTTCGTAACATGTAGCTGGCCTTGAATTTGGTAATAAAAGGCGTGTTTTTTATTAATTTCTCCAATCTCTCCTTTTTTGTTTGATGACCAGAAAGTACACTTTTTCTTCCTAATTGCTTCATCAGGAGTCAAGTCTTTGGCAGACGCTGGGCACTTTATTTCCACCGTTGCATCGTCATTTACCAATCCATCGGGACTTGCACCAAGATAGGGATGGTCGATATCGATAAATAGCCCACATTTCTTTATTTCCTCGCCTATGTGTTGTTGAAGGTCTTGGCGTGCTGTCTCTTCATTGCTTCTCCCATACCTCATGGCTTCACAATCGAATGAAGAGTAAAGCAGCTGCTTCACGATGGACTCGCAGCCTGTAGTGGGTCTCATTTTACAAATCCTCCCGAAGTTTGATGCTGTGAGGATGTTTCTTCTAATCTCCAGCCACTCGCTACAGCCACTCTGTTCAGTCGTCTCTCTTTCAATCCGCCGTACTTCCTCTTCAGTTTTAAATAAACTTTTCAAAAACTCTTCTTTTTCAATTTCCATTTGGTTCTCGTCGATGTCGGGTTGTTCACATCTAGGCCCATAGTCCTTTTCACACGATGAATTTTTGTGTGTAAACAATGCTTTTCTACATCTCTTCTGATTTCGTTGATTTTCTACCTTCTTTTTCCTTTTCAGTGCCGTGCTCTTCGCAAAGGTGCCTGGACTGGAGTCATAAATCTGTTTGTGCAGCTTGTAATGCGCAAGTCCCGAATTATACTGTACAACCGCAGCAGAACATCTGCTTGTAAATGATCCTGTGCTAGCGAAATTCACCCGTTTGCCCCCAATGAATTTCGCTACAATGGAATTGTAGTGTTCCACGTAATTACTGTTGACGTCTGCTATCAGGCTGGCACTGTGACGGCTCAAGTATCTAAAAATGTCTAACACCTGCGTGTACAACCCTACTGATATTAGATTGGGAACCAAGTTTTCATTTGGTGGAGCTGAAGATGGGTCAAGGTTGCAGAAATATCCACGCTCTGAACAGTTTTTATGCTCTCCAAAGACATGGCTTGGTACGTTTAATATATCTTTCCTCAGTTGTTCTATTTTACTAGCAATAGGCAGATTTTCATTTTTTCTGTGTTCAGAAGCCTTTTGTACAGCCATCCTGCATCGCAACAAATTGTCTCCAATTTTCTTTCTTTGCCAGACAGAAGGTTCGGTAGTTTTTGAGGATGTGAGTGTTTTTAGTTTTGTGCACATATTTCTGAGTAGATGATTTTTACATTCAATTTTCTGCACAGACAATGACTTGTATGGCCGACACTCATTGATCTTTTTGTAGACACTACTGTCACCATCAGCAATAAGTTTAGCATACCTTACGTTGTACATTTGTTCGCTATTCTGGAATCCTTCGCAGACCAACGCAGATTCCATACTTGTAGAGCTCTGTTTCATTCCCCAATTCTTGTAGCATGTGTGCTGTTTCACCGGCTCATCTTTTCCCTCACCTCGTGCACAAGTCGTACAATATTTGTTTTTTACACCAATGAACAGCACCTTACGGGTTCTGTACCCGACAATAGCGGCCTGAAAGAAAAACGAATACATAATTAATTTCGATACATGCGATTACTTATAAACGAAGTTTACAAAAGAGCTTACAACAGCTGATTTTTACTAAGGAGTAAAATAACTAATTTTTCCTACAGTCACCCGACAAAGTTGGCTTCCTTGTACTGTTTATAGTAAAGAAAGCTGCTAATTGCTGCATATTTATAATTCGTCGTACGGTTTATACTTTGGTGCTGTCATTTCGTGTTTATAGTTTCGGAGCACATCTCTTGCCGAGGAAAAATAGCGGAGTGATATGGACCGGGTACTACTTTCTCTAGGGCACCTATTTGTGTTGCCAGCTGAACCTAAAAACGTGTTGTATAGTGTTTGAAAGACTAATTATTTATATGCTTTATAGTGACTGTAGGAAAAATGTAACGTGTAACACAAGTGCAAAAGGCCTTTGCTGCACAGTTACACAAATAATTATTTACCCGCAACGCAAGTACGGTACAAAAATGGCAGTTTTTGCTGCAGTGTGACGAGGAATAAACTCCTGTAAATAATTCCTTGACAATGAAAAATAAAATAAAACTACTGTGCTACTTTTGATACAAAACTTTCTCTATCAATAAAAATAAACTGTATCAACAATCTGATACATAGTTTATCCCATTACTTTGAAATCCCCTTTCTTGGATCTATGACATTTTACTGGCTGTTACCCATGGGCTTCAGACTTCTATGGATAGGTAGGGTAAATCACATAAGTTAAAATCACTTTTGTACCGTAATTCAAAAAATAATTTGGTTGCACAGTTTAGTTAAAAGTTTAAAACAATGTAAAATATAAAATGTTTATCAAAATAGTTTGGGATGTTTTAATACATTTAGATTTCCGGGTGGAATGGCCTCTGGATCGTCTGAATTAACTAAATAGTGGTTTAAATTACCTTGTTATTGTCAAAACGATCCTTTGTAGTTAGTAAATGTAAAAGTAAATGTTTCGTATTTCCGTGTGTTATGTGTTTTGTTGTCTATTTATTATTAAACTTTTGACGAACTCCACTGCGAGGAATATGAAGACTACTTGACATTCTTCTGACCCGATGATGTGTCCATTCGAAGCATGAAACAGCTGTAGTCTTACTAACTACAAAGGATCGTTTTGACAGTAACAAGGTAATTTAAACCACTATTTAGTATTTTATGGGGTTTTATGGGAAAATCTATATTAAAAATTAAATAAAAAAAAAAATAATAAATAAAAAATAAATTATAAAACATAAAACTAATCATTTTTACCTACGACCGTTTTTAAAACTAGCCTTTTCAGTGGAGTTCTGATAGTTGAAAAGATATATACATAACACAATAAAAAGTTCCTAATCCGCTGGGCAGTTCGCAAACGGACGGACTATAGTAACGGACCAACGAGTTTAAAAGATTTAGAGAAAATAAGTCAAATTGTAATGCTTCGAACGTCAACTTACTAGATGGAACGACCGATTTAATCGTTAATGATGGGTGCAATTAGTTGTTGGTAAAATGAGTTCTTGCATCTGGGGCTATAGAATACAGGGGCTGGCTCAAATCAACGAGTGGTTCCACTGCCGCGTGGCTGTGACGTAACCGCACGCACTCCAGGGTGAGCAGGGACCAGCGCACGGGCTCATTTACACGCTTCTCTCTTCCCTGAATTTACAAAATTTTTGTTCATATAAAACTTATATCGTTGTAATCTGCATCAAACTCCGAGTGTGGGGCTAAAAACTGTTTCAGTTATGATTAGGCGTAATAATAACATTTTTATCAACGAAAATATACCCTTTCTTAGGAGTCAATTAGTAATATGACACAGATTGATAGTAATATAAGATACGGTCGTAGGTAAAGTAGTGTACGCAACACGCGTAAATAGTCTTTACGCGATTGTTGTGTAAACTACGATTTTTAGTATTCACTTATGCTGTAACATGACCATATTCTCGTATAACACATATGTACCATGCACCATGTAATGCAGTTGCTTATGATACTTACGACTCCAGATAATGACGAGTAGTTGGTTCGGTAGGAACGCTTGCACCAGGCGCCGTCTGCAACCACCGTGATGAGCGGGACACCGTCCTTGTCGACCTCATTGAGTTCCCGGGCCAACCGCGCCTCCTCAGCCGCAGCCTCTTCCATCTCAACCGCCGCTGTTGCTGCCCATCCCACTGACAGTTTTTCTTCTGTCTTCTTGAAAGTTTTAAAACTCATAGGGGGAATATCAAGAGTGCTTAGGAACTCCTCGAGTTGAGCATGTCCACCGCCGGTTGTAACTGTACCGCAAACACTAGCACTGTTCACATCCATAAGTTTTTCGTTGATCTCCTCAGACCAAAGAGTGGTTTTAAATTTGCACATGGCACATTCAAAGACAAATCCATTTCTTAGTCCATGTCTAACCTCAGATATCACTTCCATGTTAGAAAAATTGCAGCCGATGCTGGGGTTGTGGACGTTCAGCACTTTTATTTGTTTGATAAAGTCGCATATGTTCACTAAGCGCCTGCCACTCAGCCGGTATTCTTTTTTCTGCGATGTTGTTTGTTGATCAGTTGAATCTTCAATCTCTTGCTCCAACGATGGTTTAGCTTTCATGGCACTCATCAAACTGGAAAACACATTTCAAAACATTAAAAAACACAAGTTATAAATTATATAATTTACATATATATATAATATGCACTTATTCGTTAATAGCAGTTTAGACGATGAGATCATACAGATATGTGTTCGATTAAAACATTAAACGTCTGGCATTGTTATAAACTATTTTCAGTAAAGTTCAGTTACAGTACAAGGAAACCAATAAAGTGTGTGTTTTTTGGTAAAAAATAATAGCTTGGTATAAAAAAAAATAAATTTCCCAAGTTTGGTCAAAATATGTCAATAAACAAGCAAACTACAACATTGTACAGTATTCTCCGTAAGAATAACATGGGAATTTTAAATTTAAAATTTTTTGAATTTTCTCCGTTACCAATAACTGTACAAAAACACTTGTTATTTTTTTTAAGCTCTTTAACAAGGTCTAGCGATAAATTGGGAAGGGTTGGGTTTTGATATCAAAAAGGAGAACAACCAATTTTTACCCCATCAAACCCCGTTCCTATAGTCCGATCATGCTGGTTCGCGAACTCATTCAAGTTTATCTCGCCTTACATCTTTAAACCAAATTTCATCAAAATCGGACAAAAATTACTCCAGTTATCGCGTTGACGGACATATATATATATAAATCTATATATCTGTATATAAAGCCCAAAGTACCCACGAACTTTTGAGAAAACTACAAGTCGCACCCCCATAAACCATAATACTTCTACAGGGGAATTCGCTTAAATCAATTGAAAGCCAACATTGGGATACGGCATAAGCAACGATATACAACTCTCCGGGGCATAAGGCATGTTTAGCCAACGCCCACGGGACCAAACTTAGTATTGAAAGTAAATTCAAGAATTCTATTCACCACTAAACAACATGTGTAGGTTATATAATTGGTCTTGCCGAGAACTTGATATCTTTAACGTTTCTTTAAGCATGTTTAGATTTAAATTAAATAGTAATATAAACAATTGTTAAATGAAAAGTGCCAATTATTCATGTTAGCTGGCTGCATGTTGCATATTATTGCCTGTTTATGGTCCTTTGTTAGTGTATATTATTTATTTATTTATCTATAAGTAATATAGTTATCTAAAACCAGTTTCAAACTATTACAATTATTAATATTTCTTATGTGTATGTATCAAAGTCGTATGCTGTTTGCTGTAGGGTAGTTGTCGTGCATGTATTTATGTTATTGTGTATTAGTGCCTTATGTAATTGGCTGGCTGTATAAGAGCACATGATATAGAATTTTGAATTGTTAAATTGACTTGTTCTGTACTTACGTCCTTTGCTGATTCAACTTTTTCAAACAAGCAGGCACTCTTCTTTTCTTCCTCCTAGAAGGAAACCTCTTGCAATTTCCCATTGTTCCAAACTGACACAACTTACATTAGCCTCGAATCACAAGGAAAATAACATATCGCGCACTGTAACACGAACATCCACTAGGCCAATATAAACACGAATATCGTAGGTACTGTGTCCAGCTCCAGCGCGTGTAGACTAAACAATGCTACCTGCTAACAACCACACAGACAATCGCCGAGATAGGGTGAGGAGGAAATCTATAAACAAATACAGATATTCTCTCACACCTTTCCTGGAACTCCTCGCCCCTAGGAACGAGAATTTTCTAAAACATGATTTATGGCTAGTGTTTTGGATAAAATGGAGTCGTCGTATATATTTCTTGACTATACATCGATGCATAGAATACTTCATTTGTATAAGGAAACATATTTTAAATATAAACATGAAACAACTTTATAAGGTTTTATATAAGGATACGTGTTATAGTTAAAATTGAGACCTTTTTTTAAAAGATAACGAAACATACTTATTAAAATTAACTGTAATACGTTCTATTCAATTGGTTATTACAATAACGCGAGAAAAACATAGATTTATATCACAACGTTGCAGGTTAGATGTAGTTTTACAATTTCATTACATCTAGTGATAATTTAGGTAGTAAAAAAATATAAAAATAGGTTTTTTTTGCATGAGATAAAAAGCAATAATAAAATTAAACTATTCACACATAGTATTGACTAAGATATCGAGGTAAAAAGTATAATTATTTTAAATCATAGTTCAATTAGTTTTTCCCTATAGACCTAGAGACAAATTGAGCTAAACTTGTACAATTTCAGTTTGCGTTTAGATTATTAACAATGTATTAGGCTTGCATCCACTTCAGCGAAAGTGATTGGAATATCTGTCATGCTACTCATGCTTGGCGTGTTTTGTTTCTCAAGACTGTGCGACGCTAGTGCACCCTAGCGTAGGACCGCTGAACTACCTCAGTCGCTTGTCCGTGTGCTGCGGGACCCTTGATGACAAAGGTTTTTTAAAACGATCAAATTAATTACTCAGAGATTTTATTTTTTAGATGTGGTACACTCAAACAAAAACTGAAATATTCTAGTTTGTGATGGTACCAATTTCAATTACAAATATTAAAATATATGTTAGTTACAGTTGAACTAATTTACCGAAATCCTTATGGGAAATCAAATTACGTATTTCATGTATATAAAATTAAAAAACAACTTTATAATGGTTTATTATACTTTATATAGTAGCATATGTAGTGACAAACATTACTAGTGTTCCATTTTTTTTGTAAATGTCTATATATTTCCTGAAATAAGTAAAATGTGTCGCCGCTCCATGTTAAACTAGCGGGCAGCGCTGAGCTCGGGCGAGCTGGCTCCCGCCGCCTCTTAATTGTACACTCCTATGGGTATTTGTCATGATTTGGGAATATTTCCTGCAGGATCCCAAGATACTCCACCCAGTGCCTCTGAGAGTGACTCCTGCGCCAGACCTGCTGGAGTCTGAGGAACCCAAGAAACTAACGGAACAGCTGAGTGGAGGCGAGGCGAGTCCGATACGACCAATACAGCGGCCGCAGCCCAAGAAACCTGCTGGTAAATGTCCGCTGTACTAAGCCTAAGGTTTCAACATAATTTTTTGTTGTAGGTATATATAGTCAATGGTAATACTTACATGTAAAGAATTAATTAAATAAGAACGCCTTCGCAAAGGAAACGCAACAACAATGCGCTCCAGTATTGCGGTTATTGCCTTGACTCTCTGCAGGCAGGACGAGATTTAAAATTTCCCGAAACTTCAAGACTTGTCTATCCCTTCTTCTCGAGACTTGTCTATCCCTTCTTCATTTTTGTTAGAACACAGTATAATTAGAGCAGAACTAATAGAATTTAGGTTAATTTATGGATTCCTTAAAAACCATGGCCTGAAACCATCGTTACCAAAAACATTGGATTTTATTGTTATATAAACTCAACTAGATCAACACCATCTCATGAGCAATTTAAGTTCCCTAGTAATATTTACTGGACAAAGTGTTCTCAAAATGAAAAGTTGATTTATAATTTTGAGGCTATCTTTACCACTTAGCCTATTCAAAAATCAAACGTATTAGAGATAAACATATATTGGTGAAAGGTTTTGTTCTCAAATTCAGCATATGCTTTTACAACTGTGAAATAATTTGAATTAAACAATTAATTTATATTCTAGCACCAGGGCCTGGTGCAATACCTCCACCACCTCAGCCAGTCTTGGACGATGTTACAAAGTGAGTTTATATTAATTTTTGTAGTTACATTGTTAGTCAGCACATATTAACTAAAAGCTGTAATAATCTATTTGTCACCTGATATTTTGTGAACAGTAATTTTCATTCATTAGCATGTGTTTGTGGTTGAGATTTAATTCAGTTGTTATCAGTACGTTTTCGACGGGTCGAAACAAGAATTAGTTGTTTGATTTCTTAGGCAGAATTCCTTTTGTCTCCTGTGGAAAATACTACTATATGCAATTTTAGACCTGTAACTTTTACTTCTGTTAAACAAATATATCATTTATGTTTTTTATAATTATTTACTCAAAAAAATAAATAAATTGTGCAGTTGTCAAATCCTTTCAATGTGTAGGATACGAATAAAGTTGATTTAATTTATTTAAATTCAGCTTGACTCTTGGATTCTGGAATTCAAAGAATATTACCTTTTAAAACCGTTTTGGGAAGATAAGAATATCCTTCAGCCAGTTATTATAATTGATGTTTAGTGTTGGAAAATATCAAAACATAAGTATCCCCATATGTTTAATCCAGGTCTTTTGAGAATAGGAGGGTATTTTTGTATTGGAGTACTACTACTAAAAGTATTATGCAATACAAAAATTGTTTACCGTATCACTGACCCCTGCGTTATTTCACCAATTAATCTTTAAAAATAAAATACCAAAATAGATAAGTCATTTAGGATTGGGGGAATTTTTATCGGAGAACTCATCCGCGGAACAGCAATACACTGATTCCTCTGGTTTGTCTGCAGCTCAGGCCCTGTCAGTTTGCCCACAACTGTACTCAAGAAGGAGCCTCCACCTCCACCCCCGCCACGGCCTCACCGCACACACACTAGAAGTTCCTCTCTCGACCTCAACAGGCTTGGTAACTGAACAGTAATCGTGTAATTTATAGTTGTGCTTGTTTAAATGGTCCCCGCTGATGAAACAGCTGTTCATAGTCATTAAATCTACAAAAGGAGCTCACTTATCCTACAACCCTTGGTATTATGTCGGGTAGTAACACCATAGACTAACCAACACAAGTAGACTTTTCATCCCATTGTAAATTTTGAAGCACGTTTTTCGTGTCTAGTTCATGTACGTGACACAAAGGCGCTAGTGTCGATGAAACTTTGTTTCCATTATTTTAGGGTTAATTTCTTTATTTGTGCTTTACTGTTTGGTTATATAACTAGGGGACAAGTTATTGTTTATGATTAGATCGTATTATTTGGTTAAACGAGGTTTTAAATGGCTGTAATAACGGGAAACAAATTGTAAACAAAACACGACCTCTACATAAACCGTACATGAACTAACAATATAATTGTCTACAGCTGTTCCATAAGGATGAGAAATCTACTAAGGGAGTATGTTTTATCTATGGTAACACTGAAGCCTATCCAAGCAATTGTGAGAACTAAGGGTGTGCAAAGCAGAAAAAATATTTGATTCAAAAGATTTTCTATTTGAATCGATAGAACTCGATTCGAAGCAATACGGCATTTTACAATTCATACTTGCCAATGAAGTGAAGTAACAATAGGCTAATTTAAATGTACTACATTCGTGTAATGCGAATTTTTGTTGATGTAGTATTAGGCCTATAAATACATATGACATATATGAATTTTGGGTGAAAAAATATTTATTTTCAATCATATATATTAGAAGAACCTGTATCGCTGGAAATGTCAGTGTAAGCTTTACTTGCATATTTCATAATTTTTACACGCAGAATCTTATTGTTTAGCATGTTACCTATTTTATAATATTTATTTTACAAATAAAGATATGTTTTGTTTTAAACAAATAAAAAAATTTGAAAGATATATACTGAAACTTTCAATTGGTTCACACTGATAAAATGAGAGGATAGAATCAGACCTACAAACTACAAGGAATACAAAGCAGACCTACAAAAATACCAAATTTATCAGTCTATAACATCAATCTTATTAGTTAAGTATAAAGTAACAATTTTACAGACCTGTGTTATTTTTAGAAAGATTTTGGAGTGACTTGTTTTGGCTACTACAGTAGTAAAAGATGTCTCACACTGCTTACACTTAATAAAACTTCTCATCATTTTCTATGTCAAAACAAAAAAATTTAAAACAATTAAAGCAATATTTACAAGCAAAGAATTAATTAATAATAAGAACGCCTTCGCAAAAGAAACGCAACAACAATGCGCTCCTGTATTGCGTTGACTTTCTGCAGGCGTTTTTCGTAAATGGATACTGACTCCCTCATGAATCGTAGCTGCGTAGCTTCTGTGCAAAAACAAAAAGTATAATTATTGGCCACTTGACCAATTAAGTTAATCTAAAAATGTTCTTTTGATTTGCTAAGGGTTAATTTATATGAGGTTGCAAATACACCTAGTTGCTTCCCTAGGTAAAAGAATAAGTGCAGGACTATGCAAAAAGAGTGTCAAAAAAGGTGAAATGTTTCGCATTATGACATCCTATGTAGGTTTTTAAACAACTTCCATAATTATCTAACCCTTCCTTCCTTCTTTCCTTAGTGATTCGGTGGCTCAGTCGGTAGCGTCGCACTTCGGGCCCAAGGCAGCGATATCGTGGGTTTGGATCCTGGTCACTGCCGATAACATTTTATCAGTACAGTTCACCTTTGTACTGTACCGGCTCACTCCTTGCTTTACTGTCAACAATCCATGCACGGGCGGTTAGTCTATATGGACGGGTAAATGCAAGGTTAAAAGAGGCCGCCAACCTCTTAAAAAAAAAAATCTCACTAATATTATTATACATATTTAGAAAGTATTTTAGTAAAATTCCATTCAGGTAAATGCAAATTCACATCGTTCGAGGTTTGCTCTGGGGGGTAATTTAACTCTATTAGAAATCTTGCTTAGCTATTAGTTTATTTGATCTTTTTTTTAATAATCATTTTTTTTTTTTTTTTCAGGTAAAAGTGGCATACTCACAAACATACCTCCAGTTCCTCCCAGGACATCACCTGGATCAGTAAGTTTATGTGATATAATAAATAATAAGCAACTGTCATTCCATTTATTAATCTTTTTTTTATTAATTCCATTATGATTTGGTAACCTACTGATAATTATTAAATAGCAACCCAGCAGACGCACAGGCAGCACCTGCCTATGTCTGCTGTATTTCATAAAATCATCAAATTAATTAATACGGAAATGTTCTTTTTTTATTCTTATTCTTAGTTTATATTTTGTAATTGTGAGTATATTTTGTATTAAAAAGTATGTTTCTTTCTGTATACATTATGTGGAAATAAACATATTATATTTCATTCATTCATTTAATTTATTCATTCATTCAAAGTAGGTAATGATTAAATTGATTCTTAAAATTGCTATTAACAAAAAATAAGTAGGCTAATTTAAATTTAGCTTAAATAAATGATAGGCTATTCTCATGTTACACTCTCCTGATTAGAAGGGGTACATTGTGAGATTCTCTAATTGAAGTTCTCATTTCATTTCATGTTATAAACCTGAGTTTATTAAAATCCAGGTCATACTATATCCTCTAGGCCAACTCCCATTTTCTAAGATTTCTCTTCACTTATTGAATAAAATGGTTTATATTACCTGCCGTCAATGACCCTATTGTCATCTTGGGCGACCGGTTTCCAGGATTAAAATCCCATTATCGGGCGGTTAAAACGTCATATCACTCGAATTGAGGTCGTCGGTAATCACAAAAACACACACATAAAACACGGATTGACATTGTACAAAGATATTGGCCAGTACAGGACACTACGACGCGACACAGGTAGATGTGTGGTCATGACTGAGGTGTCCTTGCTCCTCTCCTGTTATCTATGGAATGCCAGTGGTATTGTGCTATTCTAATCGCTGTGTCATAGATAATGTTGGACTTAAAAGAGGTCTGTTCATTTAAAATATGTTGTGGCTCATTCTTTATGGATTTGTAGATCTCAAATTCTTCTAAAGCAGTCTAAAAACCGTCCTTTTAGGGTAACTATGTAAAATGTGTAGGTTATTTATCAAGGCTAGAATAATTATGGTTACTGTCTGCGAGGTGGTTGGCCAAAGCGAATTTTTGCTGGACTATTGTTTTGGAATGAAGGTGCTCTTTAAATCGTTGCTTAAATGAGCGAGTCTAGCCTATATAGTATTTTGATGATGGGATTTTAATCTCAAAACCGGTCACCTAAGACGACAATAGGATCATTGACAGACAGGTAATATAAATAATTTTATTCATCTGCCCCTGTCACTCACCAAAGCTCCCTCTTGACTAGTCACTACTCTCCACTATTGCACTCCTCTCCCTTCCCACTGGCACTCCTTCACAGTTTTCCCCAACTCATGGTGTATATGGAAATGTACTGATGCAGTAGTTGAAAGGAAGGTTATTCATATTTTAGGTCGCCAGCCTCTTGTAAACAACAGATGAGCTAGTATTGTTGAACAGCTGGACTGATGAATTGTTAGGTGATGCCTCCAAGGCGCAAACCCTCAACATCGATGCTTTGTTTTTAGTTTGATGCACTACCGACTCAACCCTTCGCAGTTTTTTAAATTGTGATGTACTCAAAATTGAATTTTTTTAGATGTCACCCAAAAAGTACATCACTCATCATCACCAAGAAGGAGAGGCAGATCAGTCGACAGCTTTCGCAGACTTCGCTCAGTTCCCCGCGGAGACGAGTGATCAAGTCAGATCTCACGGGGCCTTCCAGGTGTACAGAAAACCAAGTACGTGTTACTTTCAGTTGTGTTGCCTTTACATCTATTGTGTTTATATAACTTTAGATTATAATTTTTTGTGGTAACCTAGAGTTGAAATCTTAAAACAGTTAAAACCCTTCCATAACAAAAAACTCTCTTAGCTATTAAAAATTGAAATAACTTGAGAAGAAGGGTGGAATCTATATTGTCAATCAGTATTATCAATTTGTAAGTTTATTTAAACAATATCTATTAGTTCCAGAGAGAAGTTCTCCACCGTTCAGAGAAATTCCTCCCACACCTTCCGATGGCAGGTAATAATGTTGGACTAATAATCGATTAATTAATAATCGTCTAGTGATTTATCAGTAGCCACATTTCATGTGTAGGTGTCAAAGCTGTGTTATAATGTTTTAAATACATTCGCTTCAGGCTTCTGTAATTGTACTCGTAGTACCCAGATACAGCTTGTGACACGTAAGCTGGCACTGATCCCTACTCCCTACTTCAAAAACATCTTGTCCCGTCATGCGGGTTGCGTCAATTGTCCTCGCAGTCGCAACCCATGCGAAGGCGCTCAAGTACATGAAACACGGGGAGTCAACCCCATGAGTCAGCAGAAATTGTTGCAGTCCGGTCTTTTCCTTTCCTCTATCCACCCCCCGACTATACTGCCCGCGCTATAGTCCTCGCCACCCTAAGTTGAGGCAGCCAAAGGCCGCACGGCGTATACCTAGTGCGGCATTTGGCTGCCTCAACTTAGGGTGGCGAGGACTATAGGTCAAGTGCCAGCTGTACTGGTGTGAAAAGTAACATAATTTTCTGTTAGTCAACATCAAATGTTTGTAGAGTACTGGTTATAAATGCTACTTTTTTGTATCAGAGAAATTGTTAAGCTGCACTTTCCTGATAAACACCACTATGAATACCTTCAGCCATTTTTAGATCTGGAATATTGTTATATTGTCACAATTAATTGTGAAAGATGTAAAGACACTTTGCAAGTGCAAAGTTTGTGGTCGAAAATTTACTATATTTCTGCAATTGCAGAAAAGATTATCATTGTTTTACCTCAAATGCAGTAGATGATGACAATTCCCCCTTGCAAGAGATTTAGGATTCGTAACGAATCCAAAGCCACAAAGCGTTGAGTTGAGAATCACCTATTATTGTTGACAGTTTAAAGACCACTACAGTAGACTCCCTCTTATCCAGACTCCTCGGGACCGAGGCCAGTCCAGATAACAGTTTTTCCGGTTAAACCGATGTCCCCAAAACTCGTTAAAACGAGTTTTGATGACTCGTTTAAATGACTTTGCATACAGTATTTGACTTAAATTTAGGAGAGCATTGTATTTAGACACGTGATCACTGGTCTCAAATATTTACCACGAGAACAGTTTTTCAGTACCGCCCATTTCCTGCCGATCTAGTTCGGTTAAACCGAGTGCTGATAAAAATTTTCCGGTTAAAGAGATGTCATTTACGCTGAGTGTAGTCCGGTTAAAAGGTGTGCGGAGAAGAGGGAGTCTACTGTTTATCACATTATCATTTGTTTTCAGCCTGGACGCTCGGAAGGAACACAATGAGGTTTTGCGGCAACTGTGTGCCACACTGCATAATGATCTGACTCTCGTAAAAGAGGAGAAAATCTCACTTCAGTTACAACTGGACAAACTAAATGCCAAGATTATAACCAGTTAGACCTTCTAGCTAATTAATTAATAATCTCAGTTGTTACAATACGTTGATTGCTGTAAATTTACCCTTCAAAATAGTATTATCGTTAATTTAATGGTTGATGTTATACTGTTTTGCACTAGTGTTATTTTGTATAAATATGTTATTGTAAAAAAAAATATAACAACAGAGCTAGACTGTATGATTTGTTATGTTTTATTTGTTAGCAGCCAAAAACTTACAGTTTGTGTATAAATATTTTTAGGATTTTATATTTGCTCACATATTGCTATGTTAAGTCATTTAAGTGTCCTAAGGCTTACTGATAAGTTTAGAGAGGAGTCTTGGTGATAATAGTATGATAAAGAACAGCAAAGATCTTTTTTTTACTTTTTCTGAAATATATCTAAAAGATATTTACTGTAAATTTAGTTTTCCTTTATAACCAAAGTGTTATTATAAATACATTATATGTCAAAACTGTATGGTGGTTCATAGTTACTACTAAATTAAAACAATGATCACAATTAATTTTTTCTCGCAAATGTCAGGAAAATTAACTTGATTATTTATTAATCATTAATGATTTTTTTTTAAGTGGATATTTCTGTGCAGTAGAACTCCAATTATCTGGATCAGTAGGGATTGGACCCCGTATATAGATTATCAAGAAGCCAGATAAACATATTTTTAAAGAAAAAGTTGTCTAAAATAGAAAAGTAGTTATAAACCAAATTGTAATGTACATTTTTACATGACAATTGCTTAGTAGTTTGTTTATGAGAAGGTGGCATTAGGAAGATGATTACTCGTCCAATAGACTCGCCGCATGATGCACACAATTATTGGCCCACATTTAAATATGTGAATGATTACCACAAACTGCATGCAACAAGAATAAACTTAGTTTTTCTGGTCAATTTCTTTTCTTTTTCTTAAGGTTATCTGGAGGATTGGAGTTTTGATTGTAATTAGAGTTCTACTGTAGTTTTCACGGTCTGAAATCAATGTGCTTTATTTGGATTAGGATCCCCAGAACCAAATATGCAAAGATTTTTCAAATTGTTTGTTACATACCTAGGAATTTTTTTAGTGATCTGTATCCCTAAATAGTACTTTATGGGTTTGGTGGCCAAACCTTCGTACTATTGTGTTCTTCATAGCGAAGCTTGTAGTAAAAATTTATTGATTATAAATATATTAAATAAGTAAAACCCAAAAAGAAATTCTTTATAAATTTTATCTGTAATTTTGCTTCAACAAGTCTATTCATTTTGATAAAACTGCATGTCTATAGTTCTGAAATAAAAACATTTCTTGTAGAAACTTTCAAATTGGTAATAAAGTATGGCCTCAATGGCAATTTTCCCTTATCAATACTAAACTTGCTTGTGAAGCTTTATGTCCTTTATACTTCCCTTTCCATATGTTATCAAACATATGTTATTAACATATAGACCTACTATATTTTGTTGTGTATGATACTAAAAAATTTTAATTTTAAATGCTAGACAAGCCAAGTCAAATTTGCTTAGATTTTTTTTTTATATTTTAAAATCAGTAATTGTCAATTTTATAAAATAAGTAGCCCTATCAATTTGCAAGTTATCTTAATATTCTTATTCTAGTCCTTTAATTATTGTATTATGCTTGCGTAATATCATGAAAGTTATTTGAAGAGAAATATTATAATCTTAACACGTAATTTCTAACGAAGTATATTTCATTACTTTTTAAGTAAGGTCCGTTCGTGCATATCTTTGTACTTTGTGTGTACGCCATAACCAACGATCACATAAGACCAACAGATGGAGCATGTTGGCCGCGACGTCAAGCCAGTATTTTTCACCAATCCTCACTAAGATGGCAGCTGCCGGCTGTGATGAGCCCTAGTAGCACGCGCAGCTAATTAAATGTTAGTCGATAGCAATGGTACCCATGACAATATGCCTTTGTATTACAAATATTTCTGTTACTATCACAATGACCTTCAAAATAAGCTTTTGATTTTTTTTCTAGCGTTTACTGTTTCTTAGAAAAAGTTAGTTTTTATTAGCAACAAAAAAATTTTGGGCGAAAGGAAAATTCTGAAAAGCTACAAGTTTATTTATAATAATATATGTATCTACATCGTATTAAAGTTTGATAAAGTTCTGATGTTTGGTTTACAATGTCCGAATTTTCAAAGTCACAAGATAGTCTCTGAAACTCTTTATACAATTCTCCTTTATATTCTGACTGTCATAATAATTTTTATGAAAGAGTTAAAAAATATTATTTTTTAGATTAATAAAAATAATAAAACTAAGAACATTTATATGTAATCTGTGTTAGCTTAGTAACTTTTCTATATAGCTCCAAACTAGGGTATCTAAACTGTATTACAAGTGAGGTTGAAGGCAGAATCTGCCCACATGACGCAACGCGGCGCGGCGGGTAGCCCCAATATTACAATTTAAATTACAACCAAACTACACCAGCTAAAAATTTTTAAAAATATGATCCAAAAGATTCAATTCTTTAGCTACAAAATCCACCGTTTTTTAACTTACCTGGCCAATAAATTAAAAAAGTAGCAGCCGACAAACTTTTTCATGTCATATTTAAAAACTCATTTGAAAGTACCGACTTTATTTGAAGATTTAAAATAGAAAATGAAAATATTAACTCTTAAGCTTTTTATTAGAACCAACAGTGTCATAGACTTATTGACTTCACTCATACGAAGTTTCAACCATATAACTTTAGTCGAAGTAGGCTAAATGTCGAGTTATTTTGAAGCGGAACGTTGAGTTTTTGTGCCAATTTCATCGACATCCAGCGCTTCTAACCTAAAGTAAGGTGGCAGACCTGGCTTCACCTGCGTTAATGTTAGTTAGATAGGCGTGCTCCATCTATTGGTCTTATGTGATCGTTGGCCGCAACGAGGCGACACGCTGCTTACTAACTCATTGGTGAACAGAATCACGCCACTTGCAACTGTGTAGCTGATAATGGCTATGCTGTTTGCCTAGACATTTTTTTGAAATTATTCAATCTTCCTCTATGCAAAGATAAGAACAGTGATACGTTTTCGACTGCAAGAAAAATCAAAATCCCCAACCCATTTCCGCACTTTACTCTAACTCATTGCAAGGCGAAAAACATCAGTCATTTGGTGATGGATGAGCAGCATTGGATATATTTCTTGCATTCAGAAAACAAACCAAAAAGAAAAGAGACAATAATGTAAAACCTAGCCGGAATGTTCAATAATTCTTAACATTTTCTAGGCACACAGCAAAGCATACACATCAGCTACAGAGCTGAAAATGGGGCAATTCTGTTCACAAATGACGCCAGTAAGCAGCAAACTGTCACGTTGCTGTGTACAGTAGAACTCCGATTATCCGAATCAATTGGGACCAGACCCCATTCGGATAGTCGGAGTTTTACAGGAATTCCGGCAATTTCCAAGAAAATCCTCATTTTCGGTACTAAATGAACTTTTAATTGATAATAAATTAAATCAGAACATTTTTACAGTTTACAATGCTCATAGCACAAGTGTTTATACATGTTCTTAAGTTAATAGTGTTCAATCAAAGTCCAAAATTACACACTGGCTAAATTTGTTTAATAGCAATTCTTTGATATTTTGGGAAACTTATTATTACTGAAGCTTTACGTTTTTTAAAGTTGTTGAAATAACTTATGCGATTCGGATAGTCGGCGATTCGGATAATCGGCGATTCGGATAGTCGGCGATTCGGTTAATTGGAGTTCGGCACTGTACTTGCAGACTATGGAGCTATTTGCACAAACGGCCCCTTAAAATACACCCTCATAATTTCACATTTAGTAGTCATCTACATTTTCTTTCAGCATAAAGTATATAAAAAAAATATTTATTTATACATAGCTGTAACAATAACGTTATATTTTTGTTATGAAAATATTAACATTAAAATATATATCTAGGCCTAGGGTGTTAGTTTGTATATAAATATATTCTGTTTTAATCCCAGAGTCATATTTTATACACTTTACAATTCTGAAGCTATCTTGCCAGAAACTTTTTTATGTTTATACAATGAAAATATAAAATAGTAGATGGGTAATAACTAGTGCTCTAATTATTTATTTAATTTAAAATACACCTAGAAATACTACTTATTTAAATGAATTTTAAAATTTATCACGAAACATCCTGTACAACATTGATGTTGATACACTGTATTTGTTAATAGTTAGTTGTTGATAGTTTTTATTAAGATAGAGATTATATTAAGTCTGCATATGCTGTTAAGAACGCTTTATGAAAGTATACTCAACTTGTTATGGACAAACTGTGGTTGCAATAATGATTTTTTTTAATTTTTTTGCCTAGTAAAAATTGTTATGAGAAAACCAATAGTGACATTGTTTATAAGTATTTACTGCTAAATGTCTATGCTTGTGTCCTTAATTGAAATTGTTAAGTTTACCGTGCAGCTTGTACATATTAAGGCTATATCTTTATTTTTTAAATTGTGAACAGTTTTTGATGGCGCTTGTTATTGACTGACGTTGTGTTGGAAAATTTGTAAATAAATGCCTCATAACATGTTTAATATCTGTGTTTTTATTTTGTGATTCATTATTGAAGTTGGTAAACCTACAGTATCAAATTGCTAGCCAATTCCTTTTAACCATTATAACTCTCTGGATTTTACAGTGATTTCAACTACATTTCTACACTATCTTTAACACACTACTAATTTATGAACACAAAAAAAGCTGGTCACTAAACTGGTAGATTGGATGGTTTAATAATCCATTAAGAAAACCTTTTGAGCTATGGTAAACGAATTTGTGGAGGTACAAGATAACCTGTACTGAAAAAATTACTTCCTCTGAAAGCCAGCAAACCAACTACTCCACCGACTCATCATATCATCTATTGATTATTAAGGCAAATGTGCAAGATAAACCCATTGCTTTGCTTAATAATACTCAAGCACGGGTGAGGCCCATGTGGGTGTAATTATTCTAGGTAAAAAGGGCTGTTAACATAAAAAAAAAACTAAGAAAAAATTTAAAAAATATTTTTATAGACTAGTTGCAAAAATCTTGTTGGAGATAGAAATAGCCTAGTATAGTCAATGATAGAACCCAACGTTAAATGTAGTAAATGTTTGTTTTTTAAACCTTTTTAATGATGTACTATAAAACCTGTTGCTATTTGAGTTTAGATTCAAAGATTTATTTCAACTAGAAACAGATTGTACAGTTGATGTCAAGATATTAAGACTAACAAGTAGGAATTAACAGGGGGTGAATAAGGATCAACAATGTAATCTATTATCTCTTCTTTTATTCACTTGTATGTAAGCTCTTACATTTCCTGTATTTTTCAAGTTAGTAAACTTTGTCGTAGTGGTACATTTAAGGGTATTTTTGGAAAGGGTGCCTTTCCATTAATCTGAGATAAAAATGGTGATTCATTCCTCAGATTGATATAGGCGGTTCCAATAAAATCAACTGTAAGACACTGAATTTTAAAGATTTTTGAACACCTTGTACATGACCATTAAGATAAATTTAAAATGTTTTTTTATCAAAATGCTCATTGAACAAATGCCTTGAAAATGAGGTGTCGCTTAACCTACATTTGAACATTTTCCAAAAACTACCCTCACCATGAGAATATAAGATACTACGAGACGTAGGAATTGGCTAACTCTGGAACTCGCTAACTCGGTCGTGTGTCGGAACTGGCTAACTCTGGAACTGGCTAACCGTCCCAGTCAGGAATTGGCTAACTCCGGAACCCGCTAACTCGATTTTGTCCCGCGGCGGAATTCGCTAACTCTGGAAGTCGCTAACCCGGCCGCGCCCACTGCACGGAGCGTTGCCAACCTTGCACGACGAAATAGTCGTAATCTGCCGTAATTCAAAACGTCAGTGTCAATAAAGATAATTGTTTCGGTATTTGTTTCTATTATCAAATCCATTAGGGGGAATATAATAGCTACGTAGCTCAAAGCAATTAAAATGCAATTATAACATCATTAAGAAGTTATTTATTATGTTGGTTCACCTTGTGATTGTTTCTTGATGATTGTAGAGTTTTATTGAAAGTTTTATCCAAGAACATGGCAATCATAAGGTAAACCAACATAATAAATCCTTTGTTCTTGAAACTGGGAATGCCACATAAATTCTAAGGGGTTATATGGTTTTGTATTTTGCTGTTACAAGTCCAATGAAATTGTGTTATATGATTTGTATCTAAAATGAATGCCAGTGTTATAGGAAAATAGCAATACATGAAAATTAGTGAGAATAGTAGACCTACCAACTAAACCACGAAGAGATTGTAAATGTAAGTGAGCTCTCAAACACGGATACACAATTTAATCGTGATGTAATTGACCCTTGTCTAATAAAGCCTTTAACCGTGTTTTATAAGTAATTCTTCAAATTAAAGGTTCGTTGTTGACTCGTCAAACTTATGTGTAAAAATATTACATACGTTTCATAACAGTTAATAGAATAATTGTAGGCTAAACCTAGGCAATTGACAACTAAAGCAATGTAAACCTAGACCTACATGCAAAAAGCTAGTTTTTTTTTTAGCCTAATCCTAAGATTTGTTTAATTTATTATTAATTTTTTTATATGATTTGGTGTTGGAAGAAGGATAGATTTAAGAAAGGTAAAGTCAAGGTCATTTTAGTTTAGGGTTTCAGTTTTGTAGATGTCAACAACTGTGTATTTTTTTAAATAGTATCCGTCGTTATTATTTTGAGTAACTTTTAATGTGGTTTACAGTGGGTTTCTAAGTGTCGCAAAAATGTCAACTTTACAAGTTGTTTACAAAAGTATGCCTATCTATTTATATGAAATCAAATGATGAAAAACAAATCTTCTCCAAATGGGTTTCGAACCTGATATCTACGTGTCGTGAGCCTCTTACCTTACCTCTAAACTATTTGTTTATTGACACAATGTGTTTTCAAGCGGTCAAATAACAGCCGACAGTTGCAATGGTCGCAATACTTAAAATATTTTTGATACTATGATTCCGTTATGACATCAAGTAGTTGAATTGTTTTTCTGGAGTTGGAGAGGAGACTATTATTTTAATATAGATTCATTAATTACAATTAGTAATGTTATTACTGTATGATACATTTGTAAATGCCTAATTAATTAATTTTTCCCCTAAAAATGTTCAACTACTAAATGTAGAGTGGAAATGAAAACCGGGTTAAGTGCCAAAAACATCTTTTTGAGTTATTGCAAAAAATATCAATAAAACCATTACTGTTAATTTTTTTATACCAGATTATTTACAGTAGCTACAACAAAAGATGAGTAATCATAATTTTATGAAACAACTATTTTTAAAAGTCACTAATAGAATTTATAAACTTTTAAAGTTACACATTTGAGACAAGGGGTATGTCCATAATCATAGTGGTGAAAAGCGAGCTAAGTACATATACTTCAAAACCATAAAACGGGGTATGTGCAGAGTTAGTAAACATAAAAGATTCTAAATATTTTAACATTTCAGACGGGTAAAATATAAATTAAACAAAATAATATTGAAATCAAGTTTTATTATCATAAAACATCATAAAACCCGTAAAAAACATGAAAGGGTAAACGACAAATGTGTTGGTTTTAGGTATAAAAATTTAACAGTTAACTCTCTGTAAAAGTGTTTACACATTCTTCCTTCAGAAATGGTATCATATTCTTAAGTTCATATTTCTTCTCTTTTTTTCATTTTGTTTGTAGCATTCAAGGACTTGTGGTAGGTGTTTCAGAGCCTCTAGCTGCACATTTTCTTTAAAACTTTTATTTTTTACATGGCTCCAATTCACTGAATGTTTTTTAGGAGTTTCTTCATAGGATTAACTTCTACTAACTCTGTATCACCCACACCTCTACCAACACTGCCGGAACATTGCATAGCTTCAAAATGGGTTGTAAAGACGCTTGGCACATAGCCCGGTTTTCATTTCCTCAGCTGATGAAGTTGACCCATGCGCATTCTAGTGGCCACTGTTTAAACGTCTTGGAGCTATTGTTTTGCAGATAACCCGCTTTTTAACGTATTGGGCTTGGCAGATAGCACACATTTTGACACTTAACTCATTTTTTTTATTTTTTGGCACTTAGCCCGGTTTTCATTTCCACTCTACAAATATTTGCTTAAATAAATTAACAAACATTAATTAATGCAATTATTTGCATTTATTATTATTATGTTAACCCGTTGTTGCCCAACCACTGAAAAATTGGAAAAATAAGACAATATTTGCTGGAAGATGTTTTTATGGATCAAATTAAGTTATTAAATATCTCCATGGTTACTTGTAACAGAAAAAAAATATTATTTGGGACTTGAGGGTCCCGTTTGGGGGACTTAAGAGTCCCGTCGGTCGACAAAGGGCTAGTACCCTATGGAGTCCAGTATGTGCTGCAGCCTGGTGGACTAAGTTTGAACTACAAGGACATGTTGAAACTGTTGCTAGGCAACAGCTACAACCAATAGCAACCCTAGAATGGCCTAATTGGCAGCAGCTGTTCTGAAAAAGCAATGCTGGGACTTAATAGTCCCGTCGGTCGACAAAGGGTAAGCAGGTGTTCAACTATATCTAGTCAACGCTAGTACTCAATCATCTAGTACAACTATCACAACATCATCTGTTTACATTTATTATAGATCAAATTGCTCTACAACCGTCTTAAATATTCTGCAGATTCTGCTGCAGTGGCAAGGGGTGGGGTTTGGGGTCACCCCCCCCCCTTGACGAAAGGATTTTGCCCATAAAAGATCATAAAACCTCATAATAGTCCTAACTGTATAAATGTACATTATTGTGATTATTAATTTGCTTTTCGCATAGTCAAAGTAAGTTACAACTACAGTATTATTGCTCAATAATATTAGTTTGTCATTAACATCTTAGTTCAGTAATAAAAACTGTAACGTTTAAAATAACAACTACCGCAAGTTTTACTTTACTCATTGACCTTGAAGCTATCAGCCGATTCTTTTTATGCTTCCACTTTATGTTTGTCAAATAAAAATTGTGACGTTTCAAAAACAATAATGTGAGAACCTAATGCATGTAAATAATGGTAAAACCCTAGTAAAATTAAATAAATATACAATGCATTTCAACACATTAGCATTAGACTATAGAAAGAAACACAATTTATAATATGATCTTGGGAATTTAATGAATAATGTGCATTAGAAGAGGCAGGTGACAGAAAATGATTGAGGAGACGTGTTGTTAGTTTGCAAGGCCAAAAAATTAGTACTACCAGCGGGATGCGAACCCCGCACCTTCAGGGTGTCACATTATTAATGTGACAGGGTTGGTAGCTCGTTTCTAAATCATACCATTATAATGATCAATAGCTCAAATGTAAACCCTTTTATCACAGAATATTTTAAGGCTAGAACAAACTGCAAGCTGTAAAAACTGGAGATAAAGAAAAATTGTCTACAAACATGTTCAAACTACGAAACGTCCATAAGAAATGTATGGGGGTACGACTTTTTTGTTTTGTAGTCTTTTTGCATTGCCTGTTTTGATATGTTTTTTATTTATTTATTTATTTATTAAACATCATCACATTACATCAATTCTCTTGACAGGTGATTTGTCACAAAGTCTAATACTAATACTATACTACATTTTAAAATAAAATAGCTTACAAAAGAAATAAAGCATATAATAAGCTAAAAACCTATGGGAGAAGCAATATCTTTCAAATATACTCATTTTCCAGATATTCCTCTAACGAGTAAAATGCCCTCTCCAAAAGGAAATTTTTTAAAGATAGTTTAAATTTAGAGAATGAGGCAATGTTTTTAATCCCAGCGGGTAATTTATTGTAAATTTTTGGTCCCATATACTGAGGGGATAAATGAAAGATTTTAAGCCTATGTTGAACTGGTTTTATAATATTTTTGAATCTTGTGTTATGTGGATGAGATTGTTGACAGTCCATGAATGTGTCGAAATCACTTTTAACCATTAATGCCAATTTGTAAATATAAGAGCTAAAAAAAGTTAAAATTTTAAAATTAATAAATAAATCTTTACAATGTGTTCTACGGGAGACTCTGGCCATTAATCTTACAGCTCTTTTTTGGAGAATAAATATTTTTTTGGCCTGGCTTGATGAGCCCCATACATAATTCCATAATTCATAATCGATGAAAAATATGCGTGATATACTACTATTTGTGTTTCTAGATTAGTAGTATCCCGAATTATTGTGAGAACAAATGTTGCTGAGCGTAGTCTTTTTGATAGGTTTTTAATGTGTTTTTGCCAATTTAGTTGTGAATCGATTTCTATTCCCAAATAATTTATTGACTGTTGTGAATGAATTGTAGTTAAGTTTGTATTTACAATTATTTCTTGGTTAATATTGGATGCAGAAAACTGAATTAGTTGAGTTTTTGCCACATTCATGGACAGGCCATTTACTGCAAACCAATCCCCAAGGAGTTGAAATTCCTTAGTTATTGAGGCTTGAATGAACTCATTGTTTTGTCCTGTGCATATTAAAGCGGTATCATCTGCGTATTGAAAGGTGGACATCTTTTTTTTTTTTTTTTTTTTTTTTTTTTTTTTTTTTAGGGTGAGGAGGGAAAATGCTTTTACGCACACAGGTAGCCAGCCTGTAGTGTGAGACTCCTGAGTTTATCACAGACTACTCACTAAAAAACCCCCTCTACTCTGTTGGACACAGACCTGGAATTGTTTGTCACATTACTTCAAGTCAGGCCAACATGTGACCTAAGCCCACAGGGCTCGCACCGTTTCTGGCATTATTTATTTTTTGACCTACACCGCATCCCGGTCGAGGTCAAGCTTCTTGGCGCGGAGAACACCCTGGATGTAAAGTGACACACAGGTCCAATTGTCCTCACCCTCCATCATCATCGGTATGACCGTGTCCACCGACAGCAGTCCTACGAACTGTTGAGCCTCTAGGCGGGGCCTTTCCCAATGCTGGCAGTGGAAGAAAGTGTGTTCCACGTCATCGGGAATGCCTGGGCAGTATATGCAATCGGGTGACACGGCTTTGCCCATCCTGAACAAGTACGACCGGAAAAAGCCGTGACCCGTCAGAAATTGGGTGAGGTAGAAGTTCACCTCTCCGCACCGCCGATTAACCCAAGGTTGGACCTGTTGTATCAGTCGCCTGGTCCAGAGCCCCCTTGTCTCCTGTTCCCAGCTCTCCTGCCACAGCTGGAAGGTCCGGGTGCGTTCCTCAATACTTGCCTGGTCCTCCCCACGGCGCTGATAAATTGCCTTCCTCTCCGCCGCCAAAAGTTTGACGGGGATGACTCCAGCAACCACCAGGACGGCGGGTTCGGACACTGTTCGATAGGCAGATGCTACCCTTAGTGCTGCCTGACGCTGCACTCGGGCGAGCCGCATCCTATATACCTCCTTATTGAGAGCGTCTGCCCAGACCTCCGCACCGTACAGGAGCACTGACTGGACCGCAGACATCAACAGCCTTCTGCGGCTGGACCGTGGACCTCCGACATTGGCCATTAACCGACTAAGGGAAGAAACCATTTTAGCGGCCTTGTCCGCCGTACGGGTGATCTGGTCTCGCCAGCTGAGCTTGCTGTCCACCATGACCCCAAGGTACTTTGCGGCACGAGTGGTTTGGACTTCAACGTTCCCCACCATCAAAGGCACGATGGTGTCAATCCTCTTTTTAGTCAGAATGACAATCTCAGTTTTGCTCAGAGCGAGCGAGAGACCATGTTCTGCCATCCATGCGTTAATGGTTCGCATGACTCGATTTAGTTTCAGCTGGGCAAGCTCAATGCTACGTGCAGCTATTAAAGCCGCAACGTCATCTGCATACCCAACTAGGACGGTTTCCTCAGGCATCTCGGATCTCAAGAGGCTGTCGTAGGCGACGTTCCAGAGGTCCGGGCCCAGTATGGATCCTTGAGCAGCACCAGAAGTTACATCCATCGTCCTGGAGCCTTCTGTAGTGTCGTAAATGATGAGGCGGTACCGGAGGTAGTCCTCTATCATGCGCATGAGGTATGCCGGGACGTGGAAAGTGTTCTCCAGTGCGTCGAGCATATCGCACCACCTCGCGGAATTAAATGCGTTTCGCACATCAAGTGTTACAAGCAGCACAACCCGACGAGAATAGTTGTTAAACTCCTCAGCTCTCATTACGGCTCGCTTTACCTCCTCAATAGCGTCAACCGTTGACCGTCCCTTCCTGAAACCGTACTGACGAGGGGATAGATTCCCTGCAGCAACCACGGCTGAATTCAGTCGGGAACGGATCAACTTTTCCAAGACTTTCCCAGCAGTGTCCAACATACAGAGAGGTCTGTAAGAGGAGGGTAGGTCTGGGTTTCCTTTTCCCTTCCCCACGAGCACAAGCCTAGCTGTTTTCCAGCAGAAGGGAAACTTCCCCTCGGCCAGACAGGCATTGTACGTGCTCAAAAGGATTTGTGGGTTTATTGAAAAGACTTTCTTCAGGGCCTCACCAGGTACCCCATCCGGTCCAGGAGCCTTGTTGTTCTTCAGGGACAGAACGGCCGCCTCCAACTCCTCGAGACTGAAAAGCGGTACGTCGTCCACCCTTCCGAACTCCCGCAATGGACGCAGTGTGTGAGTCGGGAAAAGGGACTTTACGATCCTCTCCATAGAGGCCCCGTCCATAACGGAAGGTGGAGAGCGGGTGCCAAGCTTCTTGGTTACTATCTTGTAACCAAGGCCCCACGGATCGGAATCGACATCGTCCCTTAATTTCTCCCAGCAACTGCGTTTGCTCCGGTTAATGGCCCGGCGAAGAGACTTCCTTGCCACCTTGTAAGCGTCAGACTTAAGACGTCTATCTTCAGGTTCTCTAGCCCTGGTAGCAAGACGTCTGGCTCTCAATGCTGCCCGTCGTAGTTCTGCGATCTCGGTTGTCCACCAGTACACAGGTCGCTTATCGCACCGGGATATCCTGCGAGGCATTGACTCTTCGCAGGCCGAGACTATCAGCCTCATCAATGATGTAACTGATGTCTCTGCGTGAGCCACGCCGGATGCAGCAGGTACCACTGGCTCTCCCCGTAGTATGACTTCGGTGAATTTGGCCACGTCCAGCTTTTTGGTGTTCCACCGAACGGGCACCTGCCGAGACACGGTAGCTTGTCTCTGATGACTATCCATGACATCAAAAATGATGTACTGGTGGTCACTGGCCGTATAATCCTCTAGGACTCTCCAGGCTCGTATCCTCGGCAAGAGGGACTCAGATGCAAGCGTGATGTCTGGGATCGTTCCCCTCATTCCGGGACGCTGGAAAGTTGGCGTGTTGCCCTCGTTTATGACAACAAGTCCAGCCCTGGCAGCAAAGTCCAGGATGTACTTCCCCCGGGAATTAGTGAGAGTCATTCCCCACTCGACAGCCCTAGCATTGAAATCCCCCGCCACGACAACGTGCCCGGCGGTATCGCGCACGCTCTCTTCCAGGCGGTCTATCTTTCCACGAAAGTCACGGATAGCCTCGTTGGGGGTGAGGTATACACTAAAGTAAGTGACATCCCCGCACCGGACCCAAACGAATCCTCGGCCCTTCGCGTGACTCCTTACCTGCACTTTAGCTGTATTACGAACCCAGAACGCAGCAGTACCAAGTGTATCGGGAAACCAAAGAGATGGGTCCCTGTCCCGGTACTGGTACTGTTCGCTGACCAAGAGCGCGTCAACACCGTGTTCGAGGGCAAGCTGACTGAGAAGCGCGTCAGCCGTCCTGGATCGATCTACATTGCACTGGAGGATCCTTATCTTCGTGGTTGGGCTTTCGCTTGTTGTAGTGCGCCTTTAAATGCACTGCACTGCCCAGACCCAGCTATATGTTTAGCGTTTTTATCATTGAGGCCTTTCTCCTTACAGAGGAAACAGGTCTCAACTTTACAGTCCCTACGAGTGTGACCCACCTCCCCGCATCGAAGGCAGTTCTTGCCTCGGTCGGGCCCTTCGCAGTTTCGGGAGGAATGGCCGAAATCAAGGCATTTAAAACACCTCGTTACTTCCACCCTCCGTCTCAACCTGCAATTAACCCATCCAACCCTCAAATGCTGGAGTGCCAAAACCTTACTGGCGTTTGCGTCTGCCATTTCGGCGACCGCCATCCGCTGTTGACTCCGGTTTGGTTTCGTGAGCCACACCCTCAGACTAGCCGTTTGTCCGGCAAGCTCGGGGACAGCTTTTTTTAGGGCATCAATGACGTCATCCTCCGTTGACACACAATCCATATCCCGAACCTCGACGGACGTCTTGGGTTCGAGAGCACGAACGGTGCCCTGACCTTCCACAGCTGCCTTTAGTTCGGCAGCAAAGGCGGCTTTATCTTTAGACTTACCCAGTTCGAGGAGGACGTCCCCGTCCCGGGTTTGTCTAATCGACCGTACAACCGTGTCGGTTTGCTCTGGCTTAGCCTTGGCCTTGATAACACCCAAGACTTCGGCGAATGATCTTCCCTCCAAAGGCTTGACCAAAATTGCCTCAGTCCTGGGCTTTTTGGGCCGCGACTTTTTAGCGAGTGCCGAGCCAGGCACAGCTTGGGCCACGCCGGTCGATTGCGCCCTCACTGCCACATATGTCTTGGAGCCGACTTCCGCGTGCCTCAATTTCCTCTTCTCCTTTTTCGTAAGGCGCTTTTCCCACACAGTCCCAGATGGTGTTTCTACGACTGACCCCTTTCGGGAGCTACCCTCAATGGGTGTCGCAGGTTGCTGTGGCTGTTGAGGTTTCGCTGGAGCGGCAACTACGTCAGAGAAGGACCTAGAAGTCTGGGTCGCCTTGACCTTAACTTTAGGCTTTGCTGTCTGAACAACCTCTTCTCTTTTTGGAGGGCTTTCTGATGTAGGCCTCCTGCGTTTCTTGGAAGGTCGCGCATTGTCGTCAGGTAGGGACACCACCTTCTCGGCGATCCTTTCCATGGCCGCCTTGCTCACCAGCCGGCAGGCGAAGACAAAACCAAGGTCGTCCTCGAGCTTAGCCATGCCATTTTTAACCACTTGGTTAACTCCTCTCTGCGTCTTAAAGGTTTCAAGCATTGCCTTTATGGTCTGCTCCATGTTTCGAAGCCGGTTTTCAATGTCATTTTCTGCGTCGAGATATTGCTGACGCAGAAGTACCATTCCCGACACTTCCAAATCTAACGCTGTTGTTAGGGATTCCTCCGGCATCCCTTCACCAGACTTAGAGGGTGGTCCACCGTTTCCTTCTCCACTTGTCAAGGGAGATCCCAAAGTCAAGTCTTTTGTACACCTGAAAGATGCAGGTGGAGGGGACGTCTTCACGCCTTTCAATGTTGGCGATCTCTGGACCTTGGAGCTTCGCCCAAAAGGGTCTCGCTCTACTTCCGACTTCTTTTCTTGCTCATTCGAGCTACTTATTAAAGATGTGTTCAGGGTATTTGTTATAAAAGCCATCTTGTGTTTACCAGCGCATCGTGCGGCAAGGGGCGGCCCGGAATAGTCAGGAACGGGTATACCCTCGGGGACAGCGCCCCTACCCCAGTTCCCCGAGGCCCAACCTCCGTTTTCCCAGCACCGGATACCTGACGTGCCGGGGGTCACCCGTCACAATGTAGAGCCCGACCTCTACATCCATGCCGCACTCCCTGACCAAGGACCGAAGTGGCTGGTTTCTCACGACTCACTGAGAATACCCATCGGCAGTGCAGAGCACACATCAACCCCTGCAAACACAACAGGGGCACTCCCAAGGACTCCCAGTGAGAGCGTCGGTCACCCTTTTAGTCGCCTCTTACGACAAGCCCGGGAAGGCTGCGGTTCTATTCTAACCCCGAAACCGCAGGGGGGAAGGTGGACATCTTAGTAGCATTGCACAGATCATTAACATAAATAATAAATAAACAAGGGCCGAGAATGGAGCCCTGAGGAACTCCATTGGGGTTAATGTTCCACTCTGATTTATAATTTCTCTGCATTTTTTGTAAAATAAGTCTTTGTTTTCGGGTCTTTAAATATGATATGAACCATTTTAATTCAGTATTTTTTATTCCATGCATACTTAATTTTTCTATGAGTATCTCATGATTCACACAGTCAAAAGCCTTGGATAGGTCACATAGCACACCCACAGTCTTCTGCGATCCATCCAAGGCTTCCGCAATGTAGTTAATCATTTTTGTTATGGATTTTTCAGTACCGAGTTCTGGGCGGAAACCAAACTGTGAAGGATTTATTAAATTATTGCTTTCTAAATATTCTGTTAGTTGAATCTTTACAATTTTTTCAAAAATCTTTGAAAAACAAGGCAGAAGGGCGATGGGGCGGTAGTTAGAGGGATCGTTGACATCGCCCTCTTTGAACAGAGGTTTAATCTCAGCCAACTTTAGCTTATCAGGAAAAACCCCCCTCTCAAGGGACTGATTCACTATTTGGCATAATGGATGTTCTATAAATTTAAAAACTCTTTTAATGACAAAAAGAGGAATTTCATCCCAACCTGAGGACTTAGTGTTACTGAGAGATGTAACAACTTTTCTTAACTCGTCAATTGAAACATTTCTAAATTTAAATGTTAATTTGGAACGTGGATGATTTTCGATTAGTAACTGAGTGGCTTTTAATTTATCTGTTGATTTGTTGGCATACTGAGAAACATTAATAAAAAAGTTATTGAATTTATTTGCTACCAATACTGCACAATTTTGTATATCCCTTTCATGTTTGAATTTAATCTCAACTGGAGTATCAGATATTTGTTTATTAAGTCCTGTTTCATTTTTCACTACTACCCAAGATGCTTTACTTTTATTCTTAGATTTTTTAATAAAATCGTCATTAGCTTTCAGTTTTGCTAATGCAACTACTTTTTTAAAGACCTTTCTGTAGTTTTTGTAATAGCTTAAAAACTGAGGGTTACGATTCCATTTTGATTCTTGGTGCAACCTATTTTTATTTTCTGCTGAAATTTTTATTCCTGTTGTTATCCAGTTATTTTTGTTACGTTTATTCTTTGGACGATCTACTGTTTTGGGGAATGCCTCGTTGAATGAATTTAGAAAGTTTGTAAAAAATTTATTGTAATTTGTATCTACATTAAAGGTTTCAAAAGGGTTCCAAATAACATTATTTAGTGTGTTTTCAAAGGTTTGAAAATTTGTTTCTGTAAACTTCCGAGTAAGTTTTTTATTTACACCCTTAAGTCTTGGAGAGGACATTTTCTCAAATGACAAAAGTAAAACTTTGTGGTCTGATGCACCTATGTCTAAAACTAAACTGCTAGTTTTTTTTGTCTGCAAGTTAGAAATAATATTGTCAATGCAAGTACTTGAAATACTCGTTACCCTAGTTGGAACAAGAACGTTAGGTTTGAATCCAAAACAATCACAAATTTCTAGTAAATTATCAGTACTTACTTTATCGGTAAATAAATCTATATTTGTGTCTGACATTATAAAAACATTTTTTGACATTGCTTCCAAAGCTATTTTGTCTAATAACATTTCAAACTTTTCTAAAAATATATTATCTATGTCCCTACCTGGAATTCTGTATACTGAAATAAAAACTGAATTCCAGTCCTTGACTTCAATAAAAGATCCTTCAAAACAACATTGTTCATTTAAAAATTTTAAGTCATTTCTAACCTTAAAACTAACATTTTTGTCAATCATTAAACATGAACCCCCCCGCCATTGATCTATTCTAGCATAGTAGTCAGCAATTACAAAACCATCTAGTTTATTTAAAACATTTATACTTTTAACATCAAGCCAATGTTCATTTATAGATATAACATTAATTTTGCAATCCATATTTCCAATAAACAGATTAAGGTCTACATAGTTGTTTAGAAAACCCTGAATGTTAAAATGTAATAAAAACATATCTTTTCCAAATTTACTATCAGACGCTAACTTGACATGTGCATCAGTAAAATTATCTATTTCTCTAAAAAAATATCTTTACTATTAGTACTACTTGTATTCTGCTTGTTGTTACCACTTGTACTCTGCTTTTCACTACCACTTTTGCACTTGTTACTTTCACAATGCTGTAACTGATGGTGTGATGGGATGAGTGGAGGGAAGGTGTTGAGGCTGGCCAGGGTAGGCACATCATCGTCTGGCCTCTGTGATGTTGGATGGTCATGGTGGGGTGAAGGACCTGGAGCCGCAACAGCTTCAGACATAGAAGCATCTTGCTCAGTAGCTGACAACTTAGTATGCCTCTGTATTTCCTTGTATTCATTACTGATGTCATGAGTTCCGGGACTGCTGCAGATGTAATCAGTTTGTGGAGAAGCAGGATGACTGGATTGTTGACTCTCACAATACTGTAAGCGGGAGTTGACTGTAGAATTATCTAGCTGCTGTGGAACTTGCAGTTTTGAAGGATCAGATGGAAGATCATCACTTTGACTCTCGGAAGCTCGTAAGTTGGTGGGTCTTGTCAGTCGAATTAATTGTTCGAGTCGATGCTGAAATTCTTCATGTGCCAAACCGTTTCTTAGTTGTCGGTGAGATTTTTGATAGTACGACACAATAGTAACCGTAGCCTTAGTTTCCTGTTGAAAGTTTTTTAGGTTGGTGATAAAGTGGTAGAGCTCAATCCTATCTCGCACACATCCAATTGGTGAACAAATTAAGTGATTTAGACCTTTTCTTTTGAAATCCTGGGTCAAATTTTTAAAAGCTGTATCATAATCAAAAATTTTGGGTTTACCGTAGTATTTGCCTTTAGTGATGAGGCTGTATATGAAAGTACCTTGACTTTCTTGTAAGGCTAGGTGTTCAGTTAGACGTTGTTCAGGACTAGGTTTACCAAAATGTTTTTTGAAAACTACAGCCACTCCAGCAGACATATGGCGAGGATCGCTAAAGTCAGCTGAGATAGAGTGTGCAAAGCCTACAGTTTTACAGCCTCCATACTTCTTAATGACTTCCGACATGTGCATATCTGTGACAGTTATGTTTGTGTTCAATTCTTTTTTACTATGAAATAAGTTTGGTTGAATTTTTTTAATTGTATTAAATATCAGATGAACTAAGAAATTTTTGCCTCTATTATTAATATGGAGACCATGCTTCGTGAAGTGAAACCTCTTTAAATTATCAACGTCAATAATATATACATTGTCAAGCCGGGCCACTAGTTCTTTAAGGTAGTTATTTAAAAGGTCAATTTCATTGTGAAGGGAGTCATTTTGATGCAAATCATATCTTCTTGGTATTGTTGTTATAACCACAGGCGAATTTGCACTGATGTCTTGCAGCTTTTTTTCCACACCAGAGTAGAGAGGGGATAGATCTTTACGTAGAGTATCATTGGTCCCACCCATAAGCACTGTAATGTCACCCTTTGAATGTGACGCAGTCTCGGCGACTTGAAGAAGGCAAGCATTTGGCATCACAGATCCCAGAGTTTGAAGCTTATCAGGATACTTTTGTTTTAATGTAGTACCTATATATCTCCCCTGACTATCCGAAAAAACTGAGACATTCAAAACAGGCTTACCAACACGGAAATTATCTGAGAAGACAGCTGTTTTTTCCTTTTCATACTTTGGCTTCACTAGGTTTCTTTGACTAGACTTCTTTCCACTTTTAACTGTCCGGGCTTCACCACCAGCCTGTCCATCTGAAGGAGAATCCTCTACTACCTCCAAAGCGCCAAACCTGTTTCTTAATAACACGTTTTCTTGGTTCCTACCAAAAGCTTCAGTATTTAACCTAGGAACTCTAGATATACCTCCCGAGGCTTTGGAGCCCCCCACTTCAATCCATTCATTTTGCTCCTTGTTGGTGGATTTCACACTGCTATTAGTGTTAGACAGATTTGCATTAAGGGTTATTGAGCTGACACATGTTTGATCAGTAGTTTTATGAGAGGCTGTTGGTGCTTGCTGAAATATTAATTTCTTCAGTGTTTCTGAGGTTAAGAAAATGTGATTATTGTTGTACAGCAGGTAAGCAATAGTGGAGCGCTTAATCACAATATCTGACTCCTCAAACTTCAGTCGCAGGACACAAGATTCAATATTATGAGTAACCTCACTTGCAATTGCCTGAATGAGAAGGTCAACAAACATCAACATGTATACGCCACAGTCTACTTTATTCATATTTGCTATTCATATTGTTTACTATTTCATACTATAGTATTCATGTTTACTGTTTCCTATAATAGTTTTTTTCACATATTTGTTCAAACGTCTGAGAATAATGTCCTTCTTGGTGAAAACCTACTACCGTACAGTATCTGATAGGCCTATACTGCCAACCCTAGAGTGATTATTGAAAATGGTCCATTCTTTTTTTATGACCCATTGTGCAACTGTGGGTGTAAACAGAACGGACTGTCTTGTTCTGCTTCATGAGGGGAGTGCCAGATTACCCACATAGCACAAGTACATCAATTTGACGTAAAATTGATGTCAAAGACGTCAACGTCAATGATATTTTGTACGTCATTTTGACGTCAATCAAGATCAATTAGACGTCAAAATGACGTCAATATGAAGTAAAAAAGAAAATAAAATTTATGTAAAAATGATGTAAAAAATTGACGTCATGTGACGTCTTTTTGTTGTAAATTTGACGTAATATTGCTCAGTTTTTTAGGCAAAATGATGTCAAATTCACACCAAATTGACATCATTATGTTGAGCAAAAAAATGTAAAATTGACATAAAAATAATGTAAAATATTTCCCCTATTTTTTTTATAAAATTATCGGTAATTCTTCATAGAACTGTAATTGTATTCATATTAATTTTCAATGTTACTAGTGCCAAAAATTTTTTAGTTCTGCAAAATCTTGATGACATAATTGGCAAATCTTTTGCAAAAATCTGTTGGAACCATGCTGAGGAAAACTTGTAAATAAATACCTAACCTAGACAAAGGTAATAAGTTTTATAACAAATTGTAAAACAAATGGATGACCTAGGCATCAGCTGATGAATTTTCTGCATAACAGATAAAAAAACTAGGCCTACTAAAAAAATACTGCAATTTATATTTGTTAGGCTTCAATTTTTTTTCAATAGCAGTGTTTGACATTGGTATAAACTAAACTGTGGAAAATATATTTTTATGCTCTTACTTTCTGATCTAATTCAAATTATGGTGTTTATATTCTTAGGTTATGTAAATAAAAGTATCTTACAAAACGGAAATGATCGGCTTTATAAATTTCATACAGAATCTTTTATGTACTTTTTACATTTTACTGTACAAAAATATTTTCAATTTATGATATTTTAAAAAATAGAATAGGAATTAATTATGCTGGAAAATAAAACCTGGAGTCCAAATAAAAATATTTATTCATACAATAAAACTAGGTACATCATTAACATCCACACTACTTATATAACTCATATTCGCTCTCCAATTCTTCTCTATTGCACCCTTCTGTAACAAGCAATAAATAAAAATGGTTGATTATGAAAATACAAAATAGATTCTTTATAGAAAGATCATTAAATGGATAGCAGCGCACAAATGTTGTGTCAGAGGGCTGGTACTGATTTACCAACGGTTTGAGGGGCTAACCAAATATACAAATACACCTATCCGTCTTAAAGACCCAGGAGGACAGACACGAAAAAGAGGGTGGTGTGACAAAATAGTAAAATTTACCAACTCTTTTAAGTTTTTGGACAAGATGTGGCCGGGCTTTGCAAACAAGTTTCATGCTAGCTAATTTGCGATGCATGTGATTTTTTATAGCCTACTGAGAAACGCTCATACATGGGCATTTTTATTAATAGCCTATAGGCATATATTTGTTGATTTTATTTATTGAGATGAAAAAATTTTCAGAAATATTTACCCTCAGTTATGTTTAAAAATATGAGGTATTATTTGTAGTTATTTCTAAATAATTTTAATAGAAAGCGATTTACGATTTTGATCTTTGTGTGCCTTTTTTTTGAGGATGGCAACTGAACTTCAAAATGTGTATTGCTTGATCGTTTGTGAACTTAGCGTATTCAAAAATTTTACCTGTTAACCCATTAGAGTGGAAAATTAGGACGGTTCAAGAAGTTTGACCAACAAGGATTATAAATTAAAATCAAGCATAAAATTAAGAATCCATTTTAAACGAACGCAGAAAAAACAAATAAAATTATATTCACGAAAAAGACTAGGCCTACCCATAGAACCAGCCACACTTAAATTCCCTCCTCGGAATGCTCAGAAGGAGCCGATAAAATTCAGGTGTCGATAAAAAGCTGTTTCACTCTTTTTAACTGATTAGTTATTTTAATTTTATCGAAGGGACCCTAGGGGATTTTATAGAGCTCTAGAAGTGCTCATGAAATCTAGAAGACGCTAAGGTGAGAGCTATCTCATATTCACCCTAAAATTGGTCTAGCTTTAAGAATGACTCTGTAGTCTAGGTCTGACTAGTATTCTACCCTGGCCGATTCAATAAAACGAACCCGTCTTACAATTTATAATTATCTGACGAAAGTGGGTAATAAATGAATGTAGGCATACGGCATACGTACTATGATTAACTGGAAAAAATATACTGTAATATAAAAATATAGAATCTTTAGGGGCCTGCTTAGGATGAACACAGAATTGATCATGATATGGTAAATACATTAATGGTTAGGCCTACTAACTTATTCTTCATAGTGTAAGTTAATAGCCAAGTTGACCTTCTAAATAAATAATCGATAATTGGCGTAGCCTAAGATGCGTAAGTAGCATTTAACAGTGACAATGTTATCTCGTCGTTAGAGTACAAACTAGTTTAATCTTGTATCTTGGTCATGCTCCGATTAGGCTACAGTTAGATTGAAGCTTAAACAATCTTGTTGTGATGGATTAAAGTACTAGCCAACAGCCTACTTGATGTGACTATAACCTATAAGAAGGGCCACAAGCCCTTTCATACAGAGGGTATAGAAACTGAAAGTTGGTGGAAGATTACTGTTAGGTCAAATTCGTCTCTTAAATCACAACTCTGAATCCCTCTTTTGAAGAGCTAATTATATACCCCAACCAAATCATAGAACAGTAAACAATCCCTATTACAAAACAAAATATCTTAAATATAAATTAAATCACAACATGATTGCTAATTACCTGTAAATGATTTTAAATTTACTTCATCTAATATTATTATTGCATCTTGAGAGGGAATAGTATTTCAACATGCAGGATTATTGTAGTAATACATGTCAGGATTTGGAAGTGGAAATTAGGCAATGCTTCCTCTGAAAATTAAACGCGGAACCAACACAATCGCAATATCACAAAAAATGAACTTAAATAAAAAGTTGGAGTTGTCGTTTATGGTGGATTATTTAAATTATTATGGTGGTTAATGTTTAATGATGCTTAATTAACTTTATGTAAAAAAAGTTAAATCATGGGCCTAACAATTTATTTATTTAGGTTACAGGAACAACACTATTTTCATGATTCAAAAACATTTCATTTGTTCATACTTGGGCATATTTCCTTATTCATTTTTTATATAATACATGTAAGTTAAGTTTATCTATGAAAACTTACTTTTAGTAAGTTAGGCTAAGAAACCTCAAGTAGCATGCCACCCGCATCCAATTATTTTGAGGTCTTCAACAATGTTGGCGGTAGACCCTGGGCATTTGGAGTTCTTCATGATAGCCTCTGTACCGTACTGTAAAGAAGATAAGGTAGTTTTAATTACGGTTGATTGGAATGATGTAGCCTAACTTTAAATTTATAGGCTTTTGCTTGGAACAACATAATTACAGTTCTCAATGTATCACACTAGGCCTGCCTATACTATATCTATTGTTGTTAGTGAAGTGAAGTCGCGAAGTGGGCAATTCAGGGTTAATTAGATAAATAGTGTTACTGTTCATCAGCTGTTCGTAGGCTATGTTTACAAAGTGAAAAGCAGATGAAATTAAGTAGGCTACTGAGTACCGGTAACCTAATTATCCCATTGGATATTAAATATCGGTATCCAGCAAATTTTGATGATGGGCAAGATGAACTCAGTTTGAAATGCAAAAGGTTTACACATATAGGCCTATTTAGGTGTAAGTGGTTAAGAATTATACTATAAAATAGAATTTAAAACAGTAGGCTAGCACACTCTGTGTAGATGGCTCATCCAACTACCTTGGCTATTTTGTTAAGTTATTGAGTTAGCCTACTGATTTAAATAGGCTACTAAACTGGCAAGTCCTGATTGACGGAATGACTTGTAACCTGCTTCAGTTTCCAAAATAAGTTAAGTTAGTACATAATGGTTAGGCTAGAACATTACCTTTTCTTAGGTTTAGACTCCTTATCCAAAAGATAGCCTAACTTACTTAACTTAGACCTACCCCTACGATACCAAACAAGCCTAGCTTAACTTGAAACTGTAGGGTAGGCCTACTTCTAAGATAGCCTAGGCTAAATACTTTGCTGCAATCGTATTAATTAAATCGCAGAAGATACACGTCCTGTAACCGAACGTAGATTAATTTAATCGTCCGGCAGCAACCTCACCGGGTTGTGTTGGCCCGGAACACTATAACCACAACGATACGACGTACAGCCGTATTCAGTGGTGTAGTGGATAGAGTAGCCTACTCGGCTGATGAACAAGAGTTATCTAGATCCAATACCAACGGAGGCACTAAGTTAACTTTTTGTTAAAGATTTACCTAGCTTAGAATGCCATTTCTTCTTAACTGTACATCTTTTGTTAGAATTTGAGGCATTTATAATTTAATTTTATGAACAGAATTTAACCTGCATTCGATTTTTTCACTATCAGCAAGTATGTTTAGGCTAGTTAGGTTAGGTTATGACAGTAACTGCCGGACGCGTATCCTCTGCCTAATTAAATAGCCGTGGGCCAGGAGTCTAAGATATGAAATAGGCTTAATGTTACCGATTAATGTTAAAGCTAAGTTATTTGCTTAGGTAAAATGATTAGTACTTGCCTGAGTTCTGTTGAAATTGGATTTCCCGGTTGAACTAGATGCTTCTAGGCCTGAACACTTGTTTTTAAGTAAAACTAGCTAAGTTAGACTAAAAAAACTGTTAACAATTGAAACTACAAAATCAAATGAAGTTATTAATGTAATAACACATCTTAATTTTTCAATAATTGGATGATTATAAATAATTCATTCAAGGAAAAGTCGGCTGGTTTTTTGGCCATCACAAATAAATAACGCAAACATATATAACAAACATTGGTAAACATAAACATTCAACCATATGAAGCAGACCAGCAGACAGGCATGACAACAAAAATTATTAATGGACAAGGACCAAAGAAAAAGATAGAAGATAGAGGCACCTTTACTGTTGGAGTCAACTAACTGCTTTTACAAACTTGCCTTATAAATAAAGTGTACATAAATAAAGTTTTTAATGTAGCTTGCCATAATAAAATGCCTTTTTAAAACAATATGACATTCTGTTCATCCGAAAAGAAACTTTCTTGACTTTTAAAGAAAATAGCGTTGTTTTACTACACGACTTTAAGCACTTATTTGACACTTGTATTCAATGGAACTCTACAATTTGATTAGGCTATATTATGTACTTTTTTCACACTGTAAAATATGTGAACTATAGCTTAAATTAATGTATACCACAATTAATGTAGGTTTTCGTACGAGTTGTATAAGTAAGTCTCAAAAGATTTGTTTTTTCATTTTCACTTTAAATTATATACAGATTTTTGATCAGTGTAGTTGATAAATTATTTTATGTCATTTTTACGGCAAAATGATGTAAACATTTTGATAATAATTTTTGTTCCAGTTGGATTATGAAGTTGGTTTTGATTATCATACTAGCACAAATTATATTTCGTCATTAAAAATAAAGGATACACAATTTTTTCATTGAAATATGTGATAAAAAAAATTGACCACAATTTGACGTCAATATGACGTCTACAATTTGATCAGGACGTCAATTTGACGTCTTTTACTAAATTTTTACGTCAAATTGATGTTATGTGCTATGTGGGTAATGAATATAAGAACATTGAAACAAAATGATAAGTTATTCGAATTAATAAAAATCATAACCCGCACGACAGACATAAAATAGACCTTTAAATAGTCATATTATAGCCTATCAAGGAAAATCATTCACGTCTACAAACCCGGTCTACCAAATACGAACTTGATAATTTTATTTACAGCATTTCATATATTTAATGCTATTTATTTGAAAAAGGAGCAAATTACGGCCTATGAAAATAAATATTTCATCAACAAAAGAACCGAACGAACTATCTTTTTACAAACGAATAAACAACAATTAAATTAGAATATAATAACGCATTTTACACGCTAATAATAATCATAACAATAATAATAAACATAGCCTACTTCTCAATATACTTTTATTTAACATCAACCCCATTGCTTTTACTGCGAATTATTCATTGGATACGATATTATGGTACCGATAGGATCGTAGGTTCTACACTTTCGGCAACACTGGCCAACAATCTTCGTGCTTTGCTCCTATTGGCCGGCGCGCGACGCTTCTGATTGGAAGTTAGCGAGTTCCGCCGAGGGACCGAGTTAGCGAATTCTGTCCTAGTACGGAAGTCACTAACCCGGCTCTAGAGCGGGTTAGCGGGTTCCGGAGTTAGCCAATTCCGAAACCGAACAAGTTAGCGAGTTCCTCTCATCGACCAAATTTTAAGATAGGACATTTAACATGGGGTTAGCGAGTTCCAGAGTTAGCCAATTCCGCGGACCCGATAAAATCCATTGGTGAATTGGCGGGGATCGAATCCGGGACCTCAGGGACTGAAGTCCCGCGCTCTAACCACTACGCCAGCTCGCTCCCCTGTGTAGTTTACATTACAGCTATAACTCTTCATGTCGTACCTACACTTAAAGTTCCCAAAGGGACGAGATATTGTGTGTTTTATGTCTTATCTGTGTTGGCCTACCTATACTTCCTCTAAGGTAATGGTAAGCCAGCTACTATTCCTTCTTCGTTTCTACATATTTCAACTATTAATTGCTAAAATACACTATCAACGTTATACTTTGTGTTGAAGTTATAATTCATCTGAATAAAATTATATTCGGAGGGTGTAAAATATTTGGAATATAAGTATGTCTGGTGTTTTATCTTGTACAAACAAGTTTCCATACTAGAAACATAACCCGACCAAAATATTTATCGTGTTTGGTTGCAGTTCTTCAGACCGGTAAATCCAGTGAACATTCGCATAGTGTATGATGACAACGGGCGGCCAAGTGGAGAGGCGGATGTAGAATTTGCATCTCACGACGACGCACTGCGAGCCATGTCTAAAGACAAGAGTCACATGCAACATCGCTACATCGAACTCTTCCTCAACTCCACCCCAGGCGGTGGCGGATATGGTGAGACAATATACATTTACAAGTAGCCTAAATCAAGATTTGTAATAGTACATTATGTTACTAGTCCTTTAAAATAGGTGTTAACCAGACGAGTGTGGTCGTCCCCGTGGGATACGAAGTTGAGTGCAGGATTACGATACGAGTCCGGTAACACATTTTGTATGAGTGACGTACAATATTTTACGCCATACTACTCTAAGCTAACTGAACAATAACGAATCTCTGTACAAATCCCCTTTTATCCCCACCAACTAAAGGACAATCACTACTCATGGTTATGTTTTTAAATATAATCAGCTGGTTGGTGTCAGATAAAAACTCATTACAGTACAGTAGTATGTAATGCAACCTCATTTGATTAAGCTGGTGGCAAACAGCTGTTTTCTTGATTAAATCCTTGCGTGGGAAGTTCATTAAAACAGTGTAGTGTGGCGTAATAGTTATATTACGTTACTAGTCCTGAAAATAGGTGTTTACTGGAGTAGTGTGAGAAATGTCGAGTACAGGATTACCATACGAGTCCGGTAAACACATTTTGGAAGAGTGACGTACGATATTTTACACCATACTACTAAATCTGTACAAATGCGTATATATTACCACTGACTAAAGGACTAACAATTACTAGTCATAACCTCTACAAGAAGTTATGTTTTTGTTTATAACCACTCATTGCCAAATACAGTATAATCAGCTGTTTGGTGTCCGGTAAAAACTCGTTACAGTACAGTATGAAACCCCATTTGATTAAGCTGGCGGAAGAGTATGTGTGTGGTGAGACGTAAAAGGTAGCTTGTTAAACTTATCAGAAAAGATAAAACTACTTGACTTCCCCCCTTATAACCAACAATCATTCCATGACTCTATTTTAAAAATCACTTTATGTTTCTGGTAAAAAAGTACTCCAAAAATCTTTGATTTATACTCTTTGTGAAACTTCACAGTTTAATTGTCTTTGAAATTTTGTGCTGTTTGTTGCAGGGATGGGGAGCAAATTCCGAGGTGGTGGATATTCAAACAGCAGCAGCAACAATCTAGGTTTTAAGTACAGCTCTTTTTGAATGTAATTCATTTCTAAAATAAGGGTATAATAACACTAATTATTAAAGTGATTTGTTCGGATTGTAACAGTCTAGCACAATAGAGATCGGTGGCTACAGGGTCCGTAGTGTTGTTCTGTAACGTGAAACTAACTTCAAGTTTTTCTCTTTTGTCCAATCATTGAAGACTAGATCAATTAACTGTTGCCGAGACAGTTTGTATATTTCGTATTAACTCAAATGTGTTTTAGTTTTAATCTTTTCTTTTTTTACTATGTGGATTTTTGTTGTGATCACTTAAAAATAAATCTTGTCATAAGTATGCTGTTGTCTATTTATAACTGGCCCGTAAACAAAAATATACTTGCATTCCTTTTTAAATGTACACTAGATAGCAATCACTACTCATGGCCATATACTTAGCCTACTGGTACTCACCTTATAAATACTTAAACACACTTACTATCTTAGTGTGTGTTCAACTGGAACTGTGTTTTTAACAGCAACTCACTGGCCACCATATTGGACTTAAAGAAAACTTATCTTCCTTAAATGATTTTTTTTACATGGAAAGATAATAAAAAATTGCTATTTAAATTAATAAAAAGCTGGTATTTTCAAGCCCCATCTTCAAACTCTCTAAGAGTCCTCCACTTCTTTCTTGTCCTCCTTAGACACATGCTGCTGGCCCTAGTTGAAAATAAATTAGTGGGAAACTTTGGACTTGGATAATGATTTTAAATGGGAGGCTGAAACTAACTAATTACAGCATTGTTTCCCACTAATTTACCCCTTCCTACTGTAGAGTGTAACAATAACGATTTCCCGTAATAGTGAGTGGGAGGTGTTAACGATTTTGCCGCGATCGCAGGCAATTCTTTTCCCCCCTCGACTCCTGACTGGATCCGCCACTGAACATTAGACAAGACGATCAAAGACTCAGCAAGTATCATCTTAATTAAAATATGTAAGGTGTAATTTAATTTTATGACATAATCAAGATGTTTGCAGCTAAAAATCAAGAAAAAATCTATTTTAATTATTGAGGAACTTCATGTATTGAGATTTAATAACTTAAATAAAAGTATCATCAAAATCCATAGTTGCATAGTGAAAGGGTGGCAAATTTAGGACTTCCCCCCTAGAAAAATGTGTAGCTGCGGCCCTGAGCATGATCAGACTAGGAGAACAGGATTTAATGGGATAACTAATGGGCGTTTTAAACCACAATGACAATGTACGGCTTAAAAATCAAATAATTGAGTTTATTAAAGTGTTGTGCATTTAACAGAGTGTTGTGTTTATTTGTTTAACAGAGACAATTTTTAAGAATTGTAAATTTAAAATTAGTTTATTATTCTTTTATAGAGTAAGTTAACTATTGTAGTTATTCACAAAATATGCAAAAAAAACCCTAAGACTGACAGAATTTGAGGTAGGTTTATGGGTTCAAAGGGAAAAACTCTACACAGATTACAAAATCTCAAAGAAAAAACATATTTATTTATTGTATAATGTGGCTTTTACCGTAAAGCTAAACAACATTCCCATTTCCTAAAGAGGTTTTCATTGAATACTAAACAAGAAAATAATATGCTATACCTCTGATTAACAAAAATACATGCATCACTTGTATTATGTTATTTGTCAAACAAACATGCAACAGCAAGTTTCACACAGTTATTTTACTCTCCCTTAGAAGAAAGAGTTTTTACTGTAATAAAGATTGGCAAATGGCCATTATCATTAACCAGTTCCTTCAATTCATCAATAAGAAAAACAGCTGCATTGGTCTCCATGGACTCATCATCCTCATATGGTAGGACTTCAATCAAAGTTCTATACACAGTTTGCTGACCACGCTTGTACTCAACTATAACTCTGTACTCAACACTAGATCTCTCATGTTTCACATGTCTGAAGCTGTGATAAAGATAGTTTCCTTTCTTCCAACATTTCATAATAAAATGTTGGTCTTCAACTACATGATTGTAATAAACACATTTCCAATTGCCTAGGAAACTGGTGATTGACAAGTTTGTAATGACCACATTTAGTTTGTATTTAGATGTTTGAGAGGTATGGATGTTGATGTGTTCAAACCACTCGATGACGGCTCCAGACCATTGACAATTGGCAACTCTACACTTTATCTGTCTGTAAACACAATACTTGGAGTGATTATCCAAGAAGGTAACAACCCCACACCTTTCATTAGGACAAATCTGTGGCAACGCTGACAGCAGCTCCTCTAATACCCTGGGAGAAACGTCACTGAACGGTTGACGACACACATGGCAGTTGGCAGCATTCCTACACTGGCCGCAAGTTACGTGTCCGTTGACACACAAGACGACTGGCGCTCTGACCAACTCCAGGCACACTGGGCATTGAGCGATCCTCTCTACCCGATCCAGATACTGTTTTACATCTTCATCCTCCTGGAAATAGAATTGTTTCAGAAAACACAAGTTAACGACCTTCAACATAACTTTATTTTGTGTATTGCCTTCTGGTTTACTTCAGATTACTTCAAAAACGATATATAAGAGGTTAAGTTACCTTTATTCTGTCCGAGTAATCCTAAAGTCGTCTGTAGGGCGACCGGTTTCAATGTCTATGGCGTCATTGTCAAGCTGGCTTAAAATCGCAACCTCCTTAGACCAACCATAGACGTCGAAACTGGTTGCCCTACAGACAACTTTAGGATTACTTGGACAGAATAAAAGAAAACTTAACCTCTTGCATATAACTTCAATATAAAAAATTGGATTATACACGAGGCAGTCTGGAACACACCCTATGAAACCTCTACTTAGAAATATTTGTCTTGATAAGAAACCTTGCAGAAAACTATTCATTGTAAAATTGCCATTTAAGGTAGAACTATTTAAAAACTAAAAGAACTAAAGGAGGGGGGACTAAAGGGAACTTTCTATGTTCTTTTACTTACGTTACGGATAAATTTGCTATGGATATTTTATTTTACCAAAGGGTTCTCATCTGTTTGTTCTATTATTATGTTTGGTTTGTTTAAGCTAACCTTAATAAAGTTATTTTAACACAGAATAAATATCACTATATGAATGTAAGATGTTAAAAATAGTCCCCGTCAGTAGACCACAGCACAAAAAGCTCATTGTAAAACTACACCCACAAAATTTAGGAGGTTTGAGTGGAATCCATATCCCCTCCACCCAAGCCTTACCCTGACGGTGGAACAACAACAGTTTGAAATAACATCAGACAGCCGATAATCTTTTTAGCAAATTTCCCATATAAGCTATTACCATAAGTCTCATGGTAAGATACAGGACCTATTTGAGTGAAAATTTAAAAACGTACGTTTTCATGTCCCTGGCCTTTTACTTCGTAGATACTGGATTTGTAGTTTATTATTATGTGTTTTAATATTTTTTGGGACGGGGGCAACATGTTACACACATTTATTTAGTTTTAAATAGGTTCTAGGTATTTTTTTCGTATTTTTAAAGTCTCGAAATTCACGACCATGACGTGTCCCTAGGGTACATTTTCCAACTTTCACGCTGTTTTTAGACTAATTATTCATGCCAAAATATATAAAGTCATATTTTTATGTCATCAATGGTTATTAAACTTACAAAAAAGGAGCATATTATAATTTTATTGTCATTAAAAACTGACTACCATGACAAAATAAGTCTGTCCCTCGATTTGGCGTCACGACCATTTGGGAAAAATTTTCAACTTTGGAGCACGACAGTGGCAAGCCTGGCGTCAATGGAGTCAGTTGGTTTTAGAGACTAGTTCGGGGTGTACGTCAGGATTGTAGTGCCGGTCGTTTCGAGTTGAAAGGAGGAATTACAAGATTAATAAAGGAAAGATTGTGTTTTTTGTAATTTTGGTGTGTCCATGACCGTACGTAGTCATTCGATGAAGTAGACATGGTGTTAATTTTTGTTTATAAGATATTTCAATTGCTAGATTAACCTAGAAGTCCACTTTGTATCCTCGAACATGAGGTGCAGGGCTACCGCCAGAACAGAGCCAAATAACACGTAATATCACGACCAAAGTTTCACGACCATCGTGGGTTTTTTCACGACCAGTCCAGCCTTATGGATTATAATGTGTTTGGTCGTGACAATAACTTTAATATAATTGTAAATTGAACAGTTTAGTTCAATTGAAACACATATTTTTATTATAACTAACAGGATAATTGAAGGATTGTTTAGAAAGATTTAGATTTTTCCAGACAATTCACGACCGTACCGCTTGTCCCTGACCATCACGTTTATGATTTCTATCATAAAAATTAAAAAAAATTAAAATATCGTCATATTTTAATGTTTTATACACAAAAGATGCACACCTCTATACAAACATAACGATTTTTCGGGTCTCAGGTAAGTTTTTTCGGAGTTATACAAACTTAAAAAGATTTTATTGGCTTTTTTTCAATTTTTTGAGTTTTATTATTTTTTTCTAGAAAGACCAAATATACCAAAAGCTCAGTGACCTTTTTATTGTATAATGGTCATAAAAGTAAATTAGTTTATAGCAAAACATAGCTATAAAAATAATATTAACTATTTTTAATATTCATATAAACGTCCGTTATGGTCGTGACAGGATTTTGTGTTTTTCCACTAAAGATGCTCTTTTAAAAAGAAACTACCAAAGATATTGCGTTACCATGGACATTTTATGAAACTTCAAATGTTAATGAAATAAAAAAAATAATAAAAGTTTTGAAAAAAGGGGAAAAAAATTTGCAAAGTGCTTTTCCTGAAAACGTACGTTTTTAAATTTTCACTCATTTACTATTTTGTTTTAATCTCCCCAGAGGCCAAAAACACTATCTGCACCCTTGATAACAAGTAAGTGTAATTTTCAAATCGCCAAGAACTTATTTTACCCCTAATCACATTGCAAACCTCGATATGAAGGCAACCTTGATAACAAGTCTTATTTAATTGTCCCCATGAGACTCTTGTAGTCTAGGTTCCACTGATACATATCCTATACTTTTATACAGGGTGTTCAACAAAGGTGGGGACATATTTTACATAGTGATTCCTTGGGTGAAAATAAAGAGAAATTCAAGAATAAAATTTTGTTTATCGCTTCGTTAACCAGATATCCGCCATTTTGTATTTTTACATGAGCATTTTTATCTTTGAATTTTTTCAACCGATCTTTATGAAACTTGATATGTATGTTAAGGTTAAAAAGATCCATCTTAGAAAAAAAAACACCTTGATTCGGCTAAAATTTAAAAATGGCAGCCATTTAATTTTTTTTACTTAAATTACAAAGAAATGGCAGATTTTATGAAAAATTTCAAGAATATTTTATTCAATTTCCAATCAAACGTTACCAAGTTCAAAAAATCAAATAAGAAATAGCTGGAACATTATGACTTTTAGTCGTAAAATGGGGCAAACCTGACTAGTTTAGTCTTATACTACCCCATTTTACAACTAAGAGTCGTAATATTTCAGCTATTTCTTATTCGATCTTGTTTAACTTGGTATCATAACTGTAAGTACGAGGGTAATTAGATTCAGTTGTTATGCTAATTGTTTGATCATTTATTTTTTTCTATAGTTTAGGTGCACTGGTAAAACATTATGGTTATGGTACATTTGTTTACCATTTCATTCCGTAGTTTTATAATAACCAAATTTTCCAAAACCGCTCTTACCCCCATTGCACACACAAAGCCCAAGTATAACTGCAATAGCATGTTACACTCTTATACACCAACCCCACGAAGGGCGGGTACTCTGTTGAGTATAATTTAGAGTTGACTAAAATTAACAAACCTAATCTAATACACAATAATTTATATTAATATGCTATAAATACTTCCTAGTACTTTGCCTGGCACACATGTGGACTTACACAATTCCTTGCCTAGTCAAAGTGAATAAAATCAAATTGTTATTATAATATTTCATCTTACTAATATTAGTCCAGTCAAGGAATGACGTATAGAGTGCGTGAGCAGGTAACTAAGCGATTCCTTCAGAAACTTGTTCAGGGGGCTTAGGGTGTTAACATACCAAAAGTCCTGACTCCTAGGTGGTGAGCCAGGGGGTGGAGAGGGGAAAAAGGGGGGGAGAAAGGTACGCATTTTGGGTTTTTTGATTATATCTCGAAAACTATCAACTTTTTGTATACTATAGTAAATCATAAAATTGAAGAAGATTAAATTTTCTACAAGAAAAGTATATAATGTGTTTATTTTGGCTCAACAGATTACGAGTTATAACTTATTTAATTGATATCTTATTAAAATCTCCTTCCATAAGAAATACATGTAAATTAGTATGCGAAATGCGGCGAATCCTATCCGCCCAAAGGAAATATAAATGATATCCTAGAAATCTTGACAAAATTTCCAGTAATTTGACACTTTAATCATTAAAATTGATCCAAAATTAAGGCGAGGGCGAGGTAACAAAATGTCGAGTTTTGGTGTTTTTTTTATCGGAAATATAAAAAAAACCTTAAATCATCCCATTTTTAAACGCTCACCCTCGCTTTAATTTTTGACAAAATTTCATGATTAAAGTGTCAAATTACTGGAAATTTTGTCAAGATTTCCAGAATATCAGTTATATTTCCTTTGGGCGGATAGGATTCGCCCCATTTCGCATACTAATTTACATGTATTTCTTAAGGAAGGAGTATTTTAATAAGATATCAATTAAATAAGTTATAACTCGTAATCTGTTGAACCAAAATAAACACATTATATACTTTTCTTGTAGAAAATTTAATCTTCTTCAATTTTATAATTTACTATAGTATACAAAAAGTTGATAGTTTTCGAGATATAATCAAAAAACCTAAAATGCGTACCTTTCCCCCCCCCCTTTTTCCCCCCTCCACCCCCTGGCTCACCACCTAGGAGTCAGGACTTTTGGTATGTTAACACCCTAAGCCCCCTGAACAAGTTTCTGAAGGAATCGCTTAGTTACCTGCTCACGCACTCTACACCTACTTTTGGATCATTCATTGACTGGACTATATTATAAATCTGAAAGTTTGTGTGTATGTGTGTTGCTCAATCATGCATAAACTACGGGACGGATTGGGCTGAAATTTGGCATGATGATAGCTCACATTCCCGATTAACATTTAGGCATATTCTTATCTCAAAAATCCTCTCGGGCTCTGCCCCAGTGGCTCTGTAGTTCCCCATGTTAACCTTATGAGTACTAATATTTAAATGGAATTAAAGAATCTTAACAGCTGGTTCAACTAAACAGTTTTATTAAGTGATGTTCAATAGCATCAAAAAGTTAATAGGTTTACCAGCAGGGTGCAGCACTGTTATTTTTTTTATTTATGAAAACAGCTAATTTGCAACCAAAAGGTGAGTGTGCGTAGTGAACGAACTTCAACCTGGAGGCGAGTTAGCGTAGCGAATGAGCTAAACCTGAAGGCAAGTGAGAGCAGCGAACGAGCTCCAACCTACCAAATTTTCTTAAACCATGTCCTCTCCCATAACTGTAATAAGCATTTTATACTTATATGCTAACCCCGTACCAAGGACGGGTATTCTGCTAGTACTTTATAATTTGCCTAAAGCTTTAAACAAGCTGAAATTCCTGCATTATAATACTTTGCCTGTAACATTTATATGAATTTGAACGTATGGTGTTGATCTTAACCATAATGACCATTGACCACTCATATTGTTTGATCAACAGTAACCTATCTTTAAAATTAGTTACCTCCCTTTCATGAACCAATTTTCTTAAAATTTAAAATTAAATAAATTAATGGGTACAATTGTATGTTGTCCCATTAAACATATTCACCCTGTATAGAGGTTACCGGGACCATATAATCTACTATAGAATTTCATGTAGGCTATGAATCAGAAAGAATTTCAAACACGAATAAATACCTACATATTTTCCTACAGTTACCTGACAAAGCAGGCTATTTCCGTTCAACACTTGCTTTTAACCTAATCTAAAACATGTTGGTGTTTGAAAGACTAATTATTTATATGCTTGATAGTAACTGTAGGAAAAATGTAACTCGAGAGCAAAGTGCCTTTACTGCACTCGAGAAACTTACCGCACATACTAGCAGTGTTTCCACACGACCAAAAAAATAATCCCGCTTACTGGGTCGAGAAATCCCGTTTTATCCCGCTTTTAAATTCGTGAAAAATCCCGTTTTATCCCGCATGATTTTTTTGGTACAATACCTAGTATTAAACTTTACGTATCATTTTTATAAGTTGTTTAAACATCACTATTATATTTTGCTACAGTATTTAAACAATTTGAGTTACTTTTTCTCTAAAATTGAGTAGAAAAAAAATGAAAATAGTCGTCACAGCCGAAAATCCCGTTTTATCCCGCATCCCGTTTTAATCCCGCTCATGGTCTAAAAATCCCGTTTTCGGGATAATAATCCCGCGAATGGAAACACTGCATACTAGTTACCGGTAAATAACTATTTCATGTTAACAATGAATAATAACAATAGTGTTATACATAAATTGCAGAAAATGCAGTTTTAAATATACACTTTACTTAGATAACAGATGTAAACTAAAAATATTAAGTAACCTTACTTACCATGTTTTAATATCCTTTTCTGTTCAACTAAACATTCAACATCACTCTCTTGAGCAAGTCTACAGTAATTTTTATCTACCATCAAGCATTTGAAAAGCAAAATTCCTGTTTCTTCCTATTTGCAAGAGTTGATCAAATCAAGTTTATCATCATGTGTTTAAGATGATAACTGTGCTCCTCCCTGAAGTTAAGCTCTTTTCTAGTCAAGATAAGGACAACAGATAACAAGGTCTATGTTTCTTTTTGTTCTGACTTATACCAACCCTTTAACATCAAATACTAAACTTGAATCAATTTGTCAATTCTAGTTACATTAACATAATATTATAGTTAATGTAAATAATGTACTAAAAGAAGTTTGGAATACCTATAGTTATTGTAACATAAGAAGGTGTATTATCTTCAGTACACAATTTATTATAAACTAAATGCTTACAATTTGTAGTGTTATACTCATACAAACCTTAAAAGAAAAAGAAACTTGATTCTACATTATATTAAAGATCACTTCTACCATCCTTATCCAAGTAAATTTTAAACCTATGTTTACAAACTATATAGTCATTATAGATTATGAAAATTAAAATTTAACAAAATTAAGATTTAACAATAATATTAACAATATTAATATTAAACAATAGTGGTACTTGTAGTATATTTAATGATTTTATGTATTCGATATTATAGTTGTAAAACAGCGTTTCTTGTAGGAAACCAGATTTGTATAAAATGTAAGTGTGTGTTAGTGTGTGTGTACATCACGCCACGTCTGTGACGTCATATCAGGTGATTTTTAATAAATTCCCATTGGCTGCCGCGACCACGCTATACCCGTGCATCTAACCACTACGTCAGTCCGTCCTAGTCCTGCAACCGTACACCTTTATCCCGGTCCGTGCAGCCCGTGGTATTAACTAATTATGTAGTTTTTATTTCTCACTAGTCCCGTCTCCTGTCAAGTTAAGACGTCGTCACACTGGCGACGAGGAAGTTACAGTGATAACGATGGCGTTATTAAGAACCTAATTATTCGTGTGTGCGGTGTAACTGTTCGACCGTATTTTTATAAGTATTAGGGTTAATGTCCGATTACGACAACCCAGTGTTAATTTTATCTCGTGTCTTCTTTGAACAAGATACAATGTCTGGAATCATCGGCGGAATCGGCGACTTTGACGGGAGTGAAGAATCTTGGACCTCGTACGTTGAAAGGTTTGAGTTATTTGTCGAGTGTAACGGGATTAGTGATGCCAAAAAAGTGAGTACTTTATTGACAGTAGTCGGGAAGAAAACGTACAATCTGTTACGCGATTTGTGCACGCCCGATAAACCTAACGCAAAATCTTTTAAAGATATAGTAAAGTTAATTCAGGATCATTTACATCCTAAACCATCATTCATCGCGGAACGTTACAAGTTTAGTAAACGCAACCAATTAGAGGGGGAAGGAGTTGCCGAATATGTAGCAAATTTGAAGAAGATGTCCACGCACTGTGAGTTCGGCGCATCGTTGAACGACTTTCTTCGAGATCGTCTAGTTAGTGGAATAAGAAGCGACACTATCAAACAGAAACTGTTATCAGAGTCCAGTTTAACGTTTGATCAAGCTGTGAAAATCGTCTCATCAGCGGAAGCGGCGGAGAAGAATGCAGCGGCGTTGACGATCGGCAGCAGCGGCGGCAAGGTGTTGCGAGTGGCAGCGGCACAACGACGACGAGATTCAGGGAGCAACGGCGGCGCCCAGCAGCACAATCAAACGTCAAAGTCAACACCTCGACCTCAACACAAATCAGTGCAGTGTTTTTGTTGTGGTGGCTTCGGTCACATGAGAAATGAGTGCAGATTATTGGGTGTTGTGGTATGTCATTTTTGTGGAAAAAAGAATTATTTATCTAAGGTGTGCAGATCAAAGCTGTTAGGTAAGTCAAACAAAAATTATACTGTTAAGAATGATAAGAACAATTTGAAAACTGAAAGGACTAATGGACAGTTTAGTAAAAACAACAAAATGCATAACTTTGTTTCTGACAGGAAATCTCAGATAAATTCTAATGATAGTTGTGATGAGTATGTTGACGATATTTCTACACTATTTCAAATTGAGGACGAAATTGAGGTAGATAGGCCTAATAATAGTAATGTCAACGTTAAAGTAGCTCCACTTAGGGCCGGTTGCTGAGCTCCGAATCTATAAGTTCTGGACTTATTGAGTCCAGGACTCAAATAAGCTCTCGGATCTAAATCGTCTTGCTGAGTGGCGGATCTATCTCTGAAACTCCTGGATCTATAAGTCCTGGACCTATTTGAGTCCAGAACTTAAAGCAATAAAAATTGAGGGAATCGTAGAGTATTTGGCGTTGTGATGTTGGCAGTGGGTGATAGCCGGCCGTGCCGTGCTGTCTGCTCCCCCCTCGTAAACTAGAGATTAGTAAAATTTTAATGTTAACTGTTATTATAATCATTACTATCCTACATTATCATTCTTGTTTGGTTTAGGTCTATTTAAAAATATATGTATGATAAGGTCATGTTGAAAACTTTGATAAAAATTTAGTATGTTGTAGCCCTTTAAATTCTGAATAAAATGGTACAAATCCCATATCTGTAAAAATTACATTCAAAAGTTATGGTCAAATATGTTATTTTCCCATAAAACCCCATAAAATAACGAAAAATAGGATTTCAGAAAACAATCCGGGTTTGATTTAACATAGTATGTTATAGTCTTTACAGTTTTGATAGTTTTTTTTTTAATTTTTTTGAAATTTTTTTTTTAATGGGGATTTTCCCATAAAACCCCATAAAATAACGGAAAAATATGATTTTCCCAAAAATGGCCCGAACAATTTTGATAAAAATTTAGTATGTTATAGTCCTTTATATTCTGAACAAAATGGTACAAATCCCATTTCTGTAAAATTACGGTTCAAAAGTTATTGTAAATTATGTCATTTTCCCATAAAACCCCCATAAAATAACAGAAAAATCGGATTTCCTAAAAATTGCCCGAACGATTTTGATAAAAATTTAGCATGTTATAGTCCTTTAAATTCTGAACAATATTGTACAAATCCCATTTGCGTATATTTACACTCACCACTTACACATGATAAAGGTTGTTGACAAACTTATGGGAGAAAGTATGTGTCAGAATGCTGATACCGTTTATTTGAATTGCTTTTATATTTAACATTTTTAAATGGTTCTTTATTTTTACATGCAGTATAGGCTTAAATTTATTTCAAAATCATTCATTTGTAATTTTGGTTGTGAATAAAGTAAGTTTAAATACATTTTTATAAAAAATAAAATAAATAAAATAGTGTTGTACAAACTGCGTTAATAATTACTTAAACAAAGAGAACGAAAAATGACATTTTATGTTGTTATCTTCATATCCATTTTAGGAGTGCTGTGTCATCTTTATGCATGATTTTATTATACTTCATAAGTTATTTTATATTTTATAGGTTTTTATAAGATGATTGTTTTCAATTAAAGTACAGTAATACCAATTTATAATTAACGACAGTCCTCTCTTCTGAAAAATGCGTACCAAAGGTCAATGACGTAAAATATCAAGATGATGTTTGATTTATTCTAACAATCTTTCATACCGGGTGTCCCATATAATAAATCCCCCTGAATAATGTTTGAACGCTGCATATATCCAAACGAGCATCGATACACGTTACTAGGGTAATATTATAAAGTACTTTTTGGTTGTATTTTGAATTTCACCCCCACCTAGGGGTTGCTGGGGATAAATTAAAATTTTTAAACGACAATCCTTATCAAGTAGCACATAATTTTAAGGAGTTTTAATAAAGGAAATTAATTAATGCCACAAATTTGAATTTGACACGACAAATAAAAAAAAGTTATGGTAAGAAATGTTAGACGTTAATTTAACTTGAACTTTACATTCCTTCACGTTTATTTTTTCATGACTATATTTTTAAATAACCTTCAGTTCACGTGAGGGTGATGTCACGTTCATCACCCTACCCCCAAATACGGGTTGCCGGTGGTGTTTTGATTTTTTAATACCAGCCCCTATTTGGTATTTCAAATTCAAATATATATTTGAAGTAAAGTTAAAAGGTGCATTACATTACCCTGGTCACGTGTACTGAAGAGTATTTGAACATTTAAAGTCATGAAAAAAGATAATAAAAGTGATGGAATTAATTAACATCTAACACATTTCTTGCCACAACTTTTAAAAAATTTGTCGTATCAAAGTCGAATTTGCAGCATTAATTTCCTTTTTTAAAGTTCTTTTCTTTTCTTAAAGTTAAAACGGTGTGATACTTGATACGGGTTGCCTTTAAGAAAACAAGTTACCCCTAGCGACCCCTATTTGGGGGTGAGGGGTGAATTTCAAAATACCACAAAAAGATACTTTTCATTGCCCTAGTAACGTGTATCGAAGCTCGTTTGAATATATGCAGCCGTTCAAAAATTAATCAGGGGAGTATTATAGGAACCTGGTATATAAATTTTACATAATAGGTACGAAGCGCCATCGACATTGTTTAACACCCCAGGAAACATGCCTGCTTTCGTCCTATTCCCCTTCAGGAAATTTAAATTATGCCCTTCATATCTTGCATATTACCTTTGGTACCTTATGGATAAATCTACAAGCAGTAGACTCTGACACAATGGAGAAGATCTCCAGTTTCCCTTTAAAAAGTCACGTCAGGAAAAAAAAAATTTCGGAATGCTGTGTGGAGCTCTTTTATTATAAACCCTTATTCCTGGAGACAGTAAACGTAACTATATTTTGAAAGATGAAATCATCCTGAAACTCTTCTTCAGATAACACGAGCAATGGGTTAAGTGCACGACCAAGATGTCTTGTCTTGGTCTACGTTGTGGTGCTTTAAAAATGGCAAAAATCCAAATTATTTTATGATAACGATGCGCACAAACCGACTTCAAAACCAAAACTGAGGCATTTATACTCGGTCAAGTCTAGGATCTAGTTTTAAATCCTGCCCCTGGCGAGGATCTAAAATCGTAGTGTTTTAAGTTCTGGACTTAACGGATTTTGCTAGATCCTTGTCTCAGCAAGAGATGAGAATCTAAATTAAATTCTGGACTTATAGGTCTTTGACTCAGCAAGTCAATTTTTAAACTCCAGAGTCTAACCAGCCAAATAAACTCCGGAGTCTAATAAGTTCTGGACTTCGCTAACGCCCTATCTCAGCAAGCCATTTCAAAGACTCCAGAGCCTAAAGCCGGTTTAAGTCTAGAACTTAGCTAAATCCCGAGCTCAGCAACCGGCCCTTAAAATTGATGCTATTGTAGAAGGTAAACAAGTCACGTTTGAAGTTGACACTGGAGCTAGTGTCAGTGTTTGTAGTGAGGATTTTTACAACAAAAATCTGTCATTTTGCAAATTACAGCCTAATGATCTATCCTTAAGTTCGTATACTAACGAACCTATTGTCCCTATTGGTAAAATAAAAGTGAATGTTAGTTACCAGGATTTCAAGGATAACCTAGATCTGTATGTGATTAAAAAAGGCGCACATCCATTAATGGGGCGTAATTGACTTCAAGTATTAGGGGTAAATATATCGTTCAAAACCAATTTGTTGAGTGACAAAAATTTTAAGTTGTTATCACACAATGAGCAGTTTGACAAAATTGTAGTTGATTTGGAAAAAGAGTTTCCAAAAGTTTTCAGTGACAAGTTAGGTCAGTACAAAGGAAATCCTGTAGAGCTTAAGTTAAAAGAGAATGCTACTCCCAAGTATTTCAAACCTAGACCGATACCTTTTTCGTTGAAAAGTAAAGTAGAAGCAGAGCTAGAAAGATTACAAACTGAGGAAGTTTTAGTACCTGTAAGTAGCTCATCTTGGGGGACGCCTATCGTCCCAGTTTTAAAGAAAAGTGGGGAAATTAGAATCTGTGGGGATTTTAAAGTAACTTTAAATCCATTCCTAGAAGTTGAAAAATATCCTCTACCTAGAATCGATGAGCTATTTGCTAATTTACAAGGTGGACAAACCTTTAGTAAAATTGATCTCAGCCAAGCTTACATGCAACTTAAATTAAATGACGAGTCAAAGAAATTATGCACTATCAGTACTCATAAAGGGCTATTTTCCTATCAGAGAATGCCATATGGCATCTCATCAGCTCCTGGCATTTTTCAAAAGGTCATTGAACAGACACTCCAAGGGTTGGAAGGTGTGGCAGTATTCTTGGATGATATTTTGATTACAGCTAAAGATACTAACACTCATTTGAGTAGGTTACGGGAAGTTCTTACACGGCTAAATGATAAGGGGTTTACCATCAAAAAGAGTAAATGCAAGTTCTTTTCAGACAAATTAGAGTATTTGGGATTTTGTATCGACAAGGAAGGTCTCCACACCTCCCAAGCCAAGGTTGAAGCAATAGTAAAAGCACCTGTACCTAAGAACGTAACTGAAGTAAAAGCTTTTATTGGTTTAGTAAACTACTACGGAAAATTCATTCCTAACATGTCTACCATTCTGAGTCCTGTATATAATTTGCTTAAGAAAGATGTTCCATTTAATTTCAATGCTGAATGTATGCAATCTTTCAACAAGGTTAAAGAATTATTGACAAATGCCCCTATTCTTGCTCATTATGACTCGAGTTTGCCTGTAATATTAGCAACTGACGCAAGTTCAACAGGGCTAGGTTGTGTGTTAAGTATCAAAACAAGTGAAGGAGTAGAGAAACCTGTTGCGTATTTTTCACGTACTTTGTCACCCACTGAAGTTAAGTATAGTCAGGTAGAAAAAGAAGCTCTGGCCATTGTTTTCGGTGTTAAAAAGTGTAACCAGTACTTGTATGGCAGAAGGTTTACCTTATGTACAGATCATAAACCATTAATAAGTATTTTTGGCCCTAAGAAGGGGTTGCCTGTTTTTGCAGCTAGTAGGCTACAAAGATATGCTTTGTTTTTGTCAGGCTACATTTTTGACATCAAATATGTTAAGTCAGTAAGTCATGGTAACGCAGACGCTCTGTCACGATTACCACTACAAGTTCCACATCCGATGGAAAGTAATGATTTCCAATGGCAAGGCACATATTTAAATTGTATTTTTGAAAGCTCAGTGCCACTAACCTTTGAACACGTTAAAGTCGAAACGCAAAAAGACCCTATTTTACACAAAGTGTGTAGCTATGTCCTGCATGGATGGCCTAGTTTTTTGCCGGAAGAGAGAGGTGATATGTTACCTTATTTCCAAAGGAAGGAAGAATTGACTGTAGAAATGGGCATTTTAATGTGGGGTTACAAAGTCGTGGTTCCTAATTCTATGAGGGATTATGTTTTAAAAGAGTTACATTGTAGTCATATGGGAATCGTAAAAATGAAGTCAGTGGCAAGGTCGTATATTTGGTGGCCAAATATAGACCAAAACATAGAAGCCTTAGCAAACAGCTGTTTTTCCTGCCTTATGGAACGTTCTAACCCAACTAAAAGTTTCTTGCATAATTGGCACTATCCATCTAAGCCTTGGGAAAGATTACATCTGGACTATTTTGGACCAATAAGAGGTAAAATGTTTTTAATTGTAGTTGATGCTCATACTAAGTGGCTGGAGGCTTTTGAAGTAGGTTCCACCTCAGCCAAACAAGCAATTGTACATTTAAGAGATTTGTTTGCTAGATTTGGTTTGCCAGTAACTTGTCACAGTGACAATGGTCCACCATTCACATCACTTGAGTTTAAACAGTTCCTAAAGTCAAATGGAGTAATACAAACTTTCTCACCTCCCTATCATGCCCAATCAAACGGCCAAGCCGAGAACTCAGTAAGATATGCTAAAACTAAGCTTAAATGTGCACTAAATGACAACACTGATTTTAATGTTGCTCTAAGTCGTATATTGTTTGACTATAGAAACTCCGTGCATGCTGTTACCAATGAAACTCCAGCTATGCTGATGTTTAAACGTCCCCTAAGGACCAGGTTAGATTTGCTAAAACCTAACTTACCAAGTCATGTTGAGTGTAAACAAAACAAACAAAGAGAGTATTTTGGTGGCAGTAAAACCAGAGTCCTGTACCCAAATCAGGCTGTATTAATTAGAGACTACCGCTCAAAAGATAAATGGGTAGAAGGTACTGTACATAAAAGATTGAGTAATGTTTTGTATGAAGTTAGACTAAGTTCAGGTGTTGTTTGGAAGAGACATATTGATCAACTGGTAGGTTTGCAGGGAAGTAGTAACAATGACAGGAATGCGCATTCTGAAACCGTATGTGAGCCGGCAGTGGTACCATCAGCTGATCCCCCCAAAACTCCGTTACAGCAATCCCACTCCCAATCTAAAAATAGACACAGCATATCCAACCGATCACCTGATCATAGTACTCCAGCTACACGTCATACTTCCTTCCCCTCCTCACCTAGCACTCCCATGGTCCGTTCTCCACAACAATCGCCCATTGTACATCCCCAAACACCTGTTACTACAACAGCACGTAGATATCCCAGTAGAATAATAAAACCAGTCGAACACCTTGATTTGTAAAAATTGTATGTGTGATTTTTGAAGTTTGTTTTTGAAATTAATAGTTTTGTTTTACTTGTTTTAAACTTTTATATTTGCTGAGATGTATATAAAAATTACACGGGAGGGATGTAGTATATTTAATGATTTTATGTATTCGATATTATAGTTGTAAAACAGCGTTTCTTGTAGGAAACCAGATTTGTATAAAATGTAAGTGTGTGTTAGTGTGTGTGTACATCACGCCACGTCTGTGACGTCATATCAGGTGATTTTTAATAAATTCCCATTGGCTGCCGCGACCACGCTATACCCGTGCATCTAACCACTACGTCAGTCCGTCCTAGTCCTGCAACCGTACACCTTTATCCCGGTCCGTGCAGCCCGTGGTATTAACTAATTATGTAGTTTTTATTTCTCACTAGTCCCGTCTCCTGTCAAGTTAAGACGTCGTCACACCGGCGACGTCACAGTACTGGTATAACTTATCAGCCCAGCTTTTAGAGACTTGACAGTTTGGTTTTAAATGTATGTACTAGAAATGCCTGGATTTTTTATTTATAAGAGTGCATTACAAAATTAAATAATCTGCTTTAGTAATGCCTGGATAAATTGAGGAGAATTTTAAATATCATAATTTCATCAACGATTTCTTTAAATTTTATTTTAGTAACCGGTTTTGGTCTTGTCTCCCTTCAGTAGAATCCCTTGTATTCATCCTTGGTTTAACTGACTCCTCAAAATATTTAAAATACGAGTGTGGTTTTTAAGTAAGGGCCAGTGCCGGTTTCTTGTATAAATCTGTAGTTCGCTTGTACGCCACACCGAGGCTAATCACCATTTTACTGGCATCATTAGTGAACAGAATTACACAAATATCAGCTCTGTAGTTGTCATGTATGCTTTGCTGTATGTTAAAAAAAATTTTTAACAATCTAATCTCCTGCCACGTCCGAGGTAAGGTCAGTGTAGGTCCCTTAGTTGCCATTAGCTGTATGGGTTATTAATTAACAGCTGTGTCTAAGGATTATGTCGGCCTTAGTCACTAACAAGACTACAAGATCGCGCCACTCATCCCACACTCATCTCCATTCATACTTGGCTTAAAATACCTGCATTTGTATGGTCGCCATTTCAAAGAAAAGTATAAAAGTATAAAGTAAGTGATATGTTTTTTGAATACAAGAAACATTTCCGATGCTGATATTCATCCCCTCATCCCCAAATGAATTAAGGTGATGTCTTTAACCCTGTACTATGAGTAAGGGTAAAGTGCGGAAATGCGTTATGGAGTGTGAAATCTTTTTCTTATTGGTCTTCTTTGAGAAGTCTGGATACTCACCAAAAACAGAATTCCTTCCAAAATGAGCATTTTCACAGCCATTTTAAAACTCCCTAGCATATTTCTGCAATTTCCATGCTATCTTTAGCCATCCCTGGTTTTATTCAAAAGATTAGACTTTATTCTAAAGATAAAATCACAAACATTTGATAATAAGGTGTCTGATAATGTCTAATAAGGTAGTCAGCATTGTCAAATTACAGTACGTCTAGAGTGCACGCCAGATTTTTGGGGACAGGAATGGCACTTGCATTCAAATGGAAGTGGCCATAGTGGCTGCCGGTTTCCGAGCCCGCGCGCAGGCAACTGCTTACCGGAATTCTTCATTCTGGTTTCAGATTCCAATTCAGATTTTGCTCGTATGCATACTATTTAGGTCAATAAATTATGTTTTTATAGGAAAATATTTATTTTTTTTTCATTCTTACTTTTAGGGTTACCACTAAACGGTCTTCAGGATTTTTGTTTATGTAGGTTACACAAGTTTCTTACAATACGATGTCCAATTTTAATAAAAAGTTTCGGTGGTTTCGAGCTCCATTCATCGCAATATACCTAGAAAGAAGCTCTATCATTTCTATTCTAGCTATAGGAAAAGATTTATATAATATCATTAACACCATTTTTCACTGGCTGTAACTTCACAACATTTTCAGACACTATAATTTTACAATCCGACAATTCCTAACGACTGACTTGCTTCTTTGCTACCGAGTCAGTACTGGCGACGTATTTTCTGCTTCCACTGTAGCCACCAAATATATCTGACTCAGATTAACGACGTGCCAAAAATCTGAATCTGAATCAGCGTGCACTCTGGACCTACCATTACAGAATAAGCCAAATTATTGATCACCATCCATCTAAAAAAAGCTTTTCAATTTAAGAAGTCATAAAGTAAAGTCAAAGTCATTTATTCAACCAGATTTATATAGTTTGACATAGGCAATCCAGTGTGTAACCAACACCAGAACTCCCCCCAACCTTAACCTAAGATATACCTAGTGATATGTAGCAACACTAGATAGTTGGCAATAGCCATGACAGCAGCTATTTTGTTAACTTTATCACTTTCTCTACACTTGACAAAGTCCCAGGGGATGCATTATTGTGTGTCTGCTGTATGTTCTATGGCCTATCTTTACTTTTTCAAGGTAAGCTAGCTGCTATAAACTGCAAACAGTAAACAACGTTTATTCGATCTTCACAGACCAACATGATCAGACTAAGGAAACAGGATTAAATGGGGTAAAAAGGATGTTCCCATTTTACAAAACAAATAGTTAAGCAATGTTTCTCTAAAGTCATGTTGAGCTTAAAAATCAAATAATTTGGTATAAAGGGTTGTAAACTTAATTGTAAATAAATTTTTTTTTATTATTCTTTTGGTGAGTAAGTAAGCTTTGTAGTTTTTCACAAAATCTGCAAAAAACCCCTAAGACTGACAGGATTTCAGGAGGTTTTACTGTTTTAAAGGGAAAAATACTACACAGCTTACAAAATCTCAAGAAAAAAACTTTTTATTGTACATTCTTTTTTACCCTAAAGCAAAACATTCCCCAAGGTTTTTTAATGAATACAAAACAAGAAAAATAATATGCTATACCATACCTCTGATTAATATAATTATAATGCATATATGCTAATGTAGAAAAAAATGCCTCGCAATTGTGTTATTTCATTTCTTATACAAATATGCAACAAAAAGTTTTACATAGTTATTTCACTTTAATAAAAAAAACGATTTAGATTTTACTGTGACAAAGACTGGCAAATGGCCATCCTCATCAACCAGTTCCTCTAATTCGTCAATAGGAAAAACCGCTGCATTGTTCTCCATGGACTCATCATCCTCATATGGCAAGACTTCAATCAAAGTTCTATACACAGTTTGCTGGCAACGATTGTACTCAAATATCACACTGTACTCAACACTAGATCTCTCACACATAACATGTCTGAAGCTGTGATACAATTTGTTTCCTTTCTTCCAACATTTAAAAATAAAATGTTGGTCTTCAATTGGATAATTGAAATACTTAGATTTCCAACCGTCCAGGAAATCATTGATGTATAAGCATTTGGTGACATTTAATTTTAGAACACTGGAATTGTGTGTTTTAACATGTTCAATCCACTCAATGACGGCTCCAAACCATTGACAATTGGTACACTTTATCTGTCTGTAAACACAGTACTTAGAGTGATTATCCAAGAAGGTAACAACCATACACATTTCATTAGGACAGAGCTGTGGCACCGCATACAGCACCTCTATCCGATCCAGCAACCGTTTTAAATCTTCATCCTCCTGGAAATAGAATTGTTTCAGAAAACACAAATTAACATCCTTCAACATAAATAATTAATTGGAACCCTCAACTCAAAATATTTGTCTTGAAAAGGAACCTTGCAAAAAACTATTCATTGTAAAATTTCCCTTTAAGATCGCAATAATCTTATGTTTGGTTTATTTAGGCTAACCTAATTAAAATTATTTTAACACAATAGTTATTTGTGCAACTAGTGAGAAAAGTGAGCAATTGACTCACTCGAGAGAAATCCTTACTCACGAGCCGTAGGCGAGTGAGGAATGGTTTCTCGAGTGAGGCAATTGTACTTTGAACTCGAGTTGCACATTATACTTTTCCTACAGTTACCATAAAACAAATAAATTGGTGAAGAAACATAACCTATTTTTACACAGAAGTGAACTTTTAATATAACATTTAATGTGAAGTGACAAATACAACAGTACAACAGCTGACCAGCTGATTTACAGCCAGTGCTTGCCAACGTATTTCGCGCGCATACGACGTTGCTTGCATGTTACGCGCTCACTATTTCGTGCTTTCTCGTTGCAAATCTGGAGTGAGACAAAGTAATTAGAGTGAGACAATGTTAACATTGTCGCTCACTGATGAGCGAATTGGCCACTTTGCTTTCTCAAATCAGTGAGAAAACATGTACATTGTTAGGTAACTGTAGGAAAAATAAATATAACTTTATGAATGTGAGATGTAAAAATAGTCCCCGTGTGTAGACCGTAGCACAAGCTCATTGTAAAACTACATCCACAAAATTTAAAAGGTTTGAGTGGAATCCATATCCCCTCCACCTTACCCTGGAAGTGGAACAACAACAAGTTTAAAATAACAGCAGACATCTTATAATATTTTAGAAAATTTCCCATATATGGAATAAGCTATTACCAAAAGTCTCATGGTAAGGCCTAGACACGGGACCGATTTACTATTTCACTTTGATCGGCCCAGAGGCCAAAAACAGTATCTGCTCAAATTCATATGTACAGAGGAACCTCGTTAACAAGACCTGATAACAAGTGTAATTTTCAAAATCTTCTAGAACTTATTTTACCCCTAACATTGCAAACCTAGATAAGAAGTCAACCTTGATAACAAGTCTTATTTAATTATCCCCATGAGACTTTTGTTGTCGAGGTTCCACTGATACATATCCTATACTTTTATACAGGTGTTCAAAAAAGGTGGGGACATATTTTACGTAGTGATTCCTTGGGTGAAAATAAAGAGAAATTCAAGAATAACATGTTTTTATTGCTTCGTTAATCAGATGTATCCGCCATTTTGTATTTTTTACATGAACATTTTTATCTTTGAAATTGTTCAACCTATATTTATGAAAATTGGTATGTATGTTAAGGTTGAAAAGACCCATCTTAGAAAAAAAAACTCATCTTGATTCGACTAAAATTAGAAAATGGCTGATTGTATGAAAAAATTCAAGAATATTTTACTTAGCATTTTTAATTCCCTATCAAACGTAACCAACTTCAAAGAAATCGAATAAGAAATAGCTGAAAAATTATAACTTTTAGTTGTAAAATGGGGCAAACCTGTCTAGTTTAGCCTTATACTGTCATTTTACAACTAAGAATCGTAATGTTTCAGCTATTCTTATTCAATCTTTTTAAACTTGGTGTCATTACTGAAAGTACGTTAAAGGGAAATTTAGATTCAGTTGTAATGCTAATTGTTTGATCATTTACTTTTTTCTATGGTTAAGGTGGACTGGTAAAACATTATGGTTATGTGTTAACCATTTCATTCCTTAGTTTTATAGTAACCAAAATTTCTAAAACCACTTCTCCCCCCATTGCAAACACAAAGCATGAGTATAACTACAAAATGAGCATGTTACACTCATACGCCAACCCGGTATGAAGGACGGGTATTCTGTTAAGTATATTTCTAGAGTTAACTAAAATTAACCAACCTAATCTAATTATACACAATAATTTATGTTAATATGCTAAATACTTCCTAGTACTTTGCCTGACACACATGTGGACATACAAAATGCTTTTATGCCTAGTCAAAGTGAATAAAATCAAATTGTTACTATACTATTTCATACTTTGCCTAAAAGCTTTAAGCAAGTTAAAATGTCTGCATTATCATACTTTGCCTGTAAACATGTTTGAACATATGGTGTTTTTGTGATCTTAACCATAATGAACGCTCATTGTTTGATCAACAGTAGATTATCTTAAAAATGAGTTATCGATCTCCCTTTTTATAAACCAATTTTCTTAAAATTTAGAAATTAATAAATTTAATGATTATATATTTTGACCCATTAAACATATTCACCCTGTATAGAGGTTACCGGGACCATATCATCTACTATAGAATTTCATGTATAGGCTAAAATATGAATTACAAAGAATTTCAAACACGAATAAATACCTACATATTTTCACCTGACAAAGCAGGCTATTTCCGTTCAACACTTGGATTTAACCTAATTTAAACATGTTGTTAAGTGTTTGAAAGACTAATTATTTATACTAGAGGTCCTCCAGTGGTTAAAACTCGACCAAAAATATGTAATGCACAGACTTTTATATTTTCACCCCACACACTGTAAATAAAACATGTTTTTGGAGATTCTTCCATTTGTTTTGATTTTCTGTTTATTTTTTCGTCACCAGCATATGGCAACCCATAAGATCCATGTTAATTTTTTCAAATTTTTAAACTCATTTTTTGTGGTTATTATTGAGCCTGTTTTAGTTTATAAAAGGATTCTGCACACCTACAGGATAATATCTTTCCAACAGTATGCGTAGATTTTCCCTGCGATGCACATGAGCTGAGAAAATAGGTTTTAAAGAAACATGCTGTCTATTAATATATAGATAGATGCTTGATAGTAACTGTAGAAAAAATATAATATGTAACATGAACACGAGAATAAAGTGCCTTTACTGGACTTGAGAAACTTACCGCACTTGCCGTGCAGCAAAGAGCCACTTCACACACATTAGTTACTGCACAAATAACTATTTCATGGTAACTATGAATAATAGAGCAATACATAATTGTAGAAAATGCAGTTTTAAATATACACTTTTACTTAAAGAACAGATGTAAACTAAAATATGAAATAACCTTACTTACCATGTTTTAATATCCTTTCCTGTTCAACTCTAAACATGCAACATTACTCTCTTGAGCAAGTCTACAGTAATTTGTATCTACTATCAAGCACTTGAAAAGCAATTCCTGTTTCTTCCTATTTGCTCTTGTTGGTCAAATCAAGCTTATCATTAAGTGTGATGATAACTGTGCAGTTAGCCTCTGCAGTTACTCTCAACTAAACACTGTAGAGATGGGCGTTATTTAACATAACAGGATGAATAACAGTGTTGCGGCCACGGCAACGTTATCGCGGCAACACGTTGCCGAGAACTCCCTGTTATTATAATAACGTATCTACCAACACAATGTTGCAGGAAAGCCGCGCGGACCGCGGACAACGAAAACGAAAACATGCATTGCCATTAGTTAGTGCCGTTGCCGCAACGCTACCAGAGCATTAGAGCAACGATAACTTCTGAAACGAACTAGAATTAGAATAACGCATCCTGTCTGGACAACGCGGCAACGTCCGACTCGAGACTACAACTGGAAACTGAACTGATCAACCGACAACGGTAACTGAACGCCGCAACACCGACACCGACCGGCGGACAACGGTTTACACAGCGGCAACGAGTTGGCAATCGTTATTGAAATAACAGGTTGCCGCAACACGTTATTGGGCAGCTGCGTTATCGTTATAACCGTTGCCGGAAAACAACGACAATTCCCATCTCTAAAACACTGATCTGATTATAGCTAGTTGCTATTTTCTAGTCAAGATAAGGACAACAGATAACAAGATCTATGTTTCTTTTTTTCCTGAATTATACCAACCCTCGAACATCAAATACTAAACTTGAATCAATTTGTCAATTCTAGTTACATTAACATAATACTGTAGTTAATGTAAATACTATACTAAAAGAAGTTTGTATTACTGTATTTATTGTAACATAACATTGTGTACTTATCTTCAGTACACAATTTACTATAAATTAAATGCTTACAATTTGTTGGTACTCATACAAACCTTAAAAGAAAAATAAACTTGATTCTACGTTATATTAAAAATCACTTTTACCATCCTTTTATCCGAGTAAATTTTAAACCTAAGTTTACAAACTATATAGTCATTATAAATTCATATTATCAAAATTAAAATTAAAGATTTTACAATGTTAACAAGTGGTACTGGTGTAACATATCTGTCCAGCTTTTAGAGACTTTACAGTTTGGTTTTAAATGTATGTACTACAAATACCTGCATTTTTTATTTATAAGAGTGCATTACAACAAAATTACATCACTTTAGTAATGACTGGACAAATTGAGGAGAATTTTAAATATCATAATTTCATCAACGATTTCTTTAAATTTTATTTTAATAACCGGTTTTGGTCTTGTCTCCCTTCAGTAGAATCCCTTGTATTCATCCTTGGTTTAATTGACTCCTCAAAATATTTAAATACGAGTGTGGTTTTTTTTAAGTAAGGGCCGGTGCCGGTCTCAGGTATAAATCTGTAGTTCGCTTGAGGCTAATCACCATTTTACTGGCATCATTAGTGAACAGAATTACACTAAAAGTTCCTTCTCCATGTTAATCTTGTTGATTATTAAATATTACATATTATATTCAGTAGATTGTTTTTGTTGTGAAATTTTAATGAAGACTTTGTTATTGACTACATTAAATGTTTTATACATTTTTTATGTTTTATTTATAATTAAATTCTATAAATCCTGTTATTTAGTTTTAACCTTGACATTATCTTCTTTATTAAGCCTTTTGGCTAGTCTATACCGGTACAAAGAGTTCCACAAATGTGAAACAACTATTTTATTTATTATTACTAAATACATTTTAAGAAAGGGCTTTATATAATACTAGCTGTTGTACCCGTGCTTTGCAACGGGAAGAGGACACAAAATATAAACATTTTAATCTTTACATCTGTTGCATAATAGTTATATAATAGATGTGTATACACATCCGCCAACGCTTTTAGAAACAAAATTCAACTTTTATAGCCGTAATAGAAACGTTTAAGTTATGACTTTTAAATCTGGTAAGTAGTGGATACCACCATTTTGGTTTTGATTAATTTTAAATCTTGTGTAAGCTGATATATGAGAAAAACTAACCAAATCTTCGAATAAAACTTTGACATACATGATTTACCTTCATATCCCTTAATTACATATCTTTTAATTTATTATTGACATTTTAAATTTCAATTTTGAAGTTGCAAAAATACTAATTATTAAATTTAAATGAATATTTTTTTATTTCACTCTTTTTATATTAAATCACAAATCCTTCCATCTTTAGTTTCTTCACTCACAATAAATCATTAGCAAAACTAAGTCAGCTCCTATAAGCTTTAGAAATATTGCTGTGCCTTATCAATACAGTCTTTTGAAATATTAAAGAAACTATATCCAACGATGTAAAAACTACTTTACGACTAACGAACTAACCGATGTAAACTGAGCTGTTGTTTATATCGTTGACTATATCTATAGGTACTATAAAAATGTTTAACAAATAATTTAGCATTAAAGACAGCGGACAAAACTAATATGATTATCAAAGCATCAAACACTAAAAAATGTAATAGCAAATACAGTATATGTTTCATTGCATTTCTGATTTTACTCTACAAAAATATCAACAAACAACTTAATATACAAACCAGTTCTTTTAATCAGTTCCATCGTCCATTGCCTTTACATTTTCACACTTACCATTAAGTAAACATAGTAACAGATATTTAATTGATTTTAGAAACAAAAGAACACTGTGTACTGCTTAGTTGTATGATATTTTCCTTGGTTTAATTTAATCAGTGGTGTGGCAAAACAAATAATAAATGTATCAAATAAAGTAAATGTGAAGTGAAAGCTAGGTTAAGATAAAATAAGAGTATTTTGTATGACCATTTTATAATTAAATATAGTTACACATATACAACAGATTTTAGAAAACAAAAATCAACAACGTACAATTTAGTTATTGGTGATATTCTATAGTTTAATTTAAGCATAGGTTTAGCAAAACACAATAACTTAATTTACCTAAATATACATATAAAAAACAATATGATGTGCAAGTTATGTTAAGTTAATCCAACCCATGTTAAGCAGTTAGAATTTATTTAAAGTAGCCTCCAAATTCATACAAAACATCTATACATTGTAATTTTCATACTGTTTCCATGAAAACATATCAATGACATTGTTTTCATAACTTAGACGCTTTAAAAAATCCAAAGCAGAGCCGGAGTTGATACAGCAACGGTTATAGAATCTTTTTTTTATAATCATTGACATAGTTTTATAATAGATAATCCATGATAAAAGGTTAGATGAAAATAAACCTACTTCATAGTTATGGAAAATATTATATTTAATTTCTTTGTATCAGTTGTCTGAAATTGTGAGATATTAAGTTTAGCAGTTCTTCTTGTTTACATTTACATGTCAAACAAGTAAACAAACATTGTTAGTGTTCTCATCGCAGCCATGGAGACCAATCAATATTTACTTTTAAAATGTTCACCTCAGAACTTTAAAGCCAAAGGGGCAAATCCTACGGTCAGTACCGAAATGTGAATAGTCCTATAATGGTCCTTGGTATGGTAGCTATATTTTTGTAAAATTTAAGCCCAGTTGGTTTAGTAGTTTTTGCACCTATTAGTAATACACATACAGACAGACACCATTAGATTTTTATATAATAGTATAGATTAGGCTATAAGAAGAATGACGAAGCACCTGTCCATTTATCTATAACGTCTGTACTTTTATGTGCTAATAAACATGATTTGATTTGTTTTGATAAACAAACAAGCTGCAACAGTTTTCTTTTCCTCCATAAGAGTAACATGGGCATTTTAAATGTTCAGTTTTGTTTAAATTTTTATTGGCATATATCTGGTTTTTTAAATTATTATCTTCTTTCAAAATATTGTATATTTTGTTAGGTTAATTGCTCTTTAATTAGTGTGCTAAATTTTGTGTGTATGTTAAAACAATGAAATATACCTATATTAGTAAGGGAGCAGTAAATAATTTTCAGAACATCAATATTACAAAATGGGTTTGGACAGCTTTCCCTTAAAAAGGGTTTAATAACACTTAAATTGAAATGTTACAGACAAATAACAAAAAAACGTGAATTTGTTTGAACCTGCAAACATACCAGAGGTTAATTTATTTAAAACAGTTTCAAATGTTGGCCCAAGAGAATTAAAGCTGCTGTACAAAAGTACCGGTAATCCTGATCATTAGTAATATAAGCTACTAAGAAATGATTGTTCTGTGGCAGTGTTAAGATAGGTGACAGAATCTCGATGATGTAATAATTCTACAGTCACCACACACAATGTGTTACACATACAATGTTAAATTAGGTTTTCATATCTTGAAGAAAATCTTATCAGATCAAACATTGAATGGGCGTAGTGAAACAATGGTTGGATATTTTAAATAAATGGATTTACCTGTTAAAGTGATCTTGACCAGTTTCATTTATGTTTATCTTATTCAGTTGAATTTCCTCAGTCGATGTCAAGGATTCGAAAATCAGTAAGTTTTGAAAATCATTCTGTAATTTTGTACTGCAATCCAATCAGTTTATGTTTCAACACCCGATGAAACTTAGTAAAATACAGTAATATTTCTCGGAATCTTTTTTAAACCAGACAACCTTTTCTGTATAATATATATTACAGTGATTGCAGTTGCTTTGGTCGCTCAAGCTAGAACTTTATCTGATAGTACATTGTAAAGACACAACTTATCCAACACCGTATGTAATGAATTGTATACGATAGATGTAAAACAATCTAACTTTTCGAATTCAAGGTAATTAAAATATAATTTCTCATCCACTTTTCGAACAGTTGATTTCTAAGGTGAGATTATGTTTGATTTCATAACACAAACTATTAGTATTACATTGGCATTCTGTCAATCAGGTGTTATTAATCTGTAAATAAAATGTGAATAATTTTGCAGCAGCAACAACAGTATCAGCTGTGTAGTGAAACTCAGAGGACTTCCCTGGACTGCAACTGTGGACGATGTCGTTAATTTCTTTGGTTTGTAAACATTACGTACAATTTAATGCTTAGATAACTTAAGTGGCTTGTTGTAAATGCTTTGTAATAATTATTATTAATTAATTAATTTGTTTATTTGAAAAATCAAAAAAATCTTACAACATTTTATAAACAAAGCTTGCTGCAAAAGCCAGGAAAAATTGGCTTGTCTGCAGCTCATAGAGATAAACTTGTTCTAGATAACAATGAACTTTGTCCCTTGGTCAGTCCTTCTCCATATTACACTCTGGTTTTCCTTGTTTCTTGTCAAGATCTGCTATTATATTGTTGTTTTGACCTATTCTCTACCTTTCTATATATAAGACTAGCTTGCTTTAAAACAACTTGAAACAATTATCTTAAATAAATAAAATGTATAACAATAAACAGCATGCATTAAATTACTGACCATTGTATTAGTAGTTTTTAGATAATTACTTGGGTAGTGATTAGGGTGCGGGACTTCTGTCCTCTGCAGCCCTCGGTTCAAATCCAGCCAATCACCAAGCAAAAAATATGATTTTAATTGTTCTGAAAATAGTTTTTGCTTAGCCAAACAAACGCTGTATTTTCCAACGCCTTCCCCCAAAAAGATGTTCCTTACCCACACAAACAAAGTACATACTTAACTTTGAAATGGCAACCATACCAATATATAGGTATTTTAAGCCAAGTAAGAATGGAGATGAGTGTAGGATGAGTGGGGGCGATCTTTTAGTCTTGTTAGTGACTAAGGCACGACACTTTCCTTAGACACAACTGTTAATTAATAGTTTAATTAAAAGTTTCTGGGTAGCAGGAGCACTACTATAATGTTTATTCTAGTTTAGTTTATTATGATAACCTCTTAGCAAGACTATTTTTCCTGACCACATCATATAGGAATGAGGTCTAAAACTGGATCCTAAGAGAATAAGGGACATAATTAATGTCCTTGTCCTTGATCATGAAACTTTTAAGCTATATCAAGCTGGCAGTATCATTAGGAAAGGTTTCATATCAATGATTAGAAAATCATGTTTCCTTACACACATACTGATGTTTCAGTATTTATGTTGACAAGTCAACAAATATATTTTCTCCTGTTGAATTGTAACTTACCAAACACATACAATTATTTTTTTAATTTTGTTTGAATAAATGCATCAGCAGGTGTTAACTTAAGTAATTAATAGTTGTTATATGTTTTTAGATGATTGCAATATCAAGAACGGAACTATGGGAGTCCATTTGGTAATAACAAAAGAAGGACGGCCAAGTGGGGTAGCTTATGTAGACTTGGAATCCCAGGATGATGTGGAATTGGCTTACAAAAAGGATGGTCAATACTTAGGGGAGAGGTACATAGAAGGTAAACTATTGTTTTTATTTTTTGTAAAGAATAATTTTTTCAGCATTATTTTTGCTTAAAAGTTTTGTACACATTTTTGATTAGAATATATTATTCAGGAATCACAGTTTTAAAACCGTATGAGATAGAACTAAACTTTAAATGTAGAAAATGTTTGTTTTAAGACCTTTGTACCCCACACGCTATTACATTTTCCAAAATTCATTCTATTTTTAAAATTAGTAAACTTTGGCGCAGTGGTACATTGTACCGGTACACTTGAAGGTAATTTTGGAAAGGGCTTCTTTTCATTAATCTGGGATACAAATTGTGTTCCCTTGCATTAATGTAGGCGGTTGCAAAAAAATTAACTGTAAGACCCTGAGTTTTTAGACATTTTAAACACCCTGTAAGCATAAAGATTTAAAGTTATTTTCTTAAATCAAAATAATCAGTGAACAAATACCTTTAAAATGAGGTATCACTTGTCCGGATTTTAAATTTTCCAAACACTACCCATTTGGTACATTTGGGAGATTTCAAAATTATTTTTACAAATTCTACAATGTAAAACATGGGGGATTTAATTACTAATTAGTTACAAAAGATCTACTTCAATTAGTTTGACTGCTATAATTTAATACTTTAATACTTTTAATACTTTTCATTGAAATGGCGACCATACAAATTAGGTATTTTAAGCCAAGTATGAATGGAGATAAGTGTAGGATGAGTGGCACGATCTTGTAGTCTTGTTAGGGACTAAGGCCGACATATTCCTTAGACACAGCTGTTAAATAATGGCCCATACAGCTAATGGCAGCTAAGGGACCTACAGTTTATAGTGGAATCCGAACCACATTTTTGCCTTATGGTATTAACGAATTGGTCTAATTATCAGGATAGTACGGCAGACAGTCGTAGTACTCACTAGTGCGGACGTAATAATTGTGTACGGCTGTCTGTCTCACCCTGTATAAAGATGTTATAGATAACCAGGAAAGTTACTTTGACTGATTTACTTATCTAGTGTTCCAAGCAACTGTAAGTGAGATGCAGAGAACGATTAGAAGAAGCAAACAAAGCATCCAACGAGCAATATCCGATGCTTGTGTCAGAGTCAGAGGTCTTCCATACAAGACAAGTGAACAGGATGTTATCAACTTTTTTGAAGGTTGGTTTTTTCCATTATCAACTAACCTGCATTATGCAGGCAGGTTACTTGCTTCAGTTAATGTATTTTAAGAAAACTAACCATTGTAACACTGTAAGGTAATATACCCTGATTATGGAGATATGTAGGCATGCCATTCCCATATCAAAGTAGAAGCCAATTTTAGAATGAAAATCTCGTAGTTGATTAAAGTTGATAAAGGTTGAAAATCTCGTAGTTGCATAATCCTTGTCAGAGTATGCTGATGCCAATTACTTATTTCTTTTGTAACCAGATTGTGAGGGAAGGAACTTTTTAACTGAAAAGAAAGCTCACAGAGAAATTTCATTTTTGAGCAGAGCGAGCAAAGATCTTATTCTACACTCCTGCTTTTGTTTTCCACATACTCCTCCTGAACGGCTGAAGGGATCTGCATGAAATTTAGCACAGTCATAGTAACCAACAATCGGAAGGTATAAATCTCATTTAAGATTCATACCTTACAAATTAGACAAAGGGCTTTTCTCTACGTTGATTTACATTTTTACAAATTGAAAGTGGGTCTTATGGGTTTATTGTTCACTACGATATTATTTGCAAGATAAATAAGAGGTAAACAAAAGAGTGTAACATATGTTGGTCAACGACTCATCTAAACTAGTGTGTTCCAGATACTTTTAAAACTTTACTTTGAAATGGTTTAATACATTTATACATTTACATTTAAAACATTTAACATTTAGTACATTTTAATTCATTTAACACATTTAATACATTTACCTCTAGAACAAAAGGGAAGAACAATTGGATTAAAATCGTTGAGCATAATTTACTACAAAATGAATAACTAATTAGGGTTCCCGGAACTAGGCTAATGCCCCATTGACTTATGACACTCCAAAAAGCCATTCCATGTACATGAACCAAATATGCCATTGACTTTGAATACTCAATTAGACATTCTATTTAAGTGAACCAGTGTACCATTGACCTTGGGTACTGCAAATAGGCATTCTATTTATGTGATCCAAATATTCCACTGATATTGGATATTGCAAGTAGAAAATGAATTTATAAAAATAGATGAAGCAAAGAAAAGTATTGGATTAATATGCTAGCTCCGCTCAATATTGCAAGCAGATAACTGCATTAGCACACCTAGTAACAATAGGATAGAGTTGCAACTTGGGCAACACATACAACGATACAACTATGTTCAACTCGTATGAAAAATTTGCTACAGCTGGTCTAGCCCCTCTCTACTCCAGTATACAAAATCAATCATAATACCCAATGAATTAAAAGTTTTAAAATATTTCAATAGGAAACAGTATGAAAGAATGTGTCTTTCAGGTTTAGACATATTACCTGATGGAGTATTTTTGGTACACGATGATCAAGGAAGAACTACAGGGGAGGCGTACGTGCAGTTTAGAGATCAAGAAGAAGCGGAACGAGCACTCAAAAGGCACATGGGACGACTGTATCACAGGTAAAACCATCAGTCGCCATTATAACAAATGTAGATCTCAGGTAATAAATTAATTGAAGCTATATTTTGGTCCATGAGAATCACAGACAGTAGACAAATCAAGAGGAATCACCTTCAAATCTAAAGAATAACTTCTGGATCCTGAGTAAAATTCATCATGGAAATTCCTGGTTAGGATGTAGTATTTCCTTGTGAAATTCTGCATGGGTTATCGGTGCTATTGATGCTCCTGATAAATCTATGATATACAGGTTTGTTTGAGCTGTGATAAACATAACAATAAAAAAGTGGTGTAACTATACTTAAATTTGCATTATAATTGGAAATACAGTAAATGTTGGATTAATAAGTAAAGTATGCTTAACTAGCAACAAATTGCCAAGCAAATAAGTAAGGAATAGCATTTACTCACAAGGTGGAACTGAGCAATTTTTTCAAAGCTTTAAAAATACAGAAAAAGTCAATATTCTCTTAATGAAAATAGAATTCAAGGTATATTCAGCTCAGTTTGTTGTCTATTTAGTGTTTAAATGTGAGAGTTGTCCGTAAATTAAGGTCTCCATCCATCTTTCGCAAAGAGGCAGGCTAGTTCAAATATGAAACCAACATCATGTTTCTTACTTCGTTCACTACTTTTCAGATGGTTCCCACCTCTAATGGACGATTACTCTGGTCATGTTATTGAATATGGTTGTGGAAGAAAATTCACGCTCCCACCAAATACAAAATTAGTTCTGTTATTAAATTTCTGTGTTCTCACCTGTCAACACAATTGAAGTCCAAAGCAGTTGACGGACGTATGAAGTGAAATGTTCGCATTTAAAAAATGTGCGAAAGGGGTGAAAGGAGTTTGAAAGATTTTAAATTTAGCACAATGCTTTCCATGGTGGAGGTTGACTGTTTTTTTAATCAGTTTAATCTGCCCAAAGTTAGGCGAATTTCACAAACGTATCTAGTGACTCAATGAGAGAGATTATCAAACTAATACAGTCGAGCTAGTTGTTAAAATACCTTAATCCGATGAGCGGCGACTGGTTTTAACCCAGCAATGGGGTCATCCTCAGGCTAAGAAAGGACATAGAATTCTCTGAAGAGGTTGTTAAAAAGTCTATAAATATGAAACAAAGAACAGTAACAATTAAACACATTTTTACATAAAAACGTTTTGCAAGAAATTGACTGCTTGGCAGACGGTACGTGTAAATTGAGTTATAAGTCCAGACTGTAGTCATTGCCGTCTTGTCCATCTGCCATCCCACTCCCCCTCTTTCAGTTCTTATCAGGTCCTTTCCGTGTTGTTACTTTCTTTCAAAGCCGACTGCTGTTTCATACAATAAATTACTTTCAAAAGATGCTTTTTTCAAAATGTGTTGGGATTTTTAGTATTTAGTGTTGGACTTTATGACAACCTCTTAAGAGTAATTCTATGACCTTGCTTTGCCAGAGGATGACCCCATTGCTGGGTTGAAACCGGTCGCCGCTCATCGGTGACATGATCACATTAACTGATTAAGGTATTACCTCTAGTATTAATTTATATTGTGATCCAGGAGGCAAAAACAACAAAAAATAAATAATACAGTCTCTATGAGACTATCAGGACTATGCTCACCTTTGTAAGTCTGAAACACGCCGATCTACCAGCAAAGTTTCCTAATCAATCATTGTCACAATGGAAACTGATGAACATCAGCTTCGGGCCCCGTTGTGCAAATATTTACATGCTTTTGCGCACTGCCTAAGCCACTAATGCACATTTGCTACCCTAAACCACTTTTCTGCACACACATCTGTCAACTGGTATCAGTAATCAGATTAACAGGGATCGATCCCCTTCCTAGTTCCTAAAGAAACCTAACACAATTCATATTAGTGGGGGAGTTTATTTTCATTTCCAACAACTTTCAATATTATGAATAGACTAATCGTTTTATAAGGAAGGATAGGCAATAGACAATAGACAATAATCTTTATTGACATGTTTGCTGAGAGAAGTACATGCGTCAGAATAAAAATAAAGTTTGTGGATTTAATATGTTGTTAAAGCTGGTTATCAAGGAATTTTTTTTCTGAGTAAATGGCCTTTCTTGCAGCCAATTCTCTTTCTTGCAGTTAATTGGTTCTTGAAACGGTGAATTGTTCATTTCTAAGTTGTTCTGGTAGGTTATTGAAATAGGAACGAGCTAGAATAGTAGTCCGGAGCCCGACGTTGGTTTGAGATCTGAACCAGCTTGCTTGGTTACGACTGGAGTTAGATGGAGACCTTAATTTACGGACAACCCTCGTATTATCCTTTTAAGAAAATAACCTATTATTTCAAAGCCTATATTATCATTGACTTTTGGATACCATTCCATCCATGTGGATTAACCGTGAACAATTTTCTATTACAAAGGACGATATTTAAATAAACAACTGACTGAGTGTCCATAGACATTTTTAAAATGATATGATACTTTAATACTTTTCTTTTAATACTTTAATACTTTTAATACTTTTAATACTTTAATACTTTAATACTTTTAATACTTTAATACTTTTAATACTTTAATACTTTTAATACTTTAATACTTTTAATACTTCAATACTTTTAATACTTTTCGATGAAATGGCGACCATACTAAGTAGGTATTTTAAGCCAAGTATGAATGGAGATGAGTGTAGGATGAGTGGCGTGATCTTGTAGTCTTGTTAGTGACTAAGGCCGACATTCCTTAGACACAGCTGTTAATTAATAGCCCATACAGCGAATGGCAACTAAGGGACCTACAGTTTATAGTGGAATCCGAACCACATTTTCGCCTTGGTATATACGAGTTGGTCTAATCAGGATAGTACTGCGGATAGTTGTAGTACTCACTCGTGCGGACGTTAATCCACACCAGAGAGTATCACATCCACAGTGCATGCCTATAAATATCCACAATTCGTGACCTCCTAGTAGCTGGATTACAGGACGACGCCACCCGTCCCAGTCTGGTCAAAGAGTTACACATGAAGAGGCACATCAAAGTAAAATCAGACTGTATTTTATTAATTTTTTGTTAGTTTTCATCTAGTTGTCATCTTGTGTGTAAGTTCTTTGCATCTTAGTTTGACTAGGTGTATGTATTTATAATGTAACATAGAATCCACTCCAAAGCTTTGTAAAATGTCAGAGTCATAAACTAAGTTTTTCATTAGGTATATAGAGGTGTTTAGAAGTAGTTTGGGAGAGTTGAGGCTCGCTCAGTCGCCCCAGACAGATCAAGAGGAGTACCTCCCTCCCCCTCCCCCTCCACAGACCCAATACAGAGGGCCGGTTATGAACAACAGGGGTTATCAAATACTGAGACCACTGCGATTTTCTGGTTATCCAGGTATTAATCTCAATTTTTTGTATTTTGTACACTACAGTTTCAGATTTTTGCTCTTTTTTAAGAGAAGAAAAATGCATGACAATTAATTATTCTAAGAGCACGCGGTGTACAACTATCTCCATTTCATTGAGAGAAAGAGACGGGCAAAGAGGAATATGTGGAATTAACATGATTGTTTGCAACTTCTGCCTGTGCAAGTATGAACACTCTAGGCAAGAAGTAGAACCCTGTTTAAATTAAACTAGGGGACCATAGCAGCAATTGCTACTTTATTGCTATGCATACAACTTTAAATGAAATACACACTTTTTTACACATTTAGTTGCGGTCCACATATAACACCAAACATAACAATGTATACATCATCTGGTATGCTTAAAACAGCTTATAGAAACACTGTAGCAGTACTTCCATTAGAAAATGACCGGATCTTTGATGGCCTATGGGGCAGAGCAGTTTAGTTTTTGACACTTCTGATATTTTTCCCATCGTCCTTGGATCTTAAGCTTTAAAATGAATCCTCAACAGCCATGCTACCTTTTTCCTAGCTCGAGATATTTCGTGGGGAACGATATATGGAATTAACTATATAGACTAGATACATTTTCATGAAACATCAAGTTCTTCCATTATTTTGAGTGACATCAAGCTAATAAAACTACAAAACTCAAGAGTTCTGTTGAGTGTTGTTCTAATTCCTGTCAGTAATTATATATATACTTCGTTCTCTAGGCGAATTGAAGGGGAAGTTCCCCCACCACTTTTTTGTATTTAATGTATGTTGCTAGCTGTTGAGCTATTATTAAAGGTAAGGGTTAAGTGGAGGGGATAGATTTCTTTCCCTAAAACCGCCTAAATATTGTGCACGAAGTTTATTAAATGAGAATAATAATGCCATACTGTGTAGGTAGATAACCTACAATCAGCTGATGACCAGCTGACCATTTATCTATCAATAGTTATTTGTGCAACTAGTGAGAAAAGTGAGCAATTGACTCACTCAAGAGAAATCCTTACTCACGAGCCGTAGGCGAGTGAGGAATGGTTTCTCGAGTGAGGCAATTGTACTTTGAACTCGAGTTGCACATTATACTTTTCCTACAGTTACCATAAAACAAATAAATTTGTGAAGAAACATAACCTATTTTTACACAAAAGTGAACTTTTAATATAAGTGAAGTGACAAATACAACAGTACAACAGCTGACCAGCTGATTTACAGCCAGTGCTGCCAACGTATTTCGCGCGCATACGACGTTGCCTGCAGGTTACGCGCTCACTATTTCGTGCCTTCACGTTGAAAATCTGGAGTGAGACAAAGTAATTAGAGTGAGACAATGTTAACATTGTCTCACTGATGAGCGAATTGGCCACTTTGCTTTCTCAAATCAGTGAGAGAACATGTACATTGTTAGTTAACTGTAGGAAAAATATTTTACTAACATCCCAATGATCTATGTCATAAAAGCCTGTTTTTCATAGACAGATACATTAGACAACAATGGAATGGCGCCAGATACCCACCATACGACCAAAACCATGGAAGACAACGGGACCCAGAACCAAGGTACCACCAGGGCGAAGGTAGAGAACGTAAATCAAATGCTTTGCACATGCGAGGACTTCCTTACAATGCTACTCGAGATGACATTACGGAGGTAAGACCAATCAACTGTGACTATGGTTTGTTTGAAGCTCATTATTGGTGAAGGTGAATTTAAATTATTTAAGGGAATGTTGCACACATTTTCCATCACAAATAGTGAAAATAAAAACAAAGTTTTTCATAACGTTTAGGGTTTTGGATCTGATTCCATCCTCAGCTGAGAATGTATTAAAAACTTTACAAGGATAGTATACAAACACATCCAAAGCTGGAAAAACAGAATAAAAACACCCACAGAACAAGTATACTGTAGTAGTCAAACAGATATAAAACTAAACACACCTGCCGCAGCAAACCTGCAGACTAAGCGAATTTCCATTTGCCTTTATAGATTTTTACTCAATATTTTCTTTAAGTTGTCAGATTTAACCTCTACTTTAAACAAACAATCAATTTAATGAGTAAACATGGGCATTTTTTATTTACACTTTTTTCTCTCTCTATATCCGGTAAGCATACAACAACGCTTTAGTGTGCTAAGTTTTGTTTAGGCTCTACAAAATGGTTTTGAAAGAAATTACAACGAAGGTGTGTAGCCTACCTAACAAAGTATTTCAAATTTAATAGCCAAACATATTCTTTTTACGATTTTCAACAAAAATAACTAGACCTAATTTAAATTAAAATAAATTAAATCCATTTCTGGGGAAAAAACTAAAATTTAAATAACAATGTAGGATAACCACACTCTGGTAAATAGCCAAATGAGATAGAAATCCTAGGCATATCTACAGAATTGCTCACCATTTTTACTAGGAAATAAATAATAAGACATAGGCCTAGATTTAATCAATGATTACAATGGGAACCATAACTTACTTCAGACTGTTACAGGAGTTACTATGTAATTAGAGTACGGTAGTGAATATTAAATAGATTTGTTTGTACATTTTTAGGTAGAATCCCAAAATCATGTATTTCTGGTGTCTTTGCCTCCTGATCACAAATTTAAAATAATACTAGAGTTAAAAATACCTGTAATCGGTCAGAGTGATCAATGTCACCGATGAGCGGCGACCTGTTTCAACCCGGAAATGGGGTCATCTTCAACCAATAAAAGAACATAAATTCACTCCAAAAAGGTTGTCAAAAAGTCTATGAATACATAACGAAGTACTACACTTAAATACATTAAGTGGAGTTCTACTTCTAAGTAGTTCACTTCTAAGTGTAGTCTTCTTTTATCGCTGCTGGGTTGAAACCGGTCGCCGCTCATCGGTGACATTGATCACACTGACGGATTAAATAGGTATTTTAAGTTTTAACCTCTATTAAGTATTAAAATCGTGTGCAGTTAATTTGTGAATATTGGAATAGCATATGTACCTACCAATTGAGATGATTAAGTTACATTCTAAAATTGAAACTAGCACATAATTTTGCCTATCGTAATAATCCACTACTCACCTAATAGCCTATTATCTACTTGCTTATTCATGTATTTAGGAATACTGTGAAGTAACAGAAATGAATTTGATCTTTAACTGCCCTGCACAGTTTCAGAAGAGCAAAGACAGCTGCTCGGCACAGAAGAAGAGTCATCTGACCGCCACAGCAGCGACGGAGAAGATGAGATACCAAAGGAGGTGTGGACTATCAATGAGGAACAACAAGAGTACTACAGGACACAGTTCTGCAACCTGCAGCCCGACCCTAGCTGTCTGTTGCCAGGACCCACGGCCAGACAGTTCTTTGAGAAGTCCAAACTGCCTGTGCAGGAACTCCGCAAAATATGGTAGGCCTATTATATTACAAATCTCGATTGGCAAACACATATAATCTGGCAGCGGTCCGCGAGTGTTAGTTACGACTTCTACGAGCTTTTCATAAAGCTTGAAGCACATACCATATTTTGAGTCCCCATTAGGCTAGGTACTGTGTGAAAATCATCTAATAAACTATACCCCCACCGCAGCAAACCTGCAGAATGAGCAAATTTTCGTTTAACTCACCTGGCTGGATTTTCACTATAATATTCCTGTAAAATTGTCAGATTTATCTCCCCATTTAAATAACATAAGTTTTAATGAGTAAGATGCTTACTTATGTTTGCTGCTAGAGGGAAGGTAGAAAGGTTTTTTTTGTTTTAGCGAATTTCCCTATAGGGAAGTAGCTATTACCGTAGGTCTCATGGTAAGACCTAAGCCCGGGACCGATTTACTTTTTCATTTTGATGTCCCCAGAGGCCAAAAACACCATTCGTTCAAATTTTTATATATCTATATATAGATATATATATATATATATATATATATATATATATATATATATATATATATATATATATATATGTGTCCATCCGCACGATAACTTGAGTAATTTTTGTCCGATTTTGATAAAATTTGGTTTGAAGGTGTAAGGCGGGATAAACTTGAATGAGTTCGCGAACCAGCATGATCGGACTATGGGAACGGGGGTTTATGGGGGGTTTTATGGGGTAAAGATAGGTGTTTCCCATTTTTGCCCCTAAAAACACAAAATTTCACAATTTCTTTTTAAACCATTTTGTAGAGCTTAAAAAAACAAATAATTTAGTATATTGAAGCGTTATTATGCGCCTAATTGTTACGGAGAAAATTCAAAAAAATTGTAATTTTAAAATTCCCATGTTATTCTTATGGAGAATAAGTCGACTGTTGCAGTTTGCTTGTTTATGAACATATTTTGATCGATTTTGGAAAATACTTTTATTTCTTACTAAACTATTATCATTTCATAAAAAAATCTTTTTTACCCTCCCTGTTGCAGCAAACCTAAGGTACTTGTTAAACTAATTCTATTTAAATAGGAAATAAATGTGCTATTTTTATGGAGGCATTTTAGTGTAAATCCAATCAGGTCAATGGAAATTCGCTTAGTCTGCAGGTTTGCTGCGGCGGGGGTATTTTTTATGTTGGTAGCTTAGTTTGAAATTGTAACTACAACAGTTTATTTACTCTCCATAAAAATAACATGGAGCATTTATTTTCCCTGTTTCAACCCTTACAACAAAACTGAATGAAAGTAACTACTAAAATGTAAAACTATTGGTTTACAATAAATTCTGTAGTAACACTGCTGATAGTATGTTATAATTTTGTATATAGGCTATATGTTTTACTAAGCCAAATGGTTTTTAGCTAGCCTGTTCTAAAATTTTGTTTATTTAGGAATCGCAAAAGTTTAATCATACATTTTGTAATAAAGAACACTGACTCGCCCAGAACTACAGTTTAACACAATGATTACCTGAACCACAAACTTTCTGATGTTTTAATGTACATTTTGCAGGCAACTAGCGGATGTGACGAAAGATGGTGCGCTGTCCCTGGCTGAATTCAATGTTGCAATGCACCTGGTGGTGTTGAGGAGAAATAACATCCCGCTACCGGACGTGTTGCCGCCCGCTCTACTGCCCAGCGTGACCGGCTCACGCGCGTCTAGTCCAGCTCTCAGCACGGCTGGGTCAACCAGCTCACCACACCGGGGGAAAGAGGCAAGTACAATCATTAGTCAAAGCACTCATGTCAGCCTAACACTGCTGTTGAAAGGCGGACTTTGCAACTAGCCTACCCACCTTTATTTTTGGAACCTAAATCAAGACAATTCAACCCCACCTCTATAGGCTATCTTCTCTCCGAGACTTTCTTAAACATCTCATGCTCCAACACCTCGATTGTGTTAGAACCTCTAGAATTCTCCCCAACAACTCTATGGCATTAACCAGACCATTCAGAACCAAACCAACAGAACACAAACTAACCACAACAACACATAACTAGTGTGTCCAGGAGTTAAATTTAAAAATCCTGCTTTCCGGGACGAGAAGATCCCGTTATATCTTGCTTTAATACAACAAAAACTCCCCTTTTCTCCCACATGTATATTCCAGTTCTATTGCAAGTGGACTTTTTGGTGTATAGTTTTTAAATTCCTCTTTAAACCTTGCACTTATTGATAGAAACATTTAATCTGTCAATAGGTTAGTTTTTTTTAGAACATCAGTATAAAAAAGAAAAACTGTTGTGAGAGCCACATATCCCGTTTTATCCGACATCCCGTCATAATCCAGCACACAGTCTAAAAATCCTGTTTACGGGGTTAAATGTTAACAAGTTGCTTGTTTGGAATAGACTATTATTGTTTCATAATATCTACACTCAGCATCAAAGCTCCAATTTTTCCAAAGCTGAAGAGGATTAAGTTGTAGAACAACCCTAGTTGGCTAACTATTAATCACCCAATGAAATATGAGGAGCACTTTTTGTCGGTGGTTAATATTTTGCGTTAGAGTATGTTAGTCTTTCACGCATGTTAAATAACTGTAATAATGTAAAGATCCGTGTAAATGTAGATGTTAGCATAGTTTGGTAAAATGTAGATGTATAATTTTGGTGTTTTTCCCTAAAACATTATGTCTTTAGGTATAAAAAATGTATTCCAGTGTGAGTTTGGGATTCTTATCATTACTAACTAGTGTAGAAATAGATATATGCCAGCAAGTGTGAAATGTGTGCTCTAGTTTTTTACGATCATTGTTTTTATTTCAGTGGACCAAGTTTGTTGATTCACCTACAAGCTCAGTTTCATCTCCTGGACCCAAACCTGTGAATTTCGACTTCCATAAATCTGCAGTAGAACAAGTAAGACCACTTTTGTTTCAGTAGTTAATTAGTAGGTTTTAAATTTGATATTATTTTTGTTCATATGAATAATATGTTATATTGAAACATCATATCGTAGTTTAGAGGGATCTAGATATATAATGGTATCCAACTTATTTAGACAGTTAATGAATGGATGCCTGCTAATAAAAACATGCCGCTCAATTACTTTGTCTGATACCCTATACTTTTATGCTAATCCTTACAAGTAGGCACTCTATATAACCTTGTAATTAAATTTTAAATAATTACTGACCTATTTATTGAATAACTTCTTGATCAGCATTGTAGGCCTACGTGTTATTAAATTTACGGAAAGTAAATAAAAGAAACGTCTTATAACACTTAAAACATTTATTCACGCTTATACTGTTACAAGACGGTAAATATACAAAAAAGATGGTAAGTGGTGATCGATTTCGATTGGACACTCCAATCATTATCAGACCCAACAGGCGAATATTTTAAATTTGATACTGGACAATTTTTACTTGGTCTGTCAAGTGGTCTTGTTCTTTTACATCTGAATAAAACACTCTTGATTATCGTTCTTATACTTTCCACACATTTCCTGCCCAAACAAAAATTTCATTTTTTGTGACAGTGAGTTTATGCTTTTTAAGGAATTACTATGAACATTTTCTGTCACGATTAGTAAAAACTAAAAAGTAAAGTTTTCACATCCTTTGGGATCTTGAATTTGATCCCATCCTCAGTCGATAAAGTTTCTAAAATATAAAAAGATTTTTACACAAACCCAGTCATGGGTTTTTTTTTACTTATGGTTAGGGATAGTTTCTGGAAATATATCTTAAACAACATGTCCTTCCCTCCTTAACCTACCATTGGTCACGTTGCTCACGTTCCACAAGCTATAAGGAGCTGCCTAACATCAAGTCGCTTACAGTTTTTCTGCCATAAGCCTCAACTTTGGGTTGGAACTGAAATATTTTTGAATAGCTATGCATGGAAACGCACATTAAGAGCCGGCTGGAGCCAGCGAAAATTTCGCCTTTTGGCAGCGCCTGCAATACGTGAGATGCGGTAGCGCCACTATCGGTGGCCACTAGGGGAGTTACGTGCTCTTGCTCTATTCACAGAACTAAACCTAGGCTTCGAGAACAACACACAGTGTAAAAAAAACACTGAATAACCGCAAGGAACCGAGCAAGATAGTAACGTAGCCCTTCCTCGACTCCATATCCATCATAAATCATAACAGCTGAATGTTTGTCGGGTTTGGTCGGGTCTGACCTGACCTTCACTATAGCTTGCTATGCCACTTTGAAACAATTGTAGTACAAGTCATTGATATAACTTTATTACAAGATTGAATTATTTTAAAACCATTTTTAACAATGTTTAGATATAAGTTTTATTACAGTTATCGTTATTTAAAAATCAGTTTGAAGCTTTTTCCTAAGAATGTTTGTTTGAGCGATTAAAATTTTATCAAAGATCCTAATAATTATATCAACCATTTTTTAAATCTAAGATTTGACTAACATACGTTTCAAAACAGTTTTAACAAAATAATCTTTCTAAACAACATATGAACAGTTTTAACATTTGGTTAGTAGCTAGTCTTTCAATTGCTTTAAAGAGTTTTAAAAATAATTTCCAAAAATGTAAATTCGACTAAACCGATATGTACTAACGTAAGTTACAACAAGTTTGACTAATCTTTAAATTAATTTTTAAATGAAATTGATATTAAACGACTTGTATGTCTAAGATTGTATAAAAGAACAGTTCATGTAATAAAAACGGTATGTACGTTGAACGATTTCAACGCGTGTTGTTTAGTAAATTGTATTAAAGTGGGTAAGTATTTTTGTATCCATGAGTGAAATGTTATTTTAATCAAATTCGTTACAACTTACAAATAGGCCCTAATGTGAGGCATATTCGTATAATTGTCTTAAATGCAAGTAGGCGGTCTTCCCTTTTTAATGTAAAAACACTGTTGATTTTTCTCAACTCCATAAATTTCTTAGGGAGTATATTTTACGTTGTATATTTCTTGTTTTCCCTGTGAATGTGTATTTATTTTCATAACATTATCACTATCAAACGTTATAAACAACAAGTATTGGTAGTTTTTATTTTAGTAAACCACATTATCATTCGTCACTAACGGATGATAGGGCAGGCCCAGCAGGTAGTCCCATTGTGTTCGTGCGAGTGAGTGGGTAAAGGATCGCCTATTTTCTAACTTTCACATTTTTGCCAGTGTACAGGCGTGTCCAGGAATCGAACGCTTCCTCTACTCGCATTGTACTAAAGCGTGCGCGGTCCAAGTATGACAAAATATCTGTAGAACCCCATACTGGCAATAATGTCAGTAAATTCGTCTTGTACAGTAAAAAAATATCAACATATGCAAATCCTTCGAATAACCATCTCGCAAGGCATACTGCTGAAACTATAACAATGTTGTCTGTTTACACAATTGGTTTTTATTTTTAAAGTATACTAAAAGTGCCACATCAGCCTAAAAAATGCATTGCGAATCACCCTAAAATAATTTAGCTTGCACTATTGCCTGCAATTTCCAAACAAGAATGATGTACGGAACTGCCCGAAGGCTCTCTGTTTTAGGTGCAATACATCAAAAATTGAAACTTGGCCATTTTCATATTTAAAATATATTTAAAATTGGCCAGCTACCTGCACAGTTATCTTTGATTTGAAACTATACCATCAATAATAATAAAAGCACCGATAGAACTTAATTCTAAAATATTATATAATAATGTGCATTGTAGGAATATATAATAAAACATCGTTAGGTTATATTAATCCATTTATAATTAGGAAAGTGATTTTTGTTTCAAATTCAATTTTATCATTCGGAAACATTACAATAATGAATAAAACATATATGAGCCAGTTGAGTAAAAACAAGTTTGATATTTTACAGTTATTTAAAACATAATTTTTAAAAGTTTAAAACCCACACTTAATGTAATGTTTATATGCACATTTTATTAAATATATATATCAGTAACACAACTACAGGAGGGCAGTTTAGTTCTAATAAATGTATATCTGTAATTAATTAATTATACTCGTACCGTACCGGTATGTTTGAAATAAAATAAAAACATTTTGAAACATTGCATAATGAATGAAAAATATATGGAGAGAGAGAGAGAGAGAGAGAGAGAGAAATTCTTTATTTATACACATTATTTTGCAGCAAATACATTAAGAAATAAAAATATCACATGGGTCACAATGACCTGTGCGTGATAGAGTCCTTACTGGCTGCTTCATCAAAATAAAAGTTCTTCACACTTCACTACACATAAAAAAAAGAATAAAAAAAAAAACAATTACTTGGTAAAATAAGCATACAATTTAATTTAATATACAATTATAATTATAACAACCTAATAACCATACACAATGTGCAACTCAATAACTTTTTTTTTTCAATTCCCAATTTTACTGAGGCGTAGATTCCGTCAAGTAAAGAGTGCTGTAGAAGGTACAATAGATAGTCCAGTTATCAGTTGGTTAGGTCTAAACGAGATATTCTGGGCTGATAAGCGACTCTGTATTGTCAAGGCCTATCTCCATCAGCCAATTAGCGATAACCCTCTTATATACACTCAGTGACACTCGCAGGTCCCTAATTTCTGAAGGAATATTACGCAACAAGCAATTAGCAATGTAAAAGGAATTTGTTAAATTGATTGATTTGAGAACTCTTGGTACCCGTAATCCTATCATCACTGAGTTTCTGGTATGATAGTTATGAACTACGGGCAAGGCGATAAGGTCCAAATGAATGTATGAATAAGCTAATAAATCTTTAACATATAGCTGCCTTATTGATAAAAGCTGAGATTCTTTGAACAAATGATCAGTAGAATAACGTCTCGGTTTTCTTAACGCAGCTCTAATTATTGATTTTTGAATTACGAACAAAGGTTCAATTACCGATGAATAAGCCCCTCCCCAAGCTATTAAACCATACTGCAGATGAGATTGAACGTATGCGTAGTAAATTCTTTTAATTTCGTCATGTCGTAAAATTTGACCCAATTGATAAAAAACATAAATCATTTTTCTAAGCTTTGTTTTTAAAAAAATTATATGGCTTTCCCATTTCAATTTAGAATCCATTATAATGCCCAGGTATTTATACTGCGACACAGTTTCAATAATTTGGCAGTTGCAATCGCTGCCTGCGGTGCCACATGAGTGCAAGGTTAGTCTGAGTTCGGCGGGCGGCTCGCTAGCGGGACGAAGTGCGATAGGCAAACATTTTGTTTTACTGACATTCATTGTTAAAATATTTTCTGAGAACCATCTTTTTAAAATTTGTAATTCTGATGATGCAATATTAAAAACCTCTTCCCAAGTACGTGCCCTAAAGATTACTGCTGTGTCATCTGCAAACAAGAATATTTTTCCAGAAATATCAATTTTATCTATGTTATTTATGTAAATTAAAAATAATAAGGGCCCCATTGTAGAACCTTGAATAATTCCAAAATCTACATTCATTTGATCACTAATTACGTTATTAATTGATACTACTTGAGTCCTATTGCTTAAATAACTTTTAAACCATGCCAGGGCTAAACCCCTTACTCCCAAATATTCTAACTTTTTGAAAAGAATTTTCCTATCAATAGAGTCAAACGCTTTAGCAAGATCTATGAATGCAATTAGTATTTTTTCATTTCTATTCACTGACTCGATTAATGTTTTATTGATAAGAAATAGTGCATCAGTAGTATTTTTACCTTTTCTAAACCCAAACTGTTGTTCTGATAAAATTCCATGTTCATCCAAATAATTTTGGAGTTGAATTTTGACACATTTCTCTAACACTTTAGATAATACACTTAACAATGAGATTGGTCTATAATTATTTTTGTCATTTTTTTGCCCGGACTTATAAAGAGGAATTACCTTAGCTATTTCAAATCTGTTTGGAAAAATGCCTGAAGTAATACTCAAGTTAATAAGATGTTTGAGAGGTAGTAAAATGTCTTGCAGATGATTTTTTAGTATTTTGGCTGGAAATTCATCGAACCCGGGAGCAGAACCGCCTCGCATTTCCCTCACACACTCAGCCAACTGACTGTCAGAGACAGGCTCCAGTCGCAGTTCACGCCCCTGTCCTACACTGAACAAAGCATCGTCGACCAGTGGCGGACCCACGGGCGGTGGCAACTCGCTCGCCAACCTATTACCAACACTAGAGAAAAATTCATTAAACGAGTTAGCCACCGCCCCCAAACCCCCTCCACTTGAGTCTGACGGTTGCTGGAAAAGTGAAACAGGAAAATTGCATCTCTTTATATTTGCTCCATTAAATTCATTTATATGTTTCCAAAATAATCTGGGGTTGTCAACAGAGGCTGTTATTTTTTCTCTGTAAAAGTTTTGTTTTGTAGTTTTGATTTTATTTGATAACTGGTTTCTAAAAGCTTGAAATTGAAATTTTAATTGCTCATCAAAAGGTCGGGCTTTAACCAGTTTACTCATTTTATCTCGTTTTCTAATAGCAAATATTAACTCTGTGTTTATCCATGGCTTTAATTTCTTAAATCTAGAGGTGGGTTTTATTACACGCATAGCTTTAAGTTTTAAACTAGAAAATGTGTTTAAAAATGCGTCACAACAATCATTAACATCCTGATGTGCAAGGACGTGATCCCACGACTGGACCGCCATCAAGCCACTCAGAACACCCGAGTCCAAGTACATGTTGCAGGTTTCGGGTTGAGCTGTAATGTTGTCAAGTTCAATTTTTGCTATAAGAGTGTAATGATCAGTTATGTCAGTTGTAAGTACACACGAAGTCAGCTTGTTACAGTCATAGTGTTTGACAAAAATGTGATCAATGCAAGTTTTAGAGTTGTTAACTTCTCTTGTAGGTTTATTTATTAATTCAATAAAACCCGCTGAATACATTATATTTAAGTAAACCTCTTTAAGATTGGTTTGTTTTGACTCTGGTAAAATGTCAATGTTTATATCACCCATGAAAATGTGAGTATTTGAATTGTTGGTAGTAATGCAGTAGGTTTCTAGATCATTTAAAAACAAATCAATATTCATGGATGGGCTACGGTAAACTGTAAGTATGCTGTAATGTTTGGAGTCCAATGTATAGTCAAGTCGTAATCCAGTCGCTTCACCCAGTCTTATCTGTTGCATTGTTCCGCAAAGTTCCGTTTTCAAGTACACAATAACACCGTCGTTTCTGTTCCAGTTGTTGTCTGTATTAAATAGATCATATCCGTCGATGTGATTCAGTGTATTCAAATCATGGGTCCACGCCTCAGTAAATGCAATACAATTAAATTCTAAGTTTAGACTTTGTAACAAAACCAATGCGGCATCAATGTTCCTACTGTAACTTCTAATATTTAAATGGATAAATAGTAAACCTTTCCCCTCATTGAAAAAGTTAGACACTTGTATATGGTTTACAAAATTCATGCATTGTATAGTTTTAAAGTTTTCCAAGTCAGTTTCTCTATCAAAGTGAACCATGCTACTATCCTAACCGCGTCTTCCCCAAATTGTATAAATATATAGAATAATAATAAAATCACATAAAGTATTTCCTCACCATGTACTAATTTGAGAATACTATTACATTTAAAAGTTGAATTGACTTAATAAGGGATGCTCAAAACTGCCTTTTTTATTAACAGGGAGCAAAATTACACTAAGCAATATGCATTAGATCGGCGATAAATTGAGACAAATAAAAACTCTAGTATAGTGTTCTATGGACTTTTAGTAAAATTATTATTACTATTTAGCGATCCAACACAAAATTACAACCAAAGTATTTTCCTAAGTACAGTACCTCATTCATGCATGGTTTAATTTAGGTTATTAGTATGGAGTTAGCTCGAAACACTTAAATAATAAGTTGATTTTAGAGAGAGTTTATAAATACTTAATTATAGGCCTAATCCGTGGCAAACAAACTAAAATTGAAAGTAGTAATCATTCCAGGTTATAATTGTATAAAAAATAAAAAAAATTAAACCTTTTGAAATTGCATTAAGTTTGTAAAGAGAGCAGAATTTACTAAATAAATAATTATCCCTATGACTATCTATGCTTAATAACTTAAAATTCAAACCTTTTTAAATAATCAACTTATTGATACTTATCTAATACTAACAATTAAAGTGCATTTCAAGTTTGTTTTTGTTTGAACGCATAATACGTTTTTTATTGACCTAAGTAATAATAGTAGTAAGAAACAAAAATAAATTTGTTCAGTAAATAAATATAAATAAATATGGGTCAGTAGAGTAAAAACCTGTCTCATATTCTATAGTTATTTACAACATAATTTTAAAAATAAATATGTACAATTAATTGAATATACAGTATGTAAAAATAAAACGGTAAGGCAAATCTATTAAATAAATAATATATCTGTAACTGAATATTCACAAAGCACAAGTATTATATAATTTTACAACATGAATAAACACTTATGTACAATATATTATTTTGAACATATAAGTAAACCAATAAGCCTAAAAGTTTAAAAATCGCTTTAAAACAAAATTACAAAAAAATATTTGAAATTATATTAGGATACAATGCTTTCTTGACGTGCTTTGTACAACTATTTACAAACTTATTTCTTTTGTTCTTTTGTCTGTTCTCTTCTTGGCTTTTTCTTGAGCCTCCAAAATGTATCCAGGATTTCTAATCGGCATAGTCCTACTGTTTCGAGGGTCTATTAGTTCTGGGAGGACGCAGTTCATGTAGAATTGTGTTAGCTTAGGAAACATTTCCTGTTCCCAAAATTCTTTATTTCTATTTACAACAACGCTTTTTATTCCTTTTTGAGTCCATAGACAAAAAATGCAAAATTCCCTTTTCGTAACATGTAGCTGGCCTTGAATTTGGTAATAAAAGGCGTGTTTTTTATTAATTTCTCCAATCTCTCCTTTTTTGTTTGATGACCAGAAAGTACACTTTTTCTTCCTAATTGCTTCATCAGGAGTCAAGTCTTTGGCAGACGCTGGGCACTTTATTTCCACCGTTGCATCGTCATTTACCAATCCATCGGGACTTGCACCAAGATAGGGATGGTCGATATCGATAAATAGCCCACATTTCTTTATTTCCTCGCCTATGTGTTGTTGAAGGTCTTGGCGTGCTGTCTCTTCATTGCTTCTCCCATACCTCATGGCTTCACAATCGAATGAAGAGTAAAGCAGCTGCTTCACGATGGACTCGCAGCCTGTAGTGGGTCTCATTTTACAAATCCTCCCGAAGTTTGATGCTGTGAGGATGTTTCTTCTAATCTCCAGCCACTCGCTACAGCCACTCTGTTCAGTCGTCTCTCTTTCAATCCGCCGTACTTCCTCTTCAGTTTTAAATAAACTTTTCAAAAACTCTTCTTTTTCAATTTCCATTTGGTTCTCGTCGATGTCGGGTTGTTCACATCTAGGCCCATAGTCCTTTTCACACGATGAATTTTTGTGTGTAAACAATGCTTTTCTACATCTCTTCTGATTTCGTTGATTTTCTACCTTCTTTTTCCTTTTCAGTGCCGTGCTCTTCGCAAAGGTGCCTGGACTGGAGTCATAAATCTGTTTGTGCAGCTTGTAATGCGCAAGTCCCGAATTATACTGTACAACCGCAGCAGAACATCTGCTTGTAAATGATCCTGTGCTAGCGAAATTCACCCGTTTGCCCCCAATGAATTTCGCTACAATGGAATTGTAGTGTTCCACGTAATTACTGTTGACGTCTGCTATCAGGCTGGCACTGTGACGGCTCAAGTATCTAAAAATGTCTAACACCTGCGTGTACAACCCTACTGATATTAGATTGGGAACCAAGTTTTCATTTGGTGGAGCTGAAGATGGGTCAAGGTTGCAGAAATATCCACGCTCTGAACAGTTTTTATGCTCTCCAAAGACATGGCTTGGTACGTTTAATATATCTTTCCTCAGTTGTTCTATTTTACTAGCAATAGGCAGATTTTCATTTTTTCTGTGTTCAGAAGCCTTTTGTACAGCCATCCTGCATCGCAACAAATTGTCTCCAATTTTCTTTCTTTGCCAGACAGAAGGTTCGGTAGTTTTTGAGGATGTGAGTGTTTTTAGTTTTGTGCACATATTTCTGAGTAGATGATTTTTACATTCAATTTTCTGCACAGACAATGACTTGTATGGCCGACACTCATTGATCTTTTTGTAGACACTACTGTCACCATCAGCAATAAGTTTAGCATACCTTACGTTGTACATTTGTTCGCTATTCTGGAATCCTTCGCAGACCAACGCAGATTCCATACTTGTAGAGCTCTGTTTCATTCCCCAATTCTTGTAGCATGTGTGCTGTTTCACCGGCTCATCTTTTCCCTCACCTCGTGCACAAGTCGTACAATATTTGTTTTTTACGCCAATGAACAGCACCTTACGGGTTCTGTACCCGACAATAGCGGCCTGAAAGAAAAACGAATACATAATTAATTTCGATACATGCGATTACTTATAAACGAAGTTTACAAAAGAGCTTACAACAGCTGATTTTTACTAAGGAGTAAAATAACTAATTTTTCCTACAGTCACCCGACAAAGTTGGCTTCCTTGTACTGTTTATAGTAAAGAAAGCTGCTAATTGCTGCATATTTATAATTCGTCGTACGGTTTATACTTTGGTGCTGTCATTTCGTGTTTATAGTTTCGGAGCACATTTCTTGCCGAGGAAAAATAGCGGAGTGATATGGACCGGGTACTACTTTCTCTAGGGCACCTATTTGTGTTGCCAGCTGAACCTAAAAACGTGTTGTATAGTGTTTGAAAGACTAATTATTTATATGCTTTATAGTGACTGTAGGAAAAATGTAACGTGTAACACAAGTGCAAAAGGCCTTTGCTGCACAGTTACACAAATAATTATTTACCCGCAACGCAAGTACGGTACAAAAATGGCAGTTTTTGCTGCAGTGTGACGAGAAATAAACTCCTGTAAATAATTCCTTGACAATGAAAAATAAAATAAAACTACTGTGCTACTTTTGATACAAAACTTTCTCTATCAATAAAAATAAACTGTATCAGCAATCTGATACATAGTTTATCCCATTACTTTGAAAACCCCTTTCTTGGAACTATGACATTTTACTGGCTGTTACCCATGGGCTTCAGACTTCTATGGATAGGTAGGGTAAATCACATAAGTTAAAATCACTTTTGTACCGTAATTCAAAAAATAATTTGGTTGCACAGTTTAGTTAAAAGTTTAAAACAATGTAAAATATAAAATGTTTATCAAAATAGTTTGGGATGTTTTAATACATTTAGATTTCCGGGTGGAATGGCCTCTGGATCGTCTGAATTAACTAAATAGTGGTTTAAATTACCTTGTTATTGTCAAAACGATCCTTTGTAGTTAGTAAATGTAAAAGTAAATGTTTCGTATTTCCGTGTGTTATGTGTTTTGTTGTCTATTTATTATTAAACTTTTGACGAACTCCACTGCGAGGAATATGAAGACTACTTGACATTCTTCTGACCCGATGATGTGTCCATTCGAAGCATGAAACAGCTGTAGTCTTACTAACTACAAAGGATCGTTTTGACAGTAACAAGGTAATTTAAACCACTATTTAGTATTTTATGGGGTTTTATGGGAAAATCTATATTAAAAATTAAATAAAAAAAAAAAATAATAAATAAAAAATAAATTATAAAACATAAAACTAATCATTTTTACCTACGACCGTTTTTAAAACTAGCCTTTTCAGTGGAGTTCTGATAGTTGAAAAGATATATACATAACACAATAAAAAGTTCCGAGAAGGTTCCTAATCCGCTGGGCAGTTCGCAAACGGACGGACTATAGTAACGGACCAACGAGTTTAAAATATTTAGAGAAAATAAGTCAAATTGTAATGCTTCGAACGTCAACTTACTAGATGGAACGACCGATTTAATCGTTAATGATGGGTGCAATTAGTTGTTGGTAAAATGAGTTCTTGCATCTGGGGCTATAGAATACAGGGGCTGGCTCAAATCAACGAGTGGTTCCACTGCCGCGTGGCTGTGACGTAACCGCACGCACTCCAGGGTGAGCAGGGACCAGCGCACGGGCTCATTTACACGCTTCTCTCTTCCCTGAATTTACAAAATTTTTGTTCATATAAAACTTATATCGTTGTAATCTGCATCAAACTCCGAGTGTGGGGCTAAAAACTGTTTCAGTTATGATTAGGCGTAATAATAACATTTTTATCAACGAAAATATACCCTTTCTTAGGAGTCAATTAGTAATATGACACAGATTGATAGTAATATAAGATACGGTCGTAGGTAAAGTAGTGTACGCAACACGCGTAAATAGTCTTTACGCGATTGTTGTGTAAACTACGATTTTTAGTATTCACTTATGCTGTAACATGACCATATTCTCGTATAACACATATGTACCATGCACCATGTAATGCAGTTGCTTATGATACTTACGACTCCAGATAATGACGAGTAGTTGGTTCGGTAGGAACGCTTGCACCAGGCGCCGTCTGCAACCACCGTGATGAGCGGGACACCGTCCTTGTCGACCTCATTGAGTTCCCGGGCCAACCGCGCCTCCTCAGCCGCAGCCTCTTCCATCTCAACCGCCGCTGTTGCTGCCCATCCCACTGACAGTTTTTCTTCTGTCTTCTTGAAAGTTTTAAAACTCATAGGGGGAATATCAAGAGTGCTTAGGAACTCCTCGAGTTGAGCATGTCCACCGCCGGTTGTAACTGTACCGCAAACACTAGCACTGTTCACATCCATAAGTTTTTCGTTGATCTCCTCAGACCAAAGAGTGGTTTTAAATTTGCACATGGCACATTCAAAGACAAATCCATTTCTTAGTCCATGTCTAACCTCAGATATCACTTCCATGTTAGAAAAATTGCAGCCGATGCTGGGGTTGTGGACGTTCAGCACTTTTATTTGTTTGATAAAGTCGCATATGTTCACTAAGCGCCTGCCACTCAGCCGGTATTCTTTTTTCTGCGATGTTGTTTGTTGATCAGTTGAATCTTCAATCTCTTGCTCCAACGATGGTTTAGCTTTCATGGCACTCATCAAACTGGAAAACACATTTCAAAACATTAAAAAACACAAGTTATAAATTATATAATTTACATATATATATAATATGCACTTATTCGTTAATAGCAGTTTAGACGATGAGATCATACAGATATGTGTTCGATTAAAACATTAAACGTCTGGCATTGTTATAAACTATTTTCAATAAAGTTCAGTTACAGTACAAGGAAACCAATAAAGTGTGTGTTTTTTGGTAAAAAATAATAGCTTGGTATAAAAAAAAATAAATTTCCCAAGTTTGGTCAAAATATGTCAATAAACAAGCAAACTACAACATTGTACAGTATTCTCCGTAAGAATAACATGGGAATTTTAAATTTAAAATTTTTTGAATTTTCTCCGTTACCAATAACTGTACAAAAACACTTGTTATTTTTTTTAAGCTCTTTAACAAGGTCTAGCGATAAATTGGGAAGGGTTGGGTTTTGATATCAAAAAGGAGAACAACCAATTTTTACCCCATCAAACCCCGTTCCCATAGTCCGATCATGCTGGTTCGCGAACTCATTCAAGTTTATCTCGCCTTACATCTTTAAACCAAATTTCATCAAAATCGGACAAAAATTACTCCAGTTATCGCGTTGACGGACATATATATATATAAATCTATATATCTGTATATAAAGCCCAAAGTACCCACGAACTTTTGAGAAAACTACAAGTCACACCCCCATAAACCATAATACTTCTACAGGGGAATTCGCTTAAATCAATTGAAAGCCAACATTGGGATACGGCATAAGCAACGATATACAACTCTCCGGGGCATAAGGCATGTTTAGCCAACGCCCACGGGACCAAACTTAGTATTGAAAGTAAATTCAAGAATTCTATTCACCACTAAACAACATGTGTAGGTTATATAATTGGTCTTGCCGAGAACTTGATATCTTTAACGTTTCTTTAAGCATGTTTAGATTTAAATTAAATAGTAATATAAACAATTGTTAAATGAAAAGTGCCAATTATTCATGTTAGCTGGCTGCATGTTGCATATTATTGCCTGTTTATGGTCCTTTGTTAGTGTATATTATTTATTTATTTATCTATAAGTAATATAGTTATCTAAAACCAGTTTCAAACTATTACAATTATTAATATTTCTTATGTGTATGTATCAAAGTCGTATGCTGTTTGCTGTAGGGTAGTTGTCGTGCATGTATTTATGTTATTGTGTATTAGTGCCTTATGTAATTGGCTGGCTGTATAAGAGCACATGATATAGAATTTTGAATTGTTAAATTGACTTGTTCTGTACTTACGTCCTTTGCTGATTCAACTTTTTCAAACAAGCAGGCACTCTTCTTTTCTTCCTCCTAGAAGGAAACCTCTTGCAATTTCCCATTGTTCCAAACTGACACAACTTACATTAGCCTCGAATCACAAGGAAAATAACATATCGCGCACTGTAACACGAACATCCACTAGGCCAATATAAACACGAATATCGTAGGTACTGTGTCCAGCTCCAGCGCGTGTAGACTAAACAATGCTACCTGCTAACAACCACACAGACAATCGCCGAGATAGGGTGAGGAGGAAATCTATAAACAAATACAGATATTCTCTCACACCTTTCCTGGAACTCCTCGCCCCTAGGAACGAGAATTTTCTAAAACATGATTTATGGCTAGTGTTTTGGATAAAATGGAGTCGTCGTATATATTTCTTGACTATACATCGATGCATAGAATACTTCATTTGTATAAGGAAACATATTTTAAATATAAACATGAAACAACTTTATAAGGTTTTATATAAGGATACGTGTTATAGTTAAAATTGAGACCTTTTTTTAAAAGATAACGAAACATACTTATTAAAATTAACTGTAATACGTTCTATTCAATTGGTTATTACAATAACGCGAGAAAAACATAGATTTATATCACAACGTTGCAGGTTAGATGTAGTTTTACAATTTCATTACATCTAGTGATAATTTAGGTAAAAAAATATAAAAATAGGTTTTTTTTGCATGAGATAAAAAGCAATAATAAAATTAAACTATTCACACATAGTATTGACTAAGATATCGAGGTAAAAAGTATAATTATTTTAAATCATAGTTCAATTAGTTTTTCCCTATAGACCTAGAGACAAATTGAGCTAAACTTGTACAATTTCAGTTTGCGTTTAGATTATTAACAATGTATTAGGCTTGCATCCACTTCAGCGAAAGTGATTGGAATATCTGTCATGCTACTCATGCTTGGCGTGTTTTGTTTCTCAAGACTGTGCGACGCTAGTGCACCCTAGCGTAGGACCGCTGAACTACCTCAGTCGCTTGTCCGTGTGCTGCGGGACCCTTGATGACAAAGGTTTTTTAAAACGATCAAATTAATTACTCAGAGATTTTATTTTTTAGATGTGGTACACTCAAACAAAAACTGAAATATTCTAGTTTGTGATGGTACCAATTTCAATTACAAATATTAAAATATATGTTAGTTACAGTTGAACTAATTTACCGAAATCCTTATGGGAAATCAAATTACGTATTTCATGTATATAAAATTAAAAAACAACTTTATAATGGTTTATTATACTTTATATAGTAGCATATGTAGTGACAAACATTACTAGTGTTCCATTTTTTTTGTAAATGTCTATATATTTCCTGAAATAAGTAAAATGTGTCGCCGCTCCATGTTAAACTAGCGGGCAGCGCTGAGCTCGGGCGAGCTGGCTCCCGCCGCCTCTTAATTGTACACTCCTATGGGTATTTGTCATGATTTGGGAATATTTCCTGCAGGATCCCAAGATACTCCACCCAGTGCCTCTGAGAGTGACTCCTGCGCCAGACCTGCTGGAGTCTGAGGAACCCAAGAAACTAACGGAACAGCTGAGTGGAGGCGAGGCGAGTCCGATACGACCAATACAGCGGCCGCAGCCCAAGAAACCTGCTGGTAAATGTCCGCTGTACTAAGCCTAAGGTTTCAACATAATTTTTTGTTGTAGGTATATATAGTCAATGGTAATACTTACATGTAAAGAATTAATTAAATAAGAACGCCTTCGCAAAGGAAACGCAACAACAATGCGCTCCAGTATTGCGGTTATTGCCTTGACTTTCTGCAGGCAGGACGAGATTTAAAATTTCCCGAAACTTCAAGACTTGTCTATCCCTTCTTCTCGAGACTTGTCTATCCCTTCTTCATTTTTGTTAGAACACAGTATAATTAGAGCAGAACTAATAGAATTTAGGTTAATTTATGGATTCCTTAAAAACCATGGCCTGAAACCATCGTTACCAAAAACATTGGATTTTATTGTTATATAAACTCAACTAGATCAACACCATCTCATGAGCAATTTAAGTTCCCTAGTAATATTTACTGGACAAAGTGTTCTCAAAATGAAAAGTTGATTTATAATTTTGAGGCTATCTTTACCACTTAGCCTATTCAAAAATCAAACGTATTAGAGATAAACATATATTGGTGAAAGGTTTTGTTCTCAAATTCAGCATATGCTTTTACAACTGTGAAATAATTTGAATTAAACAATTAATTTATATTCTAGCACCAGGGCCTGGTGCAATACCTCCACCACCTCAGCCAGTCTTGGACGATGTTACAAAGTGAGTTTATATTAATTTTTGTAGTTACATTGTTAGTCAGCACATATTAACTAAAAGCTGTAATAATCTATTTGTCACCTGATATTTTGTGAACAGTAATTTTCATTCATTAGCATGTGTTTGTGGTTGAGATTTAATTCAGTTGTTATCAGTACGTTTTCGACGGGTCGAAACAAGAATTAGTTGTTTGATTTCTTAGGCAGAATTCCTTTTGTCTCCTGTGGAAAATACTACTATATGCAATTTTAGACCTGTAACTTTTACTTCTGTTAAACAAATATATCATTTATGTTTTTTATAATTATTTACTCAAAAAAATAAATAAATTGTGCAGTTGTCAAATCCTTTCAATGTGTAGGATACGAATAAAGTTGATTTAATTTATTTAAATTCAGCTTGACTCTTGGATTCTGGAATTCAAAGAATATTACCTTTTAAAACCGTTTTGGGAAGATAAGAATATCCTTCAGCCAGTTATTATAATTGATGTTTAGTGTTGGAAAATATCAAAACATAAGTATCCCCATATGTTTAATCCAGGTCTTTTGAGAATAGGAGGGTATTTTTGTATTGGAGTACTACTACTAAAAGTATTGTTGCGGGCTTAACGGGTTCTCTACAATAAAAACTTGGCGATTTTATAGTAACTATTTATTTACACTAATTATTCTATATTTACAGATATTAGAATTACCTAACACCTAACTAACCCTATCTAAACCTAGCTAAAGCCTATTCTAATTTACAATGTTTCTACTTACAGCTAGCCTCTACAGGATTTATCACTTCTGTTACAACACTGTCACTACACTGTCACTAGTGTCACTACACTGTCTCTATAATTCTCCAGGTTCTTCAGGTGGTCTTCGAAGGATTTGCCTAGGACGATAATGTCATCCAAGTATACCAGGCATGTCTCCCATGACAATCCCCTGAGGACGTTCTCCATAAGCCTTTCAAAAGTAGCAGGGGCATTGCAAAGTCCAAAAGGCAGGACGGTGAATTGCCAAAGTCCTGTCCCAATAGAGAACGCCGTCTTCTCCTTGTCCTCAGGAGCGAGCCCGACCTGCCAGTAGCCACTTCTCAGATCCAAAGTTGAGAATATTTGACATCCTCCCAGAGTGTCGAGTGTGTCATCAATCCTGGGTAGAGGGTAGCTGTCTTTCTTGGTGACATTGTTGAGAAGGCGGTAGTCTACGCAAAATCTCGTTGAGCCGTCTTTCTTTTTCACTAGTACCACAGGTGATACCCAAGGGCTGTTAGAAGGCTCGATGACACCATCCGCTTCCATCTCCTTTATCATTCTCTCGGCTTCGCCAGTGGGAGTCGTCTTGGGGCCTGACGTATGGGTTTTGCATCTCCGGTGTCTATCTTGTGTTGTACTATATTCGTTCTTCCTCTAGGGCCACTTCCATACTCAAAGACATCTTGCCATCTGGTAATAAAGTCCTTTATTTTAGCACTTTGTTGATGCGTCAGCTCCTGACATATGCTCTCCACGAAATCTTCCAGCTCCTTCGGCAATCCGTTTGGGGATGGCAGACATGATTTTAGCTGACGTACCACCGAATTAACAGCCACGCAAGTTCCGATCGTTACTCCTCTTTTTATTGTCACAGGAAAACCATTCAAGTTCATCAGTCGCACCGGATTGTCGTGTCCTAAGTTAAATAAGGATCTGGCGACAAAAACACCACGTCCAAGCTGGGATTCACTGTCACTTCCTGGCTCCAGAAGAACACTTTGTCCACTAGTCCACTCTCCTTCGACAGTAGTTCGAACGATGACTTGGCTGCGTGCTGGTAGCGTCGTGTCTTCCAATAGAAGGACGCGTGCAGAGATATCCTTTCCACGCCGAAGTATGACATCTTCATCTCCGAGAGTCACTAATCCCCTTGACATGTCCAACTTCAATCCGAACTTCACCATTATATCGGTTCCCAAAATCACGTCCTCGTCTATGTCGGCAACAAGTGCGCAGTGTTGAAACACGCAGCCGCCGATGTGGAAGGTAGCAACCGTCTGTCCATAGACCTGAGCCAGCTGACCTGTAGCTGTACGTAGAGACCATGATGTTGGCGAAATATCTTCAGTCGACACAGTGTTTGGATTCAGGATGGTCATAGTCGCTCCGGTGTCCAGAAGACAGCTTTGGAGACGCCCGTTTACTTTTCCGTCGATGTAGAAACTGCTTGACTGACTTCCCAGTGAAGCAACTTTAACACTTTCCTTCGGGGCTTTCGAATCACGGGCTGACGGTTGCCCCTTTCCATCAACCCTCCTTAGTTTTCCTGCTTCAGTTCTGGTGTGGTCGAAGGACATTTACTCCGGGGATGTCCCATCTGTCCGCAGCTCCAACAGCGTATCTGCCGGCGACGATTTTTTAGTGCCTCCAGCACTCTTTTCACCAGCTCCTCGATGTCGAGCGGAGATGTAGGTTCTGCGTCTGCTACACGGACTCGGGCCTGACCTCTCACCGACTGCCGTACAGCCTCGAACTCCAGTGCCTGTGTCAGTGCGTCACTCAGGGTCTTAGGTCTGGCGAGCTTCACTGCCTGTTGAGTCTCAGGTTCACGTAGACCGTCTAGGAATTTATCCACTGCCAAACTCTCGTAGACATCATCCGTGACCGATGGATAGGCGTTTCTCACCAGACGAGCAATGTCGGCTTCAAACTCCTGAAGTGACTCGCTGGGTTTCTGGATCCGGTTCCGCAGTTGAGATCGGTAAAGCTGGTCCATGTGTCGATGCCCAAAGCGCATGTCCAATCTCCTCACTAGTTCTGGGAAATTCTTCCTCTCCGCCATTGGCATAGCATGCAGAACTGCTAACGCATCGCCCCGTAGTGCAAGGCACAGTGCTGAAGCCTTTGTCTCCTCAGTCCACCCATGTACCATAGCCGCTGTCTCGAAGAGAAGCATGTAGTCATCCCATGGGGTTTTGCCATCGAAGTGAGGAACGATGTTCTGTGGGGCAACGGCAGCAATGGTGGGCGCTGGCTTGGAGATCGTTTCTGGGGCGTTATCCTGCCGAAGTTCGTCCGTGCTAGCCGATGACGCAGGTGTGAAGCTTCCCGATGCAGCCATCTCCTGCCTGAGCTTATCAACTAACCTATCTTCTAGTTTTTTTTCTAAACAATTAAATTTCTCATCCATTTCATTCATTCTACTTTCTAAACTATCAACTTTGCTCGAATATTCATCTAATTTGTTCAGCATTTTTGATTCTAAATTTGACATTTTTGCCTCAATGCTAGCTTCTAAGCTTTTGTTATTTTCTGACATTTTAGACTCTAAGTTTTTGTTATTTTCTGACATTTTAGATTCAATATTAGCTTCTAGGTTCTTACTAGTTTCTGACATATTTGACTCTAATGTTTTACTACTTTCTGAAATTTTTGACTCCAAGTTTTTAAGCATTTTATTGACATCAGATGGTTCAAATAAAACGTTATCCAGATCTTCACCTGCATCAATTAAAGCTTGTTTAAGGCGTGCCTGAAGGGCTGATTTAGTTCCACTAGTATCTAGATCTCGTTCTTCTAATTCTCTCCTAAGATCAGCTACTTTTAATTCATCAAGTTTTACACCTTTGAAAGCCATTTTTATGCAAAACAATTAAAATAATTTTACAATAAATGATTTTGTCCTTTGTAAACAAATGTAAGACACAAATTACTAATATGTAACAAAGACCCTGATTCTTTACTAATTCTAATACAACTAAAATAAAACTCAATATTTTACAAATAAAATCGCCAAAATAATGCCGCTTTCTGACACCAATTGTTGCGGGCTTAACGGGTTCTCTACAATAAAAACTTGGCGATTTTATAGTAACTATTTATTTACACTAATTATTCTATATTTACAGATATTAGAATTACCTAACACCTAACTAACCCTATCTAAACCTAGCTAAAGCCTATTCTAATTTACAATGTTTCTACTTACAGCTAGCCTCTACAGGATTTATCACTTCTGTTACAACACTGTCACTACACTGTCACTAGTGTCACTACACTGTCTCTACACCGTCACTGCACTGTCACTGCCACAAGCACTAGCACTGGTCACTAACACCGACACGCGCTTGCTGCGACGATTCTCGGAAGGCTCAACTCAACTCAACTGCCGTGTGCTGGAGGACGGTCCCTTATATAAGTTTTTCGTGGAACATTCTAGAGTGGAGAGTTCGAGCATCCGTTGTTTACAAACCGGCGTAGAAGTAGAAGGTTCTAGGGCCCCTATTGAGGTAGTCCGTTGACATAGGTCTTTTGTCTATCAGTGGTGCGTTCTGAGAAACCCGTGTAAACAAACAACCCTTTTGTGACGGCGCCTGGCTATTGTTGCGCGGGGCTCCTGACTTGTAACAGTATTATGCAATACAAAAATTGTTTACCGTATCACTGACCCCTGCGTTATTTCACCAATTAATCTTTAAAAATAAAATACCAAAATAGATAAGTCATTTAGGATTGGGGGAATTTTTATCGGAGAACTCATCCGCGGAACAGCAATACACTGATTCCTCTGGTTTGTCTGCAGCTCAGGCCCTGTCAGTTTGCCCACAACTGTACTCAAGAAGGAGCCTCCACCTCCACCCCCGCCACGGCCTCACCGCACACACACTAGAAGTTCCTCTCTCGACCTCAACAGGCTTGGTAACTGAACAGTAATCGTGTAATTTATAGTTGTGCTTGTTTAAATGGTCCCCGCTGATGAAACAGCTGTTCATAGTCATTAAATCTACAAAAGGAGCTCACTTATCCTACAACCCTTGGTATTATGTCGGGTAGTAACACCATAGACTAACCAACACAAGTAGACTTTTCATCCCATTGTAAATTTTGAAGCACGTTTTTCGTGTCTAGTTCATGTACGTGACACAAAGGCGCTAGTGTCGATGAAACTTTGTTTCCATTATTTTAGGGTTAATTTCTTTATTTGTGCTTTACTGTTTGGTTATATAACTAGGGGACAAGTTATTGTTTATGATTAGATCGTATTATTTGGTTAAACGAGGTTTTAAATGGCTGTAATAACGGGAAACAAATTGTAAACAAAACACGACCTCTACATAAACCGTACATGAACTAACAATATAATTGTCTACAGCTGTTCCATAAGGATGAGAAATCTACTAAGGGAGTATGTTTTATCTATGGTAACACTGAAGCCTATCCAAGCAATTGTGAGAACTAAGGGTGTGCAAAGCAGAAAAAATATTTGATTCAAAAGATTTTCTATTTGAATCGATAGAACTCGATTCGAAGCAATACGGCATTTTACAATTCATACTTGCCAATGAAGTGAAGTAACAATAGGCTAATTTAAATGTACTACATTCGTGTAATGCGAATTTTTGTTGATGTAGTATTAGGCCTATAAATACATATGACATATATGAATTTTGGGTGAAAAAATATTTATTTTCAATCATATATATTAGAAGAACCTGTATCGCTGGAAATGTCAGTGTAAGCTTTACTTGCTTATTTCATAATTTTTACACGCAGAATCTTATTGTTTAGCATGTTACCTATTTTATAATATTTATTTTACAAATACAGATATGTTTTGTTTTAAACAAATAAAAAAATTTGAAAGATATATACTGAAACTTTCAATTGGTTCACACTGATAAAATGAGAGGATAGAATCAGACCTACAAACTACAAGGAATACAAAGCAGACCTACAAAAATACCAAATTTATCAGTCTATAACATCAATCTTATTAGTTAAGTATAAAGTAACAATTTTACAGACCTGTGTTATTTTTAGAAAGATTTTGGAGTGACTTGTTTTGGCTACTACAGTAGTAAAAGATGTCTCACACTGCTTACACTTAATAAAACTTCTCATCATTTTCTATGTCAAAACAAAAAAATTTAAAACAATTAAAGCAATATTTACAAGCAAAGAATTAATTAATAATAAGAACGCCTTCGCAAAAGAAACGCAACAACAATGCGCTCCTGTATTGCGTTGACTTTCTGCAGGCGTTTTTCGTAAATGGATACTGACTCCCTCATGAATCGTAGCTGCGTAGCTTCTGTGCAAAAACAAAAAGTATAATTATTGGCCACTTTACCAATTAAGTTAATCTAAAAATGTTCTTTTGATTTGCTAAGGGTTAATTTATATGAGGTTGCAAATACACCTAGTTGCTTCCCTAGGTAAAAGAATAAGTGCAGGACTATGCAAAAAGAGTGTCAAAAAAGGTGAAATGTTTCGCATTATGACATCCTATGTAGGTTTTTAAACAACTTCCATAATTATCTAACCCTTCCTTCCTTAGTGATTCGGTGGCTCAGTCGGTAGCGTCGCACTTCGGGCCCAAGGCAGCGATATCGTGGGTTTGGATCCTGGTCACTGCCGATAACATTTTATCAGTACAGTTCACCTTTGTACTGTACCGGCTCACTCCTTGCTTTACTGTCAACAATCCATGCACGGGCGGTTAGTCTATATGGACGGGTAAATGCAAGGTTAAAAGAGGCCGCCAACCTCTTAAAAAAAAAAATCTCACTAATATTATTATACATATTTAGAAAGTATTTTAGTAAAATTCCATTCAGGTAAATGCAAATTCACATCGTTCGAGGTTTGCTCTGGGGGGTAATTTAACTCTATTAGAAATCTTGCTTAGCTATTAGTTTATTTGATCTTTTTTTTAATAATAATTTTTTTTTTATTTTCAGGTAAAAGTGGCATACTCACAAACATACCTCCAGTTCCTCCCAGGACATCACCTGGATCAGTAAGTTTATGTGATATAATAAATAATAAATAATAAGCAACTGTCATTCCATTTATTAATCTTTTTTTTATTAATTCCATTATGATTTGGTAACCTACTGATAATTATTAAATAGCAACCCAGCAGACGCACAGGCAGCACCTGCCTATGTCTGCTGTATTTCATAAAATCATCAAATTAATTAATACGGAAATGTTCTTTTTTTATTCTTATTCTTAGTTTATATTTTGTAATTGTGAGTATATTTTGTATTAAAAAGTATGTTTCTTTCTGTATACATTATGTGGAAATAAACATATTATATTTCATTCATTCATTTAATTTATTCATTCATTCAAAGTAGGTAATGATTAAATTGATTCTTAAAATTGCTATTAACAAAAAATAAGTAGGCTAATTTAAATTTAGCTTAAATAAATGATAGGCTATTCTCATGTTACACTCTCCTGATTAGAAGGGGTACATTGTGAGATTCTCTAATTGAAGTTCTCATTTCATTTCATGTTATAAACCTGAGTTTATTAAAATCCAGGTCATACTATATCCTCTAGGCCAACTCCCATTTTCTAAGATTTCTCTTCACTTATTGAATAAAATGGTTTATATTACCTGCCGTCAATGACCCTATTGTCATCTTGGGCGACCGGTTTCCAGGATTAAAATCCCATTATCGGGCGGTTAAAACGTCATATCACTCGAATTGAGGTCGTCGGTAATCACAAAAACACACACATAAAACACGGATTGACATTGTACAAAGATATTGGCCAGTACAGGACACTACGACGCGACACAGGTAGATGTGTGGTCATGACTGAGGTGTCCTTGCTCCTCTCCTGTTATCTATGGAATGCCAGTGGTATTGTGCTATTCTAATCGCTGTGTCATAGATAATGTTGGACTTAAAAGAGGTCTGTTCATTTAAAATATGTTGTGGCTCATTCTTTATGGATTTGTAGATCTCAAATTCTTCTAAAGCAGTCTAAAAACCGTCCTTTTAGGGTAACTATGTAAAATGTGTAGGTTATTTATCAAGGCTAGAATAATTATGGTTACTGTCTGCGAGGTGGTTGGCCAAAGCGAATTTTTGCTGGACTATTGTTTTGGAATGAAGGTGCTCTTTAAATCGTTGCTTAAATGAGCGAGTCTAGCCTATATAGTATTTTGATGATGGGATTTTAATCTCAAAACCGGTCACCTAAGACGACAATAGGATCATTGACAGACAGGTAATATAAATAATTTTATTCATCTGCCCCTGTCACTCACCAAAGCTCCCTCTTGACTAGTCACTACTCTCCACTATTGCACTCCTCTCCCTTCCCACTGGCACTCCTTCACAGTTTTCCCCAACTCATGGTGTATATGGAAATGTACTGATGCAGTAGTTGAAAGGAAGGTTATTCATATTTTAGGTCGCCAGCCTCTTGTAAACAACAGATGAGCTAGTATTGTTGAATCAACTGGATTGATGAATTGTTAGGTGATGCCTCCAAGGCGCAAACCCTCAACATCGATGCTTTGTTTTTAGTTTGATGCACTACCGACTCAACCCTTCGCAGTTTTTTAATTGTGATGTACTCAAAATTGATTTTTTTTCCAGATGTCACCCAAAAAGTACATCACTCATCATCACCAAGAAGGAGAGGCAGATCAGTCGACAGCTTTCGCAGACTTCGCTCAGTTCCCCGCGGAGACGAGTGATCAAGTCAGATCTCACGGGGCCTTCCAGGTGTACAGAAAACCAAGTACGTGTTACTTTCAGTTGTGTTGCCTTTACATCTATTGTGTTTATATAACTTTAGATTATAATTTTTTGTGGTAACCTAGAGTTGAAATCTTAAAACAGTTAAAACCCTTCCATAACAAAAAACTCTCTTAGCTATTAAAAATTTAAATAACTTGAGAAGAAGGGTCGAATCTATATTGTCAATCAGTATTATCAATTTGTATAAGTTTATTTAAACAATATCTATTAGTTCCAGAGAGAAGTTCTCCGCCGTTCAGAGAAATTCCTCCCACACCTTCTGATGGCAGGTAATAATGTTGGACTAATAATTGATTAATTAATAATCGTCTAGTGATTTATCAGTAGGCACATTTCATGTGTAGGTGTCAAAGCTGTGTTATAATGTTTTAAATACATTCGCTTCAGGCTTCTGTAATTGTACTCGTAGTACCCAGATACAGCTTGTGACACGTAAGCTGGCACTGATCCCTACTCCCTACTTCAAAAACATCTTGTCCCGTCATGCGGGTTGCGTCAATTGTCCTCGCAGTCGCAACCCATGCGAAGGCGCTCAAGTACATGAAACATGGGGAGTCAACCCCATGCATGAGTCAGCAGAAATGTTTGCAGTCCGGTCTTTTCCTTACCTCCATCCACCCCCCGACGGCCCCTACTATATTGCCCGCGCTAGGCCAAGTGCCAGCTGTACTGGTGTGAAAAGTAACATAATTTTCTGTTAGTCAACATCAACTGTTTGTAGAGTACTGGTTATAAATGCTTCTTTTTTGTATCAGAGAAATTGTTAAGCTGCACTTTCCTGATAAACACCACTATGAATACCTTCAGCCATTTTTAGATCTGGAATATTGTTATATTGGCACAATTAATTGTGAAAGATGTAAAGATGTCTACAAGTGCAAAGTTTGTGGTCGAAAATTTACTATATTTCTGCAATTGCAGAAAAGATTATCATTGTTTTACCTCAAATGCAGTAGATGATGACAATTCCCCCTTGCAAGAGATTTAGGATTCGTAACCAATCCAAAGCCACAAAGCGTTTAGTTGAGAATCATCTATTATTGTTGTCAGTTTAAAGACCACTACAGTAGACTCCCTCTTATCCGGACTCCTCGGGACCGAGGCCAGTCCAGATAACAGTTTTTCTGGTTAAACAGATGTCCCCAAAACTCGTTAAAACGGACTGTTTAAATGACTTTGTATACAGTATTTGACTTAAATTTAGGAGAGCATTGTATTTAGACACGTGATCACTGGTCTCAAATCTTTACCACGAGAACAGTTTTTCAGTACCGCCCATTTCCTGCCGATCTAGTTCAATTAAAATTAAACCGAGTGCTGATAAAAATTTTCCGGTTAAAGAGATGTCATTTACGCTGAGTGTAGTCCGGTTAAAAGGTGTGCGGAGAAGAGGGAGTATACTGTTTATCACATTATCAATTGTTTTCAGCCTGGACGCTCGGAAGGAACATAATGAGGTTTTGCGGCAACTGTGTGCCACACTGCATACCGATCTGACTCTCGTAAAAGAGGAGAAAATCTCACTTCAGTTACAACTGGACAAACTAAATGCCAAGAATATAACCAGTTAGACCTTCTAGCTAATTAATTAATAATCTCAGTTGTTACAATACGTTAATTGCTGTAAATTTACCCTTCAAAATAGTATTATCGTTAATTTAATGGTTGATGTTATACTGTTTTGCACTAGTGTTATTTTGTATAAATATGTTATTGTAAAAAAAAAAATATAACAACAGAGCTAGACTGTATGATTTGTTATGTTTTATTTGTTAGCAGCCAAAAACTTACAGTTTGTGTATAAATATTTTAAGGATTTTATATTTGCTCACATATTGCTATGTTAAGTCATTTAAGTGTCCTAAGGCTTACTGATAAGTTTAGAGAGGTGTCTTGGTGATAATAGTATGATAAAGAACAGCAAAGATCTTTTTTTTTATTTTACTTTTTCCTAAAATCTAAATTATATTTACTTAAAATTTAGTTTTCCATTATAAAACAAAGTATCATTACAAATACATTGTATGTCAAAACTATAGGGTGGTTCATAGTTACTGTACTACTTAAATTAAAACAATGATCACAATTAATTTTTTCTCGCAAATGTCAGAAAAACTAACTCTATTATTTATTAATCTTTAGTGATTTTTTGGGGAAACTGGCTATTTCTGTGCAGTAGGAAACCAATTCCGAATCAATCGGGATTGGACCCCATATACAGATTATCAAAAATCCAGATAAACATATTTTTCAAGAAAAAATTGTCTAAAATGGAAAAGTAGTTATAAACCAAATTGTAATGTACATTTTTACATGACAATTGCTTAGTAGTTTGTTTATGAGAAGGTGGCATTAGGAAGATGATTACTTGTCCAATAGACTCGCCGCATGATGCACACAATTATTGGCCCACATTTAAATATGTGAATGATTACCACAAACTGCATGCAACAAGAATAAACTTAGTTATTTTTCTGGTCAATTTTTTTTCTTTTTCTTAAGGTTATCTGGAGGATTGTAGTTTTGATTGTAATTAGAGTTCTACTGTAGTTTTCACGGTCTGAAATCAATGTGCTTTATTTGGATTAGGATCAATAATAATAATCAATAATCAATAATCAATCGTTGAGATGGGGACGCCACCTAGGTGCGTATTTTAACCCAAATATGAGTGAAGGATGAGTGTAGAATGGTGTGTGATGACCTGTGTAGCTTTGTTACTGACTAATATCAGCGGTTTCATTAGTCAGGATCATTTATTTAAAGCCCAATGATCAGGAACAGCTGGGTCCAGTTTCGAACCATCAAAAAGCTACTGACTTTTCTCAGGATCGAACCGGTGACCTTTTGATTAATAGGCGAGCCCTATAACCACTCAGCTACCCAGCCACCCAGAACCAAATATGCAAAGATTTTTCAAATTGTTTGTTACATACCTAGGAATTTTTTTAGTGATCTGCATCCCTAAATAGTACTTTATGGGTTTGATGGCCAAACCTTCATACTATTGTGTTCTTCATAGCGAAGCTTGTAGTAAAAATTTATTGATTATAAATATATTAAATAAGTAAAACCCAAAAAGAAATTCTTTATAAATTTTATCTGTAATTTTGCTTCAACAAGTCTATTAATTTTGATAACACTGCATGTCTATAGTTCTGAAATAAAAACATTTCTTGTAGAAACTTTCAAATGGGTAATACAGTATGGCCTCAATGGCAATTTTCCCTTATCAATACTAAACTTACTTATGAAGCTTTAAGTCCTTTATACTTCCCTTTCCATATATTATCAAACATATTTTATTAACATATAGACCTACTATATTTTGTTGTGTATGATACTAAAAAAATTTTAATTTTAAATGCTAGACAAGCCAAGTCAAATTTGCTTAGATTTTTTTTTATATTTTAAAATCAGTAATTGTCAATTTTATAAAATAAGTAGCCCTATCAATTTGCAAGTTATCTTAATATTCTTATTCTAGTCCTTTAATTATTGTATTATGCTTGCGTAATATCTTGAAAGTTATTATTGAAGAGAAATATTATAATCTTAACACGTAATTTCTGACGAAGTATATTTCATTACTTTTTAAGTAAGGTCCGTTCGTGCATAGCTTTATACTTTGTGTGTACGCCGCAACGAGGCGACACGCTGCTTACTAACTCATTGGTGAACAGAATCACGCCACTTGCAACTGTGTAGCTGATAATGGCTATGCTGTTTGCCTAGACTTTTATTGAAATTATTCAATCTTCCTCCATATGCAAAGATAAGATCAGTGATACGTTTTTGACTGCAAGAAAAATCAAAATCCCCAACCCATTTCCGCACTTTACTCTAACTCATTGCAAGGTGAAAAACATCAGTCATTTGGTGATGGATGAGCAGCATTGGATATGTTTCTTGCATTCAGAAAACAAACCAAAAAGAAAAGAGACAATAATGTAAAACCTAGCCGGAATGTTCAATAATTCTTAACATTTTCTAGGCACACAGCAAAGCATACACATCAGCTACAGAGCTGAAAATGGGGCAATTCTGTTCACAAATGACGCCAGTAAGCAGCAAACTGCCACGTTGCTGTGTACAGTAGAACTCCGATTATCCGAATCAATTGGGACCAGACCCCATTCGGATGGTCGGAGTTTTACAGGAATTCCGGCAATTTCCAAGAAAATCCTCATTTTCGGTACTAAATGAACTTCTAATTAATAATAAATTAAATCAGAACATTTTTACAGTTTACAATGCTCATAGCACAAGTGTTCTATACATGTTCTTATCAGAGTCCAAAATTACACACTGGCTAAATTTGTTTAGTAACAATTCTTTCATATTTTGCAAAACTTATTATTACTGAAGCTTTACGTTTTTAAAGTTGTTGAAATATGCGATTCGGATAGTCGGCGATTCGGTTAATTGGAGTCCGGATAATTGGAGTTCTACTGTACTTGTGAACTATGGAGCTATTTGCACAATCGGTCCCTTAAAATACACCCCTCATAATTGCACATTTAGTGGTATTTACATTTTCTTTCAGCATAAAGTAATGTGTAATGAGTAAAAAAATATTTATTTATACATAGCTGTAACAATAACGTTATATTTTTGTTATGAAAATATTAACATTAAAATATATATCTAGGCCTAGGGTGTTAGTTTGTATATAAATATATTCTGTTTTAATCCCAGAGTCATATTTTATACACTTTACAATTCTGAAGCTATCTTGCCAGAAACTTTTTTATGTTTATACAATGAAAATATAAAATAGTAGATGGGTAATAACTAGTGCTCTAATTATTTATTTAATTTAAAATACACCTAGAAATACTACTTATTTAAATGAATTTTAAAATTTATCACGAAACATCCTGTATAACATTGATGTTGATACACTGTATTTGTTAATAGTTAGTTGTTGATAGTTTTTATTAAGATAGAGATTATATTAAGTCTGCATATGCTGTTTAGAACGCTTTATAAAGTATACTCAACTTGTTATGGACAAACTGTGGTTGCAATAATGATTTTTTTTTATTTTTTTTTTTGTATAAAATTTAACGAGAAAACCAATAGTGAAATTGTTTATAAATATTTACAGCTAAATGTCTATGCTTGTGTCCTTAATTGAAACTGTTAAGTTTACCGTGCAGCTTGTACATATTAAGGCTATATCTTTATTTTTTAAATTGTGAACAGTTTTTGATGGCGCTTGTTATTGACTGACGTTGTGTTGGAAAATTTGTAAATAAATGCCTCATAACATGTTTAATATCTGTGTTTTTATTTTGTGATTCATTATTGAAGTTGGTAAACCTACAGTATCAAATTGCTAGCCAATTCCTTTTAACCATTATAACTCTCCGGATTTTACAGTGATTTCAACTATATTCCTACACTATCTTTAACACACTACTAATTTATGAACACAAAAAAAGCTGGTCACTAAACTGGTAGATTGGATGGTTTAATAATCCATTAAGAAAACCTTTTGAGCTATGGTAAACGAATTTGTGGAGGTACAAGATACCTGTACTGAAAAAATTACTTCCTCTGAAAGCCAGCAAACCAACTACTCCACCGACTCATCATATCATCTATTGATTATTAAGGCAAATGTGCAAGATAAACCCATTGCTTTGCTTAATAATACTCAAGCACGGGTGAGGCCCATGTGGGTGTAATTATTCTAGGTAAAAAGGGCTGTTAACATTAAAAAAACTAAGAAAAATTTGAAACTATAGACTATAGTTTCAAATCCTGTTGGAGATAGAAATAGTATAGTCAATGATAGAACCCAACGTTAAATGTAGTAAATGTTTGTTTTTTTAAACCTTTTTAATGTTTTTTTAAAACCTGTTGCTATTTGAGTTTAGATTCAAAGATTTATTTAAACTAGAAACAGATTGTACAGTTGACGTCAAGATATAAGACTAACAAGTAGAAATTAACAGGGGTGAATAGATAAGGATCAACAATGTAATCTATTATCTCTTCTTTTATTCACTTGTAAGCTCTTACATTTTCCAAAATTTCCTGTATTTTTGAAGTTGGTAAAATTTGTCGTAGTGGTACATTTAAGGGTATTTTGAAAAGGGTACCTTTTCATTAATCTGAGATAAAAATTGTGATTCCTTAGATTGATATAGGCGATTCCAATAAAATCAACTGTAAGACACTGAATTTTAAAGATTTTTGAACACCTTGTACATGACCATTAAGATAAATTTAAAATATTTTTTATCAAAATGCTCAGTGAACAAATGCCTTGAAAATGAGGTGTCGCTTAACCTACATTTGAACATTTTCCAAAAACTACCCTCACCATGAGAAGATAAGATACTACTGGTTTGTTTCAGGTATTAGAGGAAACAATAATTCTTCTTTACTATATTATTTTTATAATAGTACTAGCTGTAACATCATAGAACAGAACCAACTTGTTTAATTGAAACAGCTGTTAAGATTCATTAATTCCTTTTAAATATGAAAAATCATAAGGTTAACATGGGAAACTCCAGAGCCACTGGGGCGGAGCCCGAACAGAATAAAAACTACTTAGTTTTCCTATTTAATGCCCAAATAATCGTGTGTGTACCGAATTTCAGCCTCCTAGGTAAATGGGAAGTGGGAGAATTAGTAATGAGTGAGTCAGTCAGTCAGTGAGGGTTTTGCCTTTTAGCGAATTTCCCATATAGGGAATAAGCTATTACCGTAGTACTCATGGTAAGACCTGGACGCGGGACCGATTTTTTTTTCGTTTTGAGGTCCCTAGAGGCCAAAAACACCATCCGTTCAAATTCATATATATATATATTTATATATATATATATATATATATATATATGTGTCCGTCAGCACGATAACTCGAGCAAAAATGATCCGATTTTGATGAAATTTGGTAAAAACGTGTAAACGTACGTTTATTCGAACGAGTTCGCGATCCAGCATGATCGGACCATGGGAACGGGGGTTTACGGGGGGTTTTATGGGGTAAAAATAGGTTTTTCCCATTTTTGACCCAAAAAACATAAAATTTAGCAATTTCTTTCCAAACCATTTTGTAGAGCTTAAAAAAACAAATAATTTAGTATTTTGAAGCGTTATTATGCGCCTAATGGTTACGGAGAAAATTCCAAAAAATTGTAAATTTAAAATTCCCATGTTATTCTTATGGAGAATAAGTAAACTGTCGTAGTTTGCTTGTTTGTGAACATATTTTGATCAAATTTGGAAAATGTTTTTATTTTTTACTAACTATTCACATTTTACAAAAAAAAAAAAAACAGTTTTACCCTCCTTGATGCAGCAAACCTAAGTACTTGTTAAACTAATTCTATTTAAATCAAGAATAAATGTTATATTTTTAAGTAGACATTTCAGTGTAAATCCAATCAGTCAAATGGAAATTCGCTTAGTCTGCAGGTTTGCTGCGGCGGGGGTATTATATATTTAGATAGATTGCTGTTAATTCAGCTGTTTAATTGCTAGGCCTCACATCAAAACAATCAATCAGCTGTTTCGCTGAGAGTCACTAGCCCCGTTTAATTTATGCAACAGAATCCTTTATCTGAATAATTAATTGTCATTAAATATCGCGTTTTTGAAACTTAATCATTAATCAAAATTAATTTTAAATTAATATTGTACATTGCTTGCGTATTCTTTATTTGTAAGCTGTTTACTTCAATATAAATAACATAACGGTAAAATATAATAATCGTTAACAGAATAAAAACAATAAATTCGCCAACTTCGAAGTAATCTCTCTGATTCCTATGTAACCGTGTAGACAGCAAACTATAATCGAACATGAACCAAAACCAATTATTTCGTCTGGTTAATCTCAGTAGATTTATCAGCAAACAAACTCCTGATTAAACAATGTTATTCATAGCCATGGGAAGTGGCTGGTTTGGTAGTTTAGTTGTTTATTTTCATAACAGAACAGGTTGTTAATCTCCGGCCAACGATTTCCCCTCCCCTCCCATCAACACTTCCCCTCCTCTTCCTATTACTCCTGCACTCCTCCCACTGTGAGAAAAATACCCGATACTATCGATCGAGTTGAAAATCGAGTCAATAAAGGGTAGTCGATATGTTGTAGTCGAAGTTTCGGTTCCAATCTATAACAGTTGGGAAGTTGTAGCGGCTGTAGTCAGTCGTTAAAATATTGATAAACAAGTTAGCCATCCTATGAACAATCAATGATTGGCTGAGGGAAAATCAACAAAAATATGTCTAGAAGTTTACACAGCTTGAAAATATGCTGTTCTAAATGCCAAATTTGTATACAGAATTATCCGTTAACCTTAAAAATTGATGTATTTAAAAATAACGTAGCCTACACATTCATTATACCAATATACACAGCGTTGAACCATAAATGGAAAATATATGTAAAATGTCCGTACGATGTAGCCAGCCGTATTTCAAGTGAAGGTTTACGTTTATCCTTTTTTTAGTGCAAACTTGTAAAATGATATAAAAGTCTGATATTTTAGTTTCACATAAATTACCTGGGTTTTATTAATTTTGTCCATTATTTTCTGCTATTTAAGAGATAAAACAATTAAGTTATATATTATTTTCATGTGAAGAAGCCATTTTTATGGTATTTTTTAAATATGTGTGTACATAGTATAATTGTGGCACTGATTCCGACCAGACACTCTCTAGCCTACACTGAGTTTGTGTAAGTTTTAAATATACAGTGGTAGCAAAACGGGAGTGCCGATGGAGACCAGGTCAAGTCCCATCAAACTAACGCACCCCCTACCACTGTAGATCCCGTACACAGGTTTATATAATCTTAGGGTTTTATTGCTCTATGTTTCTTTAAATGCTATTATCATGTTAACAGCATGCGTAAACATTAAAACAGCTAAAGTAAAAATGTGTTTAGGTAGGCATTTATTTGTAGAAATACTATATTCAGAATTGTGTTTCAAATATTGTGATTGTTATACTGTTACTGCAACTACTATCTATTCAAAATTTTCAGTAGAATACCTTTAAAATAAATCGTGCTACTCTTTATATTTTTTTAACAAAATATACCGACTACACTGTATCAATGTTAAAAATAAAGAAAGAATCTAACTCGCATTCGATGCGATTGTGAGTACTGTAGTCGGTGGGTACGAGTATTTGAGTACTCGTTTATCGGTACCGGTAGTGAGTGATAGCATCGCAGTTCTCCAGCTCCAGTGTGAAGGTGAAGTGGTGAGCGAGCGTAGTCGGCGCGCTCCTCCCGTCGTGGTAGGACCTGGAGTGGTACAATGACGTCACTCGTCTTCCTGGTGTTACCCACCGTGTTAGCCACAGTAGCGGCCTCGTGTCAACCCATCGCCGTCGACCTCTGCCACGGGACGGGGTACAACTACACCGGCACCCCCAACCTGGTAGGCCACGAGACGCAAGCCGACGCAGAGTTCACCCTCCAGACATTCTCACCACTGGTGCAGTACGGATGTTCCGGACAACTCAGTTTTTTCTTGTGTTCCGTGTATGTTCCAATGTGCAACGAGAAGGTCCCCGTGCCCATCGGTCCGTGCAGAGGGTTGTGTGAGGCGGTCAAGGCGAGATGTTACCCGGTTCTTCAAGGATTCGGATTTCCCTGGCCCGCGGCTCTGGACTGCTCTAGGTTCCCTGAGAGGAACGACCACGAACACATGTGCATGGAGGGTCCAGGAGAGACTGATATAGGGATATCTGCAGCTATTCCTCGTAATCTTCCACCACCCTTTCCTCCGGATCCTGACCAAGCTCCGTGTGCACACTACGCCCGTCCCGGGATGTACGTCCGCTCCAACCGCTCTCGGAGATGTCTTCAGTTGTGCAGAGGAGACGTGTTGTTTAGTCCAGCGGACAAATCCTCCGCAGAGTGTTGGATCACCGTCATGTCTTCATTGTGTTTTGTGACTTCTCTGTTCGCGGTCCTCACGTTCCTGGGAGACCCTGGGTCCCGCAACTCCCGCTGGCCCTACCCTGACCGGCCGCTGCCCTTCCTCGCCCTCTGCTACAACATGGTCAGTATCGGGTGGGGCCTGAGGGCTGTCCTGGGCCGCGAGGAGGTGTCCTGCTACCCTGACCCCAGAGGTCACTCGTCGCAACTGCTCCTCGCTCAGCAAGGGCTGGGAAACGCTCATTGCGCTCTCGTCTTCTTCCTCATCTTCTTCTTTGGGAACGCTATTGCTGTTTGGTAAGATAATTTGTTATGTTTTCTTATTGGAATATTTAAGTTACCGGTAGTTAAAAAGTTGAGTCTATAGATGCCGACAATTCCGCAAACATAAATTTAAGATGTTTGCGGAAAGTGTTTTACATAGATTTTACATTTTTAAACGTAAAATGAATAAACATATCTTTCTCACACAATGTTTATAGTTCAAAAACACCATGGCTTTTTGGTGAGATAATGTTCTTTAAAAATGTGTAAATATTTAACATTATCTTACCATAAAGTTGAAAGTTAGTTGAAGCAAAAAACCTAAAAGCATCTACTAAGGGCCCGTTTAATATAATAGGTATCCGCTTACATTCTTTACATAGCCTAGAACATAAACGTTTGAACGTCAAAAGTAGAATTGTCCATCCAACACTGTTATAATAAAACAATATTCTAAATTTACATAGGTACTTCAAAATTTGTTTTGTAAGGAAACCGTCCTTCCACTAAAAAAGTGAATGATATAGAAAATCTTCTCAAGTTTGTGGACTACAGTTTCAAGTTCGAAACATGGTACCTAACGAGTTATTGCAAATGATTTGCCCGAGGTGCGAATGCTCTCTTTCCCCATTATCATATTAATATTTTAAATTGTGAAAGTTTGTGTGATTGTTAGTTTGTTAGAAGTGTAATCACGCATTAACACTACTGGTATGTTTGTGCTGAAATTTTGCATTATGATAGCTCATATTCCCGATTAACATAAGGCTATTTCTTATCTCAAAAATCCTTTGGGCTCCGCCCCAGTGACTTTGGAGTTCTCAAAAATATTACTCAAGTATTCGAACTTGAATGTTAACACACAGTTCCAACTATAAACAAGTTGGTTCTATGATGTTCAATAAAAAGTAACAAGGTTACAACGTGCGGCATTATTAATATTTTATTTGAATTTATGACAACAGTAAGTAACAACAAAAAAACTGTGATACTCAATGAGAAATGTTAAAGTAGTCAATGGTAGGACTGCTTACAGTTATGATGATTTCAATTTAATAAATAATTTGTAATATTGTAATTCTTATTTATTAAAAGCCAATTCTGTGAGAGTTTACCCTAACGTAAGTTAAGTTTTTGTCTGCATGTTTTTCAAGAGAAAAAATCTTATATATTGGGTGTCTCATGAAGAGGTTTAAGCGTTTGATTGTATATTTCTTTTCCTTTTATATACAAATTTACAAACATTTAGAAACTTTACAAAATTTTTAAAGTAGGTTTTAAAAATATTATGGCAAAATTTTAGCTCCCAGATCCTTGAACTTACGATGCATGTGTACGCTGTTATCAGTGTGTTGCTGTGGATGTTTAAATCATTTTGGACTCTTTTAGGGTTTTCGTTAGTCTATGTTTCCTGATTTAAAGGCCTTATTAAAGAAGGCAGAATGTGGCAATAAAAATAGTTAACAAAACCAAAAACAAAATTTTTAATGTTTTTAAAGTACCAATGTTAAAAATTGCCACCATTTTGTTTCTGCAAGGATAAGGGAGCTAACATTTTCCAGGATATTTTCAAAACCTACTTTATAAATTGTGTAAAGTTTCAAATATTCTGTACATTAATGGGCAAGTAAAATAAAATCTTTAATACTTTTCATTGAAATAGCGACCATACAAATTAGGTATTTTAAGCCAAGTATGAATGGAGATGAGTGTGTAAAGTGTAGGATGAGTGGCGCGATCTTGTAGTCGTGTTAGTGATGCTATAAGTACAATGCCGACATATTATTTAGACACAGCTGTGAATTAAACGATTAAACCACTTCGCGGGACACCCTGTATATGATACTGTGTTTGAAATAACAATGCTATGTTCATTGAAGAAAGGCGGTGGATGTTCGAGGTCGTGTTGATGACAAAAAATATCAGTGTGCGTGAAAATATTCAAATTTTTCGTGCAATATGTCAGAGTTCTCCAGGGCAATCTAAGTCAATGTGATGTGTAGGATGTAGGATGTGGAGGTTGTAGGGGAGATTAAAAAATAAAATATAAAAATGCGTGATAGTAGTTAGTTGGTCTATGATGTTCCACCTTAGAGAAAGATTATTTCACATCTAGATTTAATGGTTCCAAGATTTGGATGCAATGAAACAGAAAAAACTTATTCAACATTATTGTACATTATTGTCACCAGGCAAAGCTGGGATTTGCTGCTCGTATAAAATAAACTTTAGGCTTTTGAATCTCACCCTGAGAATCCAATAAACAAAACTGTACGAAAGTTCAATGATTGAATTTCGTGGTTTCCTGTGCCAAGAGGCACGAACACAAAACAAATATTGTAGTAGAGTAGTTATGTAAATGTTTAAACTGAATAAATTAACATCTTATTTTCGGCCCGGTCCACAAGACCATTGACTTTTAATACCGCACGTAAACCTCTCATCCTATTGTAGGATCATGCTCGTTTCAATTTCAAGTCTGGATACCCTTGTGTACAAATGTCGAATCAATATATGGTTCTTGTTTGAATTTTCTTTTTAAATAAATGTCCCTCATAATATCCTTATTGAATTCTTTAAAACAATAAAGAAACAATTTTCATATTTAAGCATTGATGTCTATATATGACTTGTGTTGTTGGATATTTTTAGTTTACATTAAGAATGGGTCTATCATTGAACATTTATGTGGAGTTTAAGTAACAATTATTTGTTTTAAGTACAGTTCAAGTTTCTACAAAAGCCATATGAAAAATTAGAAATCTTACACAGAAAATTATCGCCCTTACTCGGGAATGATCATTTTGTAATTTTTATTACAAAACGAATTACGTTATCTGGCCCACGGTATACGCAAACGTCTGGTAGCACCAAACCATCTGGTGACTAAACAATTTACTGTAGGAGATATGATCGCAGTAGTGGAGAACTACCGGTTTAACGGCACTTGGGGCACGTTTTCCCATAAGAAATAACATGGGATCATTTTTTGGCCACTAAAACCAAAAATCCTGATCTTTGCCTAAATATCCCTATATAATTGTCAAACCTTATTTCTTACTTATTCCCCATAAATATATTCGATATTAAGCTAAAAAAGCTATTTCTTATATTTATTGACCCTTACAAGTTCAAATGTAGAGTAGTGGCGAACTAGCAATATGACATCACTTTAGGCACGTTTTCCCCATAAGAATAACATGGTGAGCTTTTTTTGACCACTTTTTTTAAAATCCAGCTCTCGGCCAATACAAGCCTATATAAATGTTCAATGCCATTGTATAACTCCATTACTATTTCAAATCCACATCCATTCACAAAATCATCAACTTGACAGTGCGAGGTTTGTACGCGAACTCGGCTCATGGCGTGTGTGCGCTCCCGACCCATGGTCCTGCTCCTGATCCATGGTCGGTCTTCTTGTCTCTAGTGGTCTAGTCCTAGTTGGGAGACCTCCTGTTGAAGTAATTTTTAGTTAAATTGTTTGAAATTTTTTAATTTCTAGTAAAAAATTAAGAAAATTTCACAATTTCTGGTAAAAAATTTTGCAAATTTCAAAAAGTCTATAAATAGAGGTGGCATCCGGGTGATATTTCATTCTCGTGCATGATGCCGACCTGTCAACACTGCTCCGTGTCGCTCTCCACCAAAAGTAACCTGATTCGCCACTACAAGGTAATTCATAAAATGAAGGTGAAACTGTGCAAAGTTTGCAATTTAATCTGTGATAATAATGTGGCTTTAAAATCACATATATTACAAAGTCATAAGACTTGTAATTTCTGTAAAACGAATGTTGTTAGACATTTTAAAAGACACGCCAATTCTTGCATAAAATGTCCATATACAATGATTAAATTTGTCGGTGAATCGATTAGAACTGACCTTGAAAGTACTCTGAAGTCTTGTCCTCTGCCGATAAAATGGACTTTAGTTAGGAGAATCAAATTTTTAAAATATTCAATGGATCAAAATGGAAAATTAGTTAATGAAAAAGAATGTATTGCAGATTTTAGAAGCCTTACTACCTTAACTATTGAGAAGAGAGATTTAATACCTCAAATTGAAAATGCACTTTTAAAGATTGATGCTTCCATGCACAAATATCAAGCCCAAGGCAGTGGATGGATATATGACCATACTAAATATTGGCAGTTGCATGTTTATAAGTATAAGCCTTTAACTCCAAAGTCATATATCTCCACACCAGAGAGTATTAAATCGAAACATGCAGTTTTAAATATAAAAAATTCTGATAATAAATGCTTCCTTTGGTCAATTTTAGCAGCTTTATATCCAAGGAATGCTAAAAATGAAAGTGCTAATAGAGTCTCTAATTATGTACCCTATGAAAGTCAGTTGAATATGACAAACATAAAATATCCTGTGAAAATATCTGATATAGATAAATTTGAAATACAAAATAACATAAGTGTTAATGTATTTGGGGTTGAATATGATAAATGTATATATCCATTAAGAACAACCAAACTAAATAGTAGTACTCATATAGATCTATTGTTATTACAACAAGGTCGTAAATCACATTACTGTTTAATTCGTGATTTTGATAAGTTAATGTTCCACTCTACAAAAGATGACCATAAGAAGCATTTTTGCAAGTTGTGTTTGCAACATTTTTACAGTAATGATATATTAGAACGTCACATAATGTATTGTAAAAACTTTGATGCCCAACGAGTGGAAATGTCTAAACAAGATACATTACAATTTAAAAACTATAAATATCAACTTAAAGCCCCATTTGTGATTTATGCAGATTTTGAGTGCTTTATAAACTCAAACAACCATACTCCATCTGGATTTGCATTCGTAGTAGTGAAAGAGTCTAAGATTATTTCTGAAGAGTTATATAGTGGCGAAAATGTTATGGACGTATTTTTCAAAAGGTTGTTTGAGACTTATGACTTCATTAAAAGCCAAATGGCGATATATATTCCTCTTGTAATGACTCCAGAGCAAGAGGCATGTTTCCAAAACTCAACGCATTGTCATATTTGTGAAAAGCCCCTATATTTTGATAGGGTGAGAGATCATTCTCATTCAAATGGCCAATACCGTGGAGCTGCCCACAATGATTGTAATTTAAACTATAAAGTAACAAAGAAAATCCCAATATTCTTCCATAACTTGAAAAATTATGATGGACATTTAATAATGCAACACTTGGGAAAGTTTAATAGTAAATTAAATTGCATAGCCAAGGATATGGAAAAGTACATTTCATTCTCTATTGATGATTTAGTATTTTTAGATTCCTATAACTTTTTGTCCCTTCCATTATACAAATTAGCTTCCAATTTAAATACATTTAGATTCATAGACAATCCACTACTACAACGTAAAGGTGTATATCCCTATGAATATATGACGGGACCAGATAAGTTTGCAGAGTCTCTACCACAAATTGAATCATTCTATAGCACTCTAACTAAAGAACATATCTCTTCCAACGAATACGAACATGCTAAAAATGTCTGGAACCATTTTAATATAAATAATTTACAAGAATATCATGATTTATATCTTAAAACAGACGTATTGCTACTGGCTGATGTGTTTGAGACTTTTAGAGACCTGTGTTTAAAGGATTACAAACTGGACCCCGTACATATGTATTCACTCCCTGGATTAACATGGGAGGCCTGTCTTAGAATGACTGGTATAAAATTACAATTATTTCAAGATATTGACATGCATTTGTTCATAGAAAGTGCGATTAGAGGAGGAGTCAGTATGATTTCTACACGTTACGCTAAAGCAAATAATAGATATATGGGTGAACACTATGATCCCAATCAAGAGAGTGTCTATTTAATATATTTAGACTGTAACTCACTATACTCTACAGCAATGTGCGAGCCACTGCCTGTGGATGGATTCCGTTGGACTAATGAGATAGACTACAAATACAATCAAAATGACGAGTTTGGATACATTTTAGAAGTTGATTTAAAATATGATAAAAGCTTACATGATTTACATAATGACTATCCATTAGCACCTGAGAAAATGAATGGCAAATTAATACCAAATTTAAATGACAAAACTAAATATATTTTACATTATAAAGCATTACAAAAATATGAGGAATTAGGTTTGGTTGTTACAAAATACCACAGAATTTTAAAATTTAGACAATCAAAATGGCTTGCGCCCTATATTAATTTTAATATTGAAAAACGCAAATGTGCTAAAACTGATTTTGAAAAAGACTTTTACAAATTGTTAAATAATAGTCTCTTTGGTCGAACAATTATAAATCAACGAAAGTTTCGTGATATATATCTCAAGGATGAGTCACTATTAACAAAATATGTCACTAATCCAAGGTTTGATTGTAGCAAAAAGTTTGATAACAATTTACATGCTATACATTTAAATAAATTAGTTGTAAAGTTTAATAAACCAATATATTTGGGAATGACCATTTTGGATATTAGTAAAGTAATAATGTATGATTTCCACTATAATTATATGTCAAAATTTAAGAATAAAAGATTTCTAATGACAGATACAGATTCTTTAATGTATGCTATAGTTACAGAGGACTTTTACAAGGAAATAGAATGTGACTTGCACTATTTTGATACCTCTGGATATAGTAAAGACCATTTCTTATACTCTGATAAAAATAAAAAAGTCACTGGAAAGTTTAAAGACGAATTAAATGGTCATATTATGTATGAATATTGTGGTTTAAGACCAAAGTTATATTCTTATATTCCTCTAAAATGGTTATATGAAGAAGACAAGCAAGCTTTAGAGGTGAAGAAAGCTAAAGGAGCTGATGGTGCTACAGTTAAACATCTCCTTAGACATCAACATTATTTGAACTGTCTTGCAACTGGGCAAGATTACTATGAGAATGTGACAAGAATTAAATCTACAAATCATCATCTTCAAACCTTGACCATGAATAAGAAAGTACTATCCTTTGACGATGACAAGAGGTTTATTCTGGAAGATGGCATCAATACTCTTGCGCTTGGTCATTATAAAATTGATCAAACATAGTTATGTTCAATAAATTGTTATGTTGTTTTTATATTTAATGTTGCAAAATAAATACAAATGTTAAAAAAACTCCAGTCTTTTATTTATTTACCCTTACCATCCTCTTGATAGAATTGGTCAAACATAAATCTATATTTGCCATTATTCTTTGACCTTTCTTTGTCTATTACAAAAAAGCCATATTTAGTTTTATCCCAACATTGGTGGCAGAGATTTCTAAATTGGTTAAATGAAAAGTCATTACCAACATGATTGTTATATACATGTTTTAAATTTAAATCATCTTGTTTAAATAATATTAGGAAATTTACATTATCACGTAAATGTTTGTGTACTTTGCTGTAAGATTGACACAAGTAAAAACAGTTAATATTTTTATGTCGACCCATTGAGAAAAATTGTGTAATATTTGGACTATTTATGTCATCAAATACAACAACTGACTGTGATTTTACATCATTTGGTGTGATTTCACAGTCAGTAAACGTGTGTAATTTCACTTCATCACACAAACTAAATATTTCAATTATTTTTTTATATTTTTCTTGTTCTAAAGATTTAGATATTAAATATAAGTTTGTAAATTTTAATCCTTCCTTTCTTACAATTAAGTTATAAATTACAACCGTCTTCCCACTTCCACTTGGACCACAAATAACACATCGAATATTGGTAGGAAATAGACCCAACTTCTTTGGTATATTTTCCTTAGTATGTACTATTTTAAATTTGTGTTTTTGTTGAATAAAAGACATTTTTTATATAATAAAAATGGTAAAAAATGTTAATAAGAAAACATGTAAAAAGGGCAAAGGTTTATTCCTAAAGCCTTACAGGGGTCGAGGGTTATTGAATACTCTTATAAATAACCTTCCATTCCCACTTCACATACCATCATATCGGTACTGTGGACCTGGAACGAATATACGTGAGAATCTAGCCAAAAATGTACCTCCAAAAAATAAACTAGACTCTTATTGTAAAGAGCATGACATATTCTACATGAATAATCCTGATACTGCTGCTCGGAACAAAGCAGACATGAGATTAGCAGACTTAGCTTGGACTAGAGTTACAGCCAATGATGCAAATCTCGCTGAAAAAGCTGCTGCTTATGCAGTGACAAATTTGATGAAGGCAAAAGCAAAAATGGGAATGGGATTAAAATTTAATAAAAAAGATGGACAACTACCAGCTGTTAGAGGTCGCAAAAGACGTGCCTCACTTCCGGGGAGTGTACCTAAAAAGCGAGCTAAAAAATCTAACACCAAGAGTAAAAGAGTGCGGAATAGTTAATTTAGATAGCTCATCTGGCACACATTGGACAGCATATCGTAAAAATAAAGATATTGTAATTTATTTTGACCCATTTGGAATCCAACCTCCAAAAGAAGTAATTAAATATTTTGAGGGATATAAAATATTCTATACAACCGATCAAATACAAGATTTAAATAGTTCTATTTGTGGAATTTTATGTTTATCATTCATAAAAAATATTTCTTTATAAAAATGGATTCATTTACTATAACATTTTCAGGTACAGAGCCAGAGCTAAAGTCAGTCTTCTTTCCTCCCATAGAATTAAATGATGATTATGTAATTGGATTAGTAGATTTTCAAAGTTATAATTCTATATTTAATGTTAAAAAACCTCTAAATACTTTAACATATTATAAAGTAGAGAAAAAAACATTACCAAAAGGAGATATCTCAGTTGATGATTTAAACCAGTTATTAGATGGTAAACTTAAAGTTATAATAGATAAAAATGGAGACGCATTAATTAATACTAAATCCAAACTTTTATTCAAAGGGCTTATTCCAAAATTAAATCAACTTAAAGGCAACAAATTAACCATTGGAGAAGGTGATGATGTTTTCTATTATGATCACAATGCTCCAGTTACAATAGAAATTTCTGAAGGAACATATGAGGTGGTTGAGCTTGCAAAGGAAATTCAAAAGCAAATCCCAGACTTTTTCCTTACAGCTAATAATAAAACTATGAAAGCGACATTACTTTCTAGCCATGTGTTTGATTTTACAAAACCATGTTTAGGGTCTGTCTTATTGGGATTTAAAGGTGTTTCTACTCCTGGTGTTCAGTTTGAATCTACAAATAAAATAAACATTAATAATGTAAATGTGATTAGAGTAAAATGTAATATTGCAAACGGGTCCTATTTAAATGGCAACAAATCACACACCATACATAGCTTTTATCCAGAAGCTCCTCCTGGCTACAAAATTATTGAAGTTCCAAGAAATATTATATATTTTCCTGTAAATAAGAGAAGTTTAGATGTTGTCAGTATTACATTTGCCGATCAACACGACAAGGCAATTGACTTTAACGGAGAAGAAACTACAATTACTTGTCATATAAAAAAGATATGAGAATTTATAAGAATTTATCTATAAGTGTACAAAATGCTAGGTTCCTAAAGTCAATAGGACTAAAGTTAAAATTTTCTATTAATAAAAATGGAAGATTTTCTAGACGTTACAGGGAAATACCAATTCGACGATAGTGTGGTTAAAATTACAAATCACTCCTATGTTCCCCACAACACTTTGGCAATAAATAATTCTGATGAAATTCGAATATGTATTAATAATCAAGATTTGCTAACTCTCCCATGTAGGAGTTATCTGTATATTAAGGGAGAAATTGAAAATCATGATAAAGGTCATTTTATAAATAATGCATTTGCGTTCTTATTTGATGAAATTAGATACGAAGTTGCAGGTAAAGAAATAGACATTGTAAGAAACCCAGGAATTTCTAGTCTTATGAAAATATTGAGCTCTTACAATAAAACTACTAAATTGTCAAATGTAGCATTTGATTCTGACACGAATTTAAAAGAGTTCCATAAAGGTGGCAAGTTCAGTACTTGTTTGCCATTAGAGTTGTTAATGGGTGTATTCGAGGATTTTAATAAGGTTTTAGTAAATGTCAAACAAGAATTGGTGTTGAAAAGATCCAAAAATGATTTGAATTGTATATTAACAACCACTAGTGCTCCAGCCAGTGGCACTGCTGATACGATTCCCAAAATTACACTTAACTCAATTCAGTGGGTAATGCCACACGTGATACCATCAGATGGAGAGAAGTTACAATTACAAAAGATGTTATTGCAAAATAAAAATTTGCAAATTGCATTTAGAAGTTTAGAGTTACATGAACTTCCATCATAACCCAATACCACAAGACATACATGGTCAGTAAAGACGTCTTCAAGTTTGGAGAAGCCTAGGTATATTATATTTGGTTTCCAAACAGCTAGGGATAATAGTGCACGAAAAAGAACTGATGAATTTGATCACTGTAAATTAAAAAATCTCAAAGTATTTTTAAACTCTGAATATTATCCTTATAGTGATTTAAATCTCGACTTTGAAAATGGAGATGTCTCTAAAGCTTATGAGATGTTTATGAGGTTTAGAGAGACTTACTATAATACTATCCCAGATCCTATGATTAGTAGGGCTGAGTTTATGAAGAAATATCCACTAATTGTAATAGACTGTTCTAGACAGAATGAAACAGTGAAGGAAGGAATTGTTGATATTAAATTAGAGATTGAAACTGCAGAAAATGTACCAGCAAATACATCTGCATATTGTTTGATAATACATGATAAAGTGTTTGAGTACAATCCTTTGTCAAATGAGATAAATAAAATGTAAATAAAAGATGAAAAACATTCAACAAGAATTGGTTGACTCTGCAAATCAAATACGAGAGAAATATAGAGCTTTAAAACGTGGCAAGTTTCTAGAGGCTGAAGAGAGGTTCCAAACATTCCAACCTTTAATAGAGCCATTACAAGAATTAAAAAAAATCACATCTATTGGCAAAACAGAGAGGCCTCAAATGGAGATACTCCCAATGACTCCATCTAGAATATCAATGATACCAAGATTACAACCATTACAACCATTACAGCAATCCACTCCACAGAAATTAGATTTTGGTCTTTTAGCATCAGACTATTTAGGAAATTACCTCAGTAAAAGTAGTATGACAGACACTACATATGGTATTAGACGAGAAGCAAATAAATTTTTTATTGGAAATAAGGAAGTTGATATTGCCAATGATGATGTCACAGTTGCAAATAAAACCTACAAGGGGACAAAAGGCTTGTGGCAGTTGTTAACTTTAAAAGAACCTGAGGATTATACTCACGTTGATTTGCAAAATTATAAAGAGATTTTGGAAGCCACAAATGGACATTTAAAGAGTTACAAAGATGGCGCACCAATTTCAAGTAATAGACATACTAAATATCTTAATATAATTAAACCTCTTTTTAAATCTGTTGGTGAAGGTTTGAGACAAGTGACTGGTAATAAAATAGACTATATTTATTGGGATGATCCTAATGAGCTTGTAGATAGGTTAAGACTTCTTTGGCTAAGTCGCCAAGCCGGTAACTCAGGAGTGGATAATGAAATAGATTCCATTATTGAGGAATTAAGAGAAAGTGGAATTATTTATTAAATAAAAATATGTTTATAGATAAATTTTATCGTTTATATAATCCATATAATAAGCCTACAGAACCCAGGGCTAGTAATGAACCTACTTTAAATTTACAAGACGATAGTTGGAATTGTTTAAACCGTAAAATTGGTAATGTTAAAGATGGGGAGTTTGTAGATGATGTATCAACTTTGGGTCAGACATTAACTAGAAAAGGTGATGTATTTTTACAAGGTAAAACTAAATATGAGTTTTTAGAATCTAAGAATAAAAATTGGAATGCTAAAAAACAGAAAATTACTAATGTGGAAAAGGGTAAAAGTTTAGATGATGTGCCCACTTTACAACAGACTTTAATACGAACAGATGGTGGTACATTTGTACAAGACAATAAAAATTATGAATTTTTAGAATCAGAGAATGGTGTTTGGAATGCTAAGAAACGGAAAATTACTAATGTAGAAAAGGGTGAAAGTTTAAATGATGTGCCCACTTTACAACAGACTTTAATACGAAAAGAAGATGGTAAATTTGTACAAGACGATAATAATTATGAATTTTTAGAATCAGAGAATGGTGTTTGGAATGCTAAGAAACAGAAACTTAGCAATTTGATAGAAGGTACAGATAGTAAGGATGCTGTGAATGTTTCACAAGTTCCAAAAATGGAAGCAGGCTATTGGGATTTTAATAATAAAAGGTTAGTACGTGTTAAACCTGCCGTTGATGACACTGACTGTGTTACAAAAGAACAGACTATAACTTTTGATAAAAAAGAAAAATGTTGGGATGCCAAAAAACAATATATAAGAAATCTGCCAATGGGGGAATATTTAGATGATATTTGTTTAATGTCACAAGCTATGTATTATGATGGATCAAAATTTGTATATGGAGGAAGAAAATTTAATTTGATGGAATACAATCCTGATTTATTAGTTGCCGACCCCACATCTTTGAGTGGATTTAAGTATATAGATAATAGACCATATATACCAGAAAACTATGTATTTAAAAGAATGGAAGATAATCTATTGATTGGGGCTAATGGTAATATATTTACAGTACAAGGAAAGAATGATGTTATAAAAAATGAATGAAATTGCATACGAACTTCATAAGCCTGCAAGAAAGAATTTCATTAGAAGGTCTTTTAAAGTATTAGGTATAAACGAAACTGTACAAATAGATTTAATTGATATGCAAAACTATGCTAGAGAAAATTCTGGCAATAAATATATTTTAACTTTAATAGATATATTTTCTAAAAAAGCTTATGCTGCTCCACTAAAAAATAAGACAGGGTTAGTGGTTACAGAAGCCATTAAAACCATTCTACCAAAGGGGGTTAAAAACATTCAATCTGACAATGGAAAAGAATTTTTTAATCAATATTTTAGCAAACTAATGAAAAACTTAAATATTAATCACTATCACACTTTTTCTACAACTAAGGCTGCGATTGTGGAGAGGTTTCAGAGAACTTTAAAGAATTGGTTATATAGGGAATTTAGTGCTCAGGGAAGTTATAAATGGGTGGATTTACTTCCAAAGTTAATTCGAAAATATAATAATAAGGTGCATAGATCTATAGGTATGAAGCCTAACCAAGTGAATATTAAGAACAGTAAATATGTGCATGAGAGGTTGACTTCTAAAGTAGTGCAAGTCAAAAAGCCAAGATATAAGGTAGGTGATAGTGTGAGAATTTCCAAGTATAAACATGTTTTTAGTAAAGGATATACCCCGAATTGGACAGGGGAGCTATTTACAATAGCAGAAGTAAAGAATACAAAGCCTGTGACTTATATCTTGAAAGATGAAAATGGTAATATAATCAGGGGAGGCTTCTATACAGAGGAATTGTTAAAGACCAAATATAAAGACATGTATTTGATAGAAAAGGTTATTAGGAGAAAAGGTGATTTATTATATGTCAAATGGCTTGGGTTCCCAAGTAGCCAGAACTCATGGATTTCCACTAAGGATGTCCAAGGGAGCACGCCATGAGCCGGGAGCGCACACACGCCATGAGCCGAGTTCGCGTACAAACCTCGCACTGTCAAGTTGATGATTTTGTGAATGGATGTGGATTTGAAATAGTAATGGAGTTATACAATGGCATTGAACATTTATATAGGCTTGTATTGGCCGAGAGCTGGATTTTAAAAAAAGTGGTCAAAAAAAGCTCACCATGTTATTCTTATGGGGAAAACGTGCCTAAAGTGATGTCATATTGCTAGTTCGCCACTACTCTACATTTGAACTTGTAAGGGTCAATAAATATAAGAAATAGCTTTTTTAGCTTAATATCGAATATATTTATGGGGAATAAGTAAGAAATAAGGTTTGACAATTATATAGGGATATTTAGGCAAAGATCAGGATTTTTGGTTTTAGTGGCCAAAAAATGATCCCATGTTATTTCTTATGGGAAAACGTGCCCCAAGTGCCGTTAAACCGGTAGTTCTCCACTACTGATCGCAAAAACTTCCTCAGCGTGTTAAATGAATTTGAATTACATATTTTAATACGAAACACAAATTCACTTGTTTATCGCGCTTATCGATTAGCTGGAGACGTTTTTTATTTTGTTCTGATTTAAGTAGGGTGTGTTTTGGTGTTACCATGTATAAACTCCCTTGGTTAATCTACGATGTTACCATTGACAAGTCAAAGATGTTTACATTTTCTTCTTGAAACAATTATTTGAAAATAAAATTGTAGTCTGCAATGAATAAAACATAATGTATAAAATTTACCCTACAATGAGTCCTTTCTGTCAGCCCTCCCAAATATAGCCGAACATGTCACACGAGAAAATTTAAAAGTTGTCTTTTGTCAACGAGATTTTGTTAACCGAGATGTCTTCAAACATCCACACTCTCCCAGATTCCTCGAGAAGCGAGTTCCACAGTATGTTAATGTGTTCGAACCGGCAACACCGCGTGCCTCGAGCTATTTGCTGGACTAACCACCTGATTATTCTAACAAGGCGTTCCACGTTTTGTGTGTTTTCGTAATAGTTACTACCTCGTCCGATCTCGTCGTTTTTTACGGCCGGTAATTACAAACCTGTCCCGTTTTAATTTGCGTCCCCCCTAATTGTCTGATCGTTGAGCAAATAAGCTGTACATCATGGTGATTACGAGCTCGGTGTTTAGCAAATAATATCTTGTTATTGGCGTCCATCGATCTTGACTGGGGGCAATGTAGACCACCGTGGATGTTGGTTAATCTGTAGTTTCGGATATATTTCTCATCAAATGTTTGCCAAAATTGATAGATATAGGTATGTAGCACTTTTGCTTCGGTTTTAAAATATATAAGCTTGGTCTCGCATTCGCCAATAAGAAATTCAACGTGGCTGTCCAAGTAACGTAGATAGAGCGAGGGACTTTTGTCTTGGTACGGGTTCAAACCTCGCCAATCACTTGGTTTCAGGTATTTCGTGACCTTTTGGTCCGGAACCAACCTTTAGCTGTAGGTCAAACCGTCTAAAAAGTATACAATGTAAGTCTAGTAACTACAACATTTTGTTATTTTCAACATAGTTACTCTACTCCCACTGCTCATGATAAAGTTTGGTGACATGCCAATGGGAGAAAGTATGAGTCAGATTTCTGATAACGTTTATTATTTTAGAGTACAATTGAAAACTTTACCTTCCCGCTTTTAGGACATGCAGCAGTTAAACAATGTATTTTGTAGTAGAAAATAGTTAAGTTAGAGGGTACCGGTAGGCTACCAATCATATGAACATGTGCTGTACTCAAGAAGTGCCACAGTGAAACATATCTCAAAATTTCACCAATCAGATTCACAATTTTGACTAAATCAAGAAGGGTATACAGGGTGTCCCACGTAAGGTGTCTCAAATTGATTACGAAAAAACTGCTTAAAGTACAAGGATGAAATAAAATTAATGGTTGACTTTTCTTACTCATTATGAGATTAGCTTTTTAGGCCTACTGTGATATGCTACAAATAATGGTTTTGTAAAATAGTAAAAATTCCAAAAAAAATGATTTTTGGGAATTGTTAAATATGACCATTGTTCAACAAATTTCAAATAGCAACACATGTCAATTGGCACATTATTTTATAGGTTTTTAATCCTTAACAACTTTGTAATGTAAACTTACTTCGTATCTCTTTAATTTTGGGTAGATAACAAAATCCCTATTTTTCCTATATTAAATGCATGTTATTTGACATTTCATTTAGTGTTGAACCCAAATAACGTGTATTTGATATAGGAAAAGTAGGTTTTTTGTAATTTACACAAAAACTAAAAGAGGTACGAAGTAAGTGTAAATTACAACGTTGTTAAGAATTAAAAGATCTATAAAATAATGTGCCACTTGACATGTGTTGCTATTTGGAAATGTTGTACAATGGGCATTTGCAAATGTTCAAAAATCAATATTTTTTCAATTTCTATTGTTATAAAAAACCCGTTACTTGGTGCATATCCCAGTAAAGCTAATTTCATAACGAGTGAGAAAATTAAACCAGAGAAGTGCTAAATGCTTTGGTATATGAAACACAGAGCATTAAAACATAATTAATAAAAGAAACTGCCTCCTTTTGAAACGGAAAATGATCATTCATTTATGTTTTCGCCAAAATATTTGTCTATTAAATCCCTTTAAAATTATGTATAACATGACATATGTTTACATTTTAAAATCCCAAAATTTGAACTAGTGACTCTTAGTTTTTGGCACACCCTGTATCGGAAAAAGTTAAAAATATTTTTACCTTATTCCTTGGAGTCGATTTAGCGAGAGATAATTTTATTTCACCCTTGTATAAGCCGTTTTTCTGTAATCAATTTGAGAAACCTTTCGTGGTACACCCTGTATATAATCAAGGTTATTCACTAGGTATATTTCAAAGACACATACAGCTAGTTGTATACGAATATCAACACATTCAGTCTTGTTTGTTAAGCGTTGAAATCGTTTGTTTGAAACGCCTAACTATAAACATTTACGCCTTGTGTCAAAGACAATCAAACTTGTTTGGATCTGATGCTTAACTGTTTTAGCCTTGCAGTATGGTTTACAATAGTATATTTCGTACCTAGGGCCGAAAATGAGGTTTTGCCGGCTCGAGATAGTTTTTAAGTTCGAGACGAAGTCGAGAACTTAAATCGATCGAGAGCCGCAAAACCATTTCGGTCCGTGGTACGAACGCTATTTTTCACCACACTATACCCTATTACCACTATTCACCACAATAATAATGCACACTGATAGTCAACACAACTACAACTTTAAGGTTATGTGAAGAAATAATTTGAGGAATCAGCAAAAATAAAAATATATAGTTGCTAGGCAACGGTGACAATAACACAATTCTATTGAAATGCTATGGATTTTGATTATGTATTTAAAATGCAGTCATGTTTTAAGTAAGTAAGCGGACAGCTGATTTTGCGGCCCCGGCCTGTAAAAACCTGCTCGGTCCCCAAATTATGGACAGCTGGCATCGCCAGCAAAACGTAACTTTCGGCCACCAATTAACGTATGTAATACAGCCAAAAACATGATAGTGTGGTGAAAAACATGTTATATAGAGAAGAGGTTTGTTACAATGTCATCTAAAATCAGCTGTGCATAATGTTTAAACGTCTTGTGAGTAAACAGTATAAATGTAAAGTAGATCGAGTTGTTTAATTTGCTCAAGAAGTATAAAATTAAAATATGACCCTACAAATGTATGATTTCCAATATTTCTAGCAATTTGGAAGACATTTTAGGAGCCGTTTTTAAAATACGTTTTTACGATAATTCTTTTTTACGATTATAAAGTTATCTCCCACAGTATGATGCAAATAGAAATACAGTAGTTGTTCATCAGAGAAAGTGTGTTTTTTTACTTAATCGTATTTCCAGAAATTGCGTAGAAAAAAGTTAAGCCACTTTCGCTCCTAGTGATGAAAAAACTCCTATTAGATTACAGGGCACTCTAGAAGGCTCATTATGTTTTGTATGATAAAAATATTGGAGAGCTGTCCAGGATAGTCCAGATGGGATGTTTCCTTGAGAAACCCCAAGTAAATGGTTATAGTCTAGCTAGTTTCGGTGCTAAGCTCACGACGTGGTCGTGATGGCCCAATGGGGTTGTTTGAGAATTTTACCTTCTTCAGGAGTGCAACTTATACTGGAGGTTGAATCGAGAAAGCAAAAGAGGAAACACATTTTGAGTTTGGTTAACTTGATGGTCGAAGAGAAATATTTTGAAGATTGCCCTTGAAAAGTCATGTGATTTTATTTGATTGTTACAGGTGGATCATGTTGATGACGTGCTGGTTCTTGTCTCTAGGTCTAGGATGGACACATGATCGTATACTGCCTCACGCTCCTCTACTACACCTCCTCAGCTGGGGTGTTCCTGCTTGTCTTACCATCGCCGTCCTGATCCTTAGATACGTCGACGCTGAAGAGCTAACAGGTAGGCATGTCAGAGCTAAACGTACAACTCCTAAAACCACTTAACCACATAAATTTCCATAATACCTGTATACATAATCATCAACATTTACAGGGTAGACTTCCTTATCTGTTGGCACAAACAACCGAATGACAATATCGATTATTCTATTGTTTCATTCGATTTATCTTTTGGTTCGTTGGGTTAGGTTAACCTTACCTAACTAACCAAACGATATATCGAATAATCGATATATCAATCGATATTTGTATTCGGTTGTTTGTGCCAACACATACGGAAGTCCATTTATATTTTAAACGTAAACCTGTTGAATTCCAGTTGTAAAGGTGTTTTGCTTTCTTTGGCGATACTGCTTTTAGGAGAGTTTGTAGTAGCTACTTGCGAATTTCAACTGCAGTAATTATAAAAGGGTACAAAGCTAGTTAGATTTTACGGAAAATATTTGAGTCAAGTACAAAACTTAGGTAGATAGTACAAAATATGTCTAGCAGGTTGATATAACGGAAACGAATGATTAACTCAGACGCCTTTGAAATAACCCAAGGATTTGATATACTTTAATAAACGCGTATACATCATAATACCTTTTTAAATTGTGACAATGATATATGGTTTAAGATATTTAAAGATTAATATATACATTTAAAAGAGGAAAGGAATGTGTCCGCTATAGAATTTTTAATCGTTGACCAACCTACAAATTTGCTTGAACTTAACATTTTGCCAAAACTTTAACCTGGCTTTTTCCCAAATCGCCTCCCAGACCGTGTTGAGAATTCAAACGAAGTATTATTAAACACCCGCCAAATAGAAAGGAACAATGGGACAAGCCCGTATGCATAGCAACATATGCATAAGGGGCCCGACGTTCTACGTTGTCAATTACCAAGGAAGCCCGTAAATAAAGGAGCGTCGTATCGGCAATTATGGTCGGTGGTCCAGTATGCTAAGCAGCCGCTCAGCCGCTCCAGGAGTTATAGCGTTATTGTTTGCCCTCCAGTCACCAGACAGCCGATACGGTCTCTGAGTTATGCAAGGCTAAAACAGATATATAAAAGTCCCTATTTCGTTTAGGCCACTGTGCACGTGAAATATTGCACTGCATTAGATGGTCTTTTTCCGACTTTAGCGATTATTTAGAAAAACGTTTGAATTATTATAAAAGTGTTTACTAGAACCGAATCGAATTTATTCATCCAACAGTGGATTAACCACGGGCAGAGAGTCTGAAGCAGACTAGAAAATATGTTGTATGATTGATGATGTTGGCACATTTTCGGGGGGGGGGGGGGAGACGAGGGACGGAGTGACACTAGATAAGTATGCAAAATCTTGTAAAAATCCATTAAATGCTAATTTTTAAGCCTTAATTTCTAAAACTATAATTTAATAATATATTAATCTTTATTTTTGGGTGGCTCAGTCGGTAGCGCCTACAGTAGGACTTACGGCTTAGAAACGTTCTCTTAGACAATTATTTTGAAATGAAATTAAAATTGTGTTCCATCAAAAACACAATAACTGTTACATAGAGTTGTACAAACAGATGGGTTACCCATTCATTATTCCCACTTAGGCATAGCCTGTGAGTGGGGATTGGTCTTCACCAACAGTCAAAAATCGTATTTTGTAGAAAAACTAAATAACTAAAATTATGTGTACATACTTTTTTTTAGGAGAAGGGATTGCACATTCATGTTATAAATACTGGGTAATAGTTCAATTTGTGTAGGAAAAGTTGATATTTTTATTCTGATGATTTAAAGATTGCAGTTATATATTAAAGTACCCTGGGACCGGGCATGGTAATAGTTTTATGCCAATTAAAACCCCCAGATGTAATTAGTTTACTTGGAATGCCTCAGTAGTTGGGGATTAAGTTTTTAAGGGTTAACTAAGTAAAATAATCAGTATTTGATCGACTTTGTTTTCCCCTATATCTAATATTCTACTGTGTAATCTTTGCTCAATAGTTACAAAGTGATGTTTTTCCCTTTGTACTGTATTTTGTAATTTGCTAGTGTACTGTTGATGGCTTGTTAAAAACACAGTGTGTTTAATTTTTCCCTTTTTGTTCAATCAACATTGTTACCTGGCAAAGCCAATGTTAAATTTTCAAATGAGTTGTGTAGAGAAAAACAAATGAGTGGCTGTCACGAATCACGTTTTTAGGACTAAAAGTCCCTAATTCCAAAATTTAGTCATAATCATTTGCTGGATTTCGAAATTTAAATTACAGACAAAGACAGATATAGCTCGTAGAATAAGATATCTCTCGTTGCAGGTTGATCACTCTTACAGCTGAAAGTTTTCTAAACTTACAGGAATAACGTTTCAGTAATATACATATTATACCGATTTGATTGAGAATTTTTTTTGCCAATTTTAAACATCAGTTATAACATGTTACAGTTACAACAATTTAATGCCAGATTTTAAATTATTTGCAATTGGGTCGGATTAATCACAATTTTCAAAATCTTTAGAGAATCTTAATCATCCATCCGAAATTGGAGAAGTGGTTTCCCAACTTGACCAGGGCCAGCTGGGTATAACCCAACAACCATACACAAAAATAATTAAATATAGACTGTCAGCTGTGCTGTGGTTACCATAGGTTCTGGCACACACCGCTGGAAGCGCCATGTATGTAGTTAAGGTGCTCTACAAATACATGGCGCTCCCAGCGGTGTGCACCAGAACCTATAGTAACCACAGCACAGCTGACAGTCTATATTTAATTCTTTTTGTCTATGGTATAGCAGAATGGATGCATTGATGCCAAATGATTTTGAAGTAGGTAGCTAAATGGATCCTGAGACAGTCAGTATAGCTTTTTAATGGTTCGAAATGCCCAGCACTGTGCTTAATCATTGGGACTTAAATAATAGATAAATGAATAGGTACCCATAAAGAATCAGCAGGAATTAATCAGTAATACACCTACATACCTGTCACCTAGAGGTGGCGTTGCTTTCTCAAAATTAGGATAAAACCAAAACTAATATTCTGCTGAGGTAACATGAACAGACTCGTGTTGTAAGCAAGGCTGTGGCACGTGTGTTGAGGGATTAATAAATAACTGTCAGATCGGGTTTATTTGCTCTGTATATCTTCTGATAACCAGATGCTAGCTACTGGAACACATTCCAGCACTCCCTGCCTTCTACCAGCTGCCAAATCTAACACATTCACATTTATGCATTCAATTTACACCTGCAGATGATGTAAACTGAGCCAGAGAGCCTCCATTTTTATTAAATTTAAATACAATTTCTTATCATACACAACTGATTTTTGGGCGTACTTTTTGGTAATTTAGTTATGGCTTTACCTTATTGTATAAAACTTTGTATTTAGACAAGGTATTGTTTTTAAAATCTCCCATTGCCATGTTGTAGAGGTAGATACCGGTATGCAAATATTTAAATAACACTTACTAACTTTAAATATAAAAAAATACTGGATTTACTGGCTTAACTTTGATTAGTCACCTTGTATTTTAATAAAATGTCTTAATATATATGTGCAACGGCTTTTGTTGATACATATTTTTACAAAGTTAATTACTATCTTTATGGAAAAATATTGATTCTGTCCTATACTAGTTTTCATATAAGAATTGATTGTTACTACAAATACTAAGCAATTAAAGTTTTAAATATAAAAGGGTTAGAGTGAATACTTCTTTCACAAGGGTATGCACATTTTTTGTTCATGCTACAAAAGAAACAAAACTTACATGATCTTATGTTCATAGGGAATTTTTTGCCATAAGCGAGAATATATTGAAAGATAATTATATACGCACTACACACACATGTAAGCTTTGTCCACAGGAATTGTTTGTAGGCTATCTAACATTAATGCTAAACATTTGAATTGTTTACCAATCATGACGTACAGTTCTTTACATTTTGATAGAGCACGTCTGCACATGTACCTTAAACCCTAAACTCTATTGTCTCTGTTACACTGGTTTATTTACTTATTAATGATATTTATTACTTTTTAATGATATTTAAAATGTTACAGCTATATTTTGTTACATTAAAATTTTGTAGATATTGAGAAAGCACATGAACAATTACCCTAAGTTTATTCAAGTTGTTTGTCGCAGGTATATGTTCTGTGGGTAATCATAACCCAGAGTCCCTCCTACTGTTGGTGATTGCCCCGAGCTTCACCTGCCTCGTGCTGGGGGCCTCCATGCTGCTACTCACCCTCATGTCTCGACAGGGCGGTTGGTCATCTCATCGTACACTACTCGCCACCCTCTACATCCTCCCCTCCGCAGCCACTGTTGCCAGTCACCTCTACCAGTACTGCCAACACGACGACTGGGTGCTCGCTCTCCCCCCCTCCCCTACTCCTCGGACACAGCCGCACGCTAACCTCTACGTGTTCCTTCTACGATCTATCTTGTCTCTCTCGGTCGGCACTGTTCTATCGATCTGGCTGTGTTTGCCCAAGTCAGTGACCACTTTGAAAACCGTGTTCTGTCCGGAGACTCACAAAAAGCCAGCTATAACACCGGCCAGCCACGGTTTTTATTATTACCAACAGCCTGTGAAAGTACAGAGGTGTCATAGGAAACACAAAGGGAAAAATGGGGGCGAAACTTTAGTTTGAAATAGTCAATATTTTGTATTATATTGTTTATAAGACTGATATTGTAAAAAGTGTATAATTTATATTTTTCTAGCTGGGTAAGTTTTACAATTAATTGGTTTCATGACACAGCATTGATGGTGATAGATGAAAATGTTAGTATACATGTGGCAAATTGGTAAGGTTGGAGGCTAACAAAAAACTCATACAGTATGTGAATGTTGATCATACATATTTTAAATGTGATTTGAGCATTTCCTACAGGTTGTTCGTGTTTATGGGCAGTACAAATAGTGTTGACCTGATCAGACAAAATTTGCTCTAAAAACACATTTAGGTATGGTTACTGGGTAGAAAAAGTAGGATATAGAACAATAAACATCAAAATAATTGTTTCAAAAGGTAGTTTTAAAGGTAGCTTCTACCATTGGCTATTGGATACTGATAAATACATCACATCTAGCATATTTGGATGAGCTGTTGACAATGTTTTAAAAAAGAACATAGTTGTGTGAGCCAGCCACAGAATAGGCTAGTGTGTAAAATTCTACTGTCCACCTTATTTTGTGTTGCTGACGAAGGTGAGGGTTCATATCAGTAGCTATAGCTCACAATAAGTTATCAATTATCAATTCATCGAGACAGGGACGCGACCTATGTGCGCATTTTCACCCCAAAATGAGTGAAGGATAAGTGTAGAATGGTAGGATATGATCTGTGTAGCTTTGCTACTGACTAAGGTCTTTTTAATCAGTCAGAATCATTCATTTAAAGCCAAATGATCAGGAACCGCTGGGTCCAGATTCAGATCATCAAAAAGCTACTGACTTCTCAGTAGCTATTTGATAGTTAGAAATTAATTCCATTAGTTCGACTTGGTAAAAAGGTTTGTGTAGTCACCAGAAATTCTGTTGGTGGCTCACATCAGCTATGGTGATTTTGATCAAAGAACTGGGAAAAAGTTAGGCTGTTAAACCTAGGTATTTTTTCCAAGATACTGTTTAAAAATGTCTAATTCAATTTCCGTAATCAATAATAGGCCTACTAAAAACTACTATTCCACACACATAATGTATTACATGTATCCTGATTTTTTTAAAATTGTTCTTGATATCTTCATTTATTGATAACTGTTTTGAGGTACTATTACAAAATACAAAGAGTAACATTATTTTTAATTTTGTTCAATAAATAATAATTAACTAATTTTAATTTTAAATCTTATTATATAAACATTATTTTTATTTATTTTACAATAGCACTGGAGTATGTATGTTGTTTGAGTTTTGTGTTCCTCTCTTTTAATATCAAAATCAAATAAGTACCATATCTAGAGAAAAACTGATTACTCAACTAAATTGTTAACAACAAAATAAAAAGCTTTTAACAAAATAAATAGTTTAAAAAAATTGCAAGTCATATATTTGAGTTGATTAATAACTATAAATACCTGTAAATATTTAAGTTATGTTAAATGTAATTTAATTTCAATGCGAGATTGGTGCTTTATTAATGTGATATTTTACATGATATTTTTAATAAGACTAATAAAATATCTCAATATGATGTGGTTGTTTATACGAAACCTTCAACGATGTCTTCTTTTAAGAGGTTATTCACCTTTTTAAACATTCCATTTTTTTCCACAATGACCTAAACCAGTGCAAGGCATAGCAAAAAAATACCCACCTGCAGCAAATCCTACAGACTAAGCACATTTCAATTTGTCTGATTGGATTTTTACTAAAATATTAACAAGTATTTTACTAAGGTTTGCTGCTACGAAGCAAGAAAAAAGAGATTTTTGATCAAAAGTTAATAGTAAATAAACAAATTTGTTAAAATTGATCAAAATATATCCATAAACAAGCAAAATACAACAGTTTTCTATTTCTTGCTCTTTGTAATTTTTATACAAAATTATTTTTAGCTCTACACAATGGCTGTGTCGCGTAGATTTGCAAACTGACCTTACATTTACATTTTTGGAAAAGTCCGTTGGGCTCAGCCCCAGTGGCTGTTTAAGTCCCCATGTTATCCTTATGAAGAACATAATTGTTTACATTTTGATCAGCTGTATAATTTAATTGCTGTTATTTATTTTTCAATTCAACGTATTTTAAACACATCAGAAATTATGATGACTTTTATTTGTTTTTAAATAACTACTTTACTTCTTTGCAATTGCTCTATTCCGAGCAACGTGTTTACTAGTTATAATAATCATGTAGACATAATATATATACAAATACAAAAATATAGTTCATCAAATGGACAAAAAGTAACTTTACGACCCTTACTCATTTACCGACCTCGGTTTTGCCTCCGTTGTGAAACTTGTAGACTCACTTTAGAACTTAGTCACTAAGTAAATATCCTTCAAAAACACAATCTCTACCAGGTTGACACAATTTCACACTTATTTCCCAATAATTTTCTTCTCAAATCGATCAAAGATATGGGTAGGAAAAGTTGAACAATCACAAAACATTGTATGATATGATTTGCCAACATTTATTTTAGATCTATATTCCTTTACCTGTATTGACTTTCCAAAACTATAATTTACACTATCACACAAACACCACTCTATCCTTAGTTTTCGTGGAAGCGCATTTGTAAAATATATTTTCTATGTATTTGAACACTTGGCTTGCTGGTAGTGAAGCATCCACTTTGTGATGAAGACCTAGAAAAAATTATTTATTAGTTAACTTCTGAAGCAAAATTTGATATTGTTTATACTTAAGTTAACTGCAGAATCTGAGCCTTTTTCTAGCTTAAAATATGGTTAAATATGAATTAAAATAAGAAAAAAAGCTTACATTAAAATGTCTTGTCAACTTCAAAGACTATATCTTTGAAAACCTTCCTTTAGTTTGAAATCAAATGAAGAGTGTAGCAACTCCAAAAAAAAGCAAGGCTGGCGACTTTCATAATGGTCTTAGCTGTCACATAAGATTTTTCAAGTACTCCCAAAAATACTAGCTAACGTAAATTCCATTTTGAAGTGAGGTTTAGTTGGGTTGGATTATACTATATTCTTACTAAATTCAAGTCGCAGACTTATAGCAAGGTGTTGGTGTCTGGTGGAGATGAGAATAGTGTACAAGGGACAGTTGTGTCGGTGTTGTGGTGAATTTGGGTAGAGACACGCTAGCTGTGAGTGACGACTTTCCTTTTATTTTGGCAACAGTGCTGTACAATAATATCTATAGAATTATTCCCTGATTTTATTACAATGGTTAGAGTTAAACCCCTGCTGGTTTAAGCCTGACGGTAGCTGGATTTACTGGTGTCAGAAATAATACTAAAGTATATTCCTGACAGTTCCAAGCAAGCACCAAAAATATGTTTATTGTCTTTGATAATTATTGTATTGGTTTGTACCACAAGTTAACTGTTTTACTGGTAACTCTGAGGCAGGACGAACCTAGGCCACAGAAATTGGCGTGCGTTGTCGACCGAACGTGGCCAGTAGCTAAATTTGTTGGCTGACTCATTAGAAACCCAGCTAATTAATATCACCTTGATAGTAGTAGTGTTTTACTGTTTTATTGGTTAATTGTTTATGATTTTAATTTAACCTGAGCAGCTTGTTTGTTGATCCAACACATTATCTTGATAGCTTGTTGGGCCCGGCTTTTGGCCTAGTGGTTCCCTTACGCATACCCTGGAAGTTTACCCAGCCATTGTAGGCTGAGCTATCCTTGGCAAACAGTTGCGATTGCAATCTAATATTTATTCCAGTGCAGGAAAAGTGTCTTGCAAACTTTTCTAAAACCAATTTTAATGTAAGGAATAGCAGGTGGTAGCTAGCACAATCAGAAGACGGTTACACATTTTACTCTACTAAAATTAATTGTGTGTTAAAGTAATTCAAATGATATTCATTACAACCACCAAAGAGAAAAGACTGCTATGTTTAGACCGGATTTATTTCTAAAACGATTCCTAGTGCAAATACTTGTAACAGTATAGTTACCTTTCTGATTGTAATAGCTCACTAGAGGTTTAGTTTGCTTATGATATGCTTCTAATCTTTTTTTCAAAGCTTCAACATTATCATCTGACCGACGAATGAGCGGTTCACCAGTAACCTGAAACATTGAGATAAAGTCAATCAACAAATTATCCTGATTCAATCCCTTATTTATATCAATGTAATAATGTAAATCTGTCAAGTTTTTATATATTAATGTCCATTTTTTTTTTTTTTTTTTTTTTTTTTTTTGTCCTAGGACGCTAGGCACAAGCCCAGAATTGTTTTTCACATTACTTCAGGCTAGACCAAGGGGTTATGGCAATATCACTTAGATAAAATCCATTGGTGTTTTGGCGGGGTTTGAACTCGGGACTCCAGGAACCGGAAACCACTAGACCAGCTCGCTCCCCCATATATATTATATTAATGCCCAATCAACAAATTTTTTCTTCATTTAAATGGTACAATTATCTACAAATCCCGTTTAGGGTTCGGTTTAAACCCAGGCATAACCTAAGCCTTAGATTGTATTTATGCATGCAGTTTATATTGTGATAGAGAATTTACATTTTCTATCGAGATTGGCCAATCTATGGAATCGCCCAGAAGCTGTCCCTAGACAATAACACAACAACTGCAAATCACACAGGTAAAAAAATAACCAGGTTTTGACTCCACATAGTTCAGAAACCACTTGGACTCATACAGAACCACACTCACCTTGTCTGTTGCTTAGTTAAATCAAATCAAATCAAACCAAAATCATTTTTATTTCAGTAAGTAAATACATTGTTACAATACTTTGTCAGTAACAATTTTATAGTTATGCAATGGTTATAATAATATACTGACATCAGGCCCGTTTTTGACCCTGTCAGCGCCCTAGGCACATCTAATAGTAGCGCCCCTTTGCAATATATATATAACAGGGTGTCCACCGACCGGGAAATCCGGGAATCATGCGAGAGATTTTTGAACCGTGAATTTTGTTTTTCTACCTGGAGTTTTCAATTTACCGTGATCGCGCATGACAAAAGTGACGTTTCCGTGATCGCGGGAGATGATAATATGTCTACACAAGGCCGCGAGGGATGATCAGAATTTTCCGCGATCGCAGAAGACGATGATGGTATCTACAGAGCCGCAACGGAAAATCAGAGTATTGCCGCGATCACGGAAGACGATGATAATGTCCACACGACCGCGGGAAAAGATCAGAATTCTGCCGCGATCGTAGAAGACGATGATGATCTCCACACGACTGGAGGACATTATTAACATTTTACCGCAATCGCGGGAGACGATTACGATGTCTTCACAACTGCGGGAAACGATTACGATGTCTACAGGACCGCGGAATACAATAATGATTTCTACACGGCCACGAGGGATGATCACAATAATGCCGCGATCGCTCAAGACGATGATAATGTCCACATGGCCGCGGGAAAGGATCAGGATTTTGCCTCATTCGCCAAAGACGATTATCCCCATATGTCCGCGGGAGATAATTACCATTTTGCCGCAATCGCGGGAGGCGATCACTATGTCCGTTGACCAACGGGGACGATATAATGATGTCTTCACGGCCGCGAGGGGTGATCAGAATTTGATGACAATCGCGCAAGACGATTATTATGGCCACAAGATCGCGGGAAAAGGTCAAAATGTTGCCACAAGACTGAGGGAGATGTTTACCGTTTTTCCACAATCGCGGGAGGTGATTACTATGTCCATACGACCGTAGGGGACGATATGGTGTCTTCACGACCGCGAGGGGTGGTCAGAATTTGACCGCGATCGCGCAAGACGAGGATAATGTCCTCACGACCGCGGGAAAATAACAGAATATTGCCTCATTTGCGGTAGACGATGATAATCTCCTCACGACCGCTGGATATCCTTATGTATTGCCTCGATCATGGAAGACGATAATTATGTCTAAACGACCCGACCACGGAAAATAGTAAGAATCTTGCCGCAAACGCGGGAGACGATTATGATGCCTACACGGCCGCGAGGGGTTATCAGAATTTTACCGCGATTTTACCACGATTTTTTTTATTTCCAAATTTTGGCGCCCCCAAAAAAAGCCTATTGTCTCGCGCCCTAGGCACGTGCCTACCGTGCCTATTCGGTAAATCGGCCCTGACTGACATAGTAATTAAATATGAAATGCCTCTCACATAGGCTACTGCCCGTGCGTGAGAGATTTTCCGCTATCAGGAAATTAATATTAGAAATTGGAAAAAATAGATATTTATGAAACATGACATGACAGTTCATTGGTAATACTTTTATTGAAAGAAAAAACCAATTTAAGAATAACTACAATAAAAATATATATTTAAAAATACCAGTAAGACAGTTTTCTTATTTGGATAATTATTGCAACTTGGACTAATTAAGTCCAGACAAAATGAGACTTTACCTTCATAACAATCATATTCGTCATATATCGTTAACAATCATATTCGTCAAGTGGTCTGTATATACATACATAAAGTTGTTAATGCTCTATGTTCCTTAACTAATTAGAATTTTTTTCATAGAAAATAAGTAGTTTTACATTTATCCATTTGTTTTAGTTCTTTCTGATGTTTAAAACTTATTTGATTCAGAAAAAAGTGTGGTAGCATATCAAGGATATAAAGTCATATAAAGTCAAGGTCGGAATAATAAAGAACCCCCTACAATGCAAGGTTGCAAGTAAGCTGGTCTAGTGATTGAACACAGGGCGGTACTTTTCTGTTAAGGGGAACATTCATTATTATCGATGATTTCTTTTCGATATATCCATATTTTTGTTTTCCTTTACGATTCATATCCCATATGTTTTAATATCTTCAAACACATTTAAATTACAGACAGACAGACAAACAGACAAACAGACATATCAAATATGTCTAAGTTATACTCGGTTCAATAACCGAGTTATTGAGTTATAGCTCGTATTAGAGAATAGGATTAAGAACTAATCTGGTTTAGGCAAAAATAATAGCCTATATATTGGATTAACAAATGAAACTATTCCAAACTAAGCTAACACAATTAACCAAACTTGTTGTATGCTTAGTTACCGTATCAAATTTCCGTTTGATAACAGAAAAGGCATTTGTGGAATAGGCTATTAAACGGAATTTTGAAATGTTACAGCAAGTTTGGTTAGTTAGGTTATAATGATGTTCTTTGGTCCAGGGTCACTTCTTCAATATTAAAAAGGTATAAGATTACCTGTTTCCGTCTATGATCCTAAATTTGTAGTAATGAGCAACCTGTTTCGAGGTTATAACCTCATCATCAGGCTCTTGTTGTCACTCTTGCGAGGTTGTCGAGTTTTATAAACACACAAAACACTGGCATTTAATAGTTAGGTTAGTTTAGAACAGTTTCATTTGAATATAATATTTTTTTATTGTTTGTTGATACTGAACAATATTTATTTATCGTAGCTATCAGCTGATAAGTTTCAATTTGTTAATATCAATATATCGAATAAAAAAATAAAATATCGAAAAGAAATCATCCTACTAATATTATAAATGAGAAAGTTTGTATGGATGGATGTATGTTTGTGACAAGTGAACGCGAAAAATACTGGTCGGATTGGGCTGAAATTTGGCATGATGATAGCTCACATTCCCGATTAACATATAGGCATATTCTTATTTCAAAAATCCTTTCGGGCTCCGCCCCAGTGGCTCTGGAGTTTCCCATGTTAACCTTATGAGAAATGGAATTATTGAATCTTAACAGCTTTTTCAATTAAACAAGTTGGTTCTGTTCTATGATGTTCAATAGCATTAAAGTTACAAGGATTACCAACAGGGTGCAGCACTATTATTTCTTTTACATTTATGACAACAGCTAATTTACAACCAAAAGGTGAGTGAGCGTAGCGAACGAACTTCAACCTGGAGGCGAGTTGGCGTAGCGAACGAGCTAACCTGAAGGCAAGTGAGCGCAGCGAACGAGCTCCAACCTAAAGGTGAGTGAGCGTAGCGAACGAGCTCCAACCTAAAGGTGAGTGAGCGTAGCGAACAAACTTCAACCAGGACGTGATTGAGCCATGCGAACGAGATAATCTTGAAAATTAAGAAAAATTAATGATCCCTTTAACAGGAAAGTACCCACGGGGCTTTGGTTCCCGACATTACGTGTTCAGGGTGTCTACTACATTCTGGATAAAAAATTCATGGACAATTCCCGTACATTTAAGGACACTTTGCCGTAACCTTTGTCGGTGTCATTAGGCCTACCGAATAATTTTCCTGATTTGTCAAACTGTATTAATCTTGTTATTCACTGTAGTTGTAAATTTATTGAAAGTAAACAAACATAGGCCTACCTATACTTTAGGTAAAGCTTTTATAGTGTAACAGAGAAACGCAATCATTGTCTCCTGCGATAGCGACAAATATCTCCATCCGTCACGTAAACTTCATAACATAGCTTATCCGATCCAGGCGGATTAATTTGGCATGATTCGCCCTGGCACAACGTTAGGTTCTTGACTACTTTTGAAAAAAAATCTTTAATGCATATTGTTACTCAATTCTTAGTACAAAATCAAGGTATTAATAAGCAATAAGCACAGAGTAAGATTATTGTATTTTCATTTGTAAAGTTAATATCGACTATAGCAATCATTAGTTGTTTATCTTAGGCTCAATTACATTTTCTTAATATATTTTACAGCTCTTTCAAGAATCAAAATACCCAGGCCTAAACCTAATTATTTAGGAGGGCCTATATAAACTGAGTAACAAACAATGAGGTTAGCAGCAAAGTTACTGTCATTATTCTAGTTCATAAGATTTTGATTGCTTAAAGCATACAACTCAATAAATAAATATATGGGAAACAAAAAACATTGAAACCTAAATAGCCAACAATATAAGACAAAGATACAGAAAATGCAATGACATAATTTGAAACCAAGCAGGCCTACATAGTGATAAAACATTAATGCTTGTGGTTTTGTCAATTGAAAGATAAAATATGTCCATAAAAAAGGGGTTAACTTACATAATAAGAATGTAGATTATTTACATGTTTAATATGAAACCATAAACAGTTTTATGGCACTAGGCACTGGCCGCGGCAAATTGAACCGAAAGTACAAGTAAGAAGTGAAATTTAACAGCCATTATAAAGCTATTATTTTCACGATAAAATAGGTTTGGGATCTAATAATAATTACCCTAGTAATAAAAAAAGAAGTTGTAAAGGAATCAAAGTGATACAACTTTTATGAGCTAGCTGCTGAGTCAACAGTTCTTGGAAGTACTTGACTTCACACTTGATTGTCGTGATAAAATATTAGTGGGTTTGAGATTGTTAATGGGATTTTTATTGCATAATTACTCTAGTAATAAATTATGAAAATGTAAACAAACATCTGATAAACTTTTTATGTGCTCCTAAACAACTAGCGATCAATAAAATTATGGCCCATTAAAAATTTAAGGACATTGTCTGGCATTTAAGGACAATTCCCGTACATTTCATGGTCAGTAAAAATTTAAGTACAATTCCCGGTTTTCCCGGTTGGTAGACACCCTGGGTTGAATCCCCTAGCCACACCCTATCGGATCTTGAATTGATTTCCAGAGATTATTGGCTCTCTAGGCATAGCCTTGAGTTAAGTGAAGTGTACGAATGTTCTAGGCTAGCACCTGTGTCCTAGAACTTAAAGGTAGGATATTGAAAAAAACTGAAATGTGAGGCTAAAAAACTGTACGCACATCGTCAGTCATGGGTTTCTTGGGAGGATGGAACTCCTCGTGGTACGACCGCCCGCTGGATGGATGGATGAGTCTTCCGGTGATCCTTCGGACTAGAAGACTATCTGCGATGCTGAACTCTACGACAGCCTCCAGCGCAGACTTGCGACGAGCCAGTAACTCATCCAGCTGAAGAAGAAAAACTAAGCTATAACTTATTTTTTTAAACATTCAGAAACCGACAGCATTTTCCCTATAATGGCAAATTTGCTAAAATCTTACTAATATTATAAAATTGTGAATGTTTGTGTGTTTGTTTGAAGTTCAATCACGCAATAACTACTGGACGGTTTGGGCTGAAATTTGGCATGATGATAGCTCACATTCCCGGTTTAATTTGATTGATTATCCATACAGATAATCGCGAAGGAACCTCTCCATGTCAACCTAATTTAAAAAAAAGCATGGAAATGCCACCTAGTAGCAATGATTGAATCATTACTTTTTTTGAACGACCCAATAACAAACATATGTTGCTCTCGTGACCACTGCTCTATGACTACGGATACTGGCATCGTGTAGGCTTTCCATTGAGCCTACCCCTACCACCCTCAGACGACATGTCGCTAAACAGTGTGTTGTAGAAAATAGATTGGGTTTTTTGCCTCACCCTGTAGAAACACACCGTCAGTTTCTCAATTTAACTACTGAACCATACCGTACATAGTTAAAGTTAAAAACTTATTTAAAGTTAAAAAGTTTAGCCTACTAATCAACAAGTACATATTAGTATATGAGAGTTTGCTACTGATAATTTATAATCATAGATATTTCTAGGAAGATTGGGATTATATGTTACCTTGTTAAAAAAAACAAATATTGGAAAAATAATAGTGACTTAGTGTTTTAGTGAATTTCCCATAATAGGGAATAAGCTATTACCGTAGTACTCATGGAAAGACCTGGACCCAAGATCAATTTAATTTTTCGTTTTAAGGTCCCTAGAAGCAAAAAACACCCTCCGTTCAAATTCATATATATGTATGTATGTGTTTTCGTTAAGCGCGATAACCCAAACATTTTGATTTTAAAAATTTGGTAGAAACGTTTAGTTTAAACATACATTTATTCGAACGAGTTCACAAACCAGCATGATCAGACTATGGTAACGGGGGTTTATGGGTAAAAATTGGTTTTTCCCATTTTCGACTCTAAAAAAAAATCTCAATTTCTTTCTAGACCATTTTGTAGAGCTTAAAAAAGGAAATAATGTTGTTTATTGAAGCATTATTGTTTTTTTTAACAGTTACAGAGATGATTTTAAAAAATCTTTAAATTTAAAATTCCCATGTTATTCTTACGAAGAATAAATAAACTGTTGTGATTTGCTTGTTTATAGTATATTTTATTAAAATTTGAATTTTGAAATTTTGGTTAGGCCTATTTCGTACTAAGCTATCAACATTTCAATAAAAACACACCACAATACCTTCCCTGTAGCAGCAAACCTAGGTACCAATTAAAATAATGATATTTAAATAGGAAATAAATCTGACAATTTTCAGGGAATATTTTAATACAAATCCAGCCAAGTATGGAAATTTGCTTGGTCTGCAGGTTTGCGAGGGTATTTTTAAATTGTATTCAGTTTGACAAAATATAATGGTCATGATAACAATTTATCATTATTGAGCTCATTTGAATTTTGATAAACTCACAATTTTGTTAGGCCTTACAATTAAATTTTGATACAAATCTGTGATGATGCTAGCTGTAATTTTCTTGAATACTTAGGAGGTCACGATTATTGGTTCCTAATTTAAAAGCCCACATTGGATGGACAGAAAAGACTAGGTAGGTACCGGTAGTTTAATTTTGTAAATAAATATGATAGTAATAGGTACAGTAGACTCCCTCTTATCCGGACTCCTTGAGATCGAGGCCAGTCCAGATAACGGGTTTTCCGGTTATACCGACGTCCCCAAAAACTCGTTAAAACGGACCGTTTACTGTGATATTCAACTTAAATTTAGGAGATCATTGTATTTAGACACGTGATGACTGGTCTTAAATCTTTCCCATGAGAACAGTTGTTTCAGTACCGCCCACTTCCTGCCAATCTAGCCCGGTTAAACCAATGTGCTGATAAAAATTGTCCAGTTAAAAAGATGTCATTTCCGCCTAATGTAGTCCGGTTAAACCGATGTCCGGTTAAAAGGTGTTTGGATAAGAGGGAGTCTACTGTAAGTGGGAAAAAATATTTGTTCAAAAAGGTTTTCTAGGTCATTACAGTACAATTTTACGTGTAATGGAATTCTGTATTTATTTAGAGCCATAAATCTCTCAACTGAAAATAAAGGTTAAAGATTGCTCCCTTATCTAATTGGTGAGGGTCAATATTTTTATCAGTAGGCTATGATGTAATGAATGATAAGTACTGATAAAACACATTTAACATTTGGCGACTGTTAAATATGATTTAAAATGAAAGAGATACCAAGTTGATAAAATTAAAAAAATGAACGGATATTACACAATTTGAGGTAGCCAATTACAAATTTTAATACATTTACTTGTTACAGTATAAAGATTGATTGTTACTCTCTATCAGAGTATGACAGTTACGCTACTATGCAATTTAACCTACAAAAAACTTTTTGTCTAATAGTTTGGATACGAAAAGTAAAAATTTGTATTGATTGGTTGTCGTAGTTTTTGTCTCCGTTTTATTGAATTTTGCCTCCTCATTGCATTTAAATCATTGACTACTGGAAACTGAAGTTGTATAAATAGTCCAAGATTTACAACAAATTTTTGTTTACAAGCATTTTTGAATGATTATTTATTGTATTCAACCTTAGGCTACAAAAACAGACTGGAGCTGACATAAAATAAATAACTTGATTCATTTAAACCAACCTAAACTTTACTTTCCTATACAGTCACGAATCAGCATTAAGTCTGACCTACCTGCCTCATAGGCCTAAATAAGAACAAAATAATTTGCAATGATCAATCATAATTTGTACCATGCCTTCGACGTTTGGTAATCTTTGCACCCCAAACCACAATTCAAACAACTTTATAATCCTCAAATTCATACTATTTTATCTTCCCTACTTTTTAGCGAATTTCCCATATAGGGAATAAGCTATTACCGTAGTACTCATGGTAAGACCTGGACCCGGGACCGATTTTTTTTTCGTTTTGAGGTCCCTAGAGGCCAAAAACACCATCCGTTCGAATTCATATATATATATATATATATATTTATATATATATATATATATATGTGTCCGTTAGCGCGATAACTTGAGCAAAAATGATCCGATTTTGATGAAATTTGGTACAAATGTGTAAAACTACGTTTATTCGAACGAGTTCGCGAACCAGCATGATCGGACCATGGGAACGGGGGTTTATGGGGTAAAAATGGGTTTTTCCCATTTTTGACCCAAAAAACATAAAATTTTGCAATTTCTTTCTAAACTATTTTGTAGAGCTTAAAAAAACAAATAATTTAGTATACTGAAGCGTTATAATGCGCCTAATGGTTACGGAGAAAATTCCAAAAAATTGTAAATTTAAAATTCCCGATGTTATTCTTATGGAGAATAAGTAAACTGTTGTAGTTTGCTTGTTTAATATCATATTTTGCCCAAATTTGGAAATTGTTTTTATTTCTTACTAACTATTAACATTTTACATAAAAACACTTTTACCCTCCCTGTTGCAGCAAACCTAAGTATGTTTTAAACTGATTCTATTTAAATAGGGAATAATAATGTGATATTTTTAAGGAGACATTTTAGTGTAAATCCATTCAGGGAAATGGAAATTCGCTTAGTCTGCAGGTTTGCTGCGGCGGGGGTATTTACACTAATGACTTTTTCTGTTAAAAACTGATTGCATTTTCGGATTCAGCACAACAAATAGCCTACAGTACCGTACCAGTAAGACACATTATTATAACATTTTTAATTGGTGAAAATATCCTTTGCCATTCTAGAGAGATTAATCCTAGAATACCAATCCCCCACATTCCACTTCAAATGGGGTCCATCACTAATTCTTAGAGCTCGTATGAAATTGTAAAGATGTGATTGTAATCAATGATTTATTTCAGTGAATGAATAGTTACATACCTTTTCAGCTTGAGGTACAGTACGAGGAAACCCATCGAGTAGGAATCCATTCTCACACTCGGGCCTGTCTAGGTGGCTGTCAATCAAACTAACCACCAGATCATCACTCACCAACTTGCCTACAAAATATCATATAGTTAGTAGGCCTAATATACTGGCAATATACAAATACAAATGTAATTACTTATAGGATACCGGATTTAAAGACTACATTTGTTGGACAGTAGTCTATTTGTATTATAATATAAAATTGGCTTATTTATCAGTTGATACTAATAAGACTAACTTAGTGGTCATCCTACAGGATGTTGAAATGACAGGACTCTCCTGATCTATTCCAATAAGGTGTTCTACATTTGAGTGTAAAACATGGATAGGAGTCCTAAGCCAAGCCGTCTGTTACATGATTAAGTGATCAACACTTGTATTTATAATTATTATACAAACATTTTAAATTTACAAGGATATTATGATACATTTAACTCTGCATCTGGCAGCTACAAATCTCTGTGCTAGCAGGCCTTTTTTTACTGTATGTACAAAAATTACTTTAGAGTTGAATAAATTGTGTTCTCTACCATACAAAAGTATATAGCCTTAGGTCCTCTAATTATATACTACTAGTGCACCTGTTGCTTGAATTTGAGCAATTGCAAAGTATTACAGTCGTGATATCAAAACCATCATAATTTACTATGTAAAAGAGTCAACTCCAAGATAATGTAATCAATCACTACACTCCAGTTATCGAAACTGAAAATGAACTCACTCTGAAGATGAACGCTCTTGCAAGTATCATGTGTTTACTATGAACACTGAACAGCTGTAATTAATTCAAATTATCCGTCTATTTAAGTAAACAAAATCTTTTCTTCATAAGAAATACATTGGGATTTTGATGGCCTGTGGGGCAAAGTCCGAGGACTTTTATTACAGGAATCGGTGAAAGGGGGCGTCTACACAGAAAATACTTGATTTTGACACATCGTTTGTAAAAAATCTGTTCATTATTAACGGAGGAGTAGTGTTTCGTAGAAATCGCCTTCACGTATTATATAGGTAAGGATTTTATTTTTCAGGACATTAAAAGGTACAAATTTAAACCATTGACAGATACCTACAAAAAAATGTGTTTTACTGTTAACTTGTAAGAACAAAAAAAGAAAAAGAAAATGGGCCTGTAACATTTTTCCAAAGTAAGTTAGAGGCTTGGGAAGAACTGTATTATTTTAAATTATTGATTTATAATAAAAACAGAAGGATGTTTTTATTATAAATCCCAGATATAGGCTGCAAAACGTTTAAAATATTATTCTTCATAAGAAAAATAAATCATATTTATGGCAGTTTCATATAGGGCCTGCGATATATTACAGGATGAATAACGATAGGCCTACACATCAAAACTTTTTCCATTTGATAAATCAATTTAAATTTTTGTATTAGACTTTAAGCACCGATTTCAAAACTGTTTTGTTTATAATTTTATTAGGCCTACCTAATAAATATATAGGCCCTAACTAAAAATATAAAAACAAAAACACAATTTAAATTTATTAGCCTATATGAAAATTAACAAAAAACAATAACCAAAAAGTAAATTAACGACAAAATATTAACAAATATAAACTAAACTATCTCAAATTCACAGATTCTTCCATTTTTAGTATTAGCCTAAATACTTATTTTAGTGGAAACATGGAATAAAATTAATAAAAAATCGTAAATGTTATTGTTGTTGTTTTTATTTATATCATATGGTACAAATAAAATCATTACTATATTATTATCAAACCAGATTGAAATCGACATATTTCGGTAGCCTATATATCGTTAAAACTCATCCAATAATATATCGTAGTCCCTAACGGAACTACAGCCATATTTATTATTAATTTTATGTAAAAAATATAAGAAAGAATGTTACGTCACACTGCGCTAAACACGCAGTTGCATCATTCTATGTTTTTATTCACAACTTTCAAAATAAACGTTAGAATATCTTTTGTAAAATAATATACCTGTACATCAATATCTCTTGTGTAAAATGGTATGGACCTTAATGCAATATCTAATACAGTGATGTTTTCTATTGAAACTTAGCAGTTAAAGAAAGTTAATGCCCAAACAACTTAGTAGTGACTAACTTAGTCGTTTGCCATTGGAGCAAAAAATATCTCCACTGACAAACAAATTCATTGACAACACAGATTGTCAAAAACCAGTAAAATAAGTTAACCAAATCATGGGGTCAAAATTTTAAATGCTCTCCCAGAAAGTAAAACAAATAAAATATGCCTATCCAAAAACCTTTTTTAAACACTAAAAAGAATATCTAATCCAAAAACCATTTTACAAATTAGATATGACTTCTTCTAAGAGCACACTGCTCACCATAAAGACAGGTCCCAAAATGAACCCACAATACACCATTCACACACACACATAGGGTATACACCAAACACTACAACGAGACAACAAAGAAAATACCCCCGCCGCAGCCAACCTGCAGACTAAGCGAATTTCCATTTGACTGATTGAATTTACACTGAAATGTCTATTTAAAAAATAACATTTATTCCCGATTTAAATAGAATTAGTTTTAACAAGTACTTAGGTTTGCTGCATCAGGGAGGGTAAAACTGTTTTTTTTTGTAAAATGTTAATAGTTAGTAAGAAATAAAAACATTTTCCAAATTTGATCAAAATATGTTCATAAACAAGCAAACTACAACAGTTTACTTTATTCTCCATGAGAATAACATGGGAATTTTAATTTACAATTTTTTGGAATTTTCTATGTAACCATTAGGCGCATATCAGCGCTTCAATATACTAAATTATTTATTTTTTTAAGCTCTACAAAATGGTTTGGAAAGATAATGCTAAATTTTATGTTTTTTGGGTCAAAATGGGAAAAACCTATTTTTACCCCATAAAACCCCCCGTAAACCCCCGTACCCATGGTCCGATCATGCTGGATCGCGAACTCGTTCGAATAAACGTAGGTTTACACGTTTGTACCAAATTTCATCAAAATCGGATAATTTTTGCTCGAGTTATCGTGCTAACGGACACATATACAGGGTGACAAAAAAGTCTGGAAACGGTTTAATATCTTTTTAACTAAATCCGTTAGAAAATTCAAACCTTTCACATTAACTTACATGAATGAAAACTACTTTTTCCAAGCATTGTCATTTTTTTACCTCTACCAGGGGACGACCCATGAGAAGTAGGTACATAATCTTTAATGTAAGCATAGGTTGATATGCACATCATTTTAAAGGTCTGGTCAAGTGGAGTTCATTGCCGCAAACCGCGTCAAAAAAGGTTCATCCGTTACAAAATGGCAGCTGTTCAAAGTTCTTGTGAAATATACCTGCACAGGCTTTAGTATGGGCAAATACTCGTATTAAACATTAGCTTGAGAGCTTAAACTGTATTTTAAAGTCAACTAGCTCATAGACTAATAGTATTCAATCTTCAAAACAAATTTAACCGGGTTTCAGATTTCCCTACTAATGTTGACTATGAGTATCTACCAATACTGCCTCTGCAGGTATATTCCGCAAGAACTTTGGACTGCCACCATTTCGTAACGGATGAACCTTTTTTGACGCGGTTTCCGGCAATGAACTCCACTTGACCAGACCTTTGAAATGGTGTGCATATCAACCTATGCTTACATTAAAGATTATGTACCTACTCCTTGTGGGCCGTCCCCTGGGGGAGGTCAAATAATGGCAATGATTGCAAAAAGTAGTTTTCGTACATATAAGTTGATGTGAAAGATTTGAATTTTCTAACGAATTTAGTTAAAAAGATATTAAACCGTTTCCAGACTTTTTTGTCACCCTGTATATATATATATATAAATATATAAATATACATAGGCCATATATATGAATTTGAACGGATGGTGTTTTTGACCTCTAGGGACCACAAAACGAAGAAAAAAAATCGGTCCCGCGACCAGGTCTTACCATGAGTACTACGGTAATAGCTTATTCCCTATATGGGAAATTCGCTAAAAGAAGATGACGATTCTCTAGTCACTACGACTAAGGTGAAGAGGACCAAGGTAAAAGGTAAAAGGAGGAACTAGTTTTAGCGACTAGTAAACAGTCGTTTGCCAGATGCAGGGTTAAGTTACCTTCATCCATAACCTTCTTCAGTTTTTTCCCCAGTTCAGAACCAGACGCAACTTCAGCTCTTAACATATCCCCTGTTGATAAATGGCAGACACAAAATTTGTCTTTGAGCAGTGGAGCCTGAAAATCAAGTTCACAGACTATAACTTATGAGGCCTAACTAGACAGGCATGTAGTGTTCTAGGTATGTCGATATATCGAAAATATCGATGTTTTAGCCATCGATAGTAGGCATCCAATATATTTTTAGTACCGGTAACGACATTTTACTCCGATATTGCTACTAAGTTATCGATATTTCACTCCAATATTTTTGTTAATAGCGTATAAATTAGTATATATACTCCGATATGTATTTTTTACTATCATTTTGTTTTACTAAATAGGCTGTCAATGTTTTTCTCCGATAGCCCATTAATCGATATTTATATGTATCTTTTATATTTATATTTATATGTATCGGTATCTTTTTGACATCGATATATAAAGGCCGATATGACTATCGATACTAATATCGATGTCCCAACACTACAGGCATGTGGACTTAGAAAATTTAATAAAATAGGTATTGTTGACTATCAAAGGCTAACTGTAATTTCATGTCTGAGAACAAAATACGAACACTAACTTAATTACAAAGCCCTGAGAAATAAATAAAACAGAAAATCTTATATAGCCTACATTGAATCGCTAGTAAAAAGTAATATTAACTTACTTGAGTCCCTTTTCCCGATCCCGGTGGTCCCAATAAAACTGCTTTTATTCCAACAGGTTGTTCGTTCTCTTTCCCTCTAGGGACGGAGGAGGCTGAAGGGGCCATTTCTTAAATCTATCAGATCACCACTGTAAATCAAATTAACTTATTAAAGAACTATTATAAATATTGAGAAAATTATCAACAAGGGCACAGTTACAGAGTCATAACCTTTCGCGGGGGGGAAAGGTTAGGGAAAAGGAGTTGCAGTTGACTTTTGGGCTTTGGCATTGACGTTGGAGTTTTGGAGAGAGTGAGAAGAAAATTAGTGACATAGAGCTAAAATGTTCTGAATAGGATAGGCCACGGCCGTCTTTAGCTCCGCGCTCCGCGGCTAGGTGGTAGAAAGGTGACATCAGCTCATTAATTCGCATATTATTTATTAAAATTTACTAACAAAAATTTATTAAAATATTTAAAATAACATACAGAATTGAAAGCCAAAACAATATGAATTGAAAATCTAGATCTGTACATTTTAAGCGGAGTCAATATTTCCCGATATTTCCATAGTCCAAGCTTTTGTAAATAGTAAATACCCAAATTAATACAATTAGCTTCTTAAAAAAAAAAAAAAAAACAGCTGTTACAACCCTACTTGCGACGTGGCACTTTGAAGGCCGAGGCCGAGGCCTGGATTTAAAGGCGGCCGTGAATCTATCCAACTGCATCTTTTGCTCAAAGATGAAGGAATCAATTCAAGTAAGTATTCAGTTTTACTCTATGGGGTAGAATAGGAAATAGGACTTTTGTTTTTTGTTTGTTTATTTCTTTGAAGTTGTTTTGTTTTGTTTTGTTTGTTCTATGATATGTGATATGAGTTGTGTTATGTTAAGTTACAATACGAACGGTTGAAATAATTTCTTTAGTTTAAGTTTTCTGATTTTATCTTTAAACAAATCAGCATAGGATTTTGGTAAGTATTGTGTACCTAACCAGAAAATTTGGTAAATATTATTTCTCATCACGCCTTGTAAGTTAAGAATCAATATTTATTCCATTACTTAACCTAGTGCTAACTAGTTTTGAGAAAGTAAACCTTTCTCTATGAGAGCACAATTTGATAGCCTGAAGTGAATGTTTCTGTTTAATTTTGAATTGGATCCAAACAATTTAAAGTGTTATAAAATTTAAATTACGTGTTAGCTTATTATGTGTATTTCCTAGTGAAAATCTGTGGAGTTACATTTCTCGTCGAAAGTTATATTTCTGGCAAATACAGCCTAGGCCTAGTAGAAGTATTCATCCACATACTACAGTAAACTTATTTGGCAATAATTTAAGTTATTTAGCATAACATTCATTTTTATAGCTCCTGGATTTAGTAGGCCTAACTTATTTAAGTTATAATTTTTTAGGCTGACTTCTGTTAAGGTAAATTGCCCAAATACCGTGACCTTAAGAAATGTTCTCTTGAAATTGCACAATAACCTAAATGGCCTTATAACAAATAAAATTACGATGGGTAGACTTCCGTATCTGTTGGCACAAACAATCGAATGAATATGTCGATTATCCGATTGTTTCATTCGATATATCGTTTGGTTATTTAACTTAGGTTAGGTTAACCTTACCTAACTAACCAAACGATCGTTATATTGATCAATGTTTTCATTCGGTTGTTTGTGCCAACAGATATGGAAGTCTACCCTGTATTATGGCCAAAAAATGTATTTTCTACGTCCTATTAACACTCAATTTTCCTACTATTTCCTAGATCCTGTGATTCACGGGAAAAAATCTGTGATTTTTCAGCCAAAGTCTGTGATACAGCAATTTTGGAGCTAAAAGTTCCTAAAATGACCAGAAACTGTCAAATTTCTTATAAAAATATGAAAATATAACCTCAAACACCTAATTGTACCAGCAGATGTCGATGACAGATTTATTTATTTATTTCCAACGGACATCTCCATTTTACAGCTACACATCAAAACATTACAACTCAGAATGGCTTAATTAATAATAACAAATTTTGTGCTTATAGACTAGAAATAAAATCAACAATATAATAATGATCTAATACAAACTACAATAACAATGACAAACCTAGCCGAACAAGACAAAAACTGACAAAATAACAAAAGGTATACTAATAAATAAATAATTTAAACAACAACAATAAATAAATAATATGAAAACAATAACAACAAACCCACAAGCTAACAACCAATAACAACTAAAAAAGATAAATATGACTAATAAGTTATATATAAAATCAAATTGATTAGAGAGCAACGACAAACATATAGTTTAATGCAAAAACAACAGTGAATTTTTTACAGACAAGAAGTTTTGGATGGTAACAACGAAAACAATTTTTAATTAGACAGGTCAGAGACTTTGAAAGGGGAAAAAACTAAACATTAAGTGTTAAAGAGATAACTTTCTTTTTCAATGTAGTAACGCTGTCTTGAAAAAAGTCGACATGCCTTGTTACTTTGTTGCCAGCTCCCTGGACACGAACCATCGTGCTGTTGACTGAGTAGCTAGTGCGGTGCTGTTGCTTAATAAACAGATCAGTCGACCTTGTGTTGGAAGGAGTCTTGAAATGGATTTGTCGGAGTATGTCAGGACAGTCGACTCTTCCGTTGATAATCTTGTGCAGCAGATCATCAGATGAAATTATGATGTGTGTAAAGAGTAAGAAGAAAGATCATCAGGACCATAGAGGCTACACTCCAATAAACATATATTTTGTTAAGTTATTAAATTAACTTAGCCTAACTTACTGTCGGTCTCATGGTAAGACTTAGACCCGGGACCGATTTACTTGGGTACAGTTTCGCAGAAAACATACAATATATTAATACTTAGGGGGGCCTAATGAAGTAGGCCTATCAAGTTAGTTTGATTAAATCTTTATTTAAATAGGCTTGATGTGGTATTCCCAGATTCAAGAACAAATAATTAATTATGTTGTTTACATACCTTTTGTTGCCAGGTTCTTGATGAAATAATAATGTTAAGCTCTATGTACATTTCGCCACAAGTGTGGCATCCTCAGGAGCTGTGTATGGTTTCTTCTTACATCACTATCACTTAGTCACTAAAAATGGCAAAATGTACATAGAGCTTAACATTATTATTTCATCAAGAACCTGGCAACAAAAGGTAAACAACATAATTAAATAGGCTTATTTCAATCTATAGAAAATGTTCTGTAGGTAATAACTTACTTTCAATGATTTAAAAATTTAATTCTGATATGTCTACTTACAGTTTTTTGCACATATCTAACAACAAATAATTGAGTAGAAGTCTATTGAATTATTGTCGGTTAAGTTACGGAAAAAATCTCTAAAAGTATACGGTGGTAAGTAAAAATTCCCGTCTTATGGGGAATAAATATTAAATAGACTGGGTTGCTGTTTGCTTATGGATATGTAGGCCTACCTATGTTTTAATAACATTTTTCACATTTCTTTATTTCATATTAAGCTAATCAACATTTTGATAAAAAAAAACACCTTATTTATTAGGCGTAGCAAGCCTATGTACACATTAAAATTAATTTTATTTAAATAGGAAATGATTCTGAAAATTTTAAGGAAATTAGAGGTAATCCACCCAGGTCAATGGGCATTTCACTTAGTTAACAGGTTTGCTGCGGCAGGGGTATTTTAATTCTTCATTTTGTTTCAGATTTGATCATGGGTACAGAAGCTGAAAATATTTCCAAGTATTTAAAAACAAAAGAGATTCAGCTACCCTCAAACAATAAATGGCTTTTAGATTGCATAAGCTGGTATAAATCCCACTCTGAAGTGGTAAGGAACCTTCAAATTTTTTTCATTAAATATTTTTACAATTTAAAAATTAATTTTAAAAATTTGCCAATATATGTACTCTCTTGTTGCACAATGTGTGGGTGCTACCAGATTTAGTTTATTCCAAATGTTAATCTTAACACGTTGACTGCGCGCGCCGACTTTACAGGCGCTCCCCAGTGGCGGGCGAAGCCCCGGCGCGCAACCGAATCAGCGAACGCAATTGGCATTCAAATATTTCAGTCTGACGAATCACAAAAGAGCAGTGGTGACTGTGCTGCGTTACCCCGAGAGTGGATGTAGTTCACTGAAACACCCAAAGGTAGCAGCACTGCATGGATCCGTATCCAGTGTCTTTGTAATGTGGGTTGAAGAGAAAAAATCCCCGAAACCGGGACAAAAGCATTGCCAGACGGGATTTTAAAGGAAATTTTAGTACCAACCTACACCAAAGTAAAGCTCGCATTCTAAGCTGGCAGGCTGGCAACGATTATAACGTCTCCGTCTGAGGCTAAGCTCACACTGACTCAATATATTACTGTTGGTCTGGTGCCGACTGTAGTCGGCGCGCGCCACCTGGGAGCGCTGGCGACGCCGACTAAAGTCGGCACTCGCAGTCAACGTGTTAATAACTTAGTACCATACCTATTCTATCACAATTACTACTGACTTGAGAATTTGATACGTTGTAATTTGTAGTGTAGCTATGCTCTGTTTTTTTTATAAACTAACTTTAGAACATACTCCTAACATAAGTTATCTGCTATTATTCTTGATAATTTGTGTTTTATTCAAGAGGAACATCTACCATTCCCTTCAAGACTATGTATGTATTCAGTGGCTATTGTCTGATCTGAAGGATGTGCAACAGCGATGTTTACCCACAAATTGTAAGCATTTGAACACAGAGCTGCCCGGAAGATACTGTGTTCAGGTAAGATTTAAGATAGTGATTTTCAATGTAAGCTATTATTTGATTTTGAAAAGAAAGTATTTCCTAATCCTTGCTCAGAATAAAAGCAAACTAGTACAGTTCCGCAGAGAACCTGTGATATATTATCGGATTAAATATCAATAAGTCGATTTGATATATTTATATCGCATCAAATTTAATTTTACGATATAAAAAAAATAAGTTAACAAACAAATTTATGTTTTTTTTATCATTGGTTTCATCCTAAATTTATACAACTAAAATCGAAGAAACCTTTTTAACCCTATGCGGTAATCATATAAATAAATTTTGGTTATTATTTGTTTTGTTAATGTTCATGTTCATAACCATTAGTTTTTTATTGAATAGCTTATGGATAGCTTAAGATAGATCCATTTAACATCAATAAAAACAAAAAACGTAAATAGATCATAACTAAATTCAATGTCTACATCGGGAAAAAAAGTTCTAGAAGCGCTAAACTGAATTATAATCACTATATATACCGATATTTAAACTGATAATATATCACAGGTTCTCTGCGGAACTGTAGCCTACTTAAGCAAATATTATGATGTTTAAGATGTTTAACAAACACTAGTGTTCTTCCCGTGCTTTGCAACGGGGCAAGAATGCTTAAAAGAATAATGAAGGTCTCTAAATATACTGTAAAAAACTGTTACACTTAAAATGGAAACTATAAATGTAAATCAAATCAAGTAGTTAAAGCTTACTTTGATGAAACTCTCTTGTGTACTTCCATTAAACTCTGTGGCAGGATACAAAACAATAACTTTATCAAATTGTAAACATCCGTAATGAGAACCAAAAGATGAAAAGTAAACAAACTTTAAATAAAACAAATCTAACAGCTGATGCATCTTAAAATATTATAAATGTGATTCAATAAAACCCTTGAATTGAGGTTTGTGCCCTTAGGAGAGGGTTTATCGATAAACTGATATAATTTGGGAAAGTTTTATATCAAGACCTCAAAAGTTCATCAGTTTTCTCTAAAGTTTGTCATCCTTATTAGCTACAGTAGATTTAGAGACCCACATTATTCTCTTGAGCATTCTTGCCCCGTTGCGAAGCACGGGATAAACTAGTGTAAGACATGTAGCAAGGTATAGCTTGCTGGTTAAGTTAAGTTCTACTGCTTGCTGACAAACTTTGATTTACATACTTGTCGGTACTTTATACTTTTTAATTGTAAATTGAGTTAAACCTGAGAATCATAAACCAAACCATAAACCCTTATGCTCTAGAACATTTAAAACTGTTGATCCCTGACTATTGAGTATCTTATTTTGTAGGTGAATTGGGTCAGAGATATAAGCCAGCCATGCTACACACAGCTTCAAGCTATGAAAAACAACAATATTGAGGACAGCAATGAGAACGTATCTGCAGAGGAAACAAAAAAACAAAACTGGGAACCAAATCCCAAGAGAGTACTGATGATGGAGATAACAGACGGGTTCACAACACTCAAAGCCATGGAGCATTCGCCGATAGCAAAGCTTGTAGAGCCCTTCATACCTGGCTTTAAGGTGATGCAAAATTGTCGGTACTTATTATATTTAGTTGTAATGACAGTAGGGCCTAAACAATAAGTAGGAAACTAACACTTAAATATGTCAAGATTTGAAGGAAAGCTGTATGGCTGAAGAAGGAATTATTTCAGATAGATAGTATTCTAAGAAAAAAGGGTCAAGGGGCTAACTGTACGTATCAACAAAGGCCGGCGCACACAGAGACGTAGACGAACGGACTAAAATTTGCCCCTCATCATTCATTGGGTGTAGCATTGTATGGGTCAACAACAAAATTAAATATGGATAGCATTCTGAACCAGCAAAAAATGCTATTAGAATTATGCTCAAGCTTAATCAAGATGATTCGGCAAAAGAACATTTTAAGAAATTAATAATTTTAACAGTTTATGGGCAATATATTTATAAATCAATTGCTATCGCTAAAAAAAGAACCAGAGAAAGTAATAAATTCATTGCATTCTTATAATTTCAGGAGGAGAAAGGAATTTGTCCAGCCTCACAAGTTAAAAGTTTTTGAAAAAAAGCACTCATACGCTGGTAAAGTTTTTCTAAAATTTGTCTCTTAATTCGTAAAAAAATATCAAAATTCAAGAAAATTCCAAAAGGTTAAATAAATTTAGCGTTATATTTTTTTGATGAGTTTACCACCTCCCAGAAATAGAAATAGTATTTTCTTTTATGTATTTTGACACTATTTACTGTACCACCAATGTACAGTAGTCGCAGCTAGTCTGGGCGCGCGGCCACGCTAGGGCGGGGGGTGTAGAGGGGAGTGTTTATTGCTCATTTCCAAAAACATCTGGCCCACAAGGCTATCTGGGGTTGTTCAGCGCCTCAGCGCTGTCTTCATGTCTTTGGCGTGGGGGACGGTTAGTACACAAGAGTCCGCGCGCCCAGACTAGCTGCGAATACTGTACATGAGTCTTGATGAATAAAGATATTTGAATATGAATATGAACATGTTGTCAAATGTGACAACACACACAGGAATCAGTCCCTCCGCTTGAGTTCGCAGACAGATTTTTTTTATCACCTCGAGCTATTTAAAAAAATCCTCCTGCAGACAATTTCTGCTGCGCATGCGCAAAGAGAGTTTTTCAACGTTACTTCTCTGCACCGCCCCTAGGCACGCTTTGGTTTGTTAACTCAGGATGTCTGTTTTGTTAGTCCTAATTTTTGTTCCATGTCTTGTAAATATTGATCAGAAATACTGTCGCTTTTTATTTTTTATATAGTTTGAATTTGTTTTGCATCGTAGTTATAACTTATATTTTCCCTAGTTCTAATTTAATCCTGCAATAAACAAACCTGTCTTCTCAGCATTATTATTTGTTTTATCTTTTATTCAAGTAGCCTACCATATTATTTTTTCATAGCAATGGTTGTTTTAAAAATTCAATTTTGACTTTTCAGGTGGTTTTAATTGGACCCATTGAATGTAGAAAAGGTATTCTCTTTCTGAAAAGTAACAATATCACTGTTCTTGGGGGCGAAGTTGACTATATGGGTGATATAAACTCAAAAGAGAGCATCCTATCTCGGTGTTTGTAAGTATTTGTGTTTTACATATGAGTTTAAAAATATTCTTTCTTGCAAAATTTAAGGCAAGCATGTTTCTTGAAAACCTTTTTTCTCAGCTCGTGTGCATCCAAGGCAAAATCTACGCATACTGTTGGAAGATATTTGCCTGTAGATGTACAGAATTCTTTTATAAATTAAAATAGTAAAAAAAGCACAAAAAATGAATTTTAAATTTAATATAAAATTAACATTGCCCTTATGGGTTGCCATGCTGGTGACAAAATAACAACGAAATATAAACTGAAAATCAAAACAAATTGCAGGAATTCCATTCACTTGTTTTATTTACAGCGTGGGGTGAAAATAGAAAAGTTACATACAATACATATTTTTTGTTGAGTTTTTGACCTCGAGGTGACCACTTGTCACATTAAATGAAGATCATCTTAAAATCATATGATCATAAAAATTTACAACCTCCCTAAAGATGTAGTTTAAGACAATTTTAGTGGGCTGTCTACAGAGAAGATAGGAGTCTAGATTTGTTCATGTTGAAGCCTTCCGGAATTGGTAATCAATTATAACAGGTTACGTACCTTGAGGTCCACAACTCCTTAGTCGGCGTCCGTTGACTAGTTTCGACTACTATGTAGTCATTATCAAAAACGGAACGTTAAAATATTACATTCATTGAATGTTGTCAAACCTTACACCAAACACACAAACAAACATAACACGAACACGGTAGACATTTAACATAATTGGCCGGCCGGCACACGTCACTGAACTGGTCGACGACGATGACTGTTTACCCCACTCCATTCCGCCATTAGATCACTTTGGTAACAATTATGTTGGCAACATGATTCCTGGAGGCACAGCTGATAAACGGAATGGAGTGGGGTATAATGTATTTTTAATGTACGTAATACAGTGACAAATAAGATGCTTAAGAGGCCTATCATCCTGAGCGCAGACTATAGAGTTGCAAATGTTTACTTCACTGACCATCAATATGATAGTAATGAAAAGCCGATTGCAGCCTATGAGATAGTAAGACATGTTTTGTATGAGTTTTAATTTTTTATCTACTTTATGCTTACGTTAAAACAACTGCATTAAAGCTTAACAATACGCATGTCAATGTTAGATATTCCCAGGCATTTTAGGTTAGGTTTGCACTAACCCGATTTTGACTATCCAAGTCAGTCACTCATTATCGTCGATAGTTGGAAGTCTACTGTAGTATGATTTTCCTACAAAGAAGTTTGTTCAGTTTGTCCTCAAGCTACTTAATAAACATATGAGGTCTGTTCAAAAAATACCCTACCCTTTACAGGAAAGCCTAATTTATTGATCAATTTGTTACAACATGTGATCTCCTTCAAAATAGTCCCCTTGGGACTTAACACACTTATTCACGAGCTCCTGCCACTTTTGGAAACAAGTCTGGCACTTGGTAATGGACTTCAGACAAGCTGTCACATTTTGCGTTATCTCATTTCTGCTCCGAAATCAGGTTCCTTTAAGCGGCGTCTTGAAGGTATGGAACAGCCAGAAGTCACACGGTGCCGTATCCGGTGAGTAGGGGCCAGATGTAGCATTTTGAATGCACCCCATCTTGTCTTGAGCAACTTCTGTTGTACCACTCTTTTATCTGTGTTACACCCATAGCGTCTCCATATGCTTGCTGAATCTTAAAAGAATTATTTGAGTTTGGCTATCACCCTGACTTTGGCAAAAATAATGCAGTATCGCTGTTCCACCCATTCCGTCACTATGCTTAGCCCTAAAACACAATTAACACTACGTACACAGTTTCAAGCGGCTGACAACAAACTGACGCCATTTCGAAGTCACGTGACGTGCTTTACAGTTTCCTCGATCTACACGCCAGGGTTGCGGCTTAATGGGGTTGTTGGATTACTCAAACTAGATAAAAAGAAGGGCCGTATAATTTTTGATTATACCTCGTATTTGTGTTTGCTTAATACTTACTTGATGAACATTTCTTGTTTTTAGGAATATAACACCCTCAGAGAGTAACAACAGCTCAGGGAGTAACAGTAATCGTCCTGCGGTTTCTCTCCCTCCACCCCCTCCTCCAACTTTCGACAACAGACCTCAACTTGAGCCAATGATGAATGATGTAGACCAGCTACCAGATTCAACGTCATTTGTATGTTGACTAACCTATTATTTTCAATTACATTCGCTGTGTATCTCCATTAGACGATTACTTAGTCAAAGAATATTCTGAATAGTAATTATTTACTTCACATTAAATCTTCTTTTAAGATTTTTTTGGTCTAACAGAAATCATTTAAGTCTATTATTAGTCCATCAGAGATCTCAAAAGATGTTTTCCATATTTTATAAATATTACCCATGAATAGAATGAAAAAATTTCATGGGCTTGGACCGCTTTCCCTTAAAAGCGTTTCAACTTTCAACTTACTGCATTAAAAAAAAAAACCACTGGCGTAACCACAAGAAAAAAATGTTACAGTAATGGTTAATTTTGTGGTGCTAGGTAAATATAAAATATAGATGTAACATCATTTAACTAACAATTACTCTACTAAAAAATACATTTTGTGCTTTATTTAATTTTTGTATGCAGTTCTTGTTAAACATAGCATATTAGTTTCCTCTGTGTTATGCCACAACATATTTGATGATGAAATTATTTTTCCCTCCAGATTGACAGCAACAATCATCAAGATAACCAAGACCATTATGTTGCTCTGATGGAAGATGACAATGACTTGTTTTGTCAGTTGCCAGACACGATGTTTAATGACAATTTCAATCAACCGGTGAACCAATTGTCTCCAGTTTTAGACCACAACTCCCCAGAAATAGTTCATAGTTCTGTGGAAAACATTCCAGAAGAAACGCGTCTATCACCTATTAGACCTAAAAATCACAATAGACCAAAACTATTTCCTTCTATGGAAGATTTAAGGCCGGAGAGAGAATCTTCTTTGTCAACAACATTGAATAAGAACTTGAATAACCGTTCCGAATCATCCTCAAGTACTGGTGTAAGAGTGTCTAACACAAACACTTTAAATAGACAAGCTGCTTATGAATCGAACAAAGAGCTCAGTGTATCACCGAGTAGTGCAAAAAGTGAAAATAAATCTGGACTCCAGAATAGACCTGCGGAAATTCCTCAAAATCATAAAAATCTCAATGATTCCATTTCAGATCAAATTGATGACATGTTGAATAAAACTGGTGAAGTCGTGTATCCTCAGTTCAAGAAAACTAAAGTTAAAGTACTAAGTATTACTAAAGTCAAAATTAAAAACAGTGAATGGATATGTTGTGCTTCAGTAAGGATTGAAGATGAACCTCATGATGTAACTTTTAGTAACAAGGTAAACATTAACTGTTTTCTCTAATTAAAAAAATAAAATAAAAAAAATTACCAGCACTTTATTTTGAAGATAAAAAATAGGCTGAGTACATGATTTCTGTCAGCCTTTTGGCAAACCTTCTGATAACAAAAAAACACACCCTAAAATGTAATTCTTATGTTTTGGTATTAGTATTAATAATTCAATTACCTTGAAATATCCTTTGGAGTTTTACTAAACTACATGTTTTCACATCTTTAGATATTTCTTACTCTAAGATTTGTCGCAAATCAAATTAAACATTGAACACAGGTAGACATATTTCACTCAAATACAATGCATTCATTGGATCAGCTTGACTAGGTTTGATAATTTTTTACTAATTCTAGTTCTGATAACTAATCTATTGTAAAAATGTTGTGCTAGCTAATGGCAAATTTGTTCATGATTTCTGACAAATGTCCAATAATTTTTAACCAAGTCAAACTGACAAGACGACTTATCATAAGCTTCAGCATGTTTCATAACACATTACAATCGCTGTGAAAACCGAGGAGGGAATTATAATTTTAGACTCTGCGAAGTGGGTCATTCAACTATAAATATTATTTTTTATTCTTTTTTTAGGCTTCCGATACAACTATGGATTCAATGTCTTTTACTATCTCCAAAAGTCAATGCATTGGCCTATGTACCAGTTCCTAAATAATTTACTATTCTTTCTTATTTGTACTAATAATTTAAAATTAATTCTATCACTTCAGTAAGCTGGCTCCATATTTCTAATTAATGTTAACGCTGATAATTTTTCATTTAAATCTATCTAAGGGTTTAATAGACGCTAATAACCACTTTTATCTTGCTTTCTTCCAGGCTCTAGAGAAGTTTTTTGGAACATCAGCAGCTGAGGTGGAAGGTTTACGTAGTGAAATGAGTAAAAACCCATCTTTGAAAGAAAAAATCAACTATGTAAGTTGTCCTAGTTTATATAGTCTCAATCCTTTTTAGAGTAGCTCAAGTGAAACAACTGTGAGCCCCAAAATTGAATAAAAAGTTACTACCTTACCTAAGCTACTACCTACCTACCTAAGCTACTACCTACCTACCTAAGCTACTACCTACCTAAGCTACTACCTACCTAAGCTACTACCTACCTAAGCTACCACCTACCTAAGCTACCACCTACCTAAGCTACCACCTACCTAAGCTACTACCTACCTAAGCTACTACCTACCTAAGCTACTACCTACCTAAGCTACTACCTACCTAAGCTACCACCTACCTAAGCTACTACCTACCTAAGCTACTACCTACCTAAGCTACTACCTACCTACCTAAGCTACTACCTACCTAAGCTACTACCTACCTAAGCTACCACCTACCTAAGCTACCACCTACCTAAGCTACCACCTACCTAAGCTACCACCTACCTAAGCTACCACCTACCTAAGCTACCACCTACCTATGCTACCACCTACCTAAGCTACCACCTACCTAAGCTACCACCTACCTAAGCTACTACCTACCTAAGCTACTACCTACCTAAGCTACTACCTACCTAAGCTACCACCTACCTAAGCTACTACCTTACCTAAGCTACTACCTACCTAAGCTACTACCTACCTAAGCTACTACCTACCTAAGCTACTACCTTGCCTAAGCTACTACCTACCTAAGCTACCACCTACTGGCCACTAACACTTTTGTCAGATATGACTTTAGTAATCTTTCCTTTGATCAACAGGATATTGATTAGGACCACTAGTTTACAATAATATCTTGCATTAGGCTGATATAGGACAGTAACAAGACCTGGAATCGGACTTTTCTCTTAAAAAAATATACAATCATTACCAAATGTCTAATATTTACAAACCTACTTTTTATTTTAAATACAGTAGACCACCTCTTAAACAACCCTAATGGGACCAGACCTAGGTCGGATAACCTCAAAAGGTTTGTCAAAACAAGCAATCCCTAAAAACCTTAAAAAATGGAGTGCTATTCATTTTGAATTAAATAATCATTATTCTGAAGGTGTGTGTTTATTTACAAAATTAACTACACTTATCTCCTTTATTTCTTAAGTATTGACGATAGAAAAGTCACAAATAAACCCAAAACACAGTAAAGTCAAATACTTTCAGTGGAATAAATTATTGTCACAGTCAAAGAGTCAATAAAACTTTAAACTTTCCAAATCTATCGTAATGCAGTACAGAAATTAATGTCGAAATTAAAGATGCAAGTAACCATTTTACCAAGAACTAGACAGGAAAAACAAGCTTCAGATTTTACTATGGCATGAATAATATATTACTTGTGTTTGTTAGTCAATGGTGCTAGCTAGCTTGTACAGGCATCAGCGGTTCCCTTTGTTTTTGTATGTTTTAAAAACCATTGATGTAATCGTCAGAGTTTAGTTACAAAATCTCAATCCACTGTCTTGTGACAATAGCAGTTAATTGAAATGGAAAGTTTTTGGACTCAGTTCTAGGCATTCAAAATCAAAATGGTTTTAGAAAGACACCAAACTGCTGTAAAAATATCAAATTATTGAGAGGAGGACCCCCAGATGGTTCCTTTTGTCTTCTTCACTCCCGAACCCCCTGGTAGCTTCGTGTCTAGATCCGCTACTGTTTAGAACTAGTCCTTTTTATGCATTGTATGAGCTCATCAAATTAGCAATCTCCATAAATGTTCCTGGTTTGTTAAGGGAGAAGAAAGAGTAGGTTCCACAATTTATTTGAAATCTGTTTCTATTTACCAACTTGATTTAACCTCTGTTTTAGATTTTGAAAACCGGTCAAACCAAATTGAAACTTCTCAACTGTCTGATGGTTGTGGAATACTCAAGCGAAGGATGCATCCCAAATATTGTCTCCATACATGAAGAATGATAACATTATTACCTGCTGAAAGAAGAAATCTACTAGTCCATTCCGTTCCGACCAAAGTGTATATTAATTTAATAAAGCGATTTTCACCAAAATCAATTAATACTGGATGTTTAATTATCATTGCCAATTTAATATAATCCAAACAAACCACAAAATAGGCAAGATTTATTAACCCTCTTCTACACATATAAAAATGGATTGATAGTATTTAAGCGATACTAGAGAGTATTTTGAAACTTTGCTACTGATGGTTTTTTAAATCGTTAATAATGTTGAAATAAAATTAATTCATCAATATTATAATATTCATAATGTTATAACCACTATAAAAACAAATACCCCCGCCGCAGCAAACCTGCCGTCTAAGCGAATTTCCATTTGCCTGAATTGATTTTCAATAAATCTATTTTTATAACATCAGATTTAACGAGTACCTAGGTTTGCTGCTACAAGGAAACTAAAAAAGTGTGTTTTTAAGTAAATAATTATAGCTTAGTATAAAATCAACAAATTTGCCATGTTTGATCAAAATATATCCATAAATTACTCAAGTTATCGTCCGGACGGACATATATATATACATATATAAAAATTTGAACGAATGGTGTTTTTGGCCTCTGGGGACATCAAAACGAAAAAGGAATCGGTCCCGGGCCTAGGTCTTACCATGAGACCTACGGTAATAGCTACTTCCCTATAGGGAAATTCGCTAAAAGTTGAAAGTTTGATTTTTACCTTCTTATAAACCGAACGCAACAAGATCATTTAAATTATGCTATGTTAAAACTTGCCTAAGACTGCTAATTATAGTGGATCTTCATTGCAATGTCCCAAACCTACTTTAGAAAATAAATTAAAAAGGAAGGAAATAGTAATGCCACACTCAAAACACTGTAAGAACTTGTTCACAGCTTTGAACGGTGGACACTAGATTGTTATATTGTTCACAAACTTAAGAAAAATTTAGTGATTTTCAATATTTTCATAAACAAATATGAGGCACAGTAAAGCTTTTGTAATTCATGAAGACATTATCTGTATCGGTGGTATTGGACACAAGTTTATACTGCTGTACTGAAATTTGTGCATCAGGTATATTTTAATTAGGGATACTATTTTAATTTCAATTCTTATGATCACTATAAGCCTTTAATTCCCAAATTTGGCGTATTAATTTATTTCATGCTAAGCTACTGTACTAACATTTGACAGAACTTCTATACTTAAATATATTTATGAATTATTCTACTACCAAAGTCAATTAATCTGGTTGGTTAGCAAGGGAAGTTAAATGTCGTGGTTCCCATGATGAGACAATTTAAAAGAGCTATAGGCCTAGATCGAATCACGTCTGAATAATCAGTATCAGGGTATCAGCAATGTGACACATGCTTTCTCCCGTTGGTTTGTCATCAACCCTTATCATGTCACATGGATAAGCGGTGAGAGTAGCTTAATTATTATTTTTTGATAATTGGGAAAATCACAAAAGTTGCAATAACTTTTAAACCGTACTTTTTACAGCAATAGAATCTGTACCATTTTGTAGAGTTAAAGGAGTTAAGGACAATAACATGGCCTACACCAGTGGCGGATCCAGAGGGGGGGCGAGGGGGGCGACCGCCCCCCCCTCGGGCATACATATACATATATTTTTTACTGCATGTAATACAGTAGTGCATACAAATTGTGTAAAATAATTTGTCACACTAACTTTGGACAAAGAAATGGTAAAAAACTGTGATTTAGGAGACTTAGTTTACACACATTTTTCGGAGGGGTACCCCCGAACCGCCCCTGACTCCCTGGTTCGCCCCCCCCTTGTGACTGCTCTAGATCCGCCACTGGCCTACACACAATTTGAATCAAGTTAAGTCATGTCTTTTTTACAATTTTTTTTGTAATAGGTTTTTATGGAGAAAAACACAAATTTGCAATATCTTTTGAGCCAAATTTTACAGCAATGAGGGGTTAAAACATGTTGTCCAGACTCAAGAGGAGTAACATAACACACTAAACTTAATCAAAATCGCTCGGACCAATTTTGAGAAAATTTGATGTTTCCGTTATTTTATGGGGAAATCACACCATTAAAAATCTAAATAGCCCCACCCAGCAAACTTGCTGACTAAGCGAATTTCCATTAGCCTGATTTACTATAAAATGTCTCTTTAAAATATAATATTTCCTATTTCAATAGCATTGGTTTAACAAGTACTTAGGTTTGCTGCAACAGTGAGGGAAAAAAGTGTTTTTTTTTTGTGAAATGTTAAAAGTTTACTATAAAATAAATACTTTTTCCAAAATTGATCAAAGGATGTTCATAAACAAGCAAATTATAACAGTTTACTTATTCTCCATAAGAATAAAATGGAAATTTTCTCCATAACCATTATAGGCGCATTATAATGCTCAGTATACAAAATTATTTGTTTTTTAAGCTCTACAAAATAGTTAGGAAATAAATTGCATTTTTTTGTTTTGCCCAAAAATGGGAGAAACCTATTTTTACCCCATAAAACCCCCAATAAACCCCCGTTCCCTTAGTCCGATCATGCTGGTTCGCGAACTCGAACTCGCGTTCTAAAATGTAGGTTTACACGTTTATACCATATTTAATCAAAATCGGATCATTTTTGCTTGAGTTATCGTGCTCACGGACACACACACACACACACACACACACACACTTAATCATGTTTTTTTTTCATGTATATACAACTTTTTTGGGTTTAGGGGGAAAATGGATTAATCCCCCAAAACTCAAACTCGAAAACAATTATTATTGTATTATAAGAGTACTAGCTGACCCGGCGAACTTCGTATCGCCTAAGTTATAGGTTTCCCCTAAGACAGACCGATGGAAAGAAAGTACCGTTACGTTTAATTTTCAAGATGATCTCGTTCGCATCGCTCAATCACGTCTTGGTTTGGGTTGAAGCTCGTTCGCTACGCTCACTTACCTTTAGGTTGGAGCTCGTTCGTTGCGCTCACTTGCCTTCAGGTTAGCTCGTTCGCTACGCTAACTCGCCTCCAGGTTGAAGTTCGTTCGCTACGCTCACTCACCTTTGGGTTGGAGCTCGTTCGCTACGCTCACTCACCTTTAGGTTGGAGCTCGTTCGCTGCGATCACTTGCCTTCAGGTTAGCTCGTTCGCTACGCTAACTCGCCTCCAGGTTGAAGTTCGTTCGCTACGCTCACTCACCTTTTGGTTGCAAATTAGCTGTTGTCATAAATGTAAAAGAAATAATAGTGCTGCACCCTGTTGGTAATCCTTGTAACTTTAATGCTATTGAACATCATAGAACAGAACCAACTTGTTTAATTGAATTAGCTGTTAAGATTCATTAATTCCATTTCTCATAAGGTTAACATGGGAAACTCCAGAGCCACTGGGGCGGAGCCCTTTTAAGAATTTCGAAACGGGAAATAGTTTACGTCCGATTCGCATACCTACAGAATTTACACACCAAATTTCATAACGATCGGTGAAGTCGTTCCGGAGGAGTTTGCAGACAAACACTGTGACACGAGAATTTTATATATTAGATTACAGTATACTTTATCCATACTGTTGTAGGAGGATAAATTAAAAAGTTAGTTATTCCCATGAGTTCATGACCTGCCCAGTATATGATAATATCCCAGTATAAACTATTATGGCGTACAAGGGTGCCCATCCCCCCAGACTCATTTAGGCTCGGGGACAGCGAGCTGGTCTAGTGGTTAGAGCGTGGGACATCGGTCCAAGAGGCACCGGGTTCAAATCCCGCCAAATCACCAATGGATTTTATCTAAGTGATAATGCTGCAACCCCTAGGTCTCGCCTGAAGTAATGTAAAAAAACAATCCCACGCTCGTGCCTAGCGTCCTAGGAAAAAAATTATGGCATACCCGAAATCACACCGTTTTTGTTTTAAGGTCTAATATAAATTCCTAGGTTAGTAAAATTGGCTCATAAATGTAAATAATTTAATGGCAAAAAGTAATGTGTTCCTGATTTAATCCAAACATATACATTTCTATTTATTTGTAATTGAGTTTACTCCACGTAAATCATAATCAATGGAAGTCTGCAATTAATTTATTGGAATGTAGATAAGGCTATAAAGTTTAGCTCAATACAGTAACAGTAGTGAGTGGGGCCTGGGGCCTTGATACAACACAACAGCAGACAATGCAAACACGAGATTTTAAAATCGACGCCGAGGAAGAGTTTTAACTACAGTACTGTTTAAATTGTACAGTAATCTTTTTCATTTCTCCATCTTCCAATTCTTTTCTTCTGCTGGCAGATTTACATTTTAGGTTAGTTAATTTGACAAAAATCATAACAATAAATAAACAAGGAAGATCAGCAAGAGGTTAAAAGTTAAAATAATCGTCCAAGATGGATCTATTAAAGGCGGAATTGGAAAAGAAGAAAAGAAAACTTTTGGAAAGTAATCTAATTGTAAGTTAAGTAGGCTACAGTAATTTTGCCCAAAATGTCACTAGTATCATTCTGGGCTTTCATTTAGGCCTTGGCCTATTCTTCTGACTTGTTGTGTTTTGGTACTTACAAATCAGAAATTAGGTCCTTCTATAAAAGCATAAAGTAAGCTTGGGTGTGGATAATCTGAATTAGGCGTAATTGAGTTTCTGTTTCCTACAGTATTAGGCCTAAGCTACTGGTAAGTTGCCCAATTAGGTTAAGTTATAGCTTTGACTATTAATGTTGTAGGAAAGGCTCAAGTTATAGGCCTACCTAACTACTTTTTTATGGCGCCGTATTTGACGTTCTTTTCAAAGGAACAGTTCAAAACCTGTTCATGTTTATTATAAAAAATTTACCTTAATAACTTGTGTGAACCTGGCAATAACTCAGCAATAAGAAGGCGTAGTGAGTGTGCCTGATAAAATCTAGTGCTGGGCGTTTTGCGGAAAAATACGGCCGAGTAGCCTACCTTAATACCAATGATGTCAACAGATAGAGGACACTTTAACGGACACGACAGTATCAAGGTTATATAGGCCCTACCTGGCATAACTTAACCCTCCCAGTGTTACTTGACGAAAATTCGACAAGCAGCACACTTTGTGTAGTGTTACTTGTCGATTTTTCGACACGCAGACATCGTTTAAACGGCGAAGGCTCTATGACTGACTGAATCGGATTGAACTGGATCGAGTTAGGTATCGTTCTTTCCGTAATATTCTAAGCTTTCTCCAGAGGTCTGTCTCAGCGCTGTACGTTCTCTGAGCCGATCGTAATTGTAGCAGACAGCTGACGTGCGTGTATTTGTAAACAGCTAGGTTACCCTTGGACCGATGACTGATGTGTTTTATTACGTTTATCATTGTTTTAGTGTTAAAAATCAAAAGTAGTGATATACGTGTTGCATTATAAGAAGATTTAAGTGGTTTTGAAGTGCTGGTTGATGATCCTAAAGAAGTAGGTAGTGATATTGATGTAAATTATCAGCCAGATTCCTAGCTATGGTTAGGCTATGCATTCTTAGCTAAACGCTATGTACTGAAATCCGTTTTTTGCCCATAACTTATTTATTTGCAAATCTACTTCCTTATATTATTATATATTTGTAATCCTCATAAAATTTAGAACAAAGTGGCTATTTTCAAATATTTGTAGGCCTATAATTTATACAATTTCATTGAGCGCGAACTTATTTTTTTTTTTGAAAATTTTTGAAATTATATTTTTTTTTACCTAAAATTTTTTTTTTGAAAAAATGTTCCTTATGTTTTATATATAATATTGAAGCCCATGATTTTCCAAACAAAATGGTATATAGAACATTAGAATTAACATTGTTTTAAGCTTCTCAGATCCGTTTTGATAAAACCTTGCAAATGCGCCAAAAATAGGTGGACATTAAGGCCTAAACTATGGACACTTGGAGGGTTAAAAGCTAGTAAAAAAAGGGGGGGCTTAAAGCCAGCAATAAGTAACTTAGTGTGCACACTGATAAAATCTATTGCTGGGTGTTTTTACGTGCTCGGAAACAATATGGCTCTAGTTACTGACCCCGATGAACCGCTGCCATCACAAGGTGTTAACACATAAAATTATCTTTTAATTTTAGAGTAGGCCTAGATATAAAGTTGAGCCCCGCATGATTGTAGTGGTCATTTAGGCTAACATATCGTTAAATGAGTATACTGAAACAGTTTGGTCAATATATTCATACCAAGCGAAATGTAATAATTGCATTCTTAACTTTTCAGCAACCCAACAAGAAGTATTATAAAAATTCTGAACTGAGAGCAAAGGAAGAAGAAGAGTATCTGCAAAGATGTGGCTCAGAAAAAGTTGAAAACAAACCTGAGATGGATAGCAACAAAGATGGTAGGTTGAACAAGTTATTACTTATTGGGTGGTAAAATTTGTAAACTTGTTATATCTGGTTGTTACCCAACTAGTGCATGTCGTTGATAAAGTGGCCCCCCACTATTGTACAACGGAATACAGTAAGTTACTAGTTATTGTTGTAGGTAGTTGCGTCAGAAACAGAAACCATGTGTTTTTCACCCCCTCACGCATTATCTCTTTCATTATATTTATGGTCGATTTATGGTACACTACTTACATTCATACAATGTTAAACGCTGATCTTATAAACACACCACGAAATGTATTGTTAAAAATATTGATAAATTGTGTAAGAGCATTGACATCCAAGAAATAAAATCAATCATTTTAGCCTCTGGATTGCTTACATTATCAATTGAAGAAATAAAAGTAGTAAAAGTAAATAAAATCATTTTTGTAAAAACAAATATTGAACAATTCTCATCTCGCTCATTAACTCACAATCATTATACCAGACTAAGGAATAATTTAGAGTTACCATCATTAAGACTGGCCTCAACACAGCGCAGCTATAAATATTTACAACTCAAACTTTTCAATGCCCTCCCTGAAAATGTACGCAACTTGCCTATTAAGTCACTGAAAAATGTATTGACCCATGTTTTGAACAGAAAGGTTATCTACTCTATCGAGGAATTTTTATCTTTCAAACATGATGATTTTCTGTAAAATTTGAAATGTTAAGTAGGGTATTGTTTCTAAAGTATGTAACAATGAATGGTTTCATGAACTGTGATATAATAGTCTTTCATAATAATGTTATTTCTGTCAACTTTATTTAAAAATTTATTGTTATTTAGTTTTAAGCTGTATCTCACTGCCAATTTTAGCCTTAATATGACATATACTTAATGGCAATAAACTATTTGAATTTGAAAAGTTTCATTTTTCATTTAAATAGATATAGGCCTAGGCTAAACAAAACATAGGTCTAATAACAAACTGAAAAAAATCATTGATAAAAGTCACTGTTCTTACTTCCCTAAAATTGTTTTTTGGCTTGTGGTATACATATACTGCTCCATCTTGTTTCTGAAGACATCATGCATGCACTCTTATTTAAATACCTCCCAAAAATACTCTGTTCAATATTTCACCAGTCTTATTGCTTGATTCATCTATATCTCTATCTGCTTGATTCCAAATTTTGTTTGATACCTAGGCTTACACCTCTTCTCCTTTCTTAAAATATCTTAGATTTGCTTTGAAATAAAATGCAATAACAACATCAACATTAACATTATCAAGGCAGAGTAGTTTGATAAAAAATACCCTTGCCATTTTTATGGTTAACGTGGCTAAATTTAGTTATGGAAATGTTTTTACTAACCATCAATTGGCATGAAACTAATAATTACAACATGGTTTTCAGACAGCTTTAAACTGTTTATTTTTTTAGAAAATGAAAAGAAGGATTCTGACGACCCAATAAGACTACCAAGAAAAGAAGTGATACGAAGGCTACGAGAGAGGTGTGAGCCAATTTTATTGTTCGGTGAGAGTGAATTGGAGGCGTTTCTCAGACTGAGAAAATGTGAAATCCTGGAGCCTGAGATCAACAAGGTAACTTAATTTTATTTTAAATTGATGATATATCATAAAAAAAGTGGTGTATGACAAAGACAAAGTAGGCCTACGTGTTTGCTTCGGGCTCAATGCAAAACCTACTGAACTGATTGGGGTCCAACGATTTCCTCAAAATTCTTTGAAATATCTTAGTTTTAGGCTAAAAACAATATTTGTGCTAGGCTCTGTTCTAAGAAATTTTGCTTATTGTTTATAACACTAAATGAAATTTTAATATTTTTAACATTGGTCTTGTGGATTGCCAAGTAGTCACGGTAGTTTTACAATAAATGTAAACCAAGTAATTTTAACATACGGTAGTTTTACAATAAATGTAAACAATAACAATAAACAAATAGGAAAGCTAAGAAGAAAGAAGAGCCAACAAAAGGAGAAGTAAGCTGATCATTGAACCCAGAACAAAAAGAGGGATCTGGGGGTTAGCTAGGGTACCTCGGGGTCGCCAGTCTACAAGAGGCCTCCTATGTAGTTGACAAACAACTACCCCTGAGGAAAATCCGTGGATTTTTGTAGTTGCGAGGCGGCCGATGCGTTGTTCCACGATCTCATAGTTAGTTGCGATGTTCTACAATCCTAGTGACTATCAAGTACCTATATTTAAAAGGTAATCATTGTAATATTAATTACTTAGTTCCACTATTTGATTTTCAACCTTGTATTACATAACGAGATTTTGCATTCATGAGTGGGTCTAAAGTATAACCTTTTAATTTTATAAATATAAATATTGTAATTTTGCTCGTAGGGTTTTCGGAACGATTTTCAAGAAGCGATGGAGAAGGTTGACCAAGATTATGAGAATGAAGTTTTAGCATCTGCTTCAAAAGCTGGTGGAAGTAGTTCACAAGAAGATGACAGATTGAGTAACAATCAAATTACTTATGATGAGATTCAGTCCATGGCTACCAACTTAGGAAAGGGAGACCGCAATCATGACATGGAAGTCATCATGCAGTTTTTGCAGGTTGGTTTCATTATTTTATGGATATTTTATTAATTGAAATGAAATGAAAATACTTCTTTATTGAGGCGAACTTAGAAACTCATGGTCATTTCTTACAGTTAACCTATAAAAAATAAACAATAACAAAAAATTAACAAAATTAAAACAACAAAGTTTGCAATAAAACAAATTGTGCAAATAACAGCATGAATTTCCTTCGTCTTCCATGACATACAGTCACAAGCACACACACCCTCTGCTGCACCCGGGGGCCTAATGTACGCCATTCCACTAAGACACGGCCATTCGGTTAAGGTAATATTCCTTCAGCGCCACCATCATTCGTGCTCAGTTGTCTATGAATTTAATGGAATAAGGTACTACGTATTTCCTTAGGTGGTATACAGTTACTATGAATGATTTTTTTATACTTGGTTGTCCTGTGATGGGTAAAGTGCAGCGTACACGAGCCAGAGCAGGTACAGTATTCCTTAAGCGGGTGAATTGATATTTTTTACTCACATACTTTTTAATTTGAGCTATATTAGGTTTGGCATGCGATGAGCTTTGTGTTTGATTTGATCAATAAGCTAAATCTCAGAATTCAGAGCATACCCTACGATAGAGTATAGTTAGTTTAAGGTAGTTTATAAATGCTACTGTAAAGGCGGTTACCTCCAGTAGAGAGGACCTACCGTTACACTACTTCATAGATATATATATATATATACTAGCTGACCCGGCGAACTTCGTATCGCCTAAGTTATAGGTTTCCCCTAAGACAGACCGATGGAAAGAAAGTACCGTTACGTTTAATTTTCAAGATGATCTCGTTCGCATCGCTCAATCACGTCCTGGTTGAAGTTCGTTCGCTACGCTCACTCACCTTTGGGTTGGAGCTCGTTCGCTACGCTCACTCACCTTTAGGTTGGAGCTCGTTCGCTGCGCTCACTTGCCTTCAAGTTAGCTCGTTCGCTACGCTAACTCGCCTCCAGGTTGAAGTTCGTTCGCTACGCTCACTCACCTTTTGGTTGCAAATTAGCTGTTGTCATAAATGTAAAAGAAATAATAGTGCTGCACCCTGTTGGTAATCCTTGTAACTTTAATGCTATTGAACATCATAGAACAGAACCAACTTGTTTAATTGAAACAGCTGTTAAGATTCATTAATTCCATTTCTCATAAGGTTAACATGGGAAACTCCAGAGCCACTGGAGCGGGGCCCTTTTAAGAATTTCGAAACGGGAAATAGTTTACGTCCGATTCGCATACTTACAGAATTTACACACCAAATTTCATAACGATCGGTGAAGTCGTTCCGGAGGAGTTTGCAGACAAACACTGTGACACGAGAATTTTATATATTAGATATACATATATAGTTTTATCAAAATACCTCCAATTTGATTCAATGCATGTAGGCCTATAGGCTACTCCATGTTAACAACTAACCTAACCATGTATTTCTTATGTAACAAGATCAGATGTGAATAGCAGCCTCACAAATTACAATTTCATGCGTGAAGATGGAGACTGTCACAACAGTGTTGTTTCCATGTTCTAGCTTTAGGATTAGTGATTAATACTTTTATGTTTGATTGTATTGAATATTTTAAAATGGAACATAATATTAACCAATGTTTAACATTTTAGTACCTAATGAAGATGTGGGGTGGTGAGTTGAATAGTAAAACAGGATCGGAAAAAATAAGCACTAAAGGGAAAAAAGCCATGGCCAAGTTCACCCAAACCCAAGCTTACTTAAAGCCACTGCTGAGAAAACTCAGGACAAAGAGTTTACCCGAAGATATCTCGGACAGCTTGACAGAAATTGTTAAGCACATCCTGGATAGGAACTATATTAAGGTGAGAGTATACTTTGTTATTCTATATTGACCAACTGGCTAGAGCTATTGACTAGGGATACTGTAGGGAGATTAATTTGCGCAAAACTTAACAACTCAAAACTGAATGCAGCACAAACTTTATTGAAATTTAAACTCCTTAGGTAGAGCTATAGGTAAGTGCCATTTTCTAAATTTTGAGCCTTAATCACTGATGGTGGGGCAAAATGGAAAAAAATATAATTGTTTTATAAGAGAAGCTACTTTATTATGGTTTTACCATACACTGTCAAATTTTTGTAATAGGCATTTCGACCGTGAACCTAGTTATGCATTTTCAAAGTTCATAACAAATTCAGATTCTGTATTGGTTAATAGACAACTAGAATTAAGAGCACTTATCTTCATTGGGCATTTAGGATAATTCTTTAAATTTATTTTGAAAGTTGGAGCATTATACTGTAGGATCTTCCTGTTGCATGATTTTTACAACAATCAGTGCAGTTGCACTATGGGCGGCCGTGGGAACAGCTGCGTGGACGAGTCCCCAAAAACTTTAAAATTTAGAAAGTTAAATTTCATCTCAAAATTTAAAACTACTGTATTGACAAACTTTTTTTTATATCACCAAGAACAATATTCACTCAGAAACCAAATTTGAATAAGACATTAAATTTACTTCAATTTTTAAAAGAAAGCCTAAAACTACCAATTCAATTCATTGTTGGACTGTATTATCCAAGCCTAAGTTCAATATTCTTGAATTATTCCCATTTAACATTTTTATAACTGGTATAAGTATCACTAAATAGTTGAAGATCTTTTGATAGTTAGCCGAGTTCCCTCCCTGAGAATATAACTCGATATATTATGATCACCAAGATTCAGGCCCACGGTTAGTGTGTGACCAACTTTGGGCCTGAGAGGTAGTTGCGCTACCCCAAACATTGATATAAATTATAAAATGAAAATAGGCATTTTATGGTTTGCTTGCGCATCCACATGTAACAATGCTAACGCTTGTTATATTGTGTTTAATTTTAATTGTTATAAAAATTAAGCTTATAAGTGAAGATGAAATGGTTGACTTTACACAGCTATGTTCTGTTCTTGTATCTGACAATGGTCCACTCGATGAATCATTGGTTACTGTCGTTACTGGTTCTAGGGTAGGTATCTCATCAGTCTTGATCTGACAGTTTTTAATGCATAAAAAAATACTTATTTTAGGAACATTTTGTAACACTTTTTCACTGTCCAAAAGTTTTTTGCCACCCTCTTTCTAAACTCACTGCCTCTGTTTTTGCCAATTTCACAGAAACATGTTAAATAAAGGATCTCGTCAAACATAATAAAATCATAAGCAAAAACACAACGTTAACTTTGGTGACTAGCCAACTGATAATGGTTCTCACACTCACCCGATTGAACAAAAGGAACTGACATTAGTGGTAACTGGAAAATAACATTCAAAATTAAATACAAATAAGATAAAACGGCTCATGTAGCTACATTTCCGAGCAGTGACAGTGATGAGCCATAAGTGGGAACTAAGAGTGAGGATTCTATTGCCGTATGATGTAAAATATCTTCTGTTGCCCCCAACAAAACAAAAGAAAATTTTGCGCCCATGTATAAAAGTGGTCGTGCGGCTCATTGCTCTACTCAAGAGCAGTACCTTTGCAAAATGGAAATGATGAGGTTACGTATTATTGTTTGCTATATTGTAATATTAAAGGTAGTTTTGAGTAGAGCTACATTGCAGTGCATTGAAGTTTGGTTAAGTATGCTTACGTATTACCTTTTGACTACTAATACAACTTCAGAATCCAAAAGTCAATGATATTACAATTATTGTCGTGCAGAATTTAGATACAGTATAACCTCACTAATTTGAATTTCAGAGGAAAGACCTATATTTTGAATTGTAGGAAGTTTGAAATATAGAGTTTGTATTATATAGAGGTCAGAATAAATAAAATTTGCAGTATGGAGGTCTCAGTTTTAAGTGTAGAGAGTTTGAGAGAACGGAGACTAATGAACACATCATGGGAACATCAATAATGAGCGTCAGCTCATTTTTCAACAAGCGTATATTTTGTTATAAATTCGAATTACGGAGGCAGTTACAGAGGCAGATGATGCAGTTCGAATTGTAATAAGAGACTGACTTCGAATTTTGGAAGTAACGATTCAAATTATGGCAACAAAATTCGAATTGTAGAGGCTGCATTAATCCTAAAAAATCCCTTTGCATTATCAGTATATTATCTTTTGAATTTAAGAGGTATTCTGAGGGTAACAGACAGACATTACTAATTATAGAGATTATCGAGGTTTGAATTAGTGAGGTTCTACTGTTACATTGCTTTATTTTCCTTTGTTACACTTTGATCTCTTTTCTCCATTATTCCTGTACTCCTAACCCTAAAATAGGATATTTACCTACATGTCGTAGGATGTGGCTACATGTTGAATTTTGTAAAAGCTTAGAAAATAAAATTGCCTTTTCAATTATTGTAGTTAAATTGCTCAAAAGTAAAAATAATTATTTTTTCAACTCCGTTTCAGGCTAATGAAGCTTACCTGCAGATGGCCATTGGCAACGCTCCGTGGCCCATAGGTGTCACCATGGTGGGTATTCACGCTCGTACTGGTCGAGAAAAGATTTTCTCCAAAAACGTCGCCCATGTGTTGAACGATGAAACGCAACGCAAGTACATTCAAGCGCTCAAGAGATTAATGACTAAGTGTCAGGAGTTTTTCCCTACAGAACCGTCTCGATGTGTTGAGTACTCGACCGAAAACTAGGATAGAAAAAGTTCAAATCGGGATTGTTAGATAAATTATATTTTTTGTGAATATTAAAAACTGTGTAAGTAGTGTTTTCTTGTAAATATTTTTTAAGTAAAGTGGCTATAAAAGCTTTTGTACCTGTTTTGGGTTAACTATTAACTTACATATTTTATTTTTACACATGTAATAATATAATGTATCTCTTTTTATCATACACAATATACATTGTTTTATTTACTGTAACGTGTATTTTTTTCTCAAGACATGCTATGTGAAACTTCTATAAAGTGAAACCCTCAAATTGGGGCACATAAACACTATTTTAAAAAATATCAGAGACAAAATCTGCATATTTGTGCACACCAGTACCTTTGAAGTCAATAAACATTGTTAGTATAGTATTCAGAGTGTGGCTAAACATATTGTACTTTGCTAAATCTAGATCCTTTGCATCAGAGTTTTGCAGATTTCTTGTTTTACTAATCAAGCTAGACTTAAATTAAGGCAAACAGTTTGAGGTTTGCTGTTTGTTAATGCTTTTGTCCAGCCAACGTGAAACTGTACAGTCATGCATTTTTATGACCGAAAAAAAAATAGGCGATTTTTAGGAAATTTAAATGCTTTAATGCCTAAAAATCCTACCAAAATGGCAGTTTTTTTTTGTAGTTGAAAACTGGACATCAAAATTTCAAATTTTTACATTTCCTTTTTAAGGTCAATTTGCACACATCAATTCTGTCACCATGTCACAGTTTAGTCACATCAGTCTCGTCAGAGTAAAAACATTCTTGGGTTTTCTATTGTGCTAACTACGTTCATCCAACGCAGAATGTCCGTCAGTCAATTTCAAATTTCTTCCGATATTTTTTGGATTGTTCGTACGCCCGACGGACCTGTTTGAGCTTATAAAATGGTTTTTTGTTATTCAAATGACTCTTTAGTATATATTAAGTAATGTTTGTAAGAATCAACTTATCAACAAGATATACTGTACAATGAAAATTTGTTGAAATTTGGTTTTTTAATGAAAAATTGTTGACTGTAACCAACTGACTGAGTGAGTATTGACTGAGGATTTGCGGATGCAACTGAGACTGAACTGTGACTGGACTGATGTATAAGAATCAACCTTTATTTTGATATCAAAAGAATCACTATCATGTTAATTTTACACAACCTTTAGTCCTATATTTTTAGATTTTAAAAACAGTACAGTTAAATTTTATTTAAAAACATATCTTTATTTGGTAATATAACGAACTTGTTTACACTTTACAAATAACTTAACAAATTGAAACTAGGTTCTGCATAACAAATTGATACTAAACAGTAGAAATGACAATACACTTTATAACTAACGGCACAACACTTTTCATTGGAGTTATGGAAATATTATAAATGGGAATCACAAGAAAAACACAAATTTTACAAATGATTTGGGCTATATAAATAAATTTGATGAAAAGTAGATTCCCTCTATTATGCAAAAGAATTTACAGAAAAAGTTAAACTCGTTACCAGAAGAAAACTGGTTTGAGAAAAAATGCAATGAGTTATATTAGTTTTAGACAGGGCCTATTCTGACTTTTAAGCTCTATAAAGATTCTTGGCATTACGAAGCAGAAAATATGATGGTGTGCAAAACTGAAAACAGGAATGAAGTTATTCCTGAGTACTTTGAGTACTTTGATTTTGAGTATTTGAAACTGAGTAGTTCTTGATGATCCAAAAGTGCTCCATTACTTCAGTGAGGGCCAGTCTTTCTTCAGGCCTGTATCTGAGGAGTCTCGATATCAAATCCTTCGGTCCCGGAGTGATGCGTGACGTCCACGGAACAGCGACGTCAACAATCTTCCTGAAAGTTTCTTTTGATTCACCACTTTCAAAAGGAGGTTTGCCCACCAAGAATTCATAGCACAAAACACCCAGACACCAGTTATCCACTTTCTCGTTGTACTCTTTATTCCTCACCATTTCCGGTGGAAGGTAGTCCAGTGTGCCGCACATTGTTTTCCGTCGAGAAGAAGGTGCGTGGACGGACCAACCAAAATCAGCGAGTTTTATATCCCCTTCACTATTCATCAACAAGTTCTCTGGCTTTATATCTCTGTGGATCACTTTGTTAAGGTGGCAGTAGTGAAGAGCATCAGCAACTTGGAACGTGTACTTAGCCGCAGTTTTTTCATTGAATCTTTTCCCTGGCTGTTTTTGGAGATGTTTATAGAGCTCACCACCAGCAGCGAATTCCAAAACCAAAAAAATGTGTTTGGCATCGTAGAAGTAGGTTAGCATCTGCAACACATTCGGGTGTTTTAAGTGGCTCTGAATTTCTATTTCTCTAATAACTTGATGTTGCAAACCACATTTCATCAGTTCAGATTTAAATAGCATTTTTAGAGCTACAACCGCATGAGATGTTTTTTCTCTAGCTAAGTACACCCTACCGAATTTACCACGCCCCATTGGAGAGCCTATTTCAAAATCACTGATAGCCCAATTGTAAGGTTTGCCATTTCTTTTTAAAATGTGTTCTTCCATTCTAGACACCATATTGATAACATCGTCTTTGAGACTGTCTGGAACATCTGGTAGCTCAGCAGCAAACTGGAGTGAATTATTCTCAGTAGACCCCATCCTGAAAAAAAGTATAGTTGTGAAAACAGAGCTTGTGTAAGTGTGTTATTTTGGAATTGTTGAAAAAAAAATCTTTTACAAATTATTTAAAGTAAGTGATAGGAATTATTAGTACCAGCATCTTACCAGTCAGTCTTATAATTGTGGTTGCATTAACCCCTAATGGGTGATGAATTTTGTTGTTTAGGATGTTGGTTATTTTTCAAAACATAAATTTGGAAACAATTTTCTTGGTTTTTAGCGAATTTCCCATATAGGGAATAAGCTATTACCGTAGGTCTCATGGTAAGACCTAGACCCGGGACCGATTTACTTTTTCGTTTTGAGGTCCCCAGAGGCCAAAAACACCATCCGTTCAAATTCATATATATATATATGTGTATATAAATGTATTTATATATGTGTCCGTTAGCGCGATAACTCGAGCAAAACTGATCTGATTTTGATGAAATTTGGTACAAACGTGTAAACCTACATTTATTCGAACGAGTTCGCGAACCAGCATAATCGGACCATGGGATCAGGGGTTTATGGGGGGTTTTATGGGGTAAAAATGGGTTTTTCTCATTTTTGACCCTAAAAACTTTAAATTTCTAAATTTCTCTCTAGACCATTTTAAAGAGCTTAAAAAAACAAATAATTTAGTATATTGAAGTGTTTTTGAATGTTCATTGACTACGGAGAAAATTAAAAAAATTGTAAATTTAAAATGCCCATGTTATTCTTATGGAGAATAAATAAACTGTTCTAGTTTGCTTGTCTATGGATATATTTTAATCAAATTTGGCAATTTGGTTTATTTCATACTAAGCTATCAATATTTCAATTGAAAAAAACACACCTCAACATCTTCCCCGTAGCAGCAAACCTAACTACTCACTAAAATTAATGTTATTTAAAAATGGAAATAAATCTGAAAATTTATAGGGAATATTTTAGTAGAAATCAAGCCGGGTAAATGGAAATTCGCTTAGTATGCAGGTTTGCTGCGACGGGGGTATTCTAACTTATATTATATCCATAAGTTCCTCAAACCATTAGGTATCCTGAATATGTTAAAATACTCCCGCCGCAGCAAACCTGCCGACTGAGCGAATTTCCATTTGTCTGAATTGATTTTCAATTAAATAACATTAGGTTTAATGAGTACCTACCTAGGTTTGCTACTACAGTACAAGGAAACTAATGAAGTGTGTTTTTTTGGTAAAATATAATTAGCTTAGTATAAAATAAATAAATTTGCCAAGATTGATCAAAATATATCCATAAACAAGCAAACTACAAAATTTTACAATATTCTCCATAAGAATAACATGGGAATTAAAATTTAACATTTTTTTTAATTTTCTCCGTTAACAATAACACTTTGATATACTAAATTATTTGTTTTTTAAGCTCTTTAAAAAGGGCTAGAGAGAAATTAAGAAATTTTGTGTTTTGAGGGTAAACAATTTTACCCCATAAAACCCCCCGTAAAACCCCGTTCCTATGGTCCGATCATGCTGGTTCGCGAACTCATTCAAGTTTATCCCGCCTTACACCTCTAAACCAAATTTCATCAAAATCAAACAAAAATTACTCAAGTTATCACGTTCACGGACGTATATATTTACACTCATTACACATAGTCCCTAAAAATTTGAACGAATGGTGTTTTTGGCCTCTGGGGACATAAAAATGAAAAAGTAAATCGGTCCCGAGCCTAGGTCTTACCGTGCCAACTACGGTAATAAACTTCTCTATAGGGAAATTCGCTAAAAACTGCCAACCGGAATATCATAAGCTTCAAATTGGAGCATAGCTAGAAATATGATTAAGAAAACAGGTAGGAATGACAAATGTGGACAGAATGGATAAGATACCTGATGTGGCTTTGCACCGATTACAGTAACGACAGCTGGGTTCAATCATAGACAAAAAGAAATTAATATAAACTGTCAGCCGTGCTGCGGTTACCATAGGTTCTGGCGCACACCGCTGCCTTGAAGTTACGGCGTACACACTACGTAACTACATGGGGCTCCTTGCGGTGTGCTCCAGAACCTATGGTAACCGCAGCACGGCTGACGGTCTATATTTAATTCTTTTTGTCTACGGTTCAATGCTCTTCCTAACCACAAACTGTAAAGAGTCCTTTCCAAATTTTTTTCAGGTTGAACCAATAACCTAGGGTTACGAGGCAAGCAAATTAACACGATTGCTTTTAAGGGATCCAAGCTTTAGAAAGTGGAAGAATTGGCGTAATTAGTATTTTGTAACTGAATAAGAAAATATAAGTTTTGTAGCAATCTGATAGGGTATTTTGTGTTAAAAAAAAATTTCCTATGATACTGCAGGCCTACGGAAGGAGAATGTGTGTTGCTTCTATTGTGATTATCTAACATGTTTTATTTTGGTGTTTTGTAACAGAAAGTTGATATAGCCTATTAGTGCAGTAGAAATAATCGAAAATATAGCTTAAGGTGGAACTAATTGCAACACAAATGATTCTTGCTGTGAATGGTAGGTAGTATGCTTCTAATCAACATACTAAAAATATACATCCGTACTGTGGCGCAAAATACGTTTTTTGGCCGCCATCTTAAAAAAAGGGTCAAAATTTTAATATTCGTAAAAATAACTTTTTGGGTATTAAATTATAGGAAATTTAATGCTGGAAAATGTTATAATAGTGGTTATAAGCACTATTTAGAAATACGATCGTAGTACAAAATACCCCCCGCCGCAGCAAACCTGCAGACTAAACGAATTTCCATTTGTCTTAATTGATTTTCAATTAAATCTAGTAATTCAGTTTTAAAAATCTTTTTACAACTAAATCTAGAGTTCTACTGGACCGATTTTATAACCTAATGGGTCTTTGGAAAGGAATTCGTGTAGATTTTCAAATAATTATTAAAGTTTGATTTTTTAAGATTTGCTAGGCGAAACCCGTCAACGTCAACAATTAGATTAGGTACTGTTGAGTTTGCAAGTAAGATCTTTTTAACTATAAATCGATGATAGATAACTCCATTTTTTAACAATTTGGGTCGTTTATAATTTAGCAGTGTGCTTTAGGTACGTCCAATCTCAATAATCAATAATTCCAATGGAATCTGGTATTTCACTGAAGATTTTTAGATAAAAACATAAAGGATAATGTAACTACTGGAATGCATTTTTAATTGAAGTAAAAATTGAAAAAATCCAATTTAATTGTTTTCGTAGGGTTATACATTTGATAGATTAATTATGACAAATATGTGCTTGCATAGCTTTGAGACCAAAATTATGAAAATCGGTCCGGTAGAAGAGCCAAACGAACTCTAAAAAACAAATTTAACTCCCGTAAGTAATGTACAGGGAGGCAGTTTGTGCATAGCTCAAAATATACGTCAAAATGAGTGCTGATGCTTAATAGCTTGTGCTGGTGCGTCTATAGCTTTAGTTTAAAGCCGAATTTACACTATGTAGCAAAACCTGCTATATAACTTTTGCTATATAACATTGCTTTATAACTTTTGCTGTATGAAACATTTTCAAACAATTTTAGTGATTCTGGTGCTCGTGCTATATGTTATATGTAGCACAACCTCATTTGCATTCCGTATCGAAATGTGCGCTGAAGAGACATGGTTCTTGGCAGCTATCGTGGTGATCTTGGAAGTCAGAGAGAGAGACAGACAGGAGCGAAGATTTTATCAAGTTTTAGGTTTGACCGCTTCTTGCTTCGAGAAATAAGTACAGTGTAGCAGATTTATTTCGGGACCTTAATGATGATGAATACCCTGACAATCCATAATTAAAACGCTAAATAAGGCGACGGTAACTTCAAAAACGTTTTACGCATGATCACAACGCCGGTTGTCCACGGAACAGTTCAATTAAGTTTATAATATCAATAGCCCCGATAATATCATCCCGATCCTAGGCATTGCCACTTTCCGTTTCCAGTCCTTCCATTGTAAACAAAGATCGCTGAACAAAACCGTTCAGTGCTACATATAGCAGATGCTAGACGAAAAATATATGTATATCATTGCTACATGGCAATGTTAGGCTAGGGCCACACTTGGCGACTTAGATGTAGCACGTATTTCTTTTGATATTTACCGACTCCCGATGGATAGCACAATTTTAGCTATATATAGCAGGATCTGCTACATATAGCAGTGTTATATAGCACTTTTGTAAAGTTACTTTTTCTACTTCTAGCAAATGTTATATAACATTGCTAGATGTTACACAAATCTGCAATGTAGCAGGTTTAGCTACATAGTGTAAACCCGGCTTAAGGCAAAAATTATGAAAATCGGTCTGGTAGAAGAGCTAACCCGACTCGGAAAAGAAAAACCAATTATTTGTATAGATGGCAATAATTGATTAACCAGTATGCATAATCTAACCATACGAAAAATGAGTTGATAATTTAACAGCTTATTGTTATATTGTTATTTAATTAAATTTTCTTTGATTGAATATTGTTGTTAACAATTTGCATTTGTGTTTAAAGTGCGTTTCTTATGTTAAGTGTGTGATTCTTATGTTATGAGCTTAATATGTACCAAATGTTAGTGAGTAAAGTGGTGTATGGACTTCATAACCATTATTTTACTAGAGACCGTTGCATTAATTTAACCACAATGGGCTCTGTTGCTAGTCTATTAAATAAATAACATTAGGTTTAACGAAACGAGTACCAAGGTTTGCTGCTACAAGGAACCAATTAAGTGTGTTTTTAGTAAAATATTAATTGTGATTGAGCCATGCAAACGAGCTCATCTTGAAAATGAACGAGCATTTGAAATAAAACCACATTAGGACAGGACGACGTCTGTCGGGCCAGCTAGTTCTCCATAAGAATAACATGGGGATTTTGAATTACCAATTTTTTGAATTTTCCCCGTTACCAATAATCGTACAAAACCCCTTTGATATACTTAACTATTTGTTTTTTAAGCTCTTTAAAAAGGTCTAGAGAGAAATTGGGAAATTTTACGTTTTAAGGGTCAAAAATGAAAAAAAAAAAACAAATTTTAAAAGTATAAAATAACTTATAAATAAAAAACTTTTCAAATGCCACGTTTTTAAACGCACCTTTTTTCGCCCATAGTGCATCACTGTTAACAGTATATTTTAAATTCAACCATTATATTCTTTTCCAGCATGAAATGTTCTATAATTTGATACCAAACCAGATTTTTTAATAATAATTTAATATTTTACACTTTTTTAAATGGCGACCAAAAAACCGTATTTTGCGTAACAGTACAAATGTATATTTTTAGTATGTTTTTTATAAGTGTATTACCTACCATTTCTAACTGGAATAATTTCTGTTGCAATTAGTTCCACCTCAAACCCTATTTCTACTGCACTATATCTAAGCCAAATATTTGACTATCAAGTTGAAATTTTTCCCAGATGTTCTTCATCGTATTCACCAACTTTTTGGTATTACCGTACTATCAACTTGGGTTAAATATTTTTTTCTTCCAATTTTTTTAATCTTACAAGAACTCAAATCTGTTTTGGTTTATTTTTAAACCTTTAACTTACACAAGGCACACAAAATGACACCTAGTTGAACAAAATTGATCAATCTAATATATAAAATTCTCGTGTCACAGTGTTTGTCTGCAAACTCCTCCGGACTTCACCGATCGTTATGAAATTTGGTGTGTAAATTCTGTAGGTATGCGAATCGGACGTAAACTATTTCCCGTTTCGAAATTCTTAAAAGGGCTCCGCCCCAGTGGCTCTGGAGTTTCCCATGTTAACCTTATGAGAAATGGAATTAATGAATCTTAACAGCTGTTTCAATTTAAACAAGTTGGTTCTGTTCTATGATGTTCAATAGCATTAAAGTTACAAGGATTACCAACAGGGTGCAGCACTATTATTTCTTTTACATTTATGACAACAGCTAATTTGCAGCCAAAAGGTGAGTGAGCGTAGCGAATGAGCTCCAACCTAAAGGCAAGTGAGCGCAGCGAACGAGCTCCAACCCAAAGGTGAGTGAGCGTAGCGAACGAACTTCAACCAGGACGTGATTGAGCGATGCGAACGAGATCATCTTGAAAATTAAACGTAACGGTACTTTCTTTCCACCGGTCTGTCTTAGGGGAAACCTATAACTTAGGCGATACGAAGTTCGCCGGGTCAGCTAGTTACTTTATAGAAATTATATCAAATTTACATATTTGTTTTAAAATTTTCTGTATTAAGATTCATAAAATGGTACACATTACACGTAGTACCTATATTGAGTGGCTATAATGATGATGGGAACTACACTTTTGCCCTAAATTTCCTCTAGGTATGAGGTGTGAAACAAGCTACCTACACTTTCAGTACTTTTACAAGTTTTTGTAAGGTGTTGTTCCAAACCCAGGTTTCGTTAATATCTACGTTCGACAAGACAGCATCATCAAGTTATAGCCTAATGGCAAATGGCATTTGGATCCAGAATCCAACTTATTTTGCTCTGAATCAAATCAACGACCTTTTGATTTGAATGTGAGCACTAAAAGAACTGAGATCGATGGGAAACAGGTTTAATTATGGAAAGAAAATTTTGATTTACCGTACCAAACAATTACTCATTGGCTCGACAACGCTTATCTAATCTGGAAAGAAGAACAGATAAATATAACGAATTTGGTGAAAAACATGTACAGAAAATGGAGAGATATGTTACTAAAGTACTACGGAAATAATACTACGGTAATAGGTACCGTAAGTAGTAATGCCACGGAAGAAGCAAGACTTTAAAAAAGTTAAAAATACGAATGCTCTAGAAGAGATGGACCCAGAAGCTTAACCTAGGCTAAGTTAAGTTAATGCCAAAGCTCATTGTAAAAGGGGGGCTCTGGCAGGTAGGTAGCCCTTTTCTTGAATAATATCTAGACCCACAATAAGTTAGTAACAGAAAATTAATATTGAAATCAAATTATAGCCTATAAGTAATATTAATCATTAGTTGTTGTATCATAGGCCTACGATAAAATATAAAGGGTTCTCTGGGAAACTGTACCCAACCAAAAATATACAGAAAACGCTAATAGGCGTGTAAGCGTTTTCAGTTAGAACATAGCTTTTATGCCTAGCGGGTAGACTTCCATATCTGTTGGCACAAACAACCGAATGAAAATAACGATTATTCGATATATCGTTTGGTTAGTTAGGTAAGGTTAACCTAACCAAACGACATATCGAATAATCCATTTTTTCATTCGGATGTTTGTGCCAACAGATACGGAAGTGTAACTTACCCCATTTAGCCTAGGCCTAATGTTGTTAAGTTTTGATACAGCTTTAAACTGTACCTTTTGTAAAATAGCTTAGTGCTGCCGTCGAAATAAATGAATTGAAACAGAAACACCCAAAACACTAGCTAAACTTAGCCTAGCTTAAAATAATTTTTCCAAAACCGGTTCTTGCCTATTAAGTTACTTCAGGTAACTAGCCTAAGTTACAGGTTTTTAAGTCCTAACTCACCTTTGCTGTTGTAGGCCTAAGTTAGTGGGAATGATTCTTGGTCAACAAAAACACTAGTCTTTAAGGTGATGCCGGTAGTAGGCCCCTGCTGCCTAATTAATACGAAACTCTAGCTAAGTTAGGCAACGATGATCAGTAACAAAATATGAAATTAATCTAGCCTACTTCTTAATCATATTTAAAAACTTGTTCTTGGTTCTTGCTCACACTTGATGATAAAATAAAAATCTAAAATCTCATGCATGAACAAAATTGTTCTATTCTAATTCTATACTATTAACTATTTTTTGCTTTGCTTTGACTTTTTAGGTTTCCCTCCAATCAAATCACCACCAAACAAACCACTGGGATATCATTTCATTTCCGAAGTATCACTGTTTCACTATCCCATTTTCCAAATCTAAATTATTCTATTAGCCTAATGGTATATATATATATAATAAAACCCTTGTACCATAGATTAAACACACGCCTCAATTAAACATATGTTCGTATTTCTGAAATTGTGTTGATTAGTCTATGCTATTATTTAATGAACCACTGTATCAACCCTTTGTGGTCTATAGGCCACAATGGTCTTTTATAATTTTTATCACAGATGTGTTACTATTGAAATGAAATGCTTTATTTTCCACTAGCTGTAACCCGCGGGCTTTGCCCCGTTTAACTTCTTAATTTTCAAGATGATCTCGTTTGCATGGCTCAATCACATCCTGGTTGAAGTTCGTTCGCTACGCTCACTCACCTTTGGGTTGGAGCTCGTTCGCTGCGCTCACTTTCCTTCAGGTTAGCTCGTTCGCTACGCTCACTTGCCTTCAGGTTAGATCGTTCGCTACGCTCACTCGCCTCCAGGTTGAAGTTCGTTCGCTACGCTCACTCACCTTTTGGTTGCAAATTAGCTGTTGTCATAAATGTAAAAGAAATAATAGTGCTAGTGCTGCACCCTGTTGGTAATCCTTGTAACTTTAATGCTATTGAACATCATAGAACAGAACCAACTTGTTTAATTGAAACAGCTGTTAAGATTCATTAATTCCATTTCTCATAAGGTTAACATGGGAAACTCCAGAGCCACTGGGGTGGAGCCCGGAAGGATTTTTGGGATAAAAATATGCCTATATGTTAATCGGGAATATGAGCTATCATCATGCCGAATTTCAGCCCGATCCGACCAGTATTTTTCGAGTTTACTTTTCCCATACACACAGCAACCACCTCTTTTTTATAATAGTATAGATTAGGCATGAAATGCAATAGGCATCGTCAGAACAAATAACAATATACAATTTTCATTAAAATTAAAACTAAAATGCAAAAATCACACAGCAAACAAAACTTATATTATATTCTGTCACAGAGGTGTTCTCACCTGTCTTGTGTTCTTATTAATTTATTTGCTGCGGTAACTTTATACTTTAATATCGTTATTTTGAGATGAACAGAAAATAAAAAGAATTTATAATGGGTTATGACTATATTTGGTCATTTGGGTGGCACAATTCTCCCCAAGCAGCTTACAAGCAAGAAGGAGAAGTTTGCCTCCATCGTCTCCGTCTCTTCTCTTTTGGGGGTTTCCTTCGGCGGAAGCCCCCTTTAATAAACACCAATAAGGTGGATCAATTCAGGGAGTCTTACTTTCACATTCACATTACTGGCTGATGGCAACCGGTGGCCTAAAGACGTGGCTGGTTACTTTTGTTTAGAGTCAGCATGATGTGTGGACTTCAACGTGAAGTCCCCCGTCCCACTTTCCCAACGAGGCCGAGGGTGGCGGAAGTGGAGTGACCGGGCAGAAACAATGTTATCCTATAATAACTAAGTAGAATGTTGTGAGATGGTCTGTGTTACTGACTAAGATCAGCTATTTCATCAGTCAGGATTATTCAGGATTATCAGTCAGGTCTTGACTGGAATAAACCCAGCCAGATCCACACTTAATGAAAAACGTGCTGATTCCACTTCCCCATAGCACTCCCGAAAACCCTGCTCAGCATAAGCCAGCTTTGATAGGTCTCAAATAAATAGATTAGCTACATTTTATTCAACTCTAACTACTCCTCGCCATTGTGATACGCCTGCAGCAACTTGCCCTAAACATGATATCGATAAATGTAAAGTTTAATTTAGTTCTTGAGTTAATTTATTGTTGGTTGATCTTGGTCTAATTTAGAAAAGATATGATTCCCCTTACCCCCTTTATCCCCCAAAAGATTAATTAACTAGTTAGACATTATGGGTACCTTGCCAACTGTAGAGACCAAGGAGTCCTTCCCGGTGTGTGGTAGAACGTAGAACTCTAGAAGCAAGACAAACCTCGAAACCTGGTTGCCGGCGGTTGATCCTTTCCGGCCGGAGCGCTAGTGTCGCTCCGAGTAGAACTGTCTGCTCGCCTTTGGATCAGCTGATGGGGTTGACTCTTACCTTATACCATAATTGTTGGCGGTGATGTGGGTTATTCCCACAGGATAATTTTAAGTGGGTTCTGCCATTGACTATTGTATACTGAAGGTTCTACCACGGCGGCCTTTAACTACAGGCCGCAGCCATCGAAGTGGCAACGTCACAAGTAGGGTTGTAACAGCTGTTTTGTTTGGAAGCAGTGAAGCAGGTAATGGTATTCGTGTATTTACGAACGCTTGGTTACTGGGTTAATGTTGACCCGCCTGCAGCTTGCAATTCGTTTTTATCTATTATCTTGAAGTTAAAATCACATGCGAAAAAGACTAATTTATGGATTTTCAAAACTATTTTGTAAATACTTGAAGAAACAATTACCAATTTTTAGTTAATCCAGTGCATATAGTTTGGATCTTAGTGAATATTTTACAGGTTATTTCAACTTGATAAACACTTTAATAATGCAAAGAGGTTATTTTTTGCAGGGCCCTGTTTAAGCGGTATACGCTGGCGAGTGGAACTCTCCAGGGATAACTGGGTCAAATTTCGAAGTTGAGCCATCAAAAAACTACTCGCTAACAACTGACGTTTCTCAGGATCGCACAGGTGACATTTTGGTTGTTAGGGGAGCACATTAACCACTCAGCTACCCAGCCTTTATACTCTCTGGCCATATATTAAAGTTCGTACCCATATATTAAAGCTGGCAAGATATCATTTGTCTGGAAATGGGAAAGATTCTACATCAAAGCACTCGATCGCCACGGGTACAAAAACACGCTAAAGCAACTTTCAGATTTTATAGTAAGATATATATTCTTCATGCAATATCCAATGTCAATGGTTAACGCTACGAAATAACCACGAGGGTTAAAAACAAATAGTGTACCAATTCTAAGAGAAAAAATATTCAACTTAAGATACAGAATAGAGTTACAGGATAATTTGCTGAATAGTGAAAGACAGGCTATCTTTAGAACATGTATTTGGGTTCTTGTTCTTGGGGTTTTGAATACCGTACATCAAATGTGTAAACAACAGTGTACAAATTTTGCTAATTTAAGTTCGGAGTAACAAAAAAAAGGCTCAAGTTAACTGTTGGGCATGTTCTGCCAAAATCGAAACCTTTAAGTTTCGTGCGACACCCGCCTACATAGATCAAGCTGAGTAAGAATAATGAGTGTTAAATTACGTAGAAAAAAAGCTCTGTAGTCCTCTGAATATCGAGTGAAAAAGTACCGGTACTTAAAACATAATAAAAGCAACAATACGTGTGTGATAAAATTTCAGGTATCCTATATATTATACTTTTGGTATTTATATTATATTCAATGCTGTGGTTGTCAACACTTCCAAATGCTATCTTTGGTGTCGAAAGCTAAAACTATAAAAATACAAAATGCTAGTACACTTCAAATCAGCTGTTTCAGGTTGTAAACAAACAGCTGCTTGAAAATCTTGATGACAGACTGACAGACCACCGGGCCGCTGCTGCTGTCTCCACACGCTGATCTGTTGGTAATCCTCTGAACGTGCCTCTGCAGGATCTGCCATTTCCGGTCCTCCCTTTGAAACGGAAGTGTTTACAGCACTACAAGGCCTCCCTACAAACAAAATATGTCTAAGGCACACGCTTAGGTGGGCGTCTGCTTTACTAACAATATAATTTACTATCTCAATGCTCAAACGATGTGATCGATTCATTTGTATGGACAATTCTGATTTACGATTGAAAACAATCCAGCCATGTCTAAATAAATCTTCTCTCGTTACTCTGTACACACAATTGAATCTAATTTACTACAGAAAGAAATTATGTTTGAAATTTATATTCAGCACGACACTAGAGTTTATCTTCAAGCTAGATTTACCGAACAATAGTCACAATTATTTCTCAACCTGTTTTCCACCATTTTCGAGCATTTCCAGAACATACAAGGTTTATCTAGCTGGTTGACACACACAATCATGGTGACTAATCCAACTGAAGATTCGTAGTTTCGATTTCCTGGTGACTCCTGTGACGTAGTAATCCGTCGGCCAGGTGGTCATCCTAGTATTTATGGAATAATAAGTTTGCCAGAGCAGCGCGAGCGATATTTCCCTGTCACGAATCGCACATCCGTCTCTCTGTCCCTGTGTTTGGGTGGTCTGGTCTATCCCTCCCCATGTAGTGGCCCTGGAGGCTCAAATATTTCACGGTAACACGTCCACTGTCAACACTCTTGTAGGGAGGGAGTCATGTTTCAAAGTTACATTTTCTAAAACTAAAATGAATATTTCGAACCGTTAGTTTTAGTTATTCATAGAACTATGACTTACATTCCATTCACAGGAACTTTTCTGTTAATACACTAGTATCACTATATAATTTCTACATATAAATACACAATCAAAGTTTTAAAATATGTCTTGGTTCTAAATTAACCTAACCTAACCCAGCCCAAAACAACAACAGGAGCATTCTAAACAGAATTTCGTAAATAATTACAACATATAAATTTGAAAATACCCCCGCCGCAGCAAACCTGCAGACTAAGCGAATTTCCATTTGTCTGATTTGATTTACACTGAAATGTCTACTTAAAAATATAACATTTATTCCCGATTTAAATAGAATTAGTTTAACAAGTACTTAGGTTTGCTGCATCAGGGAGGGTAAAACTGTTTTTTTTTTTAAATGTTAATAGTTAGTAAGAAATAAAAACGTTTTCCAAATTTGATCAAAATATGTTCATAAACAAGCAAACTACAACAGTTTACTTATTCTCCATAAGAATAACATGGGAATTTTAAATTTACAATTTTTTTTAATTTTCTCCGTAACCATTTGGCGCATAATAACGCTTCAATATACTAAATTATTTGTTTTTTTAAGCTCTACAAAATGGTTTGTAAAGAAATTGCTAAATTTTAAGTTTTTAGGGTCAAAAATGGAAAAAACCTATTTTTACCCCATAAAACCCCCCGTAAACCCTCGTTCCCATGGTCCAATCATGCTGGATCGCGAACTCGTTCGAATAAACGTAGGTTTACACGTTTGTACCAAATTTCATCAAAATCGGATCATTTTTGCTCGAGTTATCGTGCTAACGGACATATATATATATATATATATATATATATATATATATTATTTTCTTGCATATATATGAATTTGAACGGATGGTGTTTTTAGCCTCTAGGGACCTCAAAACGAAAAAAAAAATCGGTCCCGCGTCCAGGTCTTACCATGAGTACTACGGTAATAGCTTATTCCCTATAGGGGAAATTCGCTAAAAAGTTGGAAATCAACAGAAAATATGCGTTTTTGTGTTAAAAATGCTTCTAGTTTTTAAATGAAATTGAACGAAGTTAAATCGAGCCACTGAGGAGTGCGATGATGTAAATTACTCCGTTGACGAATATGCAAACATTATTACCAAGACAAACTGAAATGCCGACTTATTGTAAACTTTAGCATCTTTTACTTTCGATCAACTATCTTCGTAACAAAAACCAAACGATAATATCGAATTTGTCACTGTAGCACACCATGCAAGTCAATCATTTAACTATATCCTTAAAAAAATATGCTGCAGCTGCACCATACAAATGCGATGCAGTACCCATTCGAAAACCAATCAAAATGTGTTGTTCTTTTTAAATGTACTAGCGGTAGACAATTTTTAAATTCAGATTCAACATTATTTAATGAGAACTCCCATTATGTACTTACCGTAGTAATTCTTACTAACGATACAATTTTGGCAGTAGGCCTACTATAGTTAGAGTACGAGTAAGAATCATTAAACAATGTTAGAGACAAAAACGACGCTATAGCTAAAAAAGTAATATCTTTATGTTAATATCTCTGATTGGGAAAGTTATACATTTTGGCTAGTATCAGCACGTTATGTAAATATAAACGGTGTCAGCAATCTGACACATACTTTTCCCCATTATCTTGCCAACAACCCTTATCATGGTTGGTTGAACCAGCCTCAAGTGGTGGGAGAAAGTATGGTATGTTATGGGTGAAATCAGACTTTCAATAACTCTTGATCCGTAATTTTTACACCAATTGGGGTTGTACCATTCTGTTAAGAATCATAGGAGCCAAAAATACTAAACTGTGATCCTTAACCTTATATATGAATAAATTTATATGCTATCGCTTAACCACAACAATTAAAATTTAAAAGTTGTAAAGTTGTAAAAGTTGTAAATACTCTTTTTAATACTTTTCAATGAAATGGCGACCATGCAATGTGGGTATTTTAAGCCAAGTATGAATGGAGATGAGTGTAGGATGAGTGGTGCGATCTTGTAGTCTTGTTAGTGACTAAGGCACTAACAAAATAAGGTCTAATATTCCTTAGACACATCTGTTAATTAATATCCCATACAGCGAATGGCAACTAAGGGACCTACAGTTTAATAGTGGAGTCCGAACCACGTTTTTGCCTTTGTATATAAGATCAGGATAGTACTGCGGATAGTCGTAGTACTCACTTGTGTGGACGTTAATCCACACCAGGGAGTATCGCATCCACAGCTCATTCCTATATATCCACAATCCGTTTTTATTACAGTTTCAAAATATCCCACAGTTACAGTAGTTACGTTCACTCAGAATAAAATCAATGTGTGTTTATCTCAATCAATCCAATGGAATCAGATATAAAACAATGTAGAAGGTATTAAATATTTTTAATATCTACGTTTAGTATCTTAATTCAGTTTACCTTGTATAAATCGTTAAATTATTTTATTTTGATTAATCAATTAGATAACTTTCGCATTAGACCACTCAATTTTGAATTGTTTATTGAAAACTGTACAGAAATATGTTTACAAAGCTTATATTCTAATATAACTCAGATAGGCTCTGTTCTATTATACAAAATGGCGTAATCAAAATTAGAAAATTGGCACACTGAATTCAAACCTTTGAAAAGGTACGACATCAGAATAATACTGTCCTTGAAAATTTCAACTGTAAAGACTTTTTAAAGACGTTTCTATCACCATACCATCATTATCATTATCATTTGAGCCATAATATTAAGATGTTCAAAATATATTCCGTTAACAGTGATAGTGTTAAAATACTGTAATTGAAATTGCAATATTTAAATGCATGAAAATACTCTACTAACATCAATAAGCCACTGGTTCAAATTAATTAAACATTATCACCTTATAATGTACCTTTAAATTAAACTAGTTTTATTCTGAAAACCCATTGGATAAGGTTGTTCCTGGATGAGGTTTCGCTTAGTAAATTAGTTTTGAATTACCAGGAGGGGGGGGGGGGGGTCAATCAAGTAGGCCTAAGTGAAATTGAATTGTTTATATACCTTTTTTCATGAAAAAAACAATCTTACGAATTTTAAATATTTTAAGGAATTTGAATAATATGTACATTGCCACCTACAATTACTATCTTTTTCTAACAGTTGTAACTAATTCAGGCTATTTACTGGGAAATATACACGAGATAAGACATCAATCAAAATAACAGGAGTAAAACTATGTACAATAATATTTACAATAGCACATATTTTAACCAGCTACAGCAAAATAATGGGCAAAAATCTAAAAGAAAAACAGAACTCATTCAAATTGCTTATTTAATTTGTTTGTTCAAACATCTTTTAAAATGACTAGCTTAAGTTTGATGATAAAAAATGTTTCACTACTTCCTAATATTGGTTTAGAAATAACCAACTACGAAAAGTAATTGAAAACGAATGAATTCATAGTTCGGGTTTTTGTTCGTCCAGTTGCGTATTTACGTAACGTATACATAATATCTGCTGAAACAGATTTTCAAAAGAATTATCGAGGACAATATTATTGTTATCACAGATTTCAAAAATTTCAATACGTTTTGACATACGGAATCAGGCCTTCGTGTATGAGGGAAAGTAAAAGTAAAGAAATTAGTAAATAAACCAGACAAACGGGTGCCGAGACAAGATACTACATTAAAAAAATACATTTTTAGAGCTGGTTATATGTTACAAGACTAAAAATAAGAAACAAAGACGTCCATAGAAACGTCCATTAACGATACGATAACAACCACCCAGTCCGAGTAGCCTACTGAAGCCCCAATGGCGATCGTTTGCAATTTTTTTTTAAATAAGATATTTACTATTTTCAACTGCTCTAAAACTCTTATGTAAACTATCTGACGGATACCAGTTTGAGCATAATTCTTCTTATCGACGTTTCTACCTGAAAACGGTGTAAATTATTCCACATCCCGAAACGTCCACTGATTAAAAATATTCGCGATAATCATTTACACAACGTACATTCCATATTTTTATCAAACTACAGTGGTAGCAAAACGGGAGTGCCGATGGAGACCTGTGGGGGTGCGTGCGTTTGAAGGGACTTGACCTGGTCTCCATCGGCACTCCCGTTTTGCTACCACTGTAAAAAACGAATTTCTCATAAGATTTTGTCCAAAGATTTAAAATTCACTGCTACGCCACATCAGCTGAGTTTGCTGCCGAAGCTGACGTCACTTGCTGATGTGCTGACGTCACCGTCTTGCTGATACTCTCCACGATGAGGCTGAGGCAGTCAAGACTAGACGTGGAGCTGGGAGTTTCACTTGCTGAAGTAGCGAGGTGTGAGTTGCTTTCCGTTGAGAAAGCTGTAAAAAAGACAAACTGTATTACTTTTCTTTTGGTATTATTTTGAAAATAACTCAAGGTTCACTGGTTCAAGCATGATGAGGGGCCTTGAGAGAAGGATTTGGAAAATTGAGATGTTATAAACTGAATATAGGCCTAAATCTAGTAGATAAAATCGTGCTGTGCTAAATGTTTGTTAAGTCAGTTAGTGCAAATTTTACGTATTGTATTTAAAGGAATAGCAGAGGTTCCTTAAAAGGAATTTCGTCAACCCTAAAGCGCTCTACGGTCAGATATCTTTGGGTTTTTGTGACTGACAGGAAGGGAGGTGCAATCTGTGTGCTCAAAATTGTATTGATTATTGGGATTGCCAATTTTTAAGAATGTGTGATAAAATTTTATAATAAGGTGGGTGCTTCAAACGTGTTACGACAAGAAGGGTTTATGGATACCAATTTAAATTAAATACACTTTTACACATTTTGCCGTGGTCTTCTCCTAACCTGATACATTTCAACACTGCATTGCCATTCTAACATAAATCAAAACACTAAAATCAATAAACAAACAAATATGCACTGTTTACATCAGCTGGTATTATTTAAAAATGCTTATAGAAACACTGTAGCAGTACTTCCTTCAGAAAATTACTGGATCTCTGACGGCCTGTGGGGCAGAGCAAGGGTAATCTTTGACACTTCTGATATTTTTACCGCCATCCTTGGACCTTAAGCTTTAAAATAAATCCTCAAAAGCCATGCTACCTTTTACCTAGCTCGAGATATTTCGTGGGGACCGATTTGCTTATGAAATTAAATATATAGATGATAAACAACGCTCACCTTAAAACTTAGGACAATTAAAATTAATTTTATCGTACAGTTAAAAAGGATAGTTACAACTGCAATAACGATTATAATTAGATCCGAACAACTATCGCCTAGACCAAAAATATAAACACAGCCTAATTTACAACTGCCAAAACTAAACTGAAACAACTTTGTTAGACGAAAATACAACAGCGAGGAGTTCAAAGACGGGAAAGAAAGGAGTGGGTGGAGAGGGAAGTGGTTTTAATCAATTCCACACATCTTGATGTGTATAAATAGTGGTACCATCGTTAGCCGTGCAACGTTTAGTTAGAGCGATGCCTGGTGTTGTAATGTAGCGTGGCCGCTATTTCCAGCTCTTGGCTGATTGCTGCTCTGATATTGTACCGATGGTGTTTAATGAGTGATATTGCACTACAACGTTTAGTTAGAGCGATGCCTGGTGTTGTAATGTAGCGTGGCCGCTATTTCCAGCTCTTGGCTGATTGCTGCTCTGATATTGTACCGATGGTGTTTAATTGGTGAAATTGCACTAAAACGTTTAGTTAGAGCGATGCCTGGTGTTGTAATGTAGCGTGGCCGCTATTTCCAGCTCTTGGCTGATTGCTGCTCTGATATTGTACCGATGGTGTTTAATTGGTGAAATTGCACTAAAACGTTTAGTTAGAGCGATGCCTGGTGTTGTAATGTAGCGTGGCCGCTATTTCCAGCTCTTGGCTGATTGCTGCTCTGATATTGTACCGATGGTGTTTAATGAGTGATATTGCACTACAACGTTTAGTTAGAGCGATGCCTGGTGTTGTAATGTAGCTTGTCCGCTATTTCCAGCTCTTGGCTGATTGCTGCTCTGATATTGTACCGATGGTGTTTAATGAGTGATATTGCACTACAACGTTTAGTTAGAGCGATGCCTGGTGTTGTAATGTAGCGTGGCCGCTATTTCCAGCTCTTGGCTGATTGCTGCTCTGATATTGTACCGATGGTGTTTAATGAGTGATATTGCACTACAACGTTTAGTTAGAGCGATGCCTGGTGTTGTAATGTAGCTTGTCCGCTATTTCCAGCTCTTGGCTGATTGCTGCTCTGATATTGTACCGATGGTGTTTAATGAGTGATATTGCACTACAACGTTTAGTTAGAGCGATGCCTGGTGTTGTAATGTAGCGTGGCCGCTATTTCCAGCTCTTGGCTGATTGCTGCTCTGATATTGTACCGATGGTGTTTAATGGGTGATATTGCACTACAACGTTTAGTTAGAGCGATGCCTGGTGTTGTAATGTAGCGTGGCCGCTATTTCCAGCTCTTGGCTGATTGCTGCTCTGATATTGTACCGATGGTGTTTAATGAGTGATATTGCACTACAACGTTTAGTTAGAGCGATGCCTGGTGTTGTAATGTACCGTAGCCGCTATTTCCAGCTATTGGCTGATTGCTGCTCTGATATTGTACCGATGGTGTTTAATGAGCGATATTGCACTACAACGTTTAGTTAGAGCGATGCCTGGTGTTAAAGTAAGCGTGGCTGCTATTTCTAGCTTCTGGCTGATTACTGCTTTGATATTGTAACGATGGAGTTTAATGAGTGGTATTGGATATTGTCCTGCATCGTTTAGTCAGAGTGATCTCTCCGTGTCGTAGGTACCGCAGCGTGTCCGAATGTTCAAGCTCTTATTGCTGCACTGCTGCTATAGACTCCAGAGACTCTAGATTTGACTCCAGCAGAGTTCACTAGGTTGGAGAATTTTGATTTCTGAATCTCTGAGAATCATCTGAATTTTAATTTTGTGATCTAGAGTACGAAGTCTAAGCTTAAAGAGAATTTTTATTGCATTATAAAAATGCATCCTTTCAAATCCAGATATTTATAGACCACAAATTCTTAAACTTCATAATTTGCAGAGCAATACAGATATTGTTGTGTTACGTGTTGACAAAATATTCTTCCATGCCTAACCAGACAAAACGCATGACTCGAGTGTCACACTGTGACAAATTCTATTTCACATGCTCGCAGCGCGTGTGCCAAGCTGATTAGCCGTGGATGGATCATGCATGACTCATAGGAACGAATCCTTCCATTCACGTCCAACTTGTATATTCATAGCTGCAGTAAGTCAACGGATTAGTGCCTAATGTTAAGGGGAGATGCCAAACGATTTGATCCGCACGGTTCATCACTTCACCTGAATCACCGCGAACTAATCTCTCCATTCATACCACAGAGAAGGTGTTATAGCATGGAGCCCCACAGTACCATGCTTAAAATGAAATAGCGAAGAACCAACTGCAGTATTACGTTTTACAGACATTACAAATCAATCTTGTTGCACAAATGTATTTGTCGTATTACAGTACCGAATAATTAATTTTCAAATCTTACAGCTTCGAATCAACACAAAGGTACTGACTTTAAAACAACATCAAAAGCTCCGAAGGTAAAATAAATCCTTCACCATACCTTCCATACCTCCAAATCCCCCTGTGCCATATTCTTTCGGTAGTAAGGACGATTTAGAAATGCATTTGGAGCAGTTGGACTTGCCTTTGCCAGTGATGCTCCATGCTACCAGGAATCATTGTTTTATAGGAGAAAAATCAAAAATACTTCTGATAGATTTATTTTCCTTCTGGTAACTCTAAGTCTGTGAATCCTTATAATAAATTTACGAATAAAGTTTTAATTTTGATTTCTGTCCGTTGAGTGCACATTGAGGTTCATTAAGTTGTTCGAAAGTTATTGTAACTTATGATATTTTCCCATAACAAAATCATGAAATAAAAAAAAACAGATTTCAGGAAAAAAAGCTGGTGTTGAATTTAATTAATATGTTATGGCCCTTAAAATTCTAAACAAAATAGAGCAACCCCCCATTGCTGAAACAAATACGGTTCAAAAGCTATTGCAATTTTTGTGATTTTCCCTATAAAATATTATTGTTACTCCCACCGCTTACCCATCTTAAGAGTAGTTGTCAAGCTAATGGGAGAAAGCATGTGTCAGATTGCTGATACCGTTTAATTAATTTCTAAAATATGATAAACAATAAGTGTTACAGGGTATACGTTAAGCCAATGCTAACGTATAATCAGACCTTGGACCGAGGAAGATTTTCACCAGCGACCGAGTGATTTATGGATTCATTACTGCAAGAGGCGACTCGTGTTGCTGTGTTGAAGGTGTTTCAAAGCAATGAGGAGGTGACAATGAAAATACGAGTAAAGAGACTGGTGACTAGTCATTAGGTTCTTCCGGGGCCTTAAATAGTTCTCATGATGGACGAGCCGCTAGCGACTGATGTCTCTGTGTGTGTGTCGTCGCTTCGTATGTCACACGTGGTGTGTGTCTGTGTGTGTGTCCAGTTGTTTCTCACACGCACGCAAAATAAGATATTTTATTTATATTGTACGTGTCTTTCATATTTCTGAGGTTTAATGTTGAGTTTTTATCGCGTTTCACCATGGGAAGGTTATCATTTCTTCGTGGGAGATATTCAGGTCTGAAACCTCTGATCGTTTTAGAGACTAAAAGTAAATTCCCTCAAAATGTATGTAAGAAAGTTATGTTTACCTTGAGGAGAAAAAACAAACTAATGTAGATATATGGACAAAATATTTAACAATTTTTACAAAATTATTTTTCTCGTAAAACCTTGTAAACGCTTAGGAAATAAATAATTTCCTAATAGGAAAAGAATTTAAGTCTTACACATTTTAACTCTAATCTATAAATTGACAACTTAATTTGTTCAAGGTTTTTGCGATTGGGGTACTTTCTACCTAATACTAACCTATAAATTAGTATAATATATTAAATTTAAAAGATGGATAAGCACTTATAGTCTTCATAGGACTAGGTAGTTGTCTGGATTGACGGTCTAATAGATAAGTTTATGTGGATTTAATTAATTATGCAAATTTACTTTTAAAACATAGCTTTAACACATTTAATAGGTTTTAGCTAGAGATTTAGTCATGATTAGGGTCTCATTTGTTGTCACTGTCAATCAACTAAAACTTAAAAACTTAAAACCTTATCTTAATAATGTTAGGTTTGTTATTTTGTTAATATCAGTTCAGAACCGAGGTCCTGAGGTTTATGTTATTCAGTTGTACACTCTAAATATTGAATAAAATAATCTCATTTATTGCTTACTGTATACCATAGAGTTTTTTAGGGCTATGACTCAGGCGAAAGCGTTTGCCTAGCCTTCAAAGCCTTTTAATTTTAAATTTCAATGGCGTACAAAACCTCGGCGTTCACAGTTTGTGCCTTCAATTCTACAAACGCAATTTGGGTGCTGTATCAAAATTGCCTCAGCGAAATCCGTTAGTTTGAAGGGGTTATCATTGTTAACACTTCATCTCAACACATTTACAAACCGATAACGGCGGTAACCATCTATGCTTTCTAGCTTAGAGTAAACACTTGCCACAGTGTTTTATCAACAAGTATCATAATCAAGTATATAATCAAGTATATAATTAACGTTCCTTAATTTTTTGTGGTAGTTAAAAATATGAATTTAGTATAAATTTACATTTTCTAATATGGCACCAACTTTGAAATTTCTTATGGAACACCCTATATGCTATCATGTTTTCGGATATAAAATAAAATGTTAAGACTTTTTTCTTCTTGGATTTTTTTTATGAACTTAAACGTTTAACCGCTAGGAGCGCTAAAAGATCAATAGAATGTTAATCAGTAGTTAGAGGCATGTTACCATTTACATAATTTAAACCAAAGAATACCCATTCATATTCCTTCAAATGTCCTCAAAAGAGTGTCCCCTGCCTTAAGTACCAAGGTAAATATGTACTAAAGACCCCTGTATAACTAATATAAAGTAACATTTAAAATAATAAGTATTACAAAAATGCCGATCGTGCTAATTAATTATGTGTGAATGCAATCAGCTGTGTCATTGTTTAAAATTATTTTTGTTCTTGTTTTGTTCGTTTGTTGTTAGTTTTCATTCTTTAATAAAAAATGTCTGTTAAATAAGTGTTTGTAAAGACATTCTTTGACCAATTCTGTTCCATGATTTGCAATAGCATTAAAGTTACAAGGATTACCAACAGAGTGCAGCACTGTTATTTTTTTTAATTTATGACAACAGCTAATTTGCAACCAAAAGGTGAGTGAGCGTAGCGAACGAAAAGAAAAGAAAAACCTGGAGGCGAGTAAGCGTAGCGAACTAGCTAACCTGAAGGCAAGTGAGCGCAGTGAACGAGCTTCAACCTGGAGTCGAGTAAGCGTAGCGAACGAGCTAACCTGAAGGCAAGTGAGCGCAGTGAACAAGCTCCAACCTAAAGGTGAGTGAGCGTAGCGAACGAACTTCAACCAGTACGTGATTGAGCCATGCGAACAAGCTCTCTTATGAAGTAAAACGGGGCAAAGCCCGCGGGTACAGCTAGTTGGTGTATAAATTAGTATACTTTGTATTTTTATTTTTATTTAATTCAGTGTTAATGTTTTGTTTGAAAATATGGTGTTTACTAATAGTGAAAAAGTGGTAATGTTGGAAGTTTTTTGAATGATCAGATCCTCAACTCTGAGATTGGTAATAAGAAAAAACAGTGTAGCAACATTGAAATTGTATATAACGACCATACATTAGAAGATCCGCAGGAAATTTGTAGACATTTTAATGATTTTTTCTCCAGTTATGTTGAACGTTCGATAATTCCACAGTTAGATCCAAATAGTCAAAATAACAATGATGCTCTGCCTTGTTTCAATAATTTCACAAATCAAAATTTTAAATTTAGACCAGTTACAGAAATTGAAATTAAAAAAATTTTAAGTTCTTTTCCAAATAAACTTTCAACTGGATATGATGAGGTTCCAATGATAGTGATAAAGAAAGCAAGTAATCAACTAATAAAACCAATAGTCCACTTAATCAATTCCTCTTTTATTAGTGGGATCTTTCCGTCAAAACTCAAAATTGCAAAGGTAATCCCGATCCTCAAAAAAGGAGATGCACAAAATCTAGCCAACTATAGGCCATTATCATTATTACCAACCTTTTCTAAAATTTTTGAAAGAGCAGCCTACAATCAGTTAGTACATTTTCTAGAAACCAATTGTTTGCATGATAAGGAACAACATGGATTTAGACCAAATAGATCAGTTATTACTGCTGGCATAGATTTCATTAATTCGGTAATTGACTCTGTGGATAAAGGAGAGAAAACAATAGGTATTTTCTTGGACCTGAGCAGAGCTTTTGATAGTGTCTCACACAAAATTCTTTTAAACAAAATCAAAGGCCTGGGAATCAATGGCAATACTTTAAATTGGATTAGCTCATACTTGGTTAATAGAAAACAATTTGTTGAAATAAAAAGTACCATTAATAATCAAACAGTCACCAGTCATTCTTCGCTAGCACAGATGCAGCATGGGGTCCCGCAAGGTTCTATCCTTGGACCTCTGTTGTTTTTGTGCTATCTAAAAGATATTCCACATTCTTTTCAAAATGGCTCAACAAAAACACTTTGTCTATATGCAGATGATGCAAGTTTCAAAATTAGTAGCAATACAATAAATAATTTGGAACATAGTTCTTCTTCAGCTTTATTGGGTATCCATAACTTTTTAAATAATCACAGACTATTATTAAATACAAGTAAAACCAATTTTATCATGTTCAATGCAGGAAGAAGTAAAAATTCAGTAAATCCAGTAATAAAAATAAACAACCACTCTTTGGAAAAAGTTGTTTCTACCAAATTTTTAGGCTTAACATTGGATGAAAATTTATCATGGAATCTCCACATAGATCATGTAGTTAACAAAGTCACCTCTGGATTGTATGCTTTATATAGGATGTCTAAATTTTGCTCAGTAAATACATTAAAAACAATTTATTTTTCTCTTATTGAATCAGTAATCAGTTATGGCATTGAAATCTATGGAGGTACATCAAAACAAAATTTGGATAGAATTCTTATTCTTCAAAAAAGGGCGATAAGAATCATAATGAATTTGAATTTTGGTGATTCGGTTCGTCAGCATTTTACAGATTTGGGCATAATGACTGTTTACAGTTTATATGTTTTTCACACAGCACTTCATGCTAAAAAACTAAGTATAAACAATCTGGTTCCCAGGTTAGGTGACAGCCATTCCTATTTTACAAGAAATAGAAATCAAATTGCCATTGATTTCCACAGGCTAGAGTTTTATAATAAAAAACCATTAAATGCGGGTGCTAAGTTTTTACTACGGCTACCTGTGGAATTGAGAAACGTTAAATATGTAAACATGTTTAAGAAAAAATTAAAACTGCATTTGACAAATAAAACATTATATAAATTTGATGAACTCTGACAACCATACTTTTTGTTGTTTATGATGATCAACTGTTGTTTTAAATATGTACCTTATGGCTTATGGAGGAAATGTAAAGAAATTAGTTTGTTAGCTGTAATTTAGTATAATGACGCCATTCGATGTATACCACTGTATATAATATGAATAAAGACATTTTCAATTCAATTCAATTCAATGTAGGAAGAATAGTACTTTGGCAACGCCCTAAGGGCACTGGACAATCAACACGTTCTTCAGATTCCACAATCAGATGCATCGTGCAATTTCAGTATCTGAATTATCAACCCTCAAACTAACACAAACACGAAGCGACACCAAGTCAAATCTTGCCTCCACAGATTCACATTGAAAGCGGAAGGTCGAGTTGCGGCCCATCTCATAGAAATTTATAGGTTTAGTTTATTCGTGCGGTAAAAGCTGGGAGGACGTTGCTTGACAGAAGTGACATCAACAAATCGGGTCTGGGCAGAGTTGGCTTTATCGAGCACGACAGCGCCGCAATAAACCTCGCCTCATTTGCGATGGCCATACAACATGGCCGTCGATAAGTCAGCTGATCCCGCCAAAATAGCAGAGCTTCCCGCCATCCACCCACGGCCGTGGACACTCATTAGATGACTGTTCTCGACCGGAACATTCTAATGATAATGGCTTACCTTTTATTTATCGAGCGAATTACCCGAGTTAACTGCTCCAAAACCAAACGATGCGGAATGTAGTGGAGCAATTAAGAGTGCAATGAGGTTACTGATGTGGGCGAGAGGGATTTTGGGTTGTGTAGGTGTCATCAATGACTTTACAACACGGATAACTCACTCTAAAGCCAATTTTGATGCCAGTATTATGTATTTTCATATTGGTTACGTTTGAGTCCATGTTAATTTAAAGGTTTCCTCTTATTTATGGCATATTTTCAACGATTACTTCAACATTTAATTGTGATGCCAGAGAACAAGCAAAATAGTTTACAAAGAAGTATATTTATTTTAACATAACTAACCTTAAATTTTCAAAATAACAAAAAACGTATAGCAACCCCACCCTATGGGAGTGGAGCAATTAAGAGTGCAATGAGGTTACTGATGTGGGCGTGAGGGATTTTGGATTGTGTAGGTGTCATCAATGACTTTACAACACGGATAACTCACTCTAAAGCCAATTTTGATGCCGGTATTATGTATTTTCATATTGGTTACGTCTGAGTGTGTTCGTGTTAATTTAAGAGTTTCCTCTTTTTATGGCATATTTTCAACGATTACTTCAACATTTAATTGTGATGCCAGAGAACAAGCAAAATAGTTTACAAAGAAATATATTTATTTTAACCTAACTAACCTTAAATTATCAAAATGGCAAGAAACGTATAGCAACCCCACCCTGTGTCTCTCTTCACCTGTTTTATCCATTGCAGTCTCACCTAAAGGCCGCCTTCCTGTCTTACCAATATTCTTTTTAAAGCTGAGTCCAACTTCCTCCTATGTCTATCTATGGATTCTAAGAAGAAGGAATTTCAATGCTCGTCCATTGCTGAGTATCTTTATGTGTTCGGCCACTATGCAGAAAAGTAGTATTTTAGATGATTTTAGATTAGACGTATATTAAAAACTCTTTTAAAAAAAAATTTGACTTAATTCCAAAATGCTCCTTATTTTCTGAACAGCACTCGAAGGTTGACTTAGTATTCCCTCTGTTACTATGTGTACTTTATTAGAAACCCTCTTAGTACATGATTTTGTTTTAATCCACATTTCTTCATATTGTTCTGTCAAATAAATTGTCCTTACCAAAGTTTTTACAGTTTCACTGTTGAACCAACACATTTGTTCATACTTCAGATCCAAAAAGACGTCTGTGCTTTTAAAATCGATGAGAAAGCAAATTTAAAGTATTCATGAAACTAAGTACCCTATAGTGACTAAACAATGTTTGATTATTGCTGGCTGGACATTACGCTGTTGTGCTTTATAATGAAAATGGTAAAATATATTCTATTTTCAAAAATAGAACCAAAACAGAAGGAAGGACGGGCAGTCAATTGATGATGGGAGCAGAACCAAGCCGAATGCCAGCATTGTTCGTAACTGTAGAATGGCTCACACGGTCAACGCTACCGAGAGAAAAAGGACAAAGTGAGATGAGTGTCTAGATCCAAAAGTAAACTGACTGCATTTTGCATTTTAGTACGTGTAGTAGTTAAAATATTCCTTGTATGCCAAACACTCCACGAGTAAACTTTAACATAAACTTTGAAGTGTTCAAATCTATTATTAATATCCGTCATTTCCATTCATGTTCAAAACAACTACAATTCCATGAATATTTTGTATTTTTATCATATCAGCTAAAATATAATTTGCATCCATTTTAGAGGACCATGTTTCAGTATCCGAATTAAAAAAATAGCTAAAGGTAACGTTTTGGATACAAAAAATTATTATGAAAATACATACGAACTGATAACAAAGCAACACACCACAAGCTACACGTTCCATTTTAACTTTACGTTTTCAAATCTTTTATATAGCAATTCATTCTTCTCCAAAATAAATAAACTATTGCCGTTACGTTATTTCGGGTGAGATATTGAAAGAGGTTTGCTGAATCTGAAACATGACTCTACACTCGACGATGTCAATTAAACGCAAAGGTGTGATTTTGACAGGCTGCTGGTTTGATTCTGACAATGATCAAGTCTTTTTAGGATCCACTTGCTATTTTGTATTGGGATAAAGGCTTTCTAGAAACAACACTTCTTAAATAATTTATAAATAAAAAACTTTTTTAAACAAAACGTTTTTGAACGCCCTAAAAAGTAGAAAATAATTTACAAATAATTTATAAATATGTTGAGAGAGTATAAATACTTGTACGATTTAAAACGAAAAACGTTGGGTGCATGCAATTTATTGATAATAATACATTAGCTCAGTAGGTGAAGGTAATTGTAAACTATCTATTGCATGCACCCCACGTTTTTCGTTTTAAATCGTACAAGTATTTATACTCTCTCAACATATTTATAAATTATTTGTAAATTATTTTCTACTTTTTAGGGCGTTTAAAAACGTTTTGTTTAAAAAAGTTTTTTATTTATAAATTATTCTTTTCATTGTATTTCCATTCCATTTCATTAAAAGTAAATTGTAAGAAAATACCTCTGTCACTGTGTCACCAATTTGTTGTCATTTTTTTAAATTGTTCAATGACCTTGCATCTACATTGTCACATGATTACGGGTCAGCTGTTTTTATATGAACTCAACGAGTAACGATGGAGTTGTGAAACATAAATAATCCTTTAGGATTTGAATTTTCTAAACATATTTATTAGATATTACCGTTTTGCGAAATGGACTCTTCTGTCTGTAGAGTTGGTTTATTTTTACTACAAGCATTTATTCATATTAGAAAATACTCAATGTTTACCCTTTATGGTAAGTTATAAAAGTGTTTTATTTATAAATTATTTTATACTTTTTAGTTTTAATGTGTGTGCATGTTAAATCTATTTCAAGCGTCTATATCAGATTAAGACAGAAGCATGTGGGAAATCTAAGGTTTATTTGAGTTTCTTTGCATATAATTATGTATTAGATTGCATGTATGGCCTACCTACTAACTATAAATATATCAACCTATTTTATTTATTGTTTACTTTATAGAATACTAAATAAATAACAAATGACATTATTAACAAACTCCTTTATATCTGCAATCAGATTGTTTATCTTTATTTTGAAATGTTTGTTTGTATAAAGAATCTCTTGGGAGCAGAACCTGTACCTCTGCTTTTTGAACTGTCAAATTTAAGTATTTACAGCTGACTTAAATTAGTTGATATATTTACATCCTTTCAAAATGTAAACATGAAAAATTTGGAAGCCCATGGGGCGTAGCCCAAGGGAAATATGAAAATTAAATGATATAATATCGCATTGTCATGCATTTGTGAGCTATGTTTCAAATTTCAAGTCTCTAGCTTATCGGTTACATCGTTTAAAATTGATATCAAAATTTGTAGGAAAGCGAGCTAATAAAAACAAGCCCATGGGGCGTAGCCCGAAAGGAAATATGAAAATTAAATGATATAATATTGCAATGTCATCCATTTGTGAGCTATGTTTCAAATTTCAAGTCTCTAGCTCATCGGGAAGTATCAAAATTTGCAAGAAATTGATTTAATAAAAACAAGCCCATGGGGCGTAGCCCAAAAAAAATATGAAAATTAAATTGTATAATATTGCATTGTCTTCCATTTGTGAGATATGTTTCAAGTTTCAAGTCCCTAGCTCATCGGGAAGTTAGTATAAAATCGGATGCAAAATTTGTAGCGGACAAGAAAGCGACCTAATAAAAACGTTTTAAAATAGAAATACCATGGTTTGAATTGTCGATTAGCAAATCACGTACAATACTGCTCCACACAAATCTTGGCCTTTTATTTTTTATAACATTTAAATAATTTTATTAGCATGAGATGATCGATCCATAGTTATACTACAGCTGAAATATACCAAGTCTTACAGAAGTATCCTTGTTTTAAGAAAATGGATCCTAAAGGTTTTATAGTTGTGCCAGCCCTTTACACACGTTTACTTAAATCTCACAAGTTTCACACTATCCTAACCAAAGATACAAAGGGTCGATGAAAATATTTCACAAAGCTGTTTGACGCATTTTTGACGCAAAGGAGAATAATGTGATTCTTTGATGCTACTGTAAAAATTAATAACATAACCACAATTTGCTTAAGAGACAAAACTCAATTGTATCCCTTAGTAAAGTAAAATCTCCTCCCTTCAGGATACGACAATGTGGTGAAAATCCATAGGCTACCTAGCATACTTTATACGGGCCATGAAAACATGTTGGAAAATACTGAAAATATAATTTCAGGGTGAAAAGCTAGGATTAGTTTTTTGGAGGTCCATTTTATTTATAAACTCGTTCTTAAATGTTATTTCAAGGTTGAAAAACGTACAACTTAAAACTTACAACAATAAAAAATATTTTACAGCAATTAGTTTCTTCATTTATTGTGTGTAATCCATACAGATTCAGATTTTCAATTACAAATAATTCGAGAAACCCAGCAAAGCCAAACAAATCCGCTATACTTCAACCTACCAAAGACATTCAATGAAACTTTTTTCCACTCGCGAACCAAAATAACAGCCTCTATTCTGAGAACGGTCATAAGTTAAACTCAGATAATTGTCTCCGATCAAAGCTAGGAATGTTAATTTAAGCAAGAAGGTCCAATTAGGCAGCCTATTGTAGGTTCTTGCAAACAAATATTGCATTGTTTGTGGTCCAACTACAGTCGAGAGCTGGTTAATAATCGTCCGTTGTTTATATCGCGCCTTGACGTGCTCTTTGATTAATCCGCTCAGGAGTTTGATGGTCATTGACTATAGATGTCTACGGCGATTAGGAATGTTTAATTTCAGTAAAGATTCTAAGGTATACAGAAAAGTCTATCAGATATGAGGTTTGTTTAGTATAAAATCGGCAGCATATTGTAATGTTTAAGTATCATTAGTTACAACCACTAAGGTAGGGCAAACCAACGTTCATGATGAGTAACGCACTGGGTGGCGTCATTACTGCCCCGTACCAAAAGGCTATGCTGCAGCGCGGGTAGCGCAACACTACGTCACAGTGGTGGATAGTTGTACTAAACTCTTACCATTAAAATCTTACAAATAGCCAGCTTGTTTATTTACCTAAAACATATGGGAATGGTGATGGCAATGAATTTATCAATGAAATCCATCCACTAGTGTGACGTCATGAATCCTGCAGCTTGGCCTTGTTTTTCTAGTTGGGCCTTGCCCGTACCCAGTGCGTTACTCATCATGAACGTTGGTGGGGCCGTCTTAAAATGCCCTTGCCGACTTGCGTACCATTCTGTCACTCATAATGTTCTCGCCATACATTTCATTAATCTGACGATGATATTCAATGGCTTTCACACCTTTAGCACTTAAAAATCTAATTACAGCGCGCACTTCACAGTCGGCGGCAGTCTCAATTGGCGGCACCATTTTGAATGCTCGAAACCGGATGTAAACACGGCCGATTGTTCTCGAATTTCCGGCTAGGTCTTACCAATAGATGCCCATACACAGCGCAAATGTCGAAAATGCCAATCGCAGTGCTGGAACGGAGAAATTTAAAAACGGTACTTACTTAAAAAAACATGTCTCGTATTTTAGGGCAGCCATTAGCCTACGTTATGTGTTTTACTGTTTTGTCATAATTCCAAAGGACAAGTTGCAGTTAACAGATAGGATTATTTAACATTGGTGAAATAAAATTGAATAAAAAGGGAAAAACATATATTCGCACTTTACAAGTATATAGGGAGTACAAGGAGTTTTCTCAACCTGGCCTACAAAACTTACACTCCTGAATCACACGTAGATAATCACGCATATAAATCGGCAATGAAGTAAAGAAACGTGGGTACCAAAGTATAAGGGTGTTATGTCATTCAAATGTGTCTCACAGTACTTTGAATATGGGCGGCGCTTTAAAAAGCACCCTATAAAGGCGTATGTATACTATAAGCTACCGCAGTAATCGTTGTTTAATTAAACATGTTCAAATGCCGTGTAATGCTTTGAGATGTATATAGTGAGCTGATTTGTATTTCAATATTGTTCAAACGTTTTTAACTGTTTATCACAAATATAATTTAAAGTTTCCGTTTGGTAGTGGATAAAGCTCTCCTAGCTTCAGAAATCCATCCAGAAACAATGCAATTTAACTTTTAATGCACTTTTACCTTTTTCCAAACATTTTACCTTCGTGTTGTCACGACTCGCTTGAAACAAATCTTGGCCGCTCTTGATGAATACATTAGATGAGTTTCTCACGAACAATAAGACTTTCTTTGCCGTTTAAGGATCTTCAAATATGAATTCAAGAAGAGTTTACATGCTTTCTCAGTCATTATATTAAAACTCGAGCAATGTCATTCAAATTCAAGTGTTGAATCACCGCACGCATATATAACGTTGAAGGGCCGGGGAACCTACATCTTCATGGTTGCTTCTAATTCGCGGCATTATTATAACGTTACGCTATTGACGGGATTTCGTCCTTATCCTTTACTATAGAAGTTTCACACTCTACACCAAATCCAACCAAATCCCGATAATTTGAAATATATAAATTAGTTGTTCATGGAATCAAGTTTGTCTCCGCAATGTGAAACTAATCTTAATTTCACCATAAATCCTGTTGACACTTATAATCCGTCCTGACTATTGATTCTTAGAAAATACTATAAACTCTACACCGAGATTCAAAGAAAATAATAAACATGAACTGCAGAATTAACTAGACTGTAATTTAGTTTAAATTGTCAAAACATACAACAATGTAACCACTAGAGAATTATTAAGGGATTATACTCAAAATAGACGCACTATATTTACACAAGATACTTGCGGCGAGGAATAATTCAATAACTTGTTTCAAACCTAAACAACATTCATCGTTTTGAGTAATTCACACTTTACTTGCAGACTTGAATGCATTATCGCTAAGTAGAAACATGTGTAAAGTAGGTTGGGTCAGAATTGGAACGTCTTTGTCATTGAAATGTTCACGAAGAGTCGTTAAATAAATGTCTAAGCTATTTAAATGTTTAGTCTTAGATACGAGTAAATGCATTATAGAATTATAGATATTAGGTATATAAATACATGTTTTTGTTCTATCACTGTATGTTATCAATTATCAATCAATCAATTATTTAAGATGGGGACGCCACTATATGCGTATTTTAACCAAAATATGAGTGAAGGATGAGTGTGGAATGAGTGGCGCGATCTTGTAGTCTTGTTAGTGACTAAGGCCGACATGTTCCTTGGACACAGCTGTTAATTAATAGCCCATTCAGATAATCCTACATAGTTGAATCCGAACCACATTTTTCCTCGTAATTAACGAATTGGTCTAATTATCAGGATAGTACTGCGGATAGTCGTAGTACTCACTAGTGCGGACGTTAATCCACACCAGGGAGCATCGCATTCACAGTGCTTGCCTATAAATGTTGTATCATAAAAATTCCAAGCCAGTATGACTTTCAGCTATGTACATTGATTCAAATAAATCATTTAAAAAGTGCTTTATATTTGAGTAAAACCCCCACATAGGCCATCAAAACCTAACGAGCTATTTGGTTTTACTTTGTTATTTCCAATCGACGAAGCGTTTTTGTCATGTACTGTCGTACTGTATGGGGTATTTAATAACGGTTAAAAAATCCAAACACGTAATCATCATACCAAAAAATTCAACACAGTGTCTCACACAAGAGAGTATTACCTAAAACACTTTTGAACCTCACACTCTATTCACACGTCATAACATGTTTTCGAAATCTGATATCTCATACAGAATCATAATTATGATTTACAACATCTACTTTTGAACTCAACATTTGTTTAAAAGGAAGTACGGAGGTGTTTGCGCTGGATAAAAATAATATCAAAGCGAGTGGCTGTCAGTGGGTCAGGAGCGGCAATTTTTAATGCGGACAATAAATTCTTCGAGTCCGCCCCGCCTATAAGACGAGCGCGAGATAGGAACAAGCAGAGCATTCAGCGGGGCGGACCGTCCATACATCGCAGTCGACAGCCGGGGTAAACATACTACAGTTGTATTATTAGATGGGAATTATACCTGAATGTATTATCATCATCTGCAACACATTACCTACTGTAAAACACCTGCTACTTAAAATCTTTGGTTACATTGTTTTCACCACACTACGATGTTTTTATCCGTTTTACAAACGTTAATTAGAGAAAGCTACTTATTGCTGTCCAGGGTTGAAATACCAGCAGTCTATCATCGATAATAAATATCATCGACATTTTGGGGCCGAGATGGTCTTACGACCATAGGGAAGTAAAATCAGCTGTTCGCTTATTTACTTAAGCATTGCAAACGACTTTTTTACTAAAACCGCTGCTCAGTAACTATTTATTATTATGTTTGTTGATTCCTCAAAATTTTTCTTCACATAACCTTAAATAAAATATATTTAAATTATAAAATTATATTTTTTTACTGTTAGTGTGCATTATTATTGTGGTTAATAGTGGTGATAGGGTATAGTGGGGTGAAAAATAGCGTTCGTACCACGGACCGAAATGGTTTTGCAGTTTTAGATAGTTTTTTAAGTTCAAGGCGAAGTCGCATTTATATTGTGTAACAATGAAAACAGCTGATTTTTATCATTAAAATAAACCATAACAAAGCACTAGCGAGTAGTGGATGAATAGATAACTAATCGAGGGCGAGGGAAATTAAATTTAGAGCGAGAGAAAATCAGCTGATCGTTTTCCCTCGCTCTAAATTAGAGCGAGGGAAACAACTATATCAGATTAATTTAATATCAGATGTTATCGAAAATAGTTACTTTCGGTAAGGAGCGATGAAAAGTATGTAGGCCTAACCTATGAAGTCAACCAATAGTAAATCAAATTGAGATACAAAGATTTAATGCTCTATAAGAAGCTCAAAAGTGCACAAAAACTGTGTTTTTAGACCTTACATTTCAAAATGTTCGGTCAGAAGTTCCCCTTTTACCTGGGGGGTACCCCCCAGACCCCCTGGTAGGGGCATGATATATGCGAGTCTTGCACACTTGCAATTTTTTCTTAGGCCGGCCCGTTGAGTTTTTTGCGACTGAAGCAAAAAGATAAGCAGTGAACCGTGAAGCACTGACCCATTGTGTTGTTATGGAACATGGAACTACTTTATCACTGCATCAGCTCTGCCGCCAGAGAGCATTGCACAGCGTACACGGTCTGAGGCGGCAACATGCAGCTAACAACTCAATTAATCCAAGACAAACCTTAAACCAAGCCATCTTTTCCTAAAGCACCACTTCTCAAAATACTCAGCGGTAATCGTAAATTATAAATGAAAAGTAGAAAGATAAATCTTAGCACTTACAGAAGAACAGTGGAGCGATAATAAACGTGGTCCCGCGTTTTGGCGGCAACCCAATCATATACCTGTGATTAAACACTGCATTCCCGCGCCAAATTTACGGCCCTCCAGTCAGTATATCCGGACGTAGGTACCCCACCCTTCTCTCCAAAATCTCCTAGTTTTTACAGTCGGACCGTGAATCATCTTAAAGATAAACACCCTCACTCGGACAGCTAGTAAATTCGTTTCCGTAAATAAATTTTATAAATCGAGCCGATAAATTTAAAACTTCCTATTTGCGTGAGATACCACCGGGCGAAAATAGATAGAAAAATCTTTCCATTACGAATACGCCGTCAAAGACGAAATGGGGCAATAAAATGACAAACATTAGCACTTAGGAGACATGTTGTTTATAACAGCGGCACGATTCGATTAAATAGACCAGAATATCCCGACACTAAAGCGAGAACGATGTCTGTCTAAAGCCGTAGAGAAGTTTGACAGTAACGTAGTACTTGAGGGCCAAGCTTTGCTTGGGAAACACTTATTAGTTTTAGATTCTGTAAGTAGACCTCTCAGCCTACTGTAAAGTCTGAAGCACGTGGAGGATGGCATACCCACAGGGGGGTTATTTTGATAAAACCATTATGTATTTATAAGGTAAGTTTTAAAGTGTTTGCTTTACTACAACTATAAAGTCATAACCATCGATGTATAATAAAAATACATTGATTGGTCAAAACACTAGAAAACAAGCGGTAGTGTGCGTATGAATTGTTCTATTTGGGCGAAGTAATTAAACAAAACGTAAACTAACAAGAAAAAATATACATAAGGCATCACAACACTCAAGCGTTACCGAACCTTAAAATTGTATTCTGTTGGTTCAGGAGTCATGAGAATAGATCTGTAATGGATTATATTTGATCCAAGTAGACAAATATACTTGCTTTATTGTTATCATTGAACTGCTTTATTGTTGTGTTTTAAAATATTATAGTTGGATTGAATGGATTCAACTACAAAACAATGTCCTCAGTTCTGTATACACCGTCACACTACAACCGTGTAAGATAAATCACGACCACCCAAGCACGGTTTTATTACATCATAGAACAAACCCCGCCGTTTCACAACCGTTAAGTCGAGTTTAATTTAAAAATAAATGAACCTTTCTGGACAAGATAATCCTCTGGATACCCTCGTTCAAGCGACGACCACGATTGCACGTTTTGTAGCTTCTAAATCCCATTAATAAATTAATGCGTTTAAATCACTCCTGATGGAAATATCAGTTCTAGGAATAGCGATGGCTGGGATTAGTATTAGCGAATAGGCTTAGACTTTGAGCACACTGCCAACTGGATAGCAAGACGTCAGGACGAACCGGTGACGGATGGTGGTGGTGTAGGAGGCTGTGTCCAAAACCCGGTAAATCTCTCCCGCCATTTACACGTCTTTGGCGGAGGAACATTCAACATTCCCGCCGTGTTCTGTGATTCATCAGCCGTCTTTGTCTCAAACGCAGTTTGTTGTATTTAGAGAACGACACATCCATTATGTAGAATGAAAGAGTCGAATTGTTGTTTTACTATTGGACTGTTTCTATTGACCTGTTATCTTTGAAGTTTTTTTCAGCGCCAAGAAAAAAGTAAATTTGAATCACCTGAGATTCCTACAAAAAGAGTAAACTTCAATAAAGCTGAACTTTATGAATATGTCTATTTGATTTGCAATACCATCATTAATTAAAATGTATGATACTTGGGCCTAAAGTGACTCTTTTTGACCCCAGCTCAAGTTTTACCTCGGCCAAAATGAGCGAGGGTTAAAAAGTCATTTTTGTGTGATGAGCTACATTTTTCGTCATATTGCATCATTAAGTTAGAAAACGAAATATTTGTATGTAAGGATAACTTCTCAAAACACCTTCCAGATTGGTTTCAATTCTGGTAATGCAAATAAGCAGCTGTTTAGTAAGTGACTCAATCATTTCGTCTATTACGATTGTTGTGTTACAGTACATTATACCATCGATATGTCGAGCAATCGACAACAATGGAGTAAAATCTTACCTAATAAATCTATCGATAAATAATTTCGATCGATACGATTGCCACAATTGGAATTTACAACTGTTACAACAGCTGATTTTTGCTCCCTAGAGACTAAAAATTATACTTTAGACCCACAACGCATGCATTAAAAACGGCTGTTTTTGCTGCATTATGACGAAAAAAATATTTCGTCTGCAAGCACAATGAACAGCACAGTTACATGTTTATTTTTATTTTTCAATTTAACAATACCTGAAACATTATTATTATTTTTGTCAGGTGTGAAGCCCTCTCATATTGAAATTTAATATTGTAGTGTAATCTAATGTTAAAACATTGCGTTTATTAAATTTCCGCCCTCTTGTTTTCACTCTGCCGAGTGAAATATTTGTAGCTTTGGTCTATTCTAGGTATTAGAAAAACTGATTGCACAATTTATTCTTCAGATTTCAAAAAAGTATTAAGAAATTAAAAGATATAAAGGGTGTCCCAATAAGAACGCCGGATTTGAAATGTTAACAAACCGTATATTTTCACGGTAAATTTACAATATGAAACATGAATCTTAAAGCATAGTTTCTCCAATTAGTAATGGAATAATATGCCCTGTAAGTGCCCCCCTGATGCCCTGATGACAAGCCCGACATCTCTTGACAAAGTTTTCTATCACTTTTTCACACACTTCCTGTTGAATTCCATTAATGGCACGAATAATTTCCTCCTTTAGTTATTGGATTGTTTTAGGATTATTGGCGAAAACAAGTGACTAAATATCCCCAAAATAAAACTTAGTACATTTTTTCGAACTTAGAAATCAATCTTCGGACAGATAACTCATTTGGTGCATTGTCCCGGCCGAAAATAGCGCGCAGCTTCCGTACTTGTAGTGACTGCAATTATGACCACGCGTTGATCTGTCGTGTTGCATACTGTAACTACAAAATGGGACCTAATACTGATAACATTGCTGATAATTTGGGAATTCCTATTGAAATACACATTAGTTCAAGACACTCATGAAATCCGGCGTTCTTACTGGGACACCCTTTATAACAATTTAACATTGGGCCAGTTAGTGGTTAGTGCTGGACGATTTAAGCTTATCAAACTTCTACGTTATATTGATATAAGAATAAAAAATACCAAAATTCAAAAATAATCGAGTTAATATACATCAGGAAATTTGTTTGCCAAATGTCGTATTAGACGAATTCAAATCGTTGGTACTCACTAAAACGACATAACTGGACTAAATGCATCTTAACAACCAACCATGAACTTGCAATCTAACTGTCCTGGCACCTCTCCCCATTTGTACAGTAAAGTAGGAACCTATCATAACCGTTCTATTTCGAGTATGTTATTTACAATAAATCCTACAGCTTAATTCCCGGATTAAGGACCTAGTTTACTAACATATTTCCCTCACTTTACAATCATAGATGACTTGGCTAGTGGATTAGAGCAAGTGACATGCATAAAATCTAGTACAAAATAACGGAAAAGGTGGTTTCGATTTATTTGGCTATAGAACATGGTGAATATCTTTCAAAGCAAGTACATTCCATTCTGAAATTACCTTTCGTTAAACTATAATGCCGTAACCCAGACCATCAAGCCAAAAATGTCCCACGATACAGTCAGCCAATAAAAACAATAAACTTTGGAAATAATTAACGTAACAATGACTTTTACTCAAGCGCTACTTTATATACAGGGTAAGGCAAAAGTCTGGAACCCCCCAGTTAACTTTTTAACGCGTTGCAGTAGAAAAACCAAACCAAACACATATTAACAACATAAGAAATTGCACTTTTTCATCAAAGTTACAACTTTGCCCCAGCCCCCAAAATGGGGTATTTTGGTGGCAGCCCCAAATTTTCAAACGTAAACACCTATCATGTGACCCCTAATTTTAAAGGGTTTATCAAGAAAAAATTGAATGGCGCAAACCAGAGGTCAATATCGCACTCCTAATCAAAATGGAGTGAAGCTTACCTCATAACAAATGCAATATTTTAATCAGGGTAGGGATATTTTAATTTTCAAGAAAATATATAGGTAATACAATAAACTAGCTATTACCCACGAGTTTCACCCTGTTTGACTTCATAAGTATGAATAAAACCATTGATTGGTTAAGTTAAGCTGAAATAAACAAAACAGAATACAGTAATACAAACAATCACACCTGATTTTAATCTATACTATTATATAAACATTTCATGGTGTCTGTGTGTGTGTGTATTACTAATAGGTGCAAAAACTACTGAACCAAATGGCTTAAATTTTACAAAAATATAGCTACCATACCAAGGACCATAGCACTATTCACATTTAGATACTGACCTTAGGCTTTGCCCCTTTGGTTTAAAAGTTTTGAGGTGACGATTTTAAAAGTAAATTGATTGGTCTCCATGGCTGCAATGAGAATCTCACAATGTTTACATTTGCTCTGACTTCAATGTAAATAAGAAGAACTGCCAAATTGCATATTTCACAATTTGAGACAGCTGGTCCAATGAAATTAAATATAATATTTCACACAATTATGAGGTTGGTTTATTTTTTAATCTAAAAATTTATCAAAGATCATTTATTCAAAAACTATGCCAATGATTATAGAAATAAAAAACTATTCTAAAAGCGTCGCTGTATCAACTCAGGCTGTGCGTTCGATTTTTTAAGTGTCTTGTTATGAAAATAATGTTACTGTATTGATATATTTTCATGGAAACAGTAAGAAAATTACAATGTATAGATGTTTTGTATTAATTTGGAGGCTACTTTAAATAAATTCGAACTGCTTAACAAGTGTTAGATTAACTTAACATAGCTTGCACACCAAATTGTTTTTTATATGTATATTTAGGTAAATTTAGTTATTGTGTTTTGCTCAATCTATGCTTAAATTAAACATAAGAATATCATCAATAACTAAATTGTACGTCGTTGATTTTTGTGTTCTAAAATCTGTTGTATATGTGTAACTATATTTAATTATCAAATGGTTATACAAAATATTCTTATTTTATCTTAACATAGCTTTCAGATAACATTTACTTTATTTGATACATTTATTATTTGTGTCCTTGATCCTTGATGCTTTGATAATCATATTAGTTTTGTCTGCACAGTTTGTCAAACCCGTTTAAAATAGTTTTTAAGTAATTCATTTGGGTTAGTTATGTGGTAATGTGTATTCTTAATCGTGGGACTAATGGTTTGTCTGAAATAAATAGTGGACACCTTTTACGAGATTCACCCTGTATACGCAAGGTGCATAAAATGATATTATTTTTATCTGAGGCTTTAAATAAATTTTATCGTTAGTCCCAATACATTTTAACGAATAGTGTTTTGAGCCCTGGGGATATACAAATGAAAAATAGTATCGGTCCCGGGTCTAGGTCTTGTCATGGCACCTACGGTGACCGCCTTTTATCACCAAAATTGGTAATTTATCACCAAACCAGTTAATATTTAAAAAGTGCAATTCTTACCTCCATTAGAAGAAAACCTGTTCATAGAGTTGGTAAAGGTGTGCAACCTCTCTGCTAGGTACTGCACTGTAGTCCCAGACCCCTGAAAATTAACTAAATTACTCTTCTAAATAAAACATAATCATTAGGTAGTTATTGAGATAATATGTACATATCCTTTAAAACATACATAAGGATACCTGTGCAAGTAGATTTAATTATGTGATAAAACTAATTTAATGATTGAAACTTAATTACAATGAAATTTTAGTTACATTGTTGGTTCATAAAATGTGGCTTTTAAAACAAGATTACAGATTATTCAAAGTGGGTTAAAATTTGGCAAAGCAATTTGTGTAAGTCAATACAATATTAATATTAATAATATTAATATAAGTTAGTACAATTAATAGTTAATTAGTTTTACCTACGACCGTTTTTTAAAGTAGCCGTTTTAGTACAGATCTTAGAATTGAAAAGTTTCTCATACAGCATTGTTTACTTTCATAACAGCATAGTTTTACTCATAATAACACGGGTAACGGGCCAATGAGGTTCAAGGATTGAGAGAGAAGAAGTAAAATTGTAATGATTCGATCTTCAACTAATCAGCTGTTCAGGCCAATTTAATTGTTGAGTGGTGCAATTAGTGTTTGGTACAACTGCAATGTTTCTATGCATCACTTTCACAGTGGCAATGAGAGGTTATAAACGAAAACATAACCTCTCTTAGAAGTTCATGAGAAGTAATTTTTAGTAATTAAAACACTTTCATAGGTAAAGTAGTGTACACCACTCGCGTAAATAGTGTTAAAACCACTAGTATAAGTTTTTGTGTCGTTAACACTATCTTTACGCAATCGTTGCGTAAACTACTACCAAACCATCCCACCGGCAATATTTAAACTTATAATCTTTTAAAAATATATTTAAAGAGAGAATTTCACTTTCTTCGTTCTACACGCTCTTGAACAAGTAATTTTATTCGCCTCTTTCCAGCCTTTTTGTAGCTTCGGACCAGAATAGAACCCGTAAACTGTGAGTTGTGATATCGTTGGTGACTAGAGATTCCCGTAAGTCACAAAGGATTAGAGTAAATAATCGTGAAACTCCCGCGCATTTTACAGCCCTCGAGAGAATCCGGCGGGAGCTTTTAACGTGCCTAACTCCGAAAATGAGAGCACACGAATAGATGCCTCGTAAAGACAAAGGTTGTTATACTTAACTTTCGTCTGAATGTTTAAATGAATGTTACTCTTAACGGAGGAATTTATTTGTAAAACTATTCTTACATACGTCATATTCTTAATTTACTGATTGTTCATTGCACGGTTGATCTAGATGCCAAGGGTGTTAAAAATTAGTAAAACCATATTGTTTTTGTTTCGATTAAGATTATTCGTTAAGATGAATGTTTTAGTCTATTGTTTATATTGTATGGAATTGCTCGGTAAGAGAAGACTCAACAAATAATCAGTGAGGTCAATGAGACTTGCGAAATACGACGGAAATGCAAATATTTCGTGAGCTACACCAGCGTGCGTAGTTCAAGGCGAAATTTAATCATTTTTGGGCTAAAATGAGTACTATGGTATTATACGGAGGCCATATATTTTACAACTGTGGCGGATATGTTTGGTTGGTTTATCATAAATATGTTTATAGGACTTTCCTAATTTCGTTATGAATCGAACTATACCAGATGAGAACTAATACCAAAGTACCCTAAAATGCATAGTAGAAAATGTTTAACATTTGAATAGACCATCCATTTTTTATACTTTAATACTTTCATATTAAATGGCGAACATAAAAAGTAGCTATTTTAAGCCAAGTATGGATGGAGATGAGTGTAGGATGAGTGGCGCGATCTTGTAGTCTTGTTAGTGACTAAGGCCGACATTCCTTAGACACAGCTGTTAATTAGCCCATACATCTAATGACAACTAAGGGACCTACAGTTTAGAGTGGCACCCGAACCACATTTTTGCCTTGGTATATACGAATTGGTCTAATTATCAGGATAGTACTGCTTGATAGTCGTAGTACTCACTCGTGTGAACGTTGTTAATCCACACCAGGGAGTATCGCATCCACAGTGCATGCCTATCCATAAACTCTGAGTGTAAGTTCATTTACTCATTCAGTCACGTCGTAAACCAAGTCTAAACAAAACACTCGCCCCACAAGGAAGCCCAATCTTCAGTATCACATATTGGACATATATTTAATCATCCCATTCCAAAATACTAACTGCCACGCCTTGAAGCTACTTAAAACCGAATAAATCTCGCCTATCCTATACACATGACACGACCGTTTAGCAGTGGGCAGCTCCGGTGACATTTATGGGATTCGGTTCAACGGTGGAAAAACATGTCGCGAAGTGGCAGTCAACATGTGGGCTACACGTGTGTAAGCCTGGGATTACTAGACAACTATAGACTGGAACGGATTGAAACACAGCAACTTCGAATGTATATTATGTCGGTTCACATTCAGTCAAATCTGTACAATTATCCTTGCATTGGGGTAGAGACATAATGTTGCTGAATGTGTGAAAGATGGTAGTAGAACAAGGTGAGACTATTTCAATAGTTACATTGACTAAGACCAGTTTCTTTAACCAGGGTCATTTATTCAGCCCAATAATATGAGGCGTATGGAAGTTGGATTAAGTTTCGAATCTTCAGATTGCTTCTGACTTTCTCAGGGTCAACCGGCTAACTTCAATGTAACGTATAAAACCCGTAATTTACTATCATCACTTATTCGTTTCTGCTTATTAACGATTTTATAACATTTAAGTAACACTATGACTATGGAATAGATCATTTATGTACTTATATGGGTTTAACGGTTTGATTTTATGCTACTTAGAAGTATTAAATTGTTTTCCTCCAGTAATGTGTTAATATACAACATAAGTTATTGTATTCCTTGTTAAAGCCTTCTTAATTTCTTTTTTTGGCTTGGTTTTAGTTAACTGGTTTTTGGAGTTACTGTCTCAAAGAATTGTCCATTGACAGATGAATTGCGGTGCCTAAATTATTTATTACCTACTACCATTCTCAGATTACATTTCGTTTTTAATAAGACGGGTTGTTCTTTACAAATGACCAAACTGTTTATTTCATAGCTGTAAAACTTTTAGAAATTGTTCATTGACAGCCTAGTAAGACTAATGTTTTATTCTATAACTTAGCCTTCGCATGGCTCTATCCCCCTTATTCAGGGGTTCGAAGTTACTACGTTACGTTTAGCATATAAACATTAATTTATTAATTAGTTACAGAGGAATCAGCAAGAATCAACAGTGTTTACATCTTGTAGGTTGACAGCTTTGAACTAAAACTTTGAACTAAAACTTTGAAGTGGATATGTAATGTCCAATCAACGGCGGAACTACCTGTTCTTCAGTGGTTTTAGAGGACTTTAAATTTTGGGCACATTTGCGAAACACGGGTAATGGACACTAGTCACCCAATAATTACGGGCACGTTGACACACCCAATTATCTACTGATATATTTACGGATATTTCAACACGAAGAATTCAGTTTCAAAACCACCAGTTTACATCCTCCGCGGATGTTGAACACATGAAGAGGTAAACTACTAACTATCACGAGCACTCGCAAAGTGCCGTGTTGGACAGGCTATTTACACAATAATATTGCCGAGCGGAGCCAATTAGTTGGGCTGAGCGCTACCCGAGACCGGCGTACAACAACATAATTCAGCGGGAGAGGGTCAATTAATTTGGCGGGAGTTATTGTGAACATCTCGACTGATTTGTCCCGCGTTGAGCGATTTACAACCATGTGGTAAATTTGTGGATGTCTTGATTTGGTCGTATTGATAATTAATTACCTATCTTGTTGCATATTCGAGGAGGTTTTAGTGAAATTTCTCTATGAGAGAAATTTATTTTTGTTTTTATATTGATGGACCTTTGATAATGAGGTTCCGAACCACCAAGTCGTGGCGTTTATATATCTATCTATATATAAAGCTCAAATACCCCTGACTCATTCATTCATTCATTCACTCACTCATCACGAAATCTCAGAAACCATAAGACCCAGGAACCTGAAACTTGGCAGGCATCTTCCTTTTGGGTAGTAGACGCTCACTAAGAAAGGATTTTAAGCATATTTCCATCGGGATGAGCATATTTGAACCTGGGACCTCAGGGACAGAAGTCTCTAACCTCTAGACTAGCCACACCAAATCTAATATAAATGTAACCATATCTCCTATCCGATGTACAATAAAAAGCTAAATATCGAATCCCAAGACTACACGTTGTCTTTGGTGTCACATTTTTCTCACAAACAAGTTGAAACCTTACCAAAAGAAATGGACAAACCTTATCCAGCTTGAAATTTTAAAACTCAACAACTCATTCATTCAGCTAGATCAACAATATACATGCATCAGCCAAATCAAATTTACTAAAACTGACTATTAACTAACTTGAAAAATATACATTAAAATTCACGAAGACAAAAAATGCGCGAAAAAAGCACAGCGCACAAAAAGTCAGCGAGAAATGCGCGGGCACCGTAGTAGCCTTTACAACAATGACTTCAAGTGCCTTTTTGAAACATCCCGGATTTGATGTGGAATTGATTTGAGGAGGGAGAGCATTTAAACAGTTTGATGGCATTGTAAGTTAGATGTCTTTCGAAGAAGGTGGTTTAATGGGCTGGAATTCTCAGATTGAAGTTATTGCGAAGCAGATATGAGTGGGTGGTTGTGGAGTGGAAATTAGAATAATTTGACGTTAGGAAAGTGAGGACTTCCAGAATGTAAATACAAGGATAAGTTAGAATTGCAGATGATTTAAATACAGCTCGCCAAGTAAGTTTGTAGGGAAGGCCGTGAATTATTCTGATAGCTCTCCTTTGAAGGCGGAAAAGGAAAGGGTTCTTGTGCTTTCACCACCCCATAGTGCAACTGCATAATATGGGTGTTCTTTAACTTAAACGGTGTTCTTTTTACATCTATAGGGTCAACGTTTTTAAAGTGGTTGTGTTTAATCATTGTTTATTGCACCGTCCCCTAAACTTATAAATGTGCCAGCCTGTTTCAATATCGTTCGAAGTATACCTATTGAACAAGAATTTCAATATTTCAACCGCTATTTGGTGGAACCTGCTTTGGAGGTTCCGGCTTGTCAGAAGTCGTGGCCGTAAGTATGAACAATCGTTTGTTTGAGACATAGGCCTATGTTTTATGGTTTTACCTACGGTTGAAATGGTATTCTAAAACGGGTCCGAAGTTCTTTCCAGCTATTTTAAAACCAGTCCTAATACGTAAAACCACAGTAGTTCTTCAAATATAATTATGAACGAAATATCTGCTCCAACACAACGTGGTCCATAAATCTCTCTCATCGAGGGACAAATAAGCTGTAGAACGTGATATGTCCTGATAGATAGCGAGGACTAATGCGTCGATTGATATATCAACTGATGTTGGAAGCGCGCCGATCATGGGACATATCAATTAAGTGCCGTCTACAGACAAAGATTGGTGTCGCGCCAAAATCGGGTCCACGAAAATGGAGGGAATCCAACCTTTATATTTATTCACTGTTACCTTTTTAATCTTGACAACGCCTTCGGTTGTGTATGCGGGTACGTGAAATTTTGGGTCATTATTAAATACTAAGCTGCACAACTTAATTATTCGTTGGATAAATACTGCAATATTCATCTTCAGTCTGAACACCTAAACAGACACTTATTATGTAAAACTTCCACACACGACCGATCCTGAACGGTGATTTATTGTTGATCTGCCGGAAGATCAAGATTAAAGATTAAAGGTCCTGCCCTATATTTTTCATAAGCAATGAAGGTGCTACTTCTACTTTATATTCTATACATCACTTTATAATTTCAGATAGTGATTTCATTGCCCAGTTCACTGAATTGAGGATAGTTTTCAGAGAGTTCATACTCGTTGTAGACAGATATAAAAGGGTACACGAGTTGCAAAAGTAGGGTACTCACAATATACTGGTCTGGCTGTGTTTTCGGATTGCTCTGGCCAGCGGGGTGGAGCCCCCGGGCCCCAGAGTCTGCATGCAGGATGTCCTCAAGACTCTCAATGTAGTCGATGGCGTTCCTGAGGATTTCTACCTTGGGCAGTCTTTGGCTCGGGTTTGAGCTTGTGCGTCTCTTCAACACCTCGAACGCCTCGTTCACCTGCAGAGAAAGACGGGTTGATGTTGGAAGCGAAATGTCATGGTAGAAAATATGTGTTTTGAAAGACATATCAGTGTGTTTTGTTATTTTGATTGATTATTTGTTCAAGACCAGCTGTTGGTTGGTTAGTGATATCAAAAGCAATAAGCAATAAGCATTTCCTACAGTCACCTGACAAAGTGGGCGTCCTTGCACTGATTATAGTTGCTAAATGCTGCATTTACTTACTTTTGCCGCACTCCAGTATTCCAACCAAACATCACAAAGTGGCGTGCTTTTATTAGGCACGTAATCCGTGTACGCTTGAAAATAAGCTGGCAACACTTAAGGTTACTGATCAACTATTGCAGTGTTTCCCATTTCGTTCAACATTTGGATTTAACCTAACCTAAAACGTGTTGTTTAGTGTTTGAAAGACTAATTATTACTATGCTCTGTAATAACTGTAGGAAAAATAAAATGTGTAACACTCGAGAAACTCTCCACACTCGCCTGCAGCTTGTGCGTAAACATGACTCTCATGACCAGCAAAGTGCCACTTCGCACACTACTATTAGTTACACAAATAACTATAGACTAAAAGTCTAGTAAAAAATGTACTGGAGCCATCCTCTAAGTCTGATTCAAAACCATAAAATACCCTAAAGAAAAATCATTAGTCAAGTTTAAATTGACACTCTATCTTAACAAGTATTATTGATTTTAATGTGGAAACTTATTTTTCCAATCTACTCAAAGGGTTGCAAGTTTACCTTCCTCAGCCGTCTCCTCTCTCTCAGGGTCGCCGCTTTTCTCCTGTCAACTGTCACAGTCTTCCTCTTACACGCCTTGCAGGCCCACAGCAGACATCGCCGCTGATCCGGGCCATGTGGTAGGCCTTCGCCATTCTGCAACACCAGGGCGAGAATGTTAAAGACTAAACAGCAAACCTGTTAACCTAAAATCAGCGAGTCTCAAAATGATTCGTCAGGGGATTTTAGTCGCATGAAAATCAACACTCCCAAGCTTGAATATAGGCGTATGAGGAAAAATAATTATTTCGTAGTGTCCTACCAAATTATTTTTGAAACTTTTAATTTTCTCTAGCGTGTTCAGCAAAATAACTCAGACTCAAGCAACTCGTTCAGGTTCACGTTCTGTGTAGGTTTCAGCAGAACACACAACAAACTGATATCCAACCATGCTCATGTCTGCACACCTCAACCATAACTGTGTCTGAAAGAGTATACAAATTCATCTGAAAAAATACTGTGATTAAAATTTTCTTATGACTTACAATGAAGAAAACTGTATTTCCCCCTCAAGAGAAACAAAGAGTATCGTGTAATAAATTAATTTACATTAAAATTTGAAGTAAATACAGTTTATATAGTAAGAACAGTTAATTTTTCTCTTTGCTGCCTCTTTAGCAATATGTTCTTTCAAAGCATTCAACAGCTGATACAAGTTTTTGTTGATTATTCTCAATTTGATGTAAAACAACCCAAAACTTGTTATCTCTAAAACGAATTTGTTCAATAATGTTTGATCAGAAACTAGAATCAAAGAATAATAATTGTAAAAGCAGAGTAATGAGTAAGACTAGTGAGAAGAAGGGAGCAGCATCGGAGAAGAAGGGAGCAGCACCGACTTTACCAATACCTAATAATGGTAAATCAAAGCTCACAAGTTCAACTGATTCAAAATTACCCGTTTTTTGCAACGCAAGAAAGGCTCATAATTGCTGTACACCATCTTCTGAATTAAAGAAGCCTCTCTCATCTCTTGGAAGAAAGTCTCTCTCCCTTGTGGATCTAACACCAAAGAAGCAGAGAACGACAGCCAAGTCTCGAAAGATAACCACCATGGACACAAATATGCAAATGGAATCAAAACTGCAGGTCTCATTCTTAACCAATAAGGAGTCAGAGTTGGCAAGAACAGTTTGCAAGATGTTCATTCTGAATGCTTGGAGACATCGTATCATGCAAACAACTTCTCTACAAACTCAACTGACGAAAATGGTCAACGAGGTAGACAATCTAAAACTTCAACGGATTGTTTTAAATGACCTGTTGAAATCCGAACAAGATAGAGTAACAAGCTCAATGGGAGAAACAGCTTGTCTAAAAACTTGTCTTGAGAATTGCCAGAAAGAAAATGCCCTCTTGCAAAACGAAAATAATTATCTGAAAACGGAGAAAAAACTTTTGCAAAACAGAGAGACAGAAATGATATCCGAGATGAAAATTATGAAAGATGAATTAATTTTGACATCCGAGCAAAACAAATATCTTAGAAGAGATTCCGACGACTTGGCTAAAACTGTTTCAGAGTGCAAGCAAGAAAATATGGAACTTCAAACCCGACTTAGTAAAGTTTCAGTTCTTCTAAGAGAAAAGGAGATAAAATTACACGAAATGCAAATTACAAATTCCAATTTACTTTCTAGGGTGTCCGAACTAGAAAAAACAAATAAAAAACTTATTGAAGAAAACAAAAGTAAAGAAATGAAGATCTATGAACATGAAAAGATAGAAAAGGATTTAATAGGAAAGGTGAATGTTTTTCAGATTATATACTCTAATCAGAACGAAACGATTTCAAACTTGAAAAGTATTTTATCTGAACTGGAAAACAGGTTGAAGAAACAGACTAAATATTTTGAAAACTTTAGATATATGGTTGAAAAGTCTGCAGCTGAGAAAGAAGAATATGTTGAAAACTGTAACCAACAGAGAAATAGAGAGATCTTTGAAGCAATTAAAAAATCATCAGTATATTTATCATTTAACAATCCCAATCCTGACATTCAAATCAACCCATTATTTTTGTGAATTTGTAAGTCATTCTAATAGTTTAAAATCCTTATCCTTTATCATCAAACCAATATACCTGAAATATCTACAAATTATATTATTCGTTTAAAAACATGTATAGCTTTAGTAAGTGTAATCATTAAAAATGTAATTTAAAACCTAATAGGCTTTCTTTGGAAATATTGAAATATTTAGGTTATTAGTACTAAAGCAAACTAATACTGGCATTACCTTTAACTATTTGTTTTTGGTATGACTATTCAATCCAAAATTCGATTGAAAATATATAGTGTAAATTGCTAAATTGTGTAAGGAGAAGCGGATTGGAGTTGACTACGGTAGCCTACCCTCATTAGATGACGCATAGCAAAAAAAAAAAAAAAAAAAAACTGATCACGACAATCTACACATTTGAAAACTGTACTAAAACATAGAATTGTGTTGAGCTGTGATGTATCTTTTACTTTACTAATTGGTTTAAACACAAGCCAATGCCTAGGTATATCCAGCGCCAGTGGTGGAGGACAAATGAATATATACTGGTTTATAAACGTGTTCATTTACATATTAATAACGAATCATAATCACGTAACTTGCTTTACTTTAAGTAAATCTTAAAATGTAACTCAAATTATACTTCAAATATAGCAACAATGGTGAAAAATGCAAGGATGCTTTTTGAAGTATATTGTATGACATTCCAAGAAGTATGGAAAATGTTCTGTTATGATTGAGGCAATGGGAGGATGATGGGATGAGTTTTCACCTGATGATATTAAGGAATGGTTTTATGTTGTTTACTTTCATTATATTGAAAGAGCCTTAGCGGAGATTGCTATTACTCCTCGTGCGGTAATGTAAAATAAAAGTAATTAGAGATTCGGTGACTCCCGAATCCAGTGTGATCGCGTCCCAGTGCCATAGTCCAGTCATTTTTGGTAAAAATACACCTCTACCTGGAAATAATTCCCTAAGTTACACTGTAGTACTAGTACTACACATGTGAACAGTTTCACCACTTAGGGAATTATTCCCACCTAAAACCCCAATATGACTGGACTTGTATGACTTGCTTGATACATTCCACACACAACTGAGGTCCACGAGACGAACAAATGCAAGGTTAAAAAGGCCCAAGGGAAAGTCTTAAACAAATTGCACTGCATCAATTGTTCAATCAACGATGACTGCCACGACTAACGTTTACAAGTTGTAAGTGGGCTATCGGTCCTACTAACTTTCCAGCTCATTCAGTAACCTCCTGATTTTACCCCACAAAGTTGCAAAGATATTTGATATCACCACATGTTACCTGATGATGGTGGGAGGCAAGGTGAGGTGCCAAAACGTGAGGGATGTGTTGCTCCTCTGACGTGGCGCTTGAAGCATCCTCCTCCTCATCGTCGTCCTCCTCCATACTTGCACTTCCCCTGGAGGAACATTAACTCAAATTACATATTCAACTACTCAATACTTAATTGTATTTGTGATAACATTATTTCTTGAGAAAAACGTTTAGTCTACTTTATATCTACAGAAAACCGAGTTGATTTAAAACCGATTCCACGTGTTCTTACAAATTAATGTAAATTACAGTCGATCTTGTTCTGATTGCAAGGCACAAGCTAAGGAATTTTGAGGTCAATCAATCAATAATTGAGATGTGGACACCAGCTACGTGTGCATTTTAACCCAAATATGCGTGAAGGGTGAGTGTAGAATGGAGTGATGTGTAGCTCTGTTACCGACTAAGGCCAGCTGTTTCATAAGTCAAGAAAGTGATAGAAAGAATGCTGGTTATAGCATTCCTTACAGAAAATTCTTAGCCTAATCGAGCACAATTTTTGCAATATAATTGCATTTTAAATCAGATTCGTACTATAGACATTTGTCAATGTTCGTACCCACTTAATGTCCTGCCACGTGGTGTGTTCTTTGGTACAAGCAGAACTCGTCAGTATGTCTGCAAGGTTGGTAAGTTTGCCTAGGTTTTCAGAAAGATTATAGTCTTCAACCTTGCCTACCTTGAGTTAGGGATCCTGGAGTCCCAGGGACGCGAGGCAGGTCCTGGACTGTGGCCGTACTCGCTGCTGGACTCTCCTTCTCCTGTGGGACTTACACTGGACTGACGTACCGCGCCCTGGAACAACACAGCAAAACAGTTTGTGAAAACTGTCGAAGCGCTATAAATAAACACATAGCAAGCAAAGTCTTTTCAAGTGAACGTAAAATGCTGACAAAAACGCTGAATATGAAGAAGATGTGCTTTGGAAGAACACTAACACAAATCAAAAGAAGTCACCAAGGCAAAACTGATCATAAGACGAAGTCGTCGGGCAATGTGGTAATTATATTGCTTTAAACCCTACCTTTACAACCCAGAACATTTAAATTCCCAAGGGATTTAGTCAAAGACATTAAACTAGATCCGTTTTAAATATTACTTTAGCCTAACAGAGGGCTACCATTATCTCATAGCTAAAGAAATTAGTGATTGATGGGATTTGAACCACGGTTCTCGTGGACCAAAGTCTCGCACTCTACCACTAGATCATCGTCCCTCATTATATCAGGAAACAGTAAATGAGCCACTGTTGGCTTCTTCAGCCAGCCATCTGGATCTGAGAAATTTCAAGCTGCTAAGACCATCTGTAATTTACATTGTACTTACGGCAATACCACAACGGCAAACAGGGCAATGGAATCTTATCTTAAAATCAAGTTTTAAAAATGCACCTCTCTTTGAAGGTTCGCTGTTCGAAGAAGAACTATTAGTTGAATCACAACCATGTGATTTACCGTTTGAAACTCAATCATTGTGCAATTATCCAAGTCAAGAAGACGAATAAACGTTTAGCGTGGACAAGTTAGTTGTGCTTTTACAATTAAACTAGTGGCTTGTAGGAGAAAAACCCCTATATATATTCTAGTAATTATTTTGAACAAATTATTAGTCTCATGGGTTACTCTACCTTGAATTATTGTTTAACATTTTTGTATATTATAATATGTATAATAGTTATTACATTCCAGCATAATGAATTTTGATGTCTGCTCTGTGTAAAATAAAAATTCCAAAGGACTGTTTATGCGGTGTGTTTATAATATAAACTTTCTATATTATATTTTTACATTATATTATATTTTAAATTTTTATACATTATATTATTTCTATATTATGTTTTTACACTAAAACACAAAAAAAATTTGAAAAAAGTATAATTCAGCTTTATAATAGTATACATATTACAGTACATATTTTACCATATGCTTTAAATAAAGTTAAACTATTTAAATGTGAATTATTTTATTCCGTAACAACCTTTTGGAGCATAATTAAGAAAAATGAATAATTTTCCCCAACATTTCATGCACACACCTTTAAATTGAGACCTCTCCCAGCTTTCTACGGCCTCCCGTTCGCTCACAATTTCATTGTAAAATTTTGGGCTTAAGGAATTAGATATATAGATATTTATTTAACTGATTAAACCAAAGTTGCTAAAGATTGCCTCAGTGCCTCTGGGATTAAGTGTTGGTAGGAGAGAGCCAAGTAAAATAATTGGTTAAACTCAAAACTATTTTCAGAACTATTTAGATCAGAACTATTTTCACCTATATCAAGTAATCCCCATTGTAATCTTTGCTCAATAGTAAAAACTGATGTTTTAGCGAATTTCCCATATAGGGAATAAGCTATTACCGCAGTACTCATGGTAAGACCTGGACGCGGGACCGATTTTTTTTTTCGTTTTGAGGTCCCTAGAGGCCAAAAACACCATCCGTTCAAATTCATATATATATATATATTTATATATATATATATATATGTGTCCGTCAGCACGATAACTCGAGCAAAAATGATCCGATTTTGATGAAATTTGGTACAAACGTGTAAACGTACGTTTATTCGAACGAGTTCGCGATCCAGCATGATCGGACTATGGGAACGGGGGTTTACGGGGGGTTTTATGGGGTAAAAATAGGTTTTTCCCATTTTTGACCCAAAAAACATAAAATTTAGTAATTTCTTTCCAAACCATTTTGTAGAGCTTAAAAAAACAAATAATTTAGTATATTGAAGCGTTATTATGCGCCTAATGGTTACGGAGAAAATTCCAAAAAATTGTAAATTAAAAATTCCCATGTTATTCTTATGGAGAATAAGTAAACTGTTGTAGTTTGCTTGTTTGTAAACATATTTTGATCAAATTTGGAAAATGTTTTTATTTCTTACTAACAATTCACGTTTTACAAAAAAAAACAGTTTTACCCTCCCTGATGCAGCAAACCTAAGTACTTGTTAAACTAATTCTATTTAAATCAAGAATAAATGTTATATTTTTAAGTAGACATTTCAGTGTAAATCCGATCAGTCAAATGGAAATTCGCTTAGTCTGCAGGTTTGCTGCGGCGGGGATATTTCCCTTTGTACTGTATTTTTATCATTTGCTAGTAAACTGTGGATGGCTTGTTATAAACACATGTTACAAGTATTTGGTTTACTTTTTTTAACGAATTTCCCCTATAGGGAATAAGCTATTACCGTAGTACTCATGGTAAGACCTGGACCCGGGACTGATTTACTTTTTCGTTTTGAGGCATGGTGGAAGGAAAAAACATGGTTTTGAGGTCCCTAGAGACCATAAACACCATTAGTTCATATATATATATAAAACATTCATATATATATATTCATATATATATATATTTATATATGTGTCTGTTAGCGCGATAACTCGAGGAAAAATCATCCGATTTTGATGAAATTTGGTACAAACGTGTAAACCCTACGTTTATTTGAACGAGTTCGCGAACCAGCATGATCGGACCATGGGAACAGGGGTTTATGGGGGGTTTTATGGGGCAAAAATTGGGTTTTCCCATTTTCACCCTACAAACTTAAAATTTAGCATTTTCTTTCCATGCCATTTTGTAGAGCTAAAAAATAACAAATAATTTAGTATTTTGAAGGTTATAATACGCCTAATGGTCACGGAGAAAATTCCAAAAAACTGTAAATTTAAAATCCCCATGTTATTCTTATGGAGAATAAGTAAACTGTTGTAGTTTGCCTGTTTATGATTATATTTTGATCAAATTTGGAAAATGCATTTCATACTAAACTATTAACATTTTACAAAAAACACCTTTTTACCCTCCCTGTTGCAGCAAACCTAAGCACTCGTTAAATTAATGTTATTTAAATAGGAAATAAATGTTATATTTTTTAGGGAGACATTTTAGTGTAAATCCAATCAGGCAAATGGAAATTCGCTTAGTCTGCAGGTTTGCTGCGGCGGGGGTATTTACTTGTTATTTTGTTCAACCAACATAGTTACTCATAAGGCCAATGTTAAATTTTTAAATTTTCAAATGAGGTTTGTAGTAATATACGAATTTTCCTGTGGTATTTTCCTAAGTTAATGGTAGTTAGTAAAACACATTATCGTAAACCTGAACTCGAACGGACAATCGAGTCAAAAATTGCAGCCGTTAAAATATCTTTTGAGTCTGTCAATTTGAATTTTCGAACGGCTGTCATTTTTTACTAAGTGGTTCTTTTGAGCTCAAATTTGCGGGATTGTATTCTACTAATAAGGACCTTAATTTGATTTGCATGTTGACCTATGCTTAAGTTTGTGAGTTTTATCCAACGAGCACATTGCAAAATCACTAAATCTTCGAACAGCTTTCATTTTTGACACGGTTATTTGTTTGAGTTCGGGTTTGCAGCAATGTGTTCTACTAATAAAGACCTTTACTTTTATATCAAATTATTTAAAACCCTTGTCTGACTCCTTGTGGGCCGACCCGCTCAATGAATAGAAAACTAATAATAGCTTTCAAAAAGTAGACAGTTATGGTTATTATTGGTAAACCAATAGCCAATTGAGTAGTCTCATCAATTTATCTATGAAGGTAAAAAATATATTACACCATTCCGGAACTTTTCAACCACACTGTATACCTAAATTCTAAGTGACATCAATGTTTTTGAAATGAGTAAAATTGGTATAGTTTTATTGAAGCACCGTTGTTTATTGTCTATTTTTAATAATTTTAGTTCTAAGATATTAAAAATTGATATGACCTATGCAAATTTTGTTCGAGTAAATGTAATTTTTATTAACACATTTTTAGTTCTCAGTGTGTTTTAATCGTTTTTAATTCAATTTTTACAGCATTTTGAAAATGTTAAAATGTGATATCAAATTTTGAAGAATTTCCCCTTGTTTGAATTTATTTAAACTGTTTATTACTGTTTTTTTGTCTTTGCATTAAAACTTCATTTTTGTACTCTTTTGTTTTCAATACAAATGTTATGCTGTAAGTTTTCATTTTCTTGTGTTAAACAATGCTAATTTATATCATAAAGCTGTGATGTTCGTTAGAGGGGAAATTATGTTAGGATTTTAATTTTATAATGATTAGTTTTTGAAGTCAAACCTAAACCGATGGTTTACAAGTTGTTTTTCATTTTATAGAAATAGTCAGTAACAAATTGTTTTAAGGTAATGCAGGAGCGCGCTGGGTTTAGTGCAATGTTGTTAACGTTTACTGTGGGTTTTATTTCGATCGGTTGCATTTAGTACGTTAATGTCAAACATTTTACAGTTTTTTTTGTTTTTTTTAACAAAAGTCACATTTTTTTCAAATTGTCAAAAATTGTTTTATTTCATTTTTTTTACTTAAAAAAACGGACATACCTAATTTTTGTTACAGCCATCGTGTAAAGCTAAAATTATACAGTTTTGTATATTAAAGCATTGATGTATGATAAAAGGTGACGGATGAATTTCAAAAAATGTACATTTACAATTGTATGTTATTGTTGTGAAGAAAATAAAAAATATCGTAGTATTCTTGTTTATGAACGTGTTTTGATCAAATTTGGCAAATTTATTTATACTATTAGCATAATTAGTCGTTATTTAAATATGAAAAAAATGTTTCTAATTTTTGTAACAATCTGCGAGTTTAATGTAGTAGAGGTATTTTATTGCAGATTACAGGTCTCGTGTTATTGTTAATTAATGCGTGATTACATACTTTTGTGCTTCCTTGCTTACCACCTCTAAAAAGATAAAAATTATGCTCAACGTTTACAAATAGTAAAACAAAAAAACAACGAGTTACACTTTTACCGCAAAGCCCGTAGATGCCGTATCTTGTTTTAAAATTGTTTGCTATTTCCAATGAAGTTGATTTTCAACACTTTTTACTTTTTCCGTTTTTTATGAGAAATGTGATGGTCCAAACTTTGGTCTTGTTCTTGTTGTAAGATAGCTCCAGAAATGTTATCTGAGGCCATATTCCTTGTTTAAGACCAAACTTTACTTGCTTTTACTCACATATTTCGCAGCGTACTGAGAATAATTGATCCTGGAAGGGTACGGGACGCGTAGGTTCCTGTGGGACTCTCTGTACCTGTCGTATCCCTCTCCATCCCTAGGGAACTTATTTTGCAGCATCATGTTCTCCCGTGCAACACATCACACTAACTCACATCGTACATAATTTTTATAAAATATTTCGGTTGGTAATATTTGATCAGTTTGTCAGGTGGTTGTCTGACACTTGGCGACACGTCGACACGCTCGTCACGCCCGTGTCCTACACGCGTGTTTCACGGCGGGTCCACGACAGTCACTGACTCCGCTTGGCGACGATTTTTAAAATAGAACCAAAAGCCCCGCCCCCATCCCCACAACATTCGCTCATTTATTAGTTTTTTCATTATTATCAATTCTTCTCTACAGCATACAGTATCACGACTATATAATAGTTATTTATTATGGTGAAAAAACTACATTGCAACGCAAACTTCATTGGACAGTTCATATTCAAATTAACTTTATGTTAGCACAAAACCTATTTGACTTGATTAAAGTTCATGAACAGAGTTTTCATGGCCGTGGGCAAAAATTTAATCACGATTTATTACTCCGAATATTTTTATTACTCCGCTTTTTGACACCGACACACTAGTGCGTATTTTATACGATTGAAGGATGAGTGTTGAAAGCATAGGATGGTACGGTAGCTTTGTTACTGATTAAGATCAGCTGTTTCCTTAGTCAGAACCATTTATAAAGAAAGACCATGGAAAGACCCAATTATCATAGACAACAAAGTCCAATTATAAACAACCAAAAAGCCTCCGACTTTTCTCAGGACCAACCCGGTATCTTATAGTTAGGAGAGCTAAATAAGTTTCCAGTGGTCCATCGTTAGATTTTATTTATCTGAAAGATCACAAAAAAGTTAAAGGTAATTTTTTGTAACAAATCTATACATCAACAGGCAAGCATGTTTTTTAACCCGTTTTTCTCAGATCGTGCGCATCGCAGGGAAAATCTATGCATACTGTTAGAAAGATATTTTCCTGTGGATGTGCAGAATCCCTTCATAAATTGAAATAGGCTCAAAATAGGCACAACAAATTAATAACTCTACATATTTGAAGGCAAGCACCATCCTCGGCTTCGTAGACAATTTTTATTTTAATGTTAGCCTATTTAAACCTTTTTCCTGTTTGAAACTTCAGACAGTGCAAAAAATCAAAAGTTACACAACTTTTCAAGGGATATTTATTTAAATCCGATCCTAGGGGATTCCTATCCCTAAATTGCCTGCACAGGGAATAAACATCCATAAAATACAATTTCTCCCACATCATTGTCAACTATACAGTTATGTCAGTTTTGACGCCAACTTTACGAAATGCACATTTTGTAATTTGTTGCAATACATTCTTTATCTTTGATTCTTATGTCCCAATCCGTTCGACATTTTGTTTGAGGCAGTTTAGGCCATAGCATTTCATGGGTCAGTTCAAGTGGCGACTACTTGCTATGCATCGGTGACAAATCTGTCACAACCGGAAGCCGAAGGTCTCAAAAGAAGCCGACCAGGAAGCGGGAAGTTCCAGATGGCCAAGGGACGAGGATGTGGCATGTTGGCCAATATCGCCGCCCCACTGGAGTTTAGGGGTCCTCAGGACCCACCGGAGGGTGCTTTATCACTCATTTTTTAAATGATATCACTCTATCACAGCAAAAACCCATGGTCATTTAAAAAATTGTAATTGTTGGTTGAAATTGGACGCTGCACAGCTTGAGACCTGTAATTCTAAACGGTTGATATAATGCAGGATGATCAGTTACTCCAAAGTTTTTTTACTGTGTTTTTACCGAATTTTCCATTGGTTTTACCATTGCTAAAGCCCCAAAAATATAATTTTTCAATTTCTCTTCCATCTATTTTTAGAGCTTAACAAACAAATAACTAGTATACTGAAGTGTTGTTGTATGCCTACGGTTTGGCGAACATTCCGAAAACCTGTAAATTAAAAATACCCATGTTATTCTAATAAAGAATAATTAAACTGTTGTAGTTTACTTTTTTAATATATTTTGAACGAATTTGACATTTTATAAAATTTTAATGCTTGCCTATTAATATATAGATGGCTGGATAATAATATTACTACAATTACTTGAATACAAACACAAGTTTTCCTCGACGTAGTGTTACTTAATATGCGGCTCATTGAGCCGCACGGGTTTCCTAGTATAACTCTATTACATTATAATAGTTGGTGCGTTTGTATCATAGATTAGACAGACTCCCTCTTAGTATGCTTATGCAGCCCTAGAGCTGGATAAGTAGTAGCAATTTTGGCTTCAAGATAGTGATGCAGGCCAAAAATTTAAAATAATGTTTAATAACTGATATAAACTTTTGCAATCTATTACATACGATTAACTTTAGGTTCCATCATAACATTTCATATTTTCATTGATCTAAGAAATCGGAAGTGAAACATTACATCGATACAAGCTGATGTTCCAATGATGTAGTCTCCTAAGACAAAGGTTCAGCCTTCTTATCTCCAGTTCACCCCTGATTGCAAGGTGATGTCAAGGGAGGATGTCTAAAATCTGTAGTCACAACAACCACATCTGCACTTGGCAGTAGGAGCATCTGTCACTAGGGGGCGTGATATACCAGTCAGAAGATCTCTGGTCGTCATTCACACCATGCGCTGTTGAATAATCGAAGAAAACCACACAGGAGATCTAAATACTCTATGTTTGGAATCTATTACAGCAGAGTATTTTGTAACAAATCCCTCGATAGCAAGAGCATCAATTTTGTATAGAGTTGTTTACAGTTTGAATCATAGAATCTGCCGTCAATTAGTTAACTAAGGCGTTAAGTGAAATGGTTTTCAACATAGAAATGGTTCTTTTAATCTTAACGGCCAACAACCCGTATGTTTTACAATGGTAGATCAGTACATATCACCTTTGTACTGTACGGGCTCACTGCTTGCTTTGCTGTAAACGATCCACGCACGGGCGGTTAGTCTATGTGGACCTAGGAGGATTTTTTTAATCCTCCTAGATGTGGACGGGCAAATGCAAGGTTTAAAGAGGCCGCCAACCTCTAAAAAATATAGTTTGAAACCAAGACGAGCCCTTTTACATCTAGTTATTTCTAACCTCAATAAGAAGTTCACTATAAGATCGTTCCTTTACTGTAGCCCTATTTTAGCTAAATAACGTATTTATGTTAAGTACTACCATAGACTAATGTTTTATCTATCTATATAAATAAAATTAGAGTTTTGTCTGTACATTGCTCAGAATTATATACTTTTAGGTTATTTTTACGTTTTATACATTAAAGAAGCAGAAACGAGTCTTATCTCAATTTCTGTCTGTCTGTCTGTCTGTCCCTTTGTCTGTAACACTCAAGATGGCATTTTACGCAATCTTCTCCGTGAAAACCAGAGTACATATCAAGATCCAAGTCATTTTAATGTATTCACTGGATTGGCGAGAGTGTCTTTAGTGATTTAAATATAGCCTCACTACTTTGTAAATAAAATTACGGACGTTCAAAAATGCAGTTTTGTGCGATTTTTGTCAAATTTTCGTTCAATTTTTATCACATAATCGTCTATGAAATAACGAACAGCTGTTCGGATCAAGATTATTTTTTCTAGCTGTCAATGACATGTTTACAAATGTTGTTTACAAATACCGCAACTATTTCGAATCACGTTTTGAAAGCAAATCCCAACCAAGTGAGATTAAAAACGTTTTTCTTACATAACGGATTTAATTAATCGCAAGTGCAATAATATAGTCTAATAGTGTAACCGTAAATGAAATTAAATAACTAGACATCGTCCAAATCGGAACCAGAAATTCTTTGAGTATAAAATGTTTCTTGAGTTTTGACAACCAGAAAGAAGAAGACCTTGAATCAGTGTTGTATAGGGCTGTGACACTGAAATGATCGTCGCCAATAGCTTACAAAAAAGGTTTCCACTCATTGACGGCGCTTCAATGGCGGTTGTGTAAAGTATAAAGTAAAAAATCACAACTGCAGTGGGTGATTGTAACAGAGGTTTAACAGAGGAAGTGCTAAACTCGCTTTTCCAATGTGTCACTTTCTGTTTCTACTCACCGTGTGATGCAATCGCTGGACCATACAGCCAATAGGCCCATTGGCCCATAGCTCATATCTTGGGTACGTAAGCCTACATATTTATTCATAACAACCTTTTTGACGACGATCCTTGATACCGGTACTTTTCCATAGAATACATGGCCTACCTACTTAAAAAATAAAATTACAAATGACCAAAACCCCAACATTGTGTGATTTTCGTCACATTTCCTTCTAATGTTAATAGATATACTAATCATTGTTTAGAGAATGCGTAATCTATTAAATAACAAAAAGTTGTTTGGGTAAGGTTGCTTTTTTTTCAAACTGACACCGATAAGTTTACGCTATAACTTTTTACGAGAAAATCCAAAAGCAAGAGATCAATAACCTCGGGACTAGATATTAATGTATTTAATTGGTCCGATTTACTATAGTTCTTAGGTAGGTTCTTACGTAGGTACTGGTTCTTTTCCTTAGAACCGGTAGTTTACAAATTTGATATCGTTGGTGTTGCACCTTATTTATTAGAGCCGTCCGTATTCAATTTAAGTGATGTCTTAACTCTGTATAAGTTTTGCTTTTTCTGTCTGGATTCCAAATCTTAGCTTACCCGGTATGCTAAGAAAATTATAACCTATTTGAGTAAAACATTTGTTGGGCAAACCATCATGAATTGTTTACGCCTTTATATTGTTTATGTATCAATAGTTCGTGGCCTTTGTTGGATTGTTGTATTGTGTTGTTTTGTTGTATGTTGGTAACGCATTAATGTCCTTATTTCTCAGTGTTTCACGGAATGGACAAGAGCACCTTTGATACTGAAAATGTCAACCGGAATAAAGTGTTAAATGGTGAGGTTGAGGTAGTACTTTAAAAGCGTTTAAGTTAACCGATGTGGAAAGTAACTTTCAATTATAGGCCTACTTTAGGGCTACGCTTCATGGATCTATAAAAGATTTTTTAGTTTAATCATTGGACATATGGACCAACACGATCCGGGTGACATTTAATTGCGAAGCATTTATTTTGGCTTGAACTGTCAGATACTGTATTTGCGAATGTTTATAATATAATAGTTTTGCCAGCATATCTGCAAATATGCAAACTAATTGCTGTTCTTAATCTTAATATAAGAAGGTTTCAACTGACTACTATAAGATCCCCGTGCGTAGAACGGGCACACAGCTAGTGGTACTACTAATCAGGCGTTGAGCTAAAAACTCCAGTAGATTAACACTTTGATCCAAGATAGTCTAAACACTTACTGTATTTTATGTATTTTCCCGGTGGCAAGAACTATAAAATGTTTAAAATTATTATGATTGAACTACTTTACCTTACCCTTACCTTTAATACCTTAACCTTTGTTCTCGCAGATGAATTTAGATTCCTCCAATGTTTAGTTTCCCGTCTCCTTGCGGATGCAACACACTGTTGCGAAATATATTGGAGGAATCTATAAATTCGCATCTGCTAGAACAAAGGCTAAAGGTAATAGTTCAATCATAATAATTAACTAAGAAAAAGATGTACCAACCAACATGCATGTAAACCACTTTTAAAACTATTAAACATTTTTCATGGCATAAACTTATACTTACACCGATTGCATTTATGAAAAAAACTTGATAATACATTTGAGATGTTTTCAAAATTACGTATCTCCTGTTAACGCAGATCTTTTACGGTAGGAAAAACTAAATTTTTAAGTTAAATAGTATGTAAGCAAACTTAGACGATCGATATATTTTTTAAAACAAACATACTTGTAACCAATCAATCAATTTATTGAACAATAATAATAAATACATGCATATTAGACAATAGGTGCAAAAACCATACAAGGCTTGTCTGCACCAACATATTATGAAAAATATTTTTAGTTAATTAATATATAGTCGAGTTCAATCAGCAATCAACACACTTCTATGATTGTCCTATCGTTCCATTGAGTTATCATGCATAATTAAATTATCAAAAACCACTGATATTTAAATTCAAATCTCATGAAAATAACAATATATAAATAGTATTACTAACAATCAATGAACAACAGCACAATAGACTATAACAAATAAATAACAATATCTTATAAAATTTATAAATATAACTAACAAGACAGAAACAACTAACAAACACATTACAATGATAGTTAGAAACAGCTGTTAGTTAAACCACCACTGAAACGTCTTTTATGTTGCTAGCGTCGGCTGCTAGACTAAAAAAACTCAATTTCTAAAAAAACTGAATCCCAAAACTAAAATTATGGCCTCGACATTCCCTAGTTCTCAAAATTATCTTTCTTTCAACACAAAACTCATGAAAATCCTTCAGGTGGTTGATTCAGAATCGTGAAATAAAAAAAAACCCTGTCATGTTTTAATATAAGTTATTCGAGGTGTTAGCCCGTTTACGTACGGGAATCGATATTGTCTACAAAACGAGACTCTGGGGTCACTCGCCTAAAGTCGACAAAATTCTGTTTCTGCAAAAGAAAGCGATGAGGGTACTTAGTGGAGCCCAGGATCTCGCGCACTCCAAACCACTATTTCAAAAAAATACCCCCACCGCAGCATACCCCCTGCAGACTAAGCGAATTTCCATTTGCCTGATTTGATTTTCAATTAAATCTATTCAAATAACATTAGGTTTAACGAGCACCTAGGTTTAGGTTTGCTGCCTATAGGGTAATAAAGTGTGTTTTTTAGTAAAATATTAATAGCTTAGTATAAAATAAATAGATTGGGCAAGTTTGATCCAAATATATGCATAAACAAGCATACTACAACCGTTTACTTATTCTCCATAAGAATAACATGGGCATTTTTAATTAACAATTTTCTCCGTAACCAATAACCATACAAAAACACTTCAATATTACAGGAATTACAGGTTGCAAGTATTTCAATCATTTGCCTCTTGAAGTGAGGCGTTCGCCTTTACCAAAATTCAAAGCCTTTCTAAGTTGTTGGCCTTTAGAAACACCTTTCTTTGACTCTAGTGAGTTCCTTAAGACAGAGGTCCACCTGTAATTAGGTCAAATGCATGGTGTGTGGTTTTTTAAACTGCTTTTTGATTTTTTCTCCAAATGTTCATAGTTTTAATCTGATTTATTTAACTTTTTTATTTAGTCTGCTGTTTAAACTAAGCATAGTTTGATTGTATTGAGTTTCAAATTCAAATTGTTTATTTGGCCATTAAACATTGGCCATTGGCCAAATAAACAATTTGAATTTGAATTTGAAACTCAATGGTTTCATTCATTAGGTTGTGTTTATTTATTTAATTGATTTCTTTATCAGGCTGTGGGATTTCAATTTCAAAGGGATTCCATTATTTTAATGCTGTACAAAACAGTTACATGGTACAAAAATTGCCTCTTTTAAGAGTACATTTTTTAGGTGGAAAAAGAGTGCCGTCTACCGTCTGCCTTTCGTCTGCTCAGACCCCTTCTCTCTATTCTGTCATACAAAAAGGAAAGAAAGGCCCAACATAACGGAATGGGCACACGGAAGGGACTAAGGCTAAAGGTGTAGTGACGTCATATCTCTAGTGGCTAATGTCTTCTCTTGAGGCAACACGATTACCGTAACGAAACGATGTGATTTCAGCGGCGTTCGTGGCATAGTTGGTAGCGTTACGGATTGATGTTCAGGAGGTCCCGGGTTCGAATCCCGCTGGCAGCACTAACTTTTTGTCAACAAATTTTTCATATCAGCAAGTTTGGTTGGTTAGGTTAGGTTATGGCAGTTTAATTTTATAATACTAAATTTTAAAATTAATTTTATAATTAATTAAAAATTAGAAGTAATCATTAATTAGATTTTTATCTTATACAGTTTTTATATTATCAGCAAGTCTGGTTGGTTAGGTTATGTTATGACAGTTTTATTTTAAAAATTAAAAATTTATTTTATAATTTTAAAACAATATTTTATAATCAAAAAGTTAATTTTATAACTAAAAGTAAAAAAATCAACTTAGCGGTTCTAGCGGCGAACGCTGACACTACAAGATATGTTAGCCTTAGTCCCTCCCGTGTGCCCCACCGCCAACATAACATATTGTTTGTTTACAACACGATTTGAAAGTAAAACAAATAGTTTTTCCCTTCGGTAAGGACCTTACCTACAAATTCTGTTTACTTTCTCCGCAAAACTTTAGGTTCTTCTCATCTACAAAAACATCTATTAATAATTTTTAAACTGAGTAAGTAACTTAGGCCTATACCGTACTATATTTTTCTAATTAGGCCACAATGTATAGGACATAGGGAATATCTACGTAATAAGTTACATTTTAAACCTCGGCCTAATCTGAAAATGTACATTTGCTAACCTAATGAGAACACCCAAGAGTATATCATGACAGCGTTTACACTGTGTTAAGTAAATTTAAAACCTTGTCTCCCTTACAACAAAGAGGTTAAATATAGGACTACTGTTACTTTACTGGGCTGCTCTTTACTTTAGGTTCTACACTCATTCGAATGAAAATATCGATCGATATATGGATTATTCGATTATCGTTTGGTTAGTTAGGTAAGGTTAACCTAACCTAACTAACCGAACGATATATCGAATGAAACAATCGAGTAGCCTAATCGATATTTTCATTCGGTTGTTTGTGTAGGACCTAAAGTAAAGTGCAGCCCTTTACTGTAATAACCACACTGGATGTAATCAACCAACTGTTCAGACGTTAGGCCTACTAGCTCAACTGAGTAGTGACACAGTAACTTAACCCTTAGAGTGCCAGGCGAGAAATAAAAGTAACGCTCAAAAAATGCCGATGATTTTTCCCGAAGGTCGCGCTAAAAATGCCGAGCGCGATCTGGCGATTTTTAGGTTAAAATTTCGTAAAAATCGAATTTTCGATATTTCGACCAACGAAAATCGATGTATCGCATCTAGCAACTTTCGACTCAATGTTAATATATGGGTTAAAAGAATCCGAGTATTTATTCGGTTGTTATGACAGCTGTTCGATCATTACGAAACGTCCGGTCAGCCGGACGTTGGCACTTTTGGCTCGTTCTAAAAACGTCCGGTCGGCCGGACGTTGGCACTTTTGGCTCGTTTTAAAAACGTCCGGTTCCCCGGACGTTGGCACTCAAAGGGTTAAAATGCACTTATATTAGGTATCCAAAAAATTGTGAGAGCGCTTAACTTGCGAAGACTAGTGCATTAGGGCCTAATCTAACTTACACGTTTACAGTACCGTAAGCCGTTTGAAAAGCATTTTTATATTGGCTTTTAAGTGACTGAATAAACCAATGACCGGTAAAACCAAGGCCATATATCAGGCATACTACCATATAGAATAACAAAAATCTGATCAATTGAACCCTAATGTCTTCTTTTTTAGATTTGTCTATTTTGTCGTTCAAGAGTATTAGTTGCAAGGCTATATTTTTTACTAACTTAGGCCTTATGAATTTCATTGAACTGAGGTTTCAGAGATGGCTGAAAATATTGGACTGGTCATTCAAGTACCTTCATCCCAAGGAACCACGTCCAGCATTGATATCTCATTTGAAGATATTAAAGAAGAGAAAAAGTTTGTCTTTAAAGATTCTAAATTCCAGGTATAGTAAATATGTATCTAATACCCTATGGCACATATAAGCACCTAATATTTTAATTAATTCAAACTCAAATAAAGGCAGTTTGAAGGTTAACATTATTTTATGCCCTTGTACTGAACACATGCTTAAACTTAGTCCAAATTGTCGTTTAGTGTTATGTATTCTACCTTCTTCATCCAAGTTTCTTGTTTATGGTTAACAAGACCAAGATTAACTTAGTTTTAAATAAAAACAATCTGTAATTTTATAAAAACTAAAAACTGTTATTTTATGTTAGTATGGTTCTTTAAAACAGTAAAACAATGTACCCTACAATAGTTAACCCTCCGTCGCTTGGACCTATTTTCATACGCAACTGGTTGCACTATATCTCTCAGATATTTTTTTCCTTAAAAATTTTGTTGAGTACTTTAGACAATAGGACCTATATATTTTTACTCCTAATTTTTATTTGACTTTATACAACAACCAGGGGATGTTATTTATTACAATCCCAATAAATTTTAAGGGGCGGCTCTAGAAATAATTATTTTTTTTTGGAGGCCTGACAAGGATCAAGAAGGAGTTTGATCAGTGACGAGATGCTTGAGATGCTTTGTGGAGCAAAAAAAGGGAATTTTAAAATGTAAATGCAAAATAACGAGGTTTAATGCTTTCCCTTTATTTACATATACTGTAGCCTAATTAAATTTCTTTAGGGGCTGTTAATTTATAACTTTTAATATCTACCAAAATTTGGGTAGGCCCGGGCCTAACTGGCCGACCCTCTGGAGCCGCCCCTGACAACAACTCTTCACCTTTAGATTTCATACATATTTCACATTGTCTAAACATTTCTGGGTGAAAACAGTTTTATTTATTTATATATTTAATGAAATGACTTAATTTTTGTATGTAAACAACAGCAATTTTTGTATGTAACGAGATCTGTCCCGTTTTTATTTTTGAGATACATCACAATAAAAGAAACGGGACTGGTTGCACTGTATCTATCAGATACAACAGAGCAAAACAAGGCATGTGTGCACGAAACGACGCTAACATCAATACTAGGTGTGTGAGGGGAGGGAATGAAACAGCATACTGGCCAAGACTGGTTTTGGGGCGAGAACACAAAAATGGCAGGCATGTTGCTGTATCTAATAGATTAGGTGCAACTGACTGAGGGTTAAGTTAATTGATTAGTTTGCCTAGTCGCCGAAAATCTTCAGCAATCAGTGAATTCCGACCTAGCTTGAAAAATCTGTCGTATTGGTAAATGACAAAAAAATGTAAATGCCTACTTTTGAATCAGTTAATTTACGGGGTTTTAGTGCTAATCAATGTTTATAGTAACTAGGTTCTAGGTATGGTTCTAGGCTTAACCAACAGTCTGAATTTTGGGCTTAATTGTTAAAAAGCTAACCAAAATTATACGTTTTTGTAGCTCAATAAGCTAAAAAAGAAGAAAACATACAGGACATTGAAGCAAATTATTTCTCAAGAAAAGAGTTTACCTTGGCCTCCAGATGCGGTTACATGTAAGTATAAACTAGGCTATGAAAACTTAAGTTATGCTACCATCCAAGATTTTGCTTAAGATCTAGAGTGCGACCAGTGTGTCCTCGACTTAGACCTTGTCATCCCTACATATTATATGATGATTCAATGAAAATATTTGATTTTAAAAGCCTAAGTTAAGTTAAAAGTTATTTAAATAGGCCTAGGTCATCAAAAATTTGAGAAAATTGAATATAGGCTAGCCTAGATGTATATTAGGCCCACAGATATTTTTGACGAATCTAATTCATGAGCTGTTGTTTAACTTAGTAAATGATTTATTCATGTTACCTTAATGTTTAATTTTGCAGATAGCTCGATTGGTGCCCCTCCTTCATTCCGACCAGCCAAGAAATATTCTGACATATCCGGCTTGAGCGTGAGTATATGTTAGACAATAGACAATAGACAATAGACAATATATATTTATTCCTTTAAGCATACAGATAATGCAATAGGACAAGTCAAGAATTTTATATGGTAAAATACATAGAGTTGAGACACATAGCTTAAAAACAAGATAAGAGCAGACAAAGATAAAGATAAAGTGTTTACATCAGATAAACAGGTCATGATGTGAGGCGATCGTCCATGTAGTCTGCAACAGAGTAGTTGCATTGAGTAGTCCATGTGTTTAAAGACATTGTATTAAAAGTAAAAATATGCATGAGAAAAATGTGGTTCGGATTCCACAATAAAATAAAGTAGGTCTCTTGGTGCTATTGGCTGTATTAGCTATTAATTAACAGCTGTGTCTAAGGAACATGTCGGGTCGGTCTTAGTCACCAACAAGACTACGGTACAGTCATAGATCGCGCCACTCATCCTACACTCATCTTTATTTATACATGTATAAAATACCTACACTCTTATGTTCGTCATTTCAGAATTAAGTATTGAAGTATTTTCTTTGATTATAGTCATTACACATCTGTGGTTTAATAAACCATTTTTCCATTTTTTTAGGCCATCTGCATAAGCCGGTTGGCCTACTTGCTCTCCGTCCCGGGAATGGTCACTTCAATGGAATATAGAAAATATATGTAACTAGGGGACCATAGCAGCAATTGCTGCCCTTCACCTCCGTTGTAATTTGGCCTTAACACGTTCAGTGCGGCAGGCATTCCAACAGGCGCTCGCCAATGGCGGCAAAACCCCGGCGTGGCACCGTAACAGCGAACGCAATTGGCATTCAAATATTTCAATCTGACGAATAACAAAAGAGCAGCGGTGATTGTACTACGTTACCCCGGGATTGGACGTAGTTCCCTAAAAGACCGAAAGGTAGCAGCACTGCCTGGATCTGTAGTCAGTGGCCTTGTAATATGGCTTGAAGAGAGAAAATCCCCGAAACCGGGACAAAAGCATTGTCAGACGGGATTTTACGGGAAATTGTCGTACCAACCTACACCAAAATAAAGCTCTCATTCTAAGCTACAGGCTAGCAACGATTCTAAAGTTCCCCGGCAATGGCTGAGCTCATACTGAACTAATGTAGTGGGGGTTGCACAACTACATCAATTGATGTAGGACGATAGGTGCGCTCGTGGCGCGACTACATCAATTGATGTAGTCAGCACTGAACGTGTTAATCATTCCCTATGCTGTGCACCATTCCTAAATACTCTCCTTCGTAGTCGCGGTCTTTCCCTAGCTATACATTTGAAAACTGCATTACCATTGTAAACTAAAATCACATAACAAACAAGTACAATGTTTACATCAGCTGGTATATTTAAAGCAGCTTATAGAAACACTGTAGCAGTTAGAAAATTACTGGATCTTTGACAGCCTTTGGGGCAGAGCAAGGGTAATTTTGGACGCTTCTAATATTTTTCCCACTGTCCTTGTACCTTAAGCTTTCAAATGAATCCTCAACAGCCATGCTACCTTTTTCCTACCTCAAGATATTTTGTGGGGATAAATTCCCTTACAGAATGAAATATGGACTTACCATTAATTTATACTATCGTCGTCAAACATATGAAAACAGTTTGCTAATAATTTATAGTTTAAGATAGTAAGAATAATTAATCTTTTAGATGGCATGAACACTTGATAACTTTTATGTGTCTACATGTATATTTTCTTGGGATTATCTAATTTCTTCTTCATTGTTCCGCTACTTGAATAGTACTTTAGTTTTAGCAAGAAAACAATTATATTTTTGCGGAGCACGTCACCTTTTTATTTAATTTTACCTGGCATTAAATAAATTGTATTAAATGATTTTTTGATATTCCAGGCCAAGTATACTGATCCCCAAACCAAGCTGTATTATGCCTTAGCTGAGGAGTTTTCCACAGTGAGAAATTTGCCGAGTGACATCATTGCAGGCTACCTATCACTACGTGGTGCCAACAACCCTATCGGCTAGGTTAGTTTATGTCTATTTAACGTATTTTGAAAATGTATTATGACTGTACACAGTATATAAATATTTTTGCGGAACATCTTAAATAAATGGGTTTGTAATTTTGTAGCTCAGTATTTATTTACTTGTCTCATTTAAGTTATTAGTTTATGGGTTAGGACAGTTATTTAATATAACGTATTAATTTTGAACAGGGCCTTTTATATATTATTAACAGAAAGTTTATATAAATACTTCAATTTCACTTAAAATGTATATTTATTTACTCTTATACTGTTGACTCCCAACAAGTTAAATACATATTTAGGTGTATATTTACTTACCAGGGTATAGGCTGGGGTGAAATTTGTTTAGCAAAAATGCTACTAACTCTCAGGCAACTGTAGCAAAAAAATATTCTTTAAGCAATTTAAAAAAAAAATTCCAGTAATATTACATGTTTCATCATTACATCTTCAATTTTATTTGTAGAAAATTTTCTATAGCCTGCAAAAACAATGTAGCATTTTTAAGTTGTGTATAGTAAAATGCTAAAAATGCTACTGCAGCTTAAACCCTGGTTCTTACCGTCTTGCAAATCAACAGTAAAGTGTAAGTGCTTTCGATGTATTTTTTCTGAAAATATGTACACACAACAAAATATTTTTTATGTCAAGTATGCTCTATGTTAAAAATTGTTTTAACAATAGATGTTGGGAAACACTTCACATGTTTGTATTTTCAAATATAGTTTCTAGGGTCAGGCAAAAATAACTAAAATAAACTAAAACCAATTAAATACTTTATTTTCATCAATATAAATAAGAAGGCATATAAGGAATACAACATGACAAATCCATGCAAACTTTCACAAATATAAAACTACTACAGTGAAATAAATTACAGCACTCATTCCTCGTTGGGTATTTTTATAAATATAAACAACATCAAATAAAATTAGTATAAAATAACGTTCTTACTTGTGTACCGTATTTTGCTATAGTTAAAGCTTCATATTGGGTAATAAATATTCAATTATTAAAAGAAATCTGTAACGATTGGTTGCTGCAAAATTATTAAAATCATGCAATCACATTCTTGGTAATAAAATAAAATTGCCCTTTGAAAGGAACGCTGTAACAAATTGGCATAGAGAACTGACAAGTTTCATAAAATTTAACTCAAAGCTTGTGGTGGAATTTCACATTTTAAAATTCATTGAAAATATATCTTCAGGTTTAGGTAATCAGCCTTTCAAAACTTGAGCAAATATGCTGGAAGAAGGCGGACATAAATGTTTAGTTGAGCTGGATAGGGTTGTGGAAGTAGGCTGCCAGGCGAAATTTCCCTGAAACAAAACAGTGTCTATTTAAATCAATGTTATTTATTTTATAAAACTGACAGAAACAGATGACATAGATTTAACTTTTTGAAAAAATATAAATTAGAAAAGTGTCTGAAACTGAAAATTTGAAAATGGGGAAGTTATGAATGGCCATTAAAAAACATCAACATATATTATTATAGCCTACAGTTAATAATTAAAATTTACATTCTTGGAAAATATGTAAAAAAATCTATATAAATAATACGCCCAACACAAAATTTTTCCTTTGAACTCCACCGCAATTTCTCTACTGATTTTGACCATTAGATTCACGTCTCATTGGAAAGAGCGTGTCACATAGATTTGCAAACTGACCTAAATTTTTTTCAAAAAGTCCCTTGGGCTCTTTCCCAGTGGCTTTTAAAGTTCCCATGATATCCTCATGAAGAACATATTTGTTTACATTATGATCAGTTGGATAGTTTAATTGCTGTTAATATTTTAGCTACAATTCAAGGAAACGTGTGCTACAAACATTAAATTTTATTAACTTTGTGATAATTAAGGAGAAAACCCCTCTAAGTCAAAATGAAACTGAGATGGCAAGGACATTAAAAATCTGTTTCCAAAAAATAAAAGTTAAGTGATTTTTTAAGAATATGGTTACATCTAAAAACCCTTTACTAAAACTTTCATTGAAGGATTCAATTATTATTCACAATTAAGGGAAACAAAAGCCTATCCAAACAACATTAAGTCTTTTAACTCTGCATATCGGGTAAATACAATTCACATTATTACAGCAACTGACCAAAAGAATACCAGTTGAAGCAAATAAAATTGTGACGGACAGGTTATACAAGAAAATCAGGTACCGGTAGTTCTTAAGTAATGTGAAAATATTTTATCGCCATTTAAAAACAATGACTGAAATTTGTAGACATACTGGTGACCATGGTGATCAAGCAGGTTCCATTATCAATGAGGAGGATAAACATGACAACCTTTTGCGGTTATGAGTACAACTGTAAGTCGGGAAACCTTTAGGCCCCTATTAGCCGTGAGCAACATGTGGCGCAGCTAGTGGAGCCGCCGGTGGAGCCGCCGGTGGTCCACAGCATTTTGGAACCGGGACACTAGTCGCGCGACACATTCGTAGCTCGCTCAAACAGCGTCTACACACGATGTAGACTGTGTGACAGGCTTCGTTTTCACGTTAATAGTGCATGCGAGCGCAGTCAGTGGCGTTGCATGTTGCCCACGGCTAATAGGCTCCATATACTGCAATGGCCCCCAACTGCCTGGACACTAAAACGGTCGCGACACATGTTGCCGGGCAAAATCACTCCCGGCAACACCTCGGGCAGCTTTTTCGGCGGCGCCACCGGTCTCCCCGCGGCTAATAGGCACCATTTGACTCCATGCCCCTCTACGCGTCCGACACCGGCGGCTCCACTAGCTGCGCCACATGTTGCTCACGGCTAATAGGGGCCTTATAGAAAACACTAAAAAATGAGATCAGATTTTGAAAAATGATCAAATATTTACAAGAAACGTTGATTATATCGAAATGGTATGGACATCGTGAGTATTTCAATAAGGCACATACTTACCTTACCTTTACCTTTACCTTTGAGTTGACTTTTTTGAATCATTGGAAATTATGACTGTTATTTTGTTTTTAAATAACTCCTGTATTACTTTGCAATTGCTCAAATTTGAGCAAAATGTACTACACTAGTATCAATAAAACAATAATATCTTACAAAATTATTCAAAAATTTTGATTAGGATTTCAATAATTTACTAGAGTTGCTCTTTTGCTCTGGACAAAATGTCACGCATGATAGCCTCTAAATTTAACTAGTATATTACACATCCATGAAATAAATACCCTCGTAAGTATAATTGTCAATAAATTACAATATTATTTTGTGAAAAAAGTCAGATTACAAATTGAGTCCACTTACTTTTTTATTGATCATTGTCATCTGAGTCTTCTTGTTTTTCCATAAAGCCAGCTGCATTTTTCACCTAGACAAATTATGCAATATTAAGTTTTTTTTCTTTTAGCAAATTTCTCAGAAATTGTATACAAATTTTATACGGAATAGGCCGTTACCATAGGTCTCATGGTAAGTTGTAAGACATGGACCCATTAATAAAAGTAATTTACCTCACCCGCCATGTTAAACTTCCTTATCCCAAGCGTGATGTATACAACTTTTTTACTTCACGAGTGATGTAAAGTTGAAAAAACTCACTCGGTGAGCTAATGAAACCCATTTAAATATTGGGTATTTAAATAACATTGAGTGGTTAACTTAAAAAATATACCTCTATGGAGCCAACGACGTTCAACGCTAGAAATCAGCTGTGCGCTTGAATTTTATTGGGTATTTACTCAGGGGAGGTATAGAAGAGGCTACGATGACAGCTGTGGGCTTCTTATTAGCTGAGGGAACGCCATTACCGTAACAAAACGATCAGTAGTCATCGGCCTCGGTGGTCTAATGGTTAGCGTGCCGGGCTGATATGCTGAAGGTCCCGGGTTCAAATCCCGCTCGTGGCATTAACTTTTTGTCCAAGATTTTTTTATTATCAGCAAGTTTGGTTGGTTTGGTTCGGTTATGACAGTTTAATTTTATTATTAAGTCATTATACAATTTTAGTAGAGCAATTTCTAGTTTTATTTAATAAACAGAATTATTTTTTCTATTAATAAACTTTTGTTATATTATTTCATTATCAGCAAGTTTGGTTAGTTCGGTTAGGTTATGATAGTTTAATTTTATAATTAAAAAATAATAAAATTGAATTTGAGGCATTTATAATTTTATTTTATGAACAGAACTATTTTTGCGATTAGTAAACCTTCTTTGCCAAAGTACTCTCTACTACAGCGCTGTTCACGGAGGAATTTTGAACTAATGCCTCATTCGTACCTCCCCTAAGTCAGACCCATTTTATTGTTATGCTTTGAAGAATTTTCCTAACCTAGCTTTTGTTTTGAAATGAACGTTACTGTTAGAAGATGAGTGAAATGGATAATGAAAAATATTGTTCGTAACCTCCTATATATTGTCGGGTCAGGTAAAATCTTGTACGTTACACGTTACGCAAGAGCTTGTTTACAGCACTTAGGAGAATTATGCAATTTGCACAACATTCACCTGTGTGATGTAAAAACGCTCTTACTACACTTGTAATGTAAATAGCTATAATAACATTAATTTAAAAGGGTACTAGTGTTTTAAATGCATTCAATTATTATTTATATGTGTGTGTGTCTGATAGAATGATAAGTCGAGTAAAAATGATCTGATTTCGATGAAATTTGATAAAAACAAGTAAACCAACGTTTATTCAAACAAGTTCCCTAACCAGCTGGTCAGACTATGGGAATGGGGTTAAATGGGGAAAAATAGGTTTTTCTAATTTTTTACCCTCAAAATGTAGAACTTCGCAGTTTCTCCCTAAACAATTTTGTACGGCTTAAATAATATAATATATTTGTTTCATAATATAATTTCAATTTGTTTTTATACGGTTATTGGTAAAAAAAAAATCAAAATTCAAAACTATGTATAGGTACTCAGGTCAACGCAATTCCAATCAGGAAAATGGAAATTCGCTTTGTCTGCAGGTTTGCTGCGGCCGGCCTGTACTGTTAGTGGATTTGGAATTGAGTACAGTTATGCTTGCACAGATAGTTAATTGAAGGTGTGGTTTTGTTTCTTTTGATCATATTTGATTTTAGAGTTTAAAAAATTGTGCTGGACCTTACCTGGGTAAGGTTAAAGGGTTTCGGCAGCTCAGAGGGGTCCGGGGCGGAGGGAAGGAAATAGAAGGCATTGTTGGCTGGCAATAAGAACTTGGCGGGGGACAGCAGTGCCATACACTCCTCCTTGCTGGGCGGAGTCCGGGGCTCTGGTAGGTGTATAACCGTCGGCTGAAACAAATAGTCTCGCTTAACTTACACTTTCACAAGCTATCTGTTTAGCTTGGTTATTGTTTTGCTTAAACCCTCACATTTGGCACTAGGAACTCGGAAAGTTTCTGCACAATTTTTTTCACTATTAGCAATCCCATGAAATGACTGTGATGTCGGTGAACTCGTTCAACAGACACCTAAATAACTATTGCCATAATGTGCTACCAAGATGTATTTGAAACGAGAAACTTCCCCTCGTCCAAGTCTAGACATACACGTGCGTGGTTACTAAAATCACGCTTACTCCCCCCTAAACATTTCTTTTAAATATTTAGAATAGATTTTTTAACCCAATCAATATACCTGATCATAGCAGTCGCTGTGCATTCCATTGTTGTTAGTTGTAAGATTTTTCCCATTCCACAGCATATTCCATGGACTATCTTGTCTTGGCTTGTTTCCATTTGCCTACACAACAAAAAGAATTTAAACTGCAACTCAGATAGGAAGGAAACTTAAAATATTCCTAAATAAACGAGCCTTGGGGCCGTTTCTACGTGATTTACAGAAAAAAAAAACCAATTCCCTCGCTCTTTAAGGGTTTACTTTTATCACCTTCGAAACACCACAGTATTTAATATGAAAGGGTTTACTTATAAAGTACAAAATATATTTGTTGGATTAACTCACAAAATGAAACAATAATAATTTTACGCTAAATAAGTTTCTTTTAAGCTTTGAATAATTGTCGGAAATAATCGATTTAAATCTGTATCGATTAAAAAATATATATATAAACACACTACAGTAGAACCTCTTTAATCCGAACTAATTGGGACCAGGGGTAGTTCGGACTATTGAATAGTTCGGATTACAGAACATATTGTTGTTTTTACTTAACAATAGCTAAAACATGGCTAAAATTGATCAACATTATTTTGGGAATAGTGAAAAAAGGTTTTATAAAGTAAAATACAGTGTTTATTTAATACAGTAGTTAACATAGTGAATAAACACTACTGTAAATTAAATACAGTATACAATAAAGAACTGCTGTACTGTGTATAGAGTACAGCAATGAGGGGTTCGGATTAGTGGACGTTCGGATTACGGGGGTTCGGATTAAAGAGGTTCTACTGTATACTCAAGTCAAAAAAGCTACATAATAGCTTGTGGTGGAAATATTACCTTAGTGTGAACTCCTTTGGGAGCTGACTGTGATACAAACCGAGAGTCTGGAAAATCTGCAAAATAAAAAATCTATTATATACATTATTTACATATATGGATTCTACAAAATTAAGACTCATAGTTATATTCATATTAGATAACTTAATTTTATATTAGAGAAATTGACATCAGGAAATGACAAGTTTTCCCCACAAAGCTCATCCATAATCATGTACCACTAGATCCGAGCAACCGAACCCTTCAAATTCACATTTATTGAAGTAAACAAAGTATTTCTTACCAAAATGCTTGCAGGGATCTAGGTTGTTGAAGTTCGGGTTTCTAACCATTCCTGGAGGTAATGCGATACCTGCAGCTGAAAATAATTTATGTTCATTAGAAAACCCAAAAATTCAAGGTAACTTCAAGAAACTGGGTGTATTATGACATAACTTACTAATTTATTTATCACTTATTAACGGATCCACCATTTTTACAAGAAAATACAGAGGGTCTTTGTGACAAATGACTGGTCAGTACATAAGTAACTAACTATCGACTACTGTACTCAAATATATAAAGAATGAGGAAATGGCGTTAGATAGCTGTGCCCACATTTTCTTCTGTAGGAGTAGGTAGAATTTTCACAACGTAGATAATCTATTTGCTTTTTTGCGTAACACACTAATAAATAGAAAGCCTGAACTCACCAAATAAAGTGATTCCCAGTCTGTTGAATCTAAGCTTTCTGGAGATAATGGTAAACTAATTGATAACCCTGATCAGCTTACTATAAAAAAGTAGAAAAAATTCATGTGTCCTATTACACTTACAACAAACTTTATTTTGTTTTGATCAAAAGCAAAAAATTAAAAGAATAATTAGAAGTTCCAATGTATCTAACCTAACTACCCAAAAGCAATCTTTATCTTAGCTTCTGAGTAATGGTGAGTTGACGAGTCAGTAATATGAGACACTGTTAAAACCAAGGGAGCAATGTCATGAGTTTGCATCCTGTAGACGGCTCATTCTTTGCTCTAATAGATATACAGTATAAATTCAGGGGCAAATTCAACGTATAAAAGCAGCTGATGCGGACCAATTTTCCTCCAAGTTTTCCCAGTTACCTGCAAGTTCAACATTGAGTGAAAGCAGTTTCCCCTGGCCTCGGCTGGTGATCTGAACCACATGGCCGATCGCCTGAAGCAACGTCAGAGTGGAAGAATATCCAAGCTTTGCCGGCGAGGGTAGAGCTCCGAAGTTACGACGGAACGCAGACTCGAAGGAGCTCAGCGCCAGACGTCCATCAGAGCTGCGTAATAACTCGTAGACATCTCTCGCAAAAAGCTCCAAGGGAGTCAACTGGACACTGTTGTCTACAACCTGAGGCAGAAAAACATTCACTAATCAACATAATAATAACGTATGTATTAAATCAATAGAAAAAATTCAGCCTTTGTTAATAAGAAGACGTCCAATTTAGTATATATATGACGACCGGACAGATAGCAACCTGCGCAAGGATTTATAACGTATGTAAGAGAAGGTAGCTTTCTAAGCAGCCGACCTATAGAAACAGAAACCCACTTTTGTGCCAGCCAAGATTTGAAGAGATCAAGCTTTTCCTCGTATAGTATTTATTGAATTGAAACTAACCTCTGAAGATGTTCTACATGAGGATAAAATATCAAAGTTTGTTTAGTTTCCTTTTTTGTGTATCTATTGCCACATATCACCTGATGCTTTATCAGGTCCTTAATTATTGTTGTTTAGTTTTGATATTGACATACTTAGTTATTAAGGTCCATTGTTTTTTCATAATATTGAAAGTGTTGTTTTTGTTATTTTTGTTTGACGATTGCCGATGATCCAATGTATCCTTATGATGACAAATAAAGATTTATTATTATTACTGGGCCCTAATTACCTCATGCAAGCCAACCTCTATCCCCTTACAAACCAAAAAATGCTATACCTAATGTAACTTATCACTACCCTTATTGCCAGCTTATGATTTCTTTAGACAAATCATTTCCATACCTCAACAACTCCTTCTAAGTCAGACTCAACAATGTGGAGTTCGAATGGCTGCTGGTAGTGTTTCAAGAATGCGTGTTCAAAGTCCGGAAGACTCATCCTGTTGGCTCCATGTTCCCACAGGATACGCAGGACTCTCAGTCGCAGAGTCCGGGCCTTGCTTTGGTCCACAGGAGTAATGAAAGCGGTCTCGTTATCAGTGGATATCTGCCAAATTAATTGTGTGTTGTACAGGTACCGCATTTTATAAATCAGCGTAACTGCATAACTTAAGTTTAACATTGCAAGTGATTCGACATATTAATAACCCTCACAACTGTCTACATACACCATTGTTGAAAACTAAAAGTTATATTTTATACACCATTGGTACTTAAATAGAAGCATAGACAAATAGAATAAATATAGACCGTTAGCTGTGCTGCGGTTAGCATAAGTTCTGGCGTCCACCGCTAGGTTTGCCGTGTAGTTACGGCGCACACCACTGCAGCGTCTTCTGGTCAGATACGGCTTCTGCGCTCCTCGCCTGCAGCGGTGTGCGCCGTAACTACACCGCAAACCTAGCGGTGGGCGCCGGAACCTTCCTTTGACAGTCTATATTTTTATTCTATTTATCCATGATAGAAGTCAAAGTTAGATTAAACGCTTTTAAAAGAATGTGGTCCGAAACCCATTAAGTTTTTTGGATGTGCTGGGAATTGAACCCGCACCGAAGTCCGAGATGCTACCCAAAATGTAATGGTCCTTTTAACACGTTTCAAAAAAAAAATGAACTGACAGGTACCAATTTATTGTAGCACCCAAAAACAACAATGAAATAAATTCATTTTTGGCTTAAAAAGGTCCAAACTGGTCAGAACTGGTTAAAATAAAAATGCATTAGGAAGATTAACTTTTTCAATTTGTTATGGGGAATATTTTTTCATTGATATTTACTAAAAGAATGATTGTTAAAGGACAATGACAATAATAATAACTAAAGAAAAGGTATTTACTTCTGTAGGAAAATACAAAACTATGTACTTGAATTGTGGGCAATTTGCTGAGTACTTCCATCAAATCATGACAGCCGTATGCGGAAGGTTTCAGAGCGTAGCCAAACTGCCACAAGTACGCTGAATGGGCATTTTCAACAGCTAAGCCCGGAGGATATCTCGGCAGAACTAATTCTGACATCTGATTGGCGAGAACTTTAATTTTCTCTGGTTGAGTCAACGATACTTTTCTAACACCTTCTCCCTCCTCTTCAACCTGCATACAAATATAATGACAGTACTATTATTAAAGTAAAGTAGTTGCTAGCAAATAGAATTTAAGCCTTAACAAATATATTAAAACCATAACTCAAAATATTATTTTTATTTCAATAACCTAAGGTGGTCCTGGACCTGGTAAAAAAATCTCATGAAAAGTTTATGAGCCACCTCTGTGTGGCTCTGTTTGGTAGACGGCTCCGAAAAAAATTGACGGGATGGGTGAATATTTTGTAATTTTTTTTTGCACCTTAAATCAGGCATTCTCCTACTTTCAGCCTAGACTCACAGTGTGTTCGCCAACAAATTGAAGTCATTTGGATTTTTTGTCCATAAAATTAGGGGTAATATGATAAAAGAGGCATAATTTAAAAATTCATAGGTACATTTTGTAGCTATACTAACCTTGACAACTTCAGGTATGGCCTCAAACAGCTCGATGAGTTTGGTAAAGCCAAAGTCAGCAACGCGACACTGAGTGCCATAGTGGTGATGGTATGCTGGGATGAACTTTGCAAACTCCATAGAGCACTGTGGTGTGTGGCTCAGCAGCTCTACCACCTGCGGAATAAATATCAATCAAGGGAGGAAAAATCAAAAAAGGTCAATGAAGGACAGCTACAATGAAGAAGAACTGAATAGAGAAAAATGCACCTAATTGGTTGTTTTGTCTACATTCTTTTTAAACGTACATGATGGTTTCCCTCGTTTTAAAATCAGCTTATCATCAGTCAGCGCCAAACTCATCCAACTGAAACCAGTTAGTCTAGTAGCTCAAACCATGGTGCCTGTAGAAAATGTTTTCAAGCCATTGACTTTTCTCAAGATCGAACCGGCGAACTTTTGATTGTCAGGTGAGCTGCTATAACCTCTCTGCTATAACTACTTGGATCCTGATACCTTGACATGATGTACCAAGTTCTTCGATATTACCTGCAGTGCAAACTGTTTAGTACGTTCTATTTCCTCCGGGGTCTGTTCTCGCTTGGGGATAGCGATCGTAGCCTCGCTACCCCTTCCGCTGAGTATGACGATGTTGGCGCTGAGCTGTGTGAGGAGGTCCTCCAGGTAACACAGTCCGTAGTCCACTGGGTCGAAGGGACGATTCAGAGTGCGCTCAAACAACACGGCCAACTCTGACACCAACACCTGTGGGCATGCTTAGGTTCATTAACAAAACCCTCAATAAGTAAATAATATGGCAATCTTAAACACATCAAACATTATTTTGCGGCTGGTGTCATTAGAATCCAAGGGTGGAGAATTCTAGAAGATTGCTGCCAGACTAGTTCTACCTTCTAATAGATCTGAACGGACTAAGTCTCAGCACAGCCACTGAATACACCTTACAATACAGTAAGGGTGAAATGTCAGCTATCTACAATTTTTCATTGCTGTTGGCCATTAGATCTGTTGGATCAATTATATCATAGAGAAAAGAATTAAATATAGACCGACAGCAGTGCTGCGGTTAGAATAAAATATTCTGGCGTCTGCTGCTAGGGGTGCTGTGTAGTTTCGCCGCTGCAGCGTCAAGCACTAGTGAGCGTTGCCATGACAACATGGTAGCTGGAGCCAATGTTGCCAACTTCTGTTGAATTCCCCGGAATCCAGGGAGTAAATTTCCCTGTTTTGTAAATTTACGATGATTTTAAACAAAAATGGCCTTTCTTCCCGTTAAAATTACGGAATTTCAGAATTCTTTACTTGACCCATATTGAAAAGTGATAGATTGGTAGCATTACATTTGCAATGGTGGTAGTGCTGGTAGCAGACGCTGAGTTAACGATGGTAGAGAATCGACGTACACCGAGCACGCTCTAGCGGCACATCTCAGAACCTTCCTTTGTCAGTCTATTTAATTCTTTTGTCTATGATATTGATTTTCCGTCTCAGCTCTGACTCGTTCTTTTGAGCATATGATCACGGTTTTGGCTTTTGCTAAGCCATCGAGAAATGGAAAAATTGAAGCCTTGATTGGATATGATTACGGCTTAACTAAAGCCAAAACACGGGTCATCCACTACATAGGACTAGTCAGAGCTGACACGGAAAATCTGGTTTGTATTATCTAATCTACAACTGACGACTCGGTTGGTGGTGAAGATCACTATGAATTACTCATTAGAATAAAACAGTTGAAAGATAAATAATAAACTGAATGGCAGATATATCTCCATGCAAAGACAGATGGGTTCCTGTGGCTTAAAATAAAAGGTCAGTCTAACGGTTTTGATGTTTTTAGATCAACATATAAAATACTATCCAATCATCATTATGATCACTACAGTATTTGGACACACCTGAGTTTGAGAGATTTTTATATAACTGATTACCTGTTTGCTTGGTTGGGACTTAAGTACTCGTAGAAGATCGGAAGTAAAACGACGGATCTGAGCTCGGTATGACAAAGTCACTACTCGTTTGTTGCCTTCTCCCATCACCTGCAAAGAATCAAATCAAATTATCTTAATGTATTATCTGTTATAGACAAACAGTATTTCCTATGTCCTCTATTGTCGGGACCACATAAGTTTGCAGTTGAGGGAGGACCCTATTTACCATATGGTTTTGAATGAACCAATGAGAACGGTGCGATGTTGCCAATAATGTAATAATACCAGCTGATTTGAAAATATTGCTTTGTATATTCTAATTAGTGTTGTCAATGGGCGATGTGGCAACGTCGCACTAGCCTTGTCTTGTGATTGGCTGCCACCAACTGCAAACTTACGTGGTCCCGACAGTAGGCCTACTGCTAATAAACAATAAATTTTAAATGCTATAGAACAAAATAGTAGAACAGCCTGTTAGTAGTGGTTGTTTGACTTAAGCTAAATGTTTATTTGGATGCATTTAGATTGAATATTTCAATATTTTGGTCTCTATATTTTAGCTGTATAATGGCAATAACATTTACAGTGAAAAATCTTGTCTTAATTTTCAATAAATTTAAACTAAACATAAAAAAAATAAAACAACAAATCACATGTATGACAAACCTGTAATAGCATCTACATATAGCTTGTTTAACCATATTTTAACGCTCCTTGGACACTATGGTATACGGACGATTTCCATCATCCGGTTGAAAAAGGTCCGATTTTACTTTGTGTCCATGTTTCTTTCACATTGGACAGTTTCTGACCGTACAGCAAGATTAATGTGTTCACAACATTACAATATAAACATAAAAAGTATTGAATTGAGAGGGCAGATCATAAACATTGCAACAGCTGATTTATTTGCACTGGCTGGTGGGCTCCCGTTTCATTATGAGGGCGCATTATGATAGCTAGCATTTAACTACACTGTACTAGTGCCAATGGCCATGGCGTGACAACTGTCCGGTTCACTGGTAGTGGACAGTTGCAACATGGCATGGTTTTCTGCCGTCCCGTCGCCATTACCGTGTAGTGTGAAAGCTCTCATGCTCTTCTTTGCTCCACTAAAAAAAAGGTACCTGCATGGTTTTTAACGGTGCGGCGAAAACCATACAGTGTGAAAGAAACGTAAGGGTGTTGGACATAAACTTGTTGATAATCCGGCAACAGCTGGAGCAATCTTGGACCTTAACTCAATTCACTTTTTTAAATTAAGTTGACAACAAATACAAACCTGTACAACATGAGGCAAAGTCTCAAACAGGTCTATTAGTTTGGTGAAGCCGTAGTCAGCGACACGACACTGCCGACCAAAGTGGTGGTGATACGCAGGGATGAAACGGTTAAACAACAACTGGCAATGAGGCTGCATCTTGAGCAGATCTACTAACTCACGAGCAAACAGCGTCACATGGTTGACCAGAGACGGACTCACGCATATCGTAATTGAGTCTGTGGAAAAAAACATCTATTTTAGAACATAAAATTCCCATTGAAAGCCCTGAATTTTTTTCACTGTTCAATTTGAATCTAAAAAAATCACAAATTTTCATCCAAACAATAACTATCAGCTGACTGTGTGCTCTAAAAACTTTTTTTCTGTCTTGACGATATTTTTTATTTTGACTATACAATGTTCAAAGTGATGATTTCGCTACCGATCGCCACATATTTATGATGCTGCGGTCATTGCCACGGACCGAGGTATACATTTTAATATTACACATAGACCGGGTGACACTTGGTTAACAGTACACAAATACCAGGGGCCAGTGATGCAGCAAAGTAAAAAACAGTTTTGCCAACTATCATATGATGTCACTAATCATCATATCAACAGACCAAGTGACACACATGTGCAACAGACATCCCTGTAGACCACTGTAGATAATTCAGTTCCTTCAAATAGACCGTGACAAAGATATGCTTTTAATAACATTGGGACACTGACGCAAATATGTGAAAGTTAGTCTATTTTAATGTGACCAACTGTTGCATATGTGTGTCGCTGGTCCATATTATAGAAAGATTTAGTACTATTGCGGTAGAGAACGTGTTAAATTTTAAAATCATAAATGATCTTCCACTTAACAACATTGAACCTTCGTAGGTCTTTTGCTTTTTCAAATCCATCCAAGAGTGAAATTAGGTACATAGGCTCCCTAGGTACTATGTCTCTTACCTAATTTCTAAGAGACTACTAAGAGATGACCTAATTTGTAGGAGATTAATCTACTCATGGAGTGCTCTTTGAACACTATTATGATGTAAGAATGTTCTTCCTAAACGCAACTGACAAATGTGCTCTGTGAGTGCCACTTATCCTGTGCCTGTGTGCCATAATCTAAAATAGCTGATACCTACGAAGAAAAACGTTTCTGTTTCTTTACACATTTAGTGACCAATATAAAAAAAAATATATTCTTTAGTCGAACACATGACACTGACCTTCATTCTTGCTGTCTAGAGGAGGCTTGGGTCTACACAGGCGCAGGTGCTTGTTGCTACCACTGTGGATCAGCTCCACATTGCTGATGCAGGTGACCAGGTGCTCCAGAGGAACACTCTGCTCGTCTACCACCAGAGGCTCAAACTGTGCTGCATAGCAATCCATCAGGCTGTCAACATAGGAGACATGTGGTAAACAATGTGACTGTAAATCTCCCACGCAGAGAATTTAAGTAGGGACCATTGAAATAGATTCAGTATAAAAGAAGTATGAAGTATTAAAGACTCCAACATTGATGGAAAGCCCAATGATCAAAGACGGGGTCCAGTTCCAAACCAGCTACTGACTTTTCTCAGAAATGAAACGGTGACATTTTGGTTACACTAAAAACCGGCTTGTAACTCTTAATTTCAACCTGTGTTTCAGTAGGGTTTTAAATGTAGATAACAAATACAAATTTAAACCTCCATGGAAGGTATCTCCACAAATAAATACCTAAATACATTTTTAATTATTTCTATGATATGTATTACTTACCTAGCTAGTGGCAAGTAGTTATCGTGGCTCTGAATCAAGCTGGCTAAGTGTTGGGACAATTCTGCCAGCCGCACTCGCACATTGGCCAGACTGGGCTGCTCCTGCTCCGCCCATCCCTTGTCTACGGCACCACGATGTTGACTGTGACGCAGACAGAAAGGCAAGTCCACTCCGCTGACTGTGTCAGTAGACAGAGCGGGCGAGGGAGTGTTTCTGTACTCGGGGTTCAGTGTTATCGTACGTCCGTTGTTCTCCTCGATGATAACACAGACATCTCGCATCCTGTAGAGGTCCGACACACCGACTGATGTTAGATACCGGCTGGCGAACAGCTCTCGGAATGTAAACAAGGGCATTTTGTGTTCAGGGACTTCAAGAAGCAGAGCAGCGATCTGGTTCCTGTAAAAATAGTAGCATAATTTTTAAAGTATCAATACTGAAGTGTTCTCTAATAGTGAATACAAAAGCATTATTTAATCACCACTTGACTTTTATACCTAAGTGAAGCTGTAAACACTTACTTAACGTAGTGCGAGTTCTGTGGAGAAGACGAGTGAGCGTACGCAATCATGATCCTCTTGAACCCGACCTTACGCCGGTGGAGCTGTGAGATGGCGTACTGAGCGTCCTGCACTGACGGCACTTTGATTGAAGCTGCTAATGTACCGTCTGACTGTACAAACACCGACACGTGCAGCACCTGGAAAACAGGAGGAGGAGTGCTATATATGACGTATATTAAGATTCAGTTAATCTTAAAAAAGTACTCCTAGTTTGAATTTTTAAGTTGGTGGTGAAGGTGATTTAATAAATAATGAAATTTAATTAACAATATTTTTTTATCCAGGACTTGATCTCAATTTAAATCTAAATTAGGAATACTTTGAGATTCATACCAGTGTGCAAAGGTAGTACAGAAACCCAGTTAGCTGGAAAATCACACATAAAAACACTACTAGAGAAAATGTGCAGTAGCATAGCCTCCTCTAATACAAGGCCGCGGCGTTGGTGTGTGGCTACGTCGCACCAGCATGCGCATTGCCATGTTGATAAGAGTAATAACCTAATTATTTATTTATTGAAGAAATCACAAGATAATTTATAAACATAAGTAACTACCTATGCAGACAGTTAAGATGAATCTGAAATAAAAGTGTAAACATAAACATTGTGCATATGCTCCATTATAAATTAGTGAAACAGCTGTTTCGGTTTGCTGGGACAGAGGTGTTGCCATTTTTCTCTCGCCTTGTATTAGAGGAGGCTATGGAAGTAGTTAAAGCATAGACGAAGGGAGGGAACAAACAATGCTCACTATGAACAACAATGCTACAAGTACTTACATATGCATACATACTGTAATGTACAGGGTGGCGCAGATGGATTGGGTGGTTTTAAAATACTTGTCAAACTGTCAATTTTAAAGGTATTGGATTGAAATAAAGTGTAAAACGTGTAGTTACAATGGAAGTTTATTGACAATAAATTAGTTAAGTTAGTTTTTAAAAATTATATCAATTAAATGCCTTCCTTCTCGAGCGACGCATTCTTGGAGTCGGTCTTCGAGGTTCCGCATTTCTCGCTCAAGCACATCACCAGGAATTGATGTGATTTCGTTGTAAATTGCAGCCTTCAACTCCTGAATGGTCCGGGGTTTGTTCATGTAGACCCTTGCTTCAGGAGTTGAAGGCTGCAATTCTCAACGAAATCACATCAATTCCTGGTGATGTGCTTGAGCGAGCAATGCGGAACCTCTAGGTCCGACTCCAAGAATGCGTCGCTCGAGAAGGAAGGCATTTGATGGATATAATTTTTAAAAACTTAACTAATTTTTTTTTTTTCAATAAACTTCCATTGTAACTACACGTTTTACACTTTATTTCAATCCAATACCTTTAAAATTGGCAGTTTGACAAATATTTTAAAACCACCCGATCCATCTGCGCCACCCTGTATAAATTTATATGTATATCAGTTTATACTCCTTGGTGTTTGCCTATATTCATGGGGCCCCACCACTACTATTGTAACTAACGTTGATGAATAAATCCTTCTATGTTGAACCATCACAAGATACATTCGTAATTATTTTAACAAGTTCTAAATTGATTAATTATGTATGGTATATAAAGGAAATATACAAATATGTAGCCTATAAGAGAAATACGCCTACACTATACATACCATAACATGCTCTCTGAACGCAGCCATGAGCAGTTTCTTCATCTCCCTCAAGTCAATGCTCTGATCCAGGTTGGTCACGTGGAGCTCCACAGGGTTGCAGGTCGGCTGAGGGATCGGGTTGAAACAATACTAATCAACAGAGGATTTTAATTTTAATAAACAATTCTTTAACTAACATATTTCATGATTTTACTAGGTAATAGACTCCAAATTTAACGTTAACATCCAAACATCTTGGGTGTGTTGCTATCCTAGAGGTAATGTGAGAAAGACAGGTTGAAAACCCAGCATACACACAACAATTTCAGGGGTTTTGGCCACTGCTTAAGTAAATAAAGAAATAAGTGTTGGACTTTCACTCATGATCTGTATATAAGCTAGCATGTGACTATTATTTTTATTTAAGTCATATGATTTTATATTTGATTATTGCCTTTGTGTTTTTCCTTGATTCAATGGTTTTCTATTCTGTCTAAATTTAATTTGATATTCATGAGTTTTAGAGTCAATTCCACATTTAATATGCTCTCCCCTTTAGGTTATTTTTGTTTAGAGGTTCAATTCGGTAATTTACAGTACTAGTCATTTTGTGAAAATGTTATGAGATGTTACAAAAACAAAACTTTACACTTCAACCAAGGCCGACTGATAAATTATTTAGATTGAAAAAGATTTTACTTGGGAATATATTAAATTCATGAGTCTAGAACCCTATGGGCCCATAACCTAAAGGGGAGAGCATATTAAATGTGGAATTGACTCTAAAACTCATGAATATCAAATTAAATTTAGACAGAATAAAATACTAGTTTTTAAGTGAATCAAGGAAAACACAAAGGCAACAATCAAATATAAAAAACACGATCACATGGTCACATGGTCTTAGTCAAAGCTTATACAGATCATGAGTGAAAGTCCAACAATAAGTACCGGTACTCATTTCCTTGTCTGTGGTATTATTCACTGTACACAACCATAGATAAAACATACTCCCTTAGTAGATTTCTCATCCTTATGGAACAGCTGAAGACAATTTTATTGTTAGTTCTGTACGGTTTATGTAGAGGTCGTGTTTTGTTTACAATTTGTTTCCCGTTATTACAGCCATTTAAAACCTCGATTAACCAAATAATACGATCTAATCATAAACAATAACTTGTCCCCTAGTTATATAACCAAACAGTAAAGCACAAATCAAGAAATTAACCCTAAAATAATAGAAACAAAGTTTCGTCGACACTAGCGCCCATGTGTCACGTACATGAACTAGACACGAAAAACGTGCTGCAAAATTTACAATGGGATGAGAAGTCTACTTGTGTTGGTTAGTCTGTGACACAACTCTCCGGTTGTAAAATTTATTTCCCTAAAAGTGCATTATTTGCAACTCTCCTAGAAAGTATTTAAAAAATCCAAAAGAATGTAATAAGTAAAAAACAACAATCAAAAATGTATGTTAATTTTTGTACACTTACTTCACTCTCCACTCTTCTAGTTAGGTTTACAATTGGTGGGGGGGGAATAGAAGTGTTCACTCCCAGCATAGAGTACGGGGAAGGGGTTCGTCTGAACCCCTTTGAACCTTTGTGGCTCGTCTGAAACATAGAGCAAGTTTTATACGAGATAAGTACAGTATTTAATTTAAAGTTGCCGAAAGATACATCTGTACATAATCTGATACAAAGTTTTTTGACCAATTATTTATCACAATTTTGAAAATTAGAGGAGTACCGTAATTAGAAGAGTAAAATTCAATATTTTTGTTGAAATAAATAACAACACCATATCTACTAGAAATGTAGAAATATTTGATTTTGAAACTAATTATAGTTGTATACACATAAAAATTTCAAATAATAGATTTTTCAAGCTCATAGTATCGTAGACTCATACTTTTTCTCTCAACAACTGAAAGAGTAATCAGTAAAGTTGTAAAAACAAATTAATTATAATTATCATTCATGAGTCGTTTTGTAAAATAAACCTCTTCAAACTAAAATGTCAGTAATTTATACTTCTAATCCAGATTGATATGTTGTTATTAGAGGCTGAAGATGAGTTTTGATGTAAACTTGAAATATACCTCGACATTTTTTAGTAAATTGTGATTAATTTATTTTAGTGATGAGTAACTGACAACCTAAGAATAATATTAATAATGCCATCACGAAGGAAAAAACATACCGGAATGAACTTCTAATCCAATGAAAAATAAACCAACAATGTGGTAATAAGCCATAGAGAAGTAAGGCACAGAGGAAAAATCCAATTATACACTTCAGTGGTGTCTAGCATTGAAGCTGATGTTTGGGGCAACATCTAACACAACCCTTTCACCATCATGTCCTAAATGGTGGAGGAAGGTCTTGTGCCCTGTGCGATAGGAATTTCCACACAGTGCTTGCCGTTGGGGGTCTTCCTTGCACTTCACAAGTATAAGCCGTCACAACATACCAGAGCTTAAAGTGCACGGTGGTCCCATAAGTGTGTTTCCTCTATACCTTACTTCTTTGTGAGTACGCCTATAACCTAAAAAATTTGTGTAGTACTAATGATGGTCTAAATTACCTTCAGTCGTCCAGTTCAAACTGATCCGAAGACAACTAAACCATTAATGTTAACCAGTTCAGGGGCAATTCTACATCTCGTGATGTCAAAATATTAGTTTACTAGCTGTGATGACAGAATTCAACTGATCAAGTTATACAAAATTTAAATGTAGGTTATAAAATATCCAGGACTCACATGATTGTTGTTCTGGACCATATTATCCATTGGGGAATGGGGTCTGGCACGCTTAACTCCTCTATCCATCTCTTCCCCATTGCTGTTCACGGAATCTGTACTGGTGTTGGCGCTCTTTAGAGAATCTGTGTGGAAAAGAAGAATACAAAAAATTAACGAATATAAAACCAAATACATGAAGAGTCTCGATTATCTAAACTTCAATAATCCGACGCTCCGTGTAATGTTTTTGTTTATTTTTTAATTTCTGATGATGGCTTCAAAACAAAAAAAATCTTTCATAAAGACACTTATACAAATTTTTACCTTATTGGAAAGCAAGAAATACCTATATTTTTTTAACACCATTATTGTATTTTTTTCAAGATATCACCAATAAAGGTAATTTTGTCTATATTGTTGAACTTATTAGGTAGTACCAATAATAATGTAGTACCACAGTATAATTTTCAATTGCAGGTTCTATAGTTGTTTTCACGTTTTGCCTATCCGACCTTGCATAAGTTATTTGAATAATGGTAAATTATTTTTAGCATATCTTACCACAGAATGATGATCGAAGATCTGGCTGACAGTTAGGCTCACTGCGTCTACCCAAAATTGGACGTCCAACGGTACACTAAACAAGTCATTTTACTTGCATTTTGTTATATTGTGGTAAGAATGTCCTACATTAATATTATAACAACCACTTTTCAAGCTCACAAAGGAGTCTTTTATTTTAAATCTTGACTTAAAATTTGTATAGTGTAAATATTTGTCTTGGGGTGGTGTATAGTGTGTATACATACCACATCAAATTTTTCATGCAACAAGCTGATAAAAATTTGGATTTAATGAATTTCTACAAAACACTAAAAGGAATGTATGTAAATGTAGAAGTAATAAGAACAAATCGGTCTTAACCAAAAACTAGGGTATATTTTTTATCCTTAGTATATTTTGTGTCGATTTTTACATTCATAAAATGATTTAGAAAATGACATAATCTTTGTTCCTAAACTGTAAACAATTGCCTTATTTAAGTACTAAGGTTTCAAAGTGGATTTATGATGATAGAGAATTTAATGCTACACAGTACAGTACCACAAACTCGGCGTAATGTGGATTGGAAGGGTGCCGATGTTTGTGAAATGCCGGGTAATCGGGAACAAGCGTTAAAAATAAGAACAATAAAATTTTTAAGCTTTTTAACCGCTTTTTTTATATTTATATTACAAGTCAGTATTAAGTCATCATATATAGTACAACAAATCCTTAGTACGAGTTGCGAATAATTTTACTTAAGCTGGCTTGAGTCCATGATTAACTCAGACTCAAAAAACCACTAATTTTCTGAGCCAGGTGATGGCCGAGTTATCCAGACTACTGTGTTATCGAGTGCCGAGTTTGCGGGACTCTACTAATGGTAGAGCATTTAATGGTCCTGGCTAAAAAAACTGATCTTGCGAGCTTACTCAGTAACAAAACTACAAAAGGCATCTCACTCTGCATGCATAAGTGATTTAACTCCATTAAAGAAGAAAAATTGTCATCCTTTCCTTCTGTTGTATTAAAGAAACCCATCTTACCTGTGTTTGAACCAAGGATGGCCGAGGATGAATATTCCAGTTTTGGTTCCAAAGTGCTGGAGGGACTGGGAAAGGAATATTCTCCTGGTTGTTAATAAAAGTAACTGGCTGCGGCTGGGAGTTCAGTCCAAAAAAACTGGAACATCAACAGTGAAGTTAGCATCTGTTAAAATAATGTAGCCTATACCTCAAATACAGAACACAATGTTAAAATCACTCTATAAATTAAACTGCTTAACTTTAATATTATGTATCACCTATTGGAGCAATTTTAATAATTAATATTTTAAATATTTATTCATAACAATTTTGATTTTTCATGTAATGTTTAATGTTTGGTAAAAATTTAAATATTCAGATTTTAAAAAGTTACAGTTTCATGTTCTTTGAGGTATAATCGTGTCATGTAACAGGTTATTTGGGCAGAAGTTTTGGCCTTTTTTGCAATTTACCATCTTCAGCGCAGTAACGAAGCACTCCTGAAGATGCTACAGTAAAATTCTGTTAAAAATTACCTGTAGGCTAATGTATGACACAGCTTAACTCTGAAGACCACGATATATTACAGTTCAAGTGTGCATTAGAAGCCTTACCTCCATGTTAAAAAAACATAGACTTAATAATTAGAAAAAAATATGTGCCACAATTGCACCTTTTACCACAGAAAACATACTACTATAACCCAGAATGCCAACCGCGTGGTAAAAAGCATTAAGTGTTTTGAGAGAGCTTTGCCTGTCAATCGTAGGCAGCGCCACCAGCGTTGCCATGCACTCAGCATAGCAACGCTGGTGGCGCTGCCTACGATTGACAGGCAAAGCTCTCTCAAAACACTTAATGCTTTTTACCATGCGGTTGGAATTCTGGGTTATAGTAGTATGTTTTCTGTGCTTTTACCCGATTTAGGGGTTGGACTGGGAGGAAAAATAGCACCGGCATCAAAGCAACTGCAGCTCTGGACAATAAAAAGAATTCTATTTGTAGGTGGGAAGTCCAGAACCTGCTTTGATAATATAGGCCTATATAGATTTTTTTACTTTTAAAATCTTGAAATTTCAATATGTAGTAAGTAAAATGCCCCCACTAAAAATATATAGTTTGTCACTCTCTCATCAACACTCCTGGATAGTGACTTCTGTTGCAGAATTTCTTTTAGCGTGATTTTTAATTGAATAATTCAATTTTTCCATGAGTGGCATTGAAGTTACTGTATGCAAAAATTACATAATTTCTTTTTTGGGTAAGACCCATTAAAAAAAAACGTATTTGCTCTTTTCCTTTTCTTACCTATTGAGACCAAACCTTCTTAAGCCGCGTTTACACCGGAGTTTCAAACAAAAAGTTGCAAACTTTTATTGCAAACACCAGTTGCAAACAGTAGTTTCAAATAAAAGTTTGCAATTTTTATTTCATGGTTTTGTTTCCATGTTTCATGAAAATGTTTGAGATAATTTCGACCTTGATTGAAATATCATTGATTGATAAAAAAACTCCCACTTGGTTTTCCCATCGTCGGCCCCCGATCCAGACTTATTGCCCTTTTTAGATTCTCTGTTAAATTGAATTATGAGGTTCCTCATCCTATTTTGGACCTCTGCCTTGCTTAAGTTAATTTCCCGTGAAATGTCATTCCACGCATAGTTTTTCTTGTTTTTGTTTTTATAGTCGAAAATAGTTTGATTCCAAAGCACTTCATGTTCTCTATAAAAGCTAATTAACTTAATAATATTGTTTGTAATCTCTTCACTCCATCTCACTCAGTAGATCATCACTCACAACACGCACGATACGAGATAAGTCACAACAATAACGAGGTAGCCGTCCAGACAGGGTACTGAGTCGAGATACAGGGTGGTGCGAGTGATCACGTGAGTGAGACAGGAGGTGGTAGCGTAGGGGATGGCGGAGAAATGTTTCTGTTTCGTGTTTCAACGGCTCATAGTGACCGAAACTAGTGTTGCAAACAAAGAGTTTGCAACTCCCTTTGATCTTTACCGACTTCAAGTGGAAACAAAAATTTCTGTTGCAAACACCGAAAAACTGTTTGCAACAGCGAAAAGTTTCGTCTGAAAATGGGCGTTTTTAGAGATGTTTGCAATTTCTGTTTGCAACTCGTGTTTCAAACTCCGGTGTAAACGCGGCTTTACACTGCTAGAGTGCCCACATGGCCAGTTCGCCCCTGGAGCCATGGACTGAATTTCTACTTCAGTAAAAAAACCTGTACTGTAATGTATATATGTATATTTCAAATAGTCAATAATAAATGTAGTTACCCCAATATTGGCACTGTGTTGGATGGGGGAGGGCTGGCCCAATGTAAGCCGGATGAAATGTTACGTTGACCTCCGATTATTGGAATCATACTGACTTTTTACTCCACTCCTTCCTTCCTATGACTGACTACCTGGAACACAAATCAAAAGGAGTGTGCAAGAAATTTTGTTAGTTTTGTAATCTCAACGATAGAAAATGATCAATCTTCTCATACATAACAAAAATATCCCCGCCGCAGCAAACCTGCCGTCTAAGCGAATTTCCATTTGGCTGAATTGATTTTCAATCGATCTATTTAAATAACATTAGGTTTAACGAGTACTTAGGTTTGCTGCTACAAGGAAACTAATAAAGTGTGTGTTTTAAGTAAAATAATTATTGCTTAGTAGAAAATGAATATATTTGCCAAGTTTGATCAAAAGATATCCATAAACAAGCAAACTACAACATTTTACAATATTCTCCATAAGAATAACATGGGAATTTTAAATTTAAATTTTTTTTATTTTTCTCCGTAACCAATAACCGTACAAAAACACTTTGATATACTGAATTGTTTGTTTTTTTAAGCTCTTTAAGAAGGTTTAGAGAAAAATTGGGAAATTTTGTGTTTTGAGGGTCAAAAGTGAGAAAAACCAATTTTTACCCCATAAAACCCTGTTCCTATAGTCCGATCATGCTGGATCGCGAACTCATTCAAGTTTATCCCGCCTTACACCTTCAAACCAAATGTAGTGTTATATAGTCAATGGTAATAGCTACTTCCCTATAGGGAAATTCGCTAAAAAAAGGAAATAGTGATAAATACAAAGTAAAGATAAATACAAAGTAATGATAAATACAAAGTATTGATGGAAAATGTCCGCAGTATTTTTTTTTTTAAATCATCATCTCCAAAAATTAATTTTAAACAAAGAAATTTATTTGATTTTATTTCCAATATTCTATTTTTCTGAGATGAGATGAGTCATGGGTGTCTATGGAAATGGGCTGAGACCCCAAGTCAAACCATGGATAAAATATAGTCCCTTATTAGATTTCCCATCCTTATGGAACAGCTGAAGCCAATTTTATTGTTGTGTTTTGTTTACAATTTGTTTCATGTTATTTCAGTAAAAACTTTGTTTAACTAAATAAAACTATCTAATCATAAACAATAACTCGTCCACTAGCTATATAACCAAACAGCGAGACAGAAATAATGAGAAACTAACCCTAAAATAATAGAAACAAATTGTAAACAAAACATGGTATATCTATAGAAAACCGGACAGAACTAACAATAAAATTGGCTTCAGCTGTTCCATAAGGATGGTAAATCTACTAAGGGAGTATGTTTTATCCATGGTTAAACACATTTCTTTAGATTGTACTGTAGAAACAAAGAAAGTTAATAATTCATGCATATTACCAAGGACTTTAGGTAAGAAATGTGTAAAATAAATCATTTTGTCCCTAAATTTTAACTATTTTCTGAAGGAGGCCCCTCTTTACAGGGAGTTATTTTACAGCCCCATTATGTAAAAGTTAGATAAACCCATGGGTACAGTAAGTGTGAAGGGAAAGGTGCAGATCACAGGTACAGGTAAAACTTATTGCTAGCAACTTACACACACACACATGCTTCTGCAAGTATGGCATCACCAAACTATAGTGCTCTTTTGGCCCTTACAAACCCAGGAATGCCGTTGACTTGTCTACGATGTGTGGCCCTAGCCCAAGTTTTTATTACTCCATTACTTTTTAACTGCTACAGTTAACAGTACTGGGGTTTCATTTGGTATATTTAATCCAACCGCTTATGATTCAAAGATTGTTGTAATCAGTGTTCGATTTGTAGAGAATGAGGTGCCTGAACTGTAACCTATTTAATGTGATATTAGTACCTATTTATGCCAATATTTTTATCCTTTTGAAAGAGAGGTACAGGAACGCCATTCCGCTGCAAATCTAGCACTGGTTGTAAGATATATTTGAATTTTGTAGAGAACAATTCTTATACGGTAGCTGATATCAGTAAAAGTATCGTGTTACATCAAGTTTTTAGTGTCATCAAGAGAATTTTTATATTTCATAGAATATAACCAAAACTATTTGTTCAAGAATAAAAACTCTTGCCTAATGCAAATCTTTTTTTTCTGCAAAAAACAATATCTCACTGATGTTATACAGTATATAAATTAAATACAAGAGATCTAAGATAAGTTATGCATGGAAAACTGGCAGAAAAATACAATATTTTCAGTTTTGGGTTTAAAATAGCACCTAAACTTAAAACTTACCTTATAATGAGGTTTAAAGTGGTTTTACCACTGTCTAAAACTAGAATTAAACTACTATGGTTTTCTAAAATAAGTTATGTTTCAACTAATTAAAAACTTAAACAATAAAATATGTGTTAGACACATGGGGTATATGGGACATGCTAGTACATGGTCTATGCATGTCTTGGAGATTCCTTTGAAAATCCTTCCAATACCTGCTCAGACATGTCTTATCAGTATATTATTGTGTTAAGTTCAACCATTGTTCATTTCAACCCAGTACCCAGTAGTACCAACTTAAAAAAAGAAATTAGGAAATCAATTTTTTTTCATATTAGCAAAAAGGTGTATTGTAAGTTAACCTATTTGCTAACTTACAAGAGATGAGGGTCCAAGAACCTTAGAGAAGAGTAGTTACAGTACTTAAGAGTCGGTGCTCTTCTGATCTATACCTTATATGTAAACAAAATTTAGTTTTATTGTATCCATAGTAAGGATGTGGTCTGAAATTGTAGCCTATATTTTTAATTCTAGTTTTCAGCAGATATGTAAAAGGCACCTCCAGCCTAAAAAAATGTATACACATTTGATAACTAGGAAGATTACCAGCTTTCCTTTACAGCCTTAAGACAGTTCTTCCTTTTAAAATATTGAATTCCCATTAAAACATGGAAAAATTAACCAGATTTGTCTAGTAATCTAATCTGGCCTATTTAGCTGATTGGAAGTCATTGGAACAACAGAAAGGAATGGTTTTTTTTTTATAATTTCTAGAATTACTTAAAATTGATTAGAGTTAGTTCTAGAATTCACTCTTCTACATTTTCTTCCGATCCTCACAAACACTGACGAGTATTTGTGAAGCACTATAGCTTTTTTCATCAAATAGAATAAATAGGTAGTTTCAGAATTTAAGGCCATAAACCCAACTAATAAGTTTCTATTAATAAATAACAATGTAAAATAGCGTGCTAGAACAAGCCTGTGAAACGAAAAACCATGAAAAACTAAGGCTAAGATAAAAAATAATTGTATTAGTATAGTAGGGTTACATGACAACTAATTGAGCTAAACTTCAAAACTAGTAAGAAAACACTAAACATATGATTGAGGTATCTTAGCTGCGGTTGGTCGATATTCTAGCCAATCGGACGACTGCTTTCACTTAACTGATGACTAGTAAATTTTGTCTGCTATTAATTGCTTACTTACTTGTCACTGATGTGTATGTGTGTTGTCTAATCTGGTTCGTTAGTTGAAGTGGAAGAGAAGCAACTCAGTGTTACCGGTAATATAAGCCGTTTGAGAAGATTCGTGATATTAGAAAACCAGGTACCTTCTTATATAATTATTTACCTTTTCTTCTGTGCGGTGATTAAGTTTCAGGAATAAATACCGACTAGGCCTGCAATCTTATATTTCCAGCCAATTCATTTTCTTCTGTCAGTTAACCATTCACCATGTCTAAAATAAAAGCCGGTCCAGTTGTTGATATTTTGGGAGATGAAATGACTAGAATTATTTGGGATCTCATAAAGGAAAAACTAATCCTCCCGTTTCTTGATATTGAATTGCACGTTTATGATCTTGGTATTGAAAACCGAGACAAGACCAACGACCAGGTCACGGTTGATTGTGCTGAAGCAATTAAAAAATATAACGTTGGGATCAAGTGTGCCACAATCACTCCAGATGAAAAAAGGGTAGAAGAATTCAAGCTTAAACAAATGTGGAAGTCTCCTAATGGAACGATTCGTAACATCTTAGGAGGAACTGTGTTTAGAGAGCCAATTCTTTGCAAAAACATCCCTCGACTAGTAACTTGTTGGGAAAAACCAATCATCATTGGAAGACATGCTCATGGAGACCAATACAAAGCTACTGATATGATTGTTCCTGGAGCAGGTAAACTAACACTAACCTTCACTCCCTCTGGTGGTGGAAAGCCGATTGAACATGTCGTCCATGATTACAAAGGTGCTGGTGTTGCTTTGGCGATGTACAACACTGATGAATCCATTGTCGACTTTGCTCATTCATCATTCAAGTTTGCTCTAGACAGAGGCTATCCTCTGTATCTGAGTACAAAGAACACCATCCTGAAGAAGTATGATGGAAGATTCAAGGACATTTTTCAAGAAATTTATGATAAGGAGTACAAACCTAAGTTTGAAGCCAAAGGAATTTGGTACGAACATCGCTTAATAGATGACATGGTTGCTTATGCAATGAAATCTGAAGGAGGCTTCGTATGGGCATGCAAGAACTACGATGGTGATGTACAGTCTGACTCCGTTGCTCAAGGATATGGATCGCTGGGTCTGATGACATCAGTTCTCATCTGTCCAGATGGAAAAACCGTAGAAGCTGAAGCTGCTCATGGAACAGTCACAAGACACTTCCGTATGTACCAACAAGGGAAAGAAACCTCTACAAACCCAATCGCTTCTATCTTTGCTTGGTCAAGAGGCTTGATGCATCGTGCTAAACTCGACAACAACACTGTTTTGGATGACTTTGCCAAGAAGCTTGAAGAGGTTTGTGTTGAAACAATTGAGTCTGGATTCATGACCAAAGATCTCGCTATATGTATCAAGGGTATGAACAATGTCAAACGTTCAGACTACTTGGAAACCTTCGAGTTTTTGGATAAACTAGCTGAAAACCTAAAGAAAAAGCTCAATGCGTGACTACCTCATGAGGTCAACAGGTATTCTAAACTTTAGGTCTAAATATGTTGTCAAAGCTATATTATTAAATTATTAGGTAGGCTTATTGTTAAGATTTAAGATGGTAACGAACGTTTTATGTCAAAGACTGCAACAAAAATCAATTGGTTTGTATTTTTAAGATAAGACTGAAAAATCAGAATTTGTAAACTAGGGCCACCATGAATAAATTTTATTTCCATAGTCAGGGTTATTTTTTAACTGCAAGGCTTTTTAACCAAGCGTAGGCCTACTTGCTTTCCACAATTTTTTTTTCTTTATAATTAATTCAGTCAAGCATGTCTTTAACAGCATATTTTAAGAAACTTAGCCTAATATGTAAAGATTCACACCAAAAATACTTAGCATTGGTTTAAAAGTCCAGGTTATTAGTTCTGTATTGAAACAGGCACAAGTTATGAGTTGAAGGCAACAAATTTTGAATAGTGGAGGCCTTATAGAATTTGATTATAGGCTAATATAATATTTATTGTTTTTTTTATCTATTGCTTGGTAAAAATGTTTAGATGATTTTTTTTCCTCACTACCGGTACCGTATACATAGTTGTGGCCAGTATTTAAATGTCCATAATTATTTAGGCCTTGTCTATATTTGTTCATTGGGATCTTTTTCAAATTAAATGTGACTAGGCCTGTTCTACATAGGCTACCTACATAATCCAACTTTTTTCAATTTTTTAAACTCTTTTTAACATTTAGGCCTAAATGAATGATTCTTAAGCCTGATAAAAATTATTCTCTCTTAACCTTGCAGGGCAGTTGAGGCTAATCTTTTGCAGGACTTATTTAGATCTAGGTTTTGGTTGCCATCAGGTAATATCATTTAATTATCAACACAATTTTGTGTGTTGCTGTACCTACGTACAATTACCAAATTTCAAATTTAAGACAATTGTTATTAGGTCTTAAAAATAAGTATTAGCCAGTTAGTTCATGCAAAAACTTTCCTATTTAGGCCTATTTTAATACTTTTTTCTTGTTTTAGTTTATACAAATTTGTCATCATAGCGCTTAGTCGCGCTGGCTCCAAAAAAGTAGTTTATAAGTATTATTTGTGTTTGGAATTCTAACTTGATTATAATATTGTTAAGATTCAAAATGAGGCACAAAAGAGCACAATGTGTTTTTTTTTTAGAAGCTAAGCCAATTCATTTTATTTCACTGCATTTATTTTAGCACAAAATGATAGAAGCTGTGAAAACCAACTTTACTAGACCCTTAATAAGCCTGCATTTTTATACTTTATATTTTTTAATGCAATAATTTGTACCTGTCATTTAATTAAATATAGATAATATCAGAGTCTACTTTATTGTGTTAATATATTTTTTATTTATATCTTAACCCATTTATTCTGCCATTTCATTCATTGGTTAATAAACATTTTTACCATGGATTATTCCTACTTATTTAATTACCAATCTCTGAGTGTTTATATTGCAGCATTTATTTGACTAATGCTTTAGTTTGGTAACATTTTGGTTTTAATTACCATGTTCAGACAATACATTTTGAATAACTAAATATATTTCAAACAATCTTAGTATAAAGAAATTTGTAGGTAGTTGAGTTTCAAAGTTATGCATTTCATTGTCTGTTAGCTTTTGACATTCTTATGGATTTCAAAATTAAGTTTTTTTTTATTTTTTCAAAAATAGATATTGCAGAGAGCAATTAGGCTACGGTATCTATGGTGTTCTTCTTATCAGGTTGTTCTGTCTCTATTATCAACAACCTGGGGATGTAAACCAGCAGTGTATGAAGATAAGAGATTTTTTCACTATATGTCACATTATGAACAAAAAATTAAATTTGTTCCTTAAAGGAAATTTCAATCAGAAAAATACTGTGTGTGATTTATCTCTAGGCTTTTGGATTATGGACGGATTTAATAGTCTTGATAATGTACATCTTCAACTAAATAAAAAAAAAAATTGTAAAGAGTTAGTTTTACGTTTTGCATTATTTAACATGTACGGTAGGCCTACCATAGACAAAAAAATCTATTGTCTATGACGGTACTGGTAATGATACTGTATATTGCAAAAGATTAATGTTTTAAAAAGATAACGTTTTAGTCCAAATTAAGGGAAGGTCATAACTTATAATTATTTTTATTGTCGTATAGATCCATGTGTCCATCTGCACAACTTTAAAAATTTATATCATCTCTTGGTATTAGCACACTTCACTTGTTTCAAAATAAATTTTATCATTAAAACATAGGGTGTTGGTTGGCTGTGAAAATGCCATCTTTCAGTACCTTATCTCAAGCAAGACCTCTCTATCTTAATAGACCAGTTATCCAATGATAAATGTGATGGTCCTGTGCTTACTTTGGAGCTCATAAGGCAAATGACAGTAAGTATTTTTTGTTCAAAGTGAACATTTTCAGACATGTTTTAATGGGACTCTAGGTCTAGGCAACTATAGAATCACAGTCATTTAGATCAAGGTATAGGTGATCATTATTATTTAATTGAAAACAAACTTCTCAACTAAAATGGGGTAATTTTTCCTACTTATTGCACATTTTGATTGTGTTCAAAACTGGTTACCGAGGCAAAACAAATAATACAATACCCTTTAAAATTTCACGATTATGTGTCTTAGTGTGAGACAGTAGTTGGGTGAATATAACTTTTAATAAATTACAATAAATTAAATTTGTTGACTTTAGATCTACACCATAATGATTGATTTACCTACCTCAATCAGGTTACGATTATCAACGATCTTTAAATTGATTTTCATAAACTTTTTTGTCTCTTATTTACATTATGATTGTTTTAAACATTCAACTGAACGATCAGCTGTGAAATCATGATTATTCACATTGAAATCTTTTTAAAGAAAGTGGGTCAGAATTTATTGTTGAATCTTTGAAAGCAAACTCTAGAAATAAATCAGTTGCAAGAGGGGCGAAGCCCTAAAGAAAACCTTTAATTACCATTTGTTTCTCCACAAGGTCATAAGCTTTAAGATTAAAATCGTAAAAATCGGTTAAGTAGGATGGCTGGAAAAGGGATGTGACAGAGAAATCCCTTATTGTATTAAGTGTATAGATGGATTTCCTTTGCTATGGTCAGTGGATTTACTAACACTAAAGGGACCATATTATGTGCTGGTATCTTGTCAACAAGGAAAATGAAATTTTAAAATTTTGAAAGAAGATTTCTATTTTTACAAGCTGCTATAAGGCTTTTTGTCTGACCTACACAAGAGACTTGAGGGCTTAATAAGTGAAATACTGACCTCCTGGCTGAACTATTCAATAGTTATTTGTGTACGGTAACTAGTGTCCATAGTGGCACTTTGCTGCACATGAGAGAAAAGTTAACTCACGAGCCGCAGGCGAGAGTGGAAAATTTCTTGAGTACAGCAAAGGCAATTTGCACTCGTGTTACACATTATAACTTGTCAAAATTTAACAAGCTTTCCTCCTAAGGAACAGTCGTTTCCCTAGTACGCATAGTTGCCGATACTTAAGAAAAACCTAAGGAAACGTGGTTCCAATATTTATTGAGAGACATCTTTTATTTTCTTAAAAATAAAGTTCACTAATTCCAAATTTATCTGTTAGCTTATAAATAGGCCTAGGTAATAATATTATTGTGAAACAGATTGCCCTATATTTCACTATTTGTATTGCATCAAATTTGATTGCAAATTTTACTCTTTCTTTATTGATTTCTCAAGATAAAACCACTATAGTCTGAAACAGTTTCTTTAATTTAACAATATTCTTTAATGTAACAACTGCAGTAAAAAATACTATAACTAAATTTGTACTAAATTTTAGAAAGGAAAAAAGGTGCATAATATATGAATATAGTGTATTGAATCCAGGAACTGATCTAATCTAATCTAATGTCAACAGTTTGAGGATTGTATGGCTTGACAGTGAGTGACCTTTGCACTTAAGATCCACTTATCATCTGAATCACTGCTCTAGGTCATTGACACAAACTTGAAGTGGTCTAACTTGGATCTTTAAACATCATTTCCTAAATTTAAATAGACGAGCTGTTGCCCGTCCTATGTATGGGAATTGATCAACTAAGACTGAAGTCATGTAAATATTGCCATTTCTAATCCAAGCAAAGTTTAAGCGCTTAAACATTTATTGTAAACAAAAAGCTGCCAATATGAACATGTAAACATTGTTATTTTCCTATTCTTTCCTCAAAAAGTCGAACAGAAAAATAATTTGCATAACCTTTCCTTTGAAGACTCGGGGGGGGCAGAGCCTCGATTTGTATACATTAGTGGTTATAGAATCTTTCTCAAATAGATAGTATTTTTAAGCAGTATAATGTATACACTTTCAAATACGCTGAGAATTTCCATGTTTACAAAATCACTTAAATTAATTAGTGTTTTGATTGTGTACTAATCCAGATACAATCTATTTGTCTAGTTGGGAAAGATAAAAGTTGATAAAGTTGTTTACTAGTGAATCTGTGCTAGTGTTTTTGGTAAGGCACTGTTATGCTATTCAAATAGATTTGGAGTGAATGATAAAAATATAAAATTGTTTACACTCTGTTTCTTAAATTGCAGTGTTTAGTTTTTCGGATTTGACGTACACTGCAATTTCTCAATAAATAGAAATATCTCTACTGAAACATACTGGGAGCCGAGGACAACTCCATCCTTCGACATAACATTCCTAAGATTCCTTCACTTCACAGACAATTTTGTGCTTAACACAACATAAGGCAGGAAAACAATACCATTTCTGTTTGATTATTTGTAAACCACTTTTTTAACAAGTGAGTTTTCATATATTTATAAAGAGAGGTTCCAAAATGTTCAAATATTGTGTTCCTCCTCAAATCAAGTCTTGATGATGGGTTATTTTATGAAGAAAAAAAATCGGGCCTATCCCTCAAAAATGGAAACTAATGGTACGGTACTGGAAGGGGTTTTATAGCAACTCCATTTAAATAGAATTGTGACACATCCTGTTAAACAAAAAATATCTGGTACAGTAGATTGACCCCTGCCGCAGTAAACCTGCAGTCCAAGCATATTACAATTTTCATTAAAATATTTCCTCATAAAAACTAACTTAAGTTTTCAAATGATGACTTATTTATGTCTTACGGATGATTTATTTTGGTATGCCTGCAAGTACATAAATATACATATATTTATAATTATTTTTTATAGATTATACATATGATACTATAAATATGTATATTTGGACAATTTTCCCAGTAATTTTTTTCCAATGCAGCAACATTTTCATACAATTTTTAAACTGTAGGTGCAGTTCTATTAGATGAAGTAATTCAAGGCCTTTTCATGAATCTTCTAGCTTCCAGTTGTTGGCTCTAATGATGATTATCTCTAATTAAAACATGCTTTGATAAATTTGATTGCTACTTTTATTTTAAAAAACATGTTAAAAACTTTTAATTTCAATACTGTCTCCTCATTAACCAAGATTGATTTAGATTTGCATTACCGACTTAATGAGCCTTAACTAAAATTTATTGATTAGCTTAGTCAAACTAATTAAACCCCTAATCTAACTAAACCCCCTTCCTATATTTTGTAATGTTGATTGTGCTACACTCTCTGTAAGAGTGAAGATTTAATTAGTAATTAACCTAACCCCTCACCCGGCATGAATTATTTATGCACCACATGACTTCCTTTCCTGACTCACAGCAACAATTAGTGAGACTTCAATGAAGCCATTCTTCTGTAAGCATTTTCTTAATTTAATTGAAATTTTGGCTGATGGCTTCTCACAAGAAGCATTATAAAATAATATCTGAAACATTAAGAGGTCCATTGACTAAAACTAGTTTAGAAGTTGTTTATGTGGCAAACATCAAAATCGATTAGTCTTATAGCTGTTATAATCATTCAATGTTTTAAATGTATATTTTTTCTGTGTCAATGGCATCCAACCTTATTTTTTAAGGCAAACGAGTTTATTTTTATTAATGAACTAGGAAACCCGTCAAAATCGACGGTTACCGTTGAGGTTTCAAGCAAGATCATTTAACTATCTACCGATGATAAATAAATCCATTTTTGAACGATTTGGGTTGTTCGTGATTTAGCAGCGTACTTTAGGGACTTCTAATTTTAATAATTAATAGCTGAAATAAAAGCTGGTATTTCACTGAAGGTTCTTAGACCAAAATATATAGGATAATGTAATTAGAACTGGTGAAATACATCTTTAGTTGAAGTAAGAATTGAAAAAAAAAATCTAATTCATGTTTTTTGGTCGAGTAATACATAAGATAAATGAATTATGATGCTTTATGGCAAATCTGTGCGGTTATACCTTGGTTAGAAAAGCCAAACCAACTCGGAAAAGAAAAACCAATAACTTTTAATACATATATTCTTTTCTCTCTTGGGTCATTCCATGCCAAATCAACCAACTTGACCATTAAGTTATGTTAGGTCAAATCTGACCTATAAGATTTGCTTGATTTTTTGAATGCTGGTTCTACTAACCAAGACTAGTAAAAATATAAATTTTTAGATTTTTTCTTTTTGGATTTTAAGTTACGCAAAGATTTTACTTGGCAGATCAAACAACTAACAAGCACAAAAGTAGTTTTTGTGGACCATTTAGTAATACTTTGATGTGTTTTGTATTAATTAAAGGCTTAAAATAATATTTGTAAAACATATTTTATACCTGTAAAACATGTCAAACATGTAAAACATGTTATGTGTTGTTATTTCACAGTAATTTTAACTATTTTCATTCAAAGACACACTATTTAGTTCCTATAGTATGCCTTCCATCTTTACAAACTTACTTATCCTTATTCAAACAAGTTAACTAAATATTTATAGATGAGTAATTACATGACATCACTGGATAAGCCATGTTTGCATTGGGGCAATCAGACTTATTTGGCTCCATGCGACATCTCCATATAAATAATGTTATGCCAAAGTATATTTTTACTTTTTTAACTACCCTTCCAGTGATATTATAACAGTGTGTAATTAGTGTCTAACAGCTTTGTAATTTTCAAATTTTAACAAACGGATTGTCACCATTTTTAGTGTTGTTTGCGCTGTTTTATATACAAAAATGATTTGTAGGCTACCTTAACCTTAACCAGAGTACTTTACATTTTTCATACTTGTATGTCTAATACAGTTGTTCAAGTTGATAGAAATTTCCGTATACAAATTTTGTTCTACTAAAAACATTATGTATTGATTTTTTTGTGTTTGATTGCAGCAATTAACAAACACCGCCCAAAATAGTTTTCTTAAGTATAGCTACTGTGAAAACACCTGGCCTAACAAATATTAAAAATCAAAATAAGGTTGTTGAAATTCTCTCGAGTTTATAGTTTAGTCTTAGTTTTTAGCTGGATGGAATATTCCTGGCTGTATGCATTACAGAAAATCCAAGGTGAAAGCTGTTGATTGAAGACTTTTAGCTGCCAAGGCCAACTGGTTGGATAGAAATAACCCAGGAACTTTCTCCTTGGCTTTCACACCTGAAGCACTTCCCAATAGTAATCACAAACAGCTTATAGTTTTGAATACTTCACAAACAAATCAATACTAAATAATTTGACAAAATGTCATTCTTAAAATCTTGATTTTCAACTAGGTAATTCATAAATGATTCATAACTACATTGTTTGTCTAGGATTCCCCATACAAGAAGTTTTTATTATTTAATTCCACAATAAGGCTTTGATTGTAATATTGTGTAAACTTAACCTTTTTTAGAATTTATTTCTAGATAGGCTAACTATTGTAATTTTTTTTATTCAAGTACCGTAATTTAATTATAAACAATGGCTCCTCCTCTGCCTTCATACCCAAAAGTAAGCACAACAAATACTTGCCCTGCTCTAAAATAAGAGAAAAACAATGCTGTTGACACTAGCATTTAGTGTCACCAACATGAACCAGACTTTAAAAAACAAGCTTAAGATTTTACAATGTGACGAGAAGTCTTCTTGTACGTGTTGGTTGGACTTATGATATTACTTGTCTGCATAGAGAAATGATAGAACATTCCAAATTCATCCTTAACTATTTGAGTCAAGGATTGTTGATTTAACTGTACATTTTTATTGTTTTCCCTTGATTAATAACAAAATTAAGTTTTCAGTGGACAGACGCATAAAGGATGAGTAAAAAGTAGAAAAATAATATCACGGGACAACACTCAAAAGAATACATACCTTGTCCCATCAACTACCCACTATTTTATTTTAGATGGACCTTTGCTAACAAGTTCTGCTATACACCAGGTGAACTCGTCATGACACCATAGACGGAACCAAGGCAGGATTCAACCCATGTATTTTAATACTGTCACCTGCCCAAGGGATAACACCTCAGGCTGATCTTCATTTATTAGACCTAGTAATATTTCAATGGAAAAACACCAGCGTTGCAGTTTCTAAGCTTGTATGTTTTAGTCTTTTGCTCTACATAAATAAATGAAAATTAACTTTTTCCTAAAGTTACCTAACAATGTACAACAACAGCACAACACACAACAATGTTAACATTGTCTCACTCTAATTACTTTGTCTCACTCTAGATTTGCAACATGAAGGCACGAAATAGTGAGCGCCTAACATGCAGGCAACGTCGTATGCGCGCGAAATACGTTGGCAGCACTGGCTGTAAATCAGCTGGTCAGCTGTTGTATTTGTCACTTCACATTAAATGTTATATTAAAAGTTCACTTCTGTGTAAAAATTGGTTATGTTTACCTTCACAAATTTATTTGTTTTATGGTAACTGTAGGAAAAGTATAATGTGCAACTCGAGTTCAAAGTACAATTGCCTCACTCGAGAAACCATTCCTCACTCGCCTACGGCTCGTGAGTAAGGATTTCTCTCGAGTGAGTCAATTGCTCACTTTTCTCACTAGTTGCACAAATAACTATTATCACACTAAACTTTACTTTTCTTAAATCTGTCTTTGAAACTTCGATTAACTAAGCTGTATTAAATAATTCAATCTTGAAATGTACTGTATCTCATCTTGAGTTCCAAAGGTGGAAACTGTTTCACCTCTAAATTCTAACGGACCCTAGTAAACCCATTAGTAATAGTCATGGCTTCTCAAATAAAAGATAGATACCTAGACTATTTTGTGACTAAACCTGAATCTCCAGAAATGAAAATAAATAATTGCATAGAAAATGTATAGACACATTCTGTTATCTCGAGCTTCATAAAGCTGGAATATTTTCTTAAAGAGTTGTTAAGTTTTTCTTCAGCATTTGGCCTTGCATTCCTGGTATGCTGTGCAGCAAAACTGGTTTCTCGAAGGTATAATTAAGTTATTCATGTTAAATACTAGAGTGTGCTGCAGTTTATTGGTCTTAGCTTAACCCTAACTCTTTTCTTAGCTAAGCTAAACTAAAGGACAATTAATTATTTGATAGCTCAATCCGTTGTGCTACAATCTCAACATTATAAAGGACAATATATTGCCAAATAAGGCTTTTTGGTCACATCAACCATAACTGTAGAAAAAAAAAAAAAAAAACTAGAAGTGAACATATTATTTGGACTGTGGCACACTGACACTGTCTGAGAGGAGTTGATCATCTAGTTCTTATTAGATTAAAAATTTACTACAAATGGACCATATACGAGGCATGTTTGTTAAGTACCGTTTTTAAATTTCTCTATTCCAGCGCTGCGATTGGCATCTTGGACATTTGCGCTGTGTATGTGGATCTATTGGCAAGCCTGCACCGGAAATTCAACATCAATCGGCCGTGTTTACAACCGGTTTTGAGCATTCAAAATGGTGCCGCCAATTGAGACTGCAGCCGACTGTGAAGTGTGAGCTGTAATTAGATGTAAGTGCTAAAGGTTCGAAAGCCATTGAAATTCATCAACAGATTAGTGAAGTGTATGGCGAGAACATTATGAGTGACGGAATGGTACGCAAGTGGGTAAGGGCATTTAAAGACAGCCATGCCATTGTTCGTGATGAACAACGCACTGGGTACTGGGGACAGTAATGACACCGCCCAGTGCGTTGCTCATCATGAATGATGGCAGGGCCGTCTTTAAATGCCCTTACCCACTTGCGTACCATTCCGTCACTCATAATATTCTTGCCATACACAAACTTCACTAATCTGTTGATGAATTTCAATGGCTTTCACACCTTTAGCACTTAAAAATCGAATTATAGCGCACATTTCACAGTCAGCGGCAGTCTCAATTGGCGGCACCATTTTGAATGCTCGAAACCGGATGTAAACACGGCCGATTGTTGCAGAATTTCCGGTGCAGGCTTGCCAATAGACCCACATACACAGCGCAAATGTCCAAAATGCTGGAACGGAGAAATTTAAAAATGGTACTTACTTAAAAAACATGCCTCGTTTATAAAGGATATCTAGCTACTTCAGTATCATAATCCAATGTGAATACTATCATAGCCTCCCCTAATCACAAGGCTATTACGAGGGTAATCTAACAACACCTCAGTCCAGGCCAGGCCTACTAAATAAGACGAAGCACTAATTCATATTGAGCATCTGTGTAAAACAGCACTCATTCACTATGTGTATGCCAGTTTAAGACTCTTTAACTGCTCCACAACCACAACACTGATCATCTGTTTTTCCCCATTCAAACTTCCAAAAATATTCATCTCCAATAATTAATTGTTGAAAGTGCAAACGACTTTACCCGAAAAAAAACCCCAGAATGATAATATAGGGTGTTTTAAAATAGATTTTACAACTTTTCTTGTTGAATTTAATTACCTAACAATTATCTAACAACCATTTGGTTGATGATTTTCAAGAATAAACAATAACAATTAAAAGCCGGTAAAGAAATTATTAGTTATTTAAAAAATTAATAACTCAGCTGTTTGTTGTCCGATTTTTAAGATCTATGTGTCATCTGATTTGGCATAAAATTACCTACATATTGTTATTCCTGTGTTTTTTTTTGTAACTCTAGTGGTTTTCATGTAATTTGAGGTCAAAGATTTTAGATGGCCGCCATTTTGAAACGGCTATAGTCAACTAAATGACATTTTGCATGTTTGTGTACCACGTTAAAATACACAAGTGTGTCAAATTTAAAGTTTGTACCTCAATTATTCAAACTCGAGTTATAAGGTTATTTATAAAAAACACATACAGACAGACAGACGGAAAACGAGGCTCCGGCGACCCATGTTTATAGTGTAAAATATTCATGTATTAACCCAAGGAATAATCCTGTGAATTTTTTCGAGAGAGTTCACAAACACCCTGTATATCAAAGTACATAGACTAGTATTTTATAGTTTTGTCAATATTGCTCAATATCCCAGCAATATTTTTTCAAATTGTACAATTATATTAATTTACTCTCCGCACAACATAACGTCATAGACAAAAAGAATTAAATATATACTGTCAGCCGTGCTTTGGTTACCATAGGTTCTGGCACACACCGCTGGGATGGCCGTGTAGCGTACGCCGTAACCACAGACAATATAATACTTTGTCTGTGCCGTAACTACATGGCGCTCCCAGCGGTGTGCGCCAGAACCTATGGTAACTGCAGGACAGCTGACAGTCTATATTTGATTCTCTTTTTGAGATTGACATCGTCATTATTATTGTAAAAAGATAAAATGCAAAACTTATTTAATTAATAAAATTAGACATGTAGGTACTGTAAAAGCCCCCACCCTTTGCTTATCTAGATACAGTAAACACAAAGGTAAAAGTCCAACTGGGTGGTTAAGAGAGACTGTCGACCTTTGAATCTAATTCCAATAAGTAATATACTTGTACATAACATTCTAACTGCAGACTGCGGTGACACAACATCTTATATCAGGAGTTTTCATAACAAACACAAATTTAATTTCATAAATTATTTTATTTACAGTACCGTATAAGACTATTTACAATTAATTACAAATTATCTTTGGTATAGGATAGATCATTGCTTTGTTTTAAAATAAAGAGAAATTTGAACACAGCAACGCTTTCAAATCTAAAAATAATGTTACTTAAATTATCTACTAAGACACAATCAACAAAATACCAAGCAGTAAGAAGAGACTTTAAAGTTTTTGCCTGAATATCTTCAAAAGTTACAACAAAGTTGTATAAGCAGTTTTTTGGAATGTGTTATGTGTTACACACAGTTGATACATTTTTTTGAATGATTTACACGCATCATCCCCTAAAATTATAGGCATACTGTATTTATCATGTTAACAACAACTTTATTTGTTCTTCTCTTTGTAAAAATGTTTATTTTACAGTCCCTAAAAGATTGCATAAACCCTTGACATAAAATTCGTCAAATATCGTCATTATAAATAACATATTATAATTGGTATTAACATTTTCTTACTCACTCTAACTAACTTAATGTACTATTCTACCTCTTTTCCTATTTCTTTTTTCAAACCAATCACACGACATATTATCTAAGGTCAAGTGAAGTAAGTGGACATTTGATAGTATAACTTTGACCACAGATTAAAAAATACCCGTAGGTGCTATAAAAATAAAATTTACTGAGCTTATTCTTTAGAATGTTTTGTATCTGTGTTTTTTTTATTTTGTTAAAAATATTAATTTTGTGTTTTTGAGAATTTAAAAAAAATTATGTTTGGGGTGTACACTTTCCCCTTGATCTGGGGTAAGTGCACCCCACCCCCCCCCCCCCCCCCCAACTTAATGTAGCTTTGAATTGCATATTTCTTGATGTTGCCCCATTTGACCTTAATGTATTTTTTTACTATACATGATTGAAACCAGAGATAAGTGAGCTACATTAGTTTGGGTTTTGTTAAAATTTTAAAAGGGTTTGACATATCTGTTCTTAACTCCAGCTGTAAACACTGAAAAAATAATAAAAGTGTGAAAGTAGAAATAAAATACCTAAAAGTCAATTTTAAGAAAAACAAAATATACATGCTGGTGCTTCAGTGAAACATTATGTGGGAAAACAAAAGAAACTCTACAAAAACTGAGGTAAGAAGCATTTAATCTATTTACTAGCTAAAACAGAAATAAAACAGCCCTCGTCAACACATTTTTAGAAAAACTTCCATCATAAGAAAATAATGTCTTACATCAACATGGGACTAAAAGGTTTAAATCTAAGCAGTCTTGTGAAGAATTTTAATACACATAACACTTTAAGAACACTAAACTTGTATAAAAACAAGTCAAATTAAACATAGACAAAACATTTACCTAACTCGTTTCAATAAATTCATATTTACATTGACTAGAGATCACAAGAGAGGCATTTACTTCTATAATTTCCCCAATCCCCTTGGTCATTTATATAATAAAAAAATAAATCCACGTTTCTCATGTACAAGTCAAACTTAAAATTCACATTTTTTGTTTCATTGTATTGTTTGTCCAGACTTGCAAAAACATAAAAAAAATTGACTAGACAAGAAATGCCTGGGATGTGCTTACTTAAGCGCTCTGTGCTTGCCACTACCAGGGGTCTATCCGAGTTGTTAGTGAAGATAAATAAGGCCCATGGATGGCCGAGCAACTAAGGGGCCGTCCACATATTACGTAACGGTCAAGGAGGGGGAGAGGTTTGGCTTAGCGTTACAAGAAGGGGGGAGCGGGTTTTCTCTAAGATCGTAACAGTAACATGTTAAGAATCTGGTGTGCGCCTTGACTAAGTACGTCTGGAACTGATATTCTAGTTCAAATAACATCTTCATCTTACCAACTCCTAGCTCTGGCCTTCCAGTCATAGAGGACATGAAAACGGATCCTGCCACTCTGGGTTTAATTCAATGGCAAATAAGATAAATCTGAATTGTGTATCGTTAAATTACTGTAATGTAAGTGTTGTTCAGAAGTGCTATAAAGTAAAAACAAACTTAAACACATGACTCACATGAGAAAAAGTGTTTAGATGTTGTGTTAAAATAAACTGTAAAGATATTGTTATTAAAATGTTAAATGTTTGTTTTATTGATAACTTTACGGTAGGCCTACTTCAAAACCAATTTTAAATAATGTTTTGGCTTTGGAAGAAATCTTACCTAAATTTCATACCCCCCAAACTTGTTTACGAAAGTATTTGACAGCGTTACATTACAGAGTGGAGGGGGGGGGGGTTTAGTCTTGCGTTATGCAGCATCACAGGGGAGGGGTTTAAAATTACTACGGTATAAAATTACGATAACGTGTTACTTAAATATGTGGGCGGCCCTTATGTGTTATGTTTCGGACTAGGCGACAGCTCCACAGATCCGAGGGTATGAATTCTATCTTGCCCTGAGTTTTAAATCTGCTAAGACCTCTCAATCTTCCCTCAATCTTCTCTCAATCTTCTCAATCTTCTCTGCATGTTGGACTGCAGATGTGAAGTGGTCAGAAAAAGAGAGGCCTTTGTCAAGTACAACACTAAGCGTGTTGACAGTGTCACAGACAGACAATCCCATGCCATCAAGGGTGACTTCAATATCAGATTTCCTAACTCCTGCATTAGAATATGTGGTCCAGTATACATGACAACACACTTAGTTAGTTATATTGACATGAGTTACTTTATAAACAGTTCTTGTACTGAAAGACGTTTGTGAATAAAGGAATTTTTATTTATTTATCAGCTGGCTCAGAAAATTAGTGATTTTTTTTAGTCCGAGTAAACATGGACTCAAGCCAGCTCAAGTCAAATCATTTGCAACTCGTACCAAGGATTTGTTATACTATATCTGATGACTTAATAATGACTTATGATATAAATATAAAAAAAAGGCCAGTTAAAAGGGTTAAAAATTTAATTGTTCTTATTGTTAACCCTAGTTCCTGATATCCCGGCATTTTTTAAGCTTGGCACCCTTTCAGTACACACTACGCCGAGTCTGCGGGAGTGTAGGGCCTACTGTATAAGGATTGTGCACTCTCTATGGTAGAGTGAAATATACTTTTTTTCATGTCCCCCCTTCACATACTAGGACACGCTAGGTTCTAGCCTGGAACTGTTTTAACACATTACTTCAGGATAGTCCGAGAGGGCCGCGGTATTATCATTTAGTAGATAAAATCCATTACTGATTGGCAGGATTTGAACCCGGGACCTCGGGCTCTGAAGCCTCAAGCTCTACCACTCAACCAGCTCGCCCCCCAGGGTAAAATATACTAATATCCATCTCACTGTAGGCCTATTTTAAATTGCAATTGGGAATCAAGGCTTAAAATTGGTATCAAACACTTGTTTTTTCTAATTTATTTAAAGCATTTTGGGCCCATACAATAATATCGTGGATTCACTCTTTCTTATTAGCTTAGCTACAAATATGATTATGAAATTAATACAAGGCAAATTATTTCATAGGCTATTGCTTAAGGCGGGTCCACACATGTGGCATTCATATGTCTGTTTTTTGTTGTTGTATTTTTTTACAAGTGACAAGCAATTTGTGTTGATATATGCCTATTCCATAGCAGGGGTGCTCTCACACTTTGGTCACTTTTAAAGCAGTGTGTTCGTTATGTGTAACAAATATCTGTCAAAATGGACGTCAACGCTGGAACAGCGCATTCTGCTCTTATTATTTTAGCTAAAGAACATTTATATAAAGAAAAAGATGGTGGATGCGATCAGGACCGGATCTACATATTGCGCATCTGGGCCCGCCAGAATTAGGGGAACTAATTGCAGAATTAAGTTAAATGTATTCAAAGAAATTTGTATTAATGTTTCTGTATAAATCAACAACACCAAAAGGAAATGAGAAGGCTCAATCCAATTTGTTACTGCTTCTGTAAAGTTTTCAATTTATTGGTAATTTAAATTCACAATTGATTTTTTTTTATTACAGCTATTGATTCTTAATAAAGTTGTAAAGATGCCTATTTTAGGTTTTTGTGTAATAAAAAATAACTGAGCCTTTTTTTCGAAGGGATATTGTCATCCGGCATAGCAATAAAGTCGTAAACATCTCCGGCTCTTAATTGAGATCAGTGAATCAGAAGCAGACGGCTAGCTAAGCATTTTATGTTGTGTATAATATTTTACACTACAGTGCCCGCAAGTTGGTGTCTATGATAGTTGGCGCTCGCCCAAATGAGCCTTGCAGAGCACGGGGTTTCATGTAAGTAGATCCCGACAATTAGAAAGGCATTTAGGGAGAGATGAGAATAAGGCTCCCAGCAATACTGAGTCACACCACAATGGGCTATTTAGTTGATAAATATGATGGCCATTGATTGTTGAGATGACAGTACAAAACCAAGCGACGATGGTGGGGATTGTGTGCACGTTTAATTGTGCATCCCGCTCTAATTCAAACGATCTATTGATTACATCTTACTGGGAGAGTCTATGATTCTTTATGCCACTACCAACAAAAACATACAGTTTAGAGAAAATAAAATTCATTTATACATAGCCTTCAATTGGATAAAAAACTGCTGGAAATTTGTAACTAGACACCAAGCTGATAGCCGAAAAAGTTTATCGAGCAAAGGTTTCCCTTTCCCCCTTTTTGTACGCACTGATGTTCAGCTAATAAAAAATAGACGAACACCCGGTAATTAGGCGAACAGCTGCTCGTTGCTCTGCGAATACTGCTATGGACCCGCCTTGATTAATAAAAATTCGTACACACCATTGAGGACTGTACAACTAAGATATGACTTGCCTAGGATATCCATTAGATTTGAATCAATTGCAATCTTTTCTATACTCTGTTTGTTTCTAACTAACTTGTTCACTATAGGCCTTCATATTTAAGCTACAGTATTGAAGCTTGAGTATTGATTGAGGTGATTCTATTTCATGAAGCACAAAAACCAAAGGAAGATAACAATTAATTAAGAGAGCTTAAATATTTAAATTAGTCAGGGCAACTGCTTTTGCAAGTCTACTTATCAAGTTTTTAATCCTTTTATTGGGAATCGCCTACAATTGCATGTCATAAATGTACGTAAGAAAGCCTAAACTTACAAACCATCTAAAATCTGACCGTCTTCCATTTTCTCGCCTTTTGTCTACACAGATCTTGGTTCTTACCATTTGGCTACTTAAATATTGACTTGAATTACAAGGGAAACTGTACCAATCTTAATATTTAACATATCAAAGTTTAAATTATTTTAGAGTCTTGTCAACCTTTTTTAAGTACCGGTATAAATATATAGCAGGAGTTGATTGCTTTTTAACCTTACACTGATTTTATGCTTCCTAAAAAAACAATATTTTCATATGTAACAACTAGGCTAAACAAATTATATTTGGCGTCCAAAAGGATACTGGAGCTTCTTCTACACAGTCATGTTTTAGCAAAATTGCAAGTAGTGTATAAAAAAAATAGGTAGGCCTACATTTTTAGTAAGACCAAGATCTCTTCAACCTTATACTCTAGGGCTACTTCATTTTTGGCTTTTCGACAACTTAATAAAAAATAACTTAGCCTACTTACCTAATATCGCATTCTTATCCTAACATTTTTTTATAAATCGACTAGTAATTTTGTGTAAAGAGGTTTAAGTTCAATATCTCTCACTGTATATTTTAGAGAGTTCAGCCCATCAGATTCAAATCTTCTCACCCCTGTTGATAAGTAGTAGTATCTGTCTTCATTCGGTAGTTCTTTCTTGTGTGTTAACATTGTGTATCTGGAAATTTCAGGTTCGAACCTGCATATGGTGGTCCCATTTCTTGTTACTCTATTGAAAAAGTCATCATCTTCACCTCCCCATCCAAAGAATTTATTTGAAAATCCGTTCACAGACACAAATTGTTGTTTCAAAATCGCAACAGCACCACCAAATATCCAGTCGTATGGAATTTTGTAGTCAAAAACATCAATATTAGCAGACAAGTGTCTTGGTAGTTTGGTGCATCCATAAATATTATGAATATTTAACGGAATCAGATCTACATCATGAAATATGTAACAATGAAATGGTGAAATCTTTTCAGCTTCTACAAATCCTATGTTAAACAGCTTGGCTCTGTTAAAAGGTCTTTGGTGGGTTTGCTCAACAATGATAATTTGATAATGAAGATGCTGGAACTGTAAGAAGGGGTGCATGTGAGCAACAAAAATGTCAAGCTGAGATTGTCTGTCTCTGTACGGAACAACGATTGCAACTTTGTGCTGTGATACACAAGTAGAGGGTTTCCACAAGCCTCCTAATTTAATATTACTTTGAATTGCAAGGGTCTCCAAGTATTCATCTGTCACATTAAGTGAGCTGAGTGGCCAGGAACTATTGATGACAATGGGCATCAGGTCACAAAGTTTTGTGTTATCAGAAATGTCCTTCATACTTGAAACTGCAGGGACTAGATTATCTGGAATTTCATCAAGTGAAATAATCTTCGCTTGTGACAATGATATAATATATTGGTAAACAAGAATAAATACTGCAAAGGAAAGCAACAAGAGTAAAATTCTACCCTTAAAATTGCACAGGAGCCTTTTGGTTAGAACCCTATTGATTGATAACCTCGCTGACATGACGAAACTGTAGTCCTGTATGATGAAAAATTAATACACTAAAACATTACCCAAAAACGTTGAAAGGATAGGCCTATTCAAATTTCTTCGCAAAGCTCAATTGCAGTTAATTGGATAAACTGTGCAAATTAAAACATCAGTGTCACTACGTCGTCGTGTCACTTTACATCCACATGAAAACATTTGACAAGTCCAGCAGTGTTTTGGAGCGTCGTGGCGTAGGCCTATGCCTATTGATGTGCAAGTACAAGTACAAATTCTAAAACATGACTGTGACTGAAAAGTGGCAGAAATTAAGTAAGACACAAAATTATCAAAGTTAACACAGACATAGTAGAGCAGACAGCCTAAGCCTACAGTCCAGAGTCCAGCAGACAGACATGACTGACGTGAGACAACGACAACAAACAACCAAACATAACAAACAGTCAACACCAACACCAAGGACCATAGAATTAAAACTCCACCGTGAAATATGGAGACATTGAATATTGTTTTCTGTTCGCCTGCGATGGTATCACCATCATACAGCATAAGAAATAAACAAAACAGAGTATTACAATAAGGTGACACAAGTGGATACTTGAAAGTTTCCTAATTGTTGTTAATATTTTTTCATTGGGTCAATGGCTTTGGCTCTGTTATGTTTTGCAAAAAATTGCCCGTACTAGCTTCGTCCGTGATCACAATAAATAAACTATCATTATTTCTTGTACATGTTACAAAATCATGTTGCGATTAGAAATTGTACTGCTATTAAATATCAATTAAAAACTTAATGAAAACCATCTAACACAAAACCATGTGATTAATCTCCAACTAAATAAAATTACAACATAAAATCTTGAAACTAAAAATACCGCGACTCTTCAGTTTCTCCAAGGTATTTCTATCGGCTCTTCTAATATAGGTAGAGCAACTTTTCCACCAGAACAACTCATTCCAGAAGGCTCATCTTTCCATTTTTATATTCTGCAGTGTATACACTCTCTGTCCATTCGATATATTTTTAATAATTTGTGTTGTCTATTGGTCTAGCGTTGCGTCGTATTCCATTGTACAGTATCATTTTCATGCACACTCCGAGTATTTCTGTTGAATGCTTATGTCGCCATATAAAATTAAAAACATAAACAAAATAGCTGTAAATAATCCTACTTTGACATTGGTTACAGCTTTTTGTTGATGCTTAGTTCAAATTAGCTGTTATCGTAAAATGATGCAAAAAACTAATAAAGCCGCACCCTGTTTTGGTAAACCGTATAGTTTTTTAATGCTATCAAATATCATGGCACCAACATGTTTAGTCAAAACAGCTGAATTACTGAATATAAATTCTTTAATTTAATTTTCCTTTTAAATATGAATGGTCATATAAGATCAACATGGGAAATTCCAGAGCCACTGGGGTAGAGGTTGAGCCCAATAGGATTTTTTAGATAAGTAATACTCTTATGTTAATCGGGAATCTGAATATCATAATGCCGAATTCGATAACATTCTTAAATACAACTAACTGTTATGGCATTTACATAATTTGTTAACAAAGAAGCCGGGTGGCCTTATAAACCTATATTGGCCCCTTATTATCTACAGAGTAATGACCAGGTTTCATACAACTCGGTTTCACTCCATCCAGAAAACGACTAAGCAAGAGACTATAGTCATATATGGTCATAGTCACAGACAATATAGCCATAGGGCATGTATAACTTTGTGTAAACGATACGTAGGCATACAAGGCAACTGACCTTTTGGTGTCTAGGATTTGCGTGATAGCATCCTCATGAGGTTGCCATGGACAAATTTTACAACATGTAAAGTGGGTTTCACCATAGTAAAATAGATAAAACACTATACGTCTGTGAGTGAACAGTGAAAGTGAGTTATTGACGTAAAAAATGTCAAAGCTTGCATGAGAAGCATACCCTTTATTATTTTTGTGATTTATGGGACTTTAGCCTTTGACGATAGGCACGGTCGCCTTTAACTCCAGGCCACGACCCGCAAAGTGGCAACGTCGCAAGGTCGCAAGCACTGTAGGGACGCAAACAGCTGTTTTTTGTTTGGAAGCAGCTAATAACGGTATTTGTGTACAGTATTTACGAAAGCTTGGACTGTGAAAATATTGACTCCGCTTTAAATGTGTGGATATAGATTTTAAATTCATATTGTTTTGTTTTTCAATTCTGTATATTTTTTTCAATATTTTAATAAATTTATGTTCACAAATTTAAATTTAAATCAATAAAGTGCGAATTAATGAGCTGATATCACCTGTGTGTCATGTTATCTTAGGGACGTTTGACACTAAACAACCCTACTTGCTTGCGACGTTGCCAATTCTACAGACAGAATAAAAACAAGAGAAAATAATATGAGTTTTTGTATTCTTTTACGAAATAAGAAATGATATGAGGCGTCGAGAGGCCAAGGGAGATATGTGACTTTTTAAAAAATGTCATTATATTTTTTCATGGTCATAAAAAAAATATAAAAATAAAAATACATTCACTTATACCCCTTGGCTTCCAACTCTTAGGTGTTTAGTTTGGAGGCCAAGGGATATAAGTGAATTATTTGTTGAAATTCCACCCTTTTTTAACAAAACCCGTTACCATGACAACTATTTTTAAAAAGTCACATATCTCCCTTGGCCTCTCGACGCCTCATATACAAATTAATTATATATACTTATTTATTATAATATAATATTGTTCTATTTATACAATTTTATAATCAGTACATCGCTGTAATTTGTCAGTGTTTATAAATCTGTGATATCAAATGAAATTTAGGTTTACTATGTATTTTTAATCCTTGGGAAAAGTCTGTAATTTTTATAATTTGACACGCAAAATAACAAATTTTATACTATCCATACAATTAAATACATTTTTATTAAATATATAAGAATCTTTCGATTTATACGCTTATGATTTTTACTAATGCTGGCTGTAGCACGGAGTAGTGTGGCAAAGAAAAAAAGGATACAGGAAATGGAAAATTAGTCATACGCGTTACAATTTATTCAAGAAAAAAGTCTAACTTTCTTTAAAATTATTTGAAAATAATAAATGTTACAATATAAATTATAAAATTTTAAAATAATGAACTTAAATACTGCAAGCAGTTGTTAAATCGACGTATTTCTTTATAATAACTGCATGTATATTAGGATCTACTTTCTGTAGTGTTTTTCTGCGCATTGATACTACAGATGACCTACTTTAATGGCCTCCTCCGTGTGAAGATCAGTTCTTCAACGTGTGGTTGTGTTTTCCAACACACAACCTGGTTAGTTTCGTGAATTAAGACAATTACGTTTAAAAAACAAAAAAAAATATAAAAACTAAAACCCCCAAAAAAATAGTAAAACATAAAAAGTATAAAATATCTTAGTTTTGTTTTAAAAAGTGGTTTACATCTGCAACGTGGGCAGTGAATTTTCTCATATTGGTCTGTAGTAGTGAATTATTCTGTTTATTGTATTATCTTGTGCTCAGTTATAATCAGTGAAAATGAATCCTGGTCCTGGAGGTCCGAACTATCCCATGGCATCTTTGTATGTCGGGGATTTGCATAGTGATGTCACCGAGGCTATGCTGTTCGAAAAATTTTCCACCGCAGGACCTGTCCTTTCAATAAGGGTTTGTCGTGATATGATCACCAGAAGATCCTTAGGATATGCCTATGTCAACTTTCAACAACCTGCTGATGGTAAGTTTTAAGTTCGCTGGTACAATAAGGTATGATAACTTGCATCACCGATCAGTCCTAAGCCAGGTTCTTATGCCTGTAAAGGCCTTTCAACCTAGCCTACCTGTATTTCATAGAATCATTGTTACGATGTAATTTTGTATTGATTTTGTTGCCTAAAACTTGCAGCCCTAACTTATCTAACCTAAGGTGACACTGTCAAGGCGTCGTGCAGACCTAAGTTAAGTTATGATAGGCCTAGGGCCTACACAGATTGTGCAATCCAATTTTGAGTCATATGCTCTTAACATGTTCGCTGCGGGTCATCAAATGGCAGGCGTAGACCCAGTGCGGCGCAGCTTGCAGCGTCGAACAAACCCGATTGCCGGGTGTTTGGCTCTCATATTTCGGTATGACGAATAGCAAATAATGTGCGGTGATGTCCTGTTTTATAACAATAGTCGACGTAGTTCGCTAAAACACTCACATATAGCAGCACTGCTTGGAACGTAGCTGGTCCCATCGTATTGCCAATTGGAGGGAGAAAGACGGGACAACGAGTTGATTTTTAAGTTTGCCAGACGGGGTTTTTATGGGGAAATTTTACTACCAACCTACAACACAACAAAAAGCAAGTCACCCACCACACGCAAATGTGGAATAGGTCTGCCTTCGACCGAGGCTAGAGCAAAAACGATGATATACGAAAGGCATTGCCGAGCGTATCCGATCGGTTACGGCAGTGTCTGAACAGCGCTCGGCCTGTATCCGATCGGATACGCCCGCAGTGAACGTGTGTAAGCCGTAAGTTGCACTATAAGCTTAAGCCGGCTAGAGAAGCCGTTTTGGTTGGATCTAAAGCACGGGTCACACTAGGCTGCTCGCCAGCAGCTGGCACCAGCATCACCAAACAGGCTGTGCCAGCTGTGAATTTTGTGGTCACATTAAGCTGATAGTAGCGGCTTCTTTCAATTTGCCGCTGATGCCAGCCTAGTGTGACCCGTGCTTAAGATAAGCTCAGATCTGAGGTAGGCTAAAACGCTAGGCGAGTTGGCCTACTCACTGAGAATACGACATAACTTACGGCTTTTAACTTGGCCTATTTGGATTTTTTTCATTTTTACATGCATGTACAAGTCAGTTGTTTTCTTTCGTATGTGTCACATAACTTAGGCCTATTCAATGAATAAGCTTACAAAATATATGTAGGCCTAAAGATGGTGACACACTATCGATCTTTTTCCCCGAACCGAGCAGGGAGAAGGGAGGTCGAAGGGAGCATGTTCGAGTGTGTCAGGGGTCCGTACACCGATCCAGATGGCGAACCAGACATCAGGCCGAGCAGGGAGACGAGTGGTTTTTTGGCGAAAGATCAAAGAAAAGATTGGTCCGATGTTCTGAGTGATGTACGAAACCTAGTGTGTCACGGTACATTTTTGCCCCGTACTCCGTCGCGAGCGCCGCACCGAGCGGCCGCCTGTGAAACTAGCGTTGAGTTGTAATTTAATATGGCAATTAGACCCTTCAATTGGTAAAATAAATAAATGTTGGGTAAGTAATATGTTCAGGGTGTCTACCAACCGGGAAATCCGGGAAAACCGGGAATTGTACTTAATTTTTTACTGGCCATGAAATGTACAGGAATTGTCCTTAAATACCAGACTATGTCCTTAAATTTTTAATGGGCCATAATTTTATCAATCGCTAGTTGGTTAGGAGCACAAAAGGGTTATCAGATGTTTGTTTACATTTTCATAATTTATTACTAGAGTAATTATGCAATAAAAACCCCATTAGCAGTCTCAAACCCATTAATATTTTATCACGACAATCAAGTACTTCCAAGAACTGTTGACTCAGTAGTAGCTTAGCTCATAAAAGTTTTATCACTTTTATTTCTTTACAACTTCTTTATTTATTAGTAGAGTAATCATTATTAGATCCCATATATCCCATATATTAGAAACATATTTTATCATGGAAATAATGGTTTTATAATGGCTGTTAAATTTCACTTCTTACTTGTATTTTCGTCTTGAACATTCAATTTGCCACTGGCCATTGCCTAGTGCCATAAAACTGTTTATGGTTTCGGTTTCATATAAAACATGTAACTAATCTACAGTCTTATTTTGTTAAGTTAAACCCCTTTGTTATGGATATTTTATCTTTCAATTGACAAAACCACAAGCATTGTTGTTTGCATTACCTAATGTTTTATCACTACGTAGGCCTACTTGGTTTCAAATTATTTCATTGCATTTTCTGTATCTTTGTACATTGTTGGCGTTCAGGTTTAAATTTTTTTTATTTCCCATATTTATTAATTTATTGCGTTGTATGCTTTAAGCATTCTAAATCTTATGAACTAGAATGATGATATTGTAGTGACTTTGCTGATATTATAACCTCATTGTTTGTTACTCAGTTTATATAGGCCCTCCTAAATAATTAGGCCTAGGCCTGGGTATTTTGACTCTTTGAAAGAGCTGTAAAATATACTAAGAAAATGTAATTGAGCCTAAGATTAACTAATGATCGCTATGTGTCAATATTAACTTTGCAGATGAAAAGACAATAATCTTACTCTGTGCTTACTGGTAGCCGCTTACCATACCGATTTTGTACCTAGAACCGAGTTACAATATATTCATTCATTATGCATTACAGATTTTTTTTCAAAAGTAGTCGAGAACCTAACGTTGTGCCAGGGCGAATAATGCCAAATTAATCCGCCTGGATCGGATAAGCTATGTTATGATGTTTCCGTGACCGATGGAGATATTTAGGATTTTGTCGCTATTGCAGGAGACAATGATTGCGTTTTTCTGCTACACTATTAAAGCTGTACCTAAAATATATGTTTGTTTACTTTCAATAAGTTTCTATTTTGAAATTTAATTCTTGTCTATTATTATTTACTTTTCTCTCTGGAACAACTACAATGAAGAACAAGATTCAACTACAATGAAGAACAAGATTAATACAGTTTGACAAATCAGGAATATTATTCTGTTATCACACCGACAAAAGTCCTTAAATGTACGGGAATTGTCCATGAATTTTTTATCCAGAATGTAGTAGACACCCTGTAAAACTAAGTATATTATTTCTACAATTATAATTGTCCCTACTTTTGTGGGTTGGGAAATATAGACAAAGTTGTCATGACACCAAACTCTCTAAATAGCGGTTTGCAGTGTGTTAATCTATCAGCCTTGGGGAGCGAGCTGGTCTAGTGGTTGGAGTGCGGGACTTTGGATCCTGGGGTCCCGGGTTCAAATCCCACCAAATCACCAATCGATTTTATCTAAGTGATAATGCCGTAACCCCTAGGTCTAACCTGAAGATTACTTAGTGAAAAACACATTAGTGAAAAACAATTCCGGTCCTAGGACAAAAAATAAAAAAAATCTATCAGCCTTCATAACTATTCTAATAGGCCTAACCCTTTTTTTGCAATAACAATACTTCCTGAATTTTACTTGAACTATGTTAGCCTACCATAAAACACATCAGACCATAGTTTGATGATAGTATTTGACCTGAGTTACTATGTAAAACAGTTATATTTGTACTGAGAGACGCTCGGAAATCCAGTCATTTTTTATTTATTTATTTGCTAATGATAGAAATAGTGCAAAATAGGCTGATTTTTTAATACAATTAAAATGTACATAATGTATTAATCTACTGAGAACAGAAATATAACCCTTGAAAGACAACTTATAGATTTTCGACATGTGGGAACCAAGATAATTATTGCTTACCATGACTCCCAAGAACTTAACGTACCTACCTTACTCATTCGAAACTAACCTCAGGTTGATGTATAGTTTTAAAACATGTGTTCGTTAATTAATTGTTTATGTTTACCAATTTTGTAAATAGAATGGATTGAGTAAAATAATGTATCATTTGAGTTGAATCAAATTATTATTGGCTACAATAAATGATGACTAGGATGACGAAAATAGGAAATATTTAACTTTAAAAAGTTGAGATCAGTTACAAATGGGCAAATTTCCAAAGCCTTTAAACTAATTGTAGAAAATAAATCAACTGAATAACCGAGTGGCTGCAGACGCTTTCAGAAACTTTGGTACAGTAACTTAAACTTAAGTTAAATTATTTCCTCCACTTCCAACGCATTATCACCCCACCCCATATCTTACACTATGTGTGAATAGAACGAGGCATGGTAAAATTGCCTAACACTGAACAGCATGACAGTGTATTGTTTCTTAATACACTATGTTAAGTCTCACAGAGTTTATATTTTACAAGGTGCAACCCGTCAAAATCGATGTTTGCTCTAAAGGCTTACGCTAATTCACCTAACTGCAATAAATAGATTGAAATTATAAAAAAAATTGAGCATTTAACATTGTTTAATGAGTAATAAATAAGTGTAAAAACAATAATGTCTATTGCGTTAGTTAGAGAATAAGTTACGGCTGATCATTCAATGAATAACATATTTATTATACAGTACGTCATAGGAGTTATTGTTACTATGTTTACTGGGTTTCTCTTCTTTCCATATAAGAAACAACTTTTAACGTTGCATTTAAACGTTAAATATGTAAATTGGTTTAAATACCTGCTTTTAGTAATCCAATAGTCGCAATTTCTGTCACGCAACTAGTTTCGACTTCATACAGAAGGGGTCCAGTGGATGTCAAAATAATTACTTCATCAGAAGGTCTTCGATTCACACATGGTACATTCACACGCACACGAACACGAACATAGTCACAAAAAAGGTACATTTACAACGATAATAATACTAATTAATGGTTATTATCGTTGTAAATGTACCTTTTTTATGTGACTATGTGCGTGTTTGCGTGTGAATGTACCATGTGTGAATCGACGATCTTCTGATGAAGTGATTATTTTGACATCCACTGGACGCCTGAGGATGACTTCTGTATGAAGTCAAAACTAGTTGCGTAACAGAAATTGCGACTATTAGATTACTAGAAGCAGGTATTTAAACCAATTTATTTATTCAACGTAATCCGGAGGCTAACATCAAAAATGATAAACGTAAACCTTAAAAGTGCTGCATTCTGAAGTTAACCTTATGAACTATTTGGAAATCTGATTATGTTGCATATTGTATAGCCTTTTTAATACATCCGTTAAGCAAAAAAAATACATTCGAAATCCTTATAATTCATTAGAATAGCATGTTAACTTTGACAGCCAGTGGGGCAGAGCCCGAATGAATTTTTAAAGAAGAAATAGGCCTATATGTTACAGGCCTATTTCATGTGCCTCCCTACAAAACTTCAACTCAATAGGTTCAGTAGGTACTTTGTGAGTGATTGAGCAACACACACACACACACACACAAACGCAAAAGCTCACAAACTTTCAGATTTTAGTAAGATATCCTCTCTGTGGTGGAAAATAGGACCGCTAGATTGGCAATATCTATAATAAGAAATATATTCCATCGATTTATTATTTAAGTGTAGAGTGGTGGTAGTTCAGGTTGCCATTTTATGTTGGATTTAAACTTTTAGTAACGGTAATTTACATGCGTATTGTGTGTCCATAGATACTGGTAGCACTTTCAGGAAAAAGAGAGGCCTAAAAGTGTTTTGGTGCTCTGTTGTGAATGACCAATCTTGGACCGTTTTTAGGTTGAAACTAAACTCCTCCCCAACCATTGTGATTTCATTGCTCAACCTGTCCCTGATCAGTATCCGAAAGGTAAAATTTCGGCCTGCTTTCTCCTTCGAGAAATGGCCAAAGTGTTGTGTGTTTCAGATTTTTTCACCGACCAAAATATTGGAGGGTTTTTAGTCTCTTTGGGATGAAAGCCATAAGTGTTTTGAGTAAGCCTGTATCAGTTTAAATAATTTCCCTTGAGGCCTATCACTAATTGATAACTTATATGAAAAATGTTTCAAAACACTACAAAAAATGTACCAATTAAATCCTTAGTTCTACGTTATTCTCATAAAAGACTGTAAAGAAATAAAAAGCAAGTTAGTAGTCTTACAATCTGCAAATTTACAGACGTTGCTTTGACTTGGTAGTCGGGTAGATATTATGTATTTTACCTATTACCAGGTAGCCCATTTTAATAATTTTATATTTTTCAGCTGAGAGGGCTCTTGATACTATGAACTTTGATCTACTGAAGGGTCGTCCAATAAGAATTATGTGGTCTCAGCGGGACCCATCACTGCGCAAATCTGGTGTTGGTAATGTTTTCATCAAGAACTTGGATAAGAGCATTGACAACAAGGCTATGTACGATACATTTTCGGCCTTCGGAAATATACTTAGCTGTAAGGTATGTCAACTGACCCAATCTTTCTTTTTGCACTAGGCCTATGGTGTTATTGTTGAAAAGGCTTCTAAACTTTTTTAAATACATTTATGTAAACTAAATTTTTTATTTAAATAGCCACTATAAGCCACAACTTCATTTATGTGAGTGTGTCAGTGTGTCTGAAATTATCTTTCATACAATCCAAGAAAAACTGATAGGCCCTACTGTACATAATTCAATGAGACCTTGCCAAGCTAGTCCAGCCTCCAGCCCAAGGAGATTTAGTGTACCCTAAACCCGTCCTACTTTTTGATTGAATAAAAACAATGTAAGTTAATAAGTTTCATCATATGTTTTAACAGTGGTGCAATTAAATTCAACTTATATGATTATGAAGAGGCAATGAAGATTTAACTTAAAGTTTGCACTTTGAAATCATTGAACTATACAATGGTTCACAATATAGACTTAAAGTACCTACAGTACTTGCTATTTGAAAAATAAAATTAAATCCTAGAGTAAAATGAAAATATTTTTTCATTAAGATTTGGTCTAATGATTCCAGGTGCACCATGATGGTAGCGGTGATAACCAAGATTCTTATGACTATCAAGCATTCTTCAGTTCCTTTAATAATGTGATGTCTTTTTTCATTCCTCTACTATTTTTTTTAGAGATAAAGATATGAGGAACTAGATATGGAAAAGGGAAAAAGTTATGATGCTATAGTCATACATTTTTAATATAAATTATATTTTTTTTATTTCAAAAGATTATATTTTTCAAGGATAGAAAATGTTTGATAGTCATAATGTGCACAATTAAATTAAGTTATAACCATATCGTACAGTTTTGGTTTCTTATAATGAACATTTGTCATTAGCTTACTAATTTTGTTATTTTACATATTTCTAAAAGTTTTTCCACTGTTTACAAAATATTCTCCATTCCCCAGTTTACCATTTACATCATAATATTTTCCTTAGTTCCTTACCTTATTCCTCTTGACTGCCCTAGGCATAGTTATCAAAGCCTAACTTAATCCTTTTCTTGTATTGTTCATACTTTAACTATGTTTAGAACATGTATTTTTGTGTTTTAAACTAGTGTTGCACATCTATTACATTTTTTTTTGCACATAGGCTGTGTTACAATAAGTCCCGAAACTGCTAGAGCTTTAGGCCTACTACACTGAACCTTGCTTCTTGAACATTACTTTAAAATGTAGACCTAATATTGTAGCAGGAAGGGTTAGACCAAGTTCCTTAATTTTAACTCAAAGTAGTCTTTAAAAACTTTATTAAGTAGGCCCTAATTAATATTTTTTTTTTTAAAGGCCTTGACAAAAATATTACAGTAGGCTACATTTTATGGTTTTGAAAATGTTTTTTTTTAACATGTCTTATCAGTATCAAAAGGGGTAAATATAATTAAAAACTAAAATCTATAAAGAACCGTGGTAAAAGTTTTGTCAAATGGTTGGAATTAATGAGTATAAAAACATTGATATCATAGCGTTGTGTATACACTACATGCATCCACCCCTCAAAATAAACTTTCTCATTTCCTAAAGATTAAAATTGTTTTTCAATATTGAAGGTTAAATTTAAAAATGTTGCATTCAAAGGTGGCTCAAGACGAAACCGGGGCTTCAAAAGGATATGGCTTTGTCCACTTCGAAACTGAAGAAGCTGCAAACAAGTCCATTGACAAAGTGAACGGAATGTTGTTGAACGGAAAGAAGGTTAGTGGTTTTACGTCAAATGGCGCTCTGACAAATAAATGTAATAATACTGTCATTGTAGTTTAGCTGGAATCTTTTGGCATCCGTTTATTGTTTGACTTACTTTTAACTTAAATGTATTATCAACTTATTGTTATATCTAGATTGATAATGTTATTACTTTCAAAAACATAAAAGTATAAACAATATTTTAAATGTTAATGCTACCAAATACTTCCTGGGCCACTTGTTGTGGATTGACTGAATACTATTTCTCCTCGTTTCTCAAAAACATAGTTGGTCTAGCCATTTAAATTCTCTGTATTTATTTTTTACCTTAAATTTGAGTAACCATTTTGGCTTTGAAGGTTTTCGTTGGTAAGTTCATCCCCCGCAAGGAGCGTGAGAAGGAGTTGGGAGAGAAAGCCAAGCTTTTCACCAACGTTTACATCAAGAACTTTGGGGAGGAAATGACCGACGAAATGCTGAAGGAGATGTTTGAGAAGTACGGAACCATCACTTCTCACAAGGTTAGTACTTCAGAGGCACAAATATGTCAATGTTGGTAAAAGAATAGTTCTACTTAAGCTCAACACTCAACTGCTTATTTTGAGTTGGTTCATACCAGCAGAAAATATTTGTAGTTTTAATGTTTCTAAATGTCAAAACATTCATAATGTTATGGGCAGCTTTTGAAATGAAAACTTAGCATTGTGGGAATTAAACATGGATTGTTTTATTCATCGTTTTATTATTGTTATATTTTGTTTACCAACTTAAAAAAAATACTTTTGTCCAAGATGTGTTTTTAAAGAACTGTTATAAAAATATGAAAAATCGTTAAGTTTCAGAAGTCTTATATATTCGATTTAACATCTTTATTTATTTGTAGCCTACATGGAAGAATGGGCAGCGCCATATAAAGACATTACTTGTCAAAGTAAATTAGTTTAAAGCTTTTCTACCTGGGAGGTTACAGCTTTCGCCAAACCTTAAATTCTGTCTCTCTTTATATTTGTTTAACCAAATATTGTTATGTTGTCACAATACCTATAAAACACAAGGAGCGCCGGACTGAATTGGTTGTCAGGCTTAAAAGATTTATATGTATATCATTTACTTTTTAATCTTGAATGTTTTCTTCAGTAATGGAAAATGATGAAAGAGCTTACAGGTAATTAACTATTGTATCATAATTTTTATTCTCTTAATTTAAAATACAACCTATTTTGTTATTTCTAGGTTATGTTCAAAGACGATGGAAAGTCACGTGGATTTGGATTTGTGGCATTCGAAGATCCTGAAGCGGCCGAGAGCGCTGTTGAGGACCTTCATGGCAAGGAGGTTTACGAAGGGAAGGTTAGTATTTTCTAATGGACTAAGTACCTATTGTGTTAAGTTAATACTGGTCGAATTATACTATGATATATTTTTATTTTTGTCTATGTGAAAGAATCTTAGTCAACAAATTCTTACAAGTGTTCACATTTATTGCCCTGAGCAATCCTATAATTTATTTCCATTTATTCACTATTGCTGTTTGATATAATACCCCTAAATATTTAAATTATTCAACAACTTAATTATGTCCATCTATAATAATTTAATTTGCCCTCAATAATTTAATTAGACTGTCTTGTGAAGTGCATGTATTATTTCGTCTTCTCATCATTAATCTTTAGGCCCATTTTTTCTGTTTTTTGTATGAACAGGTGATCTCCTCTTCGTCATTTCTTTTTTTTACAGGATGACTACATCGCCTGGAAAAGCTAGGATGTTTATTTTTGCTCCCATGTTCAAGACTATATTTGTTTACTTTACTTGATGGAGGGCATGTTAAATAGTATAGGTGACAGTCTATCTCCTTGCCTTACGTCTGTCCTTACTTCAAAGTTTTCTGATAACTCTCCCTCTATTTTTACTTTGCATTTTGATCCTTTCAGGGACATTACTAGTTTTCCGGGGATCCCAAACTAAAAACTTTTTTATGTACTGTATGTGAATTTGATCCATTGCAGATCTCCCTTTTACAAATCCCGCCTGGCGATCCTCTATATACTACTTGTGTATTTCTTGAGACGCTTAAAGTTGAATTAACCTTTGAAAAAACTTTATATCCATGACTGAGCAAAATTCCTCTGTAATTACCATATGTTCCTATGTCACCTTTTTTATATATTGGCACCATTATAGATTCTCTCCATGTTTTTGACATTTTTTTCTTCGTTCTGTACTCTACATATCATATTATGGAGTTTTTCTAGTGGAGTCCTGCCACTTTTTTAAAAATAATTCTGCTACCATACCATCTTCTCCAGGAGATTTGTTATCCTTTAAGGAATTTAAAGCTTTTTCTACTTCTTCAATAGTTGGACTCTCAACAAGAGGTTGTACGTCATGGTTTATGGGGATTTCTTCATTATTGCCAATTTATTCCCCATTCAGTAACTCCTCAAAGTGTGCTCTCTCCATCTGTTCGTCACTTCCTGTTACTGTAGTAAAATATTACCCTCTTTCTCCTTAATGCCAAATACATTTGGTGTATATCCTCTTCGGAAGTGCCTAACACATTATAAAAGTCTGGCATTTTGTGCTCTCTGATCTCTTTCTGCCTTTTCTAGTAGTCCCTTCAAGTACTCTCTTTTTCTTACGCAGGGTTCTTGTGGTCTCTTTGTTTACTCTAAAATATTCTCCTCTATCTTCGTTAAACTCACTGTTCAACCACTTTCCTTTTCCTCTCGCATATTTTTTCGGGATAGATTGCTCACTTTCTTCATCAAACCATGGATTCTTCCTTGCTGCCATGCTAATATGGTAATATGGTTTGCTGTTTTAGTTAATTTCTATTATAATTAATTGTTAACCAAAATCACCTAAGTCATGCTAATGCATTATCAACGTTGTGTGCAGGTGTTGTACGTAGGCCGTGCTCAAAAGAAAGCAGAACGCCAACAGGAACTCAAGCGCAAGTTTGAGATTCTCAAGATGGAACGCATGACCCGCTACCAAGGAGTCAACTTGTATGTCAAAAACTTGGACGATACTATTGATGATGAGCGCCTCCGTAAAGAGTTTACACCGTTTGGTACCATCACGAGTGCAAAGGTAAAATATAATATTGGTAATGAATAATGAATATCATGTCTTATATGAGCATACATTTTCATATTGTATCGTAACTAAATAAAAAAAGAGAATAATTAAAAACCTGACACTAAGATTTTTAAGTGATTAGTTTAATTCTGTTGCATTTGATTCACAGGTGATGTTGGAAGAGGGCCGCAGTAAGGGCTTTGGTTTTGTGTGCTTTTCTTCGCCGGAAGAGGCTACAAAGGCGGTCACTGAGATGAACGGCCGCATAGTTGGGTCCAAGCCACTCTACGTTGCTTTGGCCCAGCGCAAAGAAGATCGTAAGGTATGTTGTGAAACAACTTTTTCCATGATACTGTCTGGTTTGTTTTTGTCAACCACTCACCGTAAACCAGCTAGTGTTTGATTTGTATTTAAAATAAAAATATTTAAGAACATTAATTGAATAATGTAGCCTATCTAGTTTTTGCTACTTTATGTGTTGCGACGTTGCCTCGAAAAATGTATTTCTTATTTAAGCTTTTCGCCCTTATTGTATGTGTACGTAAAGAGTCAAGTATGCCACTAGACAGTTTGAAACTTTCTGTGATATCTTGTTATCAGCTGTTCGCCGGCCTGGATGTCAAGTGCTACTTGGTTTACGTGTCAATCCAAGGGTCAACTCGAATCCTTGTTTTAAAATTTTTTCAAGCCAAAACCAAAATTAAAATGTGTTACCAGACCTTAGCCACTTTTTAAAAGTAATACAGTAACCACTCTGTTTGCAGGCACACTTGGCCAGCCAGTACATGCAGCGAGTGGCCAACATGCGCATGCAGCAGATGGGGCAGATGTTCCAACCAGGTGGTGCTGGAGGCTACTTTGTACCCACACTGCCCACACCCCAGCGCTTCTACGGCCCGGCTCAGATGACTCAGATGCGACCCCAGCCACGTTGGCCAAACCAACCTACCATCCGACCCAACGCCCAGACCCCTGGCACTGGTAACTCATTGATTAAAACCCATTAAAAAATAGTTTCAGTGTTCTGGATAGTTCGACAACTCTGAAACTCGACAACCTCTGGGTCCACAAATAGTCGAGTTAGTGGGGAATTTACTGTAGTGCTATACAAATTTAGTTTTATAAAAATACAAGCTGCAAAACCCTGCACAAGGATTGTCTGCTGCAGCTATCTGTAGATAATAATCATGTTTATTCCCAGTCCAAATGGATCATGTTTATCCATCTGCAGCATTCCACTTCACTGTTTATTTAACAAGATACCGTACATGAATTGTAACAATTATTATGAGAGTAAAGTAATAAAAAATTGAAAACATAACATATGTTAGTCGAGTTTCAATTTTGCAACTGTACTGAATCTGTAGCAGAGAGTATGAGTTAAAATTGTCATTTTACTTCTGAAAATTAAAAATGTTGTGTATAAGTAAATTATAAGATTGCTAATTTATTTGATTGCAGGTTTCCCAGCGATGCAGGGGCCGTACCGTGCTGCCCCAAGGGCTCCGACGGCTACCCAGCCATCAATGCGCAACGCCATCGCAGCACGCCCCATCACCGGACAACAGCCGGGCATACAGGGTCGTGGAGGACCAATCACAGGCACTCAACCAGTGTCAGTGTCAGCCCAGGGACGCACGGCCAACTACAAGTACACTCCCAACATGCGCAACCCTCCTCAGGCCATGCCTGTTGCCCAACAGGCCCAAGTACAACAGGTTAGTGACAGATGTCTTTGGCCAAGAATGAGCCACTCGTAGGAAGTGCTACTGTTATACATTTTCTCTAACTTAGTAGTTATTGATACTACAATAATTGAAGCAGCATAAAAACCCCGATTTACAAAATAAAATTGAGCCTATCGTAACAATTTTTTTTCTAGTCCAATTGCAATGCATGGCCAGGTTACTTTTGTTGTTTTACAATAGACATTTAACAAGGTAGTTAAATACAGTTACAGTGGAACCTTAATGAAATGAAATATGCTTTATTGTCTTTTGAATTTTAACAAATTATTGACAACGTCATGATACAGCTAAACAAACTTATAGCACAGTCAGTTAATAATTAATTAAATACTTATAGCTAACTAAAAAAGGAGACATATAGGCCTACAGTACTTGTTAAAAAAACAAAAAACAAATTACAACTGAAGAATCTTATTGTTAAAAAAAAATCTTCCAAACTATAAAATGGGTTATTGGTCAGCCAACAATAAAATTTATTCTTGAAATCCTTTATAGTATATAATTTAATTATGGATTCAAGAAAGTTATACACTTTAAGTGACAAAACTATGTGACTATTTATTTAGAGTTTTACTTAAACGATGGAATTCTATTGATGTATGGTTCTTATTTCTGGTATTATGATTATGAGTATTGTGTCTAAATTTTAAAAGATGTTGATTTTCCAAGATATAAACTAAGTCATAAATATACACATTAATAATAGTAGGAATTTGAAGATTTTTAAAAAGTGGTTTTAATTTAATGTGAAATCTCCAAAATGTTTCATCCAAACTTTTTAAATTTTTAAATGAATTTCTGTTATCTAATAACTGAGCTAACTATCATAGTCCTTGTTTAATGACAGTTATTTAAAGGTTTTACTGCAAAGAGTTTTTTACCAAAACATGTTGTTTGTGTTTCGTTGTAGGCTGTCCACATCCAAGGCCAGGAGCCTTTAACTGCCACTATGCTGGCGGCAGCTCTTCCGCAAGATCAGAAACAGATGTTGGGCGAACGTCTCTTCCCATTGATTCAGGTAAATTTAACTGGTGGCAAGTTAAATTCAACCAAATGATTGTTATGAAAGTCGTGATCATGACAAATCCCACAGTCAATCTTTAAACTAGTGTCGTCTGCAGATTATAATGGTATATGTTTTTACTAGGAATGGGCAAGATTGGATTTTTAGTTCGAGTATAGACGGGAATTTTTATTCCTGATAAAATTTTTAGACAAGATCAAGACGGGATTTCCCTTCTCATACATAGCGTATGCATGTTGGGCATTTTAACCTGATTTGGTAACATTGTTAAATACCTACTGATTTATGACAGATGACTGGTTATATAAATACATAAATAAATAATAATTTGCTAGATTATTAAACATCTTTTATTTAAAAAACATCAATTAAAAATCTGTACAAAAACAAATACAGTATAGCACTAATTTGCCCTACCTTATTAAAAATAACTCATATGCATAGGAAACATGGTGGTATCAGTTAGGAATATAGTTCAACGTTGAGAAATGAAATACAAAATTTATCAGTCTGAAACATCAGTCTTAGGTACTAGTTAAGTATCAAGTAAACATTTATCAGTCTTGTGTTATTTTTGGAGTGACTTGTTAGGCTATGTTTACAGTATTAAAACATGTTTCACACTGCTTACACGTAACAAAACTTCTCATCATTTGCGATGTCAAAACAAAGCATTATTTTCATGTAAAGAATTAATCAAATAAGAACGCCTTCGCAAAGGGAACAATACAACAACGTGCTCCTGTATTGCGGATATTGCATTGACTTTCTGCAGGCGTTTTTTACTTTTTTTTTAAATCTTGTCTCAAAAAAATCTTGATCAAAATAAAATCTCGTCAATCCCTCTCTAGTTTACACACTGCACAAAATAATTGCCTAATGTTGGTCAACTGGCAGGTTGATGCCGGATAACCTCTTGTTTATATGCTTAGGGTGAATGGATAATTTCTGACAAGGAATCTCTGCACCGCTAGCAATTGTTAACTTACGTAATCCTTCAGAGCAAGGAAATTTGTTAATTAGAGATTGTTTTTCTTCATTCAAGACATATGTTATACCGGTTTAAGTAGGGATTTACACTAAAGGGTTTGGGTAATTCTGAGCAATTACTTGGTCAACCCCAAACTTTTTCATATTTTAATACGATCATAAGGATGTTCTCAGAAAACAAGAAACATGTAATTAAATTCAAGCCCCGCCAGGTTAGGTTAGGTTAATTCATAACCTAACCTAACCTTGCGGGGCTTGAATTACAGTAGTCGCAGCTAGTCTAGGTGCGCGGCCGTGCTAGGGCGGGGTGTGTAGAGGGGAGTGTTTATTGCTCATTTCCAAAAACTGGCCCACACGGCTCTCTGGGGTTGTTCAGCGCCTCGGCGCTGTCTTCATGGCTTTGGAGTGAGGGACGGTTAGTACACAAGGGTCCGCACGCCCAGACTAACTGCGACTACTGTGCATGTTTCCTAATCTAACCTAACCTAACATAACTGTACTGTCACAACTGGCATTATATGTTGTTTCTTGTTTTCTGAGAATATTCTTATGACCGTAGTAAAATATGAAAAAGTTTGGGGTTGACCAAGTAATTGCTCACATCTACCAGGGTTTGAATATGAAGAAGACTGCCTTTTGCTCTCTCTTAAAAATACTGGTAAAACGAGAACTCAATAAATTGTTAAGAGTTTGATTTTACTATTGTGATTTATGAAAAATGTCAGTATACATTTGTAATTGGACAGTACTGGAGTAATAGCCTAATTTGGACTTTGGGTGTTTTGCCGTTTGGTCAAAGGAAATAGCTGTTATTAGTATCAATGTTGACTCTTATCAGTATCAATGTTGAGTAACGTTTATTTTCTTATCACTTCAACTGATAAACACTATTACAGTACCGGTACTGAGTAAATTAGGATCAGAAAAATTATTTATTCTAAGTGTAAATAACAATTCAGTGGATGCCACGTTTAATAACGATTCTTTAAGTACCACTACAAATAAATGTATTTTATAATTTTTATCTTGGCTTATCACACATAGCCTATAACTGTGGAACTAGCTAGTTTCATATTTGGCTTTCTTTCTAATAATTGTGTAATACAATCAAATATGTTAAATATCCCTGCTATATGGCAGTATTTAGGGATAGATGGAGCTTACAGACTCACGTATTGTACCTAGAATTTAGCCCTATGAGTATAAATTCTATGAAATCTATTCTTGTTTAACATAATTTCTAGGTTTTCTCACTCAATGCAGTGCACTAATACTTAAGTATTACTGGTTTTAACCCTCCCAGTGTTGAACAAGATGCTTCGACGGTAATGCTCTGGGTTGTCGAGCTTTTATGCATCTGAACACATGTCTTCTAAGTCAGTCAATTTCAGTCTTATCTTATTTTTCAGTCTTGTGTTTTAAAGATTATCTGTCAAGGCTGGCAGTAAAGTCATTGTTTTAGGCTCAGAGAATGATTTTGGGACTGTTCTTCTATCATTTATGACTTTTGGCCAACCTAAAAATAAGATAGTCCTACTAAAATGACTATTTCATATGTTTCATTTTGTTACATATTTATTCATAAAATCAGGGATGCAGTTTTTGTTTGATATTTTTAAATGTTTGACTTTAAAGCATTTTATTCATAAAATGGATTGTTTACTGTAAGGTCATACTGGTACATATAGGTACTTCATTTACCAAATTGATGTGTTTTCCAGCGTATGTACCCAGACTTGGCAGGAAAGATCACCGGAATGTTGCTTGAGATTGACAACTCAGAGTTGCTGCACATGTTGGAGCACAACGAGTCTCTCAAGGCCAAGGTAAATCATCTCACCATTTTTATACACTACCCAATTCTTTCTTTTTAAAAAGAAATGTAGTCTAAACTAAACGGAACTTCAACAAAGCTTGCAATGCCATGGTCAATATTGAACTTAGTCAAGTTATACTTACACAGTATCCACGTAATGAAAATTAACTGTGTAAAAATGAAATTACTAACTGAATGTATGCCAAAAATGGCGATGAGGGTTCAGTTATGGCCTAACAGTTGAGAGTAAGAGAGACCTCTGAATACGTACGTAATGTGTACCCTTATTTTCTTTGATAAATTATTATTTATAATTCATTTCAGTACCTTGACACACACTTCAGAAGTAATTTCGGTACCGTTTTTTTTTTTTTTTTTTTTTTTTTTTTTTTTTACTAGCCTACTACTATTCCTTTCAGCTATTCTTGAACATAAATTTTTATTTAACTTACTATTCCGATTAGCTCTCTTGGTCTGTTCTAATAGCCCCTATTTCAAATAGGTCCTTTATTTTTTGTTAGAGCATGAGTTTTAGATGCTTTGAAGCATTCAAATGATTCTAACTGCTCAGTTTTAATGAATCGTTGGCATTGGTTGATTTTAGCAAAGAGAGACAACTAATCCACTTGCTAGGGGGGTTCCCGTGTGCATTTTATGTATAGAAAAACACCCTAAGGGATCATGTAGGTACTATGTGGGTTATCATTTTTCACGTGGGTGCCAGCCTGGCAGAGTGGGCATAACCTCAGAATCCGCCATTTTAAAAATGGCGGTGGCATTTATTACATGAAACTCATTGGGAGCGTATATCTCGAAAACGGTAATATATAGCGAGTTACTTTTATAACAATAAATGTTGCTTACACAATAAGGAACAACTTTTGTATTTACGAAAATGCCCTAAATATAACTATTTAGGAGTAGTTGAGCAATTTATATTAATTTAACCTATACATTTTTAATCTGTTTGACAAACAATTCTAATATCTTTAAAAAACTGTTCCTTTTTAATTTTGCACATAGCACTTATTGCTCTTGACATTTAAGGTCAAAATACCCCCACCGAAGCTAACCTGCAGACTAAGCAAACATTTACCTGGCTGCATTTCTACAAAAATATTAAAATTATCATATTTATAGTATTTAACCTATACATTTTATCTCTGTTGCCAAAAAATCTAATAATTATAAAAAATCTGTTATTTTGTAATTTGGCACATAGCACTAATTTTTCTTCGCATTTAAGGTAAAAAAACCTGCAAAAAGCATTCGAGAAGCTTCTGGCAGATATATAAGTTATTAAAATACATTTTACATTACATTTTACATTACATTACATTTAGGGATTACATTTTAGGGTAGCACGCTTTGTTCCAAATTTGCTGGCAAAGTCACAGCCCGTTTAAATATGAAGTGCTGGGAGAACTGAGCAAAGGTTACTTCCAAGCCTGTTTGCTATAATGTGAACTAGTACATATCAAGTTCTGGCTGAACCAAGTCGCATCCACAATTCCTGCAAACCTTCCGAAGAAAATCCATTCATAAAGTGTAAAGCCAACACTACGACATATGTATCCGAAGACAGAACTACGACTTAATTTGATAACTCGAGCAAAAATTATACAATTTTAATGAAATTTATCACAAACGTGTAAACCTACGTTTTCAGACGAATTTGGACTATTAAACCAGCACGATCGGACTGTGTGAACAGGGGTTTATGGGGAGTTTTATGGGGTAAAAATGGATTTTTCAGATTTTTGACCCTAAAAAAACGAAATTTAATAACGAACGAAACCATTTTGTAGAGCTCAAAAAAGAAATAACTTTGTATATTGAAGCGTTGTATGCCCAAAAGTTAAGGAGATATTTAAAAAAAAAATTAAATTTAAAATTCCCATGTTATTCTTATGGAGAATAAATAAACTGTTTTAGTTTGCTTGTTTATAGATATATATTAGAGTCAGATTTCAAAATGTTGTTTCATTCATACTAAGCTATCAAAATTTCAATAAAAATATATAAAAAAACACCTCAATACCTTCCCTGAAGCAGCAAACTTAAGTACTCATTACAAATCAATGTCATTTAAATAGGAAATCAATCTGTCAATTTTAATATTTTAGTAGAAATGCAGCCAGGTAAATGTTTGCTTAGTCTGCAGGTTTGCTTCGGTGGGGGTATTTTGACCTTAAATGTAAAGAGCAATAAGTGTTATGTGCAAAATTAAAAAGGAACAGTTTTTTTTTTTATATTAGAATTTTTTTGTCAAACAGAGTAAAAATGTATCGGTTAAATTAACATAAATTGCTCAACTACTCCTAAATAGTTATATTTAGGGCATTTTCGTAAATACAAAAGTTGTTCCTTATTGTGTAAACAACATTTATTGTTATAAAAGTAACTCGCTATATATTACCGTTTTCGAGATATAAGCTCCCAACGAGTTTCATGTAATAAATGCCGCCGCCATTTTTAAAATGGCGGATTCTGAGGTTATGCCCACTCTGCCAGGCTGGCACCCACGTGAAAAATGATAACCCACATAGTACCTACATGATCCCTTTAGGTGTTTTTCTATACATAAAATGCACACGGGAACCCCCCTAGCAAGTGGATTAAACAGACAATTTTTCTAAAAAGTGATGTTTCCTCCCATCTTCACATACATCAATTGTTATCCTGTACTACATAAAATATAACCTTATAATTAACTTAACCCTTATCTTTGTGACAATTTGATGCCAAGAAGTTGTTGCATTGTCGCCAGTAAGGTGGTCTGTTGTTCAGAGGAGTCTATCCGATCCAAAGTCCCTGGTCCTGAAGTCCAGACGTAGTATGATGTTGATGACCTACAATATAATTTAGACTAAATTTTGCAAAAGTGTTAAACATGGAGAAATCAGAGTTAGCCTCAGGAACTTAGGTTAAGGTTATGAAAACGATGTGCTAAAGTAGTCTGAATAAGAGTATAAGAGTGATCTGTTACTACCCCGTCCTAGATAGGCAAAGCGCACTCAAAACGTGTTGATTTTCCACCAAAACGGAACAAATACAAGCCACGTGATGCAATGCTTGTATCCGATTGGTGGGCCCCTTGGAATAGAATCATCTAGGTCTTCCTTCTTTCTCGTATGGCGACTCCCCTTGAAATTTAGACGTTCGGAAATTTCCATTGACTTCTGTTCCCACAGGAATTATCGCTATTATTCAGTTCACCGTAGTATCATATTATTTTCTGTCTCTATTTAATTTAATTTGACACAGCTAGGATTTTACAACAAAGTGAACAACAATTAGAGTTTACAACTTGACTGGCATTTGCTACGTATTTACAGGTGGAAGAGGCAGTCGCTGTACTTCAAGCTCACCAGGCCAAACAAGCTGCCCAAGTTAAGAAAGAATAAAATCAAGCAGAAACCACTTGAACGGGAATGTCTTGAAACTTTATAATCTTATTACGTTCAATCATTTATCAAACTTTAGTTTGTGTATTTTGTTTTTCTTTATTTTCTTTTGTTCGATGTAATCTTTCCCCTCTTTTTAATTTTAATGGTTTTTTGGGGAATTTGAATATAATAAAGCATAAAATGTATCCTTGTTTTCATTTGGTCATCCTATATTTGGGTTTGTTTTTATAACAAAACTAACATTTTTTTACTATTTGAACCGATTTATTTAGTGACATATATCATTTTGAAGAGGATAATCATTTTAATTTTGCTAAATTTTTATATCCCTTCTTTTTATTTTTATGGTTTTAGGGGATTTTTAAAGTAATATTTATTTATATTGTTTTCATTTAGATTTCCTGTTGCCAGGTCCATTTTTTAATACAATTTTTCTATTTATGGAATCGATTTAATTGGCTATAAAATACAGAAGATCAGTATTAAAGTGATACCTTGCGATGGTCGTTTAATATTTTCCCCTCTTTTAATTTTAATGGTTTCAGGGAAATTTGAATAAAATAAAGTATAAAATGTATTTATTTTGGTTTCATTTGATGTTCCTGCTCTACATGTTGTCATAAGATTTACATTTTCCTATTATTGGAACCAATTTATTTGGTTAAATATATCATTTTACTGATAATATTAACGTTGAAGAAACATCAATAAATAAATTTATCTAGTGAAAATAGCGTGAAATGTGGTCAGTATGTGTACTTTCAAAACCCTTTCAAGGGATTCATGATCAAACCAGTGGTTCCATATTAGAGTCTACAGTTACACCCTATTTGCCCAGGGAGAGTAGGGCCGACCATCCAGCCAGCCGCACTCCCTGAGCGAACAAGGTCATAATGTCTGTACAATGAGGAAGACAGCACAGAGACAATAGTCAGTAATCCACCAGACTTGGCTACGGTACTTGATATAGCAAAAGTAAATCATGCCTACACACATGATCAGCAGACTGGAACTGTCCAAATCTGCCTGTTTATCAGATTACAATAGACATGCAGTAGAGGAAATCTGCTGGCAGGCCATTAATAAGTTTTATTGCGCTTGTTCAGCTTATTTTAGTTGTGACAATGGTAAAAATATAGTATAAATATACACCGAGATCCTTAGTGCAAACTCCTGTCAAACACACCAAAATGGCTTGAAAAATATGGAATTCACTGTACCTTGTAATCTTACAAGATAAATACCAAATGAACCAGCAATCCAAAAAATTAAATTAGCAAATAATGAGCTTAACTACTCAACCACCTCTGATGATTACCTTCTGTTTAAAGACAACATACAAAAGGGAAAAATAACTAGAATTAATGAAAGAAATGATCTTGAGGCAAATTTTATTGTAATTTACAAAACAGGTTGCAAGTACGGTTTTACTCAGCACTGAGCAAACACAGTGAAATCATTACCTCTAGAACACTAAAAGATTGTTTTCAGTGACAAAACTGTGTCCGGTAACTTATAACTAAAACTAAAATAAATACAACTGAAATGACTTTGGTACACTACAATCTCCTAAAGGTTTTTAGACTAGTTGGTTGACATAAGTAAAATCCAGTGTTGGTTGATCTTATCTTGTACACAATTTACTTAAAATATTTTTTTTCTACAGGTGCATATAGAAAAAGGGATGACTGAAACCTCTCCTTTTGTTGCAATACTGAGCATAACAATTCAGGAAAGTGCTTGGAAAGCAAATACCCTATTGTTTAAGTAGCATTTCACAATAAAGACACTTTTTAGTGTACATCTAAATTGTGTGGCAATTGAACTGTTTCCATAAAATTACTGAAAAGCAACTAGGACTTGACAGCATTTTTTTAACAATAAACATTGCACAATCTTATCTCTAATGAGGTGCAGAGAATTCTATTGGCTCTGCTGGAAACCCTTAGCATTGAAAATTCAATGTACATCAAGTAGGCCTACACAATTACTGAACACACACCCAAAATGGGGACATACATCATCTGAATCTCAAATAGAGAAAGCAGATTCAGACAGTTGTCACATGTCTTCTAATCACTGGTCCAATCACTGCACAATGTGTCTCCTGGCCATTCTATCTACATACAATCGGGCATGAATAATTGACAATTAGCACGCTTCTCACGCTGTACAATGGCTAACGGTCTCAGATGTGGTGGTTAGCAAACCCTAATTGAACATTTGTACATTCAACTCTGTGATGAGAAAAATATTAAATTTAAAAAAAAAATTGCATGCATACATCTATATAAATAAAATTAGAGTTTTGTCTGTACATTGCTTAGAATAATGAACTTTTTGGTTATTTTTACATTTCATAGGTCAGAGAAACCGAATCAAACCTTATCTCAATTTCTGTCTGTCTGTCTGTCTGTCTGTCTGTCTGTCTATCTGTCATTCTCTTGGTAACGCTAAAATACGCACTTTATTACAACTACTCCTCAATAACTATAGCACTGTCCCGCCTGAAACTTATTTTCCAAATACTATACATATATGAGATGGTTTTAGACGTATTTCATCGAATATGAGACAGTTAGATATTTAACAGTAAACCCTTGAAAATCAAGTTTTTGTCGATTTTTGACGTGGAATTTCTGGAAGCCCATGTTAACCTTATGAGAAATGAAATTATTGAATCTTAACAGCTGTTTCAATTAAACAAGTTGGTTCTGTTCTGTGATGTTCAATAGCATTAAAGTTACAAGGATTACCAACAGGGTGCAGCACTAGCACTATTATTTCTTTTACATTTATGACAACAGCTAATTTGCAACCTGGAGGCGAGTGAGCGTAGCGAACGAGCTAACCTGAAGGCAAGTGAGCGTAGCGAACGAGCTAACCTGAAGGAAAGTGAGCGCAGCGAACGAGCTCCAACATACAGGTGAGTGAGCGTAGCGAACGAACTTCAACCAGGACGTGATTGAGCCATGCAAACGAGATCAGATAGTAAAAATAAAAGTAAGCCTACCGTTATAGGATCGACCGGCAGACACAGAGGTAATTTAACCTTTTATTGATTGTCATACCGATCCGGAACAACAAAAAACAACATAAAATGAAGCTATGTATAATAGTTTGGCCAGCATATCTTAAAATATGCAAACCAACTGCTGTTCGTTATATAAGAAGGTTTCAACTGAATATTATAAGATCCCCGTGCGTAGAACGGGTACACAGCTAGTTAATAAATAAATTTGAACAATTATGTACCACATGACTGTATGATCCTATGAAACCATCAACATTTAAAAACACCGGAAATGTTTTTCTTTTATACTCTTTCTAAGCAACTTGCATTCTGGCTCTATAGTTACACACCTAAATGCCCGGTTATGAGGTATTTCATTTAGCAAGTAAATTACTTTTTTTCTTTCAGAATACCCTACTACTGACATTACCCACAAAATTTGGAGCAAGTTTCCCGTAGAAAATATGAATACAATTTCTCTGAAGTGGATAAAAGCTATGTAGGGCCTACATACACAAATAATTTGTTCGTATATTCAAAGCTTAATACATAATTATTACTCAAACATGCTCATTAACTAATGACTCAACTTAAAAGCAAATAAAGCTGATTACCTTGCCTTCTTTAATTGAGAATTTCAGTATTTAAATTTGTTTAGTTTTGAATTACAAAACATTGAGTAGAACTGTTGTGGTCACTATTTGCAGTAATCAAACTTTTATGAATTGCTTGGCGAAAAGTATACTGTTTGTCGGTTTATCATGTAAAAAAACAAATTACTTTTGGTTATATATTTTATATTACTTTTCTTTAGTTTGCAATTTCAAAATGATCTTGGTGCAATAACAATTTTTCTTCAGTATCAGAATTTCTTGGAGTAAAGTTTTTTAATAAATTGTTAATACTGTAAAGCAATGGGGCCTGGTAAAAAGAAATACAGTAATAAATAATCTTCTAAGAAATAGATTTTCTAAGTAATGTATCCATAAGAAATTTATGTTAACATCAAGCTTGAATTCAAGTGTACATTCGGTGAGTGTTTGGAGTGACGTTAGGGTCAGGCCGGTTCACAGTGAACCCTCCGCGGCCCAGCCTTGGGATTGGTATCAAAATTCGAGTCCATTCAAACACTTTTGTAACAAATTTGACGATGGAATGTTAGTTAAAATCCCCAATCTCGTCCACCATTTTGTCATCGTGATCAAAACCCTAACTCAACTTATGTTCAGACTGCCAAGCCACTGAGGGCATGTGAGCCAGCCTTTTACAATGACACTTCTGTCACATTTTCCCTTTTCCTAAAGGCTACAACCCGTAGTCCTGTTAGACTAGGGGAGGCGCTTGACACCAAGCACTCACCGAATGCAGTGTAGTTTACTTTTTGAAATCATAGCATAGATTCTAAAATACATAAGTATGCTGCCTAGTGAAATATTTACATCAATTTATGTTAGATGTAGCCAATGTAAAATTCTGCAATCTCTCTTTGTTTTTAATGGTTTAATTGAACTACAGCTGAGGGCTGACTGAAAGTCAAATGCCCCCTACCATGTGATTCCCATACTGAAAAAAATTTGACACTATGTTTACATAATAACCATAGTTGATTGCTGTTTCAAACGCACCTCATCAGGAAACATGATTATACGCTGTTGCTTCATCAATGACCCATATTCACAAACATCTTTAAGTCAACATTGTACGTTACATGTAAATGTAATTCCTGAAGATGAGTGTTTAATAATGGCGCGAAAAAGTCAAGACATTTAACACCAAGGAAACAATTTGGAGCTAGACCACGAAGGTATTTATATAACATAGGATAAATTATTATAAATTACAATCCTTAACTATCGGTGCAGTTGAGCAACTCCTATACAGCTTGAGTTTATCTTGGACTAAAAGGATGGTAAATTGAGCGACTATTTATCTATACGACATAAAAGGTGGCAGATACCCAGTAGCCCAGGTCGCTGAGGTTGTGGATGCCGGAGCTTGGCTAGTCTCGTCCAACGGAGCTTCTCCGTCTCGGCTCCATGGAGAGTACTCTGCGTGGTAGCTGGGGTAATGCTCAGTCTTACCTCCGTAGGGATGGACATGGATGTGGATGTCTTTCTGAGGGTGCTCTACGTGGCTTCCCTGTAAAATGTACAATACATCGTTCATATTTCATTCTCTGTTACATTTCAAGTTTGTCAATAGTAATTTGCCCACCATTTAATAAAATGGTACTCGTTACTAAATGTATGTTTTGTTGACAGTTTTAAACATTAAAACTTGACCGGTAATACTGTATTGAACGGATATGCTATGTATATCAATTGTTTTTCTTTAAACCTGAAGGTGGAGCTATACCTCGGATTATGTACTAGTTACATATGATTTTGCTAGCAAACATTTTACTCCCATTTTTCACGGTTTGTTTTTCTCAGTATTGAGGAAATCACCTAAAATATTACCTACTTTTCCAATACCTGTACCCTCAAATTATATTAAAATATTCCTAGGTAATGATTGAACATCGCGGGAGCGAGCTGGTCTAGTGGTTAGGGCGAGGGACTTTGGTCCCTGAGGTCACAGGTTCAAGTCACCAATGGATTTTATCTGATAATACTGCAACCCCTAGGTCTAGGCTGAAGTAATGTGAAAAACAATCCCGGGCTCGTACCTAGCGTCCTTGGTAAAAAATAAATGGGTTGGACATTTGAAAATATCCATCTAGGCACAAAATCAATAACATTACCTTGAGTTTGGTGAGGATGCCGCCAAAGGACAGCATTAGTAGTATGACGCCGATGGTCAGTCCCTTGAGAGTGATCACAGTAAGGGCTATGAGCAGCGTCGTAATGACTCCCAACTTGTACATGATGGGCAGCAGAGCCATCATGATACGACGCTTTCCGATGCCGAATGTCCGATGTTCTAGAAAAAACATTCACTATAATAATCTATGTGGTATTGGGTTTTCAGAACCCATCAGGTTATTTTAGAAAGAGTACAAACACAGGAACAAATACAAATTTAAATTTGGCATGCTCTTTTGTAAAAGCTGGTAAGAGAATATGGCGCTATGCTTTTACCATGGTTGTTTTTTACACTCTGAAGGCAAAAAAGATCCTTGAAGGTTGGAGTTTGAGTTACCTTAGAGGACAATTCTTGAACCTCAACTCAATTAACTCTCTGCTTAAAGAATGAGGAATTAATAAGTCCTAACATTGACTATTGGGTTGTATTGATAGTCAAAGATCCTAATTTAATCTAACACTTTTTAGCTTAAATGTGATTGATTCAATAAAACAGAGTATCTAACTGTGCTACAGGATGGGTATACAAATCCTGATAATCAGCAATGGTATTGAGCTACATTTGAAATATGGTGTGCCATGACCCCTTGATTCAGGGGAGCAACCTGTCTAGTGGTAGAGCTCGGGACATGAGAGTCTGAGGTCCCGGGTTTGAATTCCAACAATCACCAATGGATTCTAACTAATCTATGTGATAATGCCGTGACCCTTTAGGTTGTCCTAGGATATAAAGGGGGGACATAAAAAAATAACCACTGATTCAGAAAAGAGCTCACTTTAAGCTAAGAGTCTTCTAATCTTCACAACAAAAAATTATTTTTTTCAGGTAAGAAGTACCTTCTCTGTATTGGAGAACTCTCCATTAATGAGCCATAGAGTAATTTATTACCTAGAAAAATGAACCGTTATGTATGTTTTTCTTTTATTTCAGACTTTCTAAACTATCTTGAGCTCTATTGTATGTGGGTACAACAACAATCTAGGAATCAGGAATCATTTATCTCAGAGCAATTATAGCTGCCAACCTTAATGGATGAAGCTTTTCACTAAAGGTCAGCCACTCAGCCAGGCCAGGAGAAAGAAAAGACACTACTTTTACTGTACAGTTATAATCATCATAGGAAAAGTTCAAATACTGTGAAAAAGTGTTTATGGTTTATTCCCATCTTACATTCATTTTATCACCTCACAACCATGTTTGGGCGTATATATTCTGCTTTTGTAATTTGTATGGCATTTATTTTACTTATCTTCAAGGTATTGACACTTTTTCTACCATAATTTCAACTAGCAACCAGCTCACTTCGTGACTTCAAAATCTGTGATAGATTTGATATATAGTCGAAAAGGGTGAAATCAATAACTTATTTCCAATCATAATTTTATTATTTAAATTGCGCTCTATTATTTTCATTGCCTGTGCGATCTTTTTCAGATAATCTCACCCATTTATTTACAGCATACTTCACTCATATTTCCAGGGTTAAAATACCACTTAGGTCCCAATCTCAATTATTGATACAGTAATAATTATTGAAATTATGTTTACTTTGCCTTTTGAAAAAAAACTGGATCATAGATAACTTTTAAAATAATAGGCTGCAGTCTTTAAATAATATCAAAAACAGGAGCATTAGAAGCTGCAAATTTTAACATTAAAATACATTATAAGTAGGTCTCTGTGTTGAAATTGAAAACTAATCTGTATCTACAGTACAAATGTCTACAGAATTCAAAATTTAAAATAGGTTTTGGGTTTTGCCATAGATTCCATTGAAAAAGTGACATATATAATGAAAATAAACAACAATTCGTGAGAAGTATAAGAACTAAACACCGTTCGATCCTGAGAAAATAGTTATCATTCTAGTGGTCTTTTAATAAGTTAATGGTTCTAAGCATTCTTTGACTATTAGCTAAAGAAAAACGTTTATTTTATTCCATTCTATACTTTTCACTCATATTTCAGGTAAGAAAAAACCTAATGTATGTTGTCTCTATCAAATCAATGATAGTAATAAATATTAATGTGTTAACAACAATTCAAAAGATTGTATTGTTAACTATCCTAGATTTTGAAAACACAATAACAATCACGATAAACTTACCACTCTTGACGGGGAACACATCCTTCAGCACCGACATGCCAAACCTGTCCTCGTCCTTCTTGAACACTTTGACATTCAGCCCCGGCGCTATCCTCCACACCAGGTAGTGTGTGTCAAACAGGTTCGTGGCCTTCTTCACCAGCTGACTGAAGTTCCTTGGGTCACTGGTAGTGATCACGTAGCTGTGGTTAGTTCCGTTGATCGCGTCAAACCACAAACTCTCAAACAGATTGTACCTGTCGCTCGTGTGAATCACGTTCAGCGCGTAGTCCATGCACGTGGTCAGGCCTGAGCACCCCTTGTCGAGGGTAGGTTCGGCCGCGGCGAGCCTCAAACACACAGCGATCACCAGCAGGATCATGACGACAACCCGCTATGCATGATTAGACGCCACGAGCCTATGAGCCGCGTCACTCGCTCGGACTAACGGTGACCGGTCGAGCCTGCCGGGCTGCTACTGTCAAGGTCGTCCTAACCACAACCAGTCGTTACTTCCACTTCCACACATTGTTCCAGTTTCTCCCACCCGTCGAGTCGGTCACTGCGGCTTTCTAGCGGTCCGTTATGTTACGTAAATATCCGGTTTTTAACTCATCTTCCGTCTGAGGTTAAAATATTGCGGTCTGAATACGGTCAGGATTTATTTAACCAATGTTACATACAGTTGACGATTAGGTTAGCTTGTAACAAGCCCTTGTCGAAATTGCTGTTCAACGTTAAAGTCTAAAATGTATAAGCAAATAAAGCTGTGATTATGGAAAATATTTTTTTATTAGGACACATTTTAAGGGTAGGCTACCTATTTTAAGGGGATTTTAAGTGTACAAATTGTGAAAATCAATTTATAAACAGCCGTAATAGCCCTGGTTTTATTTTACGCCAACATTTTCCGTTTGGATCCATGTTGCATCATTTTCACCGTCAAAGATAACATCTAGAGATGCTTTTATTCATAAATACAATTCTTACATTTTGACAAGATTGTGGATTGCGATACTATTGGAAAATTTCTGTGTACCGTACTCTTGAAGAATTCATCACATACATTGAAAATTTTGATTTATTTTCAATATATTTTCTGAACTGGACTAATGAGTGGATGGTTACATTTTCAGAAAGAAATGCCGACAAGTAGGGTAAAAGCATAGATATAATACATACTCCCCTAGGAGGTGTATGTTTTATTTATGGTAGGAGTCTTTCTAGTTTGATTGTTTACATAATTTAGTCCTCAAGACTTTTATGGGTACTCAAGTTTTAGCTGTAAGTATTTTCAAAGGTGGGGAACGCTGTGCACGCACATTAAGGTAAATATGATAATCTTGTAACAATTCAATTCTCAGATATGAAAGAATGCCGGTATGACAATAATTGGAACGCAGCTCAAACAATCACGATCCAGTTTCTTGATCCACTTTAACCAGGCGTGCGCGGCACAACAATGACGCCCTAATGCGCATGCGCCGCGTCGCACATGAAGCACGCACGCGCAGACGAAAACGAAACTGACCCCTCACGCTCCCCGAGCCGGACTCATTGGCTGTGGAACTACGTATATTTGGACTAAATTTTACTCGCTACTGACTGGTGAGCCGGCGGTTTTCCTCGAGAAAGCGAGTCCCACTTCCCGTTGAACGGTCATTTTTTGTTTATCCTTTTATAAATCGCCGGAAACAGAAACTGCAGTCATGGGATTTCTCGGCATTGTCTTCGAAAGGTTTTCCCATTACAGAAAATTTGGTATATTTCTTTACAACTCTCTAAACAGTTTTCTTAACATCATATTTTTATTTTCAATTATCAATTTATAATTATCAATCATTGAGACGGCGATGCGTATGTGCGCATTTTAACCGAAATATGAGTGAAGGATGAGTGTAGAATGGAGTGTTATGATCGTGTGCATTTATACTAACTAATATCAGTGGTTTCATTAGTCATTATCGTTTTATTATCGTTCCATGATCAGGAACGGCTGGGTCCAGTTCCCCAATTTCGAACCATCAAAACCCTACTGATTTCTCAGGATCGATCCGGCATCCTTTTGTCTGCTATAGACGAGCACTAACCACTCAGCCACCCGTGATTATTGATTTGATTAATGGTGAGAGTTTATTTATTGGACAAAATGTGTTTTTGGTATTTTTTACAGCCCGTAATAAAGTTCAAATGCTCCTCAAATATAAAACTGTCACAATTTCATTTCATTAACGTCAATATATCGTAGCTAGTACTGTATTAAAATACCCTCGCCGCAGCAAACCTGCAGACTAAGCGAATTTCCATCTACCTAGCTGGAATTCGACTAAATTATTCCCTTAAAATTGTCAGATTTATTCCCTATTTAAATATTATTAATTTGATTGAGTACTTAGGTTTTCTGCTACAGGGAATAAAATAGAGGGGTTTTATTTAAATATTGATATCTTAGTATGAAGTAAAGAAAATTTCAAAACGTCAATAAAATATGTCCATAGACAAGCAAGCTACAACATTTTATTGATTTTTCATAAGAATCATGGTAATTTTAAATTATTTACACTTTTTGGGGGGTTTTCCGTAACCGTTAGGCAAACAACAATGCTTCAATATACTAAATTATTTGTTTTTTGAGCTCTACAAAATGGTTTGGAATGAAATTACGAAATTTTCTGTTTTCAGGGTAAAAAAAAGAAAATCCCATTTTTACCCCCATAAAATCCCCAATAAACCCCTGTTCCCATAGTCCAATCATGCTGCTTCGCAAATTCGTTCGAACATGTAAGTTTACTCGTTTATACCAAATTTCATCAAAATCGGATTATTGCTCGAGTTATCGCGCTAACGGACACACATATATATGAATTTGAACGGATGGTGTTTTTGCTCTCTGGGGACCTCAAAACGAACAAGTAAATCGGCCCCGGGAAATACGCACATATAGTGGCTTCCCCATCCTAAATAATTGCTATAATTGATTGATAAACGAAGACCTGACCTTAAATACTTGCACTTTCTAAATATTGTTCATACGTCAATTCGTTCAGTGCTAAATAAATAAATTACATCTTCGTATAAATGTGCAAGGAGTTTTAAAAGATCGCATATGTGACATCTGTAGCAAACTTAGATTGTTGGGGAAAGTGTTGGCGCTAAAATCAATAATGCTTAGAAAAAAGTGATGATGTTAGAGAAACTCATAGCTAGTTCAATGGAGCACGTGTCTCGAGAAAGGGCTAACATTGGCGTGTTGACCTAACGGTGGATTGTTGTCCCAGGTCGTCTGACGTGGTTTTTTAATGTCGTGGAGTATGAAAGTAGAGAAAGGAATCTACAAGAAGAATTTTCGAATTTAGTTCTTATTTAGCCGCAGTAAGCGCGTCGGTCAATCGTAAGGGACCTTCAGTATCCAGACTTTTAACTCATAATTTTTACCCATATGGTATGTTAAAACCATAAATATGTGTTACATATGCATGATTGATATAAGTGTGCCAGCTGTTTTATTCGAATGTTGCAAGAGATAAAAAAATGTTAAATCGTAACTGCCTTGAATATTTTATTGGAATTTAAATTTTGGTCCAGTTGAACAAATAATTTTAGCCGCCATTTTTATAATAAGGCCGGCAACTTTGATTTTCCTTACATGGAAGACCCTACATTTGATGACTTTTTAGAAAGTAAATGCATTTTAAAAACGTTTTTATTTTTGACATTTTTTCTCTAATGCTACTAGTTCAGGAGTTACGAAAAATTACTTGTGGTGTACATTCTGCACCATGTAGCTCCTGAACTAGCAAGTTTAGGGAGAAAATTCTAAGAGTAAATAAGTCTTATAGTTGCATCAACATTATAAAAAGACCATAAAACATATTGATTCCATATTTTTCTTATTTTTCCTCAGTTTTCTTATTTTAAAATTTACTGTTATTTTGGAAACAATAGAATCAACGTTAATGTATTTATGGTCTTTTATACGGGGTCTTTTTGTGCAGGGGCGTCGAGGTCACTGGCACCGCTCACCGCGTGGTAACGTTGTTTCCGTGATCGCGAGAGACCGAGACGATGATCACATCATCAATGATGATGTCTACTAGACCGAAGAAGAAATTCAATATTTTGCCATAATCGCGGGAAAATATATATCGCCATTTCTGTGACCGCGGGAGACGATGATAATGATTTCTACTAGTAGACCGAAGAAGATATTCAAGATTTTGCCAATCGCGGAAAAAGATGCCGCCATTTCCGTGACCTCAGGAGACGACGAAGATGTCTTCAGTCCGAAGATATTCATGTTTTGTCTTAATTGCGTAAAAAATATTATGACGTTTCCGTAATTGCGTGAGGCGAACATAATGTCTACAAGACCGTAGAAGATATCCAAGATTTGTGCACTATTGTTAAAATAGGTTATGTTTTTTCCGTGATCCTCAAAGTCAACAGTTTTACTAGTTAATTTACTGCGATCTGAATTTTCGAAAAACATTAGAACACATTATAAACATAAAAAAACAAAAACTATTTAGATTGAATTTTAGGCAAGCCAATCAATAGCAAATACTTAAAAAAAAACATTTGAAATAATTGGTAATTACTAAAGCATTATTCTAGTTGGATGAATTCAAAATGTTTAAGTTTAGTTTTCCTGACTAAAATTAATTATATTAACCTGGTGTTTATATAATAAACAAATATTTTGTTTACTGTGATTTTCCAAGACTATGAAATCCATTTCAAAGCAAGGTTTTGCTTCCGTTTCCACCTCCAGCTAAAAAAAACGATTATAACGATTTCAATTGGTGGAAACTGGAAAGAGAAGAAACTAAAGAAAGTGGCCATTTTTTGTATCCGTATCGTTTCAGATTTGGTCGATTTGACGATTTGAGACTTATCATCTTTAGTTTAGTCACTAGTCAGTCGCGTTCTCGTGTTTAGTAAGTTTAGTTAGATTCGTTATTCGTTTGAATAGGTTCAGATTGTGATAGTATTGTGTGGTATTAAGCTTTGTGGTAACTCAATGGTGTGGTTTGGTCGTGGTGTCATCGCTTGACGCTTGGTAGTGATAGTGATCGTTGTTGTACTTATATTTAGCCTTGAACACTTATTGACAACTACGAATTATTTCTCCTAATTGTGTTATCCCACAATTTGGCTAGCCCCCCTAAGCTTGGTTTGATTTCGACAGTCGTGACAAAATATCTAAGTATAACTTAGGCCGAGGCCTAGTTCAGCAAAAAGAGAGCGATGACTTCCCAGAAATTATTAGTAAAAGAAAAGGTGTGTATTTAAACTAGTACTAAATTTATGCTGTTATTTAACTTACTACTAGACCAATCTGGTTAACAGGCCTAAGTTAGTTCTTGTGATCCAAAATATAAGTTAGGCCTACCCCCTTACGGTCTATCTATCTAAGTTATCTAGGCCTAGGCCTATCTAGTAGGCTAAGTTATTTGTACAAATAGGCTTAACTTAGGCCTAGGCCTAGATTTTTAAGGCTCAGTAAATATACGTAAGTTAGCCTACTTCTTGTCAAATTCTGTGGAGATTTTAATTACTTAAGTCAATTTAACAAGTTCTAATGTAACTTAGGCTAAGTTATTTTAGTCCTTGGACAAAGGGGTACTTAGACTTCCGTATCTGTTGTCAAAAACAACCGAATGAAAGTAGGCTATCGATTATTTCATTCGATATATCATAAGTTATCTTAACTTGGGCCTACCCTATGTCAAATAATTTTTCATTCGGTTGTTATTGAAAACAAGATAAGTTACGGAAGTGTAAGTTACCTGGACAAAGTTTGAGACACAGGCATAGGTACCGTAATTAGAAAATCGTCTAGAGGATGTACGCGCATGGTAACTGAATGTGGATTAGTTGTCCGGCAGTGACGTCACCGGGTTGTGGGGGCCCGGAACACCATTACCACAACGATACGATGACTTTACCTAAGTTTTAGGCTATAGGCCTAGATATCGGTGATCGTGGTAAATTAGCTTTTATAGCCTAATCCTGATCTTGTAAGATTAGACTAATGTTAGGCTAACATAGGCTACCAGCCTATGCTATTCCAGGTCTAGCTAAATATACTAGGTAACCTACCTTAACTTAATAGGTCCTAATGAAGGGTAAAACTGTTTTAATCCATTTTTTTAACGATTCCAAAACCCCATAACACCCAAATGCCACAACCCAATCTTGATGGCTCGCAAACCATTTAAGTTAAGTTTAAACTTTCTTATCTTCGTTATACCTTCAAGCCAAATTTTATCAATAACTTACCAGACCAAAATTAACTGCGGTACCTACTGGAATTAACTTATTGCATTCACGTCTCATGGACAGACACAGATTTGTATAACTTATAAGTTAAACTTAGGCTACTCTACCTATATTTATATCTTAACTTATGGTACTGGTATATATAAACAATTTTAATGAACATAGAGTTTTTGGTCAGCTGGGGACATGAAAATGAAAATGTTAATCGATCCCACCAGGTGCCAGTTTCAGTAAGGTAGCTAACATAACTTACTTCCCTACACAGGGGAATTCGCTTAGGCCTTACCTCTGTAAACAAAATGTGGGTCTTGCTTACTCCTTTGAGGCAACAAAAGTATGTTTCTAAACATGTAACGTATCCTACTTAACATGTAGGTCTAGGCGTAATGATGAACCAACCATAATATCTGTCGAAGGGTCAGGCGTAAGTTAAGCTTATTTCATAGGAGACCTATAGACTAGGATCCAGCAATGAGAGGGTGAAGGTAGGCTACTGTATTGATCAGGCAGTGTGTGGTTTAAAATTGTGGTAACTTAACTTAACTTAGTATCTAAAATGGTGCACCATAAAAAAGACAACCAGTTGTTTGAGATATCCACAGTCTTATGAGCATCCTACATTGTAGGTAGCCTTCCTATCACAATATAGGCCCAAGTGTGTTAAAGAACTCTATCCCAACTCATGCTTAAAATAATAAACTTAACACATTCAATAATATAGGCTAACTAAAAATTTTTATATTTGGCTAAGTAAAAAAAAAAATAAATAAAAAAAAAAAATAAACAATCATGTACCGTTCTAATTTATTGTATGTATTTATCGTGTGGAGTGCTAATTTATCTTTAAATTGGATAAATTGTATCCTAAGTTATAAATTGTAAATGAGAATATAATATATTATAATTATTTATATACCATACTTGCTGATACTGATGACACACTTGTGCGTCATTACTCATTAGCAGTGAATGTGTCAAAATTTATTTTAAAGTCACTGGGCTATCTGTGAAGTTACCGGTAATAAATTGGTATTTAACATAAATTAAAACATGAGGAAAATCACTCAGTAGCCAAGTAATTATAGGCCTCACAACTAAAGCTGCTAATTCAATCCCAAGCAGGATCGATTCTTGACACAGTTGACAATGTTATTGAACTATCAATTAATACAACGCTTGCTAACAAAAGGTCAATGTTAGATAACTTACTTGTGTAACAAGACTAGGGTTTAGACTAGACCGTTCTATTACGAAACATGAATGCCTCGTTATGCCTGCAGTATGCGGTAGAAAAACCTACAAAATATAATGGGCACTGTTTACAAACTATTAAAGTTTTTATAACATTACGTTTTAATTTATTTTAAATAGACTATGGCTAAGTACTGCAAACATAAATTTTTTCTGGCGCTAGGAAATAAGTTAGCATTAATTTTACTGAAGTATTTAAATTTTTCAGGCACCGGTAACCACACATGTTAGTTTGGTGAATCCAAACATATCAGTCACCAATTCTGTTGAATTTATGAAGAAAATGGTGGTTGTGTCACTTTCTTCAATCGCTTTTCTTCGTGGTATATTCCCATCTGACGTGTTCACAGAGAAATTAATATCAAACCAGAGGGTTCACGTATTAAAGGCATCACACGAAATTCCTGGGACGACCACTATGATAGGATGGATAAAGAGTGGGTTTGATCTCGTCCACTCTCATCACGTAAGTTTTTAAGGCACCATTGTTTATTTTTAATTTTAGTTGTAAAGATATTGACATGACTAATGCAAATTTTGTATTTGTTATTTTGGTTGAATAAATGAGTTACAGTAGGCTCTCGCTCATCCGGACTAATGTGGCGGACAACCGTTCCGGATTACGAAAAATCCGGACTATCGAGAGTCTAACAAATACAGTACCTACAGTATATAGCCATGCAAATTGCAGCTCTAGGGTAATAAATCGATTGTTGGTAGGAGTTGGTAGAGAAATATATTTTTATTTAATCATATTTCACTTAAGTTATTACTGTACTGTAATAATAAACTAGGTACTGTATTCTCCAGTTTAAATACTTTTTTTATCTTAATTATAACCTATAATTTTTACCACTGTGATATACGAGTTTTTTATCATCCAAGGTAGTCTCAGTCCCGTTTAGCTCGGATAATCCGACTGCTACTGTACTGTGCCGCTAAAAAAAATCTCGATTGCCAATCCGGACTAGCGGCAGTCTGGACAAGGCAGATCCGGATGAGCGAGAGTCTACTGTATTAAGTTAAGTGAGTAATATTTTTTTAAAACTACTTTTTAAAATAAGCCAATAACTTAGTCTCGTTTTATAGAAACAATTTTAAAATTAAAATATTTATTTAATATAAATCAGGATTAAGTTTTATTGGATCAATTTTGATACATGGAAAAAACAACACTATGCCTAACTTGAGCTAATTCAAATAGGAACAATGTAGATATAAATGGCTTTGAGGGCGCAAGTAAGGTTTTGATTTATTGCTTTTTAACAGTTAAATTTTTCCTAGTAACTAGTAACGGGTCAACAAAATAGTCTGTTCCGAACAGATTTTATGTGTAGGTACTGTAATAAAAGACATTTAAATCACTAGGCCAGGCCTAAGTTAGCCTAGAACTCAAACATTAGCCTAAATTAATTTTAAACTTGAAAACTGAAATAACCATAAAAAAATAGGCAATTGTTTGGATTTATTTTATTTGATGGTTTTATATGTTTCAGCTGAAGAAACTGATGCTTATCATTGCAAAGAAGAATGTCGTTCTAGAAGTTTATACTTTTAATTTCTCATATGATCATGAAGCTATAAATTGTGATGTTATGGGTGAAATCGGTGGAAAAGAAGTGTAAGTTATACAGTGGAGTCCTTATAATCCGAACTTCGGCAATCCAAAAGTCCGCTTTGACCAAAACCGCCGAATAATTTTTTTTCTTTAAAAAAAATTTACTTTTTTAGTTAATTTTTCATTACCCAGTACGTGCTGTCACTTATCGAGAAAAGTAGAAACAACTAGTACCGTTGGGTAATGAGATTAATGCAGTTTTTTGTAGACACAAAAAGTGATGACCCAGTACGTGTTGTCACCTATTGGGAAAAGCCGAAACTGCTAGCACTGTCGTGTAACGACAGTTAGTTGTACCTCGTCGAAGTATTCAGTTGAGGTCGGGGAAGATAGACTTATTGTATAGAGTATTTTAGTAAACATTTTCTTAGTATACATTTTTAATTTTTGCCTAAGGGTTCAAATCCTGCCAAATCACAAATGGATTTTATCTATGTGATAATGCCGCAACCCCTAAGTCTGGCCTAAAGTAATATTGGAGTATTATTGGGAGTTAGTATAGTGGGAGAATGTAAAAAACAAAAAAAAAATCCTTTAATCCGAAATATTCGGTAGGCCTAATTTGAAGTGGATCCCCGGTTCCAACCAATTTGGACTATCGGGATCTACGATATGTTGAGTAAACCAATTCATCTAGATCTACTATTAGTTTGAACAATGTTGATGAACAATTTTAAAAGGTGAGATCCGTACTGCAACTGTCCTCTAAAACAAATTTTGCGACGTAGGTTTTTATATACCGTACTTAGTAATTAAGTTGTTAAGTTCAAATGAAAGGCACAGCAAACAGTTAAGGTATCTACCACTTATCTAGAGTAAAAGCCAGATTGATGAGCCACATATGAATGTAAGCTACATTAAATTAAATCAATGCAATTTCAAGCAATTTTTAAGAAACAAAAAATTTCAACTAAACAGAATTTAAGTGTCTGATAATTAAGTTATGTATTGACAGGACTTTGAGGCCACTAAAATAATCCAAATCATTCTGGATTTTAATATAAATCATTAAGAACTTACTATTTTTTAAATTAAAGTTTTGATTACAGACTGCTTGAACAAAGCCAGGGGTTGCCCGAAGACATTTCCCAGTCAGTTAGACACTTGATGCGTTCTATACTGACTCATTCCACAACTCTTTCTCCATTGCCCAACGGTTGCGGCGTTTCAATGAGACTCATCATTGATGAAGAGAGTAAGTAAACATGCATGTAATATTAAAGGATATAAATAGTCCAGATTTAATTTTTTTAGGTTGTACAATAAATTCAAGTTGACAACTATTACTCAAGATTTTTAAATAAACTTTTAGGGAACAGAGGTGCTATAGTGAATCCGTGGATTAGTTTAGTTATGTTTGGTTTTCCTGCTTTAAATTAAGTTTTAAGTTAATAAATGTAGAATAAATAAAGAGTTAAAATTGTATCAATTTTCTTTCTTTTCTTTAGTATTAGTTTATTTACAATCAATTATTTCCATGGAAACCAAAATTAAAAACCAGCTGTCTCAGCACACTCCCACATCATTAGTTAGTTGTTCTGGGCCCCTTTTTTCTTTCCGGAATTCACGTCAGAGACTTCAATGGGATACAACAAGTTAATAGGTCTGGTGATGTATTTCCCAGATCCTAACTTTAATTTGGCACTTCTTACGTTTCCATCAGCACTGACGTTAAGGACTTCTATTTTCCCAAGTCGCCATGTCCCTCTGGGTAATGTGTCGTGAACATGAACTACATCACCAACTTGTGGATGTTGGGTTGACAGAATTCTTCCTTGTTTGATATTATGTTGAGTTCTCTCCCTTAAACTCAACAGATAGTCTTTCTTCCAAATCTTCCAAAAGCTATTTAAGTTGTTGGTTCCCTTTTTCCACATCTTTAATAAGTCCGATTCAGTCACTTTAGAAATAAACTCCATGTCGTTTTCTTGACATTCATTCAAACTATTTACAAAACCATTTTTTCCATGGAAGTTAAGGAAGTGGCCAGGAGTTATAATAAAGTCAGTCAAACTTTGATCTGAGGAAGATACATAAACTAGTGGTCTTGAGTTGACAACAGCTTCTATTTCAATCATCACAGTGTCGAGTTGTGATTTAGTCAGAGTAACTGAACCAATACTCTTTCTTAAACATCTCTTTATCAAAGATATCAACCTCTCGTACATTCCTCCCATCCAAGGTGCAAACTCTGGGATGTAAGTAAATTCGATGTGGTTTTCACTTACATAAGACAGTAATTCTGGTGTATCGAGATGTTCAACAAACATATCATTCAAGAACGAGGAAGCCTTCTTAAACTGAGTAGCGTTGTCCAAGTAAATCTTCTTCGGAGTACCTCTTCTTCCCACAAACCTCCTGAGAGATAGTAAGAATTCTTCTGACGACAAGTTATTGGTGATCTCTAAATGAACAGCTCTCGTGACTAAACAGGTGAATATGCAACCGTAAACTTTTGAAACTTCAACTCTAGAATCTTGAAAGGATTTAATGTAGAGAGGGCCAAAGTAGTCAAGTCCTGTAAATTGGAAAGGTATACTTTCAGTCACCCGTTCTGTTGGAAGCGAGGGTATTTGGGGCAGCTTGTATGGTCCACCTTCGTATTTTAAACATTTCAAACATTTTCGCAAAACTCTGTTGACTTCAGCTCTGCCATGGATTATCCAGAAGGATTTCCGAAGTTCCGAGAGAGTTTGTTGCACTCCCATGTGAAAAATCTTACAGTGACACTCTTCTATGAGCAGTTGAGTAAATAAATCGTTCTTTGGTAGAAGTATAGGGAACTTGCAATATTCTTCAAGGTCTGCATTTGAGATCCTACCCTTACATCTGATAAGTCCATTCATATCAACGAATAGGCCAAGTTGATTCCGCAATCTATCATACCTACCATCTCTTATATTACTTAGTGTTTCACTAAAACAAGTGTTTTGAACATGTTTGATCCACGATAAACGAGCATCTTTGAGTTCTTCAGATGTAGGAATAACATGATTTGGTCGTTTATTCCGTCTGCATCCACTTATAAACCTTTTACAAAAAACTGTTGTCAAAATCAGTTTCGAAAGTAATGAAAACCTTTGTATATCTATGCCAAAAGGACTAGTTTCACTCACGTCTTCGGTCTTTGTAGTCAAGGTGACGACGTTTTCTTCAATAGTTTCAACCATATCGTCTTCAGTTAATGGCTCGTTAAAATCAGAAGACCAATCCGGCCACAAGTCTTGACTACAAGACAGCCATTGTGGACCTGACCACCATTCATTGCAGTGTTTCAGATTATCCACCGTTTTACCTCGAGTCGCCATATCAGCTGGATTTTCGTCAGTAGGAACGTATCTAAATTGCGTCTCGGTGTTGGTTTTGATCTCCATTACTCTTCTCTCCACAAACTTAGGAAGCAGCTTTGTTGTGCTAATCCAACGTAACACACATTGTGAATCAGTCCACAGTATCTTATTTACAACAGGAAATTTTAAGGATTCTTCCACAAAACGTAATGCTCTTGTTCCAATCAACACTCCTAAAAGTTCGAGTCTTGGAAGGGTAATTTTCGGCTTTGACTTTGGAGTTAAATGGCTTTTACAAAACATGAGAGTCACTTTGACAGTCTCCTTACTAATTAATTTGATATACACAGCACACGAATATACATCCTTTGATGCATCCGTAAAACAATGGAGCTCTACATGATCTGCTCGTAATCCTGCGAATCGAGGAATAGAAACTTCAGTTACTTTAATAATATCATCACATATATTCCATTCCCTACATTTATGCTCATCTAGTAATTCGTCCCAATCCAAATTGTCTTCCCACAACTGTTTGAGAAAGATTTTAGCCTTCAGTGTTACAGGGGATAATAACCCTAAGGGATCAAAAACGGATGATATAGTACTTAAAACTTGTCTTTTTGAAATAGGTTTGTTTCTGTCATTGTTAACAGGTTTTATGTGAAGATTGTCAAGATTGGTGTTCCATCTTAATCCAAGAACATTAACATCAGTAGGATTCTCAGTTGTAGTTTTTTCCATTGGTATTTGTGTCATTAGTGTCTTTGAGGTTGAAGACCAACATCTAAGGTTCATGTTAATATCAGAGAACAAACTAGAAGCAGTTGTAAATAGTGTTGTGGCCTCTTGATCTGTGTCACATCCGGTAACCACATTATCAACATAAAATGAAGACTTCAACCTTTCATTAAAAATGGACTGGATATGATTCCAAACGGAACCCTACAAAATCGATACTCCTCAATATTATCCTTAGTAGGTGCTGACAAAGGATCTTTGAGCCACAGAAATCTAGTTACATCTCTATCTGGAGTTTGAAGATTTATTTGAAGGAATGCTTTCTCAATATCAGCAATAATTCCAATAGCATTCATTCTAAAACGTAAAAGTAAACTACATAGGTTTTCCAAAATTACAGGTCCACGGTAAAGACAATCATTAAGACTATTGTTGCCTTTTCTGGTTTTGGCTGACGCGTCATACACTATCCTAAGTTTAGTTGAGGTTTTCGACTCAGTGATAATAGGGTGATGAGGTATATAGTGAAGGACTCCATCGTTTCTGTCTGAAAAACTCACTCGTTCGATTATACCGTCTTTCAATTGGGTTTGAATTACCGAGTCGTATTCACATAGAAGATTATGTTTGTCTGAAAGTCTATCTGTTAAAGATTTCAAACGACCGAGAGAAAGATTGTAGTTTGTGGGTAAATTTGGAGGATAATCTTTCCAAGGCCAGGAAACTGAATAACGACCATTCTCAAATTTAACAGTCTCATTAAATTTAATCAATGCGATGTCATCATCTTTCACGTGTGGGTCATCCTTAATACCAATAGTCTCTAATTGCCACAAGTTTTTGATGTCGTCACCTTCACAAATATTGATATCTGGCTTTAAAGTTTGTGGTGACCTAGGAAATAAGTTGTTGGGTTTTACTAGAGTAAGAAAAGATGACTCGTACATCAGAGGGAAATGATCATTGTTATCGTTATGCCTACCAGTTACGATCCAACCAAATTTGCTATTCACTAAGAATAAGCCTGGTGAAATTTCTATCTTCTGACCCTGAATGATATCAAAATAATAATCGTTCCCTATTAATAGATCAATATTTTGTGAAGTAAACTGGCCGTCTGCTAACTTTAATTTGGGATAGGAGGAAGCAATTGTATTTAAGTTGATATTGGTACTAGAAACTACCTTCCCAGTGATATGTGGAACAATGTTTACTATAATATCCATACATGTGTCATCGCTCAGCAGTAATCGAACATCTGTTACTTGAGTCTCAACAGTTTTAGATTCACGGTTGCCGAACGTAAATAAAGACAATGATTGACAATATTTACTATTCAAACTCAGTTTAGAAGCCAAACCTTTGGACACATAAGACCTCTGACTACCACTATCAAAAAGAACACCACAACGCGTTTCTTGTTTAGTATCAGCATTACGCAAAGTAATAGTTGCAGTTTGAAGAATAACACTCTCCGACATAGAAATTAAAGCAGACTCTTCGGTATTTATAGGTACCTTGCTCGGGTTGAAGTTACTTGCAGGCAAAGCTTTGGCATGATTAGTTGATCGGGTGTCTACTTTGATGGTGTTTCTAGAAATTTGGTCTGTAGGAAACTGTTTGGTACATAAGCTTCTATTGTGATTATTCTGCTGTTTACAGTAAACACACCTTTTATGTGATTTACAAAATTTCACAGTGTGTCCCTTACTTAAACATACGTAGCACCTACCTTGAATTGCTTTCTTACGTGCCTCAGCAGATTGATATTTTGTACATTGGTCATTCCAATGTGTTCCTTCACAAAAAATACAATTTAATTTATCGTTTCCCACGAGTGAGTGGGTAGTTGTCAACCTCTTAGTGTCCGCCTGTGGATTGGGAACAGTAACAAAACTATTAGAGTAAGATGAAGTGCTAGGTGTTGAGGTCGTCAGTTGCTCTGCTTTCTCCCGAATCGAAATTAAGTTATTTACAAATTTGCACAAAGTTTTAACATCCAATTCCCCAGAAATATTCATTTCTTCAACTTTCAAAACAATTTCATAGGGCAGCTTACTGAAAATTTGAGAAACAAAGTAGTTAGAAGTAACGTCTTCACCTAAGGCTTGAAGACAACGCATATGTTTCTCAATGTTGTCAAATCCTCGCCTTAGTGTTACCGTGTCACTGGACTTGATAGGTGGCATATCCCTCAAGGCACAGTAATGAGAATTCACTATTACCTGTTTCTTAGCAAATCTGTCTTTCAACAAGGTAATAGCAATATCATAGTTTAGATCTGTAATGGGGAGTCCAGCGATGCAACGTTTAGCGTCACCTTTTAATTGTGCAATCAAATAGTTAAATTTGTCAACGTTACTGAGTGTGGGGTGGCTATGAATGGCAGACTCAAAACTATCCCAAAACTCCTGCCACCGTAGCATGTCCCCTTGGAAGGTTGGTAATACCAACTTTGGTAGTTGAACATACTGGTGCTGTATAGTAGGTATTGGCTGAACGGTAGACGTATCAGGCACTGTTGCCTGTGACTTATTAGTTTGAGAAATATCTAGTCTTACCGTAAGCTGTGCAAGCACCTCCTCACAGTCCATCATAGTATTTATGAAGTCGTCCTCTGTGGTGGGTCCTTCAGTTTGTCCATCTTCAGTAATAGGTTCGGTGTCCAAACGTTTTTGAATTTCTTCCACTCTCTTTACAAAGCTTGTCAAAGTCTGTAGTCGTGTTTGAAGTTGTAGTTCTGTTAAGTCTGTAGTCTCCAAGAATGCATTTGTATCAGTAGTATAAGTCTTCAGTCGTAGTAAGGCAGATTTCAATCGAAGGTCCCAACTTGAAGTCATTCTTAGTTATTCGCAGGGTGTCTAGTAGTCGGGAAAATCGGGAAAGTCGGGAATTAGTATTGAATTAAAAAATGGTCTTGAAAGTCGGGATTTAGTCTTAAATTTGATTTCAAAGTCGGGAATTTTCATGATTTTGCCGCGATCGTCGTCTTGGGTTTACGTAGACGAATGATGTCTACAAGGCCTCGGGAAATGTTCACGATTTTGCCGCGATAGTGGACGACGACGATGACGTTTCTGAAACCACGGGAGACGACGATGACGTTTCTGTGACAGCGGGAGACTACGATGACGTTTCCGTGACCGCAGGAGATGACGATGACGTTTCCGTGACCGCGGGAGATGACGTTGATGTTTCCACGGGCGAGGGAAATGTTCTCATGATTTTGCCACGATCGCGGAGGACAACGATAACGTTTCCGTGACCGCGGGAGATGACGGTGATGTCTAAACAGCCGCGGGAAATTTTCATGATTTTGCCACGATCTCGGACGACGACGATGACGTTTCCGTGACCGCGGGAGACGACGATGACGTTTCCGTGACCGCGGGAGACGACGATGACGTTTCCGTGACCGCGGGAGACGACGACGCCGCGGGAAATGTTCATGATTTTGCCGCGATCGCGGATGATGATGACGTTTCCGTGACCGCGGGAGACGACGATGATATCTGCTCGGTCGCGGGAAATGTTCATGATTTTGTCGCGATCGCGGGAGATGACGATGACGTTTCCGTGACCGTGGGAGACGACAATGACGTTTCCGTGACAGCGGGAGACGACGATGGTATCTGCTCGGCCGCGGGAAATGTTCATGATTTTGCCGCGATCGCGGACGACGACGATGACGCGTACGTGACCGCGGGAGATGACGATGACGTTTCCGTGATCGCGGGAGATGACGATGACGTTTCCGTGACCGCGGGAGACGACGATGACGTTTCCGTGACCGCGGGAGACGACGATGATATCTGCTCGGCCGCGGGAAATGTTCATGATTTTGTCGCGATCGCGGACGACGACGATGATGTTTCCGTGACCGCGGGAGACGACGATGATGTCTACACGGCTGCGGGAAATGTTCATGATTTTGCCGTGATTGCGAACGTCGACGATAACGTTTCCGTGACCGCGGGAGATGACGGTGATGTCTAAACAGCCGCGGGAAATGTTCATGATTTTGCCGCGATCGCGGATGATGATGACGTTTCCGTGACCGCGGGAGACGACGATGATATCTGCTCGGTCGCGGGAAATGTTCATGATTTTGTCGCGATCGCGGGAGATGACGATGACGTTTCCGTGACCGTGGGAGACGACAATGACGTTTCCGTGACAGCGGGAGACGACGATGGTATCTGCTCGGCCGCGGGAAATGTTCATGATTTTGTCGCGATCGCGGACGACGACGATGATGTTTCCGTGACCGCGGGAGACGACGATGATGTCTACACGGCTGCGGGAAATGTTCATGATTTTGCCGTGATTGCGGACGTCGACGATAACGTTTCCGTGACCGCGGGAGATGACGGTGATGTCTAAACAGCCGCGGGAAATGTTCATGATTTTGCCGCGATCGCGGATGATGATGACGTTTCCGTGACCGGGGGAGACGACGATGATATCTGCTCGGTCGCGGGAAATGTTCATGATTTTGTCGCGATCGCGGGAGATGACGATGACGTTTCCGTGACCGCGGGAGATGACGATGACGTTTCCGTGACCGTGGGAGACGACAATGACGTTTCCGTGACAGCGGGAGACGACGATGGTATCTGCTCGGCCGCGGGAAATGTTCATGATTTTGTCGCGATCGCGGACAACGACGATGATGTTTCCGTGACCGCGGGTGACGACGATGATGTCTACACGGCCGCGGGAAATGTTCATGATTTTGCCGTGATTGCGGACGTCGACGATAACGTTTCCGTGACCGCGGGAGATGAAGGTGATGTCTAAACAGCCGCGGGAATTGTTCATGATTTTGCCGCGATCACGGATGATGACGATGACGTTTCCGAGACCGCGGGAGACGACGATGATGTCATTGATGTCTACAAGGCCGCGGGAAATGTTCATGATTATGCCGTGATTGCAATGATGATGTCTAAACGTACGGTATGCGGAAGATTTCATGATAAAAAAACCAAATTTGCTGGTTAGAATTTTTTATTGCTGCATAATTTCTTTACTTGAAAACACCACATTATCATAATACTACTTTATGACAAAGACAGGGGTTGGTGTAGTATTATTTAGAAAATTTGTTTAAGCTATTAAAAGAATCGAGAATCGATACATTTTGGTATCAACACCCACTAATTGTTGAAAAAACTAGTCTTGAAAAATCTGGAATTAGTCTTGAAAAGTCTGGAATTAGTCTTGAATTTTATAATGGAAATAAACTAGACACCCTGTATTCGGGAAAGTGAAGTTCAAAGTTGGAAGTTGTAAAAAATTTGAGTAAAGAAGTTAAGTTTAGAAAGTTGTAAAAAGTTAAAGCAGGAAACCACGCTCTGCTACCATATAGTGAATCCGTGGATTAGTTTAGTTATGTTTGGTTTTCCTGCTTTAAATTAAGTTTTAAGTTAATAAATGTAGAATAAATAAAGAGTTAAAATTGTATCAACTTTCTTTCTTTTCTTTAGTATTAGTTTATTTACAATCAATTATTTCCATGGAAACCAAAATTAAAAACCAGCTGTCTCAGCACAGGTGCCCATCCCCCCAAACCCAGTGGCGCAATCCCCCCCCAATTTATGCTGCCCTCTATTTCAACCTACCCTTTCCCCTAAAACGTTCAACAATATATTTGGTGAATTACTCTACTCCAACAAAGTACTGTAACTGTACAATATATTTAGGCGGTGTAAATTTTTATAGGGCTTAAGAATTCAAATAACTTTAAGCCCATGAATAATACTGTGGCAAAAAGTATCATGTTACAAAATTAGGCAAGACGAAAAAGGCCTTGCTCGCCACTCCCAGGCTGCCTTCTACAATAATCGCTGGGCAAAATACCCACAATACCTTAATTGCCACCAGCACCACAAAAGGTTTTGTGCCGGTTTTGTGACGAAGTACTGTAATCTTACAATTCATTTATATAGCCACAGGTTTGCGTTTTATAGCTAATAATGGTAGTGTTTTGGCGGTTCTTTAACTCCACCACCGTCAGGCTTACAAAAGGATCCACTTTTGGAGGTGTCATCTGAATATTTTACAAACATTAATAAAAAAAAACACGAAACAATAATAGATACAGTAGACTCTCTCTTATCCGGACTCCTCGGGACCGAGGCCAGTCCGGTTAACGGTTTTTCCGGTTAAACCGATGTCCCCAAAAACTCGTTAAAACGGACTGTTTAAATGCATACTGTATAAGCCAACTACAGTAGACTCCCTCTTAACCGACCCTAATGGGACCGGACCTAGGTCGGATAACTCAAAAGGTCGGTTAAAACGGGCAATCCCTAAAATCATAACATAATGAAGTGCTATTTATTTGGAATTACATAATCATTATTTTGAAGTCATACTTTCATTATTTATAAAATAAACTAGTCTTATCTCCTTTTTCGTATTGTATTGATAGAAAAGTCACAAATAAACACAAAACACGGTTAACTTAAGTCAAATAGGCCTACTTTCAGTGGAATATATTATAATACTAGGCAAGAGTCAATAAAAATTCCTATTTAAAAAAATAACTTTTGTAGTGTAATGTATTAATTTATGCTTTCCAAATCCATCGTAATACAGTAGTTTGTCAAAATTAAAGATAAAAGCAACCATTTTGTTACAAGACAGGATGTTTATTTATAGCCTCTCACTGGAGGCAGGCACAAAAACTATCTTGACCTTGGAGTTGTTAACCCCCTTCCCTGCCCTCCCTATAAGTTGTGTTGTTTGTTTACTCGAGCGATAAGATAATCAGTTCTCAAAATCGTAACACACTTTATGATGTTATAAATTTGCCGCACAGATAACAAATCAGATTAGATGTGCTCGAGCCACAAACGATGATGACAAACTGACAATAGGTTATGCTATACTTTTTGTGATTAATACAAAATAACTTATTCTTAGTCATATCCTGTGGAGATAAGTGTATGGTTCAGTTCTCATCGCCCAGCGTGGGAGCGGAAATGCTGAGATTCCTAGAAAGCGGCGGTTAAGCCGAACTGCTATCAAAGCAAGGTCGGTTAAATCAAACTGTATTATATAACGATCGAAGGCGGATAATCCAATTATCGGTTAATACGAGGTCGGTTAAGAAGGGGTCTACTGTATGATTATTACGTATTTAGACATGTGATCACTGGTCTCAAATCTTTCCCACGAGAACAGTCATTTCAGTACTGCCCACTTCCTGCCAATCTAGTCCGGTTAAAGCGATGAGCTGATAAAAATTGTCCGGTAAAAGATATGTCATTTGCGCCAAGTGTACTCCGGTTAAACCGATGTCCGGTTAAAAGGTGTCCGGATAAGAGGGAGTCTACTGTAGGCCTATCAATTCACGTGTGTACATTGCCGAGGGCAGAACTAGAAGTAAACTGAATCAGGTTATGGCGGTCGAACGTGGTCTCTGGATTGTCTTCTGTGTTATCTACAGCTTATATTGGGCTAATTGTAGTGTACTGTAGTTGCAGAGGAGAGTGTTGAAAATATAAAGGGATTCATAATTAAGTTCCCCATTCAAAATTATTGACAATAGTAACCAATTTGCTGGATATAAATCATCATTGGATATAAATGATGGTCTTGAAATTCTACATTACTGCGGGAAAGGAAATTTATTAATTACTTTAGAAGATTTTGAAATATTTTAATACATAATACTAAGGACAGCAGACAAATTTTGAGTGAAAACACTCGATTAATTATGAATCCAATTATATTTTCAACACTCTTCTCAGTCACTACAATACTCCAATATGAGCTGTTGAAAACGCAGACGACAATCCAGAGACCACGTCGGTCCATCATAACCTTAGCCTGATTCAGTTTACTTCCAGTCTTGCCAACGGCATTTTACACAAGTGAATTGAAAGGCCTATCTGTTATCGTTTTGCGTTAAATGTGTGCAACGTACACTGACGACACCTCCAGAAGTGGATATTGCTGTAAGCCTGACGATCGTGGAGTTAAAGAATCGCCAAAACATATGTAGCAAGTAAAATTTGACCCTACCGTACACGTTAAGGATTGTCTAACAAGGTGCGTTTTTACCATTCTTAGAAGCAATCTTAATTACGAATGGAAAAATGTTGTTGGTGTTGATAGTAAACTACCATACTTAATATACTTAGAAAAACCTTTTCAGGCTGCTTATCCAAAATTTGATTAGGATCATTAGGAATTCATTATGACAGCTAGGAAAAAAATATCCCCCCAAAAAAAAATTCATGTGGCGCAAACGCACCACATTACCCCCCCTCTGGGCACACCTGGTATGGAAGAATAACAAGGAATTTTAAACATGCATTTTTTTTTAAACTTTCCCAGTAACCATTAAGCAAACGCCACAATATGGGTACTTAGTTAGGAAATTTATTTAGGCTCTCCATAAAATGTTCTAAAAAGAAATTGCAAAATTTTATATTTTGAGTGTCAAATATGAGAAAAACAAATTTTTATCCCCTAAAACGCCCGTTTACATATTCCGATCATGTTAGTTCTCAAACTTGTTTGAATTAATTTAGGTTTACATGTTTGTACCATATTTAATTGAAATCGGATGTTTTTTAAAATTGATTTATCGTGTTAACAGAAACGGACACACATATATGTAGGCCTACTTATATATGTACTAGCTGGCCCGACAGACGTCCTGTCCTAATGTGGTTTTATGTCAAATGCTTGTTCATTTTCAAGATCCTGGTTGAAGTTCGTTCGCTACGCTCACTCACCTTTAGGTTGGAGCTCGTTCGCTGCGCTCACTTGCCTTCAGGTTAGCTCGTTCGCTACGCTAACTAGCCTCCAGTTTTAAATTCGTTCGCTACGCTCACTCACCTTTTGGTTGCAAATTAGCTGTTGTCATAAATAAAAAAAAAAAATAATCGTACTGCACCCTGTTGGTAAACTTATTAACTTTTTAATGCTATTGAACATCACAGAATCAAATTGCTTAGTTGAACCAGCTGTTAAGATTCTTTAATTCCATTTAAATATGAGGACTCATAAGGTTAACATGGGAAACCCCAGAGCCACTGGGGCGGAGCCCTTTTGACGGATCTGCACCAAACTTCACATAAACCATCCTTGAATCGCTTAATAATGCCTGAAAGTTTCATTACAATCTGTTGAGCGGTTTCGGGGTCCATAAAGGACAAACAAAGAAACAAACAAACAAACAAACATACATACATTGGATTTTATATATATAGATTGTAAAGAAGGGAATTAACCCTGAACCAGCTGTTCTCAGCCAAGTAGACACCTACACTAGATGATCAGCTGGTGTGAACAGAGTGGAGCAGTAGTATGACCATCAATATCAAAATTCTTTTCCTAGCTGACATCAGCTAGGCTGGTAAGGCTGGCTTCCAAGAAAAGTCGGTAACCTTTGAGCCACACACCCAATCATTACTCAGCCAATTAGATGGAATTATGAAGATGGAGTGGTGACGAGACCAAGTCCGTCTGCTTACCTGATGTAGGAAAAGTAAAAAAAAACATCTGGCAGAGAAGGATTAGGAATGTTTGTGCTTTGAAGGACTAAAAACTTGATGTAAAAATAGCCTAATCAAATTTATAAAGATGTTAAAACAATTATAGGCCTATAAGAATATGAATAATTTAATTTGCTAAATTCGGGAAATCCTCTAAAAAATTAAAAACCCCTGTTGACTAGTTATTTATACTTACTTGTATACAGTCCAACCTCAGTATAACGAATCTGAAGGGACCGAACTGAATATTCGTTATATAAAGGATTTTGTTAAAACGAGGTTCGTTATATAGAGGTTAGGTTTGCAGGAATTTCGCTAAGTCGAGGTTCAGAACCAGCGTCGGTCAATATAGGTCGGGATTTGACCTCATTAAAATACAATTAAAGTAGCATAGGCTACAATACTTTACAGTACAGTGTTTACATTGTACAGTAGAACCTAAATTATCCGGCATAATAAAGGGGAGGGATCTTGATTATTGCGCAATCATGACAATGGCATTGACCTTGGTACAGGTTAAAAGATGTAAGTTTAAAATCACAGCTTGTTCTAACCCTCCTAAAACCTAGCCAAACACTGTATTGCGTAGTCATAAACCATGTAAAGAACAAAACAAAACAGTAGAAAGTTTTGTAAGCTACTGCTCGCGATAGGCCGGTAGGCTACTTACAGTACAGTACTGATTTATCACAACAGAGGAATGTCAATAATAATCATTAACTATAGCATTGTTTTTAGGAAAAAGCATTTAGCTTGGATTAAATAAATAAATATAGGATGGAGAGGACACAGCTAACTCACCTGATGAAAGGTTGCAGACGAGTCAAAGAACACATACAAGTTCTTTGACTCGTGTGCAACCTTTCATCAGGTGAGTTAGCTGTGTCCTCTCCATCCTATATTTATTTATTTAACTATAGCATTGGTGTTGCTAGTTGAAACAAATCGTATTGAAAACAATAAACTATTAGATAAGTCATTATAAAAGTGTATAATCATAGCCAACTTAAGGATAATAAAAACACTCGTAAAAGGAATGTTAAAATAACGATGTTGCTATTCTTTCTCTTTGGTTTTGTTTTTATATTCTTTCTTGGGTTTCTCTTTATCCAAAAATTTTACAATTCACCATAGTTATCCCATATCGCCCAATCACAGCTTACTAAACATTACGTCATCATCAGTCCTCAGTCAATGAAATCAGTTCTCAGTTGTTGCAACATAGCGCGCGCAGCGACAGCAGACAAAGATGTAAAACGGAGCAGACGAATGTTAGCGCAAGCGATGACATGACCTTTCCATTTAATTTGATAAAGAAACAGATTTTCCCAAAACAATAATTGGGTGGGGGATTTGTTATATCGAGGGAAAGACGTAGACAATTCGTTATGCAGAGGTTAAATTCGCAATGTAGAGGTTCTGACAATGACAAATTCGTTATATTGAGGTGTCTTATTTTAGCCGAAATCACGAAAATTTTTTTAAATCAAGGTCGTTGTTATGGTTTGTTCGTTATGTAGAGGTAAAATATACATTGTGTCTTATGGAGAGTTCTAGGGGATTAAAAAAAAATCGTTATATCAAGGAATTCGTTATATCGAGGTTCGTTATATCAAGGTTAGACTGTATTATAAATCATGATTAACAAATTTTAAACCACAGTAGAGTACTTGCAATTTATAGTACCGTAGTTTGTTATGTAGGCCTATAATTGAAAATAAAATAATGATCATTAAAATAGATGCTTGAGATCTGTGCAAGGACATGGTTTAAGTTTTTTTAACTTCAATTTCAAACCGGGGAAAATGGTTACTTTTCATGATTCCTTATTACTTTATGGGTCAACATATGTATATGTATATGTTTTATTCAAGTTTTAAAAGTAGTTTTTAACTTTATGTAGTAGGCTTCTCAAGCACATTTTTTTCAGTTCCAGCAGATTTGGTTCCAAAATTTTTTGAGCATTCTGATGATGACAAGTTGAAGTTTCCCTTCGAAGCAGAAACGCTCAAGCTTGGAAAAGTTCAGTCAAAATACACTACCTTTTCTGTGTCAGCAAAGTCCTCTATGAACAGGGTAATGTACTTGATTGTAACATATACTTAACATTATAGATTAAATAACTTGGATGATAATTCCTTCCTTTGATTAAACATCAAACTATATGCTCCACAAAAAAGTTTACTTTAGATTATTCTGTACTTATCCATGGGACCAGCCTGGACTTTCAAAAATAGTCTTCTAAACACTTCTTTTGATGAACTTTAAGAAAAAAATAGAAGGTGACTTATACGTATCCCACAAGAATGTGAATAATTTTATTTCAGCTAATGAGAGGCTAGCACTTGTGGTGCTAATTTGTGTGGTAGCGCTGTGGTCCGTGAGTGTGGCTGCGCGTAATAAACAGCATTTGAGAATGGCCTGCTGGTGGCGCTACAGTCGCTCGGGAGGACCATATACCATGACTGTTATTTTATGGTGTGCATAAATTGGGTGTCTCAAAAAGTCAACATTGTTTTCTGTTTCAGGAACTTGATAGTGAAGAACTATTAGCAGAAGATGAAATACCACCTCAGGAGGACTCAGATGAGATTGTGCTTCCTTCTCCGAAGGGAAGTTCTCAAGCAAGGCTATCCCAGTTCATCAAGATCAATCCGACAAGTAAAAATGATATAATTTTCTTTACTTGAGTCTAGAGTGGCAGCCTCAGTCAATTTAAAGAAAGACGATCTGACATTCTTGAATTTTTTGTTAAGATCCTAGAACACAACATCCTCAAAATTCATGAGCTTTGTTACACTCATGTTATTCCTTTAATGTTTAAAACCAGTGTTAAACTAAGCTTATTATTTATCTGGAATCATAACTTAAACTTAAGTTTTTCCACACTTTGTTTCAATATATGTACACTTTCTGTTAAACCACTGACAGACATCAGATTACAGCCTTACTTTTCTATGATTAAATAAAACTGTTACCTTGTTCAATATTCTTTGATCAAAGGATATTGAACAGGGTAACAGATTATTGAAATTATTTAAATCTTCAATATCCAGTAATAGGAAAATGAACAGCAACTTTTCTCTACAGCTTAGCTAACTCTCTTCATTACTCTACTCTGTCTCAGTTATACGTTTTTTTTGTGAGGAGGAGGAAAAATGCATTTACGCACACTGAGATGCTCAATGGCCTCTTAGTAGTGCCGGACACCCGCAGGCTCAATGTCCCTAGATTACTGGCTAAAAAACCCCTTATCTCCTAGGACACTAGCCTGGAATTGTTTAGCACATTACTTTAAAACTATGCTCTAGGTTTTCCCTTCTTATTTCTTTCAAAGGCTAAGGCTGATCAAGATCGACCTTCTTAGCTCGAAGTATGGCCTTGGTTAACTGCTTGACATAGTTCCAGGTTCACGGACATGTCACCTGCCACAAAAGAAGAAAGTGTGCTCAACCTTGTCAACAATGCTGGGACAGTATCATTTTGATTTTTTACATATTAGAAATGAAAAGACCATTTTTTTTTCAGAAAACATAGAAGTTGTCAACAACTCAAGCAGCAGTGTTGGTACTAACCTATCTGACAAACTATCCATGGTCAGTCTGCAAGAAAAGAGAGTGTGCTGCATCTGTGAATGCAGTGATGTTTCAGATGAAATCATCAAATGCAGCTCGTGCTCACTATTTCAACATAAGGTGAATATTCTGATCAGTGTATTCAAATCATTTTTGTTCTGACTATCCAACAGAAAAAATGTTCGTGTCATAGTCAAGGTCGTATTCGAATTTGTGAGGCCCCCGGTGGCAGAATTTTGCTGCAACTCACGAATGACGACGATGACGTTTCTGAGACGATAAATAATATCCACATAACCGCGGGGGATCTTTATGATTTTTCCATGATTGTTGAAGACAATGATGACGTTTCCGTAACCGCAGGAGACAATGATAATGTCTAGACAACCACGGGAGATGATCAGAATTTTGCCGCAATCGTGGAAGACAACAATAATGTCCACACGACCGCGGGAGAATTTTGCCGCGATTTACTGGAGTGCTGGACTATAGAGGGTCTACTCTAGTAGGTAGGCCTACTTGATTACTTTGGATCGGGTCCAAAATATTGACCTTAAGGTTTTGTGTTAAAATCTGGTATTGTCATATCCAGGTTGATTTGACAAATGTTGATTAAAAAATAATTTTGTTTACTATAGTCGGCTTGAACTACTTCTACAATTTTAATGAATTCATGAAAACAAATCAAAATAAAACCAAACAAAATTCTTCTTATTTACCACCAAATTGTTCTCGTCCTCTGCGGTCATGGTAAAATCGTCGAAGGGACTGTGAACGTTTCCCATTAACATATAGTAGACTAGTAGCGAACGGCGGGGAACATCTTTTGCGATTACAACTTAAGAGTGAACAATTGAAAATGAACGTAAACGTCCACAGTCACAAGAAAATAAGTAAGCGGCCTGCGGTTGTGGTAAAATTGAATACTTCCTTTGTGACCGCAATAGAGCCGTGAGTGTCTCCTGTCTGAAATGGTAAACACAATCCACATCAGTAACCGTAGTCTGATGTTACAGGTATGCTACAAGCTACAGAAATGCCACCAAGTTGATAGTCATATCTGTGTAAACTGCCACAACCCTGGGCTGGGAAAGACCTGCACTGTTCCTGACCTCCTCTCTGACAATAACAGAAAGGTCGGTAAATTTTCTTCTCCTAGTTTGATCCAGTCATAATTAAAGAGGAAATGTACCTACTAATCATTACCTTTAGAATACTGAAGAAGACACCCCATCTATGGGGCCAGCTGGAGCCTAGTTTTACTAAAAAGAACATAGTTGAATAATCCATTCACAAATTGTGCCACTACACTCTAAAATTCAATTTTTTATGTTTTAGTTTCTATTTATGAAATAACTGGTTGTGTCATCAAAGATGCTATAGCTTACAATAAGTCGTCATATCAGTTTGTTTTGGTTCAAAGTTGGCATATCTGACAGAAATCAGAAATTTACACGAGTAAGTTTTATTCTTTTGGTAGCTCAGTTCTACTCCGTCAATTTCCGTCAAACTGGCAACAACATTAACATGGAGATGTTGACATTGGGCTTAACATTAAGATGGAGAAAGACATTTCTCCCTCTATCAACATTCAGCTACTCTGCTTGTTGAAAGAATTATATTTATCTCATGTAAAATTTGCTCTAATCCCTAAAAAAATGTCCTACCGCCTATAATTTAACTATTGTTCTAGGAGAGTTTTCAGTTCAGAATTTATTTTGTCTTAAAGGACCGAGCATTAGTTATTTAAATGTCAAACAGTATGGGGCTGCCCGTAAATTAAAGTCTCCTCGCGCTACCGTGGCAACCAAGCAAGCTAATTCAAATCTGAGACGAACGTGAATGGAGTTAAGTGTTGGAAGTAAAAAATTTGCACAAAGGCTGGAGATGGCTGTAAACATGTAAATGATGTTCCCATGGTGTAGGAGTCTGCATAAGACCAGATGGTGCCTGATGGTGTAGGCATCAGTCTCATTCACCAAAGTTGGGGGGAATTTTCTTACAAATTTAATTACTGACACGATGGAAACTGATGAACACCCACTTCATCATTGTTGATTAATATGTAAGGCCGTTTGCACACTCCCCAAGTCACTAATGCACATTTTATTTGTCAAACCACATCTCTGTATACAGTATACACATCAGTCAACTGGCAACAACAATAACCAGAGATTGACCTGCTTCCTACACAAAACTATCCCCATAACAAAATTTATACTTGGCAGGATCGTCAATTTTCTTTCACAACAGCTTATGATCATACTAATCATCCCCTAGGGGTGAGAATAGTAGTGAATAGTTATGGGCGGATCCAAGAAAATGTTGGTACTGGATCCAGATACGTTTTTTAAGGACGGGTTTTTTTAACTCATGTGGCTAGGCAATTTCACAGTATTTGTTGACGTCAAAAATTGGCTCAGAGGTAATATGACAGTATATGTCAATAACTGGGTAGGCAATGTCAAAGACTATCTGTGTCCATATACAAGACTGCTATTACTGCTAAGATTACATGACCACCAAAAGGATATCTCTGTTTACTAATAAAAATATTAGGGGGTCTTGACTCTGAATTCACACTGGACACAAGACTACCTGCATCTATACAGGGTGATTGATATAAGTGTGCCAGCCGTTTTATTCGAAAACTATAAGAGATATCAAAAAAAGTTAAAAGGTAAGTGCCGTGGATTTTTTATTTAAAAAATTGTTGTCAAGTCAAAAAAATTATTTTAGCCACCATTTTTCCAATATGGCCGCCAACTTAGATTTTTCTTATGGAACACCCTGTATTTTATGGTGTATTCTGGTAGAAAATGTGTTTTTAAGACGATTTTATTCTTGTTATTTTTTTCATAAACCTAACCGTTTCATAGATAATAATGGTTAAAGTTTTGAAATTTCTGCATGAGAAAGAATTTCGATAAAGGCCTAAGCAAGCATGCTAGCTGTTTTATTAGAAATCCATTCAAAATTTCACAACTTAAACCATTATTATCTTTGAAACGGTTAGGTTTATGAAAAAAATCACAAGAATAAAATCGTCTTAAAATTACATTTTCTCCTAGAATACATCATAAAATACAGGGTGTTCCATAAGAAAAATCAAAGTTGGTGGCCATATTGGAAAGAAGTGGCTAAAATAATTTTTTTGACTTGACAACAATTTTTTAAATAAAAAATCCACGGCACTTACCTTTTAACTTTTTTTGATATCTCTTATAGTTTTCGAATAAAACGGCTGGCACACTTATATCAATCACCCTGTATATAAGACTATTTTTGTCCATATACCTGACTATCCATATCATTATACAATACTGTACATAGATCTTGTATATGGACACAGATTGTCTTATATATGGACACAGTTAGTCTTGTACATAGACACAGATAGTCTTGTACATGAATACAGATAATCTTGTTCATGGACACAGATAGTCTTGTACATGGATACAGATAGTCTTGTATTTGGACACAGATAGTCTTCTTTATGGACAGAGATAGTCTTGTATTTGTACACAGATAGTCTTCTACATGGACACAGATAGTCTTGTACATGGATACAGATAGTCTTGTACATGGATACAGATAGTCTTGTACATGGACACAGATAGTCTTCTACATGTACACAGATAGTCTTCTACATGGATACAGATAGTCTTGTATTTGTACACAGATAGTCTTCTACATGGACACAGATAGTCTTGTACATGGATACAGATAGTCTTGTACATGGGCACAGATAGTCTTCTACATGGACACAGATAGTCTTGTATTTGTACACAGATAGTCTTCTACATGGATACAGATAGTCTTGTACATGGATACAGATAGTCTTGTATTTGGACACAGATAGTCTTCTACATGGACACAGATAGTCTTGTATTTGGATACAGATAGTCTTCTACATGGACACAAATAGTCTTGTATTTGGACACAGATAGGCTGACACAGCTGACTAAGGCTGACATGTTCCTTAGACATAGCTGTTAATTAATAGCCCATACAGCATACAGCCAATGGCAACTAAGGGACCTACCATACCTATAGTGGAATCCAAACCACATTTTGCCTTGTAATTAACAAATTGGTCCAATAATCAGGATAGTACTGCTTAGTCTTGGTACTCACTAGTGTGGACGTTAATCCACACCAGGAAGTATCATAACCACAGTTCATGTGTTGCTTCCGTGTTGCCTCGATTTGTTACCGGTATTTGTGAATTGTGTTTTTATTTTATAAATTTGTTCTATAAAAAGGAAATGGATACTTGAAAATGCAACTTTTAAAATTATGGTTTGAACTAAAAAATAAAAAAAGATTCACAAAGTGATTTTAAAGGTTAGACTTGAATTAGACTTATTTAATACACTCTACATTGCAGGAAGGAGCCCTTTACAGACAAGCACTCATGGTCTGCTGCAACAACACTCAAGTGTCTTGCAACAAGCTAATTACTACTCTCAAGGTGCCCCGACGCATGGCTGAGAAACTCATGCAAAGATTAGATTCTGAAGGGTGTTTCGAGCCGTCCATCAACAAAGGGTGAGTCTAGTCTCAGTGGGTTTCTAAGTACTATCTTGCAATACTGGATGGTTGAATATCTTCAGTATTTAGAAGTTTAGAATATTTAGCTCTTGATTAACTGTGTTCTAGGTCTCCTGGTTAAAAGTAAAGATGGGTCTGTTGTTAATGTCCCGGTTTTTCACAAAAACCCAGAATTGACATCAGAATTATCAGTCTTGGTGCTCTAACTTTCCGCGATCTGCAGCAGTTTGTTAGGAGATCATAAATGGGTACCTGATGTTTACAACTTAAATAATTTATTACTACAGTAATGGTAAAATTAAAATTGCATTAATATTTTATTATGACAATGATAAGATTTTAGGAGGTACAACTTAAAATTAGGGATGTGTCAATTCTTGAAACTGATTCTCAATTCCACTGATACTTGTAATTTGCTATCGGTATCGAGAATCAATCGTCAAAAGTCAATGGCGATTTTGATACCTATGGGAAGATCGAGCTATTGAAAAATTAGCGCTTTCACCAAGACAATGATGACGTTTCTGTGACCGTAAAAGATGATACAGTAGAGTCCCGTTAGTCCGAAATGGTTGGGACCGGGCCCATTTCGGATTACCGAATATTTCGGATTAAACGTTTTTTTGTTTTTTTTTTGTTTTTTTTAATTAAAAAAAAAAATTTGAAATCTTTTTGAAATTTTTTTTTTGATTTTTTTTTGTCTTATTCTTACTACTTTTTTTCGGACGCAGGCACGAGCCCGGGATTGTTTTTCACATTACTTAAGGCTAGACCTATTGGCTGCAGCATTATCACTTAGTAAAATCCATTTGTGATTTGGCGGACGAAAATGTAAAATGTTACGGTAATAACAAAAATGGTGTAATATTAATTTACTAAAATACTCTACAAAAAAGTCTATCTCGCCCAGCCGCTACAGAATACTTTGACGAGGTACAGCTAACTGTGTCAAAAGTTTAATAAAAAAATTCAAAAACTTTCCAAAAAACTTCAAAAAATTTCGAAAAAAATTGTAAAAATTTTGAAAAAAATTTCAAAAAATTTCAAAAAAAATTCAAAAAATTTTCAAATTTTTTTTTAATTAAAAAATATATTTTTTGGTTTCGGATTAAGCGGACTTTCGGATTACCGAAGTTCGGATTATCGGGACTCCACTGTATTGATGTCTAGATGACTGTGGAAGACGATAAGAATTTTGCCGCAATGGCGGTAAATTTTCAGCATTTTGTCGTAATTGCGAAGAATATGATGATGTTTACACGACCGTAGGTACCGATAATGATGCCTGAACTGCTGTGGGATATGATCTAATCTTCCGGCTATCGCAGAAGATGATTACCGTATAATGTCTACACGGCGGCGAGATATGTTATGAATGTGAACCAAATATACCATTGACTTTGGATATTGCCCACACGTACCATTGACTGTAGATGCTGCAAGTAAATTTCTTAATTACGTGAAACAGATGCAGCATTGGTTTAAGCTACTGCAAGTAGGCATTCCATTTATGTGGACCAAATGTGAACTGGATGCACAATTGACTTTGTATACTGCAAGTAGACATCTCATTTATGTGAGCCAGATGAGCCATTGACATTGGATACTGCTAGTAGAAATCCCATCTACGTAAAACAGATGTAGCATTGACTTTGTACACTGCAAGAGGCTTGCTCCACTCAATATTGCAAGCAGACAACTGCATTGTACACCTAGTTAATGGTTGTCCTTTGATGTCTTTTTTAATATATTTGTTTTTTTAAGACATGTACATGTTTACCTAAAAAAAGTAAAAAAAGAGAACAGATCTGCGTACCGCACTCCTTCTATATAGGCCTACTAATGTAAAATGGAAGCAAAACAGGTGTTGTGTGCAATCCCTACCCTATTAAACTCAATAATGCTGTCACCTTATTATGCTAGACACAGTTTATTTAAGGAGGGCCTCTCTTGCCAGCTAACCCACAATATATTATTGAGCTTAGTATGGATTGCACATGTAGATATACCTCAATGCTACACGTGTCAGTGTTACACCTTAGCCTGAAGACACCAGAGCAATAAGGGGGAATGTCACAAAAACGTGAATTTAAGAAAATAGCATTTAAGTGTTTTCAAACGCTCCCAAAAGAAATACTTTACAGTCCCAGTACGATGGACATTCCCCATTCTTCCCTTGGTGTCTCTTAGAGTATTTGATTGTTCAATGTTTACACTTTTTGTCAAAAGATGTTAAAAGTTGGAAACATGTTTAATAAAAGCATAGTTTAAGTATTTGTGGTCTTTTACTTATCAAATAAAGGCCATGACAATTTATCACACAGAATAGGTTGTGTATAAATTGCAGTATACTATTGTACTAACTAAAACCTTTTAAATGTTTCTGACAATTACTGAGGTTCATTAATGTGCTGTCATAGGTTTCTAATAATACAATTTTCTCTCGTATAGCCTTTAATGTATTTGGACATTTCCAGGGGTAGTCGAAGAGTAAAAGAAGGTTTGAAGGAGAACATTTTAGATCGTCATTTCAGTCAGCCTAATTGTAGTGACAACCAGGATATGGTAAGTTTTGTATTTATTTAAAGGCAGTGATAAGTAATACTACCAACGTTAGTGTTTCATAACCTCATAATGATCATCTTCATAATGTTTAAAAGAAATCAGTAACCTATAGTAATTTACTGAATAAGGAGGAATACTCTAATAACATCTGCATGAAGGAAACAGTGCATGATTAAAAATATTTTGTAACTTGTTTTTAAGTGACTGGACAAAATGGTGCAAGTTTGCATGTGCGAGTTATAAAAAAGTGGCCAACTTAAGCGGCCCTAGTTGAAACCAACTTATAAGTTCATAATTTTTTGCTCGTTTATGATTGATAATTTTACTTTTTTGTGCAATTGGCCCAACCACAGCATCCTAAATAGAAGAACCTCAAAGCACCTTTATTGAGATTTTAATAACAACTCCTCCGATTGCAAGAATTCAGTAAATAAACATTAGTTCAGGGATAAACCACTAAAGGCTGTAGCTATTACATTGCTTGTTGAAAAAAAAACTTATCAATATTATTTTATTTTTTTAAGGAAACCGAACCCTCCTCCGCTGCAACAGTTATCAACGTGAAGGTTGGAAAGAAAAACAAAATTAGTGAGGTAGTTTTTATTAATTTAAGCTTAAAAGTAATAATTATTATAAGTAGTGATGTGTCAATCCCAAAATTTATCGATTCTCAATACCAATACAATGCTTTTAAAGCAGCAATGAAAAATTCAAAATAACCAATTCACATGTAAGCTCTTCTTAATACATTGAATAAATAAAGTTAAAAGATCTTGCAAACAATTTAATTACTAAAAGGAAATTTTAATTATAACGGGAATAGAGCTAGCTTGACATTTTTTAGCAGGCCAAGCTCGAGGTCATAATGTGATTTAACTCCTGTGGTTGTGGAGATCTTTTAATCGTCTTCGCATAGTCTTAGCTGACCTCCACGTAATTGCGACGAAAGGGTGAGAATCTATCGCCATCATGGTAGGTGGTGTAAAATACCAGAGAATTAAAAAATATTTTATTTATTACTCACTAATTTATTTATATTTTCAAATTTGGCCTGGTAATGAACAATTTAGGCAATACATTAGCTAGAGGACTACCATACCTTTAATTTGACAACAAAATTATATCTTTACAACAATCGGAAGGGATTTAATACCGTCACAAAGTCAACATTAGTATTAGTCTTAAGGGACTAAGATTCAAGATGGCTACCACTGATGAAGACTCTAAAGTAAACCGCCAAACTCCAAGAAATTGTTCCACGGGAAAAAAAAATTAGAATTAAATTTTGTATTCCAAAATTAAATGTTTTATTACATAAACATTTAAATCTTTGATTTGTTCCAACCAATCTATTTGAAACTTAGTATGTAATGTTAAAGGGACCAATGTTAGAAAAACAGATTAACTTTGTCAAATTGAATATTTTTAAATGGTGTCCATTGAAATATTTAAAGTTTAAATTACTAAATAGGCTATTTGGCTGATATTGTGACAACTTTTGACAATACCTTGTATTAGCATTTTATTATATATTAGTATTCAAACAACACCAAGATAAAAAATATCTAATAAAAAATAGCTTTAATATAAAAAATGTTTGCTGTTAAATAAGGCAAAATTAGGTAAACCTGACTTGCTTAGCCTTATTACCATTGTAAATGCTTGAGTTACGTATTAATAATGGTTTGAGAATTCAAATTGAGTTCAATAAATTCCCACTTGTCTAAGTACAGGAAATGATTGCATGGAATGATATTTCTTGGATTAAAATGTAATAATTTATCTAGCCAACATTAGTATTAAGGTCCTTTACTGTTAATAAGTAGTAAAACATTCCAAATCTTGAAATAATCATAAATACCGAATTTTTAGGAATCTTCCTGGGCTAAAGAAAATATTCCCGACAATATTCCCATTTTATAATTTCAATAGTGTGATCTTTGCAGACATTTTGAGTATTGGTATAGACTCACGATTGATTCTCAATACTGATTTTAATGTTCAAGAATTGGTGGTATTGTGAATTAATTGGTATTGAGAATTGACACATCCCTAATCATAGTATTAAGCCCCATAGATTTTTGTAATTTTTATTTTCGATGGTGCATATACAGTAGACTCCCTCTAGATCAGCTTCTGTTGGATCGGCCGCCGGATGGTTCGGCCCGGTCTTGAGAGGACAATTAGTCATATCGTCACGGGCGAATTTCGACAGGATTCAACAATGTTTAGTTTCCGGCCATAAAAGCAAACAATTTATGTCTCTTAAGTTGGGTGCTTTTAGTGGTGAACCGTTGCATATTGCGGTTGTATTAAGCAGTGCGTTTTAATTTGTGATCTTGTATTTGTATGGTTTTTTACCCTACAGTATTAGATTGCTTTTGGAGGTAAATGTTGTGAGTAAACGTGAGTTCTATAGGGCGTATGTGGATTTACTGTTAGGAAAATATCTTCCAAAATGAGTGAAAAACAAACATACGTGAGTGACAATAGAACAAAGACTCGTCATTCTAGAGTGAGTTGATTGGGGCGAATCAGTCCAGTGTTGCAAAAATGCATCTATAAGAAACAAGACGACTCTAGAAAGAGACGTCAGAAGCCTAATTTTGGTAAATAATGTCGTAAAAGAATGTAATGCTATTTGTTGATTTTTAAGTGTAACTAATTTAATAGGAATATTTTAACCTTTCATAATACATCCAGTTAGACCGGCCATTTTGTAGTCCGGCCAGTGGTCCCGTCCCAAGGTGGCCGAACTAGAGGGCCGAGTCTACTTTACCTACAATTTGGTATCACAAGCAATGAAGGACCAAATTGCAATTAATGGTACGGTATAGTAGACACTTACTAATCTGGTATGTTTGGAAATTTTTCGGTGCTGGATTACCAAAATTGTGGCATACTGAGCGGCAACTAAAAATAGCCGCCATTACCAGGATAGCGGATGTTAATAGTCAGTAATCAGGCGATTTTTAACGCACTGCCATAGTGCGTTAGTAAGTACATCAGCATAGGCTAGTTTTAAAGCATTATTTATCCACTTTCAAATCTCATAATATCAAAAACACATTCATTCGGTTTGACTTGGTTTGTTTGGCCGGGCAGACAATTGTGTTACCTAATTTTGTATTATTTATTTTCCTACGGTATTGATGTTTTTAAATGTGTTCTTGACTTGTGAAAATATTTATTTTTTACAATTTGTCAATCTTATGAGATTTGAAAATTGAGTGATGATCTACTCATAATCGATAGTGGATTGACGACAATAAAAAGCACTGACCTATAGTCATTGTATCAATCCTGGAAGAAATAGGTCCTGGTTTGTAAATAAATCTTCGTTGGTGCAAAACCTTTATTAAGAACTTAAATACAAATTGGATCAGATATTTAAACATTAGACTAAAAATGGTTTGCTTTATAATCTGCACCCTTTAAAAATGTAAAGACATGATTTATAGTATCACTTTAAATTTCAACATTTAATGTTCTAGGTAAATGAAAATGTTCCTCATGAACAGTCAGCTCCACAGCCTAAACGCCGCAAAATTCTCTCAAATATCAAGAATTTGTAATTACCTTTTATCTAAATGTGTATTAAGAAGCCGCTGCTAATACAAACTACAACTACAGTATATTTAATTATTGTTTCTTAGTTGATATGAATAATGTTATCGTGTAATTTATCTCGATATATGGTTAAAAATTGTATTGATAGGTCAGGTCTTAGATATAATTTTGTATTGTGTTACTTGATTTAATTTTGTGGATTGGTAGTGATCATTATTTAAAGTTGTTATAAGTATTTGATAGATATAAATACCTTTGATTTTGAAATAGCCACTAAACAAGCTTTAATGGAAAGCTATAAGTTAAGTAAAAATAGGCTGAGTTAATTATGCTAAGGAGAAAATATCATTTTGTTAATTTTTCCCTTTAGGAAGATCAGTATTAGGAGTGTTTTTAAGTCAGAAAGAGGACAAACTACAACCTAATATGTGTGAGTTGTAGTTGTAGTACTAGTTTAACTTTCCTTGATCCAATGTCTTTGTTAGCATTTTTTTAATTGTTACTAGATTTAGTTTTAGGATGTTGAGAAAGCTCAATGTTTAAATTGCCTTTGATAAAATAGTTTGGATATAGATTATCTTAAAACTTTACTCTTTTCTAGTATCCCAAGTTTTCAAAGAGCTATGTTAACTGTTCCATTTCTCATTAATAAAGAATTTGTATCAAGTGCTGCTGTTTGATTTAACCAAAGAGACTGGTATTTTTTTGTTCACTTTTCATTATAACTCATTTGGTGCATAAAATACTTGGCGAAATGTCATTTGCCTATTGTGTCATGATGATTGGAGTGTCCAATCGAAATCGGTCACCACTTACAGAACAATTGTTTACATGTATTTACTGTATTGGGAGTCAACAAATAAATATATTTTAAATATATTTATATTTTTGGGAGTAAATATATATTTCAAGTGGTATTAGACATATTTTTATTTAATTTCTGTAAATTTAACAAAGAGCTGTAAAGCTGATCAAGAAGTTAGTTAACCCTTTCTTTTGCAATGGCAATAATTTGGAACAATTTAAACTGTGCTATGCTATCAGAGTGTTACCTGTAGGCCTATATAAATCAATTGCATTAACATTCAGATAAAAAAAAAATAACATATAGTTCAGAAACCATTATCTAATTTTCTGCTAAATGCATGCTCACGATGAAATGGGATTTGGAGTCAAACACAAAAAAAGCTTTTAAAGATTTATTTATGTAACGTAAAATATATCACTATCATAATATTTTTTAATTCTTACTTTATTGTTCCTAACTAATTAAATAACTTACATTTAAATAAGTTTAACTTAAATAATATTCACAACTCCTTATTTAAAGTTTTCTTACAAAATAAAGTTTTAAATACATTTGAGCAGTCATTTGTCTACACAAGTAAAATTCTTTTGTCATTCATTTTTATAAAAACATGTCTTAAATCAGATTGATCTCGCTCATAGAGAATAGTTTTTTGCAATTACAGTGGAACCAATTCTTCAACTTGGAAGTTCAATATAATGTCATTGGTATGTTTCTTTATTACTTCATAGTACATTGGACCACAGACAATAGACCATTAATTGGTCTATAGTCTATATTGTAGTCTGTGATCGAACTGAAACACATATTGTCTAACTAAATACATTTTTCCATTCTATTTGGTGGTGTAATTTGTGTTACAAATGCCAACGCAAACCCAAAGTAAGGAATTGTTTTGTTGACTATTTAGAGGATTCCTAAAAAAATTCTTACTATTGTCCTAACTTATGCAAATTGTAGTATCCCCGAGGTATATTTACTTTTGGTATTTAATATCCATCCTTAATTAGTAAAACATTTTCTTTATGCGGCTTTAAGCTCATTTCCCATGATCAGCAACTGTGCAAGGGGGCATCTTTAACTGATGGTAACACTTTGTCGAAATGGGGTTCTTTTCTGTAAACAATTTTGTTATCTCTGTTTTAAATTTGAACCACAACATAAACTTTTTATTGCTTAAACACTCTTAGTCTATGGATAACTGTAATTTGATTAATTTAAAGTTGCTTTAATCGATTAAATTGTTGTTTTGCTGAAATTTCAGTCTCAAAGTGACCAATTATAGGGGACACCTCTTCTCAGTCTTAGGTTCCTTTCATTTTATTTTAACATAAAGGAAACAGTGCATCAATGTTTTGAGTAATTTGGATGAAGATAACAGTAATTATTACTATAGGCATAATTTTCTAAAACTTTTAAAACATTATTTGCTTACAAAGTCAGTACCGTACAACAGTAAAAATATAATAAATATTTTAATCTCAAACGTGAAGGTAATCAATTTGTTGGATGAGAAACGTCAATTTGTAAATGTTGGAAAAAATAATAAAAATAGTTTGTTAAATCTTCAATGAATGTAAAATTAATCAGTATAGTCTTAAAAATATCGGCCTTAAAGTACTATATCAATCTTAAAAAACATGGTAACAAAATATTAGGAACTAACCTTTGACTATTAATACTTCAATATCCAATAGTCAATGGAACTAACTATGCATAGGGTTTACTGAAACAGTAAATAAATAATTACAGTGGATCGGTAATAACAATACTTATAGGTTGGTGTTTAAAACATTGTGAAAGCATTCAACCCTTTCAGTGCCAGATATTCGGGAATAAATATTTTTAGGTAACAGATAGTATTCATTAAAAATTAGTAATGAAAAATGCCTTGGAGTTTGTTTGAATAAATGACTGGGAAGCATAAGAAGTATTTAGCAAACTAAGGAAGTTCTTGTATTAAAAACCACTAGGCTATCAATATGTTTTGTTTATGAAAATAAATTTGCATAGCAAAGTGATCTGTCAAAGAGGACCGTTCTTATTTTTGTTATAGAAAGATGGACTATAAATTAGATTAACCATCCAGTCTCAGCATAAAGCCACTGATGTGGGTATTGGAGGTTTTGAACCTGATATTTCAGGACTAAAATCAGTAAACAAGGCTTTCATTTAAGTTCTATTAAAATGACATTCATACAAACTAATAACACTGAAAGGGATGATATTCACATTTTTATCACTTCATAAAGATCACATGACAGTGATCGAGGTTTTTTCACTCACAGATCTTTCATTCTTTGTCATTTAACTTAGGTATGTTTCTTCACATTTCTCTCATTAGGTTTTTCACATACCCTAGTCTACCTGGTATTCACCTCAAAAACAATCTCTGATACGATACAAACCACATTAGAGTTTTTACACATTCTTCCAATTTTTTTCACAGCAATTAAAATTTGGTAGTCTTTCAAACCGTGGACGCTATAGCTTTTACACACTTCTCTTATTTTTATCACACACAATTAAAAGTATCTTCCGTTTAAAATCTAGTTCCATAGTTATTTTAAAATCTCTGTTTCCAGCCTATTTATAGAGCACAACAGTTAAAATGATCTGTTTTAGTCAATTCACAGTTTCCTTAACTTCTAGTATGTTCTTGGGTCAGCCAATCCATCAAGTCCAATTCACTCAGTTTTGACAATCTTCACTCCTAGTCTATCCTCAGATTTTCAAAATTGTTACCTTCCCGTCCCTATCAATCCATGTTCTACACACTCAATAGTTTAAATGTCCACTTCCAGTCCTGTGGAATACACTCAGTAGTTTTATCATCTCAGGTTTCAGGTTGTTATCATTTCAGTCTATCCGCAGGTAACACATTTCTATCCGCTTTACAGTTCACACTGACGTTTTCACAAACCCCCGGCAGTTCTCTATCCTCTCGTTGAATCTGTTGTCGGCCACCTCCTGGTGCAGCCCCTCGTCCAGCCACGTCATCACTGTGTCTATGCTGCGACTGTCTGGATGTTTGTCTAGGGAGGTGATGCTAAGATGGAATGGACACTGGGACAGCTGATTGACTGGTTTCTTCGCACTCTTCTCATGCAGTACGGCCACTGCTATCCTGCGCTTCAGGTTTGTCAGTGTTCTTAACACCTGAAAAAATTAAATAAATTAATAATCGTCACTTTTTCCTAAATTGGGTTGCAACTAGTGGTGTCATCTTAAATTTGCAATAGGAACACTCACCATTATTATATTAATTGCAAGAAAATAGTTAGAAGGTCGTAGAAAATAATTAAGAATCAATTGGATTTTATACAAAGTTAAATAAATACTTGTAAAACCAATATTTGAATTATATAGTTCTAAGCTTGTCTTCAGTTTATAGTAGTACGCCACATCAGACTGAAGATTTTTTAGCATTGAGTAATGCTCCTATGGATAGTTAATTTTAGGCAAAGGTCTAGTTATGTTAGTCATGGCATTCAATACATATGCCTTTGTGGCTAAAAGTAGTTTAGTGGGGAAATAATACATCACTAGACAAGCCTGTGATGTATTCAAGTCCAAGCCACATTGACAAAGTTTCAACCCTACATAACTCCAAGGCCATGCTTTGTGTGTACTGCAGTATTATTGATCTACAGCATCACTTTAGAGATACAAGGCAAGTTTAATCTAATCAATCCACTCTTCTCGTGTTTTATTTTATTTTGTTCAGTATTATAGTTTTAGTTTATGCCTTATCAATCCAAACTTAATATGGTCGCCATTTAAAAAGAAAGTATTATAAGAATTCAATTCTGTTCAGATCTGAGAGTTTGGATTTGCTATTGATTGGCCAATTTAGAAAATTATAAGCCAAGGTAAAACTTTTTCTAAATAACCAAAAGTGGGTTCTGAAGAATTGCTTCTATGAATAGGTTTAAATTGCTTGTTCAAACATGGCTCTCATATACTTCCCGATGGAAATAGGTTTAGTCTGAAGAAAAATATGAGACAAGTTTTTTTATGAAAATTATAGTGATTAGGGCTTCTATTTTGATATATAAATACATTATTGAAAACCAAGTACCCTTTTAAAACTAATTTTATTATACAACGACTAGTTTCAACTGTAATATCATAGCCAATTAATAATATATATAAATAAAATTAGAGTTTTGTCTGTACATAGTGTAGAATTGGTTATTTTTTTGTTTACTATATATATAATAACTTTCTTTCTTAATTTATAAAAAAATAACTGTAAGATTTGTTCAAATATTGGATTGGATTTTTTAATGTTCATAAACAAATTTCTGGGTGTTGTGTATAGTTTTTGTATATGTAAAAATCTTCTGTAACATGTAATTTTGATTAGTCTTTTTCATATTCAAGCATTTATAAATTTACGTGTATGTTTTTTTTATCCATGACAAACCTTCTGCAACAAGTTAAAACATTCTGAGACGTTTTTTATTATTTCAAACTTTTTCCTGTAAACGAAATATTAAAGTTAAACTGTTTATTCAAATAAGACCAATATTTGTTCACATTCCAACAGTCCAAGAAACTAATGAGTAGAGTGCACAAAACCCAAATAATAATTTCAAGTAAAAAGCCCGTTTTTAAATATTCCATCTCAAATTAATTTGCTATATACAATTAAATTTATTTTGAGATAATATTATACTGACAGATTTTCGAACTTTCAATAACTGATCTAATGAAAATACAATTTATACAAACTGTCTTTAGATGACATCAAATTTTACTAAAATAAATAAAATCCAAATCCAAATAACCACCAAATGTCTGCGAAATACCATTTTATAATTTATGCTTGAAGAATAAAAAAAACATCAGAACTTGGTCACGATTTGTTCTGCACTAGCTTACAATATTGATAAAGAAATGAAATGTTGAACTCATAAAAAGTCTCACATGAGAATAGACACGGCACACATAATCATAGAACATGTCCTGAAGTTTGATTGTGCTGGACTATCCTTGTTGGATTTTGCCTACCATTATACTGTAGTTGCTTTTACAGCGTTGGTATATTCCTTAATTTCTCGTGTCGTGTCACGTGCGTTTGGCGGTAAAACTTCCTTGACGTCCGAACCATTGACGTTGAACAAAACATCTGTGTGAATTTCGTTATCATATACAGACCAAAATTGGATATTTTCGAAACTAATTAAAAACCTATTGAACAATTTTAAACATATTAAGCATCTATATATATAATTCCGTAAGTCAAATTTTTGTAAAGAAATTGTGAGTGACTGGATGGCCGTAGAAGGATGGGAGGGGTCTTATTTTAAAGGTCTTGACTTGAATTTTGAGGGAAAACTATTAATTTTTATTATTTTTATTACCATAAATTCGCAACGGAATAAAACTTTTCCCATTAAAACAACATGGGGTTTAATTTGTTTACATCTTTTGAAATTAAAACAGCTGTGCCACAGATTTGAAAACAGTGATCAATACACGCATTTGGTTTACTTTTAGCCAGTCAACTATGAAATGTATACTATAATAAAACTGAAATATTGAAGATTAGTCGGAAAAACGTCTGCATTCTTTGTTTATATTTAAATCATATACTCAAGTTTCATTTTTTCATGCTTTTACGTTATTGTCGTGTTAAAGGAATAAACTACATAGAATAAATATTCTGTATAAATAATCAAAGATTCGAAATTAAATCTAACTTCTGTTTTGTTTTTATTTTTAAATCATATGTTCAAGTTTATTTTAAATGATGTTGTTTTCTTTATATTTTTACACATTTTAAGGTTAAGGTTGTGTAAATATATACAACTAAAATAACCTATCAATGTTATTGGTTCTAAATGGTGTATTTGCATTCCTTCATAAGTAATTTTTTTTAGTGCAGTGAATATACAACGTAGAGTAATCATATTCGATCATACTTTTATAAAATCACCAGGGATTCAAGATGTTTTGGTATGTAGGCTGCTGGATATATATTCTTTTCATTATAGGTACTGTAATTAATATGAACGCCAGGGGAATACCACAAAGGCGGGGAACTGTTCATAGGAATGACAGTGCGCGTAGGAGAGCAAGAGTAGATAATGACGAACTTAATCAAGATATGTTACAACCCCTTTTTAGGAGACCCATGGTAGACGAGAGAAATGTAAAGATCCATGATGCAGGATTACTGGACCAAGAGTGCATTCAATGTAGTGCTCTTCATTTTAGAGAAGAACTAACGAATAATCATTTTATGACATGTTGCCATAACGGACTTATTAACCTTCCTCAGTCAAAAACTAATGTAGAACTTAAAAGTTTGTTTGAAGAGAGCCCACAACTGTATAAATTCATTCGACAATGCAACAGTGCGATGGCTTTTGCTTATTTTTCAGCCAGTAAGAAAGATATTCCAGGAAAAGGACCATACTGTTTCAAAATTCAAAGACAGATTTATCGTTCAATCTCAGATTTGCTGCCTCAACATGATGAAGACCCCGTGTATGGCCAATTGTACATTATTGACACATCAACAGCAACAGAAATTCGTCAAAGGCGTCGAGAAAATAGTGACATAAAACCTGAAATATTGTCAAAACTAGCTAAAATTCTATTAGAAAATCCATTTGCACAAATTTACAAAAGAGCTTCGGAAGAAATGGTTGTACAAGGTGACAGTGAATAAGAACTTAGGTTTGTAGACAGGATAAATATGGATCGTCGTAGGTATAATAAGCCTACTGCAGATGAAATTGCAGGCGTCTTCAATTCATCTGAAGGCGAACCTCCAATGAATTTTTAAAATTCCAAACAGGGAAGCTTTTATTTATCCTCATTAACCACAAGACCAAAGCTACCTTAGTAAACCAGTATTTATTCACAAACAATGATATGTTTGCTGCCTTTTCAGGTTAAACCACTAGAGTGATTCAAATTATTTATTGAAAATGACATCAACAAAAGCAAACAAAGAAGAACAACAAACTGGTTTTTACACAAAAGATATGGTGTAGGGATGCCTATTCTGATACATAGATAATGTTATTCTGAGTTTGTTTAAATACCGGTATTGCAAAAAGTTGTTTTACATTTGAGCTTTTTAGGGACTTATGTCCCTACAAGCCACTAGTAGTTGAACAGAATTTGAATGTTTAAGAGTAAATATGTAGGTTACCGAATGTTTTTTTAAATTAAAAACTTTTCAGCAATCAAACGCAAATTCAATATAAGATCTAGTTATACTTTTGGAGTAGTTACGAAATGCTGGTGACATCAAAATACTAAGGGTTGCGAATAAAAGTATAGGCCCTACTCCCTACTCTCTATGACGACGGGTGACGATTATGATTTCGTGATCGCCGGAGATGATCGCGTTTTTGCCGCGATCGCGGGGAAGGCCAGCACACTTTATTTTGGCCCAGGGCCACAGGTGCATTATAATTACCATAGATAAAAGGGGTTTAGAAGTGTCTACTTCTTTTAATCTATGTAAAATTACTCATACGCATCTGGTGGGAAAAACAATTATTACAAACAGTACAAAAACAATTTAAACAATCCCCTAACACTTACTCGTACAAACAGTATAAAAACAATTTAAACAATCCCCTAACACTTACAAACAGTACAAAAACAATTTAAACAATCCCCTAACACTTACATAATAATTTGATAATAGATCAATATTTTGCCGAATTAGTAAAGAAAAAACACAAAAAAACTGTAGCTATTAATTTATCAGCATTAAATGTACAAAACACGTAAACAGTCTTCAGATAATTAAATAGGCAATGCAATTAGTAAATAGTAAATAGTAGGTAGTCTACTTACAACGGGTCAAGTAAATTGGTCTTAGTGAATGGTAAAATAGCAAATGTTTACGTAAGGTGTTTTATTCAATTTATAACATAAAAGACCCTTTATCAGCTGTGATAATTAACGATGGTGGCGATCACAGCTGATCAGAGCTCGTCAGCTGTAAACCCTTGTGCTCGATTATCGATGATTATGATGGTGCTCATCCTATTAATTATCAACTCCACTGACGTCACAGGGTTTTCATTTTCCACAAGCCTATTTCTTTTTGGTATCAGAATTAAAAACCTTTGAAACCCTCTGTTTTATACGTTAGTTGAGTAGTATTAATTTTAGTTTTTGAATTAGCACAACATATTTTGAGCTACCGTGCTTGCCTCAGGTATTTAAAGTTACATTGTAATGTAGTGATTATTAGGGATGTTTTAGTATAAGATTTGGGTAGACTTCCGTATCTGTTGGCACAAACAACCGAATTAAAATATCGATCGATATATCGATTATTCAATATATTGTTTGGTTAGTTTGGTAAGGTTAACCTAACCTAACTAGCCAAACGATATATCGAATGAAACAATAGAATAATCGATATTTTCATTCGGTTATTTTTGCCAACAGATACGGAAGTCTACCCGAAGATTTTACTATCGGTGTTTTGATATCACTAAATTGTAATTGGCTGTATGACTATATATACTGAAACTTGACTACCTCATAATATTAGAAAAAGGGGAAGTATGTTTTGACGTTTGTTTATATTTGCGGTTACGTTTAAATGTACGCTGGCGCTAATTAAATGTTTATAGTTTATTTTAGGGTGACTTGTATAGTGCGCACTTTACTCTTTGGTTACTAAAACATAAACGTAAGCTTACATAGTTTTACTATATAGTTTTATTTGCTGGGGTAAAATTTAGTAAAATAACAATAAATCAAAGGTAAACCTAATATGCACATGACATATAGGACTACCGAACAGAAGCGTATCTATAAAATGTCATCAGTTAATATATATGGATGAAATGTAAATAAACTATAAATACTAATTGTATTATAAAATTCTTGAAATGCCAGATTAAGAATAATCCCAGTGCAGCAAACCTGCAGACGAAGCAAATTTTCATTTACCAAGGCTGGATTGGTAAGTTAAATTTACGAAATAGGCTATTTGTATTTTGTATTATTTTTATCCATAAACATTTTTTTATTTATTGCTTAGTTAAAACCCATGAAACGTGATCGCTCCGCTCAACTGGCTTTCACTGCTATGAAAGCAATCCTAGTTTTAGGGACGTTTTTAGGGTCCAAAATAAATCTGAAAATGCAGTTTTTACTCCATAAACACCCGTCCCCATAGTCCGATAATGCTAGCTCACAAACTCGTTCGAATAAACGTAAGGTTTGTACTAAATTTTATGAAAATCGGATCATCTTTGCTCGAGCTATCGCGCTAACGGACACTATAAGAATTTGGTCAAAGGGTGTTTTGGCCTCTGGGTACCTCAAAACGAAAAAGTAAATCCGTCCCGGGTCCAGTTCTTACTACGAGACTCACGGTAATAGCTTACTCCCTATATGGGAAATTCGCGGTGCGGTGCGGCCTACCTTTACCACGTCATCAACCAGAGAGCACAGAATGTCATCAACATTAAGGTTTGTGGGATCAACGTGTAAGTGTTTCATACGATTAAACTCAACTTAGGTTCAAAATAATTCAGACTGTTTCGAAAGATTCAACTGTATACTATTCCATACTTTTACATTTTTTATTGTATACTTTTACATTACATGGATGACATGAGATTTATAAAAAAACATTCGAAGGTTTTTCAATGAAAGTAGTTATATCGTGCAAAGAAATATTCCCCAGCGTAGTCAATTCGTAAGAAGTAGAAATACCAAATAACATTGACGATTTTTTTGTTTGTTTTAGAGTATTTTATAAAATTTCTAGCAGAGTGGTTACAGGGATCAATTTCTAATCCGAAGGTCGCAGGTTCGATTACAGATGCCATTTGTCATCGGGCTATCGAATTTCGATGCAAAAATCTCCAAAAATGTTGACGTTAGATGGTAACATTATAAGGGTTTGAATAATTCCCTTGCAAAAACCCAATGCTGAAAGCGTAGATCACCGATGACGTGGATACACAAATAAAAAAATAACCAAATAAGTTGTTTACGTCGGTGTGATTGCATAGCTACGAAATTAAACTTAATTTCCAAAAAAATGTTACTGTACTGCTCTTGAAACATTTATAGCTAAAAGACATCGATGGCTGAAAAAAGCAAAACTGCTGATAACAATGGAATGCAAATCCCGTGTTGCTATTGATGTAAACGATTTGAGGTTCCTCGGATACCACAGAAGTAATATTTTATTTTGTTTGTGTGGATTCCAATGTGTTTTTGTTGTTTCACTGTTTTTCTCGTAGTGGTTACAAAATCAACATAGAAATGATCATTTATGCACAGTTATATTACTTAAAAGGCAAGTAAAAAAAATATGATGATCAAGCTGTGGTTGTAACGAAGGTTTAAGTTTATTTCAACGCCTTGGTAGACTCCCTTGGGGACCTCGTAGAATGTTCACGCTAACAATGACACAAGTAAGATGTCAGAGTGTAGACTAAATTAAAAAAATGGCCCTAGTAGTAAACAACTTCTTGACAAAGTAAAAGAACTGTGCATTAAAAACAATATACAACTTCAGCTTTTAACCAACAAGTCTTGTACTTTATAATTGCTTCTGTAACAGAAATAAAATATTTGTTTTCAACATAGGAACAAAAACAAAACTTTGGACTAAATATACTGATTTCATTAGTCATGTATTTTACTTGGAGCCTCAAAGCCAGTCTTTGAAGAAAAATATTGCCATAAGGAAGAAACTTAAAGGCCGATTAATACCAGAATATCATATCGTTAGCCGTGACGACGGCTTATCAGAGCGCAAAATTCTAATCACTGAACCGACCACGACTAAAATAAATACAATTTACCACGTCAACTACGCGGAGATGACAAAGTTAATTTTAGTTTTGATCCGTTGTTTATTTCACCTTTGACGTAAGTTGTATTGTTTGTCGTAAACAATCGATTGTAGTATAAAGACGTTGTACGTCATCGAACCACAAGTGTTCCATTAAGTATCTAACAGATTCGGTTTGGGGAACTGTTGTAAGGTAACGATAATACGTTACCATAAACACGCTTTAATTAAGTGGTTTGGTTACTATCTTCTCATTCAAATTTGATCAAGCAACCATGTAATTTTTTTACATGTGTAACAAGAAAGCAATTACCAATTAAACACTACATACTAAGTTTCTTCTAATATATAATTTTTTATTTTTTTAATAGTATCAAAATAACAACTCTAACGCATTATTTTAAAATTCATTGGGAACTGTCCGGCCTTAGTTTATTTCGTATTCCATACTGATTTCCATGTGTATTGAGTAATAATTCAAACCGACAAACCAAACATCATTGATGTATACTCATACAACATACCCCAAAAGGAACAGAAATTTAAAAAAAAATCTTAATTAAATTTTCACAAGTACAGTGACGATAAACATACAAACCACCACTAATTCCACAATCATTCATGTTTTATAATGTAGGGTAGGAAATTTAAAACTAACATATAAATACATTTTCGATATTAAAACCCACGAGGTTGAATTTCGAACCTAACAAAATAACTCCCACTTTAAACATTTACTAGACTTAGTCTTTAGACGCTCTCCCTAACAAGTAACGATGTAAATTTGGTACTATACATACTTGCAAAATAATAAAAAAAGTGGCCAACATGAAGTTTGAATTCCAAAACTTTCTTATCTGTGTGGTAGAAAATTAAATGTACGAAATGGGTTTCATACCATCTTTATAATTTAGCAATGAAACAGTTACTATTTCTATTTCCTGCACACTCTCTATGTCTATAAATACAACACTAAATTCAAATTCTTAAATTTATACTTTCCAAATAAAAAATGGTGATACAAATTTGGGGTTAAATTTCGAATCTTACAAAATCACTAGGAGTTAAACATTAAGGTACAAGAGGTTTTAGAAGCTCCTTATAGTGCTCAACGATAAACTTTTAGTTACAACTCCTACACTTACCTTTAGGCATCTCTTGGCGCCGGAAAGCACGGAACTACTAGACGTCATCGTGGCAGACGAACAACTGATGATAAAGACGTCGAAACGCGCCGCGGCGCCCTCCCCCTACTGACGCTCTCTCCCCCCTCTCTCTCGCCCCCCTGTTCCCACGAGCGCGAGCCACCCCTCACATCTCCCCGTTCTCTCCCATGTTAATATCTCGCGTTATTGTTGAAAAGTCATCAAACATTTGAGTGGAGTGCGCGAGCCAGGCGTACTTCTAGTTCTCACGGAAGGGGTGTCTGTTTATGTCTATTAGCGGGGGTGAAATTGAAGCGTTTTCAACTAAGGGTCTTAGCCTGTAATCGCTGTGTGTGAAATTGGAAAATGGATATTCGTTGTTCCGAGCGGGGCTTTAGAATGTATTTCACGTTGTGAGAAATTGGAATGTTTTCATGAGTGATTTTTTGTCATGCTTGATGTGAATTGTTTTTCATGATTTTACTAAAGGACTGATGGGTGGAAGTAAATAATTATCTAGTTAGGTTAGGTTTTCAGCGTGTTATAAATACTTAAAATTATTAAAACTGGCTAGAGTTCACGAGAGGATAAATTAATATATTTTATTTGGTATGCCAAGTTGCGCGGTTCTAGTTTGTAAAATAACCTTTACTGGAATAAGTAATTGACTGCGTCTCCCTAAAATTCCCTAAGGTTTACCAATGGTTTCCAATGGTTTCAGAAATCAATTCTAACAAACACCATTTAAAATTTTAAAATGGTCGCTGGTTCCCTATTTTAGATTCTCTTATGCTATTAGTGGCATTTATGTAACTTCACTTTAAAGACCAATACTACTAAAATTCTATTACCGATAAAAAAACCTTAAAAAATCTCGATGACTGTGGAGAGTACTAAATGTATGGTAAGAACTGGATTGAAGCCACTAGTCCTTGAAACAACAATATAACCATTATCAAGATAGAAGAGGTGACAAAAAGACATGAGGTGTGTTGTTATCTGGCTCTGGCTCGATATTAAAGTGATTTTTCGAATAGACACATTTAAAGTTCTTTAGGAAAATGTATGTTTTGCCAATTGTATTTACGTTTTAGCATATTTTGGCTTGCAATAAAACTTGCATACCTTTTTTCGTTTTTAGAAATTTAGTTTTGTTATTCAGCTTAAAGTTTTCTCAAAAACCATTTATTAACGACCATCCTCCACAAGGTTCGGGTACACATTGGCATAACCAACCGAATGAGTAATTTTGTTTATTCGATTGTTTAATTCGATATATCGTTTGGTTAGTTAGGTTAGGTTAACCTTACCTAACTAACCAAACGATAGGCTACATCGAATTAAACAATCGAATAATCAATATTACTCATTCGGTTACTTATGCCAACATATATGAAGTGTACCCGAACCTAACTAACCTAACGATATATCGAATTAAACAATCGAATAAACAAAATTACTCATTCGGTTGCTTTGTGCCAACAGATACGGAAGTGTAGCCCAAGGCTCTTTAGACCTAATTTTACTGAAACCATTGCCCAAACACTCCATCTTTATCAGAATGTATTATTCTTATGAACTGTACTTAGCCGGACACATCTATCCTTGACCATTGGGTGTTTAATAATAGTCCTAGCTAAAAAAAAACAGCAAAACTCAGTCACAAAACCACTCAGATCATCTTACTCAATTCTACACTCGGAAATTTCATTCGTGTTCCGGCTATGCACACCCAAGTGCTTGCAACTGTCTTGATTCATTACTTGGTAGATTGGGTGATAGTCAAACAGCAAAGTAGATGTTTCACATGATATTCTGAACATAACGAGAGGGCTAAAGAGGCTGGAGGTGGTGACGTCACTAGGTATAATGCATGCAAATTGAGAACACCACAGCCCTCTCCCCTCTCCCCACCCCCACCACAACCTCAACCAACCTCTCAACCCTTTCAGGTTATCATTTTACGCCCTCTGCTCCTTTTGACATCCGTGCTCAATCATGTCTACCATTCATATTCGTTGAGAACATGCGTCGGAATAATAATTAAAATTTGTCGATTTAATATGTTGTTAAAGCTGGTTGTCAAGGAATTCTTTTTCTGAGTAGAATGGCCTTTCTTGCAGCCATGTTGTTAATTGGTTCTTGAAACGGTGAGTTGGTTCATTTCTAAGTTGTTCTGGTAGGTTGTTGAAATACAGGGCCCCTTTGTAGGATGGCTTCTTTTCAAAGAGACTTAGATGGTGAGGTGGTATTGCAAAGCTTGAGGCGTTCCGTGTATTGTGATGGTGAATGTCTCTGTTTCTTGTTTGGTTTGTGGAGATGGCATGGAGAATTGCCTCACGGATGTAAAGTGATGTCAGTGTGAGGATTTTTAGTTGTTGGATGTACTTCCCCAGACCACCAGACCATACCTGAGGTGTGACTCGACCAGGGCATGGTAGGCTGTTTTTGCGGTGACCAGACCACCAACCTGCTTCATTCGCCTGATGACATGAATTCAGACTTTGCAATCGAGTCAGCCTATAAAAAAAGACGGTCTATAAGTATATGCAGCAAATAGCAATTTTCTGTACTATAATCAGTGCAAGGAAGCCCACTTCATATTTAGCCTAATACAAATTTAACCTTTTATAAATATTTGTCAGGTGACTATAGGAAAACGTGCTTTCCTTTTATTGTTAATGTGAGTTTTTGAATGCTTTGAATGGTCCGTTTTACGTAATTACGTATCCATTTTAACCAAACTCTAAAAAAAAACAAAAAAAAAACATATACCGGTAGTTAAGATTTAGAGTAAAAAAAAATACTATGCAGACTGTAGGAATCAAGAAATTAGAGTCGTTTATATATTTGTATTATACTCACGATAAAAACTATAATATGAAATTTATAATTTTTAGATGAGATTATCCAAAGAAAAAAAGAAATTCTAAAACTGATAGTAATTTAAATTCTGACGATAATCACAAAATGTCGGGCTCGCTATGGCTACAAGTTTAATGTATTGGTATATCTGAATTACAAGCTCACTGAAATTACTAAACTTTATTACATTGATCAATCATAGATAATCAATCACCCTGGATTAAACTACTGTGTGGAATATAATTATGGCGTTAATGCTGGTATTATTGGGAAATTGTGTTTTAACAATATGATACGTTCACAGCAAGTTGACCTGATGTATTTTAGCTCAAAGCATTGTAGTGTTAGGCTATTATGTTAAAAATTAAGTATATAATCAGGTATTCTATAGAATGACTATGAATTCTTTGATAATTCTTTTTATTGAATAAACGTTGGGGTTAAAATCCGTTACGCACCCACAACTCTTTTTTCACAATTACACTTATAATTTATTGAAACCTTTTATAGGTAATAATTAAAGAAAAATACAATATTTAGAAAAGGTTTTTGAGTTTGAGAAGTTTGGTTGGGTTAGGGGGGTTATTGGGGTTTTCTTCTATTTTGTGTGTGTTTCTCCAAATGTATATACTGTAGCGTGTAATCAAAAACCTTTTTATAAACATTGTAGTTTTGATTATGGGTTTCAATAAAAGGTTTCTATAAGTTATAGATGTGTAATTGGAAGAAATAGAGTTGTGGGCACGTAACGGATTTTGAGCCCCATTGGTACTGTAGGTAGAGTATAAATTACGCGTTTATTGGACATTTTTGAGACTTGTGTTCCCTTGTTTCGCATTAACTACTACATTCTAATAAACTAACCTGACCATATAGTAAATATTTCATTCGAATGGAATTTTGATTTTTTTAGCTTTAGCCAATCTTATTTTATAATAGACTTACCTTAGCTAGTCTTACTTCACCACACACAAAATGATACTAACAGTAAACTTCAGCTATTTTCAAACCGACATATGAGAATACACGAGCTGGTATAATGGAAAGAAATCTTAATAGTATTTCAGGATGAATTGAAATTGTATAAGGATAATAAATATACACGGTAGAATTTTATGGCAACGAAATATTCATATTTTTAGCTGTAGGCTATACCACCATTATTTTTCTAGTAATCGTGGGCTATACCAATGGCTATAATCAGCAATATTGTAAGTATGAAAGTTACTGGCGTCAACCATCGCATTAAATTACGAGTTACATCAGCGATTTAAACAGCTGACTACAAAATACAGCTGATTGTCATAGAAGCTGGAGTTTTGCCAAGTCGTACATCTTGACCTTCAACTTGAGCCGTAGCAACCTTTGTAAAGGAAATTGTTTGGACAATCAATCATAAGAACTTTTTCAAACTAAAATCCTCAACTTAAATTTTCTTTATTTTTGGGATTTCAACAATTATAAAGTAGCTCGTAATTTTACCTACTGAGATTTCATCTAGCATAGGTAAAATGTCATGCGATTTTCATCTAGTTAATTTGAAAACAGTTTTGTCAAGAGAATAATTTTATGTTTCAAGTTTTATCAAGAAGTGGTTTACTGTAATCTTGGGCTAATCCTTTTTTAACATTACAAGATAATTTCAAAAGAACTTGTACCACCTCCGACCAAAATTCTCGCAGATACGAAGAACAGTTTTTCCTGCAGTAGAGAGTATTGATCATTTTTGTCATAACTCAAATATTTGATTTACTTATACTAAATGATTTAAAAAGCATATATTAATGGAAAAAACTTGAAAATATGTACTTTCTGAACAAGTAAACTGCACTATCCTTGTACAGTATTTAGACATTGTTGTGTTTGATCAACAAAATCACCCTGTATTATGTAACAAATAATATGTAGAATGCATTAATTCTACGACAAACTCTGAACAGAGAGGGAAAGATTTATTTCATAGCCTCGGGTTACACTTAACATTACAGTCTCTTCACTTCGGTAGAGCATGTTGGTTAACAGTGACATTTTGGTGTTAAAAGTTGTGTATAATTTCAAAAGAAAATAGGCTCCATCGAGTAGGCTATATACATGTAAACTGAAATAATATGAAATGTCGTTTGATAAGATAATTTTAGAACAGTTTGTTTATTTAGGATTATGTGAAGATCAATTAAATATGAATAGTAATTATTAGTAGTCTCTGATTTTCATTAAAGTTTGTGCTAATAGTTATTATAAACAGGTTACAGTATTTTTTTGTTAAAGCAGACGAACCATTACTATTATTTGTATGTGTACGATAATTCCCAAACTACTCCAAACCTACTTTACAACCAATAGCGTCAATTACAGCCTCAAATACCAAAATCGCTTGATACTTAAGCTTCTGAAATAGAATTGTGTTTGTTATGGTATATTTTAACAATGTGTATACTTAATTACACAATTAAACCAGTGTCAATGACAGAACCCTACACATTTGCATTGTAGAGTTGAACCCTTGCTAATTAGTGACCGTGGGACCGCTCCAAATGTATCGAACAACTGTTGGACATTCGGAAACAATTCATTCACAATCGCTGGACAAATCAATTAAACCACAACAATAGGCTTATATTAATCTCTTTTACAAATGTTTCTTTCATTAGCACGATTGATTTCGTCCGTTTCATTTGAATTTTTAATCGTTGGATGCGCGACGAAGAGTGGAACATTGACGTTTCTTTCTGTTTTAATTAATGGTTAATGGAAAGATTTGTTACATTAAAAATTGTTTTATATTAGCGAATTTGCCTATAGGGAAGTAGCTATACCGTAAGTGGTACGGTAAGATCTAGACCTGGGACTGATTTAGTGTATTCTTTTGCAGTCACAAGGTGTCTTGAGTTATAAAGTTATATCGTGGGTGGTATACAGGAATACCTATCTAAAAAACAATGTAGGTCTCTCCATTGAGGAGAACTTACTCTGAATTGGAGAACATTCTTCACAAAAATACAGCTAGAGTTTAGTTTTATTTCACTGTTGAAACTGAGTTACTTATCACTTAAACATAAATTACACAGATTTCAAGGGATGAAAGAAATCTGCTAAAGTGAGAAGAAAAGAAACTCTGCATTATTTCCATACGTTTTATGTAATTATCTTCCAATTATTCTTCAAATCAATCTACTAAATGCAGACCAAATTAAAGGTCAAATATTTAAATTAATGTGGTTTTATTTCATGGCAAAGTTATAAAATAATCTGTAGATTAATATTAAAAAGTACTCAGCCAATCTTTCAGCGGTTCTTACATTCTCTTTATAAACTCCCCTAAATAAACATATCGATAATTTGTACGCATTCCGGAGTAGTTTCTTGCTAAACACGTACTGTTAGATTTGTATAGTACCTATATCGAAATGTTAACAGTTAGATTTATTATTTCGATTATATATTTTATTTTTAGATACTATTTGTTGGTAATTATACATGATTAAATTTCTTCAGGGTATGCGGAACTATCTACTCTCTTTCTTCATATATATAAAAAAAAAAAAACAGTTTCGAAAAGTTGAAAATTTAGCGAAACATTGGTTGAAATATACCGTATATGACGTAATGTTTTGAGAACTGCCAGTAGTTTGAAAAATAAATATAATAAAATTAAAATTATTTTAGAATATTCAGATATGGCAATATCCGCCATACGTTATACGAACCCGATTATGTTATCAGGCTAAAAGTTGTTTTTTATTTGTAAGCATATATCTATGTTTATACTTTTAACGAGTGTGGTAAACACCTCTTTGTGTGCGGGAAATGTTAAATCCACAGTGGGCGTTGTCTATTCATCCCGGCATTTACTATTTAAACTCGCTCACGTCTTTATACAATTCTTATTTGAATCCTCGTTAATTTTGCAAACTTTATTCATTTAGCTACCGTTTCAATTTGTGCAAAAACTAAAAAAAAACCAAGCTAAAACTTAACTCTAGGATTTTTTGAATATTGGGTTAAATTTGTGGACGTTCGTTGTGATAAATAAATTTTCAGGATTTTCTTGCAGTAAAAAAAATGTAAAAATTTTATTTTACGCGTAATTTTGATTTATCTTTTTCATATTCGTAATTATTAATTAAATTTTCATTTCTGTTATTAGGTTTTTGTTGATTTTGGATTCAATTTTCTGCAAAGGTGGACTTCAACGTGGTCCTGTTTACAAATATTATATTATTAGTGCTTGCAACAATATAAAAAGAAAATAAATTCAAAACCTGTAAGTAATCAAAACTTATGTAATTTTAATATTATTTTTTTTTTTTAATTGAAATGTTTATTGTATTTGTGTTGTCATAATATTTTTAGGGTGTTTTGTTTAACATAAATTACAAGTACTGTACAGAGATTCGATATTTTTTCTCCAAAACAAACACATAAGTTGGCATCCCTGCTTCCTATAATCATTGCGTTTATGATACTATACAGTATATTGCATCTAAGTTGTTCCCTATACAGTGACATGGTAGTTGGGTCGAGATGACGTCACAAAGTGGTGTGGACCTGACAAACATGATTACAGCTGACCACACAATATTGATTAGATTGGCCTCTCTAGTCAAAATACAACGTCCATATACAGGCAGTGGCAATACAAAGTGTCATGGTGGATGAAATGCTATAACGGTAGTTTTAGCGAATTTCCCATATAGGGAATAAGCTATTACCGTAGTACTCATGGTAAGACCTGGACCCGAGACCGATCTAATTTTTCATTTTGAGGTCCCTAGAGGCCAAAAACACCATCCGTTCAAATTCATATATATATATGTATGTGTGTGTGTGTGTGTGTCCGTTAGCGCGATAACTCGAGCAAAAATGATCCGATTTTGATGAAATTTGGTACAAACGTGTAAACCTACGTATATTCGAACGAGTTCGCGATCCAGCATAATCGGACCATGGGAACGGGGCATTATGGGGGGTTTTATGGGGTAAAAATGGGGTTTTCCCATTTTTGAACCTAAAAACAAAAGATTTTGTGATTTCTTTCTAAAACGTTTTGTAGAGCTTAAAAAAAAGAAATAATTTAGTATATTGAAGCGCTGTTGTATGCCTAATGGTCACGGAGAAAATTCAAAAATAGTGTAATTAAAAATTCCCATGTTATTCTTATGGAGAAAATGAAAATTGTTGTAGTTTATTTGTTTATGGGTATATATTGATAAAATTTGGCAAATTTATTTATTTCATCCTATACTATTGATGTATGGTCAAAAAACACTTTTCACCTTCCCCGTAGCAGCAAACCTAGGCACTTGTTAAATCTAATGTTATTTAAATAGGGAATAATATGTCTTATTTATGGAAATATTTTAGTAAAAATTTAATCAGACAAGTTGAAATTCGCTTAGTCTGCAGGTTTGCTGCGGCGGGGGTATTTTTGGTTGCTTTAATTAAATTAAGTACTAAAAGTTTGGCTTGTATTCAAACTCGCCGATTAGATCCTAAGAGTTAATAGATTCTTGGTGGTTTAAAATGGTTCTTTATAAAGTACAAGCTGATCTTAGCCAGTTAAAAGTTGCTCAAGACAACTAATTAATCTAGCACTTATCTTCCTTTTATGTCTGAATTGAAATACTACTTAGTTGCGTCCCACTCTGATAATACTGATAACTGAATATATTTTGGAAGTGTAAAAATGTGTATCACATTTTCTGACATGTTATGAAACGTTTGACGCTATCATTAACGAAAGCCTTTGTTAATCTTAACGAAAATAATCAAATTTGGTCAGTTGCATTTTAACTGTTATAACATATCTACTTTTAGTGTGTGAAACCAATGTTTAAATGTATTTATAGACGAATTTTTTGACCATACCTTATAGAAATATTTTATTTTACAAACGTTCAAGATTACAGAGACTTGAGTTTAACCAAATTTATTGTAAACATTTATTTTGGTTTAGATGTGTCCTATTTAGTAAAAAAAAAACATCGTTTTGAACAGAGTGTTTTTTAGCAAATAAAACGTTTTTATAGCAAAGTTATTGGATTTATTCATGTAGGTAACACCAAAGCAAAAAATCAAAAACCAGAGTAAAATCTATTTTATTATTTCCATTCGCTTAACTAAATCAAAGTAATTCTACTACATGTTTTGATTATTAAACACTTGTATTAGCAAAACGGTAGTGCCGATGGAGACCATTGGGGATGCGTGCGTGTGAAGGGACTTGACCTGGTCTCCATCGGCACTCCCGTTTTGCTACCACTGTAAGCAGAACAGATAAAACACCAAAGTCCTTGTTTACGTGTTTATTAATCAAGCGTGAAAACTCATTTAATTCAACGTGATCAACGGTGCATTGCAGTGCTTAAACCTACTGACCCATGTCAAGTCTAGGCAGGCTTGTTAGCACTGTACTAACATTATATGACAGCCATGATGGCTGTACTGTTGGTCATTACACATTTGCTAGAATGAACTGATAGCAATATGTCCAAAGAAAGGATCGTTATAAGTGCAGTATGTAAACAATATTTGTCTTCGAACGAAAATTAATTAATACAACACGAGTTTCAACTCAGCAACTGCAATAATTTGTTCGTCGGTATCTCTACAACTCAGTTTATCAACCGCTCGCCGCAAACATTGTCTTGACAGCTAGCTGATTAGTTTGACACAGGTTACTGTATTAATTAGTTTAAATCTTCAGACAACTTTCAATGAATGGAAATACCACTGAGGGTGCTTTAGAGCAAATACTCTCTTCAGCATCGCGTAAGATACGAGCTTTACAGATGCTGAGCATATTATCACGGACAAAGAGGTAAAATGTGTTGTGTTGTCTATATATTAATTGGCAAGCATGTTTCTTTAAAATATTTATCTCGTGTGCATCGCAGGGGAAATCTACGCATACTATTAGAAAGATAGTTTCCTGTAGATGTGCAGATTCCCTTTATAAACTAAAATAAAGCACAAAAAATTAAATAGAAATTTAAAAAAATTAACATAGGCCTTATGGGTTGCTAATGCTGGTGACTTAATAACAACAAAATATAAACGGAAAATCATGGAGTGAAAATATAGAAGCCTGTAGTACATTCACAAATACTATGAAAGCCCCAGTATTTAACAAAAACATTAGAAAATGACGTTGTTGGCCCGAATCCAAGTTGTTGCCGTATCTAATAGCATTAACATATGTTTTGGCAGTTCCATTTAAGCAATGTTATAAATCATGTTTATTTTGGGCAAAAACGTCATTTATTTATGTTTATTATCCATCCGGTTCTTTTAAAGTATTCGTGAGTACATTACATTATTTGGTCGAATTTTCAACAACTGGACGACTACTAGTCTAGGAAATTGCTACTTATATTTTTTGAATATGCCTGTAATTGAACCTATCCATCTTACGACCAAGTTTGTGACGATAACCTCTAGACGAGAGTAAAACCCAAACCCACCGATTCTGATACCTCAAGTTAATAAAATGGTGGATGATCAGGAGAATACCGATGAAGAAAGTGGATTTTCACTCAAGGAATCAAATAAACTGTACCGACATTAAAGAATAACCAGATCATTTACTGGATTGTCCACACAATATGTAAGTTGCTACATGATACATGTTTTTGACAATATCCTGAAACAAGATGTTAACCAAGTCGGCACATCGCCAAAACTAGGAGTATCAGCTGTTTACCCAACGAGAGGCGAAGCAGTTTGTTGTTTATTTTACTGCTTGACAGAACACTGTTTCTGGTGGTTCTGGGAAGGGTTGGTTTATGCATGTGTTGTTTTCAATACTTTAACATGTGGTTGCTATGTTTATAACATTCATAATTTTAAAGCCTACTCGTATGGTAGAGTGTACAATATAGCTTTATTGATATTGGTTTATGGATAGGGAATTTAGGATCTTTGTTCTATTTTGTAAAAGCAAGTGGAACACTTTGGGAGTACCAAGATTGATATTACTAAATTATTAAAAAATAAATGTATTAAGGTTTATATTTACAAAATACATAGGCAATTGGTTCCATCAGTAACAAATTAAAACATTTAGTCTCAAAATAGCCCTCTCGTATTAAAAATAATTTTATGTCAACCCACAATAAAAACAATTTTGGAAACTTATTTTGAAAAACAAAACATTAGAAAACACATTAAATGCGATATATTTTTTTGGGAGCAAAGAAAACCCCAATGATATTTTAAAGATGTAAGTAGTGCACATAACACTTTTTACAGCATAGTTTTAAAGTCCACCAAAAATGTATTAAAACTAATAACACCGACACTCAATGTTTAATTTAGTTATTGTTATTCAATACTCCACCCACATTGAGAAGTGATGCATGGTTTTTCATCATGATCTGCTAATTTAAGGTTTCATTCCATTCGGCTTTGAAGCTCTTTAACTTAATCAGGCTGTAAACAAATGGTAATCAGGCCACAATACCCTTGAACCAACTGAACCTCACTGGTGATCTTTTTTTTGGTAGGTAAAGCCTCAACCACAGTACTGTGGACACCAGTTATCTAGAGGCGAGGTGGCGAGCACTACAGGTGTGATGTAGCATGACAATCAATGACCTTGACCTTGCCCGGGGTCATATCATTAGTGATTAGTCAAGGAGCCGAAACTGGGTTACTGGACAATCCGCCAATCCTGAGGTCCTTATGTAATAATGTCTTTTGTCCTGGAGCTATGATGCCTACTGTGATGTTAAGTCTTGATATCCAGTAATGCAGGATTGTCCGATGCCCTAATGCCTGGATGTGTTGTGTTAGTGTCTATATTTCCCCATTTTCCGATGCCCTGTTGCGTTTTAGTTTCATAATGATTTTCTGATCCCTTGTGATTTCGTATGTAATGGTCTTCTGATGCCATAAGATCATGACTTATATCAATATAGTAATAAAATTTTGTTCTTAAAGCTCAAACGTGCTATAATGATGTCGCGATTTTCTGATGACACAATGCCTTGAAGTTCTATAGTGTGTTCAAAATTGTTTGATGCCATAACCCCGGATGACCTTTAGTGTTGTTTTGATTTTCGAGTGTCATAATATCTAGATGTGTTTCTCAATTTTCTAATGACATGACGACTTAATGCAATGTAATGACGTCATGATTTTGTGATGCTATAATGTCTTATGCCATTTTTTAAATTTTAAATGCATGTGATGCAATGGTTTTCTATCACCATAATCAATATATTTTTTCAAATGATTCTGCAAACCTTCCAAACTGTGAGCTGCTAAGAAAGCTTTCAGTATATTCATAATTTTCTTGTTTGGATATTTATCTAGTTGAGGTCTTCTACAAATAAACTGTTTATTATCAAGTTCAATTTGCGCTCAAGCTCAATTTCAAGACGTTTATTCGGAAATGTCCTACGTCTATGAAGGTGATTTGATGAATTATCTTACCAATTTTATTACCGGTTAACTTTCAAATGTAGATTCACATGAACTTTACTCAATATATAAATCATTATTTAAAAAAAGTAAAATGAAATGTTATTTCAATTTAAATGAAGGAAAGGTTATACGAATAACATACCGCGGTCGTAAGGCCACAATATCGACACACTAAATATTTCATAGACCTTCAAATAGCTTGTTTGTCGCATCGATTGCTTCTGTTTCTAACCTACTTTATTTGAATGTCTTTGTCACATTGTTCTTATTCTGTGTTTACTTGCCCAGAATTCACTTGTTTAAATTCTAATTGTAACAAATAATTGCCGGTTAAACATTAAAAACAAACCGGATTAAAATATAACAAAATCAAACGCCACTGATTAAATTTCACAAAAGCAAACTCTATTTGATTTTTTAGCACTTTTAAGGTGTATATTTTTACTTTTTTCTTATCACCTAAAATATTTTAAGTTGGTATCAAGAATACTGTTAAATCTTTCAGTGAGATCTTCGAGAACGTTCTTTTATCTTACCAAAGAATGGAGTAAAAATCATGGTTGATTTCAGAATTGGAGTGGTTTGGTACCCATGTTATATAAACAAGTTACTAATGTCAAACAAAAATTAATAAAGAACTTGTATTGGGTCAAAGAAGAACGACTTTCCAATATCAAATAAAGACAACAATGATGTTACTTTAAACGTTGTCTCTAACTGTTATTAGTATTACTCTGATTTATCTTTCATAAATGCAGTGACCAAAGAAGTTTTGACCACAATGAATGAAGTCCAGAAGCAATATTGATGGATGGGATGAGCCACAAAACAAAGTTTGTAGCCGAAAACTCCTCTCTCCCTTCTCAGTGCAAACCCCCAAACCAATTCAATCTATTTTACAAACTTTATTATTTAATGGATTGATTCTGTGGCATCGTTCGTCAACGTAATCAAGTTTTGGATACTCGTAAAAGTTAAGTAGCAAATTTTAATTTTCAAAGATTGTGTATTAGAGAAGTAAGAAAATTAACAAATTAAACTCAAAGGTTTGTTATTTATGTTGTTGTTTAAACTAACATCATTCTACTACCACTCGCTACAAAATTATAATGTAGTACGTAATAATGAAAAATAGCGTTGTATGGTTATCCTCTTTTTAGGAGATTAGTACCGGGGGACCGAGCCTTGCTCGGTTGTGGTTAATTGGATTTAATCGTTAAAACATTATCGTAAACAGACAAATTTTATTTACGAAAAATATTTGCTCAATAGTTACTACTGATGTTTTCCCTTTGTACTGTATTTTGTAATTTGATAGTATGTGGACGGATTGTTATAAACACGTCATGTTACAAGTCTTTTGTTTACTTTTTCCTTTATTATTTCGTTCAACCAATTTAGTTACTTAGCAACCCATAAGGCCAATGTTAAATTTTTAAAATTTCAAATCAGTTGTGTAGCGAAATATAAATTTTCTTGAGGTAGTGGCTGTCGCCAATCACGTTTTTAGGGCTATAAGTCCCTAAACAGACAATAATAAGTAAAATTAGACAATTAGTAAATCTAAATAGTAAGACTAATAAACACTCTTGAAACATATTTAAAACGTGCAATGCTGATAAAAAATTTCTTAATACCTTTTTAATTTTCAAGTCTTTTGTATTTTGCTGTAAATATTAAATTTGAGAGAAACCCCTCAATGTCACAGTGACGTCGGCTTTGAAGCTTAACAATCTGGGAGGTTTACCAAAATTCCCCCTTCTATCAGCTGATGTAATCCCACAAAGCTACTGGAATTGACAAGCTGACACATAAGGCTACTCCCAAACTCTTTCCCCTGATGACACCACCAACTTTTAATAGTCAAGAACTGTGTTTTGTATTTATAACAAAATTTATATTTAAGATTCGTGTTTCTTTACGTTTTATGTGTTTTCTTTACGTGTTTTCAGTACACATTGGTTTCAATGCAATAAGCAATTAACTTGCTTGTTCAATTGCTATAAAACATATCCACTCAAAGATATAGCAGCAGAAAACACGTTTTTAACATAATTCAAAAGGTGTTGTTTCATTTGGAGTTTGAAATTGATTATTACCTCTCTTTTATAGCTTTTAAAAATCGTCAGGATTTTATAGTTACTCGTTAAATAAAGTGTAATGGTTTAAATTTCATGAGGTCGGTGAAAAATATCACTCGTTTAACTTATTGTCAGATTTCTGACAGAAAATTTATAAATTTTTTAATTAAAGTCAAACCCCATCTAAAAATAACTTTAAGGCAGCTGGTCTAGTAGTTAGAGTACAGACTTCTGTACTGAAAGCTTGTTCAATCCTACTAAACAAATCGGATTTAGCTATTTGTTTATGTAATAACATGAACATAAGGCTCTTAACCTCCTTTAGGCTGTCCACATGCCTACAAAACAAAAAGAATATGTCGGGGTTCCAGTTAAGAGACTATAACTTAATCTACCTTACGTAGAAATAACCAAAATAATATTTGTATAAACATCTTGACATTTTAAGAAAGCAATCATTTATTATATTTAGTCCAAATACAGAGCCAAAATAATATATGATTTTACACACAAGATGTGAGATAAGTTAACGCAACCCACGCTAACAATCTTCAATTCATCAACCTCCTACTCATCACATGTAATTGATGGCCTGTCTCATAGTAAACAACTGGTGATTACTCAGCTATTGATGAAGCTTTGAGAAACCGTCTGAAGAAGTAAATTACACCAAAAAATTACAACCAACTGAAAAAGTAATCATTACTTGATAGCCTACGTTTGTTTCGTGTCTATCAACGAAAGTTTTTGCGAGGTAAGAACCAATTGTCTGGTTACTAATGTAAACTAGCTGTTATAAAGTATAATTTAGATCAAAGTCTAATTGTAGTTTTAAAAGCGTAGAGAGATCTCTAACAGAGAGGAGAATCTTAATTCTTAAGAGGTCTCTTCTTCTTGTTTTCTAGATTAGGAGAGGTTCTTAAGCTAAAGGTGCGCTTTGAACCATTATATCATTATAAATAGCTAAAGCCATAGGTGATTGGCAATATTTGAACCCATTTCTTCAAGAAAGAACTCGAGCGCTCAAACCACTAGTCCTCCCCTTCAAATGCAATTGTCTAATGACAAACGAGAACTGGACCCGTTTGATGACCCGCCGAAGATGTCCTCTCCTCGGCATCAAACCACAAAACCTGCAGATCTATCTAACCTCATATCGACTGATTTAAAAATCATCAACCTATCACGAACATCAAAAAGTTATTGTATTTAGATTTTTCACAATTTTAAATCCTGTATAGTAATGAATATGTCATACGTTCAACGTTGAGGATTTTGGTACCCACTGTGTACATTCGAAGGACAAACAAGTTTGTGGAAGCATTTCAGATCGTTTTGTCGTCACTTACCCGTCAAGTTATACCGTTAAAGCTGACCGAGCTTTGGTCGGACTGATATTGTGTGGCGTATAGCAGATATATGAAATCGGTGTGTTGAAAGTGACGTTGGAGTCAATTTCATGGTTGTGTTTCTATCCAGTAAATACATAGAACATTTTGATGTCTATAAATAGTTTATTGTTATTTACCGGCCTTGGGTCTATTGAGACATGATGTTAGAACGTTTTATTTGTAAGCTATTACTTTATCTCTGGTCTGTTATTGTTGAAAACAATTTTTACACTGGGAAAATTTACTACAAATTTGTAATTATTTTAATTTTAATTTTATAATAATTATTACGGTCAGTATACTCCATTGTAACCAAACAGCAAGGCAATTCACTTAAAATTTTACAAAGGTATGAAAAATATATAATTTCAGCATTCGAAGTCCACAGCGATACTTTCTGTCGTCATAATACATAACAAAACTGTTTACCAAGTCATGTCCGCCATTAGACTAAGTTTGAAACAGACCGAGTTGCGTGTTTCGTAGCTTCTCAACTAGTTGCTTTAACCTCTTACCCTTCAAAAGTGGGAGAAGAGAGGGGCAGAGAGAAGTGCTTGGGGTGGTGACACCTTTGCACCATCTCATTACACTCACACAACTTGAAACAACTGATTAAAGCACACTTTTGCAACAAAAATAGCTTACAATCTCGTTTATTTGGATTTCCCATCATTATCCAACCCACAATATCAATCCAGGGTGGTCGACCTATTATCTAAACACAGTGCCTTAGATATCATGCATGTGTTGTAATAATCAAGGTTTCTACATTATCAGTCTTGAGAAACACAATATTGATATATGATGTAAGATTTCTTTAGCCATCTGCAAGATATTGTTTAAAATATCATAGTGTACTAAAACTAATCCAATTATCCAATTATTATCCTATACACTTTTGAGCAACGTTTGCTTGTATGCTTGCTTGAAAAAAATCTCGAAAACTGCTTCGACGATTTCCTTCAAATGTTATAATTTGTTTCACCTAAAAACGTGTTTACTGCAGTTAAAACACAAAAAAATCTAATTATGTGAAAAATTATATTGAAGTAAAAATATTTCAACATTGGCCTTGTTGGTTGCCAATTAACCATGTTGGCTGAATAAAATAACAAGGAAAAAGTAAACAAAAGTCTTGTAACATGTGTTTATAACAAGCCATCCATAAACTAGAAAATTACAAAATGCAGTACAAAGGGAAACACACCGGTTGTTACTATTGAGCTATTACACAGAAAATTACTCGATATAGGGGTAGAATGGAAATAAACTATACCAAGCCATGAACCGAGGTACTTCTTCTTAAAATAAATTTTTTCGCAGGTTGACGGCCTTATTGATCTCTTATTTTCTTGTCTAACAGTGGAATGAATCTAACAAAGCAAGGGATGAGCTAGCATAAATAGTTCTTGAATATAAATATTCCAAGCAGAAATTAGCGGCCTGAATTTCGTTCACCTACCTTTACATTTTAGGACACTTAAGCTTAGGCCCGAGATCATTTTTCACGTTACTCCAGACTAGACATAGAGGTTGTGGCATCATCACTTAGATCAAATCCATTCGTGATTGGCGCGATTTGAACCCTGGACCTCGGGGGCTAAAGTCCTGCGTTCTACTATTAGACCAGCCCACGCCAAACCATTAACATATGAACATAGTCATAATATGATCTTTTGATTAGTGTTGTGTCTAAAAAATGACAAATACAAATGCAACGAAAATCCCTAAAAAAATTTTATAATCTGTATTATTGCTTAAGAAATTATTTAAAACAAGTCGCAAGTCAACAATCAATAAATATAACGTTCAAGTATAACACCTGCTCGAATATGAGAACCAAGCAACAAGCTTGTCAGAGTTAGTTACAGCTGTAGTGAACAGCTGATTGGTGCTTAAGTCTGCAACAATGGTGCTTGATAGAGTCTTAAATCTCAAGTTGGACGACTTGAAACTGCAATCAGTCTAGCTTACATCCAGCTGCAAATTTATCGCATTCTATGTCATGGTGGAAGGAAAACACATAGGTGTGCTATTCCCACATATTCTGACGTCACTCGGATTGCAAACAAAAGATCACCTGATTGTAACTGTCAAATTAGTATGTATTTGTTTTGATTTGCTTGTTTTTGTTTTTATTATTATACTTTTATTTTTATTATTATTATTATTATATATTATTTTATTATTATTGTCAATTTAATAAAAACAATAACAATCAAATCAAAACAAATACATACTAATTTGACAGTTACAATCAGGTGATCTTCTGTTTGCAATCCGAGTGACGTCAGAATATGTGGGAATAGCACACCTATGTGTTTTCCTTCCACCATGATTCTATGTCACAAAGGAACCGTCTTATTGAGTTTTAAGGGAGGTCTTTAATATGGAGGGGTCTCTCCTCGCCCAAACGACTTAAATTTAATATTTTAATTTTATAAACAGGTGGACCTACAGCCATAGACAAAAATAAATAAATATAGACTGTCAACCGTGCTGCGGTTACCATGGTTACCATAGATTCTGGCGCACACCGCTGGGAGCGCCGTGTAGTTACGTAGCGCGTACGCCATAACCACATGACGCTCCCAGCGGTGTGCGCCAGAACCTATGGTAACAATGGTAACCGCAACACGGCTGACGGTCTATATTTAATTATTTTTGTCTATGCTACAGCTTAATGGGTTATAGACCACCATGTGAGTATACAAACAAATTATTACAACTTATTTGTAAATTGTGGGATTCGAACTCGCAACTTATAAGAACCAATGCCTACCACTCTCTATGAAAAAAAACCAGTCTTACTAAATTCTGTACTATGCAAATAAACTGGGATGTACAAAATGTACAAGGAAAGCTATTTTCAATATGTTTACCTTGTATAAGCACGTGGAAACTAACCTACTGTAAACTGTGATAATAATTGACAAGGTCAATGCATCGATATATAACTACTACCAGTAGTTATATATAGATGGGTCAATGTGGTTGTGTAAATGAAGCGTCATCAAAAGTGTAAAGTTCATTTTGAAACAGCTTCAACGCATTTCTCTTCAAGAATCATTCCTTCAATGATTTTACAAAATGATACATTAAACTTTAGCAATATGAGATGGAACTTAGAAAACCATTTATTGGGTAAATTTGATATACTTTAGTTTCTTATAAGCTTTGGGTATTATATGTTATTTCTAGGCCTTTTGTTTTATTAATTATTTCAGCTAACCTTGGATTAAATTAAATTATACCATTTTAGCCAATCATCTTATTTTAAGTAGCAAAACATTTAAGAAAACCATTATTGACTTTTGGGATAGATAGACCTAAAATATTATGTGATTATAATAACAGTATTTTAGTATTCCGCAGTACTATCCTGATAAGATAAATTCGTTGATATCAAGGCAATGTGGTTCGGATTCCACTATGAACTGTAGGTCCCTTAGTTACCATTAGCTGTATGTACTATTAATTAACAGCTGTGTCTTAAGGCATATGTCTTCCTTATGTGTGTCGGTTTTATTGAGAATTGATAAATTTTGTTATCGACATATAATCACCAATTCATCAAATATTTTTAAAACTTCTGCTACATTATATATTATTTGTATTTGAATGTGTTTGGCGATCTAAGACTACAAGATCGCGCCACTCATCCTACACCCATCTCCGTTCATACTTGGCATAAAATACCTACTTTGTATGGTCGCCATTTCAATGAAAATTATTAAAGTATTAAAAGTATTCTACTGTTGTCGCATACACATGGCCCCATAAATAATTTGTTTGTATTGTACAATCAGGTGCGTTAGTAATGCACCTAATATCGTAATCAACCACGTACTCTGAAAAAAACAAAAAAAAAACAACAGTCACAGAAACGGGCAGACTAGGGGCAATTCTCGTCGCACAAGTGTATTCTATTTCAACATGTCCATTATAAAAGGAAATTAAAACCTAAAAACATTGGCTTTGCGAGTTCTTACTTTTGCATTTATGAGGGACAAAAACACATTTTTAACCAATTAAAAAATTCGCCCCCAATAATTAAAAACTTAACCCATATTTTACACCGATATGTTCATAATGAAACATTACAGTTTTCCGAATTGTTAACACCCGTATTTGATATGGTAAATATATCAGTGATAATAATTATTGCTAACTAGATTATGAGTTAATATCAAAGCAGTAACAACGCTAAAAGTTTATAATATTTTATCACATCCATGAAAATGGAAAATTTTGAAAACGTTACGAAAAAAATACATGTTTTTAAAAACATCAAATCATACGATTTGTTAATACTGTTCGATGAAATGGCGACCGAACTTAGTAGGTATTTTGAATGGAGATGAGTGTAACATGAGTGGAGCGATCTTGTAGTCTTATTAGTGACTAAGGCCGACATTCCTTAGACACAGCTGTTAATTAATAGCCCATACAGCTAATGGCAACTAAGGGACCTACAGTTTATAGTGGAATCCGAACCACATTTTTCTTGGTATATACGAATTGGTCTAATTATCAGAAAGTACTGCGGATAGTCGTAGTACTCACTCGTGCGGACGTTAATCCACACCAGAGAGTATCGCATCCACAGTGCATGCCTATAAATATTCACAATTCGTGACCTCCTAGTAGCTGGATTACAGGACGACGCCACCCGTCCCAGTCAATATGCCAACATCATAGAAGTACTTGATGTTCAACAGTTATACCGCAAAGGGTATTATTGTGAGTGAGAGGGAGAGAGAGAGAGAGGGAGGGAGAGAGGGAGGGAGAGAGAGAGAGAGAGAGAGACATAGAGACAGAGATGGAACGGCATCTGAGAGGGATGCTGTGCTGTACCGGTGACGTCACACAATCAATACCGCGCCGTCGTTAACTGCATTACCATCTACATTTCCGCTCTGTCGTCACTTCCGGTTGCAGATTTCAGTAGGTAAAGCTTCCATATGTTGATGATATATATTCATGTATGGGCTATACATTGTGCAATTACTTGAATGTTGACATTAAGTAGTGCAATAGCGCAAGTAAACTATACAGCGAAATTTGAAGCCGGTGTTGTTATTTCGTTGGTATCGTTTGAATGTGCTTATGTCGACTATCATTTTTCTTTTATTTCAATGCATATTTTGCCGTATGCGCTTTAGTTTTTTAGTTTAAATGATAGAGAACAAGGAATAAATACTAGTAACTTAAAAACAAATCAAAGTTTACTCCGAACTAAATCAGCTGGTATTGGTGACATATTCTGCAGCTACAAACGAACTATAAACTTTGTAACAGTTTGTTTATAATACAAACTATTATTGCATAACAATTTCAGATAATTTGTATGATTTCATGAAAGTCCAATTACGTGCTAACTACCTTTGACAACAATTACCTCAAAACCTAAAATTATTATCTTTTCCTCAAAAGTACAAACTAGTAAAATCGACTTGCCAGACTTATCTCTAATGTGACAAGTCGTTGAAATCATAATTAAAGGTACAGTATTACCTTACAGAACGATGACCCGAAAACGCTCTCAGGTATTTACATTAACTTTTATTTGTAGATATTAGCCTGGACACCTATTTATTATAAATATTTTTACCTTTTTGGTAGCCTAAGGTGTCCAAAATTCTTATCTCCTGCGAGACGCGTTTCGCATTAATTACAATGCATCTTCAGTCGTTGTCACAGGTCTCGACATTGCCCGCAGAATATGTTTTGTAAATTGTGACAACCACTTCTGTGGGCAATGTTGAGACCTGTGACAGCGACTGAAGATGCATTGTAATTAATGCGAAACGCGTCTCGCAGGAGATAAGAATTTTGGACACCTTAGGCTACCAAAAAGGTAAAAATATTGATAATTAACTTAAAAAAAAAATACACGAAATAATTTGTAGGCCTAAAATCCAAGGAATATGGTTACACATTAGGTAAATCCAAACTGAACGTTAAAAAATCTCGAATGTGGACATTTGTATACAGATTCTGTTATTAAATTGTCTTGAAAACATCACATGAATAACACTGTAACATTTATTTATTTGTTCCCCAACCACAAAACAAAAATGTCCTGTATTACTTTAAATGGAAAACATGATGAATAAAACCCTTAATAAAGTAGTAATAGATTTATTTTCTCATGTGATTTACAAAGAACTGTCATACAAATTCAAAACAACAAATTTAATTTTATTTTTCCTTAAGCTTCACAATACGAACTACCTAGAATGACTATTACGCGTTTGATTTTGTATGTGCACACATTTGGATGAGCAATCAATATAACGCGATGTAAACTCAAACCGTACGGCTTACGGCAGAGTTTAATTCATTGAAAACAACACTCAACCTCTGTAGATCTGAGCCTGCCAATCAAATCAATCTAACGGAGAAAGAGGTGGATAGTTCCTCAGAATCACAGGACGTGAATTGTTTTTGTTTTTACCAGAGCTGAAAACTGTTCTTTCTGTCCCTAAAGTGCCCCTTGTGGAGCCTGACTTTGTACTTCCAGCAGCTTCTAGGTCTATCGAAGACAAAGATTTATGTGTTGATGGAGAAACGGTTTTCATTGATTTATTAGCATTTTCAAATAAAGCTCTTCTCTTTTTGAAGTCATTGACCTCAACGGATAATTGTCTTTTAGGTTTCTTCGAGTGTTCTATAGTTCTCATCGGGTCTCTTCCTTTGGAAAATTCACGATTGTTTGAGTCCCGACAGAACGGAGATGAAAGATTTGTCCTTGTTTCAAACACGTCTGTGTCACGATTGTCCCGATAAACATTTTGAATTTCAAGTAAATCTTCAGTTAATCTTTTCCTCAAAGTTTTTTCGAGTTCAGAAGTGCGTTTATTGTTTCGATCTCCACCGGTTCTCATCCTTTTCCCACCATCTGGACTTTTCTTTGAATTACGTTTGGACCCACTTATTGGCATTTCTTCTATTTCAAAGTCAGTCATTTGACTTTCATTTTCATCCTTATCCACTGCAGTTTCGGACTCTACAGTTTCAGAGTATGCTGTGTTCTTTCCTTGTTTGTTATCCCCCCTCTTGAACCTTTTTGCATATGTTTCTTTCAATTTAGAAACACACTTGGTTGATTTTAGTTTTTTCAGGCAAGGTGATTCAAGTATTTTTTTACCTCCTGAAGTCACTGTTCCATCGGCTTCGGAGCTGGCGTCCTTGTCACTTTTTCTGCAGCGAATTTTTGACAAACACTTCCATCTTATTTTGTTTGAAGGATCTTCATCGGGTTCTCCCGTTTCAATTTGTTGACATCTCTAAAGCATAAAGTTATTTGGTAAAACAATAACTAAAATAACCCATTTTTTATCTTTTATCTTACAAGATAAAATCAATTAGAATGTGTTAAAAAATATACTATGTAAAAATTGCTTAACCATTTGTTTTAAATACAGCGAAACCGAATTAAACTGGCCGAGAATGCAATAGTCTAAAGCAGGTACAGGATCTATTTTGATTTTCGCGCAACATAATTTCCTCTCATGAATATACACATACAAATCCAACAAATTTAAAAAGTCTTAAACCTAAGTTTGGACCGGAAAAGGTTCATAGAAGCTTACGCTTAAACACCTCTAGTATGAAAGTAAGACTATTGGCTCTACGAGTACTTAGGTTTGTTCATAAATATGCATAAAGTAAGGACGCAATTGATTAAATTGATTGATTCCCTAAAAGGATATCACGGGGACAATGTATTGCGCTTAGCATATTTATTTTCTTGGTAAGCATTGGGTTTAGACTTGCATTTAATTGGCTTTCCAAGCTGGGTTTTGTTACTATTTTGATTTTTTAATTGTGTATATAAACAATATAACAACTGAGGCTGTCACGTAAGGGAACAGTTATTTGGCTTCTGTAGACCATAAAAAAGTACAATGGTCCTAGTCCCATTGTTTAAAATTATTACTACGCTAACAAACACTTTTCCATATGGGTATTTTTAGAATACTTTGAGCTAAATGTATCCTTGTCAGATATTTCAAAATAAGGCTGGTATCGAAAGAAACCCTGAGCTCACTTGGTCGTAGTCCTGAAGGTAGCCGAAGCGGTCTTTCCTCTTGAACAGTCGAGGACCGACCAACCAGCCGGGGGCGGAGCCCTCAGGTCGACCCAACATGACACTGTTGAGTGTGGAGGAGTAGAGGAATCTACCGACCAGCACGAGCACTGCCTAAACATCAACAGGTTGTAGGAATCTGAACACATGTGTAGATGGTAGATTTACTATAATATTCTCACGCTAACCGGCCCCACCATATTGAAGATTTAGCCAGACTATTCACCCTTATATTTCATTTTGCTGCTATTAGTAGGGGACAGGGGAAGACCTCCAATACATGTATAGTTTATCATTTACTAAAGTAAATCACTGTTTGCTTTTCTACATTATTACAGAATAAAGGTGGACTAAGGTGTGGTGTGGTTAAGGTTTTACCGGTTTTACCACACAGTTAAAACATAACAATCGGGTATTGGTAGAATTTGAACACGGGCCTCTAAAAAGGAGTTTCCGCCTCTTACTTAACCAATCTCAAAGTGACCGTGACCTGAGACTAGAAAATAGCCTAGAAATATCCGTAATATAACGATGCTGCTGACGTTACAAACTCAAGCGATCAAGGACTGAAATCCTTAATGATTTCTACTTATCTGCGAACATTATGTTCACATCTCTATTACTCGGACCACTAACGCCCGACTAGACATATTGTCTGCGTATATACTTACCATCGTCGAACTCAACACATAATTGTTTTGAACCTGAGAGTACAGACTATAAGTTGATGATACATTTTTATAATACTCTTAAAGATAATTTACTATTGATATTTAGAAGAAATGTAGGTGAAACAATATTCACAGCACTTTCAAGCAAGACCTAACAACTTCATGACTAACCTGAAGCAAGATTTCAACCATCAAGATGAACTTGAAGACTAGCAAGTCCCAAGCAAGGTTGTTCTTGATGCTCTCCTCGCATCCAGCTGAATACAGCAGTGAAGGGTCTGCGAGCCTGATGTCTGCCAAGGACCTGGTCTTGTCGTTCAGCCAAGGTAGATGTCCACAGTCCGGGGAGGAAGTCCTGCAGCAACTAGAGGGGACCAGAGGCACCAGGACACGACCAGTGGCCCGCACCAGTCTAGACAAGTAAAGTCTGATTAACCCATCACTAGGGCAAACATTGGGATTGAATTGGGTCATGAATGACAAAACCCTAGTCCCTGAGCGAGAGCCTGTGGCAGTATGATACCTCAACGATCCTCTTAAGCTAAAGCTTTGCTTCCAGATGGTCATTGAAAAGTATTTAAAGTATTAAAGTCATCAATTATCAATTTCCAATCATGAGATGGTTGAGGTAAGAGCTCGGCATGATAAACTCCTTCTTTGGGCCAGCCTTTATTACCTTTCTGGGCAACTTTAAACACTGTAGTAGTAGATTTATGAAACTTGCTTTAGTGTTTTTTTGTTGTGTTCAGTTATTATGTATACTTCTCTAGTTAAAGTTTTAGGAGTTTCTAGTTTCAGCTTTTACCTGATACCCAGTCTGTAGCTGCGGAAAGCTTGAGCATTGCAGATTGCAGATAAAGAGATGGTTGTTTAATTAAAGTCTTCAATTTTGTAATGGAAAGAGTCTTAACAGTTCATAGTAGTTCTGTTGATTCTACCATTAAAAATTTTCTAATTTAAATGATTTATTAGATAAATTCATCACTTGGCTTTCGTTTCAGCCACTGCATGAAGTTTAAATGACTAAATATAGAATATAAACTGAATGTAGAAGTATTTATAATGTGATAGGTAATGACTATAATGTGTAAAATCATAGAACACAAACATAATCGTTGTTACTGCAAAAAACAAATACACTTTCACACAAGTTTTATCAATGTATTCTAGATGTGTTTTTGAATACAACTAATATAACGGGTTTTACCGTCCCAGGGATATAACAGAGTTTTCCGAACACGTCACTCAAAACGAAGTTGGATGACAATGACAAATTGGTTTTAGGTAAAAGGTATTATCTTACCGCGCCAATAATGTTACCGGTGTTTTGATTTAGTCTTTTCTATGGGAGGCATACTAGTTATTTTACAAACTAACATGGGATATTTTTTTCCAGAATTTAAATCAACTCATGGCATTTGGTCTGATGGCAACACAACGAATTGGTCACTCTAAACATTCAGTTTATTGACCGTATTTTTTTACTTTAAAAATGTTAATAACCTATTTTGTATGTAATAGAAATAAACTACGTCCTACGTTCCTATTTGTGTCAAACATTATTTTAGTAATTACACTTGTTTAACCTAAACCATACATACAAAAAAATACAAATATATTCAGGGCCAAAAACTTAAAATTACAAAAAAAAACTCTTTTCAAGATCAAATGTTCAAATTTGTGTTGCTAACCAAGTTAACATAAACTCGGTGAGGTTTCTGCTGTATTAAATTAATCTGATATTAATTTCAACAGGTATAGAATGAATCGTCCTAAAAATATATCTCCGATTTTCTTTACCACACTTTTACCGTACTCTGAATCCACATTGGTGTTGCCAAGCTTTTCCAGAGGTATCCAAGTAGTATTGTACCAGTCCGAGGGTCCTTGGACTCCGCAGCACTCCAGGAAGTTCTGCAGTTGGTCCAGGGCGGAGCTCCATGAAGGCGTGGTCATGTACCGAGACATGCCGTACTTGAGTCGGGGTCCAACCTAGGAGAGGGTCAAAAGGAAAATTTACTAAGCGATCCAAAATATTCTGGCTGTTCTAAGAATATTTATTCTTCTACATCTCAACAATGGTTAGTTCTTGTTTTACAAATGATTGCAGACATGTTATTTTGTTATTAGTGTTCACACAATTTAAATATATTAGATCTGATCTGATCCTATTCTCAAGTCAGAATTTTCCAAACATAACACTAGTACATATAACCCTTGCGAAAGCTAGTAAACCACTCAAGTAAAAATACACACAAATCTCGGAAAGTGAATTCTTCAACATTTTTTTCGAAATTACTATTTCAAAATATTTAGTGTAAATATGTTTAAAGCATTATAGTATTGTGCACAGTGAGTATTTATTTAATAGCTCAAAATAAATCGGAATTGTATACGACATCACTAGGGCAAATGATTTCTGCCACGAACCCAAGTCTAACGATCGAGTTTGGGTAATGGGCTTAATTGTGACTGTGACATATGGATACATATACTATTTCTAGCTTAAGAACAATTTTATGTTTTAATTGCTCCAATATTGTCCACTAGCTGACAATAAAGATTCAATTTAGTTCTTGATACTAGGAAATATTACAGTAATATTGTTAAGCTATGAATAAAACCGATGAACATAGCCAAACTATCCGCAGATAATAACTAAACTCCAGCCTTTCAACCGCATACTCTCCTGAGGACTGCATGTCAGTTTACGGACCCTGCTATACAAGTCTACATGAGGTGACTAACTGACATTACCTCAGTATCCAATACCTTCTCCACAGTACTCATGAGAGACACACAGCAGACACTAGCTGATAGAGAGACGAGGGAGAGCGCCGTCCACACATGATGGCTCCGGGAAATGGAGTGGCTAGAGTGTGTGAAACAGATATTGTAATGGAATGTAAAACAAATTGGTTGTTAAAGAAGTATCTTAAATTACTGTGTGTTAGTTGTGCGACAACCTGTGATTAGGATATTCGTGCCAGAGAGCACAGCTGATTCGTGCCAGAGAGTATAGCTGATTCATGCCATAGAGAGCACAGCTGATTCGTGCCAGAGAGTATAGCTAAATCGCGCCAGAGAGCACAGCTGATTCGAGCCAGAGAGTATAGCTGATTCGTGCCAGAGAGCACAGCTGATTCGTGCCAGAGAGTATAGCTGATTCGTGCCAGAGAGCACAGCTGATTCGAGCCAGAGAGTATAGCTGATTCGTGCCAGAGAGCACAGCTGATTCGTGCCAGAGAGCACAGATGATATGCGCCAGAGAGCACAGCTGATTCGCACCAGAGAGCACAGCTGATTCATGCCAGAGAGCACAGCTGATTCGCACCCCTTTTCCGCAACAGGTTCGTGTATTGTGTCAAGCTCGCCCCTTGCTTTACTTTACACGTCCCACGTACAGACTTGAGGCAATGTTGGTAGGGTAAATTAAAAATTAAAAGAATCTACCTGTTAGTTAAAAAATAGGCTTGTAAGGATTATCCAGTGAATGTGTTTACGCGAGTTAAATTAAAATTGTATTCCTTACGAAGTATTTATGTTTGTTTAACAAATTACATGTTCTGATCACAGGTTGGGGCAGTATCTATATATATAAAAGACAAAGCCCTCACTGACTCACTCACTCATCACTAATTCTCCCACTTCCCATTTACCTAGGAGGCTGAAATTTGGTACACTGATTCTTTAGGCATTAAATAGGAAAACTAAGCTGTTTTTATCCTGATCGGACTCTCGGGCACCGCCCCAGTGGCTCTGGAGTTTCCCATGTTAACCTTATGAGTACTCATGTTTAAATGGAATTAATGAATCTTAACAGCTGTTTCAATTAAACAAGTTGGTTCTGTTCTATGATGTTCAATAGCATTAAAGTTACAAGGATTACCAACAGGGTGCAGTACTATTTTTTTTTTTTATTTATGACAACAGCTAATTTGCAACCAAAAGGTGAGTGAGCGTAGCGAACGAACTTCAACCTGGAAGCGAGTTAGCGTAGCGAACGAGCTAACCTGAAGGCAAGTGAGCGCAGCGAACGAGCTCTAACGTAAAGGTGAGTGAGCGTAGCGAACGAACTTCAACCAGGACGTGATTGAGCCATGCAAACGAGCTCACTTATGAAGTTAAACGGGGCAAAGCCCGCGGGTACAGCTAGTCATTTTATAAACCTTTTTTGAACTACAAAATTGAAATCTTGTATCATGGTCAAATCGATTTATGAAAATGTACACGCATGGTTAACTACCCACAAATGCTACAAGGCTGTTAACAAAATGATTGCCTCCGAGTCTGGATTGTAAGTTTTATGTCCGGTGTCGCTTGAGTGCGTTGATGTAGACTAGTCTTGTTATTTTATTCAGGGGCAGGCTATTTTTCAGTGTGCATTTTCATTCTAGTTACACCACCAGTTTAGGCTAAGCAATACCGGTAGTTTAAAATTAGTGCACGATATCAAGTCTCAAGTTTTAGTTAATGAAAAGTAACAGGAAAAATAAGACAACCTTAAAACCCATTTTGTATTTACAGGACAGAAATATACCTTAAAATTCTCTTTAGATGATCTATAAGGGCCAACCAAATTTAAAATAGAGTGTTTAATCTATATCTGTAAGCCTTAGACATATTTTTATGACGGGTGATGACATATTGTGTCATGACTGATTATATTTTTTTGTAGGAAAACTATGTTTTTATACATCTTCGACCTGCAAATTTGTTAGCAAACTGATCTCATAAGGATAATTTAATCTAAAGGAAAATCTAATTTGATCTAAGGAATGTTTAGCTTCGATTCTTTCACCGCGTCACGAACTTTGGTGCATATTTTAAGCTAGATATAATAGCCTAAAGGGTGAGTATAGAATTGCGTGAGATGATCTAAGTTATCGTATGATGATCGGTCGAAATAATTCAACAAAAGCCATGGCAAAGGTAACATTATGTCCTATCTTATTTTATTTCTTTACATGGTTAGACTTCCGTGTCTGTTGGCACAAACAACCGAATGAAAATATCGATTTTTCAATTGTTTCATTCGATATATTGTTTGGTTAGGTTAGGTTAACCTTATCTAACTAACCAAACGATATATCGAATAATCGATACATCGATCGATATTTTCATTCAGTCGTGTGTGCCAACAAATACGGAAGTTTACCCCATAGACGTTATATCTAACTAACTATTTCCTATATAATTTTAAATGTACAAATAGTTTTAGTAAACTTACTTCGTCGGCTGATTCCTAACGTTGTCGTTGAGTTTGAAACACACAAAAGCCAAAAGAAATATCAAGACACCAACCGAGACAAGGTTCTTATACAAATCGTCGAACAGTGTGATTATCAAGTCGTGAAGGATGAACTCGTGGTGGTAAAAAGAGTGGAAAACCAACCCCAGGTAGATGCCGCATAGAACAATAATTAACAAACTGAACGTTTTACTAATCCTATAGAGAATGTTCCGAGTTTTAAATGAGAGGCAGATATAAGGTGGTTTCATAATAACTTGGAATTATAACGTGTCTTTTTAGGTTAATTAACACAAACAAGGTACCAGCTGTTCCAATTACAATAATTTAGACAATCATATGTTTCAAAGTTCTGTTTTTGTTGCTGTGAAATAGCTTGAAATATTTTCCGTAATTTAAAAAAAAAAACAGTTTATTTTTGGTTGATGTTGTATTATTCCAAATATTACTAACCTCAATTCCAGCACTGATAAGTAAATCAAATGACTATCTCTATAGTTAGGTAAATTATACAAGGAATCAAATATAGATTCTGACAAATTTTTCACCTTTATAAAGCAAATGAAGACAATTTTAAAGTATGTTTCTGTTTGACATAATGCATAGTGTGTTCTGGTTTGTTCTGTGTTACTTAATTTTCCCTATCTTACTATGTACCATAGTTTAATTTAATAAAGGGATTTGTTTATTGCAATTTTTTTTTTGTTTTATACTAAATTAAGTAATCTAGTTTGGTATTTACCCTAGGATAAAAGAATGGCCTCTTGGCAATTAGGAATATTGTCTTGTTTTCTTTTTGTTGCTAAAGTTTTAAATTTTATTGTCTTATGTGTTTTAGTTTGCTGTTATTGTTTTGTCTCTTAAAGATTGCCAACTCGGAACAGTCTTTTGTTAGTTTAATAATCACTATTGTTACTTGCTACTTGTTAACTTTGTTATTTAACCGTAATGATTTGTGTCTGTCATCTCATACATGGACTATAAGTTCAACATGTTTTGTGAAAATTTGTAAAATCATGTACGTATATTGTGTATATATTATTGTAAAAAGGCGTTGTTCGCCGGAATGAGTAAATAAATAAATGACCTACAGTAAAAATTAGCGCAGTAAAAATCAGTGCGCATGAACAAGAAACAATAATCTTCTTCGTATCCAAAGTCAATTTCCAAACCAGTGCCAGGGGAGGTAACTGTCCTCAAATCCTGCCCAATTACCAATAAATTTTATCAAAGTGATATTGCCGCAACCCCTTTGTCCAGCCTGACGTAATGAGAAAAACAATTATGGACTAGGACAAAAAAAATCACCGAACAAAGTGTTCACTGGTATTCACAACATCGACTAAACATGCCATCCACTGATACATTGTATACGATTTGACTTTACTATAACTTTTATATTCCTCCTAAAACCCCGTAACTAATACTTCCGCATAATTTACACCCCAAATCACACAGATGGAATGGAATCCTCACAAAACCATTTACTCGACCTAATCCACTTGAGTGTCATTGATAGAGCGGCAAAACACCCGGGGCAATCAGAATATCAAAATAAATCGAGAATCAATGACGCAGAAACCCCGAAAACGGCGATGGGTAATGCAATTATTTGCATGTGGCCTGTATTCCCCGGTGAGAGTGGGTGGGGGAGGGAGGGGGGATGGCACGGGCGTGCGACGTGTGAACGCACCCCCCACCCCTGTCACACGCGCCTAGTAGGGTGGGGGAGGGGGTAGTATTGTTGCTATATACAGGTGCCACACGACAACAATCCATGTTTACTTTCCCACCACGAATAACACCTGGTATGGGTTGGATCTTTAAATCTTTTAATCTTTGGGAAAGAGTGAAGTCTGGTTAGAAATTTTGACTGAAATCGTAATTCTATATGCAAGGATAGCTTATATAAGGGTTTAGCTTTGGTTACGGATAGCTTATAAGGGTTTAGATTTGGTTAAGGATAGCTTATAAGGGTTTAGCTTTGGTTACGGATAGCTTAAAGGTTTTAAATTTGGTTACGGATAGCGTATAAGGGTTTAGATTTGGTTACGAAGCTTATAAGGGTTAGCTTTGGTTATGGATAGCTTATAAGGGTTTAGCTTTGGTTACGGATAGCTTATAAGGGTTTAGCTTTGGTTACGGATAGCTTATAAGGGTTTAGCTTTGGTTACGGATAGCTTATAAGGGTTTAGATTTGGATACGGATAGCTTATAAGGGTTTAGCTTTGGATATGGATAGCGTATAAGGGTTTAGCTTTGGTTACATTTGCAACGATGCGTTAATCTAGACGGCTTTCAAGGTCAAAGAGACCGACGAATCTTAAGCCCTCAGGAGATGGTCGCGGTTTTTTTTCACCAAACTGTATTTCACGAACTGGTGAAATACAGTACTGGCTACACACAATCCCCGAAACATACTTTATTTATTGAGTTGGAGCAGTTTTTGTCAGTTTACTAACATTCAACCGTTTGATGGTGATATTTACTTTACATCTTAAAGTAGACATCCCATCTAAATGGATGTTGTAGAAAATTTTTTATTCGCGGAGGACATCGTTGAATAATCTTCTCTTTTGTGATTACTAATTTATGATTTGGATTTTAAGGATCAGGGGGTTAGTTAACGGAATTTTACCACCATATACTCTATTAAGGTTTCTTTATTTAAATTGGACACCTAATCGTTTGAACTTCGTAGATTATTCCGTGATTTAATTATACCTATTCTTATTGTAATTCCTCATATTTCAGAAGAACGACATGTCAGGTATACTTACAACATGTCAAGTAACATGTGTAAGTTAACATGTCAGGTAGTCTTTAGTTGTTTAGTAAAAAAAATAAAAGTAGATAATAAATAAGCAATAAAACAGAAAACAATTGCATGATACGCCCTGGTATATTATGTAGAGTTCTTTATGGTTTATACTGTATTTCTTATAATTTTACCATCTTAAATACAATTTAAGTTGGTAAAATTATAAGAAATCTACATATAAAACGATAAGAAATGCATTAATCAATTAACATATATCGATACATACATCGATTAACTAAACGTATCGATATGTTTATGTTATTTCTTGTCCTCTGACATACAACAAAACAGAATAATTTAGACGACACCAACGTATTCAAGTGTTATAAAACATACGAAAAAAAAAACTTTTGAACAGGTGATGAGAAGTTTACTTTCAAAATCCAAAGTCAACCTTATTAAGAGTGATGAGTAAAAACAAAAGAGATGAAGGATACTGTATAAGACCAGCTGATCCTTTTATTTAGCCAGGATCATTACCTGAAAGCCACCAGGTAAGCTTTAGAACATCTGAGTCCACTTAAGTCCTATTGTTTTAGGTTTGCGTCTTTCCTCAAAGTAATATTGTGTTTGGTATGTATCAAATGGACGTTTCCATTGAAGTTCTACTAAAGGTAGAACATTATTTATTAAAGGTAAATGTGTATACATAATATATTATGATAAAGTTTTTACCTACGACCGTTTTTTAAAGTAGCCATTTCAGTCCAGTTCTTAGAATTGAAAAGTTTCACTTTACAGCTGTTTACTTTCATATCAGCATAGTTTCATTTCATATCAGCATAGTTTTCCTCATATCAACACAGGTAATGGACCAATGAGGTTCAAGTATTGAGAGAAAAGAATTAAAATTGTAATGCTTCGAACGTCAACTAATCAGCTGATCAGCTGATCAGTTGACCAATTTAATTGTTGATCCGACTTGTTCATGTTGATACTCGCGTATTCTTAATTAAGTTGGTGGAAGTCCAAAAATAAATGAAATATTTGCCGAATTGTACCTGATACAATATTATTTATGGTAAGAATGCTGCTAGCAATGTAATATTTAACGAAGTTTAACAAACACGTAATTACAGGAAATCAGCTGATTATACAACAAGTCGTTGCATCACTTTCAGTGGCAATGACAATACACGAAAACATAACCTCTCTAAAAAGTTATCAGTAGTGATTGTTAGTAACTAAATCCAGATTGATAGTAATTAAAAAATGGTCGTAGGTAAAGTAGTGTACGCAACTGGCGTTAATAGTCTTTACGACACTCGTAGAAGTTTTTAAGGCACTCGCCAAGGCTCGTGCCTTAAATTTTCTACTCGTGTCGTAAAGACTCACTTAACGCAATCGTTGCGTAAACTACTATTTCGTCCATAGGTTTATACACTTACGTGCTAATACAGTATGAGAAAAAACTGGACATATTATTCCAGGATAAGTATTATCATAGATTAGATTGAATATATTGAATTTTCCTATCTTTTTACTAGTATTATAAAATGTGAACGTTTGGATATTTGTGAGTAAGTCACATTGCGATAGGGTCTACGCTTCAAAACTACTGGACCATCTGAGCTGAAACTTTGCAGGAAATATCCAATATACCACAGAAGGACAAACAGCAGGTCTATTATTTTGTAACTCTACTAAGACCCCACCCTATTTGATTCATAAGTTGCCATATTATTATTATGAAGACACTAGTTATTTTTATATTAGCATATTGGTTTAAACAAGGTGTTAGTAAGTATTTATGTTTATTTGCATTGTGTCATCGAAGAAAGAAAGAAATGTTGTACAATTTTGATTATCGTTGTCTGTTAAATTTATGTAATAAGCCATAGATGATTGACTTGTTGATTCCTCCTGCGATTTCGCATCAATTCGACCTGACACAAAATCGAATGAAATTAATACTTAAAATTACGACCACGGTTTTACTTTTCCAGCCAGTCTCCATGGACTGACAGTTATGGCTAGTCAAAACAATATCAGTAGCAATGCATATAAATTAGAGGAGGTAAAATGGCAGCAAGTATCTGCGTACTAACACCATTTCTACTAAATACTCAACATCCTTTTTTCCTTCGAAAACCCAGTTTAAAATTACTATCAATCACAGGTCATTCATTTTAATTTATTAACTTAAACTGTCGAATATAATTGGTGTAATAAACTCTATATATTCGAATTTAGTACAAAGCACAAAGAACTTAACAAGATTCTTATTTAAACTTTTCAACTTTTCTGTTCCCAGAACGTTTGATAAATCTTTAAGCTTCTTGTCCTTCTTATATTTCTATGCAATTATATCTTTTGTAAAGTTTTAATAAAACGATCTTCTTAGTTACTTATGTTCTAATACTTTTCATTAATGATTCAGCAAGTCTTCTTTGACGTTTAGATTCAAGAGATAAGTCAATTTCGAGAATTTATTAAAATAGGTTATTGAAAATATTTCTTACTGGCAGAGTACCCGTCCTTCGTATAATATGCAATGGTTATTGTAGTTATAGGCCTGTTCGAGCTTTGTGTTTGTAATGGGGAAGGACACGGTGAGAAAATTTGGTTCTTTAAATTTACGGTGTGCTATAGTAACATTTCTACCATAGCCATGATGTTCTACCACTGCACCTAAACAATAGAAACAAGTAAATTATCAAACATTCAAAAAATATCACGTATTATTTATTAAATTAAAAACATAACTGTAAACAATCCTACTTTGTAATTTCTCATCGTGTATTTTTTTGCGTAGCTCAAATTGGCTGTTGTCATAATTATTGCAAAAACATTAAGTGCTGCACCCTTTTGGTATATGTTATAACTTTAATGCTACCGGTATAGAATATCATAGAATCAACTTGTTCAGATGAAACTGCTGACAAAATTCTATAATTCCTTTTAAATAATGAATACTCGTAAGGTTAACATGGGAAACTACAGAGTAACTAGGGCGGAGACCGAAAGGATTTTTGAGATAAGAATTTGCCTATATTAAATTCGGGAATGTGAGCTATCATCATACAAAATCTCAGCTCAATCCGTCCTGTAGTTAATGAATGATTGAACTTTAAACAAACATACACTCAAACTTTCACATTTATAATATTAGTATGAAGTATGAATAACTACCAGTACATTTGACTATGTATAGTTTATGACTATAATGTAATAGAATAATCTAGATTTTATGGTATAATTTATAATATAAAAGTTATTTGAGTACTTCGGTCAAAAACGATGTTTCGGCATTGTAAAACATCCATAATTTAGGTTACATTTCAAATTCGTTTACGTTTTAAGTTCACCTGAAATATGCTATTTTTTATTTTCCTTGCCAAACAATATTTGGATCACTGACATTATACACAATTTAAAAGATATCTTCTACAAATGACCCATTATACTTTTGTATTTTAGCCAGACAATTTTTACTCTTTGAAATATTATATCGCAATATTTTTAGCAGTGAGTTCTCATTTATACTCATTGTTCTAACCGAATAAAAGGTAGCGTATCAGTTTCAAAAGACCCGTCTGTCTACCTACGCGGCTCTTTGCTAACCCACTCCCGAGACCTGAAACGTTCTTTGTTGGGTTCTTAACAGATACTCTTGTACTTCCACTACTTCAGACGATGTTGAGAGAAAATATCCAACAATTTTAGATTTATCTTGCTATTTTTACGTCTCACGAAGGTAAAATAAGGATATTGACAAATAGGATTGTTCATTTTAGTTTGGGATTGCTAAATATCTGTTCAGTTGTATAAGTATTTAATAAGTGATAGCGTGTTGCAAAACAGTCTAAAAATGGTTACAGGGGAGACAAAGTTTCATCTGTGAAAGATAATTATCCAAAAGCACGAAGAATTTGTTGAAATATAGTTAATACTGCTGAATGAAATAGAGACCATAGTAGGTATTTTAAGCCAAGTACGAATGGAGATGAGTGTAGGATGAGTGGCGCGATATTGTAGTCTTGTTAGTGACTAAGGCCGACATTCCTTAGACAAAGCTGTTAATTAATAGCCCATACAGCTAATGGCAACGAAGGGACCTACAGTTAGTGGAATCCGAACCACATTTTTCCTTGGTATATACGAATTGGTCTAATTATCAGGATAGTACTGCGGATAGTAGTACTCACTCGTGCGGGCTTTTCTTTGGTTTTGGAATATATTTGGGAAGAACCATGTATAACTACGTCTTTTAAAAATTTCAAGGATGTAGGTGCTTGTAAATATACATTCGTGAGTGTAAAAGACATAAATATATATTTGAATTCAATATAATCAAGCTTTCTTATATTTTATTCTAAATATAAACCGAGACAGTCACTCATTTTGTTCATATGTATTTTCAAAGTGGTTGGACCAATACCCACACTTACATATCCCCTATCCTTCTCGGAAAAGAATTTGCATACTCCGCCAAAACCAATTTCGTACATAAACAATTGGTCATCTCGTATAATGTCCAAAAACACAGTCGACCACCTGCTCCAATCAGCGTGTTTGTCTTTGACATTGTTGCCCCCCCCCCTCCCCCCCTGACCACTGGTCACTCACGTGGTCACTCCCTCCACGGGCCATTGCCCACTTGATCTACGACAGATCTCGTTTCTATTGCACAATTGGCACACATCTGGCAAAGTTCCGCATGCTATCGCTCAATTATTTCATTTCATCGTAAATTCTGAATGTGCGTAAATTGACCGATATTTCATCCCCCGGTGATAATCCAATCTGGAAATGGAGTGCTTTTATTGGGTCGCGAAGGTTTTTGTGGTAGTGGTTTTGTTGGGGATTTCGAAAAATATTAAGCGTATGACCATGATATACGCGTGTTTGTGGTCAAGTAGCCTTTGTATTCTTTAAAATTAAATACAACTGCAAAATAAATAATTTGCAGAACCATTGGTTGAATAATTTATTAGACAAATTTGTCTCTCTAAATCAAGTTGGTCCTCTAAAGAGTTTCGTCTACCCATATCAGTGCTAACTACAATTTTAATGACATTTTCGTCCCCCTAGATCATAATTTTTAAAAGCGATGAATTGATTGTGTAGTAACACATATTTTTCATTTAATATCTATCTATAATATTATCTATCTATCTATATTTAATATTATCTATCTATAATATTAAATCGTGACAGGGTTTTTTTATTTCACGATTCTGAATCAACCACTTGACGGATTTTCATAATTTTTGTGTTGAAAGAAAGATAATTTTGAGAACTAGCGAATGTCGAAGCCATAATTTTATTTTAGTGTCCCAGTTTTTTAGAAATTTAGTTTTAATTTTTAAAAAGTCTAGCAGCCGACGCTAACATTCTATACTAGCTTTTGGTATTATACCATTTTGCTTAACGTAACAGCTGTAAACATTCAGCGTTTGCGATACAAATTCAGCATTTGGATAAAAATGAAATTACATACGTAGTGTTGACTTATTTATGCTATGTGTAATGCTTAAATCATTGATACGTTAACTTATACGGTAAGAGGGTGACAGATTATTTAAATATACATAGTAAAATACTAGATGTTCTAATTAATTTTTTTGCAGTCTTTAAAATCTTTAGTTTGTTTTAGTGTAATATAATTTGTTATAACTAACAGCTAGTTGAATATTAAAATATTCCATATTCTGTAGAACTATGAGGTTAGTTTATTTACTCTGTGATTTTGTCATTGATTATATGTAGAAAATAAGTAAGACTCTATAACCATTGCTGTATACGAATCAAAGCTCACGAGTTTTCAAAAGAAAGCTTTTGAAAATTTATTTTTATTACTCAACTTTTTGAATAAAGGTTGGGAAATAACAATGGACACATGTTTTAATTCATCTTGGCAGCTTTTTCTTTACAATAAATTTTGAACTGCTTAAACTATGCTTGAATTAGTAATAGAAATATACATATAACTATATACAGTTTTAATGGACTACTCGATTCCCGTACATAGAACGGGCAAAAAACTAGCTATGGTTAAAAGCTAAAACTTTGACCTTAAAATAGGCTTCAGCGGATACATCAGGATGATAAATGTATAAGAGAATGCATTAAATCTACAGTTTTTTTATATAAATAAATATTTTTGAATGACACCAATGCATCTGAAGCTCTTCAAACATGTTACAGTCAACTTTGACGATCGACTTAACAACCTTGACTTTATTACACTTTTTATAGACAAACTTTGTGAATCAAAATTCAATCCACTCAGACCAGACAGAAACAGCTGATTAATTCTTACGTAGTCAGTCAGGTGGTCCTTGATGTTATAGCGCGACCGTTGCGATAACTAGAAGTTCCGCTACCTTCACGCTAACAGACATTTAGCTACGTTAAGTAATGATACTAACCTTGTTGTTATTTAACTAATTTGTGATATAATATTTTCATCCTGTAACCGCATTGAATTGTACATATTAAAACCATTGAATTGCAGATACCAGGACAGACATCCGATCAAAATGGACCGGCTCAGGTCAAGGGTATTTATTACAATTTTCATTCTAATGATCACAATTAAATGAGCCACGCACAAACTTAATTGCAGTTAAATATACTTTTATTAGTTTTCGACACTATAATAATTTATATGACATGATGTTTTTTTTTATAAATAAAACATTTTTTTCGGCCTAGTTAAAAAGAAACGGGGCACTCGAAAAACATAAAACAATTTTATCGACAGCGTCACAATCAGTCGTAGAATCAATTAAACTACGTCCATGTATTTGAAACTGACTACATTAACATGGGAATCCCTGGTTCTTACCATACTATGGATTCCATAATGAAAAATATACAGGGTGTCCCGGAACTCTCTACCAATATTTTAGGGCATTGCTCCTGGTAAGAAACATACCTAAATATCATATTTAAACTGTCCGGAAGTCCTTAGTTACTCACACAGCCGCCATTTTGTTTTTTTCAGTTATTAATTTTTTTCTAAAGAATGGTTAAACATATGAAATTGAAACTTTGCACAAACATTTAGGACAACGATTTTTGTAGACAAAGCTACAAAAAAATTATGACGATTTTTCAAATTCATAAATCAAAATGGCGGCCATTTACAATGTTTATAAAATCAACGGTTTTTGAGTTATTTAAGAAACAAAATTTTAAATGGCCGCTATTTTGTTTTATGAATATGAAAAATCGTCATAATTTTTTTGTAGCTTTGTCTAGTTGTCATAAATGTTTGTGCAAAGTTTCAATATCATATGTTTAACCATTCTTTAGAAAGAAATGAATAACTGAAAAAAAAACAAAATGGTGGCTGTGTGAGTAACTAAGGACTTCCGGACAGTTTAAATATGATATTTAGGTATGTTTCTTACCCAGGAGCAATGCCCTAAAATATTGGTAGAGTTCCGGGACACCCTGTATACAGGGTGATTGATATAAGTGTGCCAGCCGTTTTATTCGAAAACTATAAGAGATATCAAAAAAAGTTAATCGGTAAGTGCCTTGGATTTTCTATTTAAAAAATTGTAGTCAAGTCAAAAAAATTATTTTAGCCGCCATTTTTCCAATATGGCCGCCAACTTTGATTTTTCTTATGGAACACCCTGTATTTTATTATGTATTCTGGTAGAAAATGTAATTTTAAGACGATTTTATTCTTGTAATTTTTTTATAAACCTAACCGAAAGTTTTGAAATTTCTGCATGAGAAAGAGTTTCGATAAAGGCCTAAGCAAGCATGCCAGCTGTTTTATTCGAAAACCATTCAAAATTTCACAACTTAAACCATAATTATCTTTGAAACGGTTAGGTTTATTAAAAAAATTACGTAAATAGAATCGTCTTAAAATTACATTTTCTACCAGAATACATCATGAAATACAGGGTGTTCCATAAGAAAAATCAAAGTTGGCGGCCATATTGGAAAAATGGCGGCTAAAATAATTTTTTTGACTTGACTATAATTTTTTTAATAAAAAATCCAAGGCACTTACCATTTAACTTTTTTTGATATCTCTTATGGTTTTCGAATGAAACGGCTGGCACACTTATATCAATGGTTACAATGTTTCGTTAGATAAGACGTAAGCTTGCTGGTTCGATCCTGTCTGACAATAAATTATTGATGGTTCTAAACATTGCCCCAGCTGTTTTTTTATCATAGGGAGTTTAATAAAAATCATCTTGACTAAAGTAACTGTCTTACAGTAAAAAACTACACAGCGCATTTCACTCCATTCTACACACCCTTGCATAAATAGGATTAGTACTCTAGCGTATATCTCAGTGTTAAATAATTTGATTGGTTGTTTAAGGAATTAGATTTAGTCTTAAGGTAAAACAGAAGCTAACCCTAACCCCTCCTACAATCCAGTTCTCATAATGCTATTTTTTACGCAAGTCATTAAACACTGTTGCCACTCTACCACCCGACGGGTGACAACTCGTTACTCTGCTCGGACCGGAAGCGGACACGTGAACGAGTGTCGAACTTGATGGATGATCTGATCGGCAAATCACCGAATCACCGCAGACACAAGTGGGAATCATCAGAGGCATTGTTGTAGACACCCGTTCACCAATCGGCAACACACAAGTCACCATCACCACCTTCTGTCGATAGTCTGTAGGAAGAAGTAGATTGGCAATACGTTCTGGAGGGTTTTTTGATAATTGAGTTTTCTCCGTAACTAATAACCGTACAAAAAAACTTTAATATGCTAAATTATTTGTTTTAAGCTCATTAAAATTGTCTAGAGAGAAATTGGGAATTTTGTGTTTTACGAATAAATGACAAAACCTCTTTTTACCCCATAAAACCCCGTCCCAAGGTAAATCGGAAAAAAATTACTCAAGTTATCGCGTTCATGGACGTCTATCTATATATATACTAGCAGAGTACCCGTCCTTCGTACGGGGTCGGAATAAGTATAAAACGCTCATTGCAGTTATACTCGAGCCTTGCATTTGCAATGGGGGAGGACACAGTTTGATAAAATTTGCTTCTTTAAATTTACGGTATACCATAGTATTACACATCTACCAATAGCCATAATGTTCTACCACTTCACCTAAACAATAGAGAAAAATATATTATTAAAAATTTGCAAAATATCGCAAACTATTCATGAAATTAAAAACATAAACATAAGTGTAAACAATCCTACTTTGACAGTTCTCATTGCGTATCACAGTATTTTGTTGCTGCTTAGTTCAAATTAGCTGTTTTCATAAATAATTAAAAAAATAATAGTGCTGCACCCTGTTAATCTTATAAATTTTTAATGCTTTTGCATATCATAGAACCAACTCTTTTAGTTGAAACAGCTGGCTAAATTCTTAAATTCCCTTTAAATATGAATACTCATAAGGTTAACATGGGGAACTGCAGAGCTACTGGGGCGGAGCCCGAAAGGATTTTTGAAAAGAATATGCCTATATGTTAATTGGGAATGTGAGCTATCATCATGCCAAATTTCAGCCAAATCCGTCCAGCCGTGATTGAACTTCAAACAAACAAACACACAAAATTTCACATTTATAATACTAGTAAGATTTTGAACAAATGGTGTTTTTGGCCTCTAGGGACACCAAAACGAAAAAGTAAATCGGTCCCGGGTTCAGGTCATACCATGATACGGTAATAGCTTGTTCGCTATATGGGAAATTCACTAAAAAAGTGGGAGAAATTATAAAGTTAGACCGCAACACAGTCTGTGACAGACACAACTATGATATTTTACAAGAAAGTATTGTTAACAGCTGACATCTAAAACTGAATAAAGTGTATATTTCACGGTATAGACATTCCATTGTTAGCCATAGTAAAAGTTGCTGTACAAATGTACTGTAGTTTGACCAGCGCGGCGCAGTGAGGCAAAACGGCTACACCATTGTAGCTAAAGTTGCCTACGGCTTTGGGAGTGGCTGAGTTTGAAGGAACTCGACGAAAATGATTAGATTAAATTTATAGGCCTACATATATATGATTTCTATGATTATTTGTGAGATCGTGGCACAACGCCTAAATTTCAGAGGCGCATCGTCGAAAACTACAGAACGTCCTTGGCTTTTCTTCGAGACTTTTATTAGTGTATCTTTTGTGGTAAAAGACCTTGCGTTTTTGAACAGTCGTAATAAAATCATCCCATTAGTTTCACAATTCAAGTGTGTTATATAATCAATGCTCAATACTTTTAGCAGGAATATTCTTTTCTTTGAATTTACTTCTCTACTGTAGATGATTTTGTTACACGCATATGTTACAATTTAATTGACATTTTCGTAAAACTGTCATAGCTACTTGACAATCCATAAGACTAATGTTAAAAATATTAAAATTTCATTTTAAGATTTTTAACAAAAATGAACTTTTCCACAACAGGACCTAGCATGGATAATGTTTTTGCCTAAAACTAAGATGTTTCTAACAATTTGGCGGAAATCATCGGACCCGTTTTTGAAGTCATGTGCGCAAACGTTACTCGTATTATAATACCGTATAGAACATATAGATACGAAATACTACCTTAAAGCAATGGGTTCTGTTTCGACGTAAATTAAATACCCATAGACACAGAAGGATAAACGTGTACCCATGACACGTCCAGCATCCACACACTCCAGGCTAAACAAAGGCATACTTAGCAGACAAGCCGGTTATATGGCCTACTTACTATTCACCCGACTGCAGCTGAGTTATATCTTGGTCATTAGGTAAACTGGCCGTTTTGGGCTACAAAGGGCAGTTTTGTTTGTAAAACGTGTTTCCCGCGCAGGACGGCTGATAATTGGCGGGAAGCACGTGCCACAGAGTAATTCTTTGCACAGAGTCATACCCATCACCCGTTCCATGGACTCCCCATCTTGTCACCTCTTTGTTACGCTTGCATATTTTGCTTCTCATTATGTGTTAGAAGATGTTTGAAATTTGGTATTAAAGATTTTAAATTGTCATATTGAAACGGCTTGAGATATTGGAAATAAACTTTGTAACCTCTTTTTACCTACTAAAATACACATTTATACCAATTTTAAAATTTCTATCTTGAAAAATGTCCATGATATAAAATATTTCTTGAAAATCACAAACAGGCCGACAAACAGGAATCTAGGCATTTCAGACCCATACTTATATGGCATTTTATGTTTGTCTTAGCCCAAGGAACAAGTCCACAAAATATGTCCACACAATTTGGAAACACCCTGTATAATCTATTTGTCTTGTAGAAGTAAACAAATCGGTTATGTGTTTCTCCAGAATGTTTTTGATGGTTATCACCCTATAACACATTCTTTCGATAATCAGAGTATACATTACAGTACATTAGATTTTCTTATAACGAAGATATTCTCCCATTGTATTCAACTTGTCCTGGGGGAAGATAGGTAAGTGTTCTTGGAGTTTCTATTCACGCCTTCTTGAATTAATTTCCCCTTCATTGTTTCAGTTAGAGCAATTGTTAATCAATATTGCATTGAAACCAATTTACGGGATCAAAAACTACTTAGGAAAATTTTGTTCCAATGCTTTTTGTAATATTGTAATATTTACTATAAAGCCTATATTTATAGATAACTATCCAATCACTTAACCTAAGCTCGTCGTATAGCTGGATCAAATATAGCTGTTTGACGATATTATTGACTGCCAGACAAAAATGAATCATTTAAAGCCAGCTGTTTAAACTTTCAGATAAATAAGAAGAAAAATTATTAGACTTTCCCGTTAAGTGTACTTTCTCTTTAACAAAATACCTGTACATCTTCAGTCACTCTCAGGTAATTTTAGCGAATTTCCCTATAGGGAAGTTGCTGTTACCCTAGGTGGCACGGTAAGACGGGCCCGGGACCAATATGCAAACAATTATAAATTAAAAAATCCCATGCTATACTCATGGAGAATAAGTAAACTTTTGTAGTTTGCTTGTTTATGGATGTATTTTGATCAAACTTGGCAAATTTCAAAAATTGTATACTAAGCTTTAAATATTTTGCTAAAGAATCACATTATTTTACCCAACCTGTAGCAGCAAACCTAGGTAGGTACTTGTACCTAATGTTATTTAAATAGATTTAATAAAAAATCCAATCAGGTAAATGGAAATTCGCTTAGTCTGCAGGTTTGCTGCAGTGGGGTATATCCTTTGGTTCGCATGGTAGTTCTCCTAACATAGACATGTGACTGAACCGATGCCTGTTTTAAGCCGATTCCTGCACCTTATTTTTGTGGCTTGCCTTTTTTCTCGTCTTCCAAACAAACAAAACCATCGCAAATAGTCACAACAGCTTTATTATCCATAAACACAACTCGACTGTCACAGCATGAGTACTGCGAGGACGGCAAGCATGTTCATGCTTTAAACAAAACATTATTTTGATTATTTAAAATATTGCGAAAGTTATCTTTTAGCAAATCATTCTTTGAAAAATGTATATACAATAATTGGATTTTCAAATACTTACAATGTAATAAATAATTATTATTTTGATTAACAAATCCATTTATAAATACCAAAGTACCCATGAACGTTTGAGAAAACTACAAGTCACGCCCCCCATAAACCATATACTTAAAATGTTCGTCATGACGAGAAACTTTGCGCAAAACTATCCATTATTTCATAAATTGTCCTTTAAGGTCGAAATTCCATTCCAAACGGAACTTTCCATATACCTAATGTTAAAAATACTTCAGCTGTATTTGTACGTTATTCTTAACCAATCAATAGTTTTATCAATACTTATGAAGTCAAACTGGGTGAAGCCCGTGGGTTACAGCTAGTTCCACTAAATATAATATCTTTAGTGAAATGTACTTTATTTTTTACGACGGCTACAATATCTATGCAATATTAATTCAACAGTTGATGTAATGATTTGACTTAATAGTCCAATTTATTTCAAATCAGTTATTTAGTTGATTTGCATGCGACTCTTTAATAAATTTGGGATTGATGAATAAGGACGATAATCACAAATTTAAAAATATAGATCTTTATTCACTCGGTGACATTTTGTAGTTATATACAATAAAAAATTACAAAAATATTTTTTTAGTTATTCATTTATCAGGTGTGAACAGTAATGCCTTAAAGCCTATAATATTGAGGATCACAGTTTCCACATTTAAGTACAATACTTAAAAATATATAAATCTATTTATTGATCTTTTGTCCTGCAAGGTATTTTTAATGTACAAGTTATTCTTATCAGGAATTTCTTCAAAAATAATTCACAAAATAAGAATTGGAATAAAAATATTTTAAATTTAATAACCAAGAAGAAAATTTATGTGCAGTTAGAATTTGTTGTAAGCACATGTATGAATTGAAACTAAAAAGTAAAATAAATTAAAATATTAAACAATAATAAACAACTATAACAAAAGTAACTAAACACAATTAAACACTAGATAAAGAGACATTTTACACAAAGTACAAAAGTATATAGATACAAAGATAAAAAATAATTTTTAAATAAGATCAGAACCTGGACAGACGAAGAAATTTAAGACTAAGAATGATTATTTATGTATTTACTTTCATGGACAAAAGACATTTTTACACTTCAATAAGTCTATTTTCCAGTTGCATTTTAACATTTGAAGTTATTTTGTACATATCCACCTTAAACACACATTTTCTTCAAGTACAATATTTGTATATTTTACACTACAGTAAAATTTGTCTTCGCAATACTACTATTTACTTATATTTACAAAATCTTAAAGCTAGTGACTATTATAATGACTTAGCAGCGTTCCTAGCTGGGAGATCACAGATTTGGGTACAACGTGAAAACATAAGTACAATATAAAGATAGCACTGAAAAATTGAAATTTTACTTATAGCCTACTCTTCTCAGATTCTGTGAAGCAGTATCGTTACAAGTTAACCAGAATGAAATAGGTTATGCAAAGGAAAATGCATTTAGATTCAACACAATTTGACACAATCGTTGGTTTCTGTTTGTTCCTTTTCAATTGCCATCTCCGGAGTAATATCAAGAGTTGATTTTTAATACAAAACGTCGTTTGCACCAGTTGATCTATAAAATATTATCTGATATAAGTATTCATCAAATTTAGATTACCTCGACCTTGGTGCTGTGTATCTTAACATTTCTTTCAGTGCTACCTTTATCGAATACATCTATTTTTGGGCATAGACAATAGATACATTAACGTGAAGTGTACATCTCTTTGACATTGTAAAAGTTGTACCATAGGTAACTTCTTGTGAGCTAGAATTCGAGGAAGGCGGGTATGAAAAAGGTTGAACATTTTATATAGTGCACTGACATTAATAAAGTTTTATGTCCTACCATAGATGAAGTAATAGTTATTATTTCATCAATGGTGTTTCGTAGAATTACGAACTAGTTGGCAAAACTCTAAAACCTTATTTCTGTGACACTAATCTTTGCAAAGTGCAAAACTCTTCGTTAGTGATAAAAACCTAAACTATTATTACTCTGGGTGGATTTTAGCCTAATGGAAATTCGGTACATTTCTGAATGCGGTTGAAACTACATCCATATATCAATTTTGGAATACATATCCTATTTTAGAAGCCTACCTCACAAAAATTGGTACTAGTCCATGGCACTTAAAGTTAAGTATCTATAGTCAATGTTTTGTTTCACAGGGTCTAGTAGGCAACCTCTGCACCCCACGGTCGGTAAGGCTTGGACACAGGCGAGTTGTTCTGTTGGTACGAGTGTTGTTGAGGATGATTATAGCTAGGAGGTGCAGGTGCAGGTGCAGGGTAGTGGTGTGGGGGATGGTGGGGATGCTGAGGGTACTGATGGTACCCCGACACAGTCGTGAGAGGGGTCAGCGCCGACGTGGAGGTAGAGGAAGTCGTAGACGACGCTGGAGGTGCAGACTCGCAAGAACCAGTCTCGAAGGAGGAGTTGGCGGAAGACGAGTGTGAGGTATCCAACGGGTAGGTTGGCGGTCCTGGAGCGGAACCTGGGTACCAAGGAGCCTGTTTGGAGGCTAGTTCTCTCTGTGCTGCGAAACACTGCAGGTGAGACATTAGCCTCAACCTCAGGGGGTCTTGGATGTCCAAACCTTCCACGGTGACCAAGTATCGTGCTACTTCCGCCGCACACTCTCGGAACCCGATGTTGTGGTAGTCCATGGCGAACTTGGACGGGTCGTAGGCGAGGGCGTCCATACCTGGAGACATAGGGGAGGTTAGAACATCAAATAGGGCAAAGAATAGTAACAACAGTATCACTGATAGGTTACTGCACATAACGTATTGAAATTATCAATAAATATATTAAAATTCGAAAACACACTTTTTTGTTTGATTAATCACTATCAATTATTTCTAACAAGTTGGGGAAAAATATTGAGGGTATTATGTGTCAACGTGGGTGTGGGGACCACAAGGTGATTATATTAAAAGCTGTAGCTAATCTTTTATTTAATTAGTGGTAAATTGACCAACCTTATAAATTATACCCTTAGCAATGTGGGATTGCCCCTGACCATAAGTGTTTAACCTGACGTTCAGAGACACTCCCATATTGCTAAAGGTATAGTGCGCACTTCAAAGTGACAGAGGGCTTCAAATAAAAAAAATAAATATAAATGTTGACCCTTGCAAAGAAACGTATTTATATTTTATAAGGAAGAAGAAGTTTTTAAAATGGAGTTTTATCGATACAATCAAAGTTTAAAGTCAATGATTTTTAAAAACTCGAAAAAGAATAAAAATAGTTTACTTGAATTGTTTTCAATAAAGTGCAAGAAATACCTGCCTAATACAGTTATATTTGGTATCACTATTATTGCTTAAAAATATTCACAATTTGTATACATCAAAGAAGATTAATTTGATAATGAATAGCTCATACAAAATGTAATAATAAACTACATTAATTTAGTTTACTGAATAAACTAATTACAGAAACATAAAAAGTGCAAATTTCAATTTTAATAATGTCACAATTCCACTCAAAGCGACTTGTATTTGGAAATGCAAACAAGAGTTAATTATTCAGTCAGCGCGAGGATTGACGTCATGGTGGTATCAGCTGGTTGATTGTTGATAAAGGACAGGTGTTGCTACCTATCGTGGGAAACTCGGACTATCGCCCGCGTAGTACACAGGCTCGCCGCTAGAGTCGCACGGTCGAACAGCTGTTTGATTGTTGTCGATGCGCATCATACAACCGTGGAGAAGTTTACGACATTGCTACTTCATTATTAATTATTTTCTGGAAGTTGATCAGTTCCAAGATAATATACATAGAATAATATAAGTTTATCTATTTAGTAAACTACATCTATGTTTTTCGTACATTCTAAATTTATCTTTTAAATAAACATTCATGGTACTGTAACCGTATTAATAGTCAACCTTGATCAGTTTACATGTATTATTTATTTTATCCTCTTATTAGTGTTGCTGTATTCTAAAAAACTCACGTGTTCTATATACAGTTTATTTAAGAACCTCATATTTTTTAGGTTTATTAATTTGGTTAAAACACTTATTTCCAACAGACGGTTCGGTGATGTAAAATGTGTCCAAAGAAAATATGTTAAAAATGAAGTACACTTAAAAGAATTTGGAATTTTAATAATCAAATTTTTAAAGTTATTATTTTATGACTATCTCAATGGAAATGTTTTGTTTTTTTTCAGTAGAAACTCACATATATCACATGAGTTCATATGTGACCTCTCTTCGTTGATTTTTATAGGACCAACAATTATTCAGTTCAATTCAAGCAAAACAGATCAATCTTTATATAGCTTTTAGCTTTATATAGCTCATAGGCTCATTAATCATACGATTTCCCTATTCATATTCCTTCTCAAACCAGACGGAAAATTCACTCCAGTCCGATTCAATAGCAATTGGCATCAATAAAGTGACACGGCACCAATTAAATAGGCCAAACAACATAAAGCCCTCTGGGCCGGGGTGAGTGGGGAGGGGGCACAACCCGTGGGAACACTGCACCCCTAGCGCTCTCGTGTTATCAAGAGGGGTGGGGGATGGTATCAGTGGAACCAGAGGTAAACTGTTCTGTGGCAATCAGTAGTATACAGATCTTTACGTAAAAAAATAAAATAGCTATAAAATTGGTAAATTACAACTCTACTGCTGTTTTGGTGTATCATTTGTTTTTATTGTTTTTTTCGTATTTTGTGGAAGTGGGGACTTTGAGGTGGATAGAGCTGCCGTGTTTAAATTTTTAGGGGGACATCATTATTTGTTATTTTTGTTTTAAATTTACAATTTACGTATTTAAAGAAGAGTTGTATTGGTTTTGTACTATAAGTTTAAAGTTTTGATAAGCTGTTGTTTTTAGTTACTCAAATTAAAAGCATAATCTACTCCGAGGAACTATAAACATTTATTATATTGAAACTTATTGATTATCTTATAGGCCTACAGAATTGATTTATCTTACAGTGGTACGCTGGCGGTACGTTTTCAGTAAGCACATCAAGCCTTTGGAGGGATTTGAACTCGATCCAGACTGAAATCCCTAGTAACCACTTGATAGTTAATAAAAAAATGCTTGTTTATCCAATTTAATTGTAAATAAGTTACTGTGTTTATCAGCGTCTCATTCCAGAAAATTACTAATTTTATATTAGAATTTAACAAAATATAAAAAAATAAGTGACAATATATTTTTTCTAACACAAGCACAGACTTCTGCGTAAAAAGTCCATACACTAATCGAAATTAGTAAATTACGAAAACTGTTGATTTTAGACTTAATGGACAGGGTCCGGGCTGTGGTGGGGGGGGGGCGGGGGGTTACAGTCAGGTGGAAGTGTGGGAAAGGAAGACCGTGTCAGATGTCAGACGGTCGCGAATTACGGGATACAATCAACAGGTGGTGTGTTACTGAGCTGAGCCCCATCCCTACACTGGGCTACTGTGGCGAGGCCTCATCCTTTGGGAGACCTTATGACCGTTCAAGAAGTAATATATTATTGTTTAACAATTAATTTTGTATGAGTAGTAAATATATGTGTGGGTTTTCCAAAACGTCTTACTTCCCTTTATGAAATTTTTTACTTGGGCTCCAAAATAAATGTTGTTTTAATGTAAGTAAATAAAAATTAGTTTCTTTTAAATAAAAGGAAGGAGTTATGAAAATGGTTCCGGATTTTGAATACAATCAGTACACACGGGAACTGAACAAATATTAAGTTACATTATGAAATAGTTAACTTGTAGGTATAATTAAATGCAGGAAAAAATTCGACGACATATAAAATTTAGTTAATTATTAAGCCATAATCTAAAATCTTAACTCAAAAGGGAGTTTTTGGTATCAATTACACCATATTAAAATCTTGTAGTTGCAGCCTCATTTATTTAACTTAAATTTGATTTCTGTAAAGGGCATTATCAAGTAAGACCAATTTTACAATGTATCTGGACAATTTTACATTTTGGATTCTCAGCAAACACTTTTGGAGAGGTACGGCAAACACTATGAATTTACTAGAGACCCTATATTGTTACATGGGACAATATTATTTGACGTCAACTTGAATTCACTTTTTATATCATTGTCGTTTATAACTATAATTTCTTTTGAGACAGTGACGCACACTACTTTTACAATCAAAATATCCACTGACCTTTAGCATGCAGCATCTTGAGGTGGTCCACGGTCATCTGAAGTATCTCAGCCTTCTCCAGCTTGGCTGAGCCCTGTTTCTCAAAGGCTGAAGGTACGAGCCTCCGCAGCTCCGAGAGCGAGGTGTTGATGCGGTCTCTGCGCCGTTTCTCTATGATACCTCTGCGCTTCTTCCTGGATAACATCTGGCAGCTGTCGGGGTCTCCGGGGGACGAGCATCTAGAGAAGAGAGCGATGTTTCAGGAAAAAATTGTCTTGGATTTTAGTAGTTTGTTTGAGATAAAACAGTGTTTGAGTTTTCAGATACTAGAAACAAAATCTAGAATATAGACTCCTCGTAAAAGTAGATGATCAAATTTTGGCTTTTGGGATGTGACCACGTAGTTGAATTGGTGAAAATATTGGGTGACGTTTTGGATGCATTGCAGAAATCCATTAATAGTGTATTGCTTTTACAAATTAATGCTACTTGAAACTTCTGCCAGTGTTTTCACCCAAGTCAAATATGCAGTATTTTTTCCGAAAAAGACGGATTTGGAAGATACAATGTCATTGGCTGACTTAATTGGGTTTACAAGTATCCTTCCATGATAAAATAGTAAAACTTACGTTAAACCTTGTTTTTCATAACGTCTTATAACAACATAGCGAACAGTAAAAACTAGTCAAAAAACTTTACCTCTGTAAACAGTTTGTTTATTAACTAATAGATTTAGATCGTGCTTTGTGACAAGTTGAGAACACAAATTTTAAAATAGTGGTTTTACTCTTTTTCGCAGAATTACTCTTGGAAATATTGTATTTCATATGTCATCGTTGTCCATTTGTATTCATCAATGACACCGTTATAGAATAAGTTAACTCATTATTTAGTTTTACAATACATTATCGATTTTATTCCGCCAGCAGTGTAAAAGATAATTAATTTGAAAGATTGAAAACAAGATTTAAACGTTGTAGTTCTTTACAATGTCCATTGTCAAAAATTATCGAAACAACCCTTATACGATAAACAGGGTGACTTTTAAAGCCATAGGGGCAGGTCCCTCAGATATGTCAAGATCGAAATTGAACTGTGCACCAACAGTAAATATAACAATTTGCAAAGAAACTTATTTATAGAAAATTTGATTCAACTTTGCAACTTTAAAAATAGGGGAATACTGTTCTAATAAATATCAAAATGTAGATTAAATTACTAAGTACTTACTGATCTTTCGATCCCTCCTCAGAAAACTCGTCTCCGTCATCACTGTCGCTCATGGGCCTCTTGGCGGCCAAGGGGGGCCTCGGCGGCGGGGCCCAGGGTGCCGAGTAGCCCCAGTGTGGTGGCGCGGGGGGCTCGGACGGTACAGGGGGCTGTTCCCCCCCTCGCGGCACTACCACTCTCCACATGTTACACGACGCAAGGCAGGCACGGTTCTGACGCGTGTCGGCGGCCGTCGCGGCGACGTCGCTGCTAGGGGTGGGGGTGCGTTGTACAAAGCCGCTACCCTCATTGGTTCACGCTCCCCATTGTTGCGGCGTGTGTCCCCTCCCCCTGTGATCTTGCGTCGTCTAATATGATCCAGGTTTCCTTCCTTGACCTACCTTACGCCTTACACGCGACCCAAGGTCGTTCCTAAATTGACGTAAAAGTGGAAAGACGACAGTTCACAACCCTCTTGTTTGGAGGAAAAATGGAGATTTTTGATTGGAAATAAGAGTTTTTGTTTTGTTTTATAAACATGTTGGGGTAGTTTAAAATTGTAACTGTATACCTGTATACATTAATAAATTTAAGCATAGATATTTGGGAAACTTCGTTAAAACTCTTCGGCGGTTTTAGCAAATGGGTTATACACGGGGTTAAACCTCTGTGTTTCAATCAGAAAATTGAAATTGGAGTTAGATAAATTTTCGATTTGAAATGTTGTAACATACTACTAGTATGGACTCGGATTAACTAAAGAAAATTCCAAGATTAGTTCCCTTTTGCTTATGTAAAGGGGGTTTCATTAATATTTGTTTCTTGTTCTCTTAAACCAGCTACGAAACTATTTTAATTTAATATAATGGTGAAAGTCACTCCCAGATAATATACTTAAGTATTATTAATCCATGGTTTTACTTACCACAAAACTACTTAGGTACTTGCCTATATGTCAGGCAACCTATAGGTGAGGCAACCTATCGGTCAGGTAACCTATCGGTCAGGCAACCTATCGGTCAGGCAACCTATCGGTCAGGCAACCTATCGGTCAGGCAACCTTTAGGTCAGGCAACCTATCGGTCAGGCAGCCTATCGGTCAGGCAACCTATCGGTCAGGCAACCTATCGGTCAGGCAACCTATCGGTCAGGCAACCTCGGTAGGCTTACCTTAACTTATCGAGGCCCAATCTGGACAATGGCCTTTTCGTGGAGTTGTGTATTTATTTTTCTGATAGTGCAAAATTTCACTATCTTGGAAAAAATACGTCTAGCTGAAGCTGAAGCAAGAAGACACATGGCGAACTTCTTCAGTTCAGTCATTGGTATGCCATACTCCCTTGCTTAGTCTATGGTTTAGTGCAGGATAGCATTTGGCTGGTGATTAACGTCCATTTTAGCCAAATCCGGAATTTTATCTGTAATGGACACTTGTTTCGAATACAAAGTGTTCGCGGACCAAATCCGGACGTCTGGCTACATGGTGAAATTCGCAAAGATCAAGAGTTTTAACTTTAGTTTGCTTTACAATGATTACCAATACTACCTCATGAATTGGCTCATTGAAATTCTTACATCATGAACAGTGTAGTTCTTGCATGGTTTTAAATATTGTATTTTTATCCTAGTGCCATTAATACACTTGACAAGAGTGACTTAAGATTAGTAAAAACATTATGCAACGTGTAGATAAAATTATACAATCACGGGCACTATATTTATTGCCGACGTTATAATTTAAAACATTTAAACCCATCAATCATTTCACAATGTTGCCACAGACTGTAGTTTATAATACTAACTCTTGTGATATATTACAGTCTTAATATATACTTTAAAATGCATTTAAATACATCTAAAACATGCAGTAAGTGTTAAAGAAAATGTATAATACATTGACAGGATTATGATGAACCAACATTTGAATGTTCTCAAAGGTACAAGAACAAATCTCGATCGTCTTTATAAAAAAAAATCTTTTTTTTGTTGAAGAAAAATGATAAAGCTATACAAATCAGTCAAAATGTTACATATTTTTGCATTACACCTATAATTCAATAAGTTAATACTTTTTGTACTCCCTACATAACTTTTTAAATATCAAAATACAAGATTGTAAGTTTCGATTTTTTTCAGTATTGGAACAATTTCAGTGGATGGTAGCTATAACTTACTCTTGTGTGATGTTACCTCCAGTGTTCAGTATTGATGCCAATGTGAAAGGTTCTATGAATTCATCTACTTAAATGTGTTAGGCTATAATTAACTAATGTAAATGCCAAAGAATAACTTTTTCCTAAAACTCGGCATTGTAAGTTGTGTAGTGACAATTTCTTCACATGAACAGTGTGAAGATGAATGAATGAATGAATGAATTATGAATTTATTCCACCACATATATAAAATTACACAACCAAATGTACAAAAGAAAAAAAAGGGTTTCATGCAAAAATAAACTAATTAACTATAACTAATTAACTATATACATGTGTCCTGGAATTAGCAGACATAGGCTGTGCCTGTGCGTCTGCTAAGTTGCTATAAAGATTGAATGAAGTTAAGTGGTGCAATTTAGTTTTATTATTTTGTATAAGTGAAAAGTATATTTATGATAAATATGATAGCAGAGAGATAATATCCTTATGTTGTTCACTTTTGTAAATAACGTGTGGTGGTTTCCAAGCGAATCAATTTGAAGATGTTTTATAGATCTAGAATGTGTTTCCTGTTTCCCTTTAAGAATACTCTATATATTGGGAATCATATAAAGAGACTCCCTATTTACCCTTGTTCCCCGTAATATATTTCACTAAATAACTGAATATTTCAGCACGTTGTATTTAGATGTAGGTAAATGAACACACAAACGTAAAATTGTGTGTGTTTTGAACGTCCTTGGGAACATTGTTTTTTTTTTTTTTTTTTAAAATGTTGTCCAAACCGTTACAGATTTTAAATTTTTTAAACTGATTTTTTACAGAATTCGGTACAGAATCTTTTTACTACTCTTTTCGTGTAGACATTATTACCAAAATATCAACCAAGGGCTAGTGTCGCACTCAATTTCAAGCTCATCAATTACCAAAAATAGCAACAACACCGAGACCAATATAGACACCGAATAAATTATCATGCGATCGATTATCGCGCCTGATGCAATCTTGGGTGACGTTACAGGCTTCACTCTCCTCACTTACCCAAGCTACTTGTGAGCTTCACTCTGTATGAAGTGATAGTCTCGTGTTGTTCAGCCTCCGTAGTCATGTATTAGTTTTCGCCACGATGTTGTCCACACGCGCGTTATATTCCTGTAGAAGATATGATAGCTCACCGGACCGGCCGGCGACAAGTAAGCCCCTTCAGATAAGTTGTGTAATACTTGTTTTTATTATTTGTTTAGTTCGGTGAACATAGTTTTAAGTAAAACGCGTTCTATATCCTTTAGAGGTAGCATATTTAGTCAACGATATGTTAATTGGTGTACTTATGTTGTTGTATGTTGGTGATATTTTTAGGGGCGTTCAAAATCCTGGATGTTTGAAATTCAAAATATTTGTATACACTACTATTTGAAACTCAATAGCATGTGGGTTCAAGACCAACTCTAAAGACACTAACTTGAAGACTTGGAAGCTATTAAAGATTTAAATACTTTAATACTTTACTTTAATACTTTGCTATGAAATTGCGACCACACAAAGTAGGTATTTTAAGCCAAGTATGAATGGGGATGAGTGTAGGATGGGTGGCGCGATCTTGTAGTCTTGTTAGTGACTGACCGATATATTTAACGAATATAATATTTACGATATATAATATTTACGAATTGGTCTAATTATCAGGATAGAACTGCGGATAATCGTAGTACTCACTCGTGCGGACGTTCATAGTGTTTCCCAACTCATATCCTATACTTAAATACTACATATAGTATTCTACGAAGTGCTATTTTGGTTTTATTGTGTACATTTTTAGAGCAGAGGTATCAGGATCCTAAATGAATTGGGGTTAAATTTACTTTATTAGGCAAAGGTATTTGATATTGTGTAGAATTATACTAGACACAGATGGAACTTGTGGGCTTTAGCTTCCAGCTGAATATTGATTAAATTATATAAAATGGTTAAAAGAGTTAAAGTATTTCCAAACCATCAAAATAAGTATTCGATAAATTTAATATTTCATAGTGTAAAACATGCTGTATTGACTGATTTCCTTTACTCGTGACCTTGACTTATATCTCTAGTATCAATAGGTAGACAATACAAATACTTATGGAAACAGGGATTTAATGCAGAACATTGGAATCCGAAAAGGCCAGCAATCCATAGTGTGAGCTGATTCTTAATATCTTGTAAATTTCAAACAATGGATTTTTATGTTGCATTTTTCCACAAAATGTCCAAATACTAAATAAAACATTTTTCCATAACTACTGCTTGATCTTTACCCGGTGGTTTTTTAAACTAAACGGGTTTAACGTACGGATTTTTTATAGTATTATAGTTTAAATTTCGTTCGCACTGACAATATGTAAGTCGGTACAGTGCACAGTATGTAGATTTAATTTTAAACTTTAATTGAAAATATTTACAGGGTATACAATTTTAATTCGATCTGTAAATAAGTATTACTATACTTATGAATGACAGTTAAAACTATCAAGTATGAAATCAAATTTAGCCTATAATATCCTGAAATATTCGGAGAATAGAATTTTAATCACATTTTATGCCTGTTAGGAATTCCGTAGTTTCAAAAGACGAGGTAATGAAACTATCCATTGTATAAAAATAATGTTACTTGAAAACGTATAAGATTAATTGAATTGTACATGCAACCAACGCAAATAGTAACAATCCCTCAATACAAAATCATCAAATGTCTGCGCATATTCAAAACATAAATTGGATTCTTTTCTGAGTTATGTAAAGGTTATCTAAAAGAGATAAAACTCTGAACAATATTTTAAACACAATGTTATACATTGCAAATACGGCTTACGTAATACCGGTATCCCAATAGGGCAAATACAGAATATTGGAACTCACGCAATAACTCATTTTTAGAATAAGATCATTTTAGTTGTTTTTCTCTATTTACTCTGAAAACAAACCTTTACGTATGAAGCTACTTAATTTGATATGGATGAGATTAATTTTAATACAAAATAAAAAAATAATTAATTGTTTCACACAATTTATTAGGAAAAATATTTTAATAGCCAAGAAATGATTGTTTTTGCCAATAGGTATATATTTTGTAAATAGCTTAATGTGGTGGATGTCGAACTTCTTCTTCTCCAAAAGCGTGTGCCAACCAAATATGTCCAGCACTCTAAAACTTTGACATCACAATTTTTGCCTAAGATACGAGTAGGGTAAATGCTACAGTTATTGGCACCTTAACGGTAAGCTTCGGAGAAATCTACCACAGCTCCTTTGCAATACTGTTTTTAATATCTACGTTTTTTTAATCATGTAGCAGAATGTACTGAGAATACTGGGATGTATAAAGAAAATATATATATCATTACTTAAGTTTATTAAAAAATGAAAATGTTAAAAAATACAAAAACCATAGTTATTGGCACCATCAACCATAGCTATTGTCACATCTTGGCACAGTTATACAGGGTGTTCATTTGAAAACTGTCCATATCTGTTGTGTACAAAGGTAAGGCGTTTAACACTTGTTCGTTCTCATTTCTCCCTAATTTGGACATGCCGAATCCAATACAATTATTTTCAATTTTGAAAAAGTCCCCAAAAGGGCCCAATTTGGGGGGTAGGGGTGTTTTTTGAGATATTTTAAAATGTAAACATGGGATGTGTGATACATCAATTTAAAGGTCTAATCAGCCAGATCATTTTGGTGCAAACAAAATTTAATTATGCTTAACCGTATTTACAGGGTGGGTCAAAACGTTTTAAAAAAGGACTTTAAAACGGAACACTTTTCTCAGGAACGAACTGGCAACCTATACCTAGGCGAACACTATATCAAACCCCCATGCTTGTCTGTGGCTAGATCCACAGAGATACCCAGTTCATTAAAAACCCCCTGAGCCAAAATCAATACGAATCATGCAGATTCTAACAAGAACTTGCATATCTTGTAATGCACCACCACGAAAAATCTCCGCACGATTATAAACCAGCGAACACAGAATCCGTTACCCAAACAGTAAATTGACTCGGAAAGTGACCGCAAGATCCAGTTCTAGATCTAGTCCCAGTCGGAAGTCGGAAGTGAGGGAAGGTGGTGCAGTGGCGGGAGAGGGGTTAGTGCCGCTTGGAGGGTGAGTTCGTGGGAACACGCGGCGACCTAGACTCACACGGGTGACGTCAGCCACGGCACACGTCACTACCTGAGTTGCCACAAAAACTGTAATGTTTACAAGTCCGACACGAGCCGAACACGCGACTTTGATTAAACATAAACAATGTGGGAACAATTAGTTTTGAATCAAGCATTTCAGTACATGATGCAACCAAAATCAGTTCTTTTAAAGTGCAGTTTTCAATACATTTTTATGTTAACTCCTCGATTAACATTTTAAATGTTGGCAATACAGTAGTTGAGTATTGTGATCCCCTTACAATCGAAAGGTTTCCTGATTGGTCCTGAGAAAAGTCAGTAGCTTTTTGATGTTGCGGAACTGCAACAGCTGCCTGATCTAGGCTTGTAATAAATTAACCTGATGAATAAAACAGCTGATCTTAGTGTTTATCTGGGTTTTCATAGGCGCGGAATCGGCGAGCGGAGAGAGGAACGCGGAGAGCGGACTCCACTTGTCTTAGGCAATTGGCCACATACAGATTGGCCAATGGTTTAAGGGTCGTTTCTAACATACAGATTGACCAAAGGTCCTAATGAGCAGGGACAAAAAATGAGGGAGGAGCTTACAGCAGCGATGTCCCATGTGGGGGAGGAGCTTGTCTATTCAAGTCAAGTATTTGTTAACTTTTTATAATCTTACCAGTCACAGAGGTGGCCAAACTCAACAGACGAATTTTACTTTTTAAAACACTAAGTTTTATGTAAGCTGTTAAGTGAACAAAGGTTTTTACATTCAACTGTAGTTTAAACAAAACAGTGCGGTATTCTAAAGCAAATAATAGGCTATAAAATCTAACTAATTGCTTATAAACTCAATATCAATTTTTTGTCAAGTACACAAAGTACATTTTTTGGGAGGTCGAGATGGTTACGAAATTGTTAGTTTGTTTGACCTAGTTATAGCAATTAAGATAATGTTACCATTTAAAAGTCCTGAAGTGTTCTTTCAAGATTCAAAGCATAAGCATTCTCGTTTTTATGTGTATACACATTGTTTGAAAATTACCTTTAATATCTGTCTTAGTATTTCGCACACGATGTTCATTTTTAAGTTCACAAAACCGATCTATCAATATTCATTATAGGAGTAGTATTTTAACTAAAGTTAAAAAAAGGAAAAAGATATTCCATTTGAAATAACCCGAACAAAATGTTCTACCACAGAGTGTCAAAATCTATTCACTTATTCAACATTTAACTAAACCAAAAATTAAAATTCTAAACTTCAAATAATTCTAAACATTTTGCCTTAAAATCCTCAAATAAATAATAATTTGTTATTAAATTACTTATTCAGTCAGCTACATTTTCAGTTGCCGTTAAAAGAAAATAATAACTCCAAATTGCATTTATCAAAGTTATATATTTGTTAATAATTAAGTATTTTTGTGTGCAGCAAATCGACACCTAAATTTTCCTACAGTCACCTGACAAAGTTGGCTTCCTTGTACTGTTTGTAGTACATAAAGATGCTAATTGCTGCATATTTATACTTTGTCGCACGGTTTATACTTTGTCGTACATGAGGATTTCAACCAAACAACACAAAATAGCGTGATTTTATTATGCACGTAATCCGTGTACGCTTGGAAATACGTTGGCAACACTTAAAGATAATAATACTATGATCAGCTGATTGACTATTATAACTACGATTTAACCTGTCATTTCGTGTTTGTAGTTTATGTTCTATTTTCGTTCAACGCTTCGTTTGAACAGGACTTGAATTGTAGTATTTGAAAGATGAATTATAAGTGGGCCTAACATGTTTAACAACAATGAACTCCGTAAAAGTAATTGTGAATATAATGGTAGATAGAAATATCAGAAACTGAAAACATGTTTCATTAAACCTGTCACCTGAAAAATCAAGAAAGAAGTATGAACGAGCATACGAACTGTTTTCTTCTTGCCGCGTAAGTAAGAAAACTACAAAACTCTCAGAATAGTTATTTGTGTAACTAGTGGTGAAAGTGGCACTTTGCTGCACACGAGAGCAATGTTTACGCACGAGCCGCAGGCTCGTGCGGAATGATCTCGAGTGCAGCAAAGGCCCTTTTCACTCGTATTACACATTATATTTTTTCTACAGTCACTATAAAGCATATAAATAATTAGTCTTTCAAACACTACACAACACGTACGTTTTTAGCTTCAGCTGGCAACACAAATGGCCCTAGAGAAAGCAGTACCCGCGGTCCGTATCACTCCGCTATTTTTCCTCGGCAAGAAATGTGCTCCGCGTTTTGAGAATATAGTTCCGTATGTTTTTGTAATTTGAAGTGGTTTCCGCGCCTAAAAAAATGCTTTAAAGGTTTTTTCTTGTTTATTAAGATCGTAGGAATGTTTTAAAAAAGTTTAGGCCTAAAAGAAAAGTCCAGAAAGTTCAGAAATACCGAAACTATAAACACGAAATGACAGGTTAAATCGTAGTTATAATAGTCAATCAGCTGCTCATAGTATTATTTTCTTTAAGTGTTGCCAACCTATTTCCAAGCGTTCACGGATTACGTGCATAATAGAACCACGCTGTTTTGTGTTGTTTCGTTGGAATCCTGATGTGCGGCAAAGTATAAACCGTACGACAAAGTATAAACCGTACGGCAAAGTATAAATTTGCAGCAATTACAGTTGCAGCTTTCTGGACTATAATCAGTACAAGGAAGCCAACTTTGTCGGGTGACTGTAGGAAAAATGTTTTTCCTACAGTCACCCGACAAAGTTGGCTTCCCTGTACTGTTTATAGTACAGAAAGCTGATAATTGCTGCATATTTATACTTTGCCGTACGGTTTATACTTTGCCGCACGGTTTATACTTTGCCGCACATCAGGATTCCAACCAAACAACACAAAACAGCGTGGTTTTATTATGCACGTAATCCGTGTACGCTTGGAAATAGGTTGGCAACACTTAAAGATAATAATACTATGAACAGCTGATTGACTATTATAACTACGATTTAACCTGTCATTTCGTGTTTATAGTTTTGGTATTTCTGAACTTTCTGGACTTTTCTTTTAAACGTTTTTAAAACATTCCTACGGTCTTAATAAACAAGAAAATACCTTTAAAGCATTTTTTTTAGGCGCGGAAACCACTTCAAATTACAAAAACATACGGAACTATATTCTCAAAAGACGGAGCACATTTCTTGCCGAGGAAAAATAGCGGAGTGATACGGACCACGGGTACTACTTTCTTCAGGGCACCATTTGTGTAATTGTGTTGCTAGCTGAACCTAAAAACGTGTTGTATAGTGTTTGAAAGACTAATTATTTATGTTTTATAGTGACTGTAGGAAAAATATAATGTGTAACACGAGTGAAAAAGGCCTTTGCTGCACTCGAGATCATTCCGCACTCGCCTGCGGCTCGTGCGTAAACATTGCTCTCGTGTGCAGCAAAGTGCCACTTTCACCACTAGTTACACAAATAACTATTATTGCCATATTTTGGAGAAGAATCTACTTGTTTATTATGTGTTTATTCTGATTATTACTGTTTATACTTGTACTCTGGAAAATAAGTAACACTTAAAGATATTACGACTACAATCAGCTGGTGCAGTATTTCACATTCCGTTCATGGCTTGGGTTTAACATAACCTAAAAACGTGTTGTATAGTGTTTGAAAGACTAATTATTTATATCATGCTTTATAGTGAATATAGGAAAAATGTATAACATATGTATAAAATGTATAGGAAATATGTATATATAATAAGGAGAAATGTGTAACACGAGTGCAAAAGGCCTTTGCTTCACTCGAGATCATTCTTGTGGAGTCACTCGCCTGCGGTTCGTGCGTAAGCATTGCTCTCGTGTGCAGCAAAGTGCCATTATGCTCACTTGTTACACAAATAACTATTTCGTAGGTATATTGGATCTAATTTAAAGCTCTTAATTTAAAGCTAGATGTGCCTTTTGCGCGTTTATATGACATCTCGTGAAAGCATATAAGCTCGTCATATTCGCTTTTAAAATTGCATAGTTTGTGCTGAATTCTATTGTCAATCATCTGAACTTTTACAAGTTTACAATAAAATTTTGTTTACATCAAAACATATGTCGATAGTACAATTTTGTTTACATCCATGCGAAAATGGTGTTATCTGTAAGTCGGTGATGTTTAAGTTAAATCAAGAAAATTTTGTATTATTTTTGTACAAAATGTAATTAAGAAAATGGTTTGCGTTAGATTTTGTGTTTTCATAGTATGTATGTGTCATTAGTAGGCTACCCTATTATTAATCTTTCTAAGTTACCTTGAAGAGATCGCGTACGCTATGAAAATAATATAGATATGATGAGACATCATGTTTTTACCCTTATCAACTACAATATATCGTAGTACTAAAAACTAATATTGTGAAATTTTGTGAGTTTGTTTATTTGTTTGTATGTTTGTTTGTTTGATATCCAATCACGCATTAACTTCTGGTCGGATCGCGTTGAAATTTGGTATGAAGATAGCTCACATTCCCGATTAACATATCAAAGACATATTCTTATCCCAAAAATCATTTCGGGCTCTGCCCCAATGGCTCGCTTTTCACATCGTAAAAATTGCAGAATTGCTGTTTTAGCGAATTTACCAATAAGCTATTATTGTAAACTTATCGGATTTAAAATGCATATCGTATAGGCCTATGATGGAATCAAAACATATTTGGTAACACAACATTTGTTTACAAGATGATTTTTACATTAAAACTGCAAGAAACTTTGTCTTTATATGTGTAAATTAGCTGATCTGAATTGAACACGGTTTTAACTGACTACTGAATTCCCGTACGTAGGACGGGCTAACACCTCGTTCATATTTAAAACGAATTAAAGAATTTTGTCAGCTGTTTCAACTACACAAGTTGGTTCTATGATATTCAATAGCATTAAAGAGGCTACCTCTGTGTCTGGTAAGATTAGAAAACGTTAACAAACACTGTACTTGAATAGACAAGCCCCTCCCCCACATGGGACATCGCTGCTGTAAGCTCCTCCCCCATTTTTTGCCCCTGCTCATTAGGACCTTTGGTCAATCTGTATGTTAGAAAAGACCCTCGAACCATTGGCCAATCTGTACGCGCGCAGGCAATTTAATGTTACTGTTTTCCTAGAAGCGGAGCGGAATGCCATGTTAATTTCAATTCCGCTATCCGCGTTCCTCTCTCCGCTCTCCGCTTTCGCGCCTAGGAAAACCCAGCTTAAGTAGACCCTTCATTCATCGATCAGCTGAAGACAATTTATTGTTGGTTCCGTCCGGCGCTGTCAAGTACGTGTTTTGTTTGCAATTAGTTTCTTGTGTTATTTAGTTATTTAAAATCTAGTTAAACCAAATAATACCCTCGCCACAGCAAACCTGTAGTCTAAGCGAATTTCCATTTACCTGGCTGGATTTCTACTAAAATATTCCCTAAAACGTTTTCTGTGCTAAAAATTATCAGATTTATTTCCTATTTAATTATCATCAATTTTAATGAGTAGGCCTACATTTTACAACAAAAAACACATTTTTACTCTCACTGTTGCAGCAAACCTAAGTACTCGTTAAACTAATTCCATTTGAATAGGGAATGAAAGTGATATAAGGAGACATTTTAGTGTAAATCCAATCAGGCAAATGGAAATTCGCTTAGTCTGCAGGCTAGCTGCAGTGGGGGTATTTTATTCGTATTATTTTAAGGGGTTGTTGAAAATGCATTACTTTTTGGCGAATTCCCCTACAGAGAAGATGGATGGTACCGTCAGAGTCGCCTAGGTAAGACAATGAATGAAGCAACGATGTACTAGTAGTTCAAGTTCGAGTTGTATTATGTATAGCATATCGTTGGGACCAAGCAATGGATGAAGATAGGAAGTTACCTATTCTGTGTTTGCTGGGTAAGACCACATAATAAAAGAGCACAAGAGCTGGGCCATGCATTATAAAAGCGTTCAAACCCCCTATCCGAAACAAAACGAATACATTCAATGCCCTATACCTGTCAAAGATTTTGTTTACCTTAGACAGTTTCTGTATTAGGTTAAAATCCAACAGTCAACTGTTAAATTGGTCTACATCATAACAAGGATTTACCAACATCAATCTAGTTACGACTATTAAAAAATGACGATCCTCAAGAATCAGTGAATAGGTATTGTTACAAAAAACCAAAACTACCGTTACACCTTAAATCGTACATATATAAATGTACGCTTAATTTAGTTGGCTTTGATAATAATCCAAAGCCTGGACTGAAACTAATAAAAAACAATTGTTGAATGGACTGGACGTAAGTAAACAACAAGCAAGAAATTGAGAATGGAGAGTCAAGTTAATTCGGGTAGATTTTGTAAGCTTTTCTGAATAAAATATGAAATACAATTCAACTAGTGTTATTTCTAATTAAAAGTGCTACACTCAGCGTACATGTTCGTTTTACGTTTTAATTTGGATGGTAAATTTATTGTTCTAGTGTGCTTAGTTGCTTATTGATAGGTTAAAACATTTGAAGTTTATATTCCATTGCAGACTATTAAAATGTAATCCAAAACAGTTTTTGGATTTTAATTAAATACATTGGTGTTGTTAAGCGTATGTATTTCAACCCTTCAAAAACGCATGCACGTAATAGCAATAAAGACATTTAAGTCACAATAAAATAAGCAATAATATTTTTCATATTAAAAATTCATTGATTTTAGCGGTGTTTAAAAATATTTTATCTTACCTAATTAATGGGCTATATTATGCGGTCTTAAATAAATATTGTTGTGAGATTTTCAATAAATCCATCTAAACAGTATGTTAACCCTAGGAGTGGCAGACCGACAGAAAATGTCGATTTCAAAATGTGCCGCTGGAGTGGCGAGCGACAGAATATGTCGATTTATGTAAAGTTTTTTTCCGTTGCATGTTAAGCACATTTAAAGTCAAAGAAGTGGTAATATGCGCTTTTCATATTAAAAAGACATTTTGTCCTCAATTGTTCCTTAACTGACCTGCTATGAATCGTCTAGTGCTAATCCGACAAACTATCTATCTATTTACTATCAACTATTTATGACTGGCTGGGTAGCTGAGTGGTTATAGTGCTCGCCTACTAATCAAATGGTCGCCGGTTCGATCCTGAGAAAAGTCAGTAGCTTTTTTATGGTTTGAAACTGGACCCAGCTGTTCCTGATCATTGGGCTTTAAATAAATGATCCTGGCTAATGAAACAGCTGATCTTAGTCAGTAACAAAGCTACACAGGTCATCACACACCATTCTACACTCATCCTTCACTCATATTTGGGTTAAAATACGCACCTAAGTGGCGTCCCCATCTTAATGATTGATATCTATCTAGATTATTTTGCATTTTTCAACTTTAAAATCAATGTACTTATCTCCTAGACGCCCATTGATCTATTTTAATGCGTTCTTTCCATCATCTACCAATCAAATTATCTTCTCGTCCAATCAACACTATTGACTGTAATTCAATGATAACAAAGATGGCTTTCCATCCCCTGATTCGTGGATGGCGGACGCACGGGCAGATTAGGGTCCGGAAGTCACGTGGCAAACGCGTGCCAGGCGTGCCAACTTGTTTGCTCCATATTCAATGCAAATATGTAAGGGATTACTTTATGATGGATTGGTCAAGATCAAATCAAATCAGTTTTGAATCTTCAGGGAATTAAACTAATGCACCCTTCAAAGAACACATATAAAATATTAAGTTCTAAAGCTTGTTTGGTAGTCAAGTGAGCATATTTCAAAAAATTTAAAAAGTATTTTATAGCTTTCTACTGTGAGCATTAAAAAATAAGCTAATCGTACTTTCAAAATGGTTCAATATATCCTCAATATTTAATCATGTCAGTTAACAAATGTTTAAACTTTGACATCATAATCTAATTTTTATAAACTAATTGTGCATATTTTAATCGTGACCAAGAAAGAGTTATTGATGTCATATGAACAAAAACTGTTCCTTAAGCCATTGCCCAATGAGTCTCTTCATCATTAATTTATCAATCTAGCTTAAATCACGATTTCTGATGGATTATCAGCACACAGTTGAAATTTAATACGAGCCTCTCGAGAAGGTTATAAAATAAACATATTAAGGAGCTCTTGTTGTAGAGCTATGTTTTGTTGTACTCATAATGGATTGAGGTTTAAAATCCAAATGTCAAAATTTATGTGACAAAAGCTCTTGGACCATATCGAAATCGAACCATATACAAAAAAATACAAAAGAGCCAATTGCTTTGGCCTGGTCTCAACCATTCGTATATTTTTTCCTCTCACGTTTGCTATTGCCATTTTAACTTGATAATTATTTTATCACATCCGTAGGAATACTCTGTACCTCCAAAAAAGTATTGGGGAAAGCAGAACTTGTAAACTTTACACATTATATTATATTATACACATTATATTATTTGCAGGTTAAGTGTAAGAAAGGGCCATGTGGCCCTAACTTTGCCTGTTGAAATAAAGGATTTTCATTTCATTTTCATTTCATTATATTTAATTCATTAATTCGGTAGTGTGACATAATTAGGACTACGGTACTGGTATATCATGGACGCGAGGAGAAATCTGACTCCTGGATCATGGGGGTATTAATAGAGGTATTTGTAAGAGAATGCCATGTCCTCCTCCAAAAAAAGCTAATGTGCGTAAAACGTATCAAACATCATTGTTCGATTTTTACAAGCCAGAATTATCATTTAAAAAGGTTAAACATATTTTTTTATGTCACAGATAGACCGGTGATCCTCGATCGGTTACAGAGTATGGTCAATTTTAAAATCAGATTTTCTCAGGAGAGTCAGCATCACCACTGCCCCCCCTCACCACAATGGGCTACGTAGGTTGGTTATTTAATCCGAAGGTTTTGTAGTTTTGTAAATTAATTTTACTTTCGAGGTTTATTTCGTTATCCATTAACTGATTAGTATAAAAGCATAGCCTAGAGGAGGTTATGGTAAAAATAATTCTTCTCATTTCTATAAATCGTTAAGATGCCAATCAAGCATGTGGGCTTTCTTAGTTTTTGTTATATATTCAGAGTAACTTTGATGTGGAAAGTATATCAGGATTAAGATATTTAGTATAAATGAAAAATTCAGTTTTTTAGCTGTCATTGCAAAGTTTCCACTACCAATCACTCTTGATAGTATGACTTTCCCTAATACCCACTCTATGGCTAAACACGTGTTTTGCTATTGGTAGCACTGATTTAAAAAGGAAAAAAGAAACATGTGGTGTGGTGACTGGTGAAAGGTGATTTGATTGGTGAATGAATGAATATAGTTTTTTTTGTCAATGTGTGTATGCATGCATGGCAGAAGGATTTATACTTGTGTGTTAGTGCAATTTTCCATTAATATTTTAATTATTATCAATTATGTCTGATCCAAAAATTAAACTCATGGATGAAATTAAAGAGCAGGGAGAAGTTGTGAGAAAATTAAAATCAGCTAAAGCCGATAAAGACAAGGTATTTCATCATTCGTTTATCTTTAATCATAATATAGGTTATGCCACTCAGTCTGATGCAATCTAGCTTGTACATATTTTCTTATATCAAATCAATCTTTGTAATTACTATAGACTAAAATAGAAAATATCAGCTACAGCAGTTTTCTACTAGATGTGGTGTTGTTAAGTCGGTAACATGTTTGTGCTTCAACAAATAGCATTGATGCCAGGGACATCACTATGCTTTGTAAGCATTGTCATTGTAAGCAGACTGTATCAATTTCACATTTTAAGTAAGGAAATTACTTTGTAAACTAAATTTGCATATCTACTAATCTTTTAGCTACATGATTTAATCCTTAGTAACTTAAGTACTCCTTATTGTAGGCTACATAAACTTGACCACACAGTTTCAGTGGGCTACCTTCTATATTTTTTTGTAGATGTTTACACCCATACAATCAACGGTACAACCATGTTTGCATATTCAAATCCTGTATATCCTTCAACGATAACAATGTGCAGTTCAATATAAAAATCATCATAATGTAGCCTAGCCTAATGTAGGTTACTAGGCCTAGAACCTCTGTGCTAGAAATATAATGGAACTGGAGGGAGCACTGATATGGTACTGGTAACTGCTAAAAAATCAAAATGCTGTAACTTGCAACTAGGGGAACCAGCTCATTGGCTCATGGCTTTATACGTAAGTTAGGTACAATCTCACCTTGAAGTTCAAATGTAGGCTACTACTAAGCATACAAAGTTAACGTTATAATAGAGGCCATAAGTTAGGCCTAGGCCTACCCTAGTTGTACAAATGGCGGTTAACGCGACACAATTATCTCATTCATTTCTACCTCAGTTATGTCTCTAACTCAGTGACTAGAACTAAGTTAGTAGCCAAGTTAGTATGGCTCAGGATCTAGCTGAGGACGGTTGGTAAGCGTTAGTATTGTGTCTCTAATACCAGCATACCCTAATTGTGGTGTGGGTTGGTAGTAAATTTACCCGTAAAAACCCTGTCTGGCAAGCTTAGAAATAAAATTGTTGTCCCATTTTTCTCCCTCCAATTGGCAATACAATGGAACTGGGTACGTTCCAAGCAGTGCTGCTATCTGAGGCGTGTTTTAGCGAATTTCGTCGACTCTCGTAACACAGCACATCACCTTGTAAGACCAAAATATTTGAAAGCCAATCGCCTGGCAATCGGGTTTGTTCGACGCTGCGCCTCACCTGGGCTTACTTACGCCTGCCATTGACAGGTCGCAGCGAATGTGTTAAATTGTGTGATCTACACTTCTAAGAAATTATAACATACTAGGCCTACTTAAGTTTAATCGCTTTAAAAATTCTAAAATTTAAGGACTTGGCTATTTGTTAAAATGTGAAAAGTCCGTAACTTATGAGAATCAGGAAATTCAATAAATCACTAGGCCTATAAGTTATAGAGGTACTTATATCTAAAATCATGATTATTTAAGTAGCCTACAGAGCTCTTTGAACTCTTGTAAGCCTAATAAGCTATTTAAATGCCTATAATTTTTTTTTTTACAATTTCCTACTGTTCAGTTATATAAATTAGGCCTACTTCACTAAAAACTGAGAGTTTTGGGTGTTTGTCAGCTAGATGTAGGCCTAAGCCAGGCAGATGACAAACTGTATTTGCAAGATTGGCCGTCCTAATTTAATAGGTGCTGGATAAGGAATTGTCTCAAAGAAGGCGCTAATGGATCTAAAAAAACTGTTTTTTAAACATTTCAAATTTTAAATTATCGAGAATAGCAAACTAATACCTTGTTTTATTTTTTGGGAAGCTGGTGTAAGGAAGTGGTGGCGTTGGCTGTATTCGGATCATTCATTTAATTGACAGAGATTTTCACAATGTATCCAGCAGCACTCTTAGTCAAACAAATCACCCAAAAGTCCTCTCAATTTAGTATTTTACGAAGATGTATTAGAAAGGGAATTATGAGATCATCAGTTGCTCAGGGAAAGGTGAGTTTAGACACCTTTGAACGGAGTTTAGTAACTTCAATATCCAAATTCGTTTCGAATACCAAATTGTGCGTCAGTGTGAAGTAGCATTATGTATATGTAAATCAGCTTTTGTTGTTTGTTTGATGTTTCGTACTATAACTCCTACTGTTTAACAGGTCTTTTGATTCCCTTTTCAAATAATTATATTTTACCCATAATTTGAATAACTTACCCTGAGGGCGTAGTAATGTCAAATCCTTAATTTTAACTTAAGCTCATCTGTATTTATGCATCCGATTTTTATGGATCTATTTAAAGCTATTTAAGATTAGAAAAATTAATTTATTTTGGGTCTTAATACAATTCTCAATAATAATGAAGGACTGGGTCTAGTAAAAAAAGAGGGTAGCAGATAGTTCCAGGACAAGAACACGGGTGATTTTTCACCTTGTCAGCAAAAACCCTTGGCTAAAATAGGCTATATTACTTATTTATACAAAAAAATAATCGCAACCTTCTGTGCATTATGGTTAGAACTTACTAAGTTAATCTATTTATTTTTGTTTGGGCGACCACTTGATCATGATGTTAAAAGTTAAAAAGTTTATGTCCCTTTATTAAGTGTTTGAATATTTCTTGTGACAATTTTGACAATGTTAAGATATTTCATAAGGGATCTATAGTACTACAAACAAGTTATTGAATGAAAGGATAACTAAATAGAGGAATAATTGACGTTAAAAAAGTACACAGCCTTTAACTATTAGGCCTATAGTCATTATAACAACAAATATGGACAATTAAGTCTTATATTTCATGTTAAGACAGGATAGTTGCAGAATAAATTTGTACCTAATGAGAAAACCAAGCTTTTGATTTCATAGTTTTTGGTACGAGGGCAATTCAGGGGCGGCTCCAGGAATAATTTTTTGGGTAGTTCTGAAAGGGATCAAGAAAGAGTTTGATCTGGGGACGAGAGGTTTAGAGGGCTTACCGCGCAAAAAAGGGGGAATTAATAAATTTAAATGCTAAATAATTAGTTTAAATTCTTCCCTTTATTTACATATTATAAAATTTATTTATAATTTTGAAAAATATACCAAAAGTTTGTGTAGGCCCGGGCCAACCTGGACTGCCCTCTGGAGCTGCCGCTGGGGCAATAGTTCTGCCAATTTCTAAACCTAATTAATAAATTAAGATATTTTTGTTAGCCGAGAATCGCAAAGAAGATCTCCAGAACAGTGATAGTTTTACTTATCGAAAACACCTCTTTTTAAACTTGATGTGGACTTACTTAAAACATTCTTCCAACTACTAAACAAGGAACTAAAAAATTACAGTATATTACAAAAGACATTTGTGATTCGCAGAATTCAAACCTATGCCACCGTGACATAAGCCCTGCACTCTATCCAATAGACTAGCCTAGCCTTTCTGGAAGTACCACTATCCCTACATAAAATTGTTATTTGTGAAAGCTAAAAACATCTAGCGAAATGAAAGTATTAGGCAATAGCGTGACACAACAGACAGTAGTCACGCTTGGATACAGTTTAAGATGTACTTTCACTTCTGTGTCTGGCCCGAACAAGTGAACCAGTTAGGTGAAACATGTCCCAGACTACTGACCCGGGCCAGGTGAGTTGTATGTCAAGGTTACATGCATTGACCTTGGCTGGAACCAGTTGCAGTACTGTATTGATATTAAGATCAAACCACATCTGTACAGTACTCTCCTTGTCGCATATGCCAAATGTCCAAATAAATAATATTTATTGTAGAAAAATTGATTTGATTTAGGCCTACTATAGTTCGGCCGCTTAGAAAGCGACCTCCTCCAGCATTGGTTTAGCATTAGCGGCAAGGTTGTTTTCTAAGCGGCCGAACTATAGTAGGCCCTACCATTTTATTAGCCTATTACCGTAGCGTTCACTACTTAGTGAAGTGTCTATAGGCTGGGTATAACTGATTTAGAGTTTGTGGATTACTGAAATTTTTTTAATCACTCATATGCTACATATTTTTACCTTGCTGTCTATGCCGGTGTCGTTTTTACAAGAGTTGATTTATTAATCGAATAGTTAGTTCATTTCCTCTTCAGTCATGCTTCGGTTTAACCCAAAACTTAATAAGTGACGGAAATATTTCTAAAACTACAAAATAATCAATTTGTCAGGAAACAAGATTGTATTTTAATCATCAGGCCTACATCTAAACTTTCTTGTTCAATCACTGTTTTTTCCCTACATTCGTTCCATTGTAACTGAAATGTTAATTTTTGCATGCTTTGCGGTAGATTGAAGTTACGGTCTTTTGGGATTGCTGGTGTAGTAGGATTGAAATGCAGAACATCTCAATTAAATTAATTGTATGCACACAGGGTAGCACTCCATTCTGAAATTTTTTAATGTGGTCCACAGTAGTATAATTCAAAGCATTTACATAATTGTATTCACTATTGAATTTTGTCCATTTAGGATTTCTATTAATCTTTGTTATTTTAATTATAAAAATAATATTTATGTTAATATAAGTTTTGTTAAGTCTTTGTATTTTTTTTAACCATTGCAATCAAAAATGTTTATTTTACAAAAGTTTCTCGACATGCTTTTAAGCTAACTGTAGCCTATTTGAACTAAATCAGATTTGGAATTAGTAACAGGGAGAAAATTCTTATGGCGGCTTCTTCCTACAAAACATCTTAGTCATAATTTAATTGACTATTAATCTTGATCCAAACAAATCTATGCACACAAGCTGTAGAGAGGTTATGAATGCTTGAGGACGGTTAAAAGAAAAGAGTGAATGCTTTTCCACAAACAATAACAATGATCAGAATCTATAAATGTTTTCGGCAACAACCGCGTTGCCATTTGAAAATTGCTGCCAAAAATGTTGTTCTTACTTTGAAGGAGTATTCTCAGTACCTAGGCTGAGCCAAAGGACGCCTCCTTAAAACAAGGGTAAAATTTCACACAGGAACTGGCCACTTGCTTGACACAGAGTACCACTACAACGGATTCAAATTACTCCGGCCACAAAAGCTAAAAGCTTACAAATGAAAAATAACAGTGATTCGAGAAACGACAACTAGACACCCATTTTGCTAGTCACCTTATTTTGTACGCTCAAATGTATTTTCTGTAATCTTATTTTCTTCAACTTAAAAATTTTCTAACTTTTCGTACTATTTTGGTCAGATTTTTAAAATTTGTTATTTGATTGATAGTAGACATTCCCTTCCCATGTTAAAGCTGATGCCAGTTTTGGAAAAGAAGTGGAAGTGGTCACTCCCAAAGTGTGCTGCTGTCATTTACTGATTTTTGTCAAATAGCCAAATTGAAAGGATAAGCTATTATGATCTTGCTTGACAACAGCTCATTCTATTAGTGGCCCATTAACTACGTTCAATTAAATGGCTGGTTTATATAATGAGATGTCTACCTAAGTATCCCAAGGTCTATGAGGTCAACATAATCGTGGTGTTGCCGTAGATTGGTGAGGAGGTGGGTAAGCTGTTGGCTCTGAAGGCTCGGCTTGGCTCTGAGAACGGTGTGGACGGTGAGGACGGCGCTACGCAGAAGTTTACCCTCAAGACACCGAAGGGCACCAGGGACTATGGCCCCCACCACATGGCGCTGCGGCTCGGCGTGCTGGACAAGATCATCACGGTATTCAAGCGGCACGGCGCAGAGACTATTGACACACCCATCTTTGAACTCAAGGTGAGAAGGGCTTATTTGTGTTACAGCGGTTTAGTTTTTCTATTATAATTCTGTTTGGCAACTAAAATGGCTACAATTATAAAATACCCCCGCCGCAGCAAACCTGCCGTCTAAGCGAATTTCCATTTGGCCGAATTGATTTTCAATTGATCTATTTAAATAACATTATTAGGTTTAACGAGTACCTAGGTTTGCTGCTACAAGGAAACTAATAAAGTAGTGTGTTTTTAGTAAAATATTGATAGCTTACTATAAAATAAATAAATTTGCCAAGTTTGATCAAAATATATCCATAAACAAGCAAACTACAACATTTTACAATATTCTCCATAAGAATAACATGGGAATTTCAAATTTACCATTTTTTTAGTTTTCTCCGTAACCAATAACCGTAAAAAAACACTTTGATATACTGAATTGTTTGTTTTTTTAAGCTCTTTAAGAAGGTTTAGAGAAAAATTGGGAAATTTTGTGTTTTGAGGGTAAAAAGTGGGAAAAACCAATTTTTACCCCATAAAACCCCCCATAAAACCCTGTTCCCATGGTCCGATCATGCTGGATCGCGAACTCATTCAAGTTTATCCCGCTTTACACCTTCAAACCAAATTTCATCAAAATCGGATAAAAATTACTCAAGTTATCGTGTTCACGGACACATATATATATATATAAATCTCTATATATATATATATATATATACATATATAAAAATTTGAACTAATGGTGTTTTTGGCCTCTGGGGACATTAAAATGAAAAAGTAAATCGGTCCCGGGCCTAAGTCTTACCATGAGACCTACGGTAATAGCTACTCCCTATAGGGAAATTCGCTAAAACATATAGCATATGTTTGGATAAAGTGATTTGATTATCTATCTTTGAATTCAAGGTATAAAATGGGTTTTTTATTATCATGCATAGGCCTATCTTCACAACCTTTTCACAAACTATTTTCACAAACTTTTTAATTTAATGGATATTGTTTGTTTACATTATTTTTTAGGACCTGAACTGACTATCCTAAACTTAAAACCTTTACTATTGGATGAGAGGTTATAGTGCCTTCTGTATGATATGATATACCATATCTAACTCTTAGTTGTCCGATACATCCAGTTTAAAGGTTTAGTTCTGTAATCGAGCCATTATTCTTCAGAGTAGCCTAAGTTTAGAAAATGGGGAGTGAGTTGTGTAAATAGAGAAAGTACACAGTTAAAATTATTTCCAATTTTTTTTTTTTGTTACTTTTAATCAAAGCTTTACCAGAAAGTAGTTCCTATCTGCATATTTACTGTCTGAAAAAGTTGATGATAAGATTAGGAAATTATTGGCAAAATAATATTGAACATCTCTACATTTTCATGAAAACCCATAACTTTTCAGGAAGTACTCACAGGGAAGTACGGAGAGGACTCAAAGCTGATATACGACTTGGCAGACCAGGGTGGGGAACTGTTATCTCTCAGGTACGACCTGACTGTACCCTTCGCTAGGTATCTGGCCATGAACAAGATCAGCAACATCAAGAGATACCACATAGCCAAGGTGTACAGGAGAGACAACCCGGCTATGACCCGGGGACGCTACCGGGAGTTCTACCAGTGTGTGAGTATTGGTTGTGTGGAGCAATTGTTGATTTTGAAGTGTCAAAAATATACCTTTCTTCAAATTACATTCCTTCGCAGTAAAGTTTGGTTAGATTAGTTGAGAAATTCAGTTTGAGGGGCTTAGAGCATAGCCAAAAAGAATTTAACTTATACCGTCATCTGTACTGCGGTTACCATAGGTTCTGGCACACACCGCTGGTAGTTACAAATGTACATGTAGTTACATGTAGTTACAACGTACGCACTACGTAACTGCACTGCGCTCCCAGCGGTGTGCGCCAGAACCTATGGTAACCGCAGCACAGCTGACAGTCTATATTTAATTCTTTTGTCTATGCTTAGAGGCATGCAAAGAAAAATTTAACCCAACACTTGTATTTCGTCCAATTGTTGGATTTTGTTACTCCGCGAGCTTGGAGATACTACAATACAAACTTCCCATTGATGTTCATCATGTAGAACTTCTTCAGACCGTAGATGGATGGGGGATTACAGTTTAATCTAGAATGCAGGCTTCAGAGATTTTGGGAGATGATCGTTTTGATGAACTGCAAAAATACTGGTCAACTTTGCGGATAGATTGTAGCAATATATCTTAAAGACAAGCTACTTTTAAACATTTTCTCCTAATTTAACTTGACTAGACATAATGAAAACTCTAGAACAATTTGCACGGAAATAACAAGATTTAATTTTGTTTCAGGATTTTGACATAGCAGGAATCTATGATCCAATGATCCCAGAGGCTGAATGCATGCGAGTAGTATACGAAATCCTGGATTCTCTACAGTTAGGCAAATTTCTAATCAAGGTTAATCACAGACTTCTTCTTGATGGCATTTTTGAAGCGTGTGGAGTTCCAAATGAAATGTTCAGATCCATCTGTTCTGCAGTGGATAAACTAGACAAGGTAAGTTAACTTTTTATACTTAATGGTGTCCTTTAAGTTTAATACTAGCAATTATGTTCTTTCATTATTATGCCACCTGTTTTGCAGTTTCCCTGATACTGAACTAGGCCTACTTGAAATCTGGCATAGAAGTTAAAGGAAAATTCTCATAGGCTTGTTATAAAATCTTGTTTTCTTTTCTTCTTGCACAGTTTCTTATTTAAAAATTGATAAGAGTTTTTCTAATTTTGTCTTTTCACATTCTTCAGACATCCAAGTCACCCATTTTTACTTCTCTTCATTCACGACCTTCTACAGTTTTGAGTTTTCTAGCCATTATCAACTTCCTAATTCTTAACCTCTACTTAATTAGCCTATTCCGATATTTTTTTCCTCCTACTTACCCATATTAAAAACGCCTCCTTCCCATTTCCTAGGTTTCTATCTATTCAACTACCTGAACACACTACCATGACACAATTATAGCTTACCTTCTATACAAAATTATCATCTCACTCTAAGGTATTGACTGATTGACTCCCAACATCTAAACTATGATTGATGTTTCAGCTGTCGTGGGAAGAAGTGAGAAATGAAATGGTGAATGAGAAACACTTGCCAGGAGACATTGCAGATCAGATTGGTGAGTATGTGAGACAAAGTGGGAAAGTGGACTTGGTGGAGAAACTGATGCAAGACGCTAAACTGGCGGAGAAGTCTAAGAGTGCCAAGGAAGGACTGGAGGCGATGAAGCTGTTCCTGCGATACATCGACCTCTACGACCTCATGCAGTATGTTGTGTTCGACCTGAGCTTGGCGAGAGGACTGGACTACTACACGGGAGTCATCTATGAAGCTATACTACTAGGTTAGTTAAGTGGTTTTGTTTATTATCTTAAGTCGTTAGCTCATTCCGTAGCGTGCTAAAATACAAATCACAGTGACATTGTTGTGTGTTTACGTTTCAGTGCAGCCACGTATGTTTTTACTACAATTAATACTATCACTGTACTGTCTCGCCCTTTGTATTGCTCTATTACCATGCACAAGCTAGAGTCCTAAGTGGACGGAATGCTGACCTATGCATAAGCTAGAGTCCCAAGTGGACGGAATGCTGACCTCAAAAAAATATGTAAATATTATAGGGAATATTCATGTAACCGTGATGGTCACGCAAAATGTATTGGGACATTAAGTATTTTCTTCATAACTAAATTGATGAAAATACTTTTTACAATAAAAGGTCTTTATCCGGCGTCCGATAGTACGGCATTTTCAATGATCTGGCATCAGTCTAAAGTTCTAAAAGGCTTTTTTAAATGCTGTTGTAAACCATATTGGTAAGTTTGGTAAAGTTGAGAGCAATCGATAGACATCAGGAGCAAACGACAGACACATCGGTTGAACTCGATGAAATTCACAGGCGTTTTATTTTTATTTTTTGTTTTATGGATTTAATATCACTATCAAATTATCAGAAAGAACAGTGAAACACGGAATAATGGTCCGCTGGCCTAAAATGTTGTTTTAACGGCTGCTTGTCGTGATCATTTTCAGTAATTCAGGACTGCCAGATCCAGAACATGGCAGATTTACTAGTCTACTGTATATTGATCAACATGGTTTTTTTGTATAATTAACCTGAAAACAATCAGGAAAACATTCTTTTTTACCTTGAACAAATCAAACTTTTTTGTAACTATGAACTGTAATGATATAGTAACGTTTAATCTAGTCTCTAACATACACCTTCCCACACACATATTCGTTCTCCTCAACACCCAGGCCTACCTCAGGCTTCATTACCTCAGTCAGGCAAGAGATAGCCTACCATTTATTTCTACTTCTTCAGGTGATTTATTTAAAACTACTTTTAGAACAATAATTGGTTTTGCAACTCCAATACCATAATTATTTTAGGTTATCCTCTCACAGTTATAATTTATGATGCTCAGGTGACGGCAGAGGGGAGACAGTGGGCAGCGTGGCAGGGGGAGGCAGATACGACAACCTCGTCGGAATGTTCGACCCTAAACACAAGAACGTCCCCTGTGTCGGGGTCTCCATCGGTGTGGAGAGGATATTCGCTGTCCTAGAAGCTCAAATGGCCAGCGAGCAGCAGAAGATAAGGACAACAGAGGTTGAAATCTATGTTGCCTCAGCACAGAAGAACCTGGTGGAAGAGAGGATGAAGCTGTGCAAAGAGCTTTGGGACGTCGGGATCAAGGTAAACTTCCGAGGAAGCGTTGGTTATTGGTTGGCTTAAAACTTATCACTCAACAATAGTAGAATATTGAGGGTTTGATTGGAGTAGAACTTGAATGTGCTGTGTTTAAGACAATTTACTCTTGTAGTAAGTTGACACATTACAGTGTGTAGTTTAATTAGGTGTTTGAAGGATGGATGTAAATAAATAAGATGTTTGTTTACATAAAGGTTTACATTTAGTGAATAAGACTAGCAAATCTTTTAGTATAAGGATCATCAATCAAGGTCAGTTATCCCTCTTGATCCAGTATTGAACCTTTCAAAAAATAGTGTCCAACTTTTCTGACAATTGTACTGGTATGATTACTTGGATCCTAGCATGTACTAGGCCTAACATACAATGGACCAAACTGGCTGATCTAAGCCCCCACCAACGCACGTTCTTTTTATAGATAAATTATAAACCTTGTCAGTAAACGCAAGTAATTTGTAATCTTGAGGACCCTATTTTAAAATTATAATTATACTACTATACTAGTAATGATAAGGTCGACCAATTTGGTTTTAATTTGTTAAAATAACAATGACATAAAAACATAGTATATTATAAACAATTATAAAATGATAAATAACATTTGAAATAATCTCCTGATATTGCCAGTGAAATAATATGTCTCTTCAAATTGTGTACAATTGTTGGGTATCCTTAATTTTAAAACATTGTACCCTCACTAGAGTAGGTCTAGTTAACATTGTGATGCCTTGTTTATAACTTAATGTGGAAGGTTGGTTTATATGTTGTTTTTGCAACTAGTGAAAAACAGTGCTTTATGTCATTCAATCATTAATCACTACAACATTCAAATACACATCCATGCAATTTTCTTGGACAAAAAGTGTTGCTTTAGTTAGGTTTCTTATTTCTTATGGGACCATGTCAATAAGCACTAAGCAGCCTCAAGCCTTATTGCACAAGTTTACTGTCAAACAAAAATAACAAAGAAGAAACCTTGCCAGACTAGTCAGAACAGTTACATTTGCTTGCACCTATTGAGACTTGAGGTTCTGACACAAGTTCCTCCAAATCTTAGGCTTCGGGTTCGATACAAGCGGCACGCAAGCGGTGGGGGTGGCTACGATACAAGCGGCACATTTATAACACTCATCAAATTTCCCCCGTTGTAGGAGTCAGTTGAGTCGATGATAGCAAACTGTGCTGACCCGCAAGGCGTATTGCAACTATTGTTGTTATCTTGCAATTCTCTTTTAAAGAAAAACTTGCTTTTCTAGAAATATTTAGCTCCCACTTTGTCCTATAGGTTTCTAGTGACCAAAGTGTTTTTAAAACCTCGGTGCTGGTCATTCGACAAACATTCCCTGGACTGCACCTCACTTATAAACACTTTCATTTGAGAATCACTTAGCTTGACCTCTATCTTATTGAGTTTGGCTGGAGGCTCACACGTTTGCTGCTGTTCCTCTGGCATTTTTGGCTAAACTGAAGCATGACACCTGAAGCGGTGAGCGGCGTTTATGCGAAAATCCCATCGCTTACCACCGCACAGACTTATCGTGGCTACCCTCAAAAAATTGACACATAAATGAGGCCCGTTGTCAGAGCGGTGCCGCTCGTATCGTACCCGGGGCCATACTCTGATAAACAAAACATAGCCTATGTTGATATCTGTATTCAGCTTTATAATAGTTACAGAACAACTATATAGTTTCACAAGTGAATGATTTTATCAAGCTATTATTCATTAAAGTATTTTTGTACATGCCTCATTTAAGTTATGAAATTTTAACCCGACATAGGTCTACACTCCAATGTATGAACAACTAAAGAAATGTTTTAAATGCTCATTTATAACGTTAACAGACTGGTAAGTAAAGGCATAAATATTTCCATTTGTTAGTTCGTTTAAAATTCATTTATACATCAGATGAAAATAAAAAAATTACCATCTTATGTTTGATCTGAAAATGAAAGCTTTTACTTTGGAAATAGCTGTTGTCCTGAGTATATTATAAAGCTGAAGTGCTTTGTAAAATAATATTGCAGTTCTTCTGTAACTAACTGACCAATATATTTTCCAGGCAGAACAGTCGTACAAGAAGAATCCCAAACTGTTAGCTCAACTACAGCACTGTGAGGAGATGGGAATCCCTTGGGCATTGATTGTTGGAGAGTCCGAGATACAACGGGGAGTTGTCAAGCTGCGCAACGTGACGACGAGGCAGGAAATAGAGATCGCCAGGGACGCAATCGCTCAAGAAATGAAGTCACGGTTGGAGAATTCATAGATCTGATCTTTGGTCTTGGGTATATTCTTCAGTTCCTTATATCGCGAAATATCATGGCAAGTGTAAGCAATTATTTGGTTATTTCTGTAGATTTTTGCATTTTTTTTTCGTTTCATATCTTTATAGCCATTTATTTAAATATTTTTTATGAATTGCAATATTCATAAGTTAATATTTTATCTAACCAAAGAATTTTCAAATTACAGCTTCACAAATTATTTTTTGTAACCTGTAAGATATATAGGCCTAGGTGTCTCAATCTCGAGGGTTCAATCCAATCCCAGAATTTCAGGATTAGGGCCTACCTATGTAGTCTAAGTTGATCCCAGAATCAACCCTAAGATTAGATTATTTTGTGATTTCTATTTTTAGCAATTTTTAATGAATTTGGAGTCCTTTGTTGAGCCCCCTAATGTTTTAAACCAGCCATACAAAATTTACACCAAGCACTTTTGCTGTCTTTCAAAGTAAAAAACAAATAATATACAGCATATACATTTAGATCAGATGATCAAATACACACAAAAGAAAACACATGCAACTGCACTTGCATTTAAGTGTCACTCTAAATTGCACACCTCTAATACTTCAACTATCGGAAACAACTGAAACGCAAATATTGCTGGTTCATCACTGATTGCACCATATATTTATGCAATGTCAATTGGGATCTATGTGTTTAATGGCAAGTAATACTCCTAAATCAACAAAAAAGTTATAGAAATTATTGTTTTTGTAAATGACTCTAATCCTGCGATTTTAAGGTATCAAATACCAGCCTGGATCCCGGGATTGAGACCTCTTAACACAAAAATTTAGTTCTTATAGCCTGAATTTTTCCAAAAATCCATAATCCTCTTGGCTCAGTAAACTTTGATGATTTATTGATAACCATCAACAACAACAACTACAACAACAACATATCTATAAAACTGTAGACAACAAAATAATATTAAAAAAAATTCAATCAACAATATAAAAAAAAAACTTGTTACATCTTATGTACATTAAAGAAAAATGAAAACGGCATTTAAAATAAAACATGTAGGCTAATTGCATTTACGACAATGTTTTATAAGATTTTAAAACATAGTTTATATTTGGTTTTGCATTTTGCATATTTAGTACACAAAAAAGTTTTGTTACGTACGTAATAAATAAGAACTGTTACTTATTGTTGTTTTTCTTTAAGTATTTAGCCAATTCCATAATCCAAAATTTACTAGTTTTTACACTAAACATGTTGGATCAGTGACAGTTTTATATTTCTTGATCAGTATAAAAAAATTAACATTGTTTGTTTGTACTGTAATTGTTAAGGTATTTATTGTGTAAATATTAGTTGAATTGTACAGAATGTATTTATGTTTGAACTTTTATAGACATAAACTGTTGTATTTGGATAGGACATTTTGTAAAAGTACATTATTTTTATCTGATTACACACAAGCGGTGTCTGTAATTTATACAATATACATTTTTAAGGGATGCAAAAGTGTTCACTTTATTTTAATATTCTTTAATTTTTTCTACTGTGTGAACAATAATTAACTACTTTAATTAACTTTCACAAATTGAAGTAATTTGTTGGTTAATTTAGCAGTTATAGACACATATTCAGCTGAAACCACAAGAATGCCAATAATACTAGACACTTACTTTCTAAAAAATATCTTTAAAATTTACTTAACTGGCTTACCGTTCAAAATATAAAATAATATCAAAAAGAGGCTTAAAATTAGTGTAGCCAACATTTATAGTAAAGTAGGATCATGCTTAATTTATGATCACACCAATGAAATTGTTTGTAAAAAAAATTTTGATAAAGAAACAATAGTTAATTTCTTTCCTGGATTCTGACTTGACTTAGTTGTGGGTGTTTTTTTCATTACTATTTAAAATAGTTATTTTTTTTTTTAAGAATGACAAACTCTTTCTTATCGTTCACTGCATGAAAGCAATTTATTTTATAGGCAATTTATTAGGTTCTGAATAAAATCATATTTTGTAAAACAATATGTGTTTCTTATTGGCAACTACCCCTTACCAAAAGTATCTTGAATTGCTTTTAAAAACAGTATAGCCTAAGCCTAATCTGTTATTTTAGTAACAACATTAATTGTGTTTACTTTAAAGTGTACTAACTTACATCAAGAGTCGGCAGGAGTCAATAATTTTGCATTGTTATTGACCGTCAGATGCCAGGCGATACAGAGGTTGTCCGAGCGCCGATCAGCAAATAAAGGCGTTCACGTTGACACATATTAATCATGCATCGTAAGCTTATTTACCGAGCAGAAAGTTTTATGTGACTCTTAAATATATTTTCAGTGTGAATTGCTTTTCGGATTTTTGAAACTTTTGTTTTAGAGGTTGAAAAAAATCGCTGTTTGAGTCGATATATTTATTTAGTGTGACAAAATAAAAACAATTTAAATAAAAAAATAGATAGCAAATCATATTTCAATAGCTTTATAATCATACATTTTGCATTTTTTTATCTTCTTAATATACAATGCCGTAATAATCCACAACCATTAACATTGCCATTATGGACAGAAAATCCAAGATGGCTGGCGGACTTTTGTCCATTATATGTATTGCAAAATCCTCACTTCAAATGTTACAACAGGAACATAGCATACATACAGTATTTTTAATTGTTCATATATAAAAATAAATTGTAACTGTAAAGTGTAAACAAATCACAAGTAACAACAACTTTCTATATGGAAATTTTTCTTCAAAAAACAAAATTAAGTTGGGATAGTCCACTTAACGTAACCTTTTTACTTAAATCATGTTTCTCTGCTCATAGACATGACGTCTAAATATTTTAGAGAATTGTGAGTCTCTTTAACATTCAATTAAAACTTAATTAAGTTAAATTAAGAACTGTAAAACTCTGAGGCTCAGGAATGAAGGCTGTAAGAGCTCTCAGGCTGTAAGAAATAATGGCTTAGATTTTACAGTGGTGGTTTCTTATAAATGGTGGGTTTTGTTTTATCACTATTTTGATGTACAGGGCGTGATGTCATGCTTTTCCAACATGTGCTTGTACAGCCCAGCTCTTCTTGGGGTCCCTATTTCCAGGACGGACCTAGAACTTGCCTTACACGTCTAAATGCCCTAGTTACTCGGATTAACTTGTGACAATTTGTAATTGCTGATGTCTTACAGTACATATTTTGAAGTCCGAATATCCCAACCCCGAATACTTGCAGGAGGGTGGCAAAGGGGTCGTTGCACCTATGAACCAGCTTTGGAATGACCAGCTTCTTTACAAGGTTTAAATTCCAAGTTAGGGATTGCCAGTACAATTATTTGTTGTTCAGTTGTGTTGAAGTCTCACCCGTAGTGGTACCCTTTGTTACGTATAGTTGCTTTTAAGTTGTAGGAAACAGTTATTTATGACTGTCAACTTTTTCGGTTTGTATACAACTCAAATGTTTTTGTACGTATTTTACTGTAGCATATAGTGTATGTTAAATAGCTTATTCCCTTTATGGGAATTCGCTAAAATGAGAAAAAAAGGCCGCTCTGACTATAATTATTAAAACTGTTATGTACATTGATCTTAATCACTTTATGCAAGCGTCTCCACAATTCAAGCAAACTAGGCGAATTTGACATCAAGACCCCATACAAAGTTTTTTCAACACATCCAAAGCGAAAAATGCAGAAGAATGTTGAATAATGTGAGACTTATTGACTCTCACATGCGGCCTAGAACATCAAGTGTACAAGTGGATATTATTCAAACTACGATTTTATTGCTGGAGTAATCAGGACTCATAAGGTCATTTATATGACAAAGCCTGTTCTGCTGGTTTATTGAAAAAATCAGGTAGACAGACAGATGGGCGGGCGTCCCGAGTAGACAGCCCTTTATGAGTACGATATTCCACCATTTTCCAAGGTACGCTATGAGCACAGAATCCAGAGGGTGGGGAATAAGTTTATTGACATCGCTTTCAGCCTTGTATGTAGGGGGCGAGCAGAAACATACTTGTGACGAGCAAAGAAGAGCCAGAATGGCAAGCCCTGTGCGGAAATTCTTATCTCACAGGACACAGGGTACCTTCCTCCACCGTGAGCGTTATTTAGTACTTGAAGGCGAGGGGATAGTGTGGGACTTTGCACGGATACCAGCAGCACCAGTAGACACTTAACTTGAGCGCAGACCATTGAATGTTTCCTATATACTACTTCTCTGTGTAAAAACCAGAGAGCACGTGGAAAAAAAACACATAATTTAAATACAACACTTCTTCCTTAGATTATATTGTTTATTCATAAAAAAAAAATATTCAAAACAAAATTAAATGCTCTTATTAAAGTACCTATTTTGTTATTCAATCTCTGACACATGTATGTTTTATCCAGGCTTCATGGCTTCAAGTCCAAAAGAAACTTTAACATGAATTTACTTCCAAGTATATAATAATTTAATGACATATTGAAGGAAAAAACGAATCTTGCTCGCTCTATAATTATCAAAACACAAACACAAAGATAGTTGTTGTTGTGGGTTCAAAAACACATTTTTGGATTGTTATCACTGTAAACCATACTAGTTGGAGGTTGATTCATAAAATACTGATTTAGTTTTAAGGTTGGCTAAACCATAGATAAAACATAGGTCTATGTTTTATCTATGGCTAAACATTGCTACAGAAGTGTACACATAAACTTAAGCCTTTTGTCTTAACTTTGTTAAAATACTTGACAATTTCAATTACCTATCAGTATTATTATTTACACAATATGTTTTACATGTACTCGTAAGTTATTTCGTCATACTACGGTATCTGGTACTATAGTACTGTGACTGTATTTAGGGCCACCAAATAGTAGTTAGAGATGAATGGAACAAAAAAATAATATTGAAGGATGAAAAATTTACAAAGTATACGCCAATTAAAAAACGAGAGTTTTTGTCCGGGGAAAGTATCTTGTCAACAAATTGGAAGAGTGTAAACAAAAAAATATTTTGTAATAACTAAACGAATTTTATTCAGTATCGATGTTTTAATAATCTATGGTTAAACGTGAAACCACATTATGTAGGAGCATTTAGTGCATTTTACTTTATCGGTTGGTTACAGTGATCGCAGAAACAACTGACATCATCAGCTGGAAATAGGGAATTGAACCAGCTGGGCACAATAAACCAAACAAGTTACAAGTTATTCCCGTCGTCTGTTGTGTTGTGTTGATCGTTGCGTCGCGTCTCTCGCTGCAGTGCGTCGTCTGTTTGTCGGTTAGGTTAGGACAATAAAATCCGACACCGACGCGCGGCGGCAATTGAGAACCGATTCATTCATAGTTAGTTTATAGTTAATAGTTGTTGGGATCGCTTTTGTTTTGCAATATACTGTGTGCCCAGAGTGGAAGTCTCATCAATAATAGTGCCGTGTGGTGTAATGTTTGATGCTGAATCCTTTTTTCAGTTATGAGAGTAATTTCCATGTAAAATTGGATGAACTAGGCCTAGGCATTAGGCTTCTTCAGGATTCATTACAAATTTGTATTTTTATTCGTCCAGGTAAGATTATTTTCAGTATATTATAGAGATTAAAGGTTTTATTACATGCTGCATTATGACTGATTTTTTGGGCCCTAGTGCCACTCACAAAATTGGTGTGTTTTTGTATTTACAAAATACTTGTGAACAAATTTTCTTCGGGTACAGTTTCTTAACTGGGCTACGCTAATATCGATTGAAACTATCGATTCGATTAGTAAACCTTCATGCGATTTTTTCACCATCAGCAAGTTTGGTTGGTTAGGTTAGGTTATGATAGCTTTATTTTATAATAGATATATATAAAAATATCGATTATTAATCAGTATTTTCAATTCGATAGTTTTAATCAATATTAGCATAGCCCAGTTAAGAAACTGTACCCTTTTCTTCAGTAACCTAAAGTCTAATGAAAACAACTAACTTATTATTTTGATTTTTTAAAGAGTAGGCCTGCAGTCTCGCATAGAACCAAAGATATAGACCTGTTATCGGATGAAATATTACAGTATTTCGGTTTGGCCTTGCATATATGTAATTGGCCTATATTATATCGAATGTCGCTTTCACACAATATTATCGATTGTTTGAATAGGTCTTTAAACATTTTAAGCCATAGGGTCTTTTAAAGACTCTTTCGCTGTGCTGCTGTGGCTAGGTTACCTCAGTTTTGTACAGATTGGTTAAGTTTAGTTTAACGGGTAGACTTAATCTGTTGGCACAAACAACCGAATGGAAATATCGATTATTCGATTGTTTCATTTGATATATCGTTCGGTTAGTTAGGTTTGGTTAACCTTACCTAACAAACCAAACGATATATCGAATAATCGATATATTGATTGATATTTTCATTCGGTTGTTTGTGCCAACAGATATGGAAGTCTACCCAGTTTAACTTATGATATGTTTTTACAAAAAAGGTATAACATTGGCTTATAAAAATAACATTTTACACATACACTAAGACAATTAAACGCATACCTGTACATGGTATTTAAGCGCTCTATTTAGTTGGCATGACAATTTTCCCTGTGACTCTAAAATGGGGTATTTTGGGACAGCTATGCAATTTTAAACGTAAAACCCCACCTGGGAGCGGCATTTCATTTTAAAGGTGTCTTTTTTAACAAAGAAAATTATAAAAAGCAGAGTTCTCTAACTCAACCCAGTACAAAATGGCGACCATTTAAAATTTGTATCAGTCTGAGAGAACCCACAGAATTTTAATTTCTATGCATTTTCAAACGTCTATGATGTGGTACTGGGTTCAGATAGAGACCTCTAGTTTTCGCTGATATTCTTCTTTTGTAACTAAAGGCCTTTCAAATAAGTTGTCTCGATGAAGCACATTACATATGTAGAAAGCTCAAGAAATCCCCAGGTTATTTTGGGGTCCACCACAAAAAATTATCCTATCAACCAAAAAGTGTATGCCGTAGGTGTGAAGAGTATATAGTTTTCCTTGTGTAACCCATCAAAAGGTTAAGAGGGTGTAGGCCTACATAGTTTTGCCAGACCCTGTATAATGATAGTTGTTTTTTAAAGTCGTTAAGTTATCATTTTAATCTAAATTGGATTTGGTCTTAATAATGTGACAAATTATTGAATTTTAGATTTAGCAAAGAAATAGAAAGTGAGTTTTTCTGATACAGGCTATTGTTTATCCAAATGACAAGCCAGATTACCTGAATAATGTTCATTTCGCAAAAGCCAGCTTGATGAGACGGTATATCTTATCAAGAGGCTCATGGTTAAACTTTACAAGTTGTGGCCTAGTTGGCATTAATTAGCCTATTTAAGTAATAGTGTGACAAAGCTACTCCATCAAAATGTTGTCACAAGCAACAAAGAGATTAGGCTCGAATGAAAAAGCGACTTTTCTACCGATCCATTAAAAACTAAATTCAGGACTTTGATCTGGAAACATTAGGCATATAATTGGGACAGTTTTATTCTTGGCCTTTCCTTTGAATTCCTCTGGAATAGCGGCTTGGATGATATTAAAAGTGTGAGACTTCCTTCCTAGGCTTGGGCTCTAATCCTATTATTCACCAATACTTCTTTTGTAGCTACATACTGTATATTGTTATAATGCCATGAACTGGTAGTTTGTGGCTCAACTTCATGTTGTAGGCATACCTTTATGAAATTCAAATAACTCTGGTGCAGCGATCCTGTAGAATAAAGCAGGAAACCCACTAGTCCGACGCTCTCCGATCCGATCCGTCAAATCTCCGAAGCCTTCCGACAAAATTGCTAGCAATTCTTTAAATTGAATGTAACCCACTAGTCTGACGCTCTCCGCTCCGATCAGTTCTGATCTGATACTTTCCGACCATGAATACTAGAGTGTTTCCGACGACATTGCTCTCTGGGGCATTGTTGTTGGACGTCAGATCCGATTTTTCTCCAGTCTGCGTGCACCAGGTCTAGATTAGTCACTCTAGCTTCGATTGATTGACCCTAAACTACATGGGTGAGGAAGTTTGCTGATAATTTGATCAATTCTGTCAACGACACAGTACTGTTGAAAGTGTGGCGATTGTTACAACAGCTCTATAATTTTGTTAGTTGTACTTAATTTCTTGAATCTTTGTTTGAATTGTCTTTTGAGGTGGCATTATATTTTTTAGAAAGTTTTTAGCGAATTTCCCATATAGGGAATAAGCTATTACTGTAGGTCTTATGGTAAGACTTGGACCCGGGACCGATTTATTTTTTCATTTTGATGTCCCTAGAAGCCAAAAACACCATCCGTTCAAATTCATATATATGAATGTGTCCGCTAGCAGGATAACTTGAGCAAAAATGATCCAATTTCAATGAAATTTGGTACAAACATGTGAACCTACGTTTATTCAAACGAGTTCGTGAACCAGCATGATCGGACCATGAGAGCGGGGTTTTATAGGGTAAAAATTGGTTTTTAAAACTTAAAATTTCTCAAATTTTTCTAGACCATTTTGAAGAGCTAAAAAAAAACAATTTAGTAGCTATATTGAAGTGTTTCTGTATGATTATTGGTTAAGGAAAAAAGTTCAAATAAAAAATTCCCATGTTATTCTTTATTGAGAATAAGTAAACTGTTGTAGTTTGCTTGTTTATGGATATATTTGGATCAAACCTGGCAAATATACTTATTTTATACTAAGCTATTAAAATTTTACTAAAAAACACACTTTATTACCCCCAGTAGGCATCAAACCTAGGTTCTCATTAATCATAATGTTATTTGAATAGATTTAATTAAAAATTAAATTAGGCAAATGGAAATTCGCTTAGTCTGCAGGTTTGCTGTGGCGGAGGTATTTTTTATTTCAACATTCTTATACATAATACATCTTAATTAATTTAATTGTTAGTTGCTTGAAAGATGCTCTAAGTAGACATCCTATTAATATCGCCAAGGTGTAACCAGTAGGCAGGCCTACGCTTAAATAGTTAAATTGATTATTTATCATTTTACCAGTCCAAAGCCTGTAAAGTGTGATGGGATTCAGAAACTAGTTGTTCAACTTTAATTTTCAATGTGCATAGCATAACATAACATTCCTCATATCTAAGAAGATGGGGACTGGATTCCTTTTGCAACTCCATAAGAATTAACTCTGCACTTTCTAGACTGTCAGTGACTCAAATGAATTTAAAGTTTTTTTTCTTAAACTGACTACGCTTTGTAAATTTAATAATCTGTCTACTTGTGATTTGTTGTGAAAAATGATGTTTGGTCTTGCATAAATAATTGATTACAATTTTTTAATCAGGATTTAAAGTTTTATGGTGGGAGTTTTTCATAAGGTATATTTTTCTATGGGAAATTAATGGACTCTCCTTTTTTTATCAGTCTTATTATGGGTTTAGGCAAAAATGCAAATTTCGTTTCCTTAAAATGGTGCTTTTATAGAAATGCCGTTGGCTGGTTATTGCAACATTATAATACCCTGCTGCAGTGAACCTGCAGAGTAAGCAATTCCATTTGCCTAGTTGGATTTTCACTTAAATCTATTTAAATAACAATACTGTAGTTTTAACGAGTACCCAAATTTGCTGCTACAGAAAGCAAAGTGTGTATATAAAGTGTGTTTTTAAGGAAAATAATAATAGCTTAGAATGAAATAAATTAATTAGCAAAGTTTGATCAAAATACATCGATAAAAAAGCAAACGACAACAATTGACTTCTCTATAAGAATAACAATAACTTATGGGAATTTGAAATATTTTCCTTAACCAATAACCATATGAAATAACTTTATTTGTTATTTGTTTGTTTAAGCTCTTCAAAATGGATTAGAGAGAAATTGGAAAATTTTATATTTTGAGGGCCAAACATGAAAAAACCTAATTTTACCCCATGTAAATTCCGCTACCATGTTCTGATCATGCTGGTTCGCTAAAGAGTTTGAATAAACGTTTGTTTACACCTTTGTATTGAATTTCATTAAAATCTGATGATTTCTGTTTGTGTTATATGGTGCTTACGGACATAAATAAATAAATAAATATTATATATATAGCCTATTTATATATATATATGAATCTAAATAGGGGGGGGGGGGGTTTGGCCTCTGTGGCCTCTGGGAACATCAAAACGAGATGCAAATTGGTCCCGGGTCCAGGCTTACCAAGATATTCCCTATTAGGGAAATTCACTAAAACATGATGCTTGAATGGGAATAGGTCTTGTGTAGTTGCCTTTGTAAAGATAATTCAATAGGCGACATCTCTGAAAGTGTTAGGACATAGGTCATGACAGAAGTTCCTTTTCTAGCACCAGTTTATAGCCTTGTCCTGTTATCAGTAGGTCGTTGCGTTATATCTTATCTTAGGCGGCGTCTTGTCATCTTCATGGATTTCTGATTCATTCATTCACCCGTGACTCACTAAAACGTCGGTTGACCTTGGAGTATGATCACCGGGATGGTCCAGCTGTTGTTTAAGTTTACAAACGCTTTGATTGTTCTTGACAAACAAATAGGTTGGATAAGTAATGATTTTTTGTTTTGTCTGTAAGCAAAATAACTCCGTAAGGTTGTGGAGTTTTCCCACGAGTACTTGAAAACAGAACAGTTTTCCAGAGCATATTGTTTTTCGTTGATTAGTTGAATAAAGTCATAAAAGAAGATGCCATTTTTTTAACCATTCTTATTGAAAAACACCCTACCCACTCCACATAATTTCGTGACAGCTTGCCGAATCGTAATGTATAATTTCTGCTTCTTAATAGGAAATCATCGACTTTTAACAGTACAAGTAGACTCCTCATCCTAAAACGTGAAACCTTTTTATGTATGATCCACCTTGGTCACATTTGACTGTTAATTTTAACGGTTAACATTTTGCTTTGCTCTTGGGTTACAGTACCAGAGGACATAGGATATAGTAATATATTGTTATATTTAGTTAATTAAGTTTGAACGTAATTAAAAAGTAATTTAAAACAAAAAACAATCTATAGGCTACATACATTTCTTTCCAACCTATCTCAAAACTGTCTTAAGCTGATCCTTCAAGGTGGCAAATCTATAGACGAGAATGTTTAAGCTATGCTTTTGTCGAACTAAACAAACCCGCTTGAACGTTACAAACAAAGAGTTAGGTGGCAATTAAATTAATTGACTCGTCATTTTCTGTAGATTCATGCAATTAACCTCCTTACTAACAAGTTCGTTTTAAACTTGTCACACCAGAAGTATTTAATTTGAATCCTATGATGAAACAGATTTTTAATTTCTCTTGACATTAAAAATTACTAGGTTTCAATCGCACACTACATTTTAAAATCTTTATGTTTTGGTAGGGCTCACGATATTTTCTCTTAATTATGGGCTACGGTCTTATTATCACAGTGCTCCTCTTATGGAAAGGTTCTCTTAACATTTTAATTTCAATTACATGTCTGTAGCGTCGGTGCTATTACTCACTTATGAATTAGTAGTAAACGCTGGATACAGAATCTATAATGTTTTCAACACTTAATCACCAGAAAAACACCTGTGGCTTTTTGTAAGAAGGCAGTGTTTTCCCATCTGAAATAATTATCCTTAATTTAACAAGTAGACTACAGTATAATAAAGGCACAGACAATGGAGTAGTATTATATTGTCTGTGATAAAGGTCTCCTAAAATAAACTACAGTATTTAACGCATAGTGATGCCGGGTCCACGGTCCACCCAGGAGAAATTGAAAATTGCACAATAGTTTGTAGCAGTAACTACTAGCAGAGTACCCGTCCTTCGTACGGGGTTGCCATATAAGTATAAAATGCTTATTTCAGTTATATGAGAGTACACAGTATAAGAAAATTTGGTTCTTTTAATTTATACAGTATGCTATAGTATAGCACATCTACCATCATAGCCTATGAATGCCATGTTCTACCACTGCACATAAATCATAGAAACAGTAATGTTCTCATTGTGTACCACAGCTTTTTGTTGCTAGTTGGTTAAAAAATGCAAAAAAATAATAGTGCTGCACCCTGTTGGTAAACCTTATAACTCTTTAATGATATTTAATATCATAGAATCTACTTTAAACAACTGACGAATTTTTTTTATATATTTTTAAACTTATTAACTTACTAGCAGAGTACCCGTCCTTCGTACGGGGTTGGCATATAAGTATCAAATGCTTATAGCAGTTATGAGTGAGGACATGGTTTAAGAAATTTCGGTTCTTTTTGAAGTTCGTTCGCTACGCTCACTCACCTTTAGGTTGGAGCTCGTTCGCTGCGCTCACTTTCCTTCAGGTTAGCTCGTTCGCTACGCTCACTTGCCTTCAGGTTAGCTCGTTCGCTACGCTCACTCGCCTCCAGGTTGAAGTTCGTTCGCTACGCTCACTCACCTTTTGCTGTTGTCATAAATGTAAAAGAAATAATAGTGCTAGTGGTGCACCCTGTTGGTAATCCTTGTAACTTTTAATGCTATTGAACATCATAGAACAGAACCAACTTGTTTAATTGAAACAGCTGTTAAGATTCATTAATTCCATTTCTCATAAGGTTAACATGGGAAACTCCAGAGCCACTGGGGCGGAGCCCCGAAGGATTTTTGGGATAAAAATATGCCTATATGTTAATCGGGAATGTGAGCTATCATCATGCCAAATTTCAGCCCGATCCGACCAGTAGTTTTTGAGATTAGCTCATACAAACACACACACAGACACCACCTCTTCTTTATAATAGTATAGAATATAGAATATAGATTTTTACTGTGTTTGTTAACTTATTTTTTACACTTTTTATATTTTAGGCCTACTCATAACGTTAACATAGGAAAATCCAGAGCCACTGGGGTGGAGCCTGAAAGGATTTTTGAGATAATAATATCTCTATGTTAATCGGGAATGCGAGCTATCATCATACAAAATTTCAACCCTATCGGTTTAGTATATTTTCGCGTTTACTTGTCACAAACATCTATCCATCCATACATCCGACATTTCTCAATTATAAAATTAGTAGGATCTGCTACAACAGTTGACACCTGGCCTGGACTGTGGTTGTAGACAGAGAGACGTCGCGACGAGCTGAGCTGGCGTCGCCATCGCCACGGGTCGATCGCTACACTGGCCAATATATCTCCCGCTAGCCGACGTAAAACCGGACAATTTCCTCGCTCTTAAAATGTTACTACATTGTCAACAAGTCAAGTTTGATATGTGTCTTTTGTGTCAGTGGATACAACGCTTACAGATCACGCTGCTGATAATGTTGCTTTGAGGTTTGCCTAATCAGTACTTGATTACTTAAAAAGGCTTGTTTTATGTTGTGACATTAAATAAATTGTAATTTAAAATTCTATTTAATTATTACCTTCAATTACATCTCATTCTCAAATCCTCTTCCTGGTGCTTATCGGATAGCAAGTTTATTTGATTTTGAAGACGCCACTTATTTTAAAAGATTACTAGCTGTAACCCGCGGGCTTTGCCCCGTTTAACTTCTTAATTTCCAAGATGATCTCGTTCGCATGGCTCAATCACGTCCTGGTTGAAGTTCGTTCGCTACGCTCACTCACCTTTAGGTTGGAGCTCGTTCGCTACGCTCACTCACCTTTAGGTTGGAGCTCGTTCGCTGCGCTCACTTGCCTTCAGGTTAGCTCGTTCACTACGCTAACTCGCCTCCAGGTTGAAGTTCTTTCGCTATGCTAACTCACCATTTGGTTGCAAATTAGCTGTTGTCATAAATGTAAAATAAATAATAGTGTTGCACCCTGTTGGTAATCCTTGTAACTTTTTATGCTATTGATCATCATAGAACAGAACCAACTTGTTTAATTGAAACAGCTGTTAAGATTCATTAATTCCATTTCTCATAAGGTTAACATGGGAAACTCCAGAGCCACTGGGGCGGAGCCGATTGGACGGATCACGAAATTGATGGTGTATAAACCTATTCCATGAAATTCTACACTTATGTACCAAGTTTCGTGGCAATCGGTTCAGCGGTGTCTGAGTTTATCACTGCCAAATATATATATACTAGCTGTACCCGCGGGCTTCGCCCCGTTTAACTTCATAAGTGAGCTTGTTCGCATGGCTCAATCACGTCCTGGTTGAAGTTCGTTCGCTACGCTCACTCACCTTTAGGTTGGAGCTCGTTCGCTGCGCTCACTTGCCTTCACGTTAGCTCGTTCGCTACGCTACCTCGCCTCCAGGATGAAGTTCGTTCGCTACGCTCACTCACCTTTTGATTGCAAATTAGCTATTGTCATAAATTAAAAAAAAATAATAGTGCTGCACTCTGTTGGTAATCCTTGTAACTTTAATGCTATTGAACATCATAGAACAGAACCAACTTGTTTAATTGAAACAGCTGTTATGATTCATTAATTCCATTTAAATATGAGTAGTCAATAGGTTAACATGGGAAACTCCAGAGCCACTGGGGCGGAGCCCGAGAGTCCGATCAGAATAAAAACCACTTAGTTTTCCTATTTAATGCCTAAAGAATCAGTGTACCAAATTTCAGCCTCTTAGGTAAGTGGGGAGTGGGAGAATTAGTGATGAGTGAGTGAGTGAGTCAGTCAGTCAGTCAGTCAGTCAGTCAGTCAGTGAGGGCTTTGCCTTTTATATATATAGATACATACAAACATCCTCTTTTATACCGGTACTTATAGATTTAGTTTTTCAACAAATCGGGAAACCGCGAATCTTATTAAACCACGTCAATTTTCTGATCTTAAATTCTTGATGGAGAAACTACGTTAGACAATGTAAAATTCTGCTACCTCCCTTCTCCCTTATTTAAACATATTTTTGTTCAATTAACCGTGAATAAAATAATTCATACACCAAATAAACTTTTCGTTTTCAAAATTTAACACGCTCAAAGGGTTGCTAGTTAAAAATATTGATACAAATAAAATATTTGATTTCTCCTTGAAAATGAATTTACAAACACACATCTGCCTCCATCGTCTCTCATACCCCTCTCCTATTCGAACCACCTTCTATATTTTTATCAGTCTTACGCCAAATGTCAGCATGTTTCATAATCGTTAGGTTTGTGAGTTGGTGCAGCCGTGCAGGTGGTGTCTAATATGATGTAAGACGAGGGGATCACAACACTGTAAAGCCTACTTAGCAATGTTTATGATAGTTGAGAGGCTGCAATCTAATATTCTCAACACACCGCTGACATCATCAACACAGGATGACTATAGTTGGATGTAGTGTATAGCCACTGTAGCACATGCTGTTTTACCACGGTTCTAAAGTAAGTTCTTTAATTTGTACGAACTTTGGTAATAATAGAAGTTTAAGTATCTCTTTTATTGAACTTTTTTTGTAAAAAACAACAGAATGCAAAATTATACGATGTATTGATTATTTCATTCGATACATCGTTTGGTTAACCCAACTAACCAAACGATATATCGATCGATATTTTCATTCTGTTGTTTTTGACGACAGATACGGAAGTCTACCAATTACCTTTGTAAAATTTTAAAATGTTTCGTAAATAGTTTTTTATCGCAATCATTAGGGGTTATGAATACAGATGTGGTAAAACAAAATAAATAAAATGCCATAGCATAAATTCTGGAGAACATGAACTCCCTAAACATTTCATGCGGGAAAGCTATAATATTTTTGTACATGGTTCTACTACTTAGATTAATTGTGTTCAAACTAATTTTTGGGCGTATAACTTCACGGTATTTAAACTATATCTCGATTAAAAAAGATCAAAACACAGTTTTTAAAGTCATGCTGCTTCTGTACTATTACTTTGGGTTTCCAAATTGAGGAAAAGATTGAGATTATTAAAGGTTAAATGTTATACTGTTCACAATACAATAAATCCATTAGCAAACAATTAAACCACGCTAAGAATCTCTGGCGGTCAGCCCAGTCTCTAGACAAGTGGACAAGCCTGTCGAGAGAATGTGGAAGACAGTGATTTAATTGGCATTCCAACCGATGCAATGCCACCTACATTTCTTGAATAGAAAACACATAAAGCATTGTTCTTTAGCAAAGCCTTTGATGCCGTGCTGTGTCAATTTTTTGTCGCTGGAAGAACAGGTTTGAAAATTGTTGAACGAATAATTATTGAAGCTTTTCTTAGGTTGGTTATGTAGGTAGCCGGAGAAGTTTGAAGTAGGTAATGGGGAGTTAGTAATTTAGTTAGTACTAGTTAGTAATTAATACTAAACGCGAAAAAAACCATACCGGTACACTTATTTGTAAAGCTTTAATGATGGTTATATAGTTACTAGAGATCGTCCAGTGGTCGAAAACTCGACCAAACATTTTTAATGTACAGACTTCTCTATTTTCATAACACGCTGTAAATAAAACATGTGATTGGAATGTCTTCCATTTGTTTTGATTTTCTGTTTATATTGCGTTGTTATTTCGTCACCAGCATGGCAACCCATAAAGGCAATATTAATTTTTTTAAATTTAAATTCATTTGTTGTGGTTATTTTTGAGCCTATTTTAATTTATGAAGGGATTCTGCACATCTACAGGAAAATATCTTTCCAACAGTATTCATAGATTTTCCCTGCGATGCACACGAGCTGAGAAAAAAGGTTTAACAGAAACATGCTTGCCTAATTAATATATAGAAGATAAATAGATAGATAGATTCCAAATTGGAAACCTTACGATTTTGCGAATTTCACATAAAAGAGCTGAAATGCAACTTTTTGACGTGAAAATATTTTACTCAGCCTTTACTGAAATTTCTAGCCTATTTTTTTTTTAATTAATCAGTAATCATTGGTAAACAAACGTCCATGAAATCCCTCCCCCTAATGTCCTCCCTTCTCACAATGTGTGTTATTGTCGTCAATCCATGTTTGGTCGTGAAGGGTGACAGGAATGAGCATCAGAAGCGTCCCTTGACATTTAATGTTATTGTCAGTTCAGCGAGATAAGTCTGCAACATTGCCTCGGTATACTGACTATAAATATTAGAAAGCTTTTGAGAATTGTCTACAGCAAAGTGTACGGGTATGTTTAACGGCTTTTTTTTACTCTTTGATCACCTTAGTGAGGGTTAAAATCGGACGTAAAATTACATTTACATTTTATGTTGCAGTTAGGGATGAGGTAGAAGGATAACAGTTACATTTTATGTTGCAGTTAGCGATGAGCCAGAAGGATAACAGCATTGCCTATATATAACACTAGGATGACAGTTGAATTTTATATTGCAGTTAGTGATGAGGTAGAAAGATGAGAGTTCTATTTTAAGTTGCAGTTAGTGATGAGGTAGCATGATGACAGGTACATTTTATGCTTCAAACAGTTAGTGATGAGGCAGCAGGATGACATTTACATTTTATATTGCAGTTAGTGATGAGGTAGAAGGATGACAGTTACAGTTTATGTTGCAGTTAGTGATGAGGTAGAAGGATGACAGTTATAGTTTATGTTGCAGTTAGTGATGAGGTAGAAGGATGACAGTTATAGTTTATGTTGCAGTTAGTGATGAGGTAGCAGGATGACAGTTACATTTTGTGTTGCAGTTAGTGATGAGGTAGCAGGATGACAGGTACATTTTATGCTTCAAACAGTTAGTGATGAGGCAGCAGGATGACATTTACATTTTATATTGCAGTTAGTGATGAGGTAGAAGGATGACAGTTACAGTTTATGTTGCAGTTAGTGATGAGGTAGAAGGATGACAGTTATAGTTTATGTTGCAGTTAGTGATGAGGTAGAAGGATGACAGTTATAGTTTATGTTGCAGTTAGTGATGAGGTAGCAGGATGACAGTTACATTTTGTGTTGCAGTTAGTGATGAGGTAGCAGGATGACAGTTACATCTTATGTTTTAGTTAGTGATGAGTTAGAAGGATGACAGTTATATTTTATGTGGCAGTTGGTGATGAGGTAGAAGGATGACAGTTATATTTTATGTTGCAGTTAGTGATGAGGTAGCAGGATGACAGTTATATTTTATGTTGCAGTTAGTGATGAGGTAGCAGGATGACAGTTACTTTTTGTGTTGCAGTTCGTGATGAGGTGGAAGGATGACAGTTACATTTTATGTTGCAGTTAGTGATGAGGTAGAAGTATGACATTTATATTTTATGTTGCAGTTAGTGATGAGGTAGAAGGATGACATTTATATTTTATGTTGCAGTTGGTGATGAGGTAGTTGCATTTTATGTTGCAGTTAGTGATGAGGTAGAAGTATGACATTTATATTTTATGTTGCAGTTGGTGATGAGATAGAAGGATGACAGTTACATTTTATGTTGCAGTTGGTGATGAGGTAGAAGGGTGACAGTTGCATTTTATGTGGCAGTTGGTGATGAGGTAGAAGGATGACAGTTGCATTTTATGTGGCAGTTAGTGATGAGGTAGAAGTATGACATTTATATTTTATGTTGCAGTTAGTGATGAGGTAGAAGGATGACAGTTGCATTTTATGTGGCAGTTGGTGATGAGGTAGAAGGGTGACAGTTGCATTTTATGTGGCAGTTGGTGATGAGGTAGAAGGATGACAGTTGCATTTTATGTGGCAGTTGGTGATGAGGTAGAAGGGTGACAGTTGCATTTTATGTGGCAGTTGGTGATGAGGTAGAAGGATGACAGTTGCATTTTATGTGGCAGTTGGTGATGAGGTAGAAGGGTGACAGTTGCATTTTATGTGGCAGTTGGTGATGAGGTAGAAGGATGACAGTTGCATTTTATGTGGCAGTTGGTGATGAGGTAAAAGGGTGACAGTTGCATTTTATGTTGTAGTTAGTGATGCGGTTGAAGGATGACAGTTATATTTTATGTTGCAGTTAGTGATGAGTTAGAAGGATGACAGTTATATTTTATGTTGCAGTTAGTGATGAGGTAGAAGGATGACAGTTACATTTTATGTTGCAGTTAGTGATGAGTTAGAAGGATGACAGTTATATTTTATGTTGCAGTTAGTGATGAGGTAGAAGGATGACAGTTACATTTTATGTTGCAGTTAGTGATGAGTTAGAAGGATGACAGTTATATTTTATGTGGCAGTTGGTGATGAGGTAGAAGGATGACAGTTGCATTTTATGTGGCAGTTGGTGATGAGGTAGAAGGGTGACAGTTGCATTTTATGTTGTAGTTAGTGATGCGGTTGAAGGATGACAGTTATATTTTATGTTGCAGTTAGTGATGAGGTAGAAGGATGACAGTTATATTTTATGTTGCAGTTAGTGATGAGGTAGAAGGATGACAGTTATATTTTATGTTGCAGTTAGTGATGAGGTAGAAGGGTGACATTTATATTTTATGTTGCAGTTAGTGATGAGGTAGAAGGATAACATTTACATTTTATGTTGCAATAAGTGATGAGGTAGAAGGGTGACAGTTATATTTTATGTTGCAGTTAGTGATGAGGTAGAAGGATGACAGTTATATTTTATGTTGCAGTTAGTGATGAGGTAGAAGGGTGACATTTATATTTTATGTTGCAGTTAGTGATGAGGTAGAAGGATAACATTTACATTTTATGTTGCAATAAGTGATGAGGTAGAAGGGTGACAGTTATATTTTATGTTGCAGTTAGTGATGAGGTAGAAGGGTGACAGTTATATTTTATGTTGCAGTTAGTGATGAGGTAGCAGGATGACAGTTACATACACCGCGGAGGTAGCCACATGTCGTGGCTTTGGATGCTTTCTCAAACTACTTACAAGGTAAGGCTAACTTACTCATGCTAAGTCTTGAATAAGAACTTAAATACGGCCATGCATGCAAGTTGTAGAGCATTTACTTTAGGATATGTAGGATGTATATAGATCCTCTAAATTATTGTAAAAAAAAACAGAAAAATAAATAGATTTAGAATCTGTTTACTTTCAACCTGTCAAAATTGTTGTCAACCGTTTCAAACAGTATTGGAGTGTGAGTGATTAATGGTATCAGAAAACCACTTCAGCTTAAATTGAGTGCCGAAGATACGATGGCTAGTAACGATGAGCCATTTTAATATTGAAAACAACATTGAAAATTTTACATTGAGTTTGTGAGTGTTTAAAAATAATTCAAATGTTTCCATAATTAGTTTAGGTATTATAGTCAAAGGTATTATGTTAGTAATATTTTGAGTGATAAGAATCCATCTTTTAAGATTTTAATATAGTAGATCGTGATAATTGTTGACAAAGATGTTGGTAATGTATCGTACATTAATGTGGTAATCGTATTAAGTTGTAGGTGATATTTTTGACATTAAAGATTTTAAAGACCACCACTAATGGATAAAAAACTAGTTTTCTGATTTGAAAGGATTGCTTTTAAAATGTATTCCTGGTTCAGGTTTTTTCAGAGTATATTTGGTAAAAAAGTAGGAAAAATATCAAATCGTAACAAAAGTGAAACACTTTACTGTCAAATGCTAAATAATAAAATAATACCAAACAAAGAAAATAATTTTCTGATGTGTAAAGCTCGCGACCATAACTGGTTCTCAGTAAATTTTTCAATAGTGGAACAGCAAAAACACTGGAGTCACTGCGGGATAACCCAAGGCAGTTTTTGACGGAGCACATGAAAAGAGCCCGAAATTTTAATCCTCAAAAAGGTTCACTAATCTTAAACATGGAAAGAGCCCGGGTCTCCACAGGTACCTGAGGAGGAGGAAGCTGACTATAAATTGTGTGTATTGTGTATATATAGTAGTGTTTTAGTGAATAGTGTTGTGTTTGGTTGGGTTAGGTTAAGTTAGGTTGGGTTAGGTTGGGTTAGGTTAGGTTAGGTTAGGTAAACAGACTATATCTTTTAGTAATGTAAATATCTTTGAATAATATATATGTTATTAATGTATCTATTAACAGTGTATTTTTTAATAATTTCGTGTAATTTAACTGTGTGATTAGTTCTTTATATTTTGAAGACCCGTTGTGAAAGTTCTAGAAAGAGACCGGGCTCTTTTCGCACCGTCCTGGTTGGGACCTTGGAGGTCCGGGCGCTTTTCAAGCGTCTGCCTGAGTTTTTGGGCTCTTTTCATGTGCGCCCGTTTTTGATTGCGTAGTGTTTTAGCGTGGACCACAACGCATAGTTGTCGGTCTCGGAGTCTGAACACAGGCTGAGGCTAATTTGCCTCAAGGACGGTTTGCCTCAGTTCTCTTTACAAAGCGAACAGTCAACAAACTTTACATGAAACACATTCAGTTGGTTCTCGTTAGCGTCTCTGTTCAAACCAAAGATGTTACTGTTGCCACTTGTTACGTCCAAAATCTCTTATTTTAAAATGTACTAGGTTTACTGCACATAGGGGTTCACTTTAAATTTTGCTTTATACTCGTTGGTTCAATCAATAAATCTGTTTGACAGATTCAGTAAAGAATTTGCGGAGCAGACTGTAAATTTATTGGTTCAAAATATAATTTCATGTTGGTAACACTTAGGATGGAAACGTACGAATCCTTACTCAGTTTTCATAAACCCTACTGTAGTCTGTTTATATATATATTTTTAAATAAAGTGATCCATAACAAGAAGAGACAATTTCTTGTGTCCGTTTGTTATTGGTAAACAAAATAATCTAATGAGTCGAAATTTCACATAAAATGTTAATGATGGAGCCGGTGGACATGAGGTATATGCACATCGTATATGTATATATCCTCCATGTATATGTATATATACTTACATATACATATGTATATGTATATGTTTAATGTATGTTATGCTTAATGTATATGTATATATCCTCTCGCCATGTATATATCACGTGGGTCTACAAACATTCGAAAGGAAAATTTCTTATGTAAATATGATTGCCCTCTATGGAAACAATTACATTCAACGATGACGCCGATGACGCTCATACATACACTAGTTAAGTGGTAACTACCACGAACATTACTACAGAAACGGTATGGATCATAAACATAATCAATTGACATCACTGGCCCGAAAGTAAACAGGTTATTGCCAACTGGAACTGTCAATAAGCGTCCGTCCGGACGATAACTTGACTAATTTTTGTCCGATTTTGATGAATTTTTCTCCGGATCTTTTTAAAGGGCTTAAAAACAAATAATTTAGAATATCAATGGGGTTTTGTTCGGTTATTGGTTACGTAGAAAAAAAAAATTTCAATTAAAATTTCCATGTTATTCTTATGGAGAATTTGTTTGAAAAAGTTGTAGGTAGTCGTTTTGTTTATGGATATGTTTTGATCAAACTTGGCAGGTTTATTTATTTTAAGCTATTAATATTTTAATGAAGAACACGCTTTATTAGTTTCCCTGTAGCAGCGAACCTAGGTACTTGTTAAAATTTAAATTTAATTGAAAATCAATTAAGATGAATGGAAATACTTTTAGTCGGAAGGTTTGCTGTGGCGGGGGTATTTTTTATAAAAAACGTGTGTCGCTCTCTAACCACTATTGTACTAGACCACTCAACAGACCTGCAGCGCACCATTGACTTACAATGATTCATGAAAAAAATTAGGCAACATCCTTCCACTTCCTCCTTATGAAAGCGTTATTATATCAGTGTGCTTGCAGTTCTTAGTACTGTATTTTGAGATACGATATTGCAGTAGAATTGTGCGTTTAGTTCGCGTTATGTAAACGTAGGACAGGTGCAAAGATCGCTACGCGCATGTCAGGCGAAGATGCCAAGTCCAGGTCTACTACTGTAGGCTACATTGTGAATCATTAGCTTATTCTTGGAAACACAACTCGTTCATTGTGTTCTATTTCTTCCTCAATTAAAATTCATCATCATTGACTATTGGATACAGAAGTTGTAGTCAATAGTCAAAGGCATTATCCTTTCAGTAAAAAAATCACTAATTGTTTGTAGTAAAGTGATAATGCTACGTTAAGTCCATTTAACAAGAAAAAATATAAGTTTCACAACCGACAAGAGTTTTATTTATATTGGCACAGTCAAGGCAAAGGATACTCTCTTTTTGTATATAATATAATTGAGAGATACTTCCTTCTAGTCATGCGTTAGTTAAATTTGTTAATTTTGAACTGTTGACAATCCTCCTACAAAAATAAATGTTTGTTTGACATAATTTGTAACTCCATAGCTTATTTGTTTATCTTAAGATACACACGTAGACATCATTGCATATTTTTAAGCGATTTTAGATTATTTCAAATAATAATAAGATGTTACATAACCCTAAAAGTGTTTTTTATGATTATCTATTCTTAGGATGGCATAAAATCGCACACATTTTTACTGTCTTTAAAATTCACACGAAACCCCCAAACGTTTTTATCAGCTGTGGTGAAAGTAAACATACTTTATTACAAAGTAAAAGTGTACAAACAGTGTAAAAGGTTAGAGGAACTGACTGCATTGAATAAACAATAACATTTTCAGACAACAATAAAATCAGCTGATTAGTTTGTAAACAAGTACGTTGACTTTCACCACAGCTGAAAAAGTTTGGGTTTTTGTGTATATTTGAAAGGCAGTAAAAAAGTTAGCAATTTTTAAGCCATCCTAATGATCGATAATTGATAAAATAAACATTTTTGGGGATATCTAACATTTTATTATTGTTTAGAAAACAATTAATAACTGACACAAACGGTGGCTGAGTGAGTAACTAAGGACTTCCGGACAATTTAAATATGATATTTGGATATGTTTCTACCCAGGAATACCCTAAAATATCCGACACGAATTGTGAAACACCCTCTATATACAGTATTGGATATTTATTTCATCATTAATATTTGTATTCTATGATTCAATGAGTTTATGAGACATGTGCTTAGTTTATTATAAGTTTCTTCTTTTAGTGAGGAAATATTAAAATAATATCGAAAAATTTAATGATATTTGATAAAAGCACAGCTACATCTGTGAGTGTGTCAATTGTACCCAGTTATTTTGTACTTAAACACTACAAACACATTTACCCCGATAATAAGATCTTGGGATTTCTAGAAAGAACACGTTGATGTACCTATATCTTTAGTACATAGTCAAAGGTTTAGTCTACACGGAACCTCGGTTACTGAGAGATTCCTATGTTTTCATTAAGCTAAATCCAATCAATCCCTTCTACAGGTATTGACTTTGCTGAAATTAGTGTTCAGTAAGACATTGTCTTGATTGAACAATTTCATTCGGTTCGTCTGGAAAACAACATACCTTCGCTTTATTCTCTTAAATTTATTGGGATTTAAATATTTAGCATCTCTGAAAGTAAAGGCGCTAATTTGAAACGGATAATTTTAGTTTAACTGAATTACGTTAAACGATTATGGATCTTTGTTGCAATAAAGTGAACTTCCACTCGCCGTGTATTTTCAGCTATAAATTGGCGAGCTTCGAATCAAAAGGTTTTTTTTATGCATGTCATGTTTTTAGGCATTGTATTATAACCTTTAAAGCTATTGACGATGCTTAAAACTGAACCTATTTCAATAATTGAATCTGCAGTGCAGGTTTTTAAGATGTTTCTAAACCGCAGTTTTATTTACATTAGCACCGAATCTAATTTTCATATCACCAGCTCTTGATGTACTATGTGCAGGATACCGTCAAAACCTGAGTCCATTGACTCCAGCGTTTACCGATCAATATGGTTCTTACTCTTGCCCGGTGAATTATCTAAGTGACCTCGTTCATAGCGCGGGCTTTCCCATGAAATACACGAACCTCCCAATACCTTTAAAAGCACCGATAAATTCTTACTTGTATGTATATTGCTGCAAATACGTGGAAGAACTTGTTTACTCCCCTTTTCCATCGGTTGTAGCTATTTTACACACAGCTTTTAGCGGAGCGAGGTGTAAATAAAAAAGTTCTTATATGAGAAGCATTCTTTTCGAAATAGTGGGAACTGACCAATCGGGTTACGGAATTTTCATATAAAAGCTATCGGTCATTGGGGTAATTTAAACGAGCCCGCGAAACAAAAGTTTGGCGACATAACCACTAAAAAGACTATCTGCGCCTCTGTTAACAAACTATTTGTAATTTCATGAATTCAGCTCGTTCCACGATAGTAGATACTTGAAGATTTTATTGAGCCCGTAAAATGTATTTATTGTATGCTGCTTAATCACCTGATGAGATATTAGGGGTCAAGTGCAAGTGGAGGGCATAGATTTCTTCCCCTAAATATTGTGAACGAAGGATAACCATTATTGCAATATTTCTCATTGTTTGAGTGCCAACATACCGGTATGTTTAATTAAACCATATCTATTTCCGATGGAACATGAGTGAGATAAACATATCAGCTGTAGTGCTACGGTGCGGCTTAAGATCAAATGTATATGTGCGAATGTAGAGATGGCGTGACAAGAAAAATTAACTGTTCATGGTCGCACGCGAACTTGTTCCCGGTACTCCAAATGTTGAACACCGTGTGTCCGTGTAATCATGAGCACACTTAAATAATGTTCTGGACCTTCAGTGAATATGTTTGTTGGTTGTATGATTCTAAATCATGCTGAATGTACAGGGCTAATAAAAAGTCTGGAGACCCCCTGCTTCGGTCCATACTAGAAAAACTAAACTCTACACACCTTTATGGTATGTTATGAAGTACTTTTTGAGCCTAATTGCTACTTGGGTTGCAAACCCAAAATGGGGGATTCTGGGGGAAACTCAAAAATTTGAAATGTTAAGCCCCATCGAGTGACCCCTCATTTTGGGGTCTAAAAACGCAAAGTTGGTTTTCTTTTATCAGGACCTTCAAAATGAGGTGTCACTCGATGGGTCTTAACATTTCACATTTTTGAGTTTCCCCCAGAATCCCCCATTTTGGGGATGTACACGAAGTGGTGGTTATGCCAAAAAACGTACTTCATAGCATGCCATAAAGGTGTGCAAAGTTTAGTTTTTCTAGTATGGGCCGTTAAAAAAAATTGACAGGGCATCTCCAGACTTTATTAATCCTGTATGCTAAATTTGATACTTAACGCATGAGCTGATGACGTCAATGTTCTGCCTTATTTTTTCGTTATATTTCCAGAGGATAAACAACAGTTTATAATGTAGTTTTGGTAATTTAATTTGTGGTGTAATAACCTATGAATAATGACAAGACACAAAAAACTCTAAATTTTGTCGCACAGACGTGTATTTTTAAAATGTCTTTATCTGTTTTGTAATGATGATAAGGTAGTATTTTCCATAGATGAAACTTGTGTTGGTTGCGTTGGTTGGTCTATGGTTTTGAGGACGCAAAATAGCTTGAAGGTTCCCAATTCTGGATATAAATGAATAAAACAGCTGCGTATAATCAATACAATGTGTTACAATTACGTACTTCTTTATCGGTCACTCCGTTTTATCACAAAAAGACAAAAAGAGTTAAATATAGACTGTCAGCCGTGCTGCGGTTACCATGGTGATCATAGGTTCTGGCGCACACCGCTGAGAGTGGTTCTATCTTTCAGTATCCAATACTCATTGTTTCTTTCCGCCTTCTTCTGTTTGAACTGTAAATACATTTTCTACTTCGGGAGCCCTATAAGATGAAGATAAAAGTTTAAATTAAATAGGACATTTCCCATATTTCTTAAATTTTAAACTAAAACATACTGCTAGCTATTAAATTTTGACCACTATTTTTGGCATTATTGTATGATACGTCATTAGTTTTTGAAAAACAATTAAACAATGACAAAACTGCCCTGTTATAAAAAAAGTCCAAAAACTTAAAAAAATCCTTGTTGTTTATAGGTGCGGTTTAGATTTTGTGACATTCTTTTAAAGAAGAAGGAAATCGTGAATGAAAACTACACTGACTGGTTGTATTGTAAAATAACTTTTTATCTCGCACTGATAATTGCACACTTATCTGTAGGACTTGTCGGTCCGAGCAGGAACTTGTCTGATAATGAGCGTAATTGTGGATAACTGCATTATCTGTAGTGCAGCGTAGCAGCGCTCGCCTTCGTAGCGTGCACAACGCTCATGTGGTAAAAGGTCAACATCAAGTAACTGCAATCGGAGCTTTTCAAAATATATAAAACTTTTGTCACGGTGTGAGGCAGTAATCTTTGGCACATCACAAGGATGAGTATTTTTGTCTAGAAATTATTTTACATGTGGTGCAGTTTTATCTAGTATTTAGTTTGATTTCGAAGGCACAATCGAGCATGCTTGTTGGATTTCCAATTCGAGATTTGCCTATAAGTATTCATGGTACAGAAAAAACGTAAGTAATCTAGATACGGTTGATTTGAAATATAATGATTGTCTATATATATAAAATCCAATGTATGTTTGTTTGTATGTTTGTTTGTTTGTTTGTCCTTGTTGCGAACGTGGTCATCTTGAAAATGAACGAGCATTTGACATAAAACCACATTAGGACAGGACGTCTGTCGGGCCAGCTAGTTAATAAATAAAATACCTTAGTTTTTGTTTTTCATCGTGATTAATCCTCATTGTATTTATGTATAAGTCCGAGACTTACATAAAAATATTTGATCAAAAAACTGATCGTATTTTGATGTTCAACGAGAAATACAGAGAAACTATGGTACTATGGTAGAAGATGTTTAGAACTCGGTCAAGTATAAATAGGTCGAAATTTCCACTTTGAAGAAGGTTATTTACCCATGAAATTAGCTCTAACGTTATTAAAGAATTTTCTTGTTGGTCATAATATAGACAAAAAGAATTAAATACAGGGTTAGGCAAAAGTCTGGAACCCCCCAGTAACTTTTTAACACGTTGCAGTAGGAAAACCAAACTCGGCACATAGCCCCCAAAATGGGGTATTTTGGGGACAGCTCCAAATTTTCAAATTTACCTATCATGTGAACCCTCATTTTAAAGGGTTTATCAAGAGAAATTGAATGGCGCAAATCAGATGTCAATATCACACCCCTAATCAAAATGGCAGCCATTTTAATTGAAGATGAGCATGCAAGATAAAGTCTGGACATCCCCAGTTAACTTTATAACGTGTGGCAGTGGGAAAACCAAACTCGGCACATGTTTACAACATTTAAAAATGCTCTTTTTCATTAAAGTTAGAACTTGTACCCGGCCCCCAAGATGGGGTATTTTGGGGGCAGCCCCAAATTTTCAAATGCAAACACCCTCATTTTAAAGAGTTTCTATAGACAAATTAAATGGCGCAAACTAGAGGTCAATATTACACCCCTAATCAAAATGGAAGTCATTTTTAAATATACCCTTTTAACTTTTTAACAGGTTATAACAGGAAAACTAAACTCAGCATACCTTTAGAAAAAAAGAGAATTCACCTTATAATCAGCATTAAAATATTAAAATTTTAAAGTTAACTGGGGGTGTCCAGACTTTATCTTGCTTGCTCATCTTAAATAATTAAAATGGCTGCCATTTTGATTAGGGGTGCGATATTGACCTCTAGTTTGCGCCATTCAGTTTCTCTCGATAAACCCTTTAAAATGAGGGGTCACATGATTGGTGTTTACTTTTGGAAATTTGGGGCTGCCTCCAAAATACCCCATTTTTGGGGCTGGGGAAAAGTTGTAATTTTTATCAAAAAGTGCAATTTCTTATGTTGTAAATATGTGCCAAGTTTGGTTTTCCTACTGCAACGCGTTAAAAAGTTAACTGGGGGGTTCCAGACTTTTGCCTAACCCTGTATAGACCGTCAGCTGTGCTGTGGTTACCATAGGTTACGTGCTACATGGTGCTACGTAACTACACGGCGCTCCCAGCGGTGTGCGCCAGAACCTATGGTAACCACTGCATGGTTGAAAGTCTAGTTTATATTTAATTCTTTTTGTCTATGGTGATAATCATCAGATGATTTAACATGTACAGTGGTTTTCAATTACTTTCGATATAGATCAGTCTAAACTCTCCACTGCATGGTACAATAACCGTAGTCTTTTCTGTGAAGAACTATCTATATCCGTAGTTTTACTCAACCACCAAAGATTAAGTTTGTTCCAAACAATACAAGCTCAGTAACTATTTGATACGTACTCGATCGTAAAATCCATTTAACTGTTTAAGGGCCACTTATGTATAAAACAAACATGAACGCCTAGGCGAGCAGGACTTTCTAGTTGTTAAGAAATCCTCTTTACAATAACCATAGGATGCGTTAATAATATACAGTTAATCATGTAGAAAGCGTGTTATACGTACATTATACTTTAATATCGTTTTTAAATACTTGTTTATAACTTTGTGTCTTTATGTCTTTGTGTACAATTATGTCTACTGGTCTGTACGTCAATCGAAGTCACATGTGTATTGTGCAAGCCAGTGGTGGGTGACTACATGATAAGATAACACAGTTTCGAATGAATCCGTTTAACATAACAACATAAAACATAACAAATAATGAGCTAAACAACTCGAAACCCAATAGAGTATGATCGAGTTGAAACTAATCCGGTGGAAACTAACTCATTCACTACGAGACATCTTTGTTTCTATAAGTATTCACAAGCATCTCACTTAGGTGAACATTTCGCTTTGTATTTTATGCACTTAACCTTTAAGTGTGCCAGTTGTCAAAATCTGTGTCCAAGTGACAGCGCATCATATTACAATGGATGACAGATGACACTCAACTTGTTATCTAGTTGTGTTATCAGGTGATAGCTTTACTTACAAAACACCGACAAGGTCGCTTGCGTCTTCAGCCCTACCCAGTTTACCTGCTTTGTTGCGGCATTGTATTGCGTTACGTTTTGAAAAATAATTTCCCCCCAAAAAATACTTTGTGCTATGAAATAGAATGCAGTTGTCAATTAAATTGTTCTGTAGATAAGTATTTAGTCTGTAAAGTCTTGAGTCCAGAAGCACTGAAATGTTTTGAAATCCAAAACACTGTTCAAATACTCATGTATGTACAGTCGATTTTGCAGCAAATGCCCCTTTGCGCTCGTGTTACACATGATATTTTCCCTAAAGTTACTATAAAGCATAGAAATAATTTGTTTTTCAAACACTTAACAACACTTTTTAGGTTATGTTAAATACAAGCTCCAAGTGTTAAACGAAATGGATAGGACGATAGGATCCTTCAAAAAGTGTTGCCAACTTAAAATAAATGGTATCAGCATTCTGACACATACTTTCTCCCATAAGCTTGTCAACAACCTCTTATCATAAACGGCGAGAGTAAATATTTTATATTGTATTTTTAAATAAAATAAATGAAAAAAACACCTGGAGATACCATGAATTTGTACCTACATACCAAATTTCATCAAAATCGGACTACAGGTGTGGTCTGTAGCTCTGTACACACGCACACTGGTTTTCAAGTTCGAAACCCACTTTTTTGGGTTCAGGGGGACTCAAAATTGATATATCCATTCAAAAATCAAACTCGAAAATTTTAACGAAAACGATACTTTCTCCATATACTATGTATAGGGGGAGAAAGTAAAAAAATAAAACTAAGGTAAAAACTCATGTAACAACAATCATCATGAAACTTAAAACCTAAAGGATACTGTAAGTAACTGAACAATAACACATTTGAAAGTTTATTGCAAAATCACGGTATCATGGTTCTTAGTAAACTTTTAGAGATTTAGTTATTTGATTTGCGTTGACACATTCTTTGAGTTTTCTAGCCTTTGCTCACAATTTTATCCATTTGTTGTATTGTTCCAGTATTTCCAACACCTCCCTGCTCTTGCTTCTCGTAGTTTTCTTCTATACAATTTCAGCACTAACATTTTCCTTTTGTTATGGACAGAGACTCGTGCACTCCATTTATTGATGTGAAGTGATGAAACAGAAAAACAAAATTATATTGTAATTTTTTTAAATTAAAGCAATATGTAAACTTGTTCTTAATTTCAATATAGGCATACTATGGAATCAGTTTCGTTTGGAAAAATATAGTTTTGTCAAATTAGCTAGTTCTACTGTATTCTTAATAAAAAAAAAACACTTATAGCTTTGTTTCTCTATTATAAAGGAAATGTCACAGCATTTTTTTCTCTGTGGTTATAGTATCAAATTACAAAAGCAATAAATTCCATATAAAATGTTCAGTTCAAATACTATTATTTCAAATTTGGTAAAAAATGAGTAAACATCTAAAACTAAGATTACTAAGATACACTAAGATGCACCAGATTCAGTACTGTAACATATCTCAATATTTTCCCCGACTACTAAGGATTACAGTATACAGTAAGTAAATCTCATTAAAGTTTTTTTAACGTTAAAGATTTTCTTTAAAATATTATTTAAACCTTTGAACATTTTTATAGTCAGAGTCTCAATATTTGTTTTGGTAATGCTACTTTTCATTTATGTCTACCAGATGTTAAAAAATTTTCCAGTTGATATGAGCACACTCTGTAGAGTTTTTGTTCAAACAACTCAAATCTTGCTCAACATAGTATATTGTAAATGTGCACAAATGACAGTTTTATCTTTGTGGTCTAAACTGAGATGATTTCTAATAATATTATTGGGTAATTTGCATCGACAATCATTTTAAAAGATTTCCAAATTAGCTTACAAACAGTTTGTAAAAAATCTATGATCCGTATACATATAAAACTACTGAAAGTATGAAAATCAAGTTCTTGGATCTCATTATTGAACATGAACTCTCATTAATACATATTTGTTATTATTTTTGTTATTCTTTGTCCAACTCCAACTGGAGGTATATTACGAAATTATCTGAAATCCTCTTAGGTAAGTGAGAGGATAATAATATGCCAACTTGAATACCATTTCACATGATGGTGGAAGGGAAACGGACAGAAAAGCAACTGTCAACCCCACGTCCGAAGAATTCGCAAGGGTAGGATCGAGACGCTCCTCGGTTCGACTAGTGCGAGTATGAACTATAATCTCCTATTTATTACGAGGGTAGAAAAATACATGACTGGTTCATAAACTCCAAGTCACGTGCACGTCCACAGACTACACCACTGATTCTGGCATTTCCCTACAACTTAATTGATACCAAAAAACATTTTGTCAATAAGTACACTTCCAGTGTTGCTTACTAACTTTCTTTATAACGGTTTAAATTTGAATGGTAATATACAAGATGAACCTTCAGTTGAATGTTTAACCCCATTCTGATTGTAACCAAGATAAATCAATGATTACTAAATAGTTGACAGTTACACTTTCCGTATATTTCAACAATTTTCATTTAATTAAACTACGATTGGTAGCAATAATAGTACAATACTTTATACTTTACCACACAATGCGGTTTTTAGGATATCATACTCATAAAGAAACCTACGCTAGATATTGTTATTCAGAATTTTACTCACTTTTCACCATGAGTTCAATATGTTCATACTGCATCGCCATAAACAAGATGTAGGTAATGCATTGTTTCCATGGTTTTAAATTATTTTACAAATTTTAAAATATAAACAGTTTAGTTGGATTACTTAGTGACAACTACAGAATTTACTTTCTTTGTTTAACATTTTCTCCCTTACCTACCCTGTCCCAAGGGTGTTATTCTATACCCCCTGCCTGTATGTGGCATATATTGGAATCCATGCCCCCAAATAATCAACGTTTTCTAGGGAATGAGAAAAATAATAGTAAAATCGAATTTTCTTGAACTAGCTATTGAAAACGGTCCTCCTAAAAAGAGGGGATCTTGTATCGCTTTGGTTTATAGCTTATCATAATTTTTAAGATTATCTACAGTTCAACATCGTTAACAACTACCAGGATAGTCCAAGCAAACTAACAAAACTTACACAGGGATCGTTAAAAAAATTGCAAGAAAACTTTTTATGGTTTTATTTTGTAGTGTTGGGTTTGCAGAATGACATACTAAAAGCTGCCAAAAATCGGTGCACGAGAAAACAACTAAAATTACAATTTAAAATGGCGGCTTTTCCCAACATTGGACTAATTAAAAAAATATATTTCACATGCATTTTTTATGCACATTTTTTGAGATAATGACTTAAAACCACCACCTGTATTAATTAGGTGGTTAGTACTTCATTTTGATAGGGAACACGTTTTTGGTCGCCATCTTGGATCCGCCATATTGGACATAGATAATTTTTTTTTCAATGTAATGATAGTGTTGTGACACATCATTACAAACTAAATTTTTACACTGATTTCAATGCCGAAATCCGTTTTTCAATATATTTTTTCATTTAGAAGATATACTCAAACGAAAACTCTCCCCCAAACATTTCTTATGAACGTTTTGTAGTTTGATATTTTTTTTTTAATTATTTTTTTTATATCTCCAGTTCTTATTAACACTTGCAGTTCGTGCTAGGCTTAAAATATTCAGTAATGTAAGGACTTTTATTTGAGCTCTTGAGTATTAAAATCAGACGAGTTAAAGACTAGCTACAAATCTCAACGCAATATTAAATTTAACTTTTTAGAAATTAGTTTTTATTAAAAAAGTTAAATCTCTGGTTGTTAAGGTGTCATCAAGTTATTTATGGTCTTTAATTAATTAGCAAATGTTTGGTTTCAATTTTATTAATCAATAAATAAAATCTGGCAAATCTGAAGTAAGTCGTGGACCTTCATTTAACATTAAATTATTTTTATTTAGAAATTTGTCTTTTGTTTAAGACATATATCCCCAATTATAAATAACTACCAATAAGTAATCTTTAGCTAGATTAAAAGTCAATAATTTGGCGAATTATTTAAGACTATAAGAGTTTTGGGAGTTATTTAGAATTAGGGATATACGTCTTTAACTAAAGACAAATTTTGAAATAAGTACATTTTAATGTTATATTAAAGTTCATGACTCATTTTAAAATTGTCATATTTTGGTTAATGATTAATGAAATCAAAGCGAAACATTTACTGAGTAATTTGACACCAGAAAGAACTTGGTGACGTATTAAAAACCCGAGTTATAAATCTTTTAATAAAAACTAATTTCTAAAAAGTTAAATTAATATTGTTCTGAGGTTCGTAGCTGGTCTTTAACTCGTCAGATTTTAGTGCTCAAGAACTCAAATGAAAGTCCTGACATTACTGAATATTTTAAGCCTAGAACGAACTGCAAGCGTATGTGAGAACTGGAGATATAAGAAAGATAATTAAAAAAAAAAATTATTAAACTACGAAACGTCCATAAGAAATGCATGGGGGAGAGTTTTGGTTAGAGTATATCTTCTAAATGAAAAAAGATATTGAAAAACGGATTTCGGCATTGAAATCAGTGTAAAAATTTAGTTTGTAATGATGTGTCACAACACCATCATTACATTGAAAAAAAATATCTATGTCCAATATGGCGGATCCAAGGTGGCGGCCAAAAACGTGTTCCCTATCAAAATGAAGTACTAACCACCTAATTAATACAGGTGGTGGTCCCAAGTCAATATCTCGATAAATGTGCATAAAAAATGCATATGAAATATATTTTTTTTTAATTTGTCCAATGTTGGGAAAAGCCGCCATTTTAAATTGTGATTTTAGTGGTTTTCTCGTGCACCGATTTTTGGCAACTTTTAGTATGTCATTCTGCAAGCCCAGCACTACAAAATAAAATCATAAAACATTTTCTTGCAATTTTTTTAAGGTCATATCCTATATTTTTCTGACTAGGATACTACAAAATAATTATACCGTACTTAAACAATATGGACCGATCAACTAAAACCCACGTTTGATAGTATCAGACTATAGATGACCACACAACTAATCGTCAAGTAAACAATACTAAACCCATTCGGTTTGCTTACGTTAAACAATCGAGGTGTGGACAATCGTTAATTATAACGATTCATAAAATAATTGAAGAAACATGATCGAGAGAGTTTCATATATCGATTATCATTTAAATTACCGACATAGCGGTTGTCTGTCTAAACTTAAGTGGTCTAAAGTGGTTGACTGTTGTGTGTGGTTGTCTTACATGGTTGTGATCTCCTGATGACCATACAACACCGTGTCTAATTACATTCAAAGAACTTACCACGTTTGATGGAAGTTCATGTCTCGTTCATTGTCCTAAACTCTGGAACATCCGGAGACCACATGTGGACCACTAATGAGATGACGTCATCATAACGTCTGTCTGTCTGGGGCTAAGGTTGATTCCACCTGCAGCTGCACCCGCGGGAGTTAAATCCAGAGCCATTCCATGAGTTAAAAGCCATTAAAATTCTTGAGTGGAAAGAATCTCGAAATGATTTTCGTTACTAAGCAATATTGAGAGCAAACATTGTTACTTTACAAACAAAGATTACAAAGGTACGTTGTCTTGGTGTAGTATACGATTTTAAGTCTTGTGTTTACTTACACACACACTACTACTTACTTACTTGTGTACTTACTTGTGGTTACTTGTGTTTGTTCATTGATGGTGAAAACAAAAATGTGGAAAATAACAATGTGGCAGAAAAAATGAGTACCGCAAAAAATGAGTACATCTTTTCAAACTATTTAGCTAATCATAAAAACTTTTCAATACGGCCAGTACATTACTTCCTTGTTGGAAATCATAACTCCAAATAACTCAAATACATTTTAAAAAACGCCATTAAAAACTCAATACACGTTTTTGTAGAAATACACCGCCCTATTTTGCCACGTCAAGTAAAAAAATGCATATGTGTCACTTTTGTTGCCGTTGTAACTCGAACGCAAAGATGAATGTAAACTAATCAACATCAGTCACGGACGATAACTTGATATCAATCAAACCAGGTGTGGATATGTAACACGAGAACACGAGCGTATCTTGTATCGTGTTGTCAAACATTGCATTGTACCAGGCCAAGTGTTCATTGACTTCTACATCGATTATCACGGTCACGCACTACTGTTATAGTTCTGGTCAGCCTATGACGAACCAAGGCTTGGGTTGGGTTATAGTGACAACACTGGAAGCTTTGACTATAGATACGATTAAGTCAAGTAGCCATTTTAGGTTTTAGGCTCTGTAAGTTCACTAGTCATTGTGGTGTGAGAGCGCCACTGTGTATATTGACTGACATCGACCCTGCAGTACCAGGGTCACGCCACTATTGTACCAAGGCAAAGCCCTGAGGCTCTGTACCCAGTATGGTACTCTGTAAGTTCACTAGTCATTGTGGTGTGAGAGCGCCACTGTGTATATTGACTGACATCGACCCTTTAGTACCGGGGCCACGCCACTATTGTACCAAGGCAAAGCCCTGCGGCTCTGTACCCAGTATGGTACTCTGTAAGTTCACTAGTCATTTGGTGTGAGAGCGCCACTGTGTATATTGACTGACATCGACCCTGCAGTACCAGGGTCACGCCACTATTGTACCAAGGCAAAGCCCTGCGGCTCTGTAGGCTACTCAGTACGGTACTCTGCAAGTTCACTAGTCATTGTGGTGTGAGAGTGCCACTGTGTATATTGACTGACATCGACCCTGCAGTACTGGGGTCACGCCACTATTGTACCAAGGCAAAGCCCTGCGGCTCTGTACTCAGTACGGTACTCTGCAAGTTATCGAGTCATTGTGGTGTGAGAGCGCCACTGTGTATATTGACTGACATCGACCCTGCAGTACCGGGGTCACGCCACTATTGTACCAAGGCAAAGCCCTGCGGCTCTGTACTCAGTACGGTACTCTGCAAGTTCACTAGTCATTGTGGTGTGAGAGCGCCACTGTGTATATTGACTGACATCGACCCTTTAGTACCGGGGCCACGCCACTATTGTACCAAGGCAAAGCCCTGCGGTTCTGTACTCAGTACGGTACTCTGTAAAGCCCCCCATACACTATCGAACATGCCACCCGACCTGACAACCTGACCTGACGACGGACCCATCATCCAACCTGACTTATGTCGGGTGTTTCCCACACACTATCGAGCTTACCCAACAAGTCAGGTGAAATATTAGTTCTGTGATGGATTTTGAGACGACTGTTAGCTGTTTCAGGGGGATTTTTAGCGATGATTTTAGGGATTTTTAGAGCCTATGGAACTAGGCTCTTAAATTTTCAATTTGATTTTTAACGAACTTTAAATCGAACTCTGGATACAGTTCCTTGCACTTTTCCATCAGGATATCGTGCCCCTATGTGCATGTTTGTTGCAATAAAGTTTACTTTTGACATCCCACAACGCCTTCTGTTCCCTGTAGAGTTAAATAAATTCTGACCAGAACAGTTCATTATTATTAACATATTTGTTTATTATTACAATTACACACGGTCCAACATGTCAGGCGGACGGCTCGAGTCGGGTGGTGCTACCGGACCGAGCATCCGACCTGACATATCCGTCGAGCATGTCGGGTTGGAACCCACACACTGTCCAATATGTTCGACGAGACGTTGGATCCCGACATGTCCGTCCAACATGTTGGATAGTGTATGGGGGGCTTAAGTTCACTAGTCATTGTGGTGTGGAGTGCCACTGTGTATATTGACTGACATCGACCCTGCAGTACCGGGGTCACGCCACTATTGTACCAAGGCAAAGCCCGGCGGCTCTGTACTCAGTATGGTACTCTGTAAGTTCACTAGTCATTATGGTGTGAGAGTGCCACTGTGTATATTGACTGACATCGACCCTGCTGTACCGGGGTCACGCCACTATTGTACCAAGGCAAAGCCCTGCGGCTCTGTACTCAGTATGGTACTCTGTAAGTTCACTAGTCATTATGGTGTGAGAGCGCCACTGTGTATATTGACTGACATCGACCCTGCTGTACCGGGGTCACGCCACTATTGTACCAAGGCAAAGCCCTGCGGCTCTGTACTCAGTATGGTACTCTGTAAGTTCACTAGTCATTATGGTGTGAGAGCGCCACTGTGTATATTGACTGACATCGACCCTGCTGTACCGGGGTCACGCCACTATTGTACCAAGGCAAAGCCCTGCGGCTCTGTACTCAGTATGGTACTCTGTAAGTTCACTAGTCATTGTGGTGTGAGAGCGCCACTGTGTATATTGACTGACATCGACCCTGCTGTACCGGGGTCACGCCACTATTGTACCAAGGCAAAGCCCTGCGGCTCTGTACTCAGTATGGTACTCTGTAAGTTCACTAGTCATTGTGGTGTGGAGTGCCACTGTGCATATTGACTGACATCGACCCTGCTGTGCCGGGGTCACGCCACTATTGTACCAAGGCAAAGCCCTGCGGCTCTGTACTCAGTATGGTACTCTTTAAGTTCACTAGTCATTGTGGTGTGAGAGCGCCACTGTGTATATTGACTGACATCGACCCTGCTGTACCGGGGTCACGCCACTATTGTACCAAGGCAAAGCCCTGCGGCTCTGTACTCAGTATGGTACTCTGTAAGTTCACTAGTCATTGTGGTGTGAGAGCGTCACTGTGCATATTGACTGACATCGACCCTGCTGTACCGGGGTCACGCCACTATTGTACCAAGGCAAAGCCCTGCGGCTCTGTACTCAGTATGGTACTCTGTAAGTTCACTAGTCATTGTGGTGTGAGAGCGTCACTGTGCATATTGACTGACATCGACCCTGCTGTACCGGGGTCACGCCACTATTGTACCAAGGCAAAGCCCTGCGGCTCTGTACTCAGTATGGTACTCTGTAAGTTCACTAGTCATTGTGGTGTGAGAGCGTCACTGTGCATATTGACTGACATCGACCCTGCTGTACCGGGGTCACGCCACTATTGTACCAAGGCAAAGCCCTGCGGCTCTAACTCTAACTTTCTTATCAAGCGTAGCAAGAACTAACTTTGTCAAAGTTAACAAGCAAGGAATAAATTTAGTGCTGTAAAATGTACTGTTGGGTTATGTGTTAAAATAATGTTTTTATCATGATTTTGTTTAATATTTTTTCGATGTAATTTTTGCTGTAGAAACCTTTTGTTAGAATGTGTTGAAAACTGTTTTTAAAGCTCAGCTCGGTCCTTGATTAGCAGATAAAAATGAGACAAAACCGAACACTCGAACAGTTAACAAACTTCTGATACTTACTTAAATTAGTTTTATTCGTTGCTGTTTATTACATTTTTTTACTTTTTTCTTGAACCTAAACAGAAGTTTCCTTACGAAAGAATTGCCTTAAACCCCAATAGAAGTTCAGCTCTAGGAAGGATTTAGGCAATTAGTATGCTAAACAGTACCCTATATAATAAACTTTCGCATGTGTACAGATTAAACATTTTATTGTATCATCAATTACTAAACTGTTTTTTTGTGATTAGAGAACAAGACATTTTCAAAATCGCAATTGTAACGTATCTAATGGTAATTAAACGGACGAATGTTAGTTTCTAGCATCATTTACAAATTTGTAGAGAACACTGAAAAGGTTTCATCAATAACGGTCCTCTCGATTTCTTGCAGCCTAAAAATGTGAAAAATTAAGGCGCGTTGCCGTCAAACAGACAAACAACAATTGAAAATATACTCGTTTTTGGGCATCTGATGCATAGATTAAACTTCCCTTGGTCTATGATTTGAAAAAGCCTGCTTTGGTGTGTGATTCATGTCTTGGACACGTTTAAGTGTGCTAATGTCGACTAAATGTTTATATTTTATTTTTGGATGGTTTTTACAATTTGTGTTTCCCTTTTACTTTACATACTATAAGAGAGATCAGGTAGGCTATTGCATTACACATAGTGTTATATTGTTTAATTAGTTTCAAAGTTGCTTATGATTTGTAAACCATGGCGCCCTGTTTTTTAAGGTTTGCAATTTTGTGTACTACCTTCAACTGATCTTAGTGCCTTTAAATTCAAATCGAGATTGTTTACAAACTTTCTTTAGTGCGATAGTTATTATATTCTCTTTGTTTTGTTATTATATTTTCCCCGGGATTCGCAGAAACCCTGTTTACCGATAATAATCCTCAATCAATTGTCTAAGCTGTATAATTCATGGAAATTCTTTTGTACTTGAGTTTCCGATTTTAACTCTCTCATGGTTTCGAAAATTAGCCATACAATTACATAATATTTTTATTCTGACTTACACATGTTAAAAATCTAATAACACCTGTTTTTGTAACTACCATCAGTTAGTTGCAGTAGGCATACTGGTAATTTTGCTAGTTTATGCTATCGGGTTTGTATATTATTTTAGCGAATTTCCCATATAGGGAATAAGCTATTACCGTAGTACTCATGGTAAGACCTGGACCCGGGGCCGATTTACTTTTTCGTTTTGAGGTCCCTAGAGGCCAAAAACACCATTCGTTCAAATTCATATATATATATATATATATATATATTTATATATGTGTCTGTTAGCGCGATAACTAGAGAAAAAATCATCCGATTTTGATGAAATTTGGTACAAACATGTAAACCTACGTTTATTCGAACGAGTTCGCGAACCAGCATGATCGGACTATGGTAACAGGGGTTTATGGGGGGTTTTATGGGGTAAAAATTGGTTTTTCCCATTTTTGACCCTAAATACTTAAAATTTAGCAGTTTCTTTTCAAACCATTTTGTAGAGCTTAAAAAACCAATAATTTAGTATATTGAAGCGTTATTATGCGCCTAATGGTTACGGAGAAAATTAAAAAAAATCGGTAAATTTAAAATGCCCATGTTGTTCTTATGGAGAATAAGTAAACTTTTGTAGTTTGCTTGTTTATGAAGGAACATATTTTGATCAAATTTGGAAAATGCATTCATTTCATACCAAACTATTAATATTTTACAAAAAAACACCTTTTTACGCTCCCTGTTGCAGCAAACCTAAGTACTCGTTAAACTAGTGTTATTTAAATAGGGAATAAATGTGACATTTTTAAGGAGACATTTTAGTGTAAAATCCAATCAGGCAAAGGAAATTCGCTTAGTCTGCAGGTTTGCTGCGGCGGGGGTATTTCCATATTTTACGTTATTTAATTTGCTCTTCCCTGACCAAGCTACAGTACAAGTGAGGACGTTTCTATGATGTAAGATGTAGGAAACCGTGACCTTGCCTCTCACTGCGAGTCCACAATTTCCTTGTGGTGTAGAAGGCGTGGTTTGCCGTGAAGCCTATAATCACACCTTCATACAGCAGCGGTCGCCGGTCATTCAACCGTACCTGGACATTTACAATTCTACCTCATCTTCCAACTACAATATACATGCACAACTGTCATTTTCACAGTGGTTTTTGTCATGCAATTTAATATAATGTAGCAGTTCTTTTGTTTTATTGATGTTTTCCATGTTTTGGTTAACTATGGCAATGCATGGGTTCAAAAATATGCACACTCTATTTGGTAGACGAAATTGACATTACTGTTCCATCAAGGCAAATAGTTTTCCATTACTACACTGTAATGTTTCAATTTAATTTAACCATTTTAGGCTATGTTATGCCTAGGCTAGGTTAGGTTTTTGTTAGATAAATTATAATAAAATTAGGCCTATTTCACATTTTAATGTTTTAAATATTGCTTAATGTTCTATAAATTACTAATGTAATAATGTTTCTAATAGTTTCATAGTTACATTTTTAGTCCGCCATGTTTATCTCTTTTCCGCTCTCCGCGTTCCTCTCTCCGCTCTCCGCGTTCCTCTCTCCGCTCTCCGCGTTCCTCTCTCCGCTCTCCGCGTTCCTCTCTCCGCTCTCCGCGTTCCTCTCTCCGCTCTCCGCGTTCCTCTCTCCGCTCTCCGCGTTCCTCTCTCCGCTCTCCGCGTTCCTCTCTCCGCTCTCCGCGTTCCTCTCTCCGCTCTCCGCGTTCCTCTCTCCGCTCTCCGCGTTCCTCTCTCCGCTCTCCGCGTTCCTCTCTCCGCGTTCCTCTCTCCGCTCTCCGCGTTCCTCTCTCCGCTCTCCGCGTTCCTCTCTCCGCTCTCCGCGTTCCTCTCTCCGCTCTCCGCGTTCCTCTCTCCGCTCTCCGCGTTCCTCTCTCCGCTCTCCACGTTCTTCTCTCCGCTCTCCTCGTTCCTCTCTCCACTCTCCGCGTTCCTCTCTCCGCTCTCCGCGTTCCTCTCTCCGCTCTCCGCGTTCCTCTCTCCGCTCTCCGCGTTCCTCTCTCCGCTCTCCGCTTCCGCGCCTAGGAAAACCCAGCTTAAGAGAAAATAATATAGTTAAGAAATGGGGCTGAGAAGTCAAGTACAGTAGTATTGTTTGGCATAAAATACAAAAGTTGCTCATTAAATCATGAAAAAATAACAAAAAAAATTGATACAGTAGTTAAAACTGGACCCAGCAGTTATTGACCACTGGGCTAAGAAACAGCTGCACAGGACACCATACCCCCAAACAACACTGACATCGTGGCTGGTGGCCGGACAAGATCATGTGTTCTTGGTGGTCACTAAATGAGCCACTACAAATTCCCAAAATATTTTTGGATAGATGGTTTTATGTTAGCATAACAATCTTATTGATTGCCTATTGCCACTAGTCATTAGCATAGTTTTGATAATGTATCTCACACTCATCCCACTTTCATCTTCATTCATATTTTGGTTAAAAAACCCCTTAGTTGTCCCACTGGTTGTACCCTATCCGAATTTCGTAATGAGTGATATGGTGACAGGGAAGTAGAATTATGTCTGTTGTACATCACATTAGATACATTTACACAGAGTATTGACCAACAATTATGTTTTCCAGATGGAAGGGCAGCATCTACAAGCTAGTGTGGCCAGACTTGATAGCGTTCCTTGGTATCTACTACTCCCTCAGTGCTCTCTACAGATTTGTCTTGGACCCAGAACAAAAAAAGTAAGCTTTACTTAAAACAACCCTAGTTAATACAACTTGAGAAAGGGATTTTGCTAACATGTATATTTTTTGTTAACCTAATCCAGTTAGTGTTAAGAAATCTCTCAGTGATCTCAATCAATGTTTTATATGATTAACTTTTTTAGTTTAATTAATTATTATTTCTTATGATTTCTGTCTCTATTAATTGTTTATTACCTTAGTTGATCAATTGTTGAACTTTTTTGATTTTTGGTTCAATTTGAATCTGATTCCTGAAAAAGAGAATTCGGGGGTCAATATCAGTTGGGCTTAATTGAAGCGCATTTGTATGTATTTTTTCATTTATTTACTATTTTGTATGTTATAACTGATCTATAAACAAGTGAAATGATTAGTCATAAGATCACTTTAATACCCCACACAGCAAACCTGCAGACCAAACAAATTTCAAATTGTCTAATTCGATTTTTAATCAAATATTTCCATAAACAAGTAATATTTTATCCCCCATTTAAAAATTTGATCAAATTTGATTTGACCGAAACATATGCAACAGATTTTATGTTTATGTTTCTCCATAAAAATAAAATAAAAATTTTAAATGTACACGTTTTTGGAATTTTCTCCGTCAACAATGCTTTAACATCAAAATTGTTTTGTTTTTTTAAGCTGTACATGATGGCTGTAATGAAAAATTGGGCATTCCTATGTTTAAAGCGTAACATTTGAAAAACAAAATTTTTGAAAAACTTCATAACACCATAACACCCTGTTTCCATGATTCGATCTTGCTGGTTTGCAAAGTCATTCAGTTTATCCAGTTCTATATTCATGCCAAATTTAATCAAAATCTGACTATAATGACTCTGAGTTATTGTTTTTATGGACGAACACACAAACACACACACATATACATAAATTTGAACGAATATTATTTTAGCCTCTCTGGGAACTTCAAAATAAAAAAATAAATTAATCTCGGGTCTAGGTCTTTACCCGCCCTATAATAAAACCCATAGCTCTCTATAACTTAATAGTTCTCTATAGCTTCTGCCCTATAGAGAAATTTGCTAAAAATCAGAGGCATTCTAGACCTCAATCGGCATCACTCCTAGGACTCCGAAATAGTTCTTGCAATATCAAATAAAATGTTAGTGTCAATAAAGTACCTAAAAAATTAATTACTTAATACAAAAATCATGACTGAAAATCATAAATATAAAAGAAACAATGAAGTGTATACAGTAAAACCTCGTTAATCAGAGTAAATTGGGGATCCAAAGCACTCTTAATTTCATAAAATAACCTTACTATGAAAAAAGGTAGGACTATTTTGGGACCGTTCCAGAATTGTGCTTGTATTTAACGATAAAAATAGCCTTAATTCAAAAGACAGCAATCTCTTAAAGCATCGTAAACTGTGCTACAATTTTTACAGTAATATGTTCCTAGCTGTATTAAACTTTTAGAAACTGCTGTCAAATAGCTGTACGGATCAAGCAAAGTTTGTAGTAATGAGGTTTTAATTACTGATGGTTAAGAGTAACGACAAAACTTATTACGAAATACCTTTGACTATCTAATAGTCAATAATACCTACAAGATACCACTCACTCAATGAAAAACACTTTTAAAGCCTCAAAAATATCTTTCCACGCAAACATCTTTGCGCTACTAAACTCTACCAAAGAAACATTGGACTACAAACTAATTACTCACAATACACATATTTCAACACCCAATTCTAAAACCGAACGTTGAATGTTTCTAGAGTGTTCGAGCGGATATCGGAGTACTGCGAGACCTACAGTAATCTCATCCCTTTGTCTTTCGTGCTCGGTTTTTACATCAATGTGATCATGACCAGGTGGTGGAACCAGTACGCAGCCATTCCATTCCCCGACTCTGCCGCCGTGTTCGTCAGTTCCAATATCCACGGCCAGGTACTGTATGAGATGACTCATTTCTCCGTCTGTTCAGGGTGTTTGAGGAGATATCTGAATACTGCGAGACCTACAGTAATCTCATCCCTTTGTCTTTCGTGCTGGGCTTCTACGTTTCCGTGATCATGACTCGTTGGTGGGACCAGTACCAAACAATCCCTTGGACTTCGTCCATCGCCGTCTACGTCAGCTCCTGTGTGCACGGCCAGGTACTTAAAGGTTTACCGAGTAACAGAGACACATACAAGCCGTCACTTCGACCTTACCTTAACCCTTCCGCTTTTGACAGGCTGTTCGAAGAGATTTCCGAGTATTGCGAGAAGTCGGGCGAACTGATTCCGCTCTCGTTCGTCATGGGGTTCTACGTTACGATTATCATGACGAGATGGTGGAATCAGTACATTGCCATTCCCTGGCCGGACCCGTGCGCAGTGTTTGTCAGCTCGCACATTCACGGACAGGTAGACCTACAGCCTTGATATCTGCACAGGCTTCACTTGGATGTGTCTCTTCCCGCACTCATTCCACCATTTTGTTTTTGTTTTTTTCTGTTCGTACCAATTGTTTTTGTATATAACATGTATGTTTGTTTGTTAGTTTAGTAATGTGTCAACGAATGTGGGGAATACATCATCAGCTTTTGAAATTGAAAGATTGACTTTTTTGCATTTACATCAGCTGTGTCATTTTCTTTTGTGGTTTGACAAGTAGTAACTTCACTTAATTATTGGGTGATGTACATAAAAACTGGATACAGCTTTTACAATTGTGATGCATAGCCTTCTTTCAAGATCTAAAGTCAGTTAATGTGGTAATTCAAGATTGCTGCTGGGATAGAAGGCTTATCTAAATGGGAATAGTCCTTTCTGTCACAGAACTCTATAGAGGAACAGATTTATTGCTATCTGAAACCTCTCTTTGGTTAAAAATGCTTTTGACAGTGAAAAATTCTGTTTATTACAAATAATGAACATTTTTTGTTTCTTGTTGGATTCTTTACCATTCAAGCAAGCCTACTATCCCAACCCATCAACAATCTATAAAACCTCGGCCCTTGTGCCCTGTTACGTTAGTATGAGGTAATTATTCTCATATGTTGTTGTTTATTTAAAGTATGTCATTATTTTCAAAATTTGTGATTACAAGTATGTCAAGAATGTTTAGCTGTTATTTTGTTATTTGACAATTTTAAATTTATTACCTGTAATTGTCTTTTTTTGTTGACTCACAATTTGTAATTAGTACAGTAGTTAGTTTTACTATCTGGAATGATTGTTGCATCTACTAATTCATAAATGTTTTGTAATACTGTACCTGATCTAATCTAATATGGTAAATTGAATGATTTAAAAATGGTAGTTAACTAATTAAATGTAACTATAATGCAATCATTAAGCATGAGCTGCATTAGCTTAATATAAATGCTGAAGCTTAAATATGCTGACAGATTTGAAGGTGTCATTTTTAAAAGAAGGCGAAGACTATCTTGCACTTCTTCTTACACTAATTGAGGTTGGCATTCATAATAAAAGTTCATTTGTAAAAATAATATGTTTGATTTCATTATTATGTGGGCAAAAATTTGTTTCTTGTAAACACTACCCATTTGCCATTAAAATACAATGTAAATTTAATTAACTTTGAGAAGCAATTTCCAAACGAATGTTTTTTCAGTCAGAACTACAGTATTCTAATGTTTTCCTCCAACAAAGTCCTATAACATTTTTTACAATTTAATTCAATGTTTACAATTCAGTTTTTTCAAATTTACATTCATAATTAAGTTCATTAGATTTCCAAATTTTTGAACACCAGTTTATTGTACTCAATTGACACTACTTGTGTAGGTATACATAACTGAATTCTATGAGCCAAGATAATTTGAGTTGATCCGACTCTGTCGTCTGTACAGGATGAGCGAGGCAGGCTGATGAGACGTACGATCATGAGATACGTCTGTCTCTGTCTCACGATGGTGTTCACCATGATCTCTCCTCGGGTCAAGAAGAGGTTCCCTACAATCGACCACTTTGTGGAAGCGGGTAAAGTTTTGTGCAACAAATAATAAATTATATGATCATTTTTTAATCAAAGTGGGGCGTATTAGATGACTGTATTGTTCTTGTTAATTGAATTGAAACTATTGAAAGTTAATCTAGAGGTTAAAATACCTTTAATCCGTCAATGTGATCAAATGTAAACATTTGACGGAGGAAAGGTATTGATGGATTAAAAGTATTTTAACCTCTAGATTAATATAAATTTGTGATCAACAGGAGGCAAAAAACAACAGAAATAAAGTATTGCAAGTTGTCGGGTTGAATTGATTTGAACTGAGATTTAAGTCTCTCTAAAGGCTTGATTAACCAGGGAGAGTTTGCCTAACAACTACTAGCTAGCGAGTAAAAAAGTATACTTGTTCCTGCTATTAACACATTGCTGGCATCACCATCGCGGAGAGGGGAGGGGGAGGGCATCTAAAAACGTGCCTTACTGGCCGAGGCACTAGAGAAAGGCAGAGCATTGTATACTGTGCAAACTAACCAAACGGTTAGTTTGGCCTAACCAATCCCTTGGTTGCTATTAGCTGTATGGCCTATTTATTAACAGCTGTGTCTAAGGAATGTCAGCCTTAGTCACTAACAAGACTACAAGATCGCGCCACTCATCCTACACTCATCTCCATTCATACTTGGCTTAAAATACCTACTATGTATGGTCGCCATTTCATTGAACAGTATTGAACAGTAATCAATCATATTAGAAGAATGGGGTATTCTTTATTTTGAGGTTAAACATTGACATTGTACTATAGTGTATGGTTTGGTGGTGTTTGTTGTTGTATACTGGGGGCCTGTTAGCAATTGTTCACTGCAGCTATCTGTTTTGGTCTTATAGAATTACATTCATAACAACTGGCATGCAGTCTAAGCTATTCTGTTGAGTACTGAGCTAGGGATATAATTGGAAGTAGCATTGAATGAGAGAATCGAGATGTTGGTGGCCATATGTAATAGAACACTAAAGTCGGGACCATGAAAGTTTGCAGTTGAGGGAGGAGCCTATTTACCACGTGACTTCGAAGGAGCCAATGAGGAGTGCGGTGTTGCCAAATCTTATTGTTTAGTATTTAAATTAGTGTCGTCAACGGGCGATATGGCAACATCACACTAGCCTTGTCTTGTGATTGGCTGACGCCAACTGCAAACTTTCGTGGTCCCGACTGGTAGTGGTAGTACATTGTAGAAATTGTATACTTAGTACATTGGATACAAGGGGCTGAATAGGGGATTGTAATAAAGCCATGATCTGATCAATTCTTCTAGTTGGTACTTACCAAACAAAATTTTACAGCATACTTGTTCTTTTCTAGCAAAGTTGCCTTGCCAGAGCTAACTCCAGTTGTATCTCATTCTCATGGGACGCAGCCGACAGGCTGACCATTTTCCAACCGCAGTGAATGTTTTAACCAATTTCTCAACCCCATCGTCAATACTTAACCACTTGTCACTTCTGCACAAGAAACTATGAGTACAGCGCGCGACATCTAAGCTGGCACTTGGCGGATCGGTACTACCATCTATTTCAAAACCATTATGTTCCATTGTGTAGAGGAAATGTTTGCAGTCCGGTCTTTTCCCTACCTCCACCCTCCTCTCACCTACACTGCCCGTGCTAGGCCAAGTGCCAGCTTAGGTGTCTCGAGTTGTACACTTGGATATAGTTTAAGATTTAGTTCGCTAAGCCGGTGAGTGGTGTGTAAAGAGATACTAAACTTTTTCCAGAGTTTTTTTAAAATAGCAGCTATCGAATGAGTACAGCAAATACAATAGGTTAGTTTACGAGCTGTATTTAAAAAAGACCACTTAGTAGCTTGTAAACATGTCTTATGCAATTGAGGCTTTATTTTAAAGATTAATTATTAAAGTTAGGTTTAACTAAATGTACATCTCCTCTTATTTAAATAAATTGTAAAATCAAATACATTAAAACAACAATATTATGGCTTACCATTAGCTTTTTGCCGTCCTTTATGCTCACGTTACACATTATATTTTTCCTAGAGTTACTATAAAGAATAAAAATAATTAGCCTAGTCTTTCTAACACTTAACATGACGTTTTAGGTTGGGTTTAATCCAAGCGTTGAAAGAAATGGTAAACACTGCACCAGCTGATCCTAGTCGTAGTACCTTTAAGTGTAACCAACTTATTTTCAAGCGTACACATATTACGTGCCTAATAAAAAGTAAAAGCACACTTTTTGTTGTGTTTGCTTGGAATACTGGAGTGCGGCATACAAAAGTAAATGCAGTAATTAGCTACTCTGCATGCCTTAACCAGTACAAGAAAGCCCGTTTTGTCAGGTATCAGCAAAAAATATAGTATCCTTTACAAAAAGAAGTTCAGTATATCTGTCTGTACACACCTCTCCCAATATTAAAATTATCAACATTTACTTTAATGACTTATTTATTTTTCAGGTCTACTACTAGAAAATGAAAAAGCAATCATCGTAGATCTGAACAACAAGTTTCCGCGGCATTCCAAGCACTGGTTACCTATCGTGTGGGCGGCAAGTATCGTAACAAGAGCTCGGAAAGAGGGGAGGATACGAGACGACTTTGCTGTTAAGACTATCATCGACGAAATCAACAGGTTTCGTGGCCAATGTGGTTTGCTGTTGAACTACGACTCTATCAGTGTACCTCTAGTTTATACTCAGGTAAATATGTCAATCGCCAAAACTGTTTTTATGTATTTTTGTCCAAGGTATTCAATTGGGCATGGTGAAACTGCCCCGACGTTTTGGGTACATTTGAAAAGATGAAACTGCCCCGCTCATTAAAGAGGATTAGAAAGGGTCGCCTAGTTAAGACAAGAAATGCTGAATTTGCAACGAGCGCCTGGCCAGGTAGTGGCTACGGGACTGGGGAAAAAAGGGTATTATTTTTGTCCCTGTGTCCTGTTAGTGACTGCAGTCTTCTAAAACTGCTGTCGACTACTTTTCCTGCCAAGTCACAATTGTTTCTGTACCAATACCAATACCTAACATAACCTAACTTAACAACCTAACCTAACCTAACCCAGCCTAAAATAAGCTAGTAATTCCTGATATTGGTGGTAGTTATTAGACTGCAGTCGTTGACAGATCGCAGGAACAACAATAATTGCCTTTTTCCCCAGACCCGTAGCGGCTACCTGGCCAGGCGTTCGTGGTAATTTCAGCATTTCTGGGATGGGGAGGCGACCCTTATTGATGCTCTGTAATGAGCGGGGCAGTTTCATCATTTAAAAAGTACCTCAAATGTTGGGGCAGTTTTATCAATCAATTCAATTATAAATTATTTAAGATGGAGACGCCACTATGCCACTATCTTGTAGTCTTGTTAGTGACTAAGGCCGACATGTTCCTTAGACACAGCTGTTAATTAATAGCCCATACAGCTAATGGCAACTAAGGGACCTACAGTTTATAGTGGAATCCGAACCACATTTTTTCCTCGTAATTTACTAATTGGTCTAATTATCAGGATAGTACTGCGGATAGTCGTAGTACTCACTAGTGCGGACGTTAATCCACACCAGGGAGCATCGCATCCACAGTGCATCCCTATAAATGTCCACAATTTATTGTCCCCAGTCAATTTGTTTTTAGCCTGGAGCTAATTTATTTACTTCACAATATTGACAGCTTTTCAGGTAAGAAGTACAAAACCCCTTGTCAACCCTATCGGTCTAGTTATTCTAGGCCTTAATACTTCAAGAGTAATATACAAGGGCTGTCGAGAAAATAATAATCGTTTGGCATCGATGTTGCTTGGGGTGGTGCATGACCCTACACTCAGTACACATCTAGCTACAGTGGCATGCACATCGTATCTCATACTAGTTTTGAAGGTCTGTTAAAATGAGAGCTGCCATTACATTGTCGTTTCAGTTTTGAGGTGCGCTCTGTGGTCAGATCTTTTCTTGGTGAAAATAGCAAAGACAAATTATTTGCATTACAATTATTTGCCAAATTTGTGATGATTACTAAAGGAGTTAAGTCCGAGTGAGATGGTGTTGCATTGACTTTAAAAATAGGTTTAAAACTTGGTTTTCACTTTTGACTCAGCCTTCCAGGAATATCAGTGCTGTAGCAAGGCTCACTTTTTTCCTGATAATCTGTTAAAATCTTTAAATCCCACTGGCTTTTCCTAAGAGTTTGCCAGCCACCAAACTAGGCCTGCAACAGCAGTCGTATTTTTAAAGGTAATGCACAGTTTTCGCTCATCAGCGACTACATTTTTTGCAACAAAATTTAAGAAACATAGTTGGAACATAATATAGTTGCCTTAGGGTTGTAACTTGTCCTTAAATAAAGATGTTTCCAATGTTTACACTAACGCTATGACATGTTACTGACCAGGTAGTGACATTGGCCACTTATTCTTTCTTCATAACCTCAGTACTTGGCCGTCAGTGGCTGGACATTGAAGAAGGTCATCTCAAAAGCCGTAGAAACCCCATAGACTACTATTTCCCCGTGCTCACAACTTTACAGGTACTTGATTTGTAGTTTTATCATATTTTAGGTTATTGGAGTTTTTGTGGAGCGTTGTTAAGTTCATAGATCAGATTAGGCTATGCAATAGCTAAAATAATAAAAGGTTCAACCTGATGAAAATACTCTAACATTCTGTTAAACCAAAAATCTTTATTTAGATAAAAGATTGAGCTGTTTTTAGCAAATTTCCCATATGGGCAATAAGCTATTACCGTAGGTCCCATAGTAAGGCCTGGACTCGGAATTATTTTACTTATGTTTTGATGTTCCCAGAGGCCAAAAATACTACACAATCCTTTCAAATTCATATGTTTGTGTCCATTATATAAACGCACGATGACTCAAGAAAAATTCATCTGTTTTTTTTTTCTTTATTTTGTACAATAATGTGTAAAACTACATCCATTCAAACGAGTTACTGAATCAGAATTATCAGACTATGGGAACAAGGGTTAAAAATTGTTTTTCTCATTTTCAAAACAAAAAACATAAAATTGATTAAAGTCCAAATTTTATTAAATTGCCCAATTCATTCTAATGTTTTTCAAAATAATTTAGTATATTGAAGCGTTGTTTTAAGCTAGATGGTTACGGAAAAAATCCAAAATATTATACGTCATTTTAAATACTTGTATTTTTCTTATTGAGAATAAGTCAACTGTTGTAGTTTGTATGTTTATGGATATATTTTGATCAAATTTGGTAAATATAATTGTTTCAGACTAGGCTTTTAATATTTGACTAAAACACACACTCTACTACCTTCCCTGTAGCAGCAAACCTAAGTACCCTGTTAAACCCAATGGTTTTTAAATAGAAGATAGATCTGATAACTTTTACACGTTCAGTGCGGCGGTACCGTAACAGTGAACGCAATTTGACATTAAAATTTTTCAATCTGACGAATAACAAAAGAGCAGCTTCTATTGTACTACGTTACCCCAAGATTAGACGCAGTTCCCTAAAACACCCAAAGGTAGCAGCACCGCCTAGATCAGTAGTCAGTGGCTTTGTAATATGGCTTGAAGAGAGAAAATCCCCGAAACCGGGACAAAAGCATTGTCAGCCGGGATTTTATGGGAAATTTGAGTACCAACCTACACCAAAATAAAGCTCACATTCTAAGCTTCAGGCTAGCAACGATTTTAACGTTTCCCGGCAATGGCTGAGCTCATACTGAACTAAAGTAGTGGGGGTTGCGCAACTGCATCAATTGATGTAGGTAGGAGCGCTCGTGGCGCGACTACATCAATTGATGCAGTCAGCACTGAACGTGTAAGGGGATAAAGCCAAGCAATTTAGCCAGGAATTCACTTAGTCTCCAGGTTTGCTGCTGCAGTAATGTCCATGTCATTACCAGTGTCATTTTATACTTAAGAATGAACAATTTTCAACAGCTTTAGGGAAGTTTTAATAATTCATTGGGTGTGCAACTTCTTTATTCTTCACAGTTTTTCTTCTACATGGGTTGGCTCAAAGTGGCAGAAAGTTTGATCAACCCTTTTGGTGAAGATGACGACGATTTCGAAGTCAACTGGATCGTCGATAGGAATGTTACGGTAAGTTTATTTTAATTATTTTTCTATTGAGAAGTACAACTGAATATGTTTACTATTTTTTATGTAAGATAATGATAAACAAAACCACTAACTAGCCAAAATTTTATAATTTTTAGTTTGCTTATACTGCAAATTAGGCTTTGGTGTGAAGTAGTGCCATTATTCATTTTGCCAAACAGTCGGTTAAATTAATTCCTGGATCTTCTCAGTATAATTGTAGCTCAAAGCAAAGATTTGCAGTTACCAGCTTCAGTGTGAGGGTCGCTGAGAGCGTACATATTTCATATAGTACATAACAATGCGTTAATGTGTCAATTCAGTCTAAAAGCTTCAAATCATTGGTAAGCTGCAAGTGCACATTGAAAACATGTCAATTGCTAGTTTAGTTTTTAAGTAGGCCTAGTCTTAAAATTTCTTGTACCACTCTGAAGGTTCATCTAGTATTGCTTCTCTTTACATATTTTTGCACCTTCAATAATGCATATGAAGGGCCCATTTCCAATTTTAGCAATCATCTAGTATATTACTAAATCAACACCACTACCAAAAGTCAGATAATACTCTAACCACACTATAAAAAGTAACCACATTATTGACCATTTCTAAATTTGACCTTTCCTTTGATACAACCAGTCATTCCATCTCCGTATTAAGTAAGTTGTTGCCAGTTTTTTTCATCAAAATTGTTGTAGTTGACGTGAGCCACTGACAGATTGTGCTATCTAAATTACAAAGTTATGTTGAATACACCAACTATTTTACCAAGTCAAACTGATGAAATGACTTATTGTAAGATATACAGTAGTAACTACTGTTATGACCCATCAACTATTTCAGTAACAAAAGAATGAGCTAGAATATTTTAGACACTAGCATATTTTGTGACTGACTCAACTAACTAAACTCTTTTTAGCGACAGCTAGTACTCTTAGATGGTATGTCTACTTCAGTATCCAACAACCTTCTAAATTACCTAAAATTAAAATTAACATTTGCAGGTGTCATATTTGATAGTGGATGAGATGCATCATGAACACCCAGAGTTGATCAAGGACCAGTATTGGGACGAGGTGTTTCCCACTGAGCTACCTTACACTGTAGCGGCCGAGCCTTTCAGAGAGCGAGCACCTCAGCCCAGTACTGCCAACATAGCTGTCAGTGCTGCCGACCAGGAACTGCTGGTACCTAGTAGTCTCAAGGTTGAGAGCGACATGGAGAAGTTGGTAAGGCAGAGGTTTCCTCATAAATAATGTATACTCTTGGGTACCAACTGTGGGAGGTTCAAACTAGGGAGCGTTGTCAGAAGTTGACAGTTTTGTAAATTCATAACATCATTTCATGAAATCCATAGCATAGAGAAGACATCGCCTTTGTATGTCTTGTAAAAAAAGATGCTCTTTGTAAATGCCAAAATTACTAAATCGATTGCATCTTGAACTTGGCCAACTCCATAGGCCTATTCAAGTCTGTAAATGACGTCGAGCTACACCCTATGCACTCCCAAGTTAAAAAAAAAAAATATATCTGGTGAAACTTTTGCAATACATAATAAGGTTTATGCGAAAACAAGAAGAACCCATATGTTAACATTTGCTCTATTGCCATACACTTATTTATTTTGTGCACCCTGTGTTGAAGCACAGGTTAAGTAACAAATATTGTAGCATATAATACAGGCTGAGTTAAATGCTGATAATATGTAGTTGGCATAAGTGAGATTTTAGTTCATATTTAAGTTCAGAGTCTAGTTAATGTTAATGTTTATGTTCTAAGAGTCTAGTTACCTGTCTTACTATACAAGACAAAATAAGTCTTGAGCTATGAAAAATATTTACCGTTCTTAAAGTGAGTGGTTGTAAATTATTAGCTTTTTAGTTTGAATAAATTTATACAATGATTTCACCGAAGTGAAGACATAAAATAAAACCACAGAAATGATCTATTTTCCATTTGTTATTTATTCATCTATATGACTAAACTGAAGTTAATATTTTAGCGTTTGAATCTTTTGATGAGGTATTAATTGGTGGATGGCACGCTGAAATACTGTTTGTAAAAAATCTGGGAGGTTTTGGGTTTCAAGGTTGTTGTTTTGGTTGAGTCATGTAAGTTACGTGTTTCAAAGAATGCATCCTTACAAGAAAAGTAAAAAAAATACCTCAGTGTACCGAATGAAAATTATCTTGAGCTATGTAAAGCATTCGTAAATGAGGGAAATGACACTAAAGATAGTACATTATCAGATAGAAGATAGCTATTTACCTGGTGTAACTGCCTTAATTTATTTCAATACCCCAGTGGAGTAGGGTGAAATGCTTAAGATTCCGATTCTTAAAACCTATGGAACCGGTTGTACTCAGTTTTCAGGAATCATTGAGATTTTATACATTAGGACTTTTGATTTTACAACAATCCTGGAATATTAGTTACTATACACACTTTTCGGCAATTTTAATACCATTACAATATTCCAGTCCTAATTTTGATCAATTGCCGTCAAATAGGATTAAAATTTTCTAAATTTTTGAGTTTAGAACTTAAATATATATATTTTTTTAATGAAACAATCAATGTATTGCATTTTGGTTTCAATTTTAAGTTGCCTCTTTTCAAACAGTACATTTATCTATTACTTTTGCTAAACAATTATTTGAATAATTCAATAAGCATTTATTGATAAATTAAAAAACGTTGTGTGTGACTTAAATCAGTCTAGAATTGTTGGAATAACACAAGGATTTGTGGATAAAAGTAAATATATTAGCATTGCATTGTTTTGGATCATTCTTTACTACTGTATGTTTTGTGTCACATACTTCACCTATACTTTACACATGTTTCCCCCACTCCTCACGCATGTCGCACACTGTCGCTAGATGAGTGAAGACGCACAGAGTGGTATCCACTTCCTTGCGAAGCGCAGCGGCAGTCGCATGAGCATCAGTGGTGAACGGCCTCGCACGTACAGCGGGGGCTCCACTACCAGCGTCAACACCCAGTTCATGGGCAGCACGGGGGGCAGTCTACACAGGGTGGGCAGTGTCACCAGTGTACTCAAGCGACTGTTCTCTAGAGACACTACCCCTGCGGCTACTGTTGACGGTAACGGTAATGCGGAGATCATCATAACACGTTATATAGTTGGAGTGGTTGAGGGTTTATGTGGTTGTGGTGTGTGGTTATGGGCTAGTAACTTCATCCATTGCTAACAAAAATAATGTTTGAAACATGTCTCGTTCATTTTGAAATTATCTGAAATTATCTGATTATAGCCTCAGGATTTGCATAAATATACATATTTTAAAAACTTTGCTAATACCTGTTAATGGTAGTACAAACATTTTATTTTCAAAATTTCAGCTCCTGAATTGGCACTATTCTTTGGGTGTCAATGACATTTTCATTAACATAATCTCCTGCTGAAGACTATTAGTTAAAAATGATAAAGATAATAATTTTTCCCATTTGTCTCGTGTAAGACAAATTATTCATTCAGACATAAAATATCTGCTGATTTTGCAAGATACGCCCTGGCATTAGTGAACTTGCAAAAACAGTCAGGACATTTCTATTGTTATCTAATAACTTCACGTGCTTATATGTGTGTGTACATCAATGTAGCTTTTAGGTTTTTAAAAGTGATGGTATTCAGCAGTTTAGTGAAGTAATGTCACACAGTCTAAAAATGCCATCAATTTTGTGCCAAAACAAACTGATAACTGCTACTTTTGGTTACTTTAAGCAGGCACTTTCACCTTTTTCTATTGAAAATGTTGTGTTTGCCAGTTTTGACTAGTACAGTAATAAGACAGTAATAGGCAATATCTGGCCTATCAACCCATACCATCTCTGAGCTATACTGTTTAGTGAAAAATTGTGATTTGAAGAACAATCTTTAACTAACAGAAGAAATAAAGTATGAATACTGTTTTTAAGTTTTCATTTCCAATGTTAGGAGTGTGCAGATCAAAATAGTTGATGTTGGTGTTGAACTCTTAATACTATAAAAATTGAATTAGTTTAGTAAATTCTTTAAAAGTAATTTAAATGCTAACATGATCAAAACTTTGTTATATTTTCATTGCAGTCGGAGGAGGACCCATGAACATAGGAGGAAGTGTCACCCGTCTACCATCCAGCCGCAGCTCTGACAGTCTCGCCACGGCCAAGTACACGGCCGGGGGCAGTGTCAGGATCTCCGACCGCATCGCAGACCAAGTCATTGAGGAGGTGGACGAACAACAGACTATCACATCTATGGCAAACAAACCTCCGGAGCAACGCCCCACAATGCAGGACATCTTCCCCACCTCACTCTCACCACCGTCTGTTGGTCCCCCCACTCCTTCTGACCCTCTGCCTATACCTCCGGGGCGACAGACGTCCACATACTTCTCCCACTCTGCTCCCAACACTTCGGCTATTCCTCCCACCTCGTCTCTGTCCCCTGCTCGCTCTACAGCTACCTTTCCTGATATGCTGTCGATGAAAAGCGCCCCGGGCTTCGGCAACGATAATAGCTCTGGCTTGGGCAGCGGAAGTATCGGTCACGACCTCGCCATGGACACCATCAGTATTGGGTCAAATACTGACTCCTCCGAGGATGAGTTTACGAAGTTGAAGCGGGCGAGACGACAAGAGAGGATCTTGTACGCTCGGTCGGTCAGTGCTCAGCCTGGAGCAGGGGATGGTGATCAAGCTGAAGAGAACGAGTCTTTGCTGGTGAACATGATCGACTCGTCGAGAACGGGACCAGTTCGCTCACCGAGGAGTAGCGTATACAGTGAAAAAGGGGAGTCTTGATGTTAAAATGGATTGCAACATTCCTCTAGTAAATAATTCTACTCGGTGATTGATTTAAACAATTAGCTCCTTAAGTGGTATGATTGTAAACTAATTATATTTTAAGTGCTAGAAAGAAAGTGTACGCCGGTGCTACATAGTACAAATTTCTTTTATATAAATATTTTATTTGTGATTCAGTTGATTCCTGAGTATATTATTATCATTTAAAAAATGTCCCAGATAAAGGAAGTTTACTTTAGAAAATCATATTAACAGTTGTAATAGTTGATACCCATTCAAATTTAACAATCTATTTTAAAATGGTTACTACAGTAAAAATAACTTCTGTTTTTACACGAAAACTGGAAATCAAACATATTGGTTCTAAATAATAAATTTTGGAATAATCCTGAATTAATTATTGCAGTTGTAACTTACAAATCATTCTTAAAATCTTTTATTTTTATTTTACATTTTATTATACATTTATGTAATGCCTCATATGTATACTCCGTTCAAAACCTATACATATTATAAATGAAGATAACTTTGTTATTTAAGAGAATTATCAGTATTAAAAGAACATAATTTACATGTTTAGGTTAAGTATATTTAGTTAATTAATTGTTAATTTATTTGTCAGTGATGTATAGAAGGTCAGTAACAAAGATTTTGCCAGATAAAATTGTTTTAAAGAAACAGATCTTTTACAATTCTTCTGTTTGTATAGATTAGAACACTAAAATTGTAATTACATAATGACATAATAATACAGTACCATCCAATAATCCTACCATAAATAACTATTAGTTAATAATTTCAATTTATTTGTTTTGACTAATTTGTGTTATTTATCACATTAACAGCAAAATGTTTATACAATTTTTAATGAAATTTGAGCAAAATGTAAAGACATACTAATATTTGAACAAGTATTGTTTTAATTGTATTGAATGTTTGTTAATTTTGGTAGCTTTATACATTTTAGATAGTCATTTTCCCTTAATTTGTATTCATTTACAATAATTCAATGCCTGATGTTTAGATACTTATATTATTATTTACTTTTCTAATACATATTATCAATAAAAAAAAGTATTTATAATTTTATCAAGACTACTGAATCAGCAATATTTTAAACATGGAAAGTGTTTGAATGTATATTTGATTATTTTTACACAAATACTCTCCTTTTGTAAGTAGTGTAAATTAATTGTCTTGTACTTAAACTTAACACATGTTTTGTATATAAGAAAGTTTAAAGCTGCTTTAAGTATTTAAGCTTATTGGAGACCAGAGTTTACTACAACACATTCAGCTTTAATTAACTTCAATTACAAAATTGAAACCAAATAATTTGGTTTCAATTGTATGTAAATGGTATTTTTTTAAATTTATTTATACACAGATGAAAATTTTTGGCAAAACATAAACAGTGTTTCTATAAACGTCTTTCAAACATAGGTTTTTCCAAGTTTTGAAATTGTTTGGAGGAGTAGACATATTCTTTGACTTTCATTGTTATTTAGAAAAAAAAAAACATTTGGTAATTGTTAATATTAATCAAATGTTTGGCAAATCAGAACACCTTTATATTGTTGTATAGTAGACTCCCTCTTATCTGGACACCTTTTAACCGAACATCGGTTGAACCGGACGGACTGCACTTGGCGGAAATGACATCTCTTTAACCAGACAATTTTTATCAGCACATCGGTTTAACCGGACTAGATTGGCAGGAAGTGGGCGGTACTGGAACGATTGTTCTGTGGGAAAGATTTGAGACCAGTGATCACGTTTCTAAATTCGTAATCATTATTGGCTTATACAGTATGCATTCAAATGGTCCGTTTTGACAAGTTTTTGGGGACATCGGTTTAACCGGGAAAAGCGTTATCCGGACTGGCCTCGGTCCCGAGGGGTCTGGATAAGAGGGAGTCTACCGTAGTGCACTATACTCCGTTCAAAAAATTTAGGCGGTTGTAGGGGAAGTAATTCCATCCCCTCCACCTCACCCTACCTTTTAAACAGCTGAAAATATATAAAACCAAGCAGATATATAATTAAGCTCAACCAGTCAATCAGCAGTAACGTTAAGAAAAAAGTGGTGGGGAAATCAGAAGCTACTTCCCCTCAAACCATTCAAATGTTGTAAACAAACTTTAATTCTTAATCTTTTTAATTATTTTTGTGCAAAATCATGTGTGATTTTTCTGGCCTCAACTAACTTAGTAAGAGCGTTGAATTTAAATCTTGAAGTAGACATTCCATCTGTATCAACCATATGCAGCAGTTTTTATATATTTTTTACTCAAAGCTAACATAATTTTGTGAGTCTCTTATAGAAAGATTATACAGGACTTTAGTTTACAATAATATCTAATATCTTTTCAGAGTGACATGATTATAAAATTGGTGTAAAAAAGCAAACTATAGCACACTGTCCACTTTCAGTTCCACAATTTAACAATTGACAGATTGACAATAATTGACATTCTTATTTATTCTAAACTTTTAAATGGGATGTTTACTTCTTCGTAATGTATCTATCTAGACAAAAGTAGTTATTGATGTACATATTCAGCAATTAAACTTTAAGAAGTTTAGATTTGTAATACTAAAGTTATTGTAGAAGTAGTGGAATTTGAACTCAAATAGGTGTTTCCTCTTTACATTCAATGTAATATTTATTCAGCTGTAAAAGAGAGGCCTTATGTGTGGCCCTATGTGTAACTGTGATAGTTGTTTCCACTTTGTTTGGAAATGAAGGAGAGTTTATTTTAATACAAGTGTTAAAATTGGTATTTTGTAAACTGCATGTATTATTTACCAATTGTTCTTGCTAACTTTAATAACATTAAAATACATAGTACAGTTTGTTTTGCGAGTGAAAAACCCAACAAAAAGATGCGCAGTAGTAAAAGATGCTAGTGCGCATGAGCGGGCAAACAGCGGAACAGCTGGCAGGCTACGTTAAATTTATTTCTTAATGATGTAAGCTGTGCAATAAGCAATTGAGTAGTCAGTACAATCATTTTAACTATATTGAAACGATATCTATACTCCTGGTGAGGCGATTGGACAAAGTGCTCTATGCTCAGGTGACTCAATGTTCCTAAACATGCGTAAGCTGGTTATTCACTCGTGGTACAAACTGTAATAGATATATTTTATATAACGCTACTGTTTTTATCATTTGTATTTTGACCCGGTATACAGAATGGAAATGATTAATCAATTTAGATTTTGTTTATTATTTGCATTTCAGTCAAAACTAATGTTAAAATGCCTTGAAGTAGAGTGTTTCTATAGCTATCTAATACAAGGCCACGGCAAGACAAAGTGGTAAAAATGGTGTCCCCGACAATCGAAACAGCTGTTGCTATAATTTATAATGAAGCGACTGCACAATCTTTATGTTTACAAGTTTGAAACAAAATATATTTCTTCTGTTATTGCCTAGGCAATAGACGCCAGTGTGACGTTGCCACAAACCAACGCTGCGGGAGACTATAGCGTATCTATTGCTCTCTTTTTTTAGAATTTGAGAGATTTAAAGACATAATATATACTATATGTGTTAACTTATGTTTTGTAAATAAGTTATGCAAATTGTGAAACTTGTGATTGAATATACAGTTACCTAGAATAACTTTATTCAGTGCCATGCAATTAATTTGTCAAAACCTAAATTGTGTTTTAAAGAGAATTAGGTTTTAATTTAAAATTACTTGAACCATTTGTCTTGGGTGGTAAACAGTTGGTTCATACTTAGAATTTATACGGTACCTTATCAGCTGATTATTCCCCTATGTTTTATTTACCGGTACTAACCAATACACTCCTATCATTGACTTTGTATACTTCAATAGACACCCCATTATAATGAACCAAGTATAGTTGTTAATTTCTAAAAAAAAATACAAATTGTCAAATGATACTCTCTAAATGTGCTATTGAAATTCTATTTTAGTGTCTTATCCTATAATAGTTGATAAGAACATTAAAAATCTTGATTTGAAATTTTAATACTTAAAAGGTTAGCCTTTAGAACTATCAAAGTATTTAAATGCATTTCAGTGGTTCAATTAAACTATGATCTTTTATTGTTGAGTCATTTATAAAACTTTCAAAAACCGTAATAAGGAAATAAAATGTCTACTTTGGATATTTGACCCATTCTCTGGCCAATGAGAATGCAAAAACCAATCAAAATTTAGCATTTCCAATTTTAATCTTATTTTAAACTAAACAATTAACCTATTTTTAACTTATACCAGATCTACAAACAATGTATATGTATCTTTCTTCATTGTTATCCTAGGTACTTTGGTAAAATTTTAGCTTTAGAAAAATTGCCAGGGTGTCTGTCATGTACTGTAATATACAGATAGCTGTGGATGAATGAAGTAATTTTCAATTAAGTATTCTAATTGTGTCGTCGAAGACGAGTGAGCTTATGTGATGTAGTCTTAGAATTGATCAGTCTTGTTATGAAAGAGATCATTTGTAAATTATTTTAAAATTAAAGGTGCTGTTTATTATTAATTGTTTTCATTTTTTTAATGATACATAATTTAATTGTAGTGTACACAGAATAAACTTTGAACCTCAGCAATAGTTCAGTCAGTTTTAATTCCAGCTGGGGACAGTATAGAGGTACTGTTTCTTAGCCCTTAGCTGGAAATACTAGGTACGTTTTTTAAGTAAGGGCCGTTTTTAAATTTCTTCGTTCCAGCACTGCGATTGGCATTTTTGACATTTGCGCTGTGTATGTGCATCTATTGGTAAGACATAGCCGGAAATTCAAGCTTTAAGTTTAAGCTCTTAAAAATCTAATTACAGCGCGCACTTCACAGTCGGCGGCAGTCTCAATTGGCGGCAACATTTTGAATGCTTGAAACCGGATGTAAACACGGCCGATTTTTCTCGAATTTCCGGCTATGTCTTACCAATAGATGCACATACACAGCGCAAATGTCAAAAATGCCAATCGCAGTGCTGGAACGAAGAAATTTAAAAACGGCCCTTACTTAAAAAACGTACCTAGTACTATCATAGACCAACCAACATATTGGTTTTGAGGATAGTTTTATACGTTTCTTTCCTCACTTAGTCCAATGCTGGAATGGTTCCCTCAAGTGCCGAACCCCGCCAGATGATGGAAGACATGAATTGGTCCTAAATCTACTTGGTTTATAATACCCCAAGTAATCATTTATCATTTAGATAACCAGATATATTAATCAAAAATCTAAAAACAAAAAAAAAATATATTCAAAACTATAAATTGTTTTTAGCGTACATTTTATAAATTTTTGGAGTGAAATAACAGGAATGTGAAAGATTTTTTACTGTACAATCTGACATCTGCATTTTGTCTGGTTCTAAAATAAATTACATATTTTGTAAATAATCTAGTAATCTCAACATCCGGTAAGCAAACAACATAACCTAAAAAACAAACATAGCCTAAATGACACTTAATATGCAACTAAAAAGTTAATCTGTGTGTTATGATAAGTTAAAAATTATGGTGGTTGGAAAAATATTGTGTGTATTACGAGCACAGTCATTTCCACTCTCGAAATGTATGGCCATCTACAAATTCTACAGTTCTTGAGTGGCACTGACGTACTTTAGGCTCTTAATAGCATTTAGGTAATTCCTATTGGAATCATAACATCTTCTAAACATACTATATGAGTTCTGGAACAATTTAGATGTAAAGAAGAGATAAAACAATAAAATATTTTTTCTTTTCTAATACTGCTTTCTAGGGGCTGGTACCATTCTAAAAATATCGGGGTTATATTCCACTATATCCCTGAACAGGTAGTAGTGTGTAAGTATACTCATGAGTATATTCACAAGCGTACACTTCACAGCGTAAATATATGGTTTCATAATTTTAAATTTTTTTTAGATACATATATCAATAAATACTTCGTCACTTACTTTAATTGACTTAACATTTTGTATTGTAATTTGTACCAGTTTGTATGTTTTCTGTATTCCCCTTCTTATTCTCGTGATTTATCTGGTGGAAGGTGAGTTACCTCTGAAGCAGTTTTCATCAAATCATCAGTAATGTTAGACATACTTGAAACAATATCAAACATGCAATATGCTAAAACCACAGCAAAACAAAATAATGCTTGTTTCTGTATAGATTTATATTGAGCAACAATAAAAACAGCTGATTTATTCATTAAAACAAACCTAACAAAACACTAGCGCATAGTGGATAAATGCAGAACTAATTGAGGAAAATCAGAATCAGCTTATTGTTTTCCCTAGCTCTAAATTATTACATCTTGGAAAACATCTACTTTCTTTCATATCAGCTGTTATCGAAAATAGTTACTTTCGGCTTTCGGTAAGGAGAGATGAAAAGAAATTTTTCTAAGAACATCTACCCACTGCAATTTTGTTATCTAATTTTAGTATATGTTGGTCCTAACTAAGATTATTGTAAACTTCAACTAAAGTAGTAGTAGTTATTTTGGATACTGTAGTAGACATCCCATCTATATGGACCAGGGGTCACAGATTCTTTATAAAAAAGAACATTGTTTATGACCTACTTACAGATTGCAGTAATATCTAAAGTCCTATTTTCTACCTTATTTTTTGCTTCTGAGATATAGTTGAAGTGACATAAAAGATACCATAGTGTGAAATGTATCATAAAAAAATAATAAAAATAAATCATAAAAAAAACAAATATTAATAAGGCCTAACTTATTAAAAACAACTCTTCGGCATAGGAAACATGGAGATATCAGTTAGTATATAGTTCAACTTTGAAAAATACCAAATTTATAAAAACTAAAAAATCAGCCTGTCAAGTACCAAAATTTTCAGTCTTGTGTTATTTTTAGAATGATTTTGGAGTGACTTATTTTGGCTATGTTTACAGTAGTAAAACATGTCTCAAACGGCTTACACTGATAAAACTTCTCATCATTAATTTGCTATGTCAAAAAAATTATAAAACAATTAAAGCAATATTTCCATGTAAAGAATTATTAAGAATTAAATAATAACGCCTTCGCAAGGAAAACGCAACATCAACACGCTCCTGTATTGCGGGTACTGCATTAACTTTCTGTAGGCGTTTTTTTTCTCGTTTCAGTAAAATCTCGACCAAAATAGAATCTCGTCTCGTGGAACGAGATTAGAAAATTTCGTGAAAATGATGATTTGATTTGGTTAAAAAGACTGAGTATTTTACAGAAGTAATTTACATCAGTGGGTGGCTCACTTCATATACGTCCATTTTGACTTGAAAACTGGCGACAACTTCAACATGGAAATGGAATGTGTTTATTAAAATTCAAAGGTATGACCTAAATTATGCTATCAATAAAATTATCATCAAATCCAATGACTCACCATCAATAACTTTTAATTATTTAAAGCACCTATTTCAACTCGGTTTCGTATTTACCTTCCAATTCAGACCAAAGCAAAAGTCGTTCTAACAACGGGTTGTAAGTAGAAATAGAAGTTGTCTTATTTTGTGAAGAAACTCAGAACAAACACAAGAGTGTAAGAAGTTGTCTGAACAAACGGACAAGTTCAACAATAGCTACAAACAAGACGATGTAAGTGGGAAGTTGGTGCTCAGCGTTCAGAGCCCGAAACGTGAAATGCCAGTTTACCTACAACACTTTCTACATGATCTGCTGTGGTTATGAGAAAAATGATACAGTGAATTGATCAAATACTCTGCCAGTAATAGTATTACGTTACTAGTTCTGAAAATAGGTGTTTACCGGGGCGAGACGAAGTCGAGCACGGGATAACCATACGAGTCCGGTAAACACTTTGGACGAGTGACGTACGATAGTTTTCACCACACTATGCTGTTTTTGGCTGTATTACATACGTTAATTGGTGGCTAAAAGTTACGTTTTGCTGGCCATGCCAGCTGTCATCGTAATTTGGGGACCGAGCAGGTTTTTACAGGCCGGGGCCGCAAAATCAGCTGTCCGCTTACTTACTTAAAACATGAATGCATTTTAAATACACAATCAAAATCCATAGCATTGCAATAGAATTGTGTTATTGTCACCGTTGCCTAGCAACAATTTATTTTTAATTTGGCTGATACCTCAAATTATTTTTTCACATAACCTTAAAGTTGTGACTATCAGTGTGCATTATTATAGTGGTGAATAGTGGTAATAGGGTATAGTGTGGTGAAAAATAGCGTTCGTACCACGGACCGAAATGGTTTTGCAGCTCTCGATCGATTTAAGTTCTCGACTTCGTCTCGAACTTAAAAACTATCTCGAGCCGGCAAAACCTCATTTTCGGCCCTAGGTACGAAATATACTATTTCGCCATACTAATAGATCTGTATAAATCCTTATACAGGGTGTATATTAAGTCCCGCACGGGCTTAATATTTTCTAAACGACAACAGATTTATCAATAAGATTTGGTACATCAACACCACACCTAAAAATCTACTTTTTTGAAGGAACTGTCAATTTTCTGTCATATCATGGGGACGTCCCGCAAGGAGTCAGAAGGAAATCTTAAATAGAAGCATAGGTTGGCATGCACATCAAATTAAAGGTCTTTACTAGCAGAACATAATGCCACAAATATGAACTCAAACGGACAACCGAGCCAATAATGACAGTTGTTTAAAGATAATTTGCATTGATATTATACGCTTACTCCTCATGGGGGTAGCATATTGACCTATGCTCCATTTTAAGATTTCCTTCTGACTCCTTGCGGGACGTCTCCATGATATGACAGAAATTTCATAGTTCCTTGAAAAAGTAGATTTTTAGGTGTGGTGTTGATGTACCAAATCTTATTGATTTAGTTTATAAAATATTAAGCCCGTGCGGGACTATACCACCAACTTTAGGACTAACAATCACTAGTCGTTTATGATTATGTTTATAACCACTCATTGTCAAATACAGTATAATCAACTGGTTAGTGTCTGGTAAAAACTCATTGCAGTACAGTAGTACGTAATGAAACCCCATTTGATTAAGCTGGCGGCAAACAGCTGTTTTCTGGACTACATCCTTGCGTGGGAAGTTCGACAAAATAGTGTAGTGTGAAGTAAAAATATTTACTGAAGCATGACTAAGTTTAGCTAACTAGGTAAACTTAGGCACACACATATATTTGTATAGGTAACACTTATATTTGCTGCTACAGGGAAGTAAAAATGTGTTTTAACGAATTTCCCATGTAGGGAATAAGGTATTACGGTAGGTCTCATGGTAAGACCTGGACCCGGGACCGATATAATTTTTCATTTTTAGGTCCCCAGAGACCGTATAAAATATAAAATATATATTAATATAAAAAAGTGACCGTTAGCGTGATAACTAGAGTAAAAATGATCTGATTTTGATGAAAATGTTTTTAAACGGGTAAAACTACATTTATTCGAACAAGTTCACGAACCAACTTGACCGGACCATGGAAACGGGGGTTTATGGGGGATTTTATGGGATAAAAATAGGGTTTCCCCGTTTTGGACCCAAAAGCATAGAATTTTTCAATTTCTTTCTAAATTATTTTGTAGAGTAAAAAAAATATATTTTTGTATATTGAAGCCTTATTGTATAAAAGAAATGTGAATTTAAAATGTCCATTTTATTCTCATTGAGAATAACTGTTGTAGTTTGCTTTATATGGAAATATTCCATATATCCATATTCAAAATCCACTAAGAAGTCATTTTGGAAAACTTTCTGATCTTGACCCAATAACAACAGCTCAGCCAGCATTGACATCTAATTTGATCTTTGAAGTAAAATATTTTCCTATACTTAATTTTAAAATAAAGTTTCGCCTTAATTAGTTTAAGTGGTGGTTTAGTGTTTTGACCTTAGAATCTGGCAGCCCATTAGGTCGTTTAGTGGGTACACAAATGTTTTGTATTTGATAGTTGAGATTAGTTGAAATCTGCTGTTTAAGCAATTAAATAAATAATGTCTGGCAAATGTTAAAATTTTAATTTTTTTTTAAGAATAGTTTTAAAATTAGATTGAATGAAATGGACCACAGAAGAACGTAGGTAGTTTCATATTAGTAAAGATAATTAAGTAAGATATACGAAAATAAAGGTATTTTATTTTGAACCAAAGATATAGTTGAGAGCTGGCTATAACTCTCAAAATTTAATATTTGAGTTCAAAACAAAAAATATAAAAAATTACAAAAAGAGGGTATCACACAAAAAGTTGATGTTTTGATAAGGAAATTTCATTGTAGAAAAACCCTACTGCAATATTAATCAGAAAGAATAGTTATAAAGTAGTTGGATGTGAGTGTGGTGTTTTTTAAAGTTTACTTTTTGCTTTAGCATTCCGAAATTGTATGTTTAACCTATTAATACAACAACTAGACATTCCATCCCCATGTTAAAGTTGTAGCCAGGTTTTTAATCAAATTTGTCTTAGTTGATGTGAGCCACCTACAGATTGCGCTGATCTAAATTACTGATTTCTGCCGATTACACGATGGTTTTTACCAAGTCAAACTAATGGAATGACTTATTATGAGCTATATCAACTGTTGTGGCCCAGCAACTATGTCAGTAACAAAAAATAAGGTACAAAATAGAGTTTTAGATACTAGCGCAATCTCTGACTGGCTCACAACTACGTTCTTTTTAGTAAAAAATTGGCGACAGCTGATCCATATAGATGGGATGTCTTCTAGTCAATGGTTTAACGCAACAAAAAAAAATCGTGTTAACCATCAGACCACATGAAAGTCAAAGTATATATCAAACATCATATGTTTTGTGTTCGATTTTCCTAAATAGTTTTACTTGTTTGATGTATATTTTTCATTGTACCTCAATAATGGCATACGAGAGCCGTTTTTTCACTTCTACAATTGTTTAGTGGGAATGAAAACCGTTTCTTAGCAGGCTAAGAAGCAAATGCAGATTGTGTTTCGTAAAGGTAATTGTGCTATCGATGAAAACATATAAATATTTGCTCTTTGTTGTTCTAGCAAATTTTGCTTTTTGGTATTCCCAAGCTAAATTTGACAACAAATCCTTGTAACAAATCACTTAAAACGATTTGTAGTATTTGGGTAAGTGATCAACAACTTTTACTAGTCTTTCCCCATTTTCTGAAATAAATACCTTTAGTAAAGTTCTTGAAATCTGCTGCATAAAGAGCTAGTATTACAAAGATTATGTTTCCTTTACAATCAACACAACACCCATCAGAATAGGTAAATTTATTCAAAACTCTCCTTGATTTGGCTCAATAAGCTGAGTGGCAGTGGAAAGATTTAGATGAACATAAAAAAAATACAGTAGCCTAACTTTACCTGACATACAGTATTACAAAAGATTTAACAAAGTTACTCGGTGATCAATTGATGGTTTGATAATAAATCATGGTGGAAAGAAAATACATAGGTGTACTATTCCCGTCATATGCTGACGTCACTCAGATTGCAAACACAATTTTGCCATTAAGAAAAATTATAAAAAAACAATAACAATCAAATCAAAACAAATATACGTATATGGCAATACAATCAGCTGATTTTTTTTTTTTTGCTTTGCAATCTGGGTGACGTCAGCATATGACGGGAATAGCGCACCTATGTATTTTTCTTCCACCATGGTAATTAATGATACTACAATAATACGTAGCCTACATTTAATGTTTATAATTAGAGAATATAATCAAAATTTACAAGAACTCAAACTTTTCTCGCCATACGAGTAAAATAACCTCAGAACCAAAACTTTCATTCATCTAGATAAACACCTGATTCATCACAACATCCAGATAATCATACAAGAGAAACGGATCGTGGGATTGTTTACCCTTCAGGATCACACAGTTGTACAACAAACGAAATCAGCTGTTTATCAGTGAGTCACCTGTTACAGCTGACTAACAGCACAAGGCCAGAGAGGGTTGTTTGTGACTAGAGGGTATAAAACGTCAGTCAGACCTTCTAGCACCACAATACACAGCATGGACTCTAACAAGGTAGGTCAATTTAGGTCAATTAAATTGTTTTAAAGATTTTAAATTAACTCAAAAGTAGAAGTACAAGCCTTTTAAAAGAATATTAATTACTATCATTACATAAATACCGTAATTATTATTTTAATAAAATTATTTATAAAACAAATAATTGTTAAAATAATAATTTTGTTTATCAACGATTATAATTAATTTTTTATTTTAATATCAAGTGTTTCAATAATTGGATAAATCAATGAAATTAATTGGACGAGTCAACAATTCTGATTCCAGAAACATTAGTCCTAAATATGAGTGGTCTTGAGATGTTTCATTTAATATGATAATGTTGAACATAACGTTGAATTAATTTGATAAAAAAATATTTTACCACTTGTATTTTTTGTAGGTATTATATTTTTATGGTAAGTGTATACTGCTATTGATTTTCGATATTCAAAGTAAAGTTCCCTACTTCCTCAAAACTGGAGCTTTTTTTGATTGAGATAATGTTGGATTAAGTAAATCTTCCTCTATTATTTATGGTCCACTGAATCTTGTTATGGGAAAAGTAGTAAATTATAAGTTTTGATCGTAGCAATTAATTATTAAAGCTTAAAAGAAAAGAAGATAACAAGTCTCTGGAGAATGTTTAACTTATGATGCTTCTCAACGTATTCATTGGGTTTAATTTTTGGTTATAAAACAATAGTATTTTCCAATCAAGCTCGAAAAAATAACACCACCTCTTCTTTATAATAGTATAGATAGATAGATAGATATTGGACACCTACTCAAATACTTTTAACACTTTTCTTTATAACTCATATAAACAAACTTAACTTCAACTTTACTCCTTTAAACTCTTAAGTTTTCGCACTATGTATATTTTATTTAAAATTTGGACTTTGCTAATTTAACTAAACTCTCATAATTTTGAGCTTGTTTTCCTAATTTGGCCAAATACTCTAGTCTGGTCAGCACAGCTTAATGCAACGACATATCTTACAAACATAGCCTTTGTGTTTTTTATTTAAAAGATTAGTTTTCGAGTATTATTTATTGCAGTAACTATACAATTTTAATGTACACTCATCTACAAGAGTGCTGTTAACGAGAGAGAAAAGTTTACTATGTCAAATGTCAAGGTATAGTATGAAAACTTTCCAGAACTCCTGGGAATCTTCAAAGTGATTTTAATAATTACAGAACCCATCAGGGCCATAGAAATATAAGAATATATAATCGAAAACAATGTTGTTTTTTATTGGAAAATCGTAATTAAATACTTGAAAGAACTTGATTGTATAATTGTAGTAAATGTTTGTAAATGTTCAATGGGAACACTAGTGATTATTTTGAACATGTTTTACTTGACTTTGCTCTTTAAATATTGGAATTTTTCAAAGCTTGGTCCAACGGTTATTACTCAATGAAGAATCCTGTAGTGAGATAGATTGGCAGGTGACGGTGAACATCCTTTCTGCACTTCAGTCCTTTGTATTTAGGAGTCAATGTCTGTTGACCTTCATGTTTGACTTTGCTTAGAGCGGTTTGACTTTCTCTCTTCAGTTAATACTTAAGTTACCGGTAACGCAGCATTGTCTAGAAAGCTTTTTAGAGTCACATGACCGATTTAATCACCGAGGTTCCAGAAACTATTGCATAGAACGATAGTGTATGCCAAGGTAGCAGTTTAAATTTGGTAGGCGTGCTGAAATTAATTTTACACAAATGCTGCAGGGAGAAAATGATGAAGTCAGACTATTACAAGAGTGGTGGGTAAAAAGTGTGTCAGGGCTAACTATAATACTATAACTGTAAATACCAAACACCACAACGAATTCAAATCGCATATACACATTCTCTCTAGCCCCCTTCTCTCGTATGGCCAAGTTATTCAACGCCATTTAAGTTGCATACTAAAAGAAGTGTTTCCTTGTAGGTGGTGCTGGTGAGTTGCCTACTGGTGGCAGGGTGTCTAGCTCAGGCGCCCTACGCACCCCCAGCGGGGGAAAGCTCCTTCGCCTCTGCCAACTCCTTCGCAGCAGCTCCAGCACCCATACAGGCCATCGAGTTCAACCCCAACCCACCTCCGTCATCACTGTTGGCTACACCTTTTGCGGCCCCAGCTGGTCCTGCGTTTGGACCTTCTGCTCCTTACGCTCCCCCACCTCCTCCTCCACCTCCTCCACCTCCTCCACCACCACCACCTCCTCCACCCCCTCCACCAGTTTACGCACCCCCTCCACCAGTTTATGCACCCCCTCCACCAGTGTATGCTCCCCCACCACCACCAATTTATGCTCCCCCACCACCACCAGTCTACGCTCCCCCTCCACCAGTATACGCTCCCCCACCACCACCAGTTTACGCTCCTGCTCCAATAGCTTATGCTCCCCCTCCACCCGTTCCAGCTTCAACCTATGGCCTACCAAGTTTTTGATATGGTAAATTATTAGATATTATTCATTAAAACATACCAATACTGTAATTGTGTTCTAAATACATATATTTTAAATTCTGTATTTGTTCGTTCTTAATGAATTGACTCTCGTAAATTATCATGGTTTCTAAGTTTTACTACATCTAAATGAAAATAAATTAAAACATACGTACCGGTACGGTAATTACATAAACTTTGATACATATATTCTCTGAAAGTACTACAATTGATTTACAATATACTACTCTAGAGTCTACGTTTACATAAATGTTACAAGAAATGCAATTAGAGGATGTACCAAAGTATTTTCGAGATAGACTTGAACTTATGCAAAATATATAAATGTGACTACTGTGTAGCCTACAATCAAACAGACAATATAATTAAATATATAGACTGACTGCAGTGCTGTGGTCAGCATAAATTCTGGCGTCCACCGCTAGGAGTGCCGTGTAGTTACGGTGCACGAGCTACGTAGCTACGTGGCACTCCTGCCGGTGTACACCAGAACTTATGCTAACCGCAGCACTGCTGTCGGTCTATATTAAACTTCCTCAAGTGATTAGAACGTTTTGCAACAGAGTAGTTTCTCAAAATTGTTTGTACTAGACATTTTCACTCAACCAGGTGAGCCTGCTGATTTATTATTTTAAATAGCCTACCTTAGACTATTGATTCAATAGTCAATGATAATACATGCAGTTTAGATTAAATCCTATTATCTTTGTAGTCAATTCTAAGGACATGAAAGACTTTCTATTATAAATCAGATTTGGTGTACCAAAATTGTTATAACATAGTTATTATAATGTTCACAAATTGTTGTATATTTTTCCTAACCTTCATGTTTTGTTTCAGGTATTGTAAATGGACATGTTGTTTCTACCTTCAGTCGTGTTGATATTATTTATATTTTTTCAATAAAGCTTTATAAAATATAAAACTTAACTGAAATGTTATGAGTATTCCTGGTAAAAAAATCACCCAAGGTTGTAAAAAACCTAACTCTTTGGAACAATTGACGTTGGATTTCTGGTAGACTTATTTGTTGTAAAATCTGAAAAAATTTCTCGACTTTTTCATGTTGGTGACGTTTGAGTGTGCTAATGTTTTTTTTTTAAATGTTTGCTCTTGTAGAGAAGATTTTACAAAAATACATACTTTACTTATTGGTTACTACACCATAGGAAAGGCAATGCATTATAAATAAATGATTTTATTTGGTAACAATTATTTTAATGAAACACAACAATATTGCAATAGTAAATATACAAATGTCCTATACATAAACAAAATAAGGTAACCATAAAATTGTCTGCTGATCTACTAGGGTGATTGATATAAGTGTGCCAGCCGTTTTATTCGAAAACTATGAAAGATATTAAAAAAAGTTAAATGGTAAGTGCCTTGGATTTTTTATTTAAAAAATGGTAGTCAAGTCAAACAAATTATTTTAGCCGCCATTTATCCAATATGGCCGCCAACTTTGATTTTTCTTAAGGAACACCCTGCATTTTATGATGTATTCTGGTAGAAAATGTAATTTTAAGACGATTTTATTCTTGTAATTTTTTTCATAAACCTAACCGTTTCAAAGATAATAATGATTAAAGTTTTGAAATTTCTGCATGAGAAAGAGTTTCGATAAAGGCCTAAGCAAACATGCCAGCTGTTTTATTCTTAAACCATTCAAAATTTCACAACTTAAACCATTATTATCTTTGAAACGGTTAGGTTTATGAAAAAAATTGCAAGAATAAAATCGTCTTAAAATTACATTTTCTACCAGAATACATCATGAAATACAAGGTGTTCCATAAGAAAAATCAAAGTTGGCGGCCATATTGGAAAAATGGCGGCTAAAATAATTTTTTTGACTTTTACTATAATTTTTTAAATAAAAAATCCAAGGCACTTACCATTTAACTTTTTTTGATATCTCTTATGGTTTTCGAATAAAACGGCTGGCACACTTATATCAATCACCCTGTATAAGGTTCACAAGGGACCATATCTAATCTAAGTTGTAACCTTCACTCAAGGTACCAGCTTTGCTTCTTCCCATTCTCTCAGACGAAAGCAGTTGGGCATCTAATGTACAGTAACACTGATGGTATTGCCAATACTTTACCTGCTATCGCCAGTTTATACCCTATTTATCGCTGCTGTTGTCCAGTTCGTTTGTTGTATCGCCTTAGTGGTCAAGGTTTGTGATTATTTTGTTTAGGAGACTTAATGCTTTAACATTAATTTTTTTATGTCGTTAATATCATAGACACAGATTGACATTTATTAGACATCTGACTAGAAGCGTAATACAAATTTCTTCTAACTAGTTAAAATTTATGTTTCGAGTTAATGATATTTTAATTACATCGTTTTTAGTTACAAATTATGAGTTTAAAATAACTATCTGCATCTGTGAAGACCTCTCTGGGAACAACATTAACTATAATAATTTATAAAAACTGTAATTAAAAATGTTTTTCCATAAGAATGTTTATTTCATTATTCGAATGGTTGATATTACTTTATCTTCATAAAAAAAGTAAAACTTGTAAGTCAAAATGGTTGTTAAAACCTTAAGTAAGTTTATACGTTTTTAGTGACACTGTAGTCCTTAAATAGGTTCAATAACGACGATTTCATTGAGTTTCGATAAATATTTACTTGTTATAATTTTGCTGAAAATCTAAAATGCAAATATTATTTTGAAAACTCTAAAAAGTCATTATTCCTTTTTCATTACTCTACACACGAAAGTACACTTTCTAAACGTAAAATGAGATAAGAAAATAGGTAATTCCCGCTACTGCACGGAAAAGTTACATAACGTTAACTTTCCGTGCGTATGTACTGCACGGAAAGTAACCGCTATGGGATTTTGCGGTGCAGTCAGATCAGCTGATTGTATTGTTGTTGAAAACACATTCCTCGCTTATATATTGACATTGTCAGTTAGGTTATGTTTGTTGAGATAGATTCTTTGAACTATGTGTACTAATATGGATAATATTCCTGAAACTTTGATGAACAGAGCGGTAAGTGTAACAAACGAATTATTGCCTGATGTGTCGCGTTTAAGATACGAAAATGAATACGATAAGCTTTGTACTTGGTGTCAAAAAGAAAACATTAAACCTAGCCAGGTTAATGATGACATACTTCTAGTCTATATGTCAGAACTGTCGAAAACTATGAAACCTAGCACCTTGTGGAGCAAGTATTCAATGGTTAAAAATGTCTTAAAAGTAAAAGAAAATCTTGGAAATTTAAAATTTCCAAAAACAGTTGCATTTTTAAAGAAAAAGTCTGTTGGTTTCAAACCTAAAAAAGCGAATGTTTTTACATCTGATCAAATTTCTCAGTTCATGATCAACGCTCCCGACAAAGAATGGTTGTTAAGTAAAGTAATTTTGACGTTTGGCATTTTTGGAGCCCTTAGGCGAGATGATCTATTACGCCTTAGCATAAATGACGTAAAAGATTATGGCAGTTTCATTAAGGTTACATTGAGAGATGGTAAAACACATGCTAGCAGAAGTTTCATCATTACAGACGATGAATGTACGTATCAACCCTGCCAGCTAGTACGTAAATATTTGTCTTTACGCCCATCAAAAATGACGAGCCCTAGACTTTTTGTTGGCTTCAGGCAAGGCAAGTGCGTAGCACAACATGTCGGGAGTCATATGATTTCGGATGTTCCCAAAAAGGTCGCCCAGTACCTTAAGCTAGAACAGCCTGAATCCTACACAGGTCATGCTATTCGACGCACATCCGCGTCAATGCTGGTGGAAGGGGGAGCGGATTTACTCACACTCAAGAGGCACGGAGGCTGGAAAAGTGCAACCGTTGCTGAAGGTTACATTGAGGAGTCCATAAATAGAAAAATTGATGTGTCTAAAAAACTTTTTTCAAAACCAAGTACTTCAATCTCAAATCAAAACAATTCCTCTTTGAATTTACTTCCAATCAGAGACATTACTAATTCAATTTCAAATTACAACAATTCCTCTTTGGATTCACTGCCACTCAATAACATTTCTAACAATGATGAAGAGGTGAATCTGGTTTCAAAACAATATTTTACAATCGACGATGTAATTTCATCAGAAGAAGATACTGTGCAAAATCGCAATTTCATTCAAGAAAATAATAAAGTTGATGGAACACACTCGGAAGTCAATGTTGCAGAAATGAGAAAAAACCTAAAGCTACCAAAAAAAATGTTAAACATAAGTGAAAATCAAAACTGCGACTTTAACATACATTTTCATTTTCATTAATAAAGATTTATCAGCGTGTTGATCCTATGTAATCATCAAAGGTCTCTTTCTTTATTTGTTTATTCATCAGCTTGTTCTGTAGTTAATTTAATAAAGATACTTTTTTTTACCCAAAATAGTCTGTTTTTCCTCAAACTATTGGCCATGCAATTATTAATAAGTGCACGGAAAAAACTCATAACGTTAAGTTTCCGTGCTTATGTCGAGGTACATACACACGGAAAGTTAGCGTTATGAGTTTTTTCCGTGCACTTATTAATAATTCAGAGTTGAGTTTTTTTTCATTAGTTCGGTTTTTTCTCTTAATACTAAGTTAAATAAACGAAAATTTTCATGTTTTTATAAGTTTTCGGTATCGTAATGAAAAATAATGTTCAATACTCGCCTCGAAAGTGTCATTGCGGGGCACGATGGCGTTTCCAGCGCTCGGCTTCGCCTCGCGCGAAAATGCCATCTCTCCCCGCAATGAGTCACTTTCCAGTCTAGTAATGAAAACTACTATTGTTTTGTTTCCTAGTAGTGTACATCTAAACTTGTTATGTAATAGAAGGTGCGTACCTACCTTAAATTTTCTACTCGTGTCGTTAACACTATTTATGCGGGTTGTGTATACTACTTTACCTATGACAGTGTTTTAATTACTAAAAATAACTTTTCATTAACTTCTAAGAGAGGTTATGTTTTCGTTTATAACCCCTCATCGTTACTGACAGTGATGCAACGAAACATGGCACCAAACACTAATTGCACCACTCAAAAATTAAATTAGCCTGAACAGCTGATTAGTTGAAGTTCGTATCATTACCATTTTACTTCTTTTCTCTCAATCCTTGAACATCATTGGTCCGTTACCCTTGTTGTTATGAGTAAAACCATAGATAAAACATACCCCCTTAGGTAAAACAATGTTGTTATGAAAGTAAACAATGCTGTTATAGGTAACTTTTCAATCCTAAGAACTGAACTGAAACGGCTACTTTAAAAATCGGTCGTAGGTAAAATAATATTTATTTCATAATTAACATGTTATACGACTGAAGTTGTGGGTTTTTAAACACTGTCTATAGTTTAAAACCAATATTAATATGGTTCGAAATAAAAAAGGTTATCAGCACATGTGAGGTACCGGTAAAAGGTTAAAACTGTTTTGTGAGCTGATGACTCTTCACGTCGGCTAATGGTTTGCTGCTATACTTGAGTTTAAAATCACTTTCAAAACAGTTTTAATCGAACAGACAAAACACTGTGCAAAAATACTAATGAAATTGTTAGCTTCACATTTTTATAAGGTTATTGTAACCGGTGGCATTATACTAATTTGTTCATACAACGAAAAATAATACAAGAATGTAAATCAATAATTTTTAGATTTTCATCTGAATAGCTATAGGTACCTGTATCACTAACACAACTGAAAATATAAATGTTTTTCATGGTATTTTTTACATTAGGTATATGGAAGGTTCCCTTTGGAAAGGAATTACGACCTTAAAGGGCAATGTATGGAATAATGAATTTATATTATGAGTTTATTTATGTAATGAATAATGGTTTCTCGTCATATCGAACATTTTAAGTATATGGTTTATGGGGGTGTGACTTGTAGGTTTCTTAAAAGTTCATGAGTACTTTGTGATATATATATGGATGGATACAGTTACAATATTTTTACCACCTAATTGAATTTATACAAAGCAATTGCATCAAACTATGTGGTACAATTGAATTTTGTTTCTGAAATTAATGCGAGGATATGTAACTAACTCTTTTATACAGCAGATTTAAAGAATCTATTTTTTCTCTTCCGTTTCCTCTCCCCTCCCCCAGGTTGAAAAGCGGTGCAGCTATTTTATAGCATTTTAATAAAAAAACTAAAAAAGTGGTGAACCTCAGATGTGTAGCCTTACTGTGCAGGTTTGCTACAATTGGATTGTTTTAATTCTACATGTATAGTTTATATACCATAAAATAACTACGTAGCTACAGATTACTCACAACTGGGAGTTCGCGTGAGTACTTAACCGCAAGTATGGGGAATTGCTGAGCAAATTAACTTGTGGAAACGGAAGTTAATAATTCTCTCCCCAATTAAGTTGACATAGCTTCAAACTTCTGCTGGTTTGCAAGTCAGAACCAAGCAAAAATAATTAGGAAAACATTTTTACAGACTCTCTAGGGTTAATTCTTTTGCAAATATACAATTTGAATTTCTTTGATGAATATGAAAACATATTTATAAAACTCTTAATTTCTAATACTGCAATGTTAATTTACAAATATGCTTGGGTGTCAAGATTTAGTAGTACAATAATAATAGTTTTCAATTATGTAACTGACCATAATTTGAGTGCATTGTAGGTTGGTATAAACTTTATAAATACTAAAGTTGTTATAAAACAATATTTTTGTTGAACAAATGGTTGTTAACAATAGCTGTTTCTGAGTACTTGGATTAACAAATATAGACAATAAAGACTGTGTGAGCCGACGTAAAAACTTAGGTAATATTTGGGTCATTTAAAAAAAACTTTAACAATTGTGATTATTTATTTTTTTAGATAAATTTTATAACAAACCTTCCATAAGATATTACTGGAGGCAGCACAATGTGTACCCGCTCCATTTTTGGACTGTGGGAATAGTGTAACATATAACTTTGATTACCCTTTAAATTCCAATCTTGTAATGAAAACTATCCTAAACCAACATATACATTTTGTCTGACGTTTAAAAAACTTTAATTAGAATGCAGAAACCCTAGTTAGGTGATAAAAAACTCCTTAGAACTCCTTCAAATACTTGGATCGGCCTGGTTTTCCAACCAATTCAAAAATTATTTATTCGTCAATTTTGCTTAAAATTCAATCATACAATCTAAAGGTGTTTTAGGTTTACAGAAATACAAAGCTATACAATAAGACTGAATAGAGTTTTAATTATTAATAATAAAATAAATTGACTTGGGATACGCCAAGGGTAATCTAACTATCGTTATGAATAAATTGCAATAACACACATGTTTATAAAAACAAATGCGAACAATTTATGAACAAGATAGTAACAGATTAAACATACTTCCTTGTGTTGGTAGAGCAATGAACAACAAGTAGTGACAGTTAAGATTATCCGAAAGCTATTTGATAAACAATTCAGTTTAAGCGTAGTTGTTCCTCGAGAGGCGATATTCTCTGAACAAGAGAATCTCCGCCGTTAAGCTGGATAAGCCTCGTTTATGAAGTGAGGAGCCTCGCCATAACTCGAGCGATGTCAACAATGTCCTTATAGTCTTGAGACTACGTTGTGACATCCAGAAATTGTATCAGCTGACAGTGCGATTTTTAGCACAAGCGTTCAATACCAGTTATGCATAACAGCGTAGTATTCATACAAGCTATACAAAAATAAATGCAACGTATCTAAAATATATGTATTCTAAAGGTGTATGTACGTTTCCAATATTGGTAATAAGTATGCAAAACGTAGCTGGCCCAATCTTGAAAAAAACATAAGCTTTTTTACGCTCAGACTCAGCTGTTTTAGATCATTGAGCTTTTTATACATTTTTCCAGAAAAGCAACAGCTGGACTAGTCAGATCATACACAAATTCAAGTATGCGTCCATTTAAAGAACCAATGAATATATTAAATTCCATTAAATAGCATATTCATTATTTGTTGTGGATGTTACTGTATAGCCTTAAAAAATTATAAGTATAATCTTTCCTTACAGAGACAAATCTCGCTCTCTTAAATCCAAGGTATCGCTTCTTTACCTTTTAAAATTCATGATGAGGTTGGTTCTGCAACTATATTATTATTTGATTCCCAATATTTCTTGTGTTAAAAAATACAGAAAGGTTTTGGAGGTGGATTTAACACTACTGTTGGATAAAGTATTTGTTCTCCTGATGAACGAACACGTCTAAGGTCATATTAAACTAAATTTTATTCGTCATTGAGTAGTTTGTAATCATATATAACACACATAAGCTGATTAATTTTAGGTGGAAAATTCTGAAATTCTTATTGAATGACACCTCAAAAAAGGTTTATTTAATAACCACAGTGATGTGCAACGTACAGTATGAGTCTGATTATAAATAAATTCTTTGTCAGATAATTTTATAAAGAAATCATTGAGGAAATACATTTGACATTTATTAAGCGAGCAATATGAGTTAGAAGCAGAATAACAAAAGTAAACGTGCGGAAAATCAAAGTTATTGTTGCCGCGGAACGTGTTCCAACAATGGTAAACTAAGTTGCACAATTAATGAACTTTCCCACCTCGCTTGCGTCTGTATAAACTGTACGACTTTCCGTGTGTAAATGTGTAACGCTTAACTTGAAAGTTGTCAATTTTTAATATAATGAGTTTGTATATTTTAAATACTTATTGTATACAAAGTGTTATTTTATGAACCATGATTTGCGTAAAAATTGAACGAGGCAATGAAGATTATCACAAAACATTTCGTAAGAACAGATTACCGAAGTAATAATAATGATTGGAATTCAGAACCGATTGATGAATCTATTTCCAAAATATGGTGTATATAGGTACGGATGGTAAGCTTACACTAGTTTAAGCACAAAGGAGGTTCTTTTTGACATAAATTTACGGTTATATCTCTATATATATATGTAGTCTGTATATATATATGTATATTGCAAATAATATATATATGTATATATATATTATTTGTAGCGTAACCGTACATTTACGGTTACGGTTACCTTCTTTTGTTGGGACAAGAATAGCACTTCGTTGCTGCTAAAACTACTGTCTGTGTGCAATCCGTGCACAAATATAACCAGACATTTTTAAATAACATTCAAAATTTATCGGTGAACCGGAGGCCATAGCACCATCCCAGATACCCATTTTGTATGTCCAAAATCTTACTTGAAACTTCCTTCACAAACAAAATATTCTTTAAAAAGTAGAAGAAATGTGGGATTCCTTTGCTTGTATTAAATGTTCAAAGGAAGTAAAGCGCACTTGAATCTAGTTCAGACAATGTTAATGGTCAAGTCAATCCATTGTAAAAATCATACGTAGACAAAAATGGCGTCCATGAATTTTGTCTGGAATTCACGTTTTTTAGTCGCTGAATTCGAACTGCAGTCGTCCAACAAATATTTCTTGAGCGTTCCCAAATATTCGCAAAAGGTGAAATTTTAGCACTTTATTCAGTTTTCATGGTATAAGTCGAAAACCATGAATTCTATCAATTTTTACTTCCAGTACAAAATGGAAGTAGACAAAATTTTCTTCAAAATACGCTATTCACACTTGAAATTCGATTAGATACATTAGATACTTGAAAGTCGATGTTATTACATCCGCTAGAGCGCATTGACATTTGTTTTTACTTTTTAACAATTCAAGCTTTTGGTCTGGTTTTTGGGTTACTTTGTCATGAACCTTTCCAATCAAGTTATCACCATAGGTACTGGAATCATTGGTGATGAACGAGTCAATTTCCATCGTGTAAGAGAATCAGGTCAAGAGGGTGTTGAAAGGATTGTCGGATTTAATTTCAAGATAGTGAAATTCAAAAGAAATGATTGAGTAAACCCGCTCAAGAAGTATTTGTTGGAGAAATATTCTGATTCAGCGACTCAAAAAAACATAAATTTCAGTCACAATTCCTCGGACACCATTTTTGTCCACGTTGGATACGGATTGACTGTACTGTCCATATCTTAGAAATTACCTTATACCACAGTTAAGTATTTTCTTTTGCATTAACATATAATAATGATGATTTAACAACAAACCCCCACAACAAACAAGGAAAGCCCTAATTTTCTCTCGAGTTATTCAGAATATTTAAATTCTCCTAAGTGAAACCCGCCCTGTATTTATACCAAGTTATCTTAACTGTTATGTCTCTAAATGATACAGAAGTGTACACAGAGTTTTGCTGTACAATTTAGATTCGACCATTCATAATCTAAACGGTTTGTAACAGCAGGGATTTAGTTTTGACCCATTATGAGGATTATAGACTGAAGCACGCAGAGCGTGAACACGAAGTTAATTCAACAGTAACAGCTTGAATGGCGAGTTGGTTATTATGTTGTCGGTTTATTGTTGGTTTAATATAACGAAATGTTGGGTAATATTAATTTATTAATAATTTATCTCGCTAACACCCAAATATCTGACTAAAGGAAATTTTATCTCAACTTTATACTTAACGGTGGTATGAACCTAGCTCTACATGTTACACAGGGTCATGTTATGATAAAGGCTTCATCAAAAATTACTGCAATGAATGTCTTGCATCTGATAAAACAACTTTATTCAAAAAGGGAGCAACTTGCATTGCCATGTAAAAAATATTGTGTTGTTTTTATGGGTGGTAAATGGTACATTCCTCCTGCACTAACTTCGATCGAAAGAGTTGCAGGAGAAAAATAAAAATACTCAATTTGAATAAAACATCATTGTCCTAGGATGGGAGGTTTTCGCGACATAAAAAATTTCCTGCCAAAAACTGTTTTCAGTGAATGGTTTACTGTAGAATCTGATCTTGTTTTTCTATTTCAACAGTTCTTCATTGCGTCTGATGTCTGTTGGAGTTATATATACAAAAATGGAAACCGTAGAAAGCGTAGTCGAAATTATATTTCCGTTGACCACTAGATCTGATTAAATACTAGGAACACTCTACAAACGTTTCGAAATGACAACTGTAAGGTTGTAGATATTGTCGAAACAAGATATAATCATGTCAACAACTAAATGATCACAATATGTAAATTTCTCATGAAATACTTCCTGAACATGTCATCGAAAGCTAGTAAACAACTATCTTCCACAGATAGTTTGTAGATTAAATCACGAGTCGTGTGTTTAAGCATGAAATTTTGGATAAATGAGTAGACATCCTATACATAAGGATAATTAAATTTTAATATAAGTTGAAACAAAGCTGAACAAATCTCTCAAAGGGTATTATCATGCATACTCCATTTCCTCCCTTAGTTTGTGGCTGTTATAGGGGCCTAGTAGTTGATAAGATACAAACAGATCCTCTTGTCTTTTCAGATTGACATGTTAAAAAATTGGCATTTTAGATAAATTTAAGTGTAGTCATTCAGTGCACTTTTTCGGTTTCCCAACTTGACTTACTTAATTTTTCCCTGACATCGCTTACTTGCACGCCAAGTAGCTAATTGATGCACTTACTTATTTTTCCCCCACTAATTTGTTTTTTGCCACACTCCAGTATTCCAATGAAACAACACAGTGTGCTTTTATTAGGCACGTAATACGTGTATGCTTGAAAATAAGTTTGGAACACCTAAAGATACTACACGATCAGCTGGTGCAGCGTGTCCCATTTCGCCCAACGCTTGGATTTAATCTAACCTAAAAACGATTAACCTAGAACTCAAGAAACTTTCCACACTCGCCTATGGCTCGTGCGTAAACATTTCAGTAGTGGTGAACCCACAATATGACCCCACTTTCGGCATTTTTTGGCTCATTTTAAGAGGGCATGGAGACGTTTATAGGGGCACTGGAGACGTTTTAGAGGCTATATGTTGGCATTTTTGCACTTTTTACACGAGAAAAATTGAGGATCATTTTTTAGCCACTAATTCCAAAAATCCTGATCTTTGCCTACAAATCTCTATATAGTTGTAAAACGTTATTTCTTACTTATTCCCTATATATATATTCGAAATCAAGCTTAAAAAGGAATTTCTTATATTTATTGACCCATACAAGTGTAAATTTAGAGTAGTGGTGAACCCACAATATGACCTCACTTTCGACGTTTTTTGGCCCAGAACTTTTAAAATTTTCGGCGAAAAAAATGTCCGAAGCCCCAGGAGCTTTTTTTGCCCACTTTTTTAAAGACCCAGCTCTCGACCTATACACCCCTATATAAATTTTCTACTTTTTTAATACTAAAAATCACGTCTGGAAGTAGTGAGCTTTTTTTTGGCCACTTTTTAAAAAATCCAGCTCTTGGCCTATACAAGCCTATATAAATGTTCAATACCATTGTATAACACTATATCTATATTGTTTCATTTCAAATCCACATCCATTCACATGTATATTCTCAAAATCGATTGAGGTTTGCACGTGAACTCGGGCGTGCTCCCGACCGCGGCCCCACTCCATGCCACGGTCAGGCTTCTTGCTCCCGACTCATGGTCAAGCTTCTCGTCTCTAGTGGCAGCTCTTGATTAAGTCTTGGGTGGACGACCTTCTGTTGAAGAAATGTCTAGTTGAATTTTGTTAAATTTGTTAATTTCTAGTAAAAAATTTTTGAAATTTCTTAAAATCTGGTTAACATTTTTTGACATTTTCCAAAAGTCTATATATAGAGGTGGCATCAGCCCGAGACCTCATTCCTAAACATGAAGCCGTCATGTCAACACTGCTCCGTGTTGCTCTCCAACAAAAGTAACCTGATTCGCCACTACAAGGTAATACATAAAATGAAGGTGAAACTGTGCAAAGTTTGTGATATAATCTGTGATAATAACATGGCTCTAAAATCACATATATTACAAAATCACAAGAGTTGTAGTTTTTGTAAGAAAAATGTTGTTGGTCATTTTAGAAGACATAGAAATTTTTGCAATAATTGTCCATACACAATGATTAAATTTATTGGTGAGTCGATTGGAGCTGACCTTAAAAGTACTCTTCAGTCTTGTCCTCTACCGATGAAATGGACTTTAGTAAGGAGAATCAAATTTATAAAATATACAATAGATCAAAATGGAAAATTAGTTAATGAGAAAGAATGTATTGCAGATTTTAGAAGCCTTACTATCCTAACCATTGAGAAGAGAGATTTAAAGCAACAAATTGAAAATGCTCTTTTAAAGATTGAAACTTCCATGCACAAATACCAAGCCGAAGGTAGTGGATGGATATATGACTATACTAAATATTGGCAGTTGCACGTTTACAAGTATAAGCCCCTAACTCCTAAGTCATATATCCCCACACCAAAAAGTATTAAATTGACAAAAGCAGTTTTAAATATAAAGAATGCTGATAATAAATGCTTCCTTTGGTCAATTTTAGCAGCTTTACATCCAAGGAACTCCAATGAACATGCTGAAAGGGTATCGAAATATGCACCCTATGAAAATCAGTTAAATATGACAAACATAAAATACCCCGTAAAAATATCTGACATAGATCAATTTGAAAGAAAGAATAATATAAGTGTTAATGTATTTGGAGTTGAAGACCGAAAATTTATATATCCATTAAGAAGAACCAAACTGAATAGTAATACTCATATAGATCTATTATTATTACAACAAGGTCGTAAATCACATTACTGTTTAATTCGTGATTTTAATAGGTTAATGCTGCGGTCTACAAAAGATGACCATAAGAAGTATTTTTGTAAGTTGTGTTTACAACATTTTTACACTAATGATATATTAGAACGTCATATAACATATTGTAAAAACTTTGATGTCCAACGAGTGGAAATGTCTAAACAAGATACATTACAATTTAAAAATTATAAATATCAACTTAAAGCCCCATTTGTAATTTATGCTGATTTTGAGTGCTTTATTAACTCAAACAAGCATATTCCATCGGGATTTGCATTCGTTGTAGTGAAAGAGTCTAAGATTATTTCTGAAGAGTTATATAGTGGCGAAAATGTTATGGATGTGTTTTTCGAAAGGTTGTTTGAGACTTATGACTTCATTAAAAATCAAATGGCAATATATATCCCCCTTGTAATGACTCCTGAGCAAGAGGCATCTTTCCAAAACTCAACACATTGTCATATTTGTGAAAAGCCTCTATATTTTGATAGGGTACGGGAACATTGTCATTCAAATGGCCAATACCGTGGAGCTGCCCACAATGATTGCAATTTAAACTATAAAGTAACAAAGAAAATACCAGTATTCTTTCATAACTTAAAAAATTATGATGGACATTTAATTATGCAACACTTGGGAAAGTTTAATCGTAAATTAAATTGCATAGCCAAAGATATGGAAAAGTACATTTCATTCTCTGTTGATGATTTAGTATTTTTAGATTCCTATAACTTTCTGTCCCTTCCATTATACAAATTAGCTTCCAATTTAAATACATTTAGATTCATAGACAATCCACTACTACAACGCAAAGGCGTATTTCCCTATGAATATATGACAGGACCAGATAAGTTTGCAGAGTCTCTACCTCCAATTGAAAAATTTTACAGTACTTTAACTAAAGAACATATCTCTCCCATCGAATATGAACATGCTAAAAATGTCTGGACCCATTTTAATATACATAATTTACAAGAATATCATGATTTATATCTTAAAACAGATGTATTGCTACTGGCTGATGTGTTTGAGACATTTAGAGACCTGTGTTTAAAGGATTACAAACTTGACCCCGTACATATGTATTCACTTCCAGGACTAACATGGGAAGCTTGTCTTAGAATGACTGGTATAAAATTACAATTATTTCAAGATATTGACATGCATTTGTTCATAGAAAGTGCAATCAGAGGAGGAGTCAGTATGATTTCTACACGTTACGCTAAAGCCAATAATAGATATATGGGCAAACATTATGATCCCAATCAAGAAAGTGTGTATTTAATATATTTAGATTGTAACTCGCTATACTCCACAGCTATGTGTGAGACACTACCCGTGGATGGATTTCGTTGGACGAATGAGATAGACTACAAAAACAATCAAAATGATGAGTTTGGATATATCTTAGAAGTTGATTTAAAATACGATAAAAGCTTACATGATTTACATAATGACTATCCATTAGCACCTGAGAAAATGAATGGCAAATTATTACCTAATTTAAATGACAAAACTAAATATATTTTACATTATAAAGCATTACAAAAATATGAGGAATTAGGTTTGGTTGCTACAAAATACTATAGAATTTTAAAATTTAGACAATCAAAATGGCTTGCACCCTATATTAATTTTAATATTGAAAAACGCAAATGTGCTAAAAATGATTTTGAAAAAGACTTTTACAAATTGTTAAATAATAGTCTCTTTGGTCGAACAATTATGAACCAACGCAAGTTTCGTGATATATATCTCAAGGATGAGTCACTATTAACAAAATATGTCACTAATCCAAGGTTTGACTGTAGCAAAAAGTTCGATAACAATTTACATGCTATACATTTAAATAAATTAGTTGTAAAGTTTAATAAGCCGATATATTTGGGAATGACCATTTTGGATATTAGTAAAGTAATAATGTATGATTTCCACTATAATTATATGTCAAAATTTAAGAACAAAAGATTTCTTATGACTGATACAGATTCTTTAATGTATTCTATAGTTACAGAGGACTTTTACAAGGAAATAGAATGTGACTTGCACTATTTTGATACCTCTGGATATAGTAAAGACCATTTCTTATACTCTGATAAAAATAAAAAAGTCACAGGCAAGTTCAAAGACGAATTAGATGGTCATATTATGTATGAATATTGTGGTTTAAGACCAAAGTTATATTCTTATATTCCTCTAAAATGGTTATATGAAGAAGACAAGCAAGCTTTAGAGGTGAAGAAAGCTAAAGGAGCTGATGGTGCTACAGTTAAACATCTCCTTAGACATCAACATTATTTGAACTGTCTTGCAACTGGGCAAGATTACTATGAGAATGTGACAAGAATTAAATCTACAAATCATCATCTTCAAACCTTAACCATGAACAAGAAAGTACTATCATTTGACGATGACAAGAGGTTTATTCTAGAAGATGGCATCAATACTCTTGCGCTTGGTCACTATAAAATTGATCAAACATAGCCAGGACTGCCAAGACATAGAACCCAGGATTAATTGTATATATAAACCTGTAGAATATAGAATAATGAATAAATGTAAATGTTAAAACTTCAGTCTTTTATTTATTTACCCTTACCACCCTTTTAGTCGTTATAAAATTGATCAAAAATAAATCAATATCTATATTATATACAGCTATATTTCGTTTTATCCCTGCATTGGTGACAGCGATTGTTTTAAATTGGTCAAATGACAAGTCATTACCAACATGATTGTTATACGTGTTTTAAATTTAAATCGCTCTGTTTGGATATTATTCGGAAATTTATGTTATCATGATACAATCACAGTTCAGTCTCAATTGCACCCGTAACTTATCAATCAACCTGCAAATCAATTGGTTGCAGTCAGTTTTCCAACTCTTTATTTACTGATGTTACATTTAATTTTTTTAATTAAAAAGGAAAATTCTATCAAATGTTCGTCGTCCATTTTTGTTGATTATATACAAACACTCACGTTGTCATCAAGCAGGTGTTTAAGAAATCCAAAAATATCGTTGAAAAGAAACCAGCTGTTGTATTTGACAACATAAAAGTCGATTCACACAATTTTCACAGTTCAATCACATCAGTCACGACACAGTGTATACAACAACTGACTGTGACTGTGATGTGAATTTCTGTGTACTTCTTCACACAGATTTTACACAAATTTCACACAATTTTCACACATTTCACACAAATATCATGATATTTGTGTGAAATGTGTGAAAATTGTGTGAAATTTGTGTAAAATCTGTGTGAAGAAGTACACAGAAATTCACATCACAGTCACAGTCAGTTGTTGTATACACTGTGTCGTGACTGATGTGATTGAACTGTGAAAATTGTGTGAATCGACTTTTATGTTGTCAAATACAACAGCTGGTTTCTTTTCAACGATATTTTTGGATTTCTTAAACACCTGCTTGATGACAACGTGAGTGTTTGTATATAATCAACAAAAATGGACGACGAACATTTGATAGAATTTTCCTTTTTAATTAAAAAAATTAAATGTAACATCAGTAAATAAAGAGTTGGAAAACTGACTGCAACCAATTGATTTGCAGGTTGATTGATAAGTTACGGGTGCAATTGAGACTGAACTGTGATTGTATCATGATAACATAAATTTCCGAATAATATCCAAACAGAGCGATTTAAATTTAAAACACGTATAACAATCATGTTGGTAATGACTTGTCATTTGACCAATTTAAAACAATCGCTGTCACCAATGCAGGGATAAAACGAAATATAGCTGTATATAATATAGATATTGATTTATTTTTGATCAATTTTATAACGACTAAAAGGGTGGTAAGGGTAAATAAATAAAAGACTGAAGTTTTAACATTTACATTTATTCATTATTCTATATTCTACAGGTTTATATATACAATTAATCCTGGGTTCTATGTCTTGGCAGTCCTGGCTATGTTTGATCAATTTTATAGTGACCAAGCGCAAGAGTATTGATGCCATCTTCTAGAATAAACCTCTTGTCATCGTCAAATGATAGTACTTTCTTGTTCATGGTTAAGGTTTGAAGATGATGATTTGTAGATTTAATTCTTGTCACATTCTCATAGTAATCTTGCCCAGTTGCAAGACAGTTCAAATAATGTTGATGTCTAAGGAGATGTTTAACTGTAGCACCATCAGCTCCTTTAGCTTTCTTCACCTCTAAAGCTTGCTTGTCTTCTTCATATAACCATTTTAGAGGAATATAAGAATATAACTTTGGTCTTAAACCACAATATTCATACATAATATGACCATCTAATTCGTCTTTGAACTTGCCTGTGACTTTTTTATTTTTATCAGAGTATAAGAAATGGTCTTTACTATATCCAGAGGTATCAAAATAGTGCAAGTCACATTCTATTTCCTTGTAAAAGTCCTCTGTAACTATAGAATACATTAAAGAATCTGTATCAGTCATAAGAAATCTTTTGTTCTTAAATTTTGACATATAATTATAGTGGAAATCATACATTATTACTTTACTAATATCCAAAATGGTCATTCCCAAATATATCGGCTTATTAAACTTTACAACTAATTTATTTAAATGTATAGCATGTAAATTGTTATCGAACTTTTTGCTACAGTCAAACCTTGGATTAGTGACATATTTTGTTAATAGTGACTCATCCTTGAGATATATATCACGAAACTTGCGTTGGTTCATAATTGTTCGACCAAAGAGACTATTATTTAACAATTTGTAAAAGTCTTTTTCAAAATCATTTTTAGCACATTTGCGTTTTTCAATATTAAAATTAATATAGGGTGCAAGCCATTTTGATTGTCTAAATTTTAAAATTCTATAGTATTTTGTAGCAACCAAACCTAATTCCTCATATTTTTGTAATGCTTTATAATGTAAAATATATTTAGTTTTGTCATTTAAATTAGGTAATAATTTGCCATTCATTTTCTCAGGTGCTAATGGATAGTCATTATGTAAATCATGTAAGCTTTTATCGTATTTTAAATCAACTTCTAAGATATATCCAAACTCATCATTTTGATTGTTTTTGTAGTCTATCTCATTCGTCCAACGAAATCCATCCACGGGTAGTGTCTCACACATAGCTGTGGAGTATAGCGAGTTACAATCTAAATATATTAAATACACACTTTCTTGATTGGGATCATAATGTTTGCCCATATATCTATTATTGGCTTTAGCGTAACGTGTAGAAATCATACTGACTCCTCCTCTGATTGCACTTTCTATGAACAAATGCATGTCAATATCTTGAAATAATTGTAATTTTATACCAGTCATTCTAAGACAAGCTTCCCATGTTAGTCCTGGAAGTGAATACATATGTACGGGGTCAAGTTTGTAATCCTTTAAACACAGGTCTCTAAATGTCTCAAACACATCAGCCAGTAGCAATACATCTGTTTTAAGATATAAATCATGATATTCTTGTAAATTATGTATATTAAAATGGGTCCAGACATTTTTAGCATGTTCATATTCGATGGGAGAGATATGTTCTTTAGTTAAAGTACTGTAAAATTTTTCAATTGGAGGTAGAGACTCTGCAAACTTATCTGGTCCTGTCATATATTCATAGGGAAATACGCCTTTGCGTTGTAGTAGTGGATTGTCTATGAATCTAAATGTATTTAAATTGGAAGCTAATTTGTATAATGGAAGGGACAGAAAGTTATAGGAATCTAAAAATACTAAATCATCAACAGAGAATGAAATGTACTTTTCCATATCTTTGGCTATGCAATTTAATTTACGATTAAACTTTCCCAAGTGTTGCATAATTAAATGTCCATCATAATTTTTTAAGTTATGAAAGAATACTGGTATTTTCTTTGTTACTTTATAGTTTAAATTGCAATCATTGTGGGCAGCTCCACGGTATTGGCCATTTGAATGACAATGTTCCCGTACCCTATCAAAATATAGAGGCTTTTCACAAATATGACAATGTGTTGAGTTTTGGAAAGATGCCTCTTGCTCAGGAGTCATTACAAGGGGGATATATATTGCCATTTGATTTTTAATGAAGTCATAAGTCTCAAACAACCTTTCGAAAAACACATCCATAACATTTTCGCCACTATATAACTCTTCAGAAATAATCTTAGACTCTTTCACTACAACGAATGCAAATCCCGATGGAATATGCTTGTTTGAGTTAATAAAGCACTCAAAATCAGCATAAATTACAAATGGGGCTTTAAGTTGATATTTATAATTTTTAAATTGTAATGTATCTTGTTTAGACATTTCCACTCGTTGGACATCAAAGTTTTTACAATATGTTATATGACGTTCTAATATATCATTAGTGTAAAAATGTTGTAAACACAACTTACAAAAATACTTCTTATGGTCATCTTTTGTAGACCGCAGCATTAACCTATTAAAATCACGAATTAAACAGTAATGTGATTTACGACCTTGTTGTAATAATAATAGATCTATATGAGTATTACTATTCAGTTTGGTTCTTCTTAATGGATATATAAATTTTCGGTCTTCAACTCCAAATACATTAACACTTATATTATTCTTTCTTTCAAATTGATCTATGTCAGATATTTTTACGGGGTATTTTATGTTTGTCATATTTAACTGATTTTCATAGGGTGCATATTTCGATACCCTTTCAGCATGTTCATTGGAGTTCCTTGGATGTAAAGCTGCTAAAATTGACCAAAGGAAGCATTTATTATCAGCATTCTTTATATTTAAAACTGCTTTTGTCAATTTAATACTTTTTGGTGTGGGGATATATGACTTAGGAGTTAGGGGCTTATACTTGTAAACGTGCAACTGCCAATATTTAGTATAGTCATATATCCATCCACTACCTTCGGCTTGGTATTTGTGCATGGAAGTTTCAATCTTTAAAAGAGCATTTTCAATTTGTTGCTTTAAATCTCTCTTCTCAATGGTTAGGATAGTAAGGCTTCTAAAATCTGCAATACATTCTTTCTCATTAACTAATTTTCCATTTTGATCTATTGTATATTTTATAAATTTGATTCTCCTTACTAAAGTCCATTTCATCGGTAGAGGACAAGACTGAAGAGTACTTTTAAGGTCAGCTCCAATCGACTCACCAATAAATTTAATCATTGTGTATGGACAATTATTGCAAAAATGTCTATGTCTTCTAAAATGACCAACAACATTTTTCTTACAAAAACTACAACTCTTGTGATTTTGTAATATATGTGATTTTAGAGCCATGTTATTATCACAGATTATATCACAAACTTTGCACAGTTTCACCTTCATTTTATGTATTACCTTGTAGTGGCGAATCAGGTTACTTTTGTTGGAGAGCAACACGGAGCAGTGTTGACATGACGGCTTCATGTTTAGGAATGAGGTCTCGGGCTGATGCCACCTCTATATATAGACTTTTGGAAAATGTCAAAAAATGTTAACCAGATTTTAAGAAATTTCAAAAATTTTTTACTAGAAATTAACAAATTTAACAAAATTCAACTAGACATTTCTTCAACAGAAGGTCGTCCACCCAAGACTTAATCAAGAGCTGCCACTAGAGACGAGAAGCTTGACCATGAGTCGGGAGCAAGAAGCCTGACCGTGGCATGGAGTGGGGCCGCGGTCGGGAGCACGCCCGAGTTCACGTGCAAACCTCAATCGATTTTGAGAATATACATGTGAATGGATGTGGATTTGAAATGAAACAATATAGATATAGTGTTATACAATGGTATTGAACATTTATATAGGCTTGTATAGGCCAAGAGCTGGATTTTTTAAAAAGTGGCCAAAAAAAAGCTCACTACTTCCAGACGTGATTTTTAGTATTAAAAAAGTAGAAAATTTATATAGGGGTGTATAGGTCGAGAGCTGGGTCTTTAAAAAAGTGGGCAAAAAAAGCTCCTGGGGCTTCGGACATTTTTTTCGCCGAAAATTTTAAAAGTTCTGGGCCAAAAAACGTCGAAAGTGAGGTCATATTGTGGGTTCACCACTACTCTAAATTTACACTTGTATGGGTCAATAAATATAAGAAATTCCTTTTTAAGCTTGATTTCGAATATATATATAGGGAATAAGTAAGAAATAACGTTTTACAACTATATAGAGATTTGTAGGCAAAGATCAGGATTTTTGGAATTAGTGGCTAAAAAATGATCCTCAATTTTTCTCGTGTAAAAAGTGCAAAAATGCCAACATATAGCCTCTAAAACGTCTCCAGTGCCCCTATAAACGTCTCCATGCCCTCTTAAAATGAGCCAAAAAATGCCGAAAGTGGGGTCATATTGTGGGTTCACCACTACTCATTTCAATCACGTGCAGCAAAGTGCCACTTCGCACACTTGTTACACAAATTACTATTTCCTGGCTTATTGAAGATATTGAACTTTACCCCTAACCTCCAAAGCTTTACAGGCCGCAAAACAATGGTGATAAATATTTTAAAAGACCTCAACAACTATGAACAAAACGGTCAATCTAAATCAACTGATTGGTCACCAAAAGATGAAGTCTCACAACACGTAAATTATACCATAACTGGCTTGCATTATTGGACTAATAATTGATTTAATTCTGTGTATATCTACGTGATAAGAACTAAAAATGCTTATTTTTTATTACTTATTTTGATAGTGGTCAAAATATTTACTATAATTTGCTTAAATTTGTTAAAAGAAAGTTTTGTGTTGAAATGTTTTGTAAGAAAGAAATCAAACGGGTAAATACCGGCGAGGAGCCACAAGCCGGCTAAACTGGCCGTAAGAATGTCAATTGAGATATACTGCTGGCTGAGGGTTTGGATAGGGTGCGAGCATCGGCTCTAACCAGACGTTTTATTTTTCCACTTCGGTTGTTTTACTACCACAAGTTTCCAAACACTCGAAAAAAACACGAGTCTAACATCAATGTTTCGAGTAGTAATATTCAATGTAGTGAAACGTCATTTTGAAACGTTTTGCAATTTATTACTTCACTTAAGTATTTCATTTATGTGTTAATTGTTGATTAATTTAAAGCTTGATAGTTTTTGTGATCTCTAAATCATAATTCAAAAGCAAATAGTTCGAAAGATGGTAGAAGAACAAGAAATGTAGTTTAATTATAACTTTTGCAATCAAAGATAAACCCGGAGCACAGGTGTTCTGCTGTTCCTTTTATTAGATTAGTTTTTGCTATCTTTGCAATAATCCTTTCTAACTGACAAATAAATGTGAATTTCTATATTACCAATTAAAATCTCTTAAACAAAGAAAGCTCAATTTAAGCGAATTTCCTATATAGGAAATAAGCTATTACCGTAGTACTCATGGTAAGGCCTGGACAGGGGACATATTTAATTTTTCGTCTTGATGTCCCTAGAGGCCAAAAACACCATCCGTTCAAATTTATATATATATAATATATATTTATAATGATTTTCTTGCATATTTAGAGCTACTAATATAATAAAAATAAAAAACATAGTTATCAAAGTACCCTTTTTAGTAATTATTAATGAGGTTATGGTAAATATGACTTGATAATGGACTTATTCTCCGAAACATGTCGTCATTAAAAATAAATAATTACTAAAAGGGTACTTTGTTTCTTCATAATATTGCCAAACGGCTTAATCATTTTCAAAATAAACTTATCACACACTTTTATAGAAATTTCTATATTTCGGCATTTGCCTTCTTCAGGAACAAACACAATAACAAATAGAAGTGTTTACCACTCTGAATCATATGGTTTTAGCAAAAATCCAAAATACATATAATTTATGAAGAAGTAAAAAAGAAAATGTTTTGATAGAAAGAAAGAAAAAATTTATATATATATATATACTATCTCAAATTTAGACCGGAAGGTGTTTTAGATTTAAGTATTAATTGATGAGCTTGCTCAAGCTGTCTTAATTTCAAGTCTGGTGCGTCTTTTGCCAATTTTCTTATTCCTTTTAATGAATAACATTGTTCAAAATTTTGAGAATGCTCTCTCGCATGAATAGCCACAGGTTTTTGTTTATCAGGATGGTTTACATCATATCTGTGGCCATTCATACGAACTCTTAGAGCATTTGTGGTTTTGCCAATGTAGTCTTTAGGACAATTTTTGCATGAAATTTGGTAAATTACATTAGTAGACTCACAGGTGATGTTACTATTTATGTTATAATATCTTTTTGTTTGCCTGCTTGTGAAAGTTTTTGATGGGATGATTAATTTGCAAGTGGCACATCGTGGTTTGTTGCATTGATTACAGCCCGAAGGTTTTGCTGAGGGTTGGGAAGTGGGAGGTAGTTTGGGTTTTGAAAGAATGTCTTTTAAGTTAGGAGCTTTTTTGTATATTAGTCTTGGGGGTTTGGAAAACAAATTATGGGTCAGAGGTGAATTTGAAAGAATATTATGTGCCACTCTTAAAACATTATTAACTTTGTAAAGGCCAGGAAAGTATTGGGTGATGAATTTTGGATCTTTTTTGAAATTATCTGTGTTAGGATTTTTTGAGCTTTTTATTTGACTGTCTATTAAATTTTTAGGATAACCTCTTCTGTTAAGTGAATTGCTGAGTTTTTCAATATAATTTTGGTAATCACGATTTTCAGAACAAAGGTTTTTTGCTCGTATTGATAGGCTTTTTGGTATGGATTTTTTTATGTGTGCAGGATGACAGCTTGAGTAAGCTAAGTAATCCATTGTATTCGTATCCTTTACATGGATTTTGGATTTTAACAGTATTCTTTCTATCAAAACATTTTCTTTTTTACTTCTTCATAAATTATATGTATTTTGGATTTTTGCTAAAACCATATGATTCAGAGTGGTAAACACTTCTATTTGTTATTGTGTTTGTTCCTGAAGAAGGCTAATGCCGAAATATAGAAATTTCTATAAAAGTGTGTGATAAGTTTATTTTTATAAGGGTACTTTGTTAACTATGTTTTTGATTTTTATGATATTTGCTATTTGATATTTTTTTGATGTTTTTGATATATATATATATACATATATATATATATGTCCGTTAGCGCGATAGCTCGAGCAGAAATGATCCGATTTTGATGAAATTTGGTATAGACATGTAAACCTACGTTTACGAGTTCGCGAACCAGCATAATCGGACCATGTTTTTCAAATTTTGCAAATTTATTTATTTTATCCTATACTATTGGACGTATGGTCAAAAATACTATTTACCTTCCCCGTAGCAGCAAACCTAAGCACTCGTTAAATATAATGTTATTAAAATTGGGAATAATGTCTTATTTATGGAATTATTTTAGTAAATATGTAATCAGACAAGTTGAAATTCGCTTAGTCTGCAGGTTTGCTGTGGCGGGGATATTACAAATATACTATTTTCCAACATAATTTTGAAATGCTCTTGCTATTGTTATACAGACCAACATCAAAACTTAATGAATGTGTTTCAACAATACAAACTGAGATTTTGTTCAATGATGTTTTGTGAGAGTCATTAACAGAACCTGAATGACGCTTCACGATCGTCGAAACCTCTTCTATGTTTTGGAAATGAACAGTTTTGCTCGATATAATTTGGACGAAATATTGAAGATGGCTCTTTACTGCAACTAACTGTGCTCCAATTAAACAGGTTTTGTTCAAGCTTTTCGATTAAAATAATAAATCAATTTTCGAAGAACATATTTTGTTATAGAACTTTGTAAAGAAATACATGATATTGCCCAAATGCATGTGCTATGCTGTTAGCGTACTTTCTCTGTAGGGAAGATGCTACTTTGTGTTATTACACTCAAGACTATACGGCTTCTTACATATTTTGCAGGAAAATTCTCAAATGTTCTAATCAACATTCGCGGGCAATGTATTGTAAAAATAGAATACCATAACAGCTGTACTGTTCAGTACTATTATTTATTTTTTTTATACCGGATCAATAAATGCTTTTGATTAGTTTTGTTCTCAAATAGAATAGGTTATGTAAATGGCGACTGGGACAGTATAGAGTCTTCAGGGACACAGAAAAAAAAGAAAAAATTCAAAACAACACTCTTTACCAACCAATATGGCATTTGCCAAAAAATTTGTTTAATTTATTTTTATCCAAGTAAGTGATATAACAACTCTCACATCCCAAGTTACAAAGAGCATTTACAAAAAATTGCATAAAAAAAAAATTAAACTCAAAACCGTTGAGTATTCAGATACATGGCATCACTTACCAATACTATTAAGGGCTATTGTTATACAGACCAACATCAAAACTTAATGAATGTGTTTCAACAATACAAACTGAGATTTTGTTCAATGATGTTTTGTGAGAGTCATTAACAGAACCTGAATGACGCTTCACGATCGTCGAAACCTCTTCTATGTTTTGGAAATGAACAGTTTTGCTCGATATAATTTGGACGAAATATTGAAGATGGCTCTTTACTGCAACTAACTGTGCTCCAATTAAACAGGTTTTGTTCAAGCTTTTCGATTAAAATAATAAATCAATTTTCGAAGAACATATTTTGTTATAGAACTTTGTAAAGAAATACATGATATTGCCCAAATGCATGTGCTATGCTGTTAGCGTACTTTCTCTGTAGGGAAGATGCTACTTTGTGTTATTACACTCAAGACTATACGGCTTCTTACATATTTTGCAGGAAAATTCTCAAATGTTCTAATCAACATTCGCGGGCAATGTATTGTAAAAATAGAATACCATAACAGCTGTACTGTTCAGTACTATTATTTATTTTTTTTATACCGGATCAATAAATGCTTTTGATTAGTTTTGTTCTCAAATAGAATAGGTTATGTAAATGGCGACTGGGACAGTATAGAGTCTTCAGGGACACAGAAAAAAAAGAAAAAATTCAAAACAACACTCTTTACCAACCAATATGGCATTTGCCAAAAAATTTGTTTAATTTATTTTTATCCAAGTAAGTGATATAACAACTCTCACATCCCAAGTTACAAAGAGCATTTACAAAAAATTGCATAAAAAAAAAATTAAACTCAAAACCGTTGAGTATTCAGATACATGGCATCACTTACCAATACTATTAAGGGCTATTGTTATACAGACCAACATCAAAACTTAATGAATGTGTTTCAACAATACAAACTGAGATTTTGTTCAATGATGTTTTGTGAGAGTCATTAACAGAACCTGAATGACGCTTCACGATCGTCGAAACCTCTTCTATGTTTTGGAAATGAACAGTTTTGCTCGATATAATTTGGACGAAATATTGAAGATGGCTCTTTACTGCAACTAACTGTGCTCCAATTAAACAGGTTTTGTTCAAGCTTTTCGATTAAAATAATAAATCAATTTTCGAAGAACATATTTTGTTATAGAACTTTGTAAAGAAATACATGATATTGCCCAAATGCATGTGCTATGCTGTTAGCGTACTTTCTCTGTAGGGAAGATGCTACTTTGTGTTATTACACTCAAGACTATACGGCTTCTTACATATTTTGCAGGAAAATTCTCAAATGTTCTAATCAACATTCGCGGGCAATGTATTGTAAAAATAGAATACCATAACAGCTGTACTGTTCAGTACTATTATTTATTTTTTTTATACCGGATCAATAAATGCTTTTGATTAGTTTTGTTCTCAAATAGAATAGGTTATGTAAATGGCGACTGGGACAGTATAGAGTCTTCAGGGACACAGAAAAAAAAGAAAAAATTCAAAACAACACTCTTTACCAACCAATATGGCATTTGCCAAAAAATTTGTTTAATTTATTTTTATCCAAGTAAGTGATATAACAACTCTCACATCCCAAGTTACAAAGAGCATTTACAAAAAATTGCATAAAAAAAAAATTAAACTCAAAACCGTTGAGTATTCAGATACATGGCATCACTTACCAATACTATTAAGGGTTATTTAATTTTACATGTTGTTAACACGTAATCAAGTGGTTAATAATGGTTAAACGTTGTGTTTTTGTGGTGAAAAGTACGGAATAACATTGGAAACACAGAACCATTTCTGAAATGAAGCTGTAAAGTTCATTAGCAGTGGAACTTGTTCATAACAAAGTTCACATTGTTCTGTGGAAACAATAACTTTGATTAGTTCACGTCCACACAGCTGTTTGGTTACGGTTTATTTCCCCGTTAAATACACAATTTTTATCTAACAGAAAAATACAACAAACATCTTCAAATTAAGTAATGTTTTCAAAGCTCGAAATAGTATTTAGCATTATTAAAACTAGCTTTTACCCACGGGCTTCACCCCGTTTGACTTCATTATCTAGTGTAATTGGTTAACTAGTAATTGGTGTTGGTCAACTAGTGATTGGTTAGGTTAAGCTGAATTAAACAAAACAGAATACAGTAAAACAAACAAATAATCACACCTGATTTTAATCTATATAAAATCCAATGTATGTATGTTTGTTTGTTTGTCCTTTATGGACTCCGAAACCGCTCAAACAGATTGTAATGAAACTTCCAGGAATTATTAAGCATTGTTCAAGGATGGTTTATGTGAAGTTTGGTGCAGATCCGTCAAAAGGGTTCCGCCCCAGTGGCTCTGGAGTTTCCCATGTTAACCTTATGAGTACTCATATTTAAATGGAATTAAAGAATCTGAACAGCTGGTTCAACTAAGCAATTTGATTCTGTGATGTTCAATAGCATTAAAAAGTTAATAGGTTTACCGACAGGGTGCAGAACTATTATTTTTTTTAAATTTATGACAACTGCTAATTTGCAACCAAAAGGTGAGTGAGCGTAGCGAACGAACTTCAACCTGGAGGCGAGTTAAAGTAGCGAACGAGCTAACCTGAAGGCAAGTGAGCGCAGCGAACGAGCTCCAACCCAAAGGTGAGTGAGCGTAGCGAACGAACTTCAACCAGGACGTGATTGAGCCATGCGAACGAGCTCATCTGGAAAATGAACGAGCATTTGACATAAAACCACATTAGGATAGGACGACGTCTGTCGGGCCAGCTAGTATGGTAATAAATTGAAAGAATAACATATAGGCAAGTAAAGCTGAGGTACTTTTAACATGGAATTTTACTTTTAGAAATTAATTACGACCTTAAAAGGCAATTTATGAAATAATGGATAGTTTTGCGCAAGGTTTCTCGTCATGACGAACATTTTAAGTCTATGGTTTATGTGGGTGTGACTTGTAGTTTTCTCAAAAGTTCATGGGCACTTTGGGATTTATATATAGATAGTGTTTAATTTCTTATATGCGTATCAAGGAATCAACATAAAATCGTAAAACATATCTTTGCTCGTGATAGTTTTTTATTATGACTGGTCTTAAAATAACACCCAGACATTTTGAACTAAGTTAGATCCATACCAGCGTGTTTTACTACGGTGATACTTAAACTTATGAATGCATTAAACTACCGACTAATACCGGCCTCAAAGTTTATCCTGTATCAGTAAGCCTTAAGCTGCTCCATATTTAAGTAAATTAACTTGAGAGCTGCATTATTTATTCGCCGCTAGGGATGAAGTTATAAGTTCTAAGCCGCTCTAATCCACTGCTCGGTCTGAGTTTATAATTTGTATTTACTGCTTTGGTGAGCCGAACTTGATTTCAACTAATTTAGGAAACAGGATTTAAAACTAGCTAAAATGCATAAAGTAAAAAGTTTTAAAACCGATCGTCAATTTTTTTCAAATATTGTAGTTTGACGGCATTAAGATTTAACCATTTTTACTGAATCCAAATAGATCCCGTTATGAGTAATTGGTTTTATCAAATCGTGAAGTACATCTTGCAAATATGCCTCAAGTATATTACAATTTAACTCGGATTCTGCAAATTTAAGTTGAATATTACTATGGATAAATAGACTCTCATATTTTGTAGATTCTGAAGTTTCTTAGTGTATGTTTGATGTGCAGTTAGGTTTAGGCGTTGACTGTAAATCCTTAAGGATTTATCAGCTGATAAATCTTAAATATGAAAACGAACCCTGCATATTTCAAACCAAAAGTTTTAGTTACCTGATCCATGAGGATTGAAAACCAATTATATTTGTTTGTACGTATATTTATGGTGTAATTGATGGGAAAATGTAATACAAACTAGATCAGCCTGTAACACCATTGTAACATTGCTCAACAAGTTGACTAACCCAGGTAAACAAACCACGGATGTTTACATCCCGGCTGTCTTGTCAGCTGTGATGATAACATCTGTTACAAGGACAGACCACGAGACTTCAACAGCTGACAACCTAGACTGTGTAACGGTACCTGTACTGTATGACTAATGGTCAGTGAAATGTACACATTTGGTTGACGTCATGAAAGAGACAAGGTTAAGTGCAACATTTGTATTAGATATTTTATATTGTGGAATAAACTTAGAGATGTAAACCTTATTATGAATGGAACAGTTTTAGACGAGTGAAATGACTTGTGTAGCTTTTTTACTGTATAATATCAGCTGTTTATTCAATCAGGATCACTAATATCAAGGATTTCCTGGTACTGACTTCAACAAGCTAATGACTTTTCTCAGGATTAAACCCATGTTCTTCTGATTTTTAACGAGAAAGTCGTACTGCAGTCACTTTTTGTTAATTAATACACATGCAAACAATAATTAAATATTAGAAATAGTTAAATAAGCATTTAAATTATTACTGTATCATTGTTGTCAAATAGTGTATTAAGTACCTGTGACTCGTCACGAAAAGTAGATAAAAATACTTCTAACAACACTCGAGACATACAAGTACATTAAAACTGTTATTAACAACGGTTAACACATATGAAATATGGTAATAATCGATTTATATTGAACACTCCAATCATCATAAGACCCAATACTTAAATTACAAGAACACATAGTCATTTTAATAACCATGCACATTAAAGAAAAGCATCAAATTACCATGCCATAAAACCCATAGCAAACGATACCTATGTAAATATCGGTTTCTGTTGCTGTGCTTACGGTTGTTATGTTTTGGTTTACAGTACCTAGATTACGTAAGATTCTTAAAACCAAAACAAAAAGTAAGTTTGTACAAGCAAATAGTGTTCAATATGTTTTATTATTTTAATAGTTATTGTTATGTATATATGATTATTTATTTTATACAGTACTGACTGTCGTATGTGTAGGTGAGAGATGTCTAGTTTTTTTGGCTAGGAAGCAACACATTGCTTCTGAGGCAAACATTTCATAACATTTATAGTCACAGACTTAAGGAGACAACATAAGCTTAACTTTACTGATGCAATTTTCATTAGAGAATATAACAGCTTAAGTGTAAAAGATTAATTGTTTGGTTTACGAATTAGGTGCAATTCAATTTACACAGATTCAAGGAATCTAAAAAGATATATAGGTTCACATCAGCAAGAAGGACATTTCCTTGTGAAAAATATTAGTCTTTTCACAGAAAATCTTTATTCACGACAAAATCTCATAATCAATTGTTTCTTCCAGCAAAAAATGTAGTGACAAAACAGTATTACAACCCCCTCCAAGATCCAAACAAAGTTAAGGGTCAGGATAATCGTGTTGGTGTATGCAATTATGTCCCTTGTGGTAGAAACGATGTTATATCAATAGAGACTAATGCGATATATCATTAGGCCTACTATTGGGTGACAGGGGGACCGTCATAAGGTTTCCATTGATCAGTGTTCGATATAAAACACCTCCGATGGTATAACACATTACAAGTAGTTCTAATCAATCTAAGATTTCTTATTGTTACGTTACAACACATTGTATTACTTATAAACATAATAATCTGTATAACAAGATATAGCAGGTTGTTCTGATCAAATATGTTTTTATTGTTAGGCTATGTTGAATGTATAACAGCATTAAATGAGTATAAAACATCGATTCACATGGGCCTGTGCCTGAGTGTAGTTAGAAAAGTTACTGTAAAAACTTGTAAAAAAATATGTTTTGAGAGCATTAATGATTTTGGAATGTTGTTTTTTGTAAAGGAACAGAGCAAACCCTGTTACATACGCCGTAACGGTATTCACAGTATTTAAATGACCGTACATGCCTAAAGGTATATAGTCGCAAGCGTTGAAAAAAACGGACCATTCTATGTAAACCTTTTACCAGAAAGGTTAATCATTAAAAACTCAATGACAAATGGAGGCCCAGACTTTACCATACGTAAGATCGAACCATAACATTTTAATATTTGTTGATTCATTATTTGAGTTGATTGCACAGGATACCTTTGGTGCGAATCTCTAAGAAGGTCTTAAGGTGGTTGAACATTAACAACAAAATACATTTTTTTTTAGTTCTAGGTAAGTTCCAATTAATGTTTATACTCCTACCAGGAATTGTATTTGAAGAAAACTCGGAAAGACTTAATAATTTTTTTAACCGTATTTGCTTAAAATCAAATAAAAAAAAACATTTATAACAGACAATACATAACCTAGTAACTGTTTATTAGATTTGTAATTCATCGAATAGTTTTGGATAAAAATAACAACCAAACCTTATCAACAAAAATGTATAATTTTTTAACTAATTTTAATTATATTTTAACAACATGTAATAGTTGTAATTTAATGCAATAACGACCATGTGGTGAAATTATTTCGCAGATGTTTCTCTATAAGTTGCCATCACTGCAACGCATTGTTTACCATCACAGCTGATTACAGAATCACATATGACGTAATGGGTGCCTTTGTGACGTCACTAATACAGTTACAGCTGATGTTGCCAACCTTGTAATATCCCTGTGGCCATTTGACCGTGGATCCCTTGGTCATCCAATGTGGAATTTGATTATGGTGTTATGGCTTTATCACAGAAAGAGCGCTATTAGGTTTACTTTGGTTATTGGCGCATTTGGTTGATTATATTAAGTGAGTTGTAAATACTGTAGTAGAACGTAAGTCGGTAATTTGGATGGACGGAGATGGAATGAATCGCTATAAATAGGTGTTGTTAATTTTATCGTAAATATAAAAGAAATTGAATATATTTTGTGGTTTCTATTACCAGTATGATTTCACTTGATCACTTTTGTTGAATACAATTGCAAATATTTAGCTATACAAGGTGTATATAGTCCCGCACGGGACTATATTATTTACAACTATATATATTTTTTCTCGGGATTTTTTTCACGGGACTATATATTTTTTCTCTTACAATTATTTCTTATTGAACTATCTTATATCTATTTTACGGGTTGGTGTCTGCCTTTTTCACACATTTTCCCTATATTTTATCATATTATTATAGACAGATCATCATAGGTAGCCCACTGGGTTGGTAACATTATTGTAAATAACACGACATTTTGGCTGTAAAAATGGTCCGATGAGTAATTACTATTTAAGCAGCTACTGTCATGACAGAAAGGTCATATTCCTTTTAAACTAGATCACATCATTCTTTATAAGATACGTTGATTAACAATGCATGGTTAATATTTTCTAAACGATAGGTAACAGATAAATCAATGAGATTTGGTAAATCAAAACGGTACCTAAAAATCTACTTTTTGAAGGAACTGTCAGTTTTTAGTCGTATCATGACAAGGAGTCAGAAGGAAATCTTAAATGGGAGCATAGATTGATATGTACATCGAATTAAAGAGCTTTATCGGCAGAATACAATGCTGCAAATTTGAACTCAAACGGACAACCGACTCAAAAAAGGTAGCCGCAAAGATATCTTGAACCTGCCATTTTGAATCTTTGATCGGCTGCCAATTTTGTTCTTTTGAACTTAAATTTGCGGCATTGTGATATACTAAAAAATACCTTTAATTTTATTTGCATATCGACCCATGCTTACGTTTACGATTTTCTTCCAATTCCTAGCGGCTGCCCCCCTGAGAAGATAGTTTTGCATATTCAATGAATCTTTGAACTGATGTCATTTTCATTTTAGACTCGGTTGTCCGTTTGAGTTCAAATTTGCAGCATTATACTCTGCTAGTAAAGGCTTTTAATTCGATGCATCCGGTACATTTCAACTTATGCTTATATTTAAGATTTCCTCCCGACTCCTTGCGGGGACGTTCACATGATACGACAGAAAACTGATAGTCCCTTCAAAAAGTAGATATTAAGTGTTGTGTTGATGTACCAAATATTATTAATTTATGTGTTGTCGTTTAAAAAATATTAAACCCGTGTGGGACTTTATATACTCCCTGAATAAATAAAATTACAGTTTTGTCTATACATTGCGTAGAATCATGCAGTTTTTTGTTATTTTTACGTTTCATAGCCTATGAAAGCCGAAACGAGTCTTATCTCAATTTATGTCTGTCTGTCATTCTGTCTGTAACGCCAAAATGTGAATCTACGCAGCCTACTATGAGAAAACTTAAGTACCGAACAAGATTCAAATCATTTTTCTGTATTCACTGGATTGGTGAGAGTGTTTTTGGCTATTAAAATATGGCCTTGCTACTTTGGAAATAAAATAACGAACCATCAAAAAAACCAATTTTTTGAGATTTTTATCAAGTTTTCTCCTAATGTTTATTTATAAAATAGTAGAACAACTACTGTATGGATTAAGATCCTCACTTCTGGCTGTCACTGATATGTTTGCATTAAGTGTTGCTTACAAATACTGCAACATTTCCATTCAAATTTTGTAAGCAAATCTAAAACCATTCATAAAACAAGTGAGTTGCCTCAAGTGACCTTTTGACATACATAACGGATTTAATTGATCGCAAGTACAATAATGTGTAGCTGTAAAGTAAAATAATCATCATCCAGGTCGGGAACCTGAAGTAGAATTATATGTCTATCAAATTCTACTTGAGTTTTGATAACCGGGAAAATACCGTAAATCAATATTGTATACGACTGGGAATCTTACTTTTTTTATCATCGTCACCAATAGCCTACAATCGCGGTTTTCGATGGCTGTTCCTGTTTAAATAATCACAACTGCAGTGGGTGATCACGGGTGTTGCTGCGATTCCGGGAGACCTTTACGATTTAGTTGGGATCGTTACGGTGTTTTTTCTGCTAAGCTTGCTTTTCCAATATGTCACTTTCGGGTTCGACTCACCACTATTGTGCTGTCATCATTATGAGTTGTGCTGATTAAATATGACACGCAAAGGAAAGTAAACAGGTGTGACTTGGCGTGACTCCGACCAGCGTGACAGCGTGACGTCCGCGACCCCATCACGTCTAGTTAACATTAATGTGTGTTAAAGGCCAACAACACGATAAATAAAACGAGGAATACGGTAATCTGACACTTTGTGCTTCCTGAACTGAGACAACCTGATAAATGTTATTTTCCTTGCGTTAAATATCAACGTGGACTATCAGCTTTACGTGTCATCGATCATAGATAAAATCTATTAGTGACTTGGCGGGGATCGAACCCGGGACCTCACGGACTGAAATCCCGCGCTCTAACTACTACGCCAGCTCGCTCCCAACCCTTGTGTGGTTGGGTTGTTGACTACAATTGTCCGTATTTGCTACCTCTTAATTTAATTGATACTATCTAAAAAAGTTGATTTCAATAGCAACTAAACCAGGGGTACAGCTGATTCTTGCACTTTCACTTCACAGGACTATATTTTCTTACAAAAGTTGAAACAAATTTACACGTAAACTGTTGTTAGCAAGATAGTAAGTAAATAAAAAATAAAATTGCACATGGAGTTCGTTCTATTATTCAACAGGCCTCACCTAAAACTAAAATAGTGTATAGGATTTCCACTAGCCGCTTGGATTTAAGATGAACTTATTCTGATTCACGAACAAATGAAGTGACTTGGCAAGTTAAGCAATTACACTTTCTCCCTCAATGGGCTGTTCCAGTTGAGCAACATCCCCCCCGTCCGTGGCCTCGGGTTGTAGGGGTGTGATGTTCCCATGTATAACTGCCTTGTTCTTGTTCTGGAGGAATTGTTCAAGACGGTGGTGAGCTTATTGCATGAATTATTCATCAATTTAAACCCCAGAAATGCGTTTTATATTGTAATTAAGTTTTGTGAAAGTTATGAGTTGGATAGTGCTCTAAGGCATTTTTGACATTAGAAGAATGTGTTATTGATTTTGTAAAATTTTAAGGACAAGTCCAACCCCTGGTTTAGTTGCTATTGAAATCAACTTTGTTAGATAGTATCAATAATTTGAATTAAATTAAGAGGTAGCAAATATATTAAATATATTCAATATGTATAATTGTAGTCAACAACCCAACCACACCCGGGTGAGGAGCGAGCTGGCGTAGTGGTTAGAGCGCGGGACTTCAGTCCGTGAGGTCCCGGGTTCGATCCCCGCCAAGTCACCAATGTATAATGCCAAGTCTAAGTGATAATGCCGCAACCCCTAGGTCTAGCCTGAAGTAATGTGAACAACAATCCCAGGCTCGTGCCTAGCGTCTTAAGGACAAAAAAAACTACAAATATCATCTGGATCCAGCATACAACGAGTGATCTGCAAATTTAAAGGTAAGCACTGGAACCACTCGACCCACAAACAATCGTGTGATGCTAAACAAATTATAGTTATTTCTAGATATACTTATCATAAAAATACAAAGTACACATTAAAATTTCTTTTACATTGTCCATCTTCAGTGAAATATGTACAGAAGAAGAGATACACCATAAATTACCAAAAGGGACCCTACAAAAGAACCTAACTTGATTCATGAATCATAACAACAAAATAAAACTGTAAAATGGTAGCTACATTATTTCGGAAAGGTTAAGAGGTATCAGTTAAAACATTAATACTCATACGTTTACATAAAACCTCAATTAAACCGAAATACAAAGCTGAACTTAATAAATGTCCAATGTCGTTAGTACATTACCGTTACTTTTAATCCAGTCAAATTAATCCCCTGTGAATGGATCAAGGGTATGCTAGGGTCTACCGTCTACCCCTGTGGTATTTAATCAATTTATTGTCCCATATCCTCAACACACGATTACAGCTACGCCAGCAACAATCATTATTTAAATTTAGTTCAACAGGACTATCTACCTCGAATACACTTTGGTTGTACAAAATTGTTCACATATGTGTAAAGGTTGGAATTGTTAAAATGCGTTGATTAGGAAACGAAGGTTAACCTAAACAAGTTAAATGAATTCAGTATTGTAAATCTTCTATAGACAAAATTCTATTAATAAGTATTCTTCTTAATGAAAACTTAAAAAAAGGACCATTTTCTATATTTTGTAAACTGACGTGTTTAGGAAAGAAATCTTTTTTCACTAAATTTAAGTAGCCATGATAAGTCCTCAAAAAATAAATAATTATCAATATCACTATTTATTTTTTTCCAAATGGAAGGGTTTTTATGATTTCTTTCCTTATTGTTTTAGGCTTAATTATTACCTTATATTTATTTAATATTTTATTTTTTTAATTAACTTATTTAATCTGCATGTTTATTTCTACGGGGGTAGTCACATCTAATTGCAATCTCTGGAAAATCAAAGAACTAATGAATTATTGTAAAAAAATAAAAAAATGTTTACATAGGCTTCTGTCATTATTTGCGTGATGTACTTTGTTACCACAAGATGTAATGTTAAAGTTTGGCGCGGCTTACAAAGGAACAGCTGATGGCTGCCAACTTTTGGCGGGAAAGTAAATTACAAATTGAAGTTCACCACTCGTCGAGATGTTAAGCCTGTTTGTAAACTTTAATAAATTGGCGAAGAGAAACACGTCACTCTTGTTAGTTTACTGTGTAACTACCACCAGTACACACAATGCATTGTAAGACATTCGCTGTGCATATTATATCTTAACCCCACAAGAATGGTCCGATATCGTAATATTGTCCAACTTATGTAGAATTAGTCGGAATACAGTTAACTTGACATGTGTTTAACTTTGGGTACTACTACACTTATAATTATGTTGCTAACTCTTAAACTGGTTTGAAGTTTGTTTTATGTGCGTTATAAGTTTTTTTAGGATAAATTAAACATACAACTAGCTTAGTTAACATACTGCGTAAGGTAAAATGAGCATACAAATAAATGTATTAAACAGTATATTATACGTAATACCATATACAAATAGAATAAATATAGACAGTCAAAGAAGGTTCCGGCGTCCACCGCTAGGAGTGCCGTGTAGTTACGGCGCACACCGCTGCAGCGTCCGCTGGTAGCATACGGCTCCTTGGTGTGCCGTAACTACACGGCACACCTAGTGACACATCGCAGAACCTTCCTTTGACACTCTGTATTAATTCTATTTGTCTATGGTAATACATTAAAAGTAATATACATATATCTAAATCCCTTGAGTGGATGGTCTTGGCTGACGAGTGTAGGACTTTCGGCCTGGGGTGATTATGAGAAACTTACCCTCCGCAACAAACAATAGGGAACGTGGGTAGCTCTGAGTCTGCTGTCCCCAAAAGATTCCCTATAGGTAAATTGAAAAGATTATGTGGGTAAGAGGGAAGTAGGGAAGGGGTGATATGGGGTGTTTGACACAGCAAGCTGGCCAAAAACTATGAATAGGATTAGGTACGGTACTTCCAAGAAGGACCTGAGCCCCAGAGCACTCCAGAGCTAGAGCAGGTATTAGATGGATTTAAATCTAAGTTTGGGCTAGTTTAGTTACAAACACCGTGCTAAAAGTTGTATATTTAAACAGTTTTTAACCAATTTTAACGACGATTTGACGACATATGTGTCACCTCAGTTCAAACTACAAAAACAGTGGATAAGTATAAATTGACCATCATAATATTAGTTATAGATATTATAGTTTTGTATATACATTATAGCTTTTATAGATAGGCTACTGCAGAAGGTGGGGCCACCATCCGCCTATTGTCACTATAGCTTTCATAAATCACAAACGTTGACGAATTAGTCTCACTTAATATTATTTCAAGGCTTGTTTACATAAGAATCCATCCACTCAATAGTACAAAAATATTATCCATACAACAGTATATTATATTATTACAGTGATACAATCAAATTTTATGTAAACGGTTAAGGCCATTTACCAAATAAAAATATAGGCATATGGCATATCAAAATGAAGCTTAGAGTGTGTAGATTTTGCCGAAAAGTATTGATATGGACGAACTCCCTAAGGGCTCTGCCCCACAGGCTGATTTTCAAAAGGCTACGCCTTGCATGTTTTGGAAGTTATTATTTGATTAATTTAGTGAACAACAGCTGGCCAATGCAATCGACAATATAGTTTGTTTGTTTACATTTTTGTTTACTTATTTTATTATTTACTTTTACGTTCTTAAAAGAGTCGCGGTGAATGGACAGTGAAGCTATTTATAGCCGTTTGTTACAAGTGAGTAACTAAAGGTGTTCGAACCATGATGACTATGAGATTAACAAACCATGTATGTTGTTCGTTCCAAGAGGTTGTCACCGATCTTTAACAGATCGCAATTTCATTGAAAAATATTAAAGTTGTCGTGAAAGAGAGCTGCGTGTTCAGGTACAACCTCGGCCAACATTAGGACGTAAGGTATGAAGGTTCCACTGCCTTTAACATCCTTTCACATGAAAATTTCTCGAACTTGGGCCCTTTAAATGAAATATAAAGTCAAAGTTTATTAAATTAATTTAATGGTGGTTTCTGTTCACCCGTGAATTCACGGGTAGAACCTCTTGTTTCAGTTTAAAGTGTGAATTGTAGTTTAACAGCTGAATCTACATTCGTAGTACATTCATTCAGATAATTTAAACAAGAGACGTAGTATAAAAATAATGATAGTCCTACTTTAATTAAATTACAGTCTGGTGTAAGGTAAACAAAAAACTGCAGTGTTTAAAATAATGTTTACCTAAAAAAACTTCTGGTAGTGTCCTATTTACAAGCAAATACAAAGTGAAAGTAAATAACAATTTGTTATGTAAAAACCAGATAAACACTAAGTATAAAATACGAAATTAAAAACTAAACCAATGTAACAAGAGACAAGTATATTATAAAAATGCGTTTAAAATATAATCCTATATATTAATTAACAGTCTGGTGTATTGGTACAACAAAATATTAAAATTAAACTTGTAACTGCAGTGTTTAAATGATCAATTACTACAAAAAGGCTTCTAGTGATGTAGATATTTACAATCAATAAAAGAAATTTACAGTTTGTTATATACAAAATCAGAAAATTCAGTTGGATGGAATTAAATGCCCCTATGCATTTCATTCAACAATTAATTAATGTAATTTGCAATTTAATAATTGGAACACACAATTCAACATTGTGCATTTCCAACAAAAATTATGTTGGATGAAATTAAATGTACTGTTGTTATTAGGTGAAATAACACAGAACAAGTAAGTATCAAAATTAAACTTTTACGGCCAAAATTTAGCGTACGCAGCCAACGAAATAAAGAATTCAAGTTAAAATTACTACAAGTATTTTGCATTTAAAGGTTTCGTAATACAGTAAAGTTAAATAGACACCTTCTAGTGATGAAATGCACTATTTTGTATTGTTTTACTACCTTACACAAACATCTGTTACTTTTATATTTAGTGTTCGCGGCCAACGAAATAAAGAATTCAAGTTCAAATTACTACAAGTATTTTACATATAAATGTTTCGTAATACAGTACTGTTAAATAGGTACCCTCTAGTGATGAAATGCACTATTTTTTATTGTTTAACTACTGTACACGAACATCTGTTACATATTTAGCGTTCGCGGCCTAAGAAATAATGAATTCAAGTTCAAATAACTGCAAGTATTTTGCATTTAAATTTGTCATAATACAGTACTAAAAACCACTATCATATACAGTATTAAAAGAAGCATAAAAGATTTATTATATGTAGTAAGAATTTGCGTATTTTTGAATCTAAAACTTTGAAACAAAAATAGGTTTATTTGGAGCGGATATCCACCACCCGTAGACACCATCACTTCCTGAGTCGTTAATGCCAAAGATTACAGCAGTATTCTAATACAATAGTAATGTATTTCCTAGAAGGTTGGCTCCAATGCTATTTGCCCTGTTTCCTGTGTCGACGACCCTGTCCATCACCCCACAGGTATTTCCGGGAGAATCCTGGGATTTAGTGGGTAAAGCGCAAGCTCAGGTCAGGTACCTACTCCCGAGAAACCTACCCTTTACACCACATAATAGGGGCAGCCCAGGCCGAGTCAGGGGCAGCGCAGGCCGAAAGTCCGTTTCCCCTTGGCTGACGTATACTAGAGATTATTTTGCGCGAATGCTGATGCGTGTGTGCTTGAGTTAGTGTTTATATTTCCCTTATTTGTTGGTAGACTTTATTTTTTTTATGTAAGACAAGTCTACGTAGATATTTTGTTATTTTGGTAAATTTAAGAATAATAAATGTCATCATCAAGTTAAGTTTTAGTTTGTATTTGTCTAGAAAAAATAAGCTGCAAAGATACCCCATGCAATAATAAAGAATCTTGGCTACTTCTCGGTTTCTTATGTAGAGTTTACTTTTAATCTAGCACGCCCAAGGGACAGGGAACATTACCATTTTAAAGAGTGTTAGGCAGAGCCAAATGGAAATCAGCTTTCCTGCTCCTTTCTAAATCAGTAGGCCTTTTTATGGCCATGAATAATAATCTAAAAAAAATACTCAAACGGAATAGTCAGTGGAAAACTGTACCGGTTTTGTCAAGTGTATTTTCATTAATATTAGTTTTGTAAAGTAAAATATATGTCAGCTGTAAGAAAGTGCGACGTGATGGAGTGATCATTTTCATTTCATATAAAAAATCCATAGTTAAAAAATTTTGTAAGTATAAGGTTTTGTGAATAGGATATTTTTCAAAGATACCAACGTACATAAAATATCAGATGTTAAAAACGTGTTGTGTACTTTTATTAAGCATCTGTATTGGCTGTGATAAATCCAATAAACAGATGTAAGAACAATTCACTTGCTATTTTAACACTAAACAAGTGCACTGTATAAATACCTTTTGTATTTGGTTCAGGAATTGTTTATGATTTTAATGATGATTAAAAAATATTAATTTCAATGATTTTAAAATACACGTATTAATATAAAAATAAAATCAATATTTTTCAATAAATTAATTATCTTAAATTTGAGTTATGCATGGCTGAAATTATTCTCATTATACATCCCTAAAGATACTATTTTAAGTTATTTCTTTTATTTCCAGGTTAATGTTTTTAAAATCTATAAACAACATACTATGCAGATGAAAAGAGAACAAACATTAATAATTGATTTTAAAAAATCTATTTTTTCAGGTCTACAATAAAGGAACACACACATACGAATCGGTACAGCAGTTTCATTTCTAACTCGCCTAAAGTCATTAATGATATCTTTTGTTGCTTTAACTATCTAATACATACTGTATTTAAAAATGTCTGATGAATTCGTCACCCGAACTCCCCTATAACGTCCCTAACCTCTAATGGGGCTGGGGCCGATAATGCAATCTGATTGATAATGATAAGGCAGAGGACAGAGCTGCGTGGTTTGCGCAGACTATAAATTCATTAAATACATCGAGGGTGGAATGTTCAGGATGAGATACAATTCTGGAATATAGACAGTCAGAAAAACTACTGCGACGTTTTGAGGAGGGGCTGCACGACGACTCTTTAGTATGTTTTTACTACATATTGAACCCCTACATATCCCCCAAAAAATGGGGACTGTGGTCCACAATTAGTTTTGATTTTTATTGGTTTGGTAAAAATAGGGAAAATCGTTAATCTCAATGATACATTTTTTCAAGTGGTGGGGGAGGCTTTGGCATGTACTTTATGAATCATCGATGCGGTCGTAAAATAGATTCTATATTTAATCTAAAATGCTTAAAATATGAACTTTTAGCTGTACATTTTAAAATAATTTGTTATATTTTATGTATTACTGTAATTGACGTAACCTGTACATGTAACTTATGTAAATCTGGTTCAATAAATGACTTATGACTTAAAGTTTGTTTGAACCGATAGAAATGTACTGAATGTGTTCAACCAAAACCAGTGGTAAATGTTAGTTGTGTACGTGTTTATATTGCTTTCTAACACTATTCCTTTTACTTAATAATACACAATAATGATTAAAAACTAAACATTTTTCAATTAAATAATTAAATAATTTTCTTGATTAGAACTGTTGGCATAGTTCTACACCTTTCTGCCTAAGGTATTACAAGTCTACTTTAAGTTGTGATGTCATGCAACCACAAGAAAATATATACACTTAAATGTATCTAAAGCATGTTTTGAGATTCAGTTGATTTTCTTAGTTAATGTTTGGATTCGGTCGAAAAAAAAGAATAAAACTAACTTTTTCCACCCCTTGGAATAATTCTGGTAAATTAATCTTGGAAGGGAGTGTTTTGTCATTTACGTTTGGCAATTTTAATCAAGTTTTTAGACGTTGCAGTCTAATCAGTAAAACATCTTTTAGATTGGCGCGAGACTGGGAGGTCTGATTAAAAGAAGAAACACCCCTGAAGAGATAAAAGACGCTTTAATTCAATCATAGCCATTACCCGGGTTTTGATGTGAGTACGGCGCTGGAATGACGAGTGGAGAAACTTAAGATGAAGATCCTCCTGTGTCAGAATAAGGCTTGTCTTTAACGTGCTACTATCAAACACTCTTAAAACTATTCAATTTACAAGATATTTTAGCAACGAAAGTCTTACCAATTTATTAACAATCACTACGGTTATATTCCCGCTTACCGATTCATAATGAGTTTATAATAATAAAGTGGTAATCGTATATATAATGAATTTTTATCCGATTTAAGTTTTATTTTAGGAAATATAAATCAAAAGAATATTAAATCATGCATGATGCAGCAAATACAAACTTAGACAAAAATAATATAAAATACTATAACAAATCTATATTACTACTTTCCATTTAGTTAAAAACACCTTTTAGCACTAAGTAGAAAGGTAAATTTGTGAAACCACGTTCTAAAAAAGTTTACTTGACTTAAAATTCAACACAAACACGTCATCATAATTTTTTTTCTATCCATCGTAGCTCCATCCCATCTAAATATTTCTGTCATGTTCCTTATAGAATTAAGAGTTAAACGGTATCAGCAATCTTACACATACTTTCTCCCATTAGCTTGTCAACAACCTTTATCATGGGTAAGCGATGAGAGTAACTATGATATTTAATGGGTAAAATCACAAGAGTTTCATTTCAATATCTTTCGAACAGTAATTTTTACAGGAATTAACAATCAAATTGTTCAAGTTTGTTCCAATTGTTTGAAGGGGGTTGCACTATTTTGTTTAGAATTATAAGGTCCATAACAGACGAATTTAAATCAAAATCTATTTTTTTAACCTTTTTTTCTGTTTTTTATGGGTTTTTATGGGAAAATAACATAAGCTACAATAATTTTTGGGCCACAATTTTTACAGCAGTTGGGGGTTGCACTATGTTGTTAAGAATTAAACGATTATCACATACTAATTTGAACCAAAACCAGCCTTAAAAAAATACGATTTTCACTTATTTTATTGGAAAGTAACATAATTAACAATAACTTTTGAACCGTAATTTTTACAGAAATGGGAGTTGTACAAATTTGTTCAGAGCTTAAGGGACTACAACATACTAATTTTTATCAAAATAGTTTGGAGATTTCCTATTATTATCAGATAACTGTTTTTCATCGATAAATATTTTATAACTGCACACACATGTATTAGCTGCTGTTGATTGCCTGCGAACATGTTATTAATCAACAAACGCAACAGTTTCCAAACATAAATTGTGAAAAGTAAATTATTTCTAATTTAGCAGAGAACCGAAGCAGGTAAACTAATAAAAGAACAATCTGGAAGTGCTCCGTAACGAGTTTGAGTTTGATTAGTTAAGTTATGACCAAACTACAACGGTGATCTTGTTACTGCTTCTGGAATTACACAAGCTCTGGGATTATTACTTGTTACATCTCTCTCATTATTGATATTACTATCTTGGAACTTGACAATAGCGAGATACAATGGCGTTGAAAGAAATCTAGGTTGTAATCGTTTACAAATAGGCAAGTCTTGTCTTAGTTAGTTTTCAATATAAATTAATTAATTTCTTCAATATGAAAATATGACCTTCAATATATAATATCAAAAACCTCGTGGACTTGGCCTTCTATGTTTGATAACGCAAAACAATTAAAACCTCAGTATTGTTCACACTTTTTATATCACTCGAAACATTTGTTGGTAAATAAAAACAGTGTCTTTATAAACTATTTAGCTTTATTTTAATAATTTCTCTTTACTGTAACGCAAAACAAATACAATATACATACTTCTAAGGCAGTAAAATTTTACCTAAAATAATTACTACATTTCGTTAGCAGGATACAGCTGACCCAATGTAAAGCCATTGGTCTGAAAGTGTATCTCAATTGACTATGTACCTTAGTTTTTAACAAGTATAGCACTTTAAATAGATTTGTTAATTGAAACTCTATGTAAATTAAAGAAACAAATTGGATGATTGTGAAACACATACGGCATGAAAAGTTTGATAAACCAAAGTAAAAGCAGTATTGACTACATCACTACTAGTGATGGTAATTAATTGTATAACACTCGACCTACAACAAACATTGAACACTTAAAAGTTAAAAGTAAGTTGAATGAGATTATTAGGCACGCTGTACTTTGATTGCTTAAGTTGTACAACGTATACCAAGAACTACTTTAGCTATCTTATTTATCGCATTTCTCTTGATAAATCGCAGTTCAGTTACTTGATCCTCGATTAATACACTTATCTAATGTAGAAGATTGCTGAAAATTAACAGCAAAGCAATGGTTATAAGTAATGGGTAAAATCACACAATGCTACAATTTTTGGAAAAATTTCATTCTGTGGTTTAGTTTGACTTGATTTAAACTTTATATTTTCTTATAAATTATGAATATAATAGACTACTTACAACATTAAAAAATATAATAAATATGATTATATTGTTTGTACATAACCATAGGTAGATCAAAATCTTCTAGCAAAATTGTTTAATAACTGAACATTTTTGTCAAATAATACTTAAATTAATCCCTTAAAGATTGTGTCTTTTCGGTTTAAATGTTTAAGATAGTAAACGAGATGATAGCAAATGTTAAACACGAGGTGTATGATTTTAATGTTGATCAAGATATAAACACATATCCTTTTACAATACCAAAAACTATGAATTCTTAATCTATTTTACTTACAGAAACACCCGCCTTTTGTAGCGATCAGTAATTTTATCATAACAGATGTTACAATACATAAAACTAACTTTATTAATGCTAAATGCCAAGTCCGTAGTTACTAATGTAATATCAACAAGTTATAACGAGCAAATCCCCTCCTCCTTCCCCTCTTACAGAATAACTTGTATAATTGTTGCCAAATCTAAATTGACTCTAGTTCACTACTGGATATTCTACTGACACGTTATTTGACGAAAAACTATGCATTGTAATGTTGTATAAATTTAAATTAAATGTATCTTATTCTCAAAAGTTAATCAAGCTCGTATTACTAAATGTTTTTCATCTATTAATTAAAGAAAAAAAACATTAGAATATCATTCAAATAAAAAATATTATGGGAACACATTTTTTGTAAATAAAACTCAACATGGTATTTTTATAAACTCAAATAGGGTATGTTTTGTAGGTCTACACTTTTGGTTTAGGCCCTACTACGGATCCGGTTACCTTAAATTTGTACCTATCAATAATAGTTGATTTATACAGTATGATACTGGAACCACACTTGAAATAACCTTTCCTGACATAAAACCAATAGTTTACAGTTAACGTATTCTTATCACTTTTCGAGCTTCGGGGAAACCACGTTGTGTATTATTTAAATTGCCAACTAAACTAAACCGCATAGATAACTATGCAACAATGCATCAGCTGATCGACAATGATGTAAAGAAAACAGCGATACTAACACAAACTATATAAATGTATACTAATCCATTTGGGTACACTTCCATATCTGTTGGCACAAACAATCGAATGAAAATATCAATCGATATATCGATTATTCGATATTAATTGCAGCCGAATGTTGATTATTTTGGGTAAACTTTCATATCTGTTGGCACAAACAACCGAATGAGTAATAATGATTAATTTGATATATCGTTCGGTTAGTTAGGTTAGGTTAATCTTATCTAACTAACTCAACTATATATCGAATGAAACAATAGATAAATTTATATGGAAGTATACCCATCCATTTTTAAGCGTAACAATCATATATCAATGGTAGTTTGCGAGCAGATCATTACAACTTATTGCACAAACTAAGCTTATGCGACCATTTATTGATAATTTAATTTATTTATCATAATAATAGGCTAGTTTCAAACAAAAATAAACAAAACACATTTTCAGTTTAACTTAAATTACAAACTTTAAGAAGTACAAAATAATCCTAAAATAGTTCCAGTATTTATAGTGTTTAATTAATTAATTACAATGCTAACAGAGCCTTTAATCAATTCCCTGGTAATGTCTATAATTGATTCGTGGCGTCTTTTATCCCCTTTGGAAGGGTGTTTTCTTTTAATCATCCCCTGGGATGTCTTTGCTGGCAGGGGCTTTATTACCAATTTGATTGACGATAAAACACTATCTTTACTCAGGGTGGTAACATTGTTGGTTTAAGATTCAAAATGCAAGATCGATATTTGGTATGAAAATAAACATTTTTAGGGAGGTGTTTGATTAAAGAAACTTCCCTTACACATCTATGAAATTAAATAGTTTTAAAACAGTAATTATTTAAATGGTTCCAAGAGATTATGTTCTGCGTAAATTAATACGACCTTTTTAATTTACCTTTTTTATAGTATAACTACTTTGTTTAGCTTTTAAATTCGCTGAAGTTTAACATCGAAAAGGTTTGAAATAGTGTTTTTGAAGCTAAATTGTAGCCATCATATGTACAAACAAAACGCATTACGATAAATAAATAAAATAGGTATAAAAATCACGTTCTGAAACTTGTACCTACTACCCTAGTAGGGCCTACCTATTATTTTGTGTTCAATCAGTTTATCGTGAACTTTTAATTGTGAACAGTTTTAAATATTGAAATTGCGACCATCCGAAGGAACTCAGCCGTTTGGTGATGTGCAAATGTAAAGCTTAGTTTATATGTGATCTGGAAATCTAAAACTCCAATATTCCCTAATTATAAACAAAAATTTAAACAGTATATTACCATTGATTACAGATTATAAAAGTAAAAAAGCTCAACATGAAGTATTAAAATTGCGTTCGGTGTTATAAATAGTTAATCCAGATAATTGCAATCGAAGCAATTAGGTACAAAAAAGAAACCCCAAAGACACAACGATTTAGTTAAAACTTCGGATCGAGGATAGTTTTAACTGTTTTTGATCAAAGACAGATTGCCTTGAGTTGGGTTGTTCTCGGCCGTAAGGGATTGTAAACTGATAATGAAGACCTCTTGAGACATGCTTTCGGATAGTATTTTACAACTTTAAAATCTATTACTGTATAGAAAGTGAACAATGTAACACAACGAACAATTTAAATATCAAGTAGGCCTACTCGTACCTTTTGCTTTTCAAAATTGTTTTCCGGAATTGTTTTTCACATCACTTAAGGCTAGACCTAGGAGTTCGGCATTATCAATTGGATAAAATCCATTGGTGATTGTCGGGATTTGAACCCCAGACCCCAGGAACCGGAGTCTCGCGCTCTAACCACTAGACCAGCTCGCTCCCCCGCATTCCAACAATAATACAACTCAACCAAACAATATTTTCACACAGAATAAATGTATCGAAGAAATGTTAAAGTTTATTGATTAAATGGGAACGTGACCAAAACAAGTTAGGGGTTGTAACCTTCCTCAACTTGGCGGGAAGTTTAAATGAAGTCGTTTAACTTGGGTCTGTGTGAAAACCGGCTTACCTTTGACTTTGGGGTAGACTAAACATTAGAGTTTATCCATGTAATGTATGGCATGGATTAGTATGGCAACATGAGAGTGTATGCCAAAAGCACATTATTTGAAATTCAATGCATAAGAATGTTCTTAATACATTTCTATAAGTCTAGGAAATTTAATTTCAAAACATGTCTTAATTTTCTAAGGGTACTATGTTTGGTCAACAATTCCTTTTTGTTAGCTTCCCTTGATCCTAATTTCAATATTATTTTGGTATTAGTGATAGCTTTTTGAATTGTGGTGTCAAAACGAACAAATAAAAGTACTGTAAAAACTAGTTTTTAAATCCACGTAAATTTCAGGCTAATAGTAGAGTAAAAGTAGTTTTTAACAGGTACCATTGAAAGCACTATAAAACAGTGCCCATGTTGGCTTTGACTTCGACATGAAAAATGACTCATTAGTTCACTTCGTTGTCATTTTCCAGCTATCTAGATGCGCAAACAGTAAACAAATAACAGCCAGGCGAAGTACGGAAAGCTAAAATCAAGCAATAGTTAAAATCAGCTGTTCTGTTGTTCATTGTTGCTGATGATTTTAACCTAGCATTTGTAGAATTGTATTTCAGCAAAGAGGGTATTATGAGAATTTCTCATAAGTAATACATTAACAGATTCTATGTAGATAGTCAATAGTGTTTTTTTTTTCACTTTACCAGATAAAAGATTTAAAATTTAGACCTTATTTGTACGTACAGGATATTTTGCTCATAAAAATATTAGTAAATGTTTTTTTCGAGTGCATACAAGTAGAACTTAAGAACTTACATACTCCTTATATTTTGTGGTCACAAAAAATTAAACGAATATATTTTCTCTAGATTGGCAACCATTAAAGTTAATAAAATGTCATACATCATATAAATTGTCAAACGTATAACCGAATTAAACATGTTATCTATAAAGTACAAATCGTTTTTAAAGAGGGAACATACCAAAACTGCGCTTTCCTGTTATTTATATTGCAAACATTGTTCCTAAATTCTTGTTTAAATAACTATTTTCAATTATTCGACGTCCCCCATCAAAGGGCATCGGGCGTTTGATGTACAGACCTTTTAGGGAGGAATGTTGTTTGTTTTTGGTACAATAGATTTTCAGACTGGTTATTCAAGAGGTAGAATCGTTAAATGTTGTAAAACAATACTATTGTAAAACTTTAGTTTACATTTGTATGCATGGTTTACAAAGGTTACCTTTTATTCATGCCTGTGTGGAAAGACGACTTAAAACTTTTTTTTTTTTTTTAAAGAGGTTGGCGGCCTCTTTTAACCGTGCATTTGCCCGTACACATAGACTACAGATCTGTGCGTGGAACGTATCCAGCAAAGCAAGGGGTGAGCCGGTACAGTACAAAGGTGAACTGTACTGATAAAAGTTAGTGGCAGTGACCAGGATCCGAACCCACGACACTACTGCCTTGGGCCCGAAGTCCGCGACGCTACCGACTGAGCCACCGACTCACCAACATTTACTCATTTAACATTTAAATACATAATATACTTTTTCGTAAATTTGGGATATATTTGTGTGAGAACGTAGCTAAAGTTCCTTAAAAAAACAAATCTTAAATTAAATATTTTAATATATTTTGTGCAATATATCATAATCACATATTATTGTAAATATAAGTAACACTTGCTTTTATCATGTGCTATGTATACACGCATTGACCAGATTCTGATGAATTTTAAATTATTTAACTTTGGAATATATATTGTATTTACGTATCACCAAACTTTCTAAACAATAGTTTGTCAAGCGTGTTTTTTATTTTTGAACATCCATTAAAAACATTATAAGTTTAAAATATCTTGTAACCGGTATAAGATAAAATGTGCCGATTCTTAATCAAGTATCTTTGACCAAGCAGGGGTGTTTTCAAAAGGGTTTTGCTCTTTATTTTTTTAGCTAAGAACCCGAATTTTTCAAAGCTGATTCACATTTGAGCAAAATTTTCATTAAGTTCAATTTAATTTAATGGAACATCCTCACCTTCAGTCATGATTATTTTTTATCAACCAGTGTTTATTTTTATCAAAGCAACATGACATTCTATTGAATACCGAACTATATAAACTTAGGATCCATGACTTAACAGAAACTACTTCCAGTGTAATCAAAATATATCTTCATTCACGACTATTTTTTCTTGAGAAAATTATACCAAGATCCTTAAAGGACGAAACTAAGTTGGTCATAAATTTAAATACCCCCGCCGCAGCAAACCTGCCGTCTAAGCGAATTTCCATTTGGCTGAATTGATTTTCAATCGATCTATTTAAATAACATTAGGTTTAACGAGTACCTAGGTTTACTGGTACAAGGAAACTAATAAAGTTTGTGTTTTAAGTAAAATAATTATTGCTTAGTAGAAAATGAATATATTTGCCAAGTTTGATCAAAAGATATCCATAAACAAGCAAACTACAACATTTTACAATATTCTCCATAAGAATAACATGATATAACAAATAAGAATAACAAAATATTTTTATAGCAATAATAAATTAAACTAAATATCTAAAACACCATTTTACTAAACAAATTAAAAAATCTAAATACATTTTATGAAAGTAATTGTTCTATCTAATGGGCTTTAGTAATGTATATTAGGCACTGATGTGTAGATCTAGAGTTTAATTAATTTACATAATTAGAAAACAATTGATTACTTGAAGAGGCCAACAATTCAAGCCCTGAGGTTCGTCAATGACTTGAAGACGTTCCCCAAAATCCTAATGGGATATGGCATTATTCATATAAGGAGGCTGTTAAGGAGGGTGAATTTAGGGGAGACATGCTGCTGATGAATCTTAAATGAATAATTGAGGAACAGGGCGAGCTCTCTTTATTAAAAAGGTGATATTTATAATTTACATCACAGGGAAGTTGTGCTTATAAAAAAAATTCTAATGAGAAATTAATTTTTAACATGTGTGAGAAAACTCATTGTTCAACTATCGGTACGGATGTAGATGTGAATATAGTCATGAATTGGCATTAAGGTCTATTATATACATAATTATTAAGCACGAAATTGATATGATTGTTTTGATTGTAATGAAAACTTAGTACAACTTCATGGTAATAAAAAGTCTGTGTGCGTTTACAGTTAACGGGAGTGACTAGGACTAGAGGCTTAATTACTTTTTTAATAGAACTTTTAATATTTTGGTATCTTTAGACAGATTCTTAAGGGCTCTTCTATAGTTTTAGAAAGTAAGACAGATAGAGAAGAGTAAAAATTTTCCTTAACACCTTGCATTTTATGTTTTTGGTTATCACAGGTTCCAGAACTTAGATTAAAATTTTTGTTGTCTGTATTCTTGAGTTAGATGTTTGTGTGTCACCTATTGCATTTCGCCTGCTTGTGTGGTGTCTTCGGGGGTTAAAAATATACTTATACTATAGACAATATTAAGAACAATTTTTTTTTAAACTTTCGTGGCCACTGTGGTTGGATCAAGGGAACAACGTGACGATGGCGGAGTCATGGCGTTCTTTCACCTTTAATTTCTTTTCTTTATCATTTCTTGGATGTGCTGGTGTAAAATACATAATCGTTTACAGTGGATATACGTTTTTATGTGGCCGATTTAGCAACTAAATATAGGTTAAAGTACATTATATGTACACATAGGTCATAATCTATCGTCCTATGAAAAAAAATAAATGAGAAAAAATAGCTTGGATAGTAGCACACATAAAGAAAAATTCACTAACTTTGAGAGTAAAATAGTCTCTAAAGTCAAGTTATGACATCCTACTTGATTGTTAGGGTCAATGCGGGATTGATGCTACATACAAAAATATTATTCTTCAATTAAAGTAAACAATAAGCCATATTTTTGAACTTATGAATTAAATTCCAGCGAAACTGGCTGTACTTTTCTCTATTTCGAGCAGTATATCATTCATGTTTATGATATAAACATATTGATTTAATAATCTTGAGTTATAGATGAATTAAAGTTAAGTAACGCAAATAGTTTTTCCAATCTTGTTGGAAACAAGACGTTTTTGTCCAATGCCTTTGTCAAAGAGGTAAAAGGCTTGCCAAAGAAAGTAAAAGTTAAAACGACTTCATTTAAACTTGGCTCCGACTTGTATTAGGTTACAAACCTTTCTATGCTTTGGTCACGTTCGTGCTTTGGCAGATTCAAGTATTGTTGCTTTGTAGAGTTGTTTTGTGAGTCTGAACACCGATAAATAGCTTTATAAATACCATGTGACTAGGAGTGAAGCTATTTCCCGGGATTTTTTGGCTGGTAGTCACAACTTGTAAATAGTTTTACAAATGTTAACTACATAAGAAGATGTGTATTTTAGTTTTACTCCAGTTTATTTTAGTTTATTTTGACATAGCTAACGCTAATTTTATTTATTGATTTGGCTGAATAAATGACTTATGACTTACCCTGGGGAAGTTACGTGTAAATCCTTTTATATGTATAAATACTAACAATAATATCTGTTGAATATAATTTTACCTGGGCATTTTCGTGAGATCTACAGTTGTACTATTTGTCTATGATTCAATCAACCAATCACATTAACTTTATCTTATATGTAAAAAAACCATGTCGTATGTGACAATGTGACATAAATTTGACTATATATTCACCACAAATTAAGTGTAAATATATTAACTTCCAGTATAGTAAGATCTTGTGTTTAGTTGGTGAAATCATTCGATTCTATTTCTAATTTAATTTAACACAAAGAGTACATGAAATCGTTATGAGTCATTTATTTATGAACAGAACTATTCAATTGAAAACATAACAGAACATGAAATTAATTATTTAGTAAATTTTATACCATTTACTAAATATTTTTAGAATTTATTAACATCTTGTGATCGACAAAACATATTTGATACGTATCCTATTAAATAAACAGATGGGATCTTAAGTCTTAGCGATGTACAAAATTACAATCGGATTCTTAAAATCACACCTAAAAATCATCTTAAAATCTTAAAATCATCTTAGAAAATACGAAATTTACCACATCAAAGAGCAAAACAAGAAAACATTTCCAAAACGGCAAAATAGTTATATAAAATCAGTTTGCCTTTTAATTCAGATGTAGCTGAACTCTCTACAAACCTTTTAAGGTATCATTTCTGAACCAAACACAAAGTAAAATATCAAGGAAAAAATAAGCCAAAATAAGCTCTTATCAAATAAAAATAGTTTTGTAAAGAATTAAAGTGGCAGCTCTACGGACAATGTTTGAGATTTTGAATTGTTCAACGTGATATTTTTAGTCTGTTCATGGACGTTCTGTATATATTCTTTTTAAATGGTTATGGAATAGTAGCTTATAAATATGAATTTTTTTTTCAAAGTAAAACTAGAAAACATAGATTGTGAGAAATCAGTAAATAGCTTTGAAGGTGTCTTTGTTTGCATAAGGTTGGTATTTTTGGAGAGCATTGTGGGTAAAGCATAAACTGTTCTAGTAAGAATATTTGTAGTTACTTTTGGCTTAGTCTCTTATGATTAATGATTGCCTTGTTGTAGATATTTTAAGATTATAAAATTATATAGCTAAAAACATGTATTGAACATTTAAAACAGGGTTCCAACACCATTTTGGCTGGTGTAAATCAAGTACATCAATCCATAAGGGACTTTAATGCTCTTAAACCAAAAAACACTGTATCCATAAGGTATGATATTCTAAACAATAAAAATATATGATTACTTCAACTTTAATACATTTCCTAAACATTGTAATAAACAAGTCAACAAAATAATAATATGTTAAGAAAAGGTAGTCAATTCAACCAAAAACTCTTTTCTGTTAATGTAAAAAAAATAAACGAAGCCAAAAGTTTCTTCAAACTATAATTTAAAAGTTTGTATAAAAAGGCAGTTTACATTGTTCAGCCATTGTTAATGACATTATTCTTCAGAAGATTTAAAATTCTAACAACGCCGTAATTTGCAGTCTTTTGACAATCAACTTTCCTATTTTACATTGACGTTTTTTCTCGTCACTCCTTTAGTGTTATGCATTTAAATTTTTTATGAAATACAATGGCCATAGTTCATTATTGTAGTTAGTTCTAAAGTAAACTAAAGTTTAATTTCTCTTTAGAAAATTATAATAGTAAAATCTGTGAATTAAAAAAATGTAGAATAGTTTCGTACTTAAGAGAGTGTTATAAGCAACAAGACTTCAAAAGAAGAGGATAGCTACGGATATACAAAATTTGCTGTTGCTGTTACTTATCTAAAACTTATCGCAAAGAATAGTTTGACATGTAACTAATTTTTTATTGTCTGCTTAATGATTTACTTAACAGCATCATGCATACTAAAGTAAACCTATTTTAATTTGAACCCCGTTCATACGGAATTTCCTTAATCTGGTCATCACTTCCACTGCAGTTTTCCACAATAAGTTAGGAAAACGCCATCTTAAACAGAATGATGCAGTTTTAATGCACAGCTTGCTGTCACATTCAACTGTTTTCTCCTAATAGAATACATTTTTTTAACTTTTTGTCCGTCAAGTGTGTATGCATTACATACTAGAGATACTTAAAGGGTCCCGAGAAACCTCTGAAATTCATTATATTAAGTTCACTTAGTTCCAGCCGGACTTTCCTTGAACCCATTCAGTTAGTTTGCATATCAATTTGTTACTTGTGTTAGTAGCTATTTATTAAGGAGGGGTTACTGCATAGCTACAGTAATGGTTGTAAACAATAACACGATTTAATTTTTAATTTGCTTCAAGATTTTCCACAATATCCTTAGCACATTTTCAATAGATGTAAGAAATCAAACTAACAGTTTTGTAGAAAGTATAGAAGCGTACAATGACCCCAAATACTACCCTGCTAGGCAAATAAAATTAAATACAACCCACTTTTAAGGCAATTAAAAATGGCATAAGGTAGTTTTTTTAACATGCAATAAAAGGAAGTATACTTAAGTTTGCGAACAATGACATGCATCATTTACTTCTCTTGTCAAAAGTGTTGATGGGATTTTTGGGAATAAGTTCCAAATGTTTTAAGGGTTATGGCTGAAAAACTATCAGAGCAATGGAAAAACCCATACAGTTTGGTAATAAGTTAAATAAGATCAAAAGCAATTTGTGCTGTTTTGAGGGCAACCAGTATGTGTCTGAGGCGAACAAGAAAGAAATGGCGGTCAGCGAGAGAATTTGAAGATGGAGCAAAATTATCATCAAGAATACACTCTTAATTTCATATCTTTTGGTACAAGTTGTCATGAAAATATTATTTTTACCTTTATCAGCTCTATAACAAACTTAGACTAGTACTGAACTAATTATTTACTACCTTAAAAGTTTGGGTTTCTTGTAAAATATACAGCTATCAAACTACTACAAACACGTACACTTAGCTTAGTGTGTAAATAAACACAGATTGGAAGAATTGTCGTATAGAGATGTAGATTCAAAAATATAACTTTATAAGTGGGAAATAAGGCAGACAAGCCAATAAGAAGGCAGTTGACACTTCTGCAGTGCGTCTGCAATGCAGCTTCACTGTTCGATATTCATGTTTAAATTTTATATTCAAAGTCAAAATATGAGAAGATAAAATAACATAATAATGTAAATGAAGATAAATGAAACAAGTAATGAGGTGTTAAAATTTAATATATTTCATAATCAGATTAAAAATTCCTAACAATAGTTATTTTTATACACCACTATTCAGGTTCTTAAAGGCCATTACATCATGTTACTACAAAATAGTCATTTATAAACAATGTAAACCTTGAGAACAGCTTGACCAAGTACTTTTTTGTAAAAATTCGATTTGTAAATGTTTGAACCATAACGGTATACATATACTTATTCATAATGTGTCTGCAGTCTTAAAAACCATTTAGTAAATGATGTTTTATTTCATAACTGTTTTCAAAGCCAGTTTGTTCTCTATTTTGTAGGAATTATTGAAATCTCTGCAAAGGCTGTCATAATCCAACATTAAGAGACAATGTTCAACGATGGCAAAATAAAATAGGCACAGAGCATTATATAGCAATTTATTCATGACTAAATTTAAGAGTGTTTTGAAAATTTATAGTTTTGAAATACTGCCTTTGCTTGAAATACATTAGGTTTATGGAAATCAATTAGTTTGGTAACTGTTCCAACCCAACCCAAAAGTATTTAAAGATTTAATCGGTTGAAAATCTAACTTTACAATGTACAGTGGACACATAATTATAACATACTCAAACTCGTGGAAAAGCCGCTGCTCAATGCATTCGCGTGCGAGACTTGTATGCATTGGCATGCAACACGATCCCGCCAAAATACACAGCTGATGCGTTCCCGCGCTATTTGACAGCCAATGAGTCCAACTATTGACTTTGGATAGTGCACGTAGACTTAATAAACGTCAAAATTCTACAAACTGAACATAAAAACGCCTCAAACCAGTAAGCTGATATATGCGAGTGAGGGTTTGCCGGCTTGAGATAATTTTTTAAGTTCAAGACGAAGTAAAAAACTTAAAACGATCGAGAGCCGTAAAACTCTTTCGACCGTAGAATGAACGCTATTTTTCACCACACTATACAAAATTGAGAAAATATACAATATGTACAGTGTACAATAACTGTCAATACGCCTGGAAAATATTTAGATGAATCAGTAAAAAAATAATACATATTTGCTAAGAAGCTATGCCAATAAAACAAGTATATTGCAATACATATGGATATATGTGTTTTAAGTAAATAAGCGAAAAGAATATTTTCGGTCCTAGGGCAGCAAAAACCTTTTCGGTACCCTATTGGCATAATGACGATGACAACTGGTATGGACAGTAATACGTAACTTTCAACCTTCAATAAACGTTTTTAAAATCGTGTTGTAAAGAGAAATAATGTAAAATCAGTTTCTCAATAATTTTAAGGACATTCAACTTCAGGGTTTGTAACTATAATTGATCAAAACTACCATAATAAATACTTACCTTTTTAATTTGTCCACTTAACAAAACCATAAAACCAAAACGGAAATATAAGAATTAAAGCAGCAGTCTTGCGGATTTGTAAAAGTCATCCTTTTGAATTCTGTGAAATAAAATGAAATTATCCTCTTAAAGCACGGCGAGCGTTGAGTCTGCCGTGATGAAGGAAATCGGTTTATGACATTCTGTTACGCCAGGTGTGACCAATCCGGTTATTGGCTACAGTGGATACACGAAATCCTTAAAACATTTGGTTACAATGGAAACATTTACAATTAAAACATTTGGATACATCAATCTTAAAAATGTCATAGTTAAAAATACGTACATGCATAGCACAGTATACATATAGCTAAATTCGTTATTAAACTGTAAAAACTAAATTAACGTAAATGCTGTTACTACTAGTAGTGGTTTTGTTTATTCTAAACCATGATAGATTTTGGATCCGGATATAATTTGACGTTGGCTTATTAAGTAATTAGTAAACAAAAACGTTTGTTAGTTAAACGACTGAAATTTTCATATTTAATCCCCTTCCCTAAGTTAATGTACAGTTATAACAAGATACCATTCACGATACCCTATTTTGCACGTAAATCAATTCTGTCTTGAAACAGGGCTTCTAGTTTAAATTTCACCCAATAACCATTGAACAACTCATGTTAAAAGTAATATTAAGTTACAGAAAAATAAAAATTTAAAGTAACAGAAGGTCTAGGTTTTTCCATTGAAAACTCAGTATTACCAAATTTAAAGATTTTAGTGTTGGGTAAAGGTCCAAGGAAGATAACCGTAATATATAATTTAGCGATAGATTTCTAAAACCCAATTGACTTTTAATAAAAATTGATGACAATTCATTGTGTCTACTAAGAGGAGAAACACATAATTATGAGGGGAAAAACTTGACTTTTGTCTCAAAATGATGAGGGTCCTCAATAGAAGGGTGAGTTGTAGACAGTTGTAGACTGACATTCATTGCTGGTTCAGCACATCGTTAATTGATATTTCCAATAATATTTCATTCCATATCTTATCGCATAACTTTCCCTTTTGAATTTCCTTTAAAATTAACTCTGTAATTCATTAAATTACAGATACCCCTTTGATCCCCTTTGATTTTAGGGGTTTCCATTTTATAAAAGGAAAAATACATTTTACAAACTTACAAGGTTTTTCACAGTTTTGGAGGACGAACATGTAGCCTCAAACCATAAAAACGAGGCTTTTCAAGACACCTCATTTAACATAGTTGTGCATATCCATTTTATTTATAAAAAATTCAGAGTATTTAAAATAAAAAAAATATTGAGAAGGTAGCATAATGTAATAGAAACATAAAAATAAACAAATAGAAGATATAAGTTGACACAGTTCTTGAATAATAGATAGTTAACTGAGATGTGATAAAAAACTCACACACGAATAATACATTATTTGTGACAAGTTAACTTGTCCTACAATTACCATTAATCTAAATTCTGGTAGCAAAGACAATAATAACACTTAAAACTTCTTTTTTAGCAATTTCCGGTTGCAACGGCCCCCCGGAGTCAAGTAGGTACCATCTTGGCCGATATAAGACCAGTTGGGGGAAAAGTTAAAGGAAATTACATTAAAAAGTTTAAATTAGAAATAGGGTGTAACAACGTTATTCGAATTTAAATGTCTCCTAATGTACTTAATATATCAAGTTGTTTAAAGCGTTCAAGAGAATGAAAAATGGGAACGTTTCAACAGTTTTAATTTGTAAGTTGAAATTGTACATAATTTTATGAGTGAATTCTTGAAATTTATTAACTAAGATGTTAATGGTTTGTAAGTGTAACACAACAGTATTATATTTTATTCAGCTTGCTTTACAATTATTAAATTACGTGCAGGTAAATATGAAAAATGTAAATAAAAAAAAAACGTGGTTCAAAAAATAAAATATTCTTTTTTTACTATTATAACGTTTTTAATTTAACTAAAAAATTTTATTGTATAATAGTTCTACTGAGAAAACTAAGTACTTTTTCTCAAGGTTTTTACATGATGAAAGGAAGAAAAATATTGTTTGCAAAGTGGCTGTATGATTTCAGTTAATAGCATGTGCACAATGTAGTTTGATTATTGTGTTAATATTGTTTGAACAGACTTGAACACAGTTTCACGACATCTAATGTTCGATAGTTTTGTAAGTAAAAGTATCATAAAGAGTATTTTGTTAGCTGGATTTGAAATTATAAATGAAATTAGAAGAAGAAATTAACCAAGGAACTAGTTTCAGAAAATATATTAGGTATACACCAAACATGATGCTTATATTCGATATAAAGTAATTAATACTTGTATTAATAGTAATTAATTAAGTAGTAATAGTCCTCATGCTCGATTGTAGACAAAAAAATAGTAGTTAACATATTTTGACATAGACGTAGTTTCTAAAACATGTAATGCACGATAAGGTTTATAAATGACATAAGTTATCTAAGACAGTGACATCTCCCGTTTAACGGACTGGGGAAAGCCTCAATAGAAACGCTCTGAGCTGGCAACCGCGATAGTCCTCAGTCCATTGGCTTCTCAGGGTTACTGCCATTTAACACGCATAAGACGTAGACGAGGAACCTGCGAATCTTACATTTGTATACATATGCGAAACTGTAACGTACAAATTACGACCCAATGTTAACGTTACAGAAACAACTTTGTAGCTGCAAGTATACAGGTTACCTATTGTAATATGGGATGAATTTCAACTATTAGGTATTTTTCATGTACGCATGTTTTACTGTGTATACTGTAATATATAAGGCTATATTACATTGCCAGAAGATTATTGAGTTCGTGTGTGTGGTTGGCTGCACTGCTGAGTGACGTCACCGACGAGGAACGATGGCACGAAGCGGAGTGGAACGGCAGTCGGAGTTAACATGCTATGTAGTAAGTTGTCCCTAGTATCGGGTTCTTTTAATCTTACTAAGTATCAGTAATACAGTTATTACATATAAAAGTAATATAAGTTTTTTATTACAGTTATTACTGTATGCTTGATTTTCTCTTGAAAGAGCAAGTGAAAAGCGACACTTTACAAGGCGAAGATGAGTAAACGATAAGCAGATTTGTCACCAACTAAAATCAGCTGTTTCTTAAATTTAGTTCCTTAATCCTTATATATAATACGTGAAGGCGATTTCTACAAAACACTACTCCTCCGTTAATAATGGACGGATTTTTACAAACGACGTGTCAAAATAAAGTATTTTTTGTGTAGACGCCCCCTTTCAACAATTCCTGTAATAAAAGTCCTCGGGCTTTGCCCCACAGGCCATCAAAGTTGGAGTTACTCCCATAAGATTAACATGGGGGAATCTAAATATTTAATTGGAAACTTTGTCCTCACTAATTTGAGAGAACGGATGGGCGTAGAAACTTGGTAGAGGTGTCTAAAGAAAGGTCCTGGTCTGTAGATGAGTTATCAAGAGAAAAACTAAGCAAACTCCCTTAGGACTCTGTCCCAGAAGCCTTTAAAGATCCTTCCACAGAGTTGTTTACATTTTGGCCATGTGAATAATACTTTTTAATGAAACAGCTGTTCATTTTTAAATTGTATTTGAAACAACACATATTTATTGGAAGTTACTGAATTCTGATTCTACCAAATAAGTATTTGCAATGTTATTTTCTGATTTTAAAATTGATTTTCTTCTTTATCATGACATGTTTTGCAATATAACGTTCCATTACGAAATCAGTGGAAAATCCTTTTATCACAGCAATTCCTAAATTATTTCTTATTGAACTATCTTATATCTATTGCACGGGTTAGTGTCTGCCTTTTTCACCACTTTTGCCTACATTTTGTCACATTATTCTACACATATGTAATATTTATGTCGAAATATCTGCTCTTATCGTGTCTAATAAAATCCAACATAGAAACATTGCCTAAAATGGCACCCATGTTGACAAATTATTTGCACCTGCCTATATTATGGACTTTGGCGCATTAGGTTGGTAATATTATTGAAAATAATACGACATTTTGGCTGTAAAATATGGTACAAAGAGAAAATACTATTTAAACAGCTACTGGCATGACAGAACGGTCATATTCCTTTTAAACTAGATCACATAATCCTTTATAAGATACGTTGATTAACAATATGTAAACGTCAATACGTAACAGCCAATTTACAGTATTTTTGCTTTTTGGAAATGTCTCATTGCTATGTCATTTGCATTATTTGTTGCCAATGAAGCCGCCAAGACCATATGAACAAGGAGTCCCCTAACAGTTTAAGAATAAAAGCCAACTTCACTTCAAGTATTCCACTACACCTAACATTCCGTAGAGGAATTATATTGACAACTTTATGTAATTGATAAGGCTGAGACAACTAACTGATATCCCCCATGTCAAGGAATTCCAGCTTTAACAGTAACCCCACAACCAATTTCTCAAAACTATGCTAGAGGGTAAGGAAAAAACAAACTTACACTGTAACGGATATACCTCCCTTTGAAGTTAGAATATATCTTCCTAACAAATATTTTCTTTTCGAATAAAATCATATTACACTTACACTGATGAAATCACGGAAGTGTTTAACTACAAAAGATACACCAATACGATTTTAATACTATTTAAGGGTTCTTCCAAAGGAATAGATACCATGTAACGTTCTAATAATAACTCCGATAATGTACAGTATAGGAAATAATTTAATCATTGAATGATCAATCAAATTTGGCAACTCACGCAATTAATTATTGTTTATAATTATTGTTTTTACACTTATTACTCTTTAAACAAATCAAATCAAATCTAAATGCTCAAAATACGTATATTTCACTCAATTTATCACAGTTAGATGAACGAACGTAATAAGCCTTGAAAGTAACCGTCGATTTCGACGGGTTTCACCTAGTTGAAATTTAAAGTTGGTTAAATAACACAATTTCTTTAATAAAAACCGAATCATAATTTTTTATGAAACTGACAGAAAAATAACTTAACAATTACTACAGCTTATCTGTCACAATAATAAATCTATAAAAAATTATGTTAATGGTATTCTTGGTACGAACTAAATTATATTCAACCACCATCTAAAAAAATCACAAGATATATCTTGCTGTAAAATGAAGATGGTTGATACTCAAAATCACACTAAATGCACCAAAGGGCCAAATTATAGTAAACTATAGCACAAAAGTAATAATATTAAAATAAAGCTAAATTTAATTTGTACGGGTGAATAAAAATGATTTGGTTTAATAGAGATTAAATGTTTTAATTGCGTTAGTTTGCCAGCCATTTTTACGATACTTGTTAAATACATATCACCATGTGCTCCCCTTTATGCTTCATACTTTTTGATAAACTGACCATTAGTAAAAATTTCCATATTTTCTTATATATTCCAATATTTTTATAGTCTATCCCAATAAGTTTACTATAACAAAATTTAGGATTCCTAACAGCTGACTTGTTGGTTTATAAAAAAAATCACAAGAAAATCAACTCATACTAGAATGTTGTTTTGATCTTTCATGTGGTTTTGAGACTTCGGTCCACAAGGCTGTAAGGGGTTGTAAGGGTCCCCCCTTCATAACATTATGGACCCCATAAACATAACCCTAGCCCCCGCCTACGTACTTTAAATGCAAATTATCATTCCCTCAAAAAGACATGTTCTTCGTTACAATATTGGGGTTTAAGTTTAAATTACATCAAAAAATAATTTTAACTGTAGTTACCTGAAATTGTTACTCTTTTTGGGAAACGGCTAATTTTATGTTCAATTTCGTTCGATAACAGTGTAAAATGTTTACTTGTAATCTTATATCAAGTGATACGGATTAATATAATACAGAATGATACTCTTTATAATACTGCTTGCATTAATGCAGTCAAAAAGTGACCAACAGTAACCATGGATTTTAAAACGGACGGAAAGTAAATAAAAGAAACGTCTTATAACACTTAAAACATATATTTACGCTTATACTGTTATTCACAAGACGGTAAATATACAAAAACGATGGTAAGTGGTAAAATGGATTTCGATGGAAAATGACTTAGAATACCTAATGAGTCAGTAAAACATGTTATTGTTTCTTAATTTAAATGGTAGATATCATAGTTTATTTATAACGTATTACAAAAAAACTAAAAACTTACTATACTCCCGTGAATTATTTATTAGAACATAATTTTTAACGTTGCTTTTTAAAACTCCGATTCCAGCGGCTAACACACAATATTCTGATCCATCGTCAGAAATAGGAGAAAAATAACTAAACCTTTTACGATCTATTTAGCTATTTTAAATGTACACATATTAAACTTGTCAAGTTAAATTATTTATCACAGTATGATCTAAAACTCAAAGATTTCTCTAGTAAAGTGGCGAAGTGTATTCGACATCAATTTCTAATTTACCCTCTTGTCAAGTTATCCGCCACCAGCTGTTTCTTTTTTACACACTTGTGACATATATTTTCGTCATTTGGAAACATTTCATATGAATTCGACAGTGCTCTGATGAAGCTAGTTTTATTTTACGTGTTCATCATGTTTTTTATCATCAAACTACCATAACCATAATACATTCTTGTCACATATTTGTGGCAACGGTTGGAGTATTTAATATTAAGTAGTTATGGATGACAGGCTTCTCTTAAATCTTCGATACTGGTGATTAGATAGCGGTGACATTTGAAACACAGCTTTTTTACAGGTCATAAATACACACAGACAAAATATTAGTCACGATGATTTAAATCACATACCCTAAGTAATCCAGACAAATGCCACAAACAGGGTGCTCAGGTGTTTAAAAAGTACACACCAAATAAGAAGTAAGGGGCAATTTTATCTTTTTATGAAAAGATTCTTCCATATAACGCAGACTCACTAGAGTTCCTCTTTTGAGTAGGTAAGTACGTAGATGGGTTTGGACAAGTGTTCAATGAATGAGAAAAATACTTCTTAAGACCAACCAGGATCATGTGTTAGAAGTCTAGTTTCTAACCAATAACAGCTTCTATGTTTCAATAAAAGGCAACCTTGAGATCAAATCCACTCAAGTTTTCACAACTATCGGGAAACACAAGAAAACTGCCACTTAAACCAATACTAGAATGAATAAAAGGATACACTTGTAATACTATTATGATAACATTTGTTGAGTCTAATTAATTTAGATTATGAAATCTTTATTTTGTCGCCGACCACTCACTTATAAACAAACCTAAAAGCCTTAAAGTTTAGTAAAGCCTTTGTACTAAACGGGATTTGAAATAGGATATTAAAATTACTTTCATTTATATCAATCATCCCAGAGACTTTTCAAAAATAGTATTTCATTGAAAAACTTATGAAATTGCTTAAACAATTACTGCGTGTCATCACAATTTACTTGGTATTCCATCAGTTAGACCGTCAACTGTGCTGTGGTTACCATAGGTTCTGGCGCACACCGCTAGGAGCGCCATGTAGTTACGGCCTACGCGCTACGTAACTACACGACGCTCCCAGCTGTGTGCGCTAGCACCTATGGTAACCATGGTAACTACTGCACGGCTGACGGTCTAAATTTAATTATTTTTTTCTATGGTTTTAGCCTTCAAATAAGCATTGGAAACTTGCATACATTTGGCTGGTTTTGATTACGTTTATGTTTAATTCGCATTAAATATATGTGTTAGGGTTATACAGCCAGATTATCTACCCCAAGGGTCATCCCCTTGGGTCGTTTGAGTCAAGGCGTTTAATGAATTTATTGTTTAACATGCAGACTGCGTGTGCACCCTTATCATTAGCTGTAGCACCCCAGAAGTGAGGGCTGAGCTTAAATACCATCGTATAACGAGGGAATAACGGTAAAAACTGAAATATTAATTGGTTTCCGTTAGCGTGGTAGAAGGGGAAAACTCTTATCCTAACTGAATGTTTATTAAGCTATTGAATCTATATAAGATAATAATCATAAAAAGGAAGGTATTAAATATAATATTGATTAATATAAAACTTTTAATTAATATTTTCTGGGTAGTCGAGTGGTTATAGTGCTTGCCTTCAAATCAAAGGTCGCTGGTTCGATTTTAAACGACAGCGTTCTGGACCTAGATGCTATTCGTTATTTGGTTGATGGGTTGATGACATAAAAAAAATTGTAAATAGTAACAAAAGCAGCGTTTGGACCAATTCCTTACAAACAAGTCATACAATGCCTAAGGCCACTAAAAACAACAGTAATTAGGTGCAACAAGCATGAGAAACAAAATGTTTAGTAACTAAAAAGCAGTTAATTAAATGCGTATTTCAATGAAAATGTCACTTTAAAAGTTTAAGCAAAACCCTTTACTCCTAATATCAAGTCAGCCAGCTTCAAGAACTCACACAGATAACTTAACGATTAGAAATGTACAGTTGAGGACACATAGTATAGGACTCTATAACTGTAATTGGTGTAAAAGTAAATACTATTTTTAATCCTTTTAAATACATATCATTATACAAAAAAATCTATAATACATACCACAAAACCCTTCTATTATCACTTGTGGTAGAAAATTGTTCATAAAACGGCAATTTAGAATTCTGTATTAAATTTGTGATACATAATACTGCTATCACATATCACTCTTTAGTACCTTGTAACACCTTACAATTGTATTCAAAGCAATTTATTATAACTTATCCAAGCAACTTATTTAAAATATTCATCGGAAAAATATTTTAAGTGACCAGAAAATAATTATTCACTTATTGTAACCAGAAAGTAGTCAAAACCTCAATACTAAAGAGCTTTATTAGCATAAACTCGCTATAAATTGTACCCCAGCTAAACTGTCTCACGCAAGTAGTAGTGCTTGAATTAATAGCTGGAGTCTCATTGTTATCGGTAGTGAGGTTTAGAAATCAATAATATTTTTACTCAAGAATTTCAATAGTTATTTGTGTAACTAGTGAGTAAAGTGGCAGGCGTGTGCGTAATGTTTCTAGAGTGCAGCAAAGGCCATTTGCGCTCGTGTTACACATTATATTCTCCGACAGTCACTATAAACCATATAAATAATTATTAGTCTTTCAAACACTATACAACACGTTTTTAGGTTAGGTTAAACCCAAGCGTTGAACGGAATGGAAAATACTGCACCAGCTGATTGTAGTCGTAGTATCTGTGTTACTTATTTTCAAGAGTACATAACAGGTATAAACAGTAATAATAAGTATAAACAGAATAAACGAGTAGATTGTTCTGCAAAATATGCCAATAAAACATTTTCTGACAATATTGTATCTTTCTTACTTATGCACCAAGAAGAAAACAGTTCGTATGCTAGTTCATACTTCGAACTTGATTTATTAGTCAACAGGTTTAATGAAACATGTTTTGCAGTTTCTGCTATTTCTTCTGGTGTACACATATATTCACAATCACTTTTACTAAGTTCATTATTATTAAACATTTTATGTCCACAAGGCATAGGAAGTGCAAGGAAGCATACTTTGTCGGGTGACTGTAGGAAAAAGTAATTATCGAATGAAGGGATAGTCGTACTAACATAAGAGACCAAATTTTTTTTATTTTGTATCGAGGAACTATGGATTAACGTGTGGTATAAATCACAGAGTTCCATGGCATTATGACGTTGGATACTACCTGCATTAACATTATCTGAACCACGTTTCCAATATAAGATTCCCACTTTTTAACTTCTATATTTGGTCAAAATCCATTACGTACCCAACTCCAAAACTTGTTAATATGAACATTAAATTGTAAAAAACTAAGTTTTTCAATGACATAGTATTTTGTTTAGAATGGAATCTTGTCCAGGTATTTACAACGGCATTGTTGTCGGTCTTAACTGATCTGTCTGGGAGAGATCACGATTCGCTGTAGCTGAATCACTATGTATCACTCAACAATGAGTTCAGATACTCACAAAAAGAAATTTAAGCTGTTCGAGGAGTTTGGTTAGGTTAGGTTAGAATAGTGCCATCTAACCTAACCTAACCTAACCAACCAAACCTTTCGAAAAGCTTAAAATGTGCAGTAGTTATTCTACTATTTTGTGCGTTTTCTCTAAATGTATAGAGTATGTGACCAAAAACCTTTTCTAAAGATTTTATCTTTCATTATGTATTACCCGCAAAAGGTTTCAATAAGTTATAGAGGTGTAATTGGTAAAAACTGGAGTTGTGGGCACGTAACGGATTTTGATCCTTTATTCTATTTATTCAGTTGGCTCTTTTCCATACATTTTCCAACTACTATGTTACTCCAGTTGAGTTCACATTTGATGTAGACCACTGGAAAAGAGAAATGTGTGATACATAGGCGTAAGTCACTGGAGCGAAACTAAGTGAAAAAGTCACGCCAAGCGGACATCGTTAGACTACACCGCATGCAAATAATCCGAGGAAAGCTGATACAATGTTATTAAATCTCTAAACACGGTGACGAAGGACTCGTTAGCTCTGTTTTGTGAAATAGTCCACTCGCATCTAGACTAAATATATTTCATAGCATACACTTGTGCTGATAGAGGATAGCTATTTATCTTTTTTCCTGTATGCAATATGTATTTAAAACATAACTAGCTGTTACCTACGGGCTTCACCCCGTTAGACTTCATAAGTATTAAGAAAACTATCGATTGGTTAAGTTAATTTGAAATAAACAAAACAGAATACAGAAATGCAAACAAATAATCACACCTGATTTTAATAAGGTAATAAATTGAAAGAATAACAAACAAATAAGTGCAGGTGAGATAACATTAGGTATATGGAAAGTTCCCTTTAGAAAGGAATTACGACCTTAAAGGGTAATTTATGAAATAATGGATAGTTTTGCGCAAGGTTTCTCGTCATAACGAACTTTTTAATTACATGGTTTATGGGGATGTGACTTTTAGTTTTCTCAAAAGTTTATGGGTACTTTGGGCTTTATATATGGATAGGCACGTTCAGGATTTTTGGGCTTCAAATCAGAATCATAAATTTGGTACCGAGAATGTCTAATGCCATGTTTGTATACATTTTCACGTTTCTAGAATCTTTACAATTGCAATCGTAAAAATTTGTAGAAAAAGTTGTCGTAAACGCTACGATACTAAATTACTTTCACATACTTAGAAACTATGGTTTTTCAAGTTTGTAGGTTAAGCACTAGTAAAAGCATTGAGTAAAAGTCACATGCAGACAGTTATCTTTCGCACCGTTTACTAACGCTTTTTATAAAATGTACTAGTTAACCGCCTCCCCAGGTACTTTAAATAAAGTTTGCAAGTTGCAGTTTCCCCTAAAATTGTATTGTTATTATGACTTAACAAATATTTCAACATCAATATGCAGAATAACGTCAAAATTCTTCCTAGGTACTTGTTAAACAAAATGTTAATTTAATAGAACAATTGAAAATCAATCCAGGCAAATGGAAATTCGCTTAGTCGGCAGGTTTGCAGCAGCGAGAGTATTTATTATTTTTTGCTACTAGAAAGGTTAGAGAATCTGTTAATTAATCTGTACAAACGCAATCATAGAACAATCTAATCAATACGAACAAATTATTGAAAAACAATTAGTATTTAATTGCATAACCGAGTAAGTCACAGAAAGTTAAATACATTCAGTTTTTCAGTAAAGATTGAGACTTTCAAACTTGAATTTCCATCAAGTACTTTATCAGGATATTTAAAGCCGATATAAGTCAGTTTGGAAGGAAGTTGTTTAATATAACTCGCATGTCTTCTTGCTGCGTGACTCAAGTTGTTTCAATTTACGGTTCTCAAAGTTGTCAAAGTCGCTGCCACCAAACCCTTATATTAGTTATAACTTGTATTTCGCATCCCTTTAAGTCTGCTAAGTTATTTGGACACCTCAAAATAAAATTTTTAGGATGTATAAAATTAAATTATTATCAATGTTTTTAAAATATAAAATTTAGCAAGCTATTGGAATTGACAAAGTACAAAAATATTATTTCTCGATGTAAAAGTAAATACATTTTAGGAAATTATCAGTTTAATTGCTATAGAATGTATTTATTCGTTATGTGTTGTAATTGTCAATAAGTACAAATTAAATATAATAAAATAATAATCTAACTAGTAACATAAAATAAAAATGGGCTGTGTTTGATAAAATTTATTTTATTTACTATTTATTAGATGGTTAAATGTTAATTAGTTTGGCGCCAATTGAAATATAATTTAAGTAGCATATTATCATAAACAGTCAAAGTACCATCAATCCAAATATTTTTCATTGGCTTATATGGAAGAAGGGATATTTATTTATTAACATAAAAATACGAGTTCCGTATACCTACAAATGGCATATATCTACTGATTAGTCAATTCAAATTACTTTTATGTTTCCCAAAAGAAATAACGAAGATTCTAACAAAGTCAACATGAAGCTACCCCTTGTAAAACTAAGTAATGCGAGTAGTACTAGTGGTATTTACTGTAACATGCAAAAAAAAATGTGCATGTCAAGTCATGGTTGCAACAACCCCCCCACAAGAATTGATAAGATAACCTTTTCATCAAACAAAAACTAAACAATGTTATTTTAATGTCTACAGTGGGCCCTAACCCAGAACAAACCTAAAAAATTTAAGGAAATCTGATATTTCAATCTGCAATTCAGTAGTGTAACAAGATTATAACAACCCTGCAGTATTTACAAGAGGGACGCCAGAAGCTCCATGACTCATACCCCCCTCCTTGCACCACCTCGTTAAGGACTATTGATACAACACAGTTTTTACATCAGATTTTTTTATATTTAGGGAGCACAATATGTGTATCAATCACCTATTTTGATCATTTGTAATAATACTATGAGCAATACTTAAATATAGACATTACCTCATAATACAATTCAATCGGGCAGTATAAAATTGGAAGAAGTATTTAGAAGGAATGGCAATTTGTTTTATTAGAGAGTTTTGAATTATAATATCCACAGGTATTTTCGGAATTAATATGGAGAGTAAATAGACTGTTTGTTTTAGATTATCATTAATGTAATTATGTTTTTTGCGTCAACGAGATGAATGATCTGTAATAAATAAATTTCTGATTACTTGTAAAATACAAACAATTATCATTTTGCTGGATTAGAGAGGAAGGTTTTGGTGAGAATTGAAGTTTGGGATCGGGATTTTGAGGAATTTAATTGTTGGTAAATATTAAAAATACCATTGCATTTTCAACATTGAGGACCGAATGAATAATCAAACTGTTAATAAATGTCATTATTTACTAGTGTGATCGAGTTATAATTTTGGAAACTTATCAAGTGGATAGAGTTGCTTATTTCATTATAAAGTGGTCAGCTAAACATCATAAATTATTAAGTAATGATATACTAATATAACTCCCTCATATACTCCCTGGTGTGGACTAACGTCCGCACGAGTGAGTACTACGACTATCTGCAATACTATCCTGGTAATTAGACCAATTCATAATTACCAAGGCAAAAATGGGGTTCGGACTCCACTATAAACTGTAGGTCTCTTAGTTGCCATTAGCTGTATGGGCTATTAATTAAAAGCTGTGTCTCTATTGTCTATGGTCCAAGGGATATGTCGGACTTAGTCACTAACAAGACTAAAAGATCACGCCACTCGTCCTACACTAATCTCCATTCATACTTGGCTTAAAATACCTACTTTGTATGTCGCCATTTAATAAGAAAGTATTAAAGTATTAATATAAAACAAAACTGAAATGGTGATTCCAAAATGAGTTAAATGCAACTTCAGAATTAATTTAGCACTAGGTTGATTTGAATAAATAATAATTTTAGCATTGTTGGAGGTTTGGTGTATTGTGGTGGGATGAACTGATATATACGAAGGAAGTCGTCGTTGTGAAGGGAGGAGTCATTTACTCATTTAGACACGACTAGGGGAAGGTAACAAAGGAAGACTTCCCGCTGGTAGCGACCACAAGAGGGCGTATCCTGCACACTGATCCTTAATGGAGTGTTGTTGAGGATCAGGACCAAGTCATAACTCCGGGTATCTTAATACCACAGGAATTCTCGCTTTAATGTAGATTCGTTAGTGAAACTGTGTTTTGTCATGGAATTTGGAGAAAGGGAGCCATTAATGTAGACAAATACCCCCACCACAGCAAACCTGCAGACTATGTGAATTTCTATTTACCTGGCTGGTTTCTACTAAAATATCCCCTTAAAATTGTCAGATTTATTTCCTATTTAAATAATACTAATTGTAATGAGTACTTAGGTTTACGGCTACAGGGAATGTATTGCGGCGTGTTTGTTTATTGAAATATCGATAGCTTAGTATGAAATAAATGAAATGGCAACGTTAGATTAAAATATATCCATAAACAAGCAACAGGTAATTTATTCTCCATAAGAACATGGGAATTTTAAATTTACATTTATTACCGTAACCGTTAGGCATACAACAATACTCCTCTATACAAAAATATAATTTTAATTTATTTATTTATTTTATTTTATTAATTTATTTTATTCAATTAATTTTATTTTAAGCTCTACAAAATAGTTTGAGAGAAAATTGTGAAATGTTGTGTTTTTAGGGTAAAAATTGGAAAACCAATTTTTACCAACCAATTTTTAAACGGATGGTGTTTTTGGCCTCTGGGGACCTCAAAACGAAAAAGTAAATTAGTCCCGGGTCTAGGTCTTGCCATAAGACCTACGGTAAAAGCAAGGGAAGTTCGCTAAAACTGATATATACTCATATTTAGATTTGTTATCCAGGTATACAAATAAAGGTAGGGATACTTTAAACCTGAAATGGGAATCATCTTAGTTTGAAAGCCAATTATGGTTTTTGTGATTCTGGACTTAAAAATAATTAATAAATAATTAAAAAAATAATTTAAAATAATTTAATTCTGGATAAAAATTCTGGCTGAAACCACCAGGTTACTCTTGCGTAATGGAAACAATACAAAGTTTACTATTTGTAAATAGAAAATAAACTATTTTTTCTTTATTACCCACTTGTGTTGGATGAGGATGTATACGTATTATCATGTTTTAGTCTAATCGAACCATTAATGGTATTATTGCAATTTTAATAATACAAGTAATGTATCGTAGTTTTAAATACGAAGTTTTTATCTATGTTTAACTTTACCTAGCTAAATAATCTGCTTGTAAACATCCATACAAATTATAGTAAAACAATAAAACATCATCAATAAAATAATGTTGATAAAATAAAATTAGGCCTGAAAGTGGAATGAGAGGAAAGAAATTGTATTCTATCTTAGAAGATTGTTTCACACAATAGTAATAAATAATTCATATAACTTTTCGTAAAAATTCATAAGGTTAAACTATCTATTAACTTATTACTATGAATCAATTTCGTTATAAAAATTAAACTAAAATAAAAAATCACATATAAAGGCGCAAAATATTCATATATTTTCAATAATCAATTACTTATTCAAAAAATGTAAATGGTTTAAGCTTTGCATTTAAAATGAACCTAAAATTATAAGCCTAAAATTTAATTACTACACCAAAATTCAGTCTTCAGGTCTGCTAGGTCCCAGCCCTCACAATTGAATGCTTGGATGCCTTGCAGCTGAAGTGCAAATAACCTTGATGAAATATGGAATTATTCATTGACTAGGGTAAGGGATGGGGCTAAATCGACACAATTATGGAGAAAAAAAAAGAAAAACTGTTAAAATCTTTAGTAAAAAACTCTTTCTGGGGGTTATTGTTATGATACAAGGAAGTTTTTTTGAAAAGTAATAGTTTATACTTAGTTATTTTAGTAGATATAATAGGACAATATGACCCCACTTTCGGCGTTTTAGAGGCACTTTTAGGGCACTTTTTATAGGGGAAAAATGAGAAAAAAATGGAAGAGCTTTTTTTGGCCACTTTTTTCAAAGACCCAGCTCTCGACCTATACACCCCTATATAAATTTTCTACTTTTGTTAATACTAAAAATTACGTCTGGAATATGGCTCATTTTTTGGCCACTTTTTTAAAAGACCTGGATCTCGTCCAATACAAGCCTATATAAATGTTCAAACTCTATTAAAATTTCAAATCCACATCCATTCCCATGTATATTTTCAAAATCATGTGAGGTTTGTGCGTGAACTCGGGCATGCTTATGGCTATGCGTAAACTATGCCTGACTCAAATGAATGACTGTGAGTGTAACCTAATGGCCCTAATCAAAACCAATTGTCAACATTCTCTGCCTGTCTGGCGCCAGTCTGTCTGGGGCAGGTTTAGACAATTGCCAAATATGTTTGATTGATTGACCTCAATTATTCAATTGTTCAATTTCAGTTTGTTCAATTTCCATTGTTAAGTTCTAAATTAATTTAGACAATTTTGTGGTATATAAGGGGGGCATTCTACGGAATCATCACTAACTCTTCCACCTGGATCTTCTTGTTATGGTAAGTCTTTGACATCTAAGCTAGACTAATGTAATATGTTGTCGCGTGTCGGGTCATGGGATCAATTGGTGACGTAATTGATGCTTGTAGGCTACTCATACTCTGTATTTCTTTTAACTTAGGAGTGTAGCTAATTTCCCGAGTCCATTTTTAAAAACTTAGCCGAATTGAGTCACTAAGGAACTTATAAAAATGTATATAAATCTATTTTTAAACACTTAGAGTATTTTGAACAGTCACTAAGGAACTTAAAATGTATATAAGTCTATTTTAAAAAACTTAGCCAAATTTACTCATGAGGGGGACTTTGAGTCAAAAGTTTGCACAAGTTATTATTTAAAAACTTAGCCAAATTTTATGCACCGGGGGACTTTGAGTCTAAAGTGTGTACAAGTTATTATTTAAAAACTTAGCTGAATTATACTATATAATTTTGTCAAGTCCCCTTTAAAATAGGTAACATAGTCTTCTCTATAACTAACACTCACTCTGTATATATGTAGACTCAGCAATCTGAATTGCTAAAAAGTATTTTTTATTTAAGATTTTGGATTTAGTTTTGATTTAGAAAATTACAATTGCCAAATCTTATTGTATTAAATTGTTTTGAATATTAAAATTTAAAATTTTGATTTAAATTATTATTTCCCATTAATTGAAATTGTCTAAAATGTAATTTCCACCATATAGAACATGCTAACTTAGTTTTTTTAGTTACATGTCAACTGTGTGCTGCTTCTCTATCCAAAAAAGTAACTTATTTTGTTATTACTATTTTTAAGTGAGTCAAAAATATATACAAGTTATTTTTTAAAACTTAGCCAAATTCACTCATGGGGGAACTTTGAGTCATAAGTTTGTACACGTTATTTTTTTAAAACTTAGCCAAATTTACTCACGGGGGGAACTTTGAGTCAAAAGTGTGCACAAGTTATTATTTAAAAACTTAGCCAAACTCACTCACGGGGGGACTTTGAGTCAAAAGTGTGCACAAGTTATTATTTAAAAACATAGCCAAATTTTATGCACCGGGGGACTTTGAGTCTAAAGTGTGTACAAGTTATTATTTAAAAACTTAGCTGAATTATACTATATAATTTTGTCAAGTCCCCTTTAAAATAGGTAACACTCACTCTGTATATATGTAGACTCAGCAATCTGAATTGCTAAAAAGTATTTTTTATTTAAGATTTTGGATTTAGTTTTGATTTAGAAAATTACAATTGCCAAATCTTATTGTATGAAATTGTTTTGAATATTAAAATATAAAATTCTAATTCAAATTATTATTTCTCATTAATTGAAATTGTCAAAATGTAATTTCTACTATATAGAAGATGCCAAACTATTTTTTAATTTCATATATAAAAATGAAGACCACATGTCAACATTGTTTTGCATCGCTCTCCAAAAAAAGCAACCTGATTCGCCACTACAAGGTAATACATAAAATGAAGGTGAAACTGTGCAAAGTTTGTGATATAATCTGTGATAATAACATAGCTCTAAAATCTCATATATTACAAACTCATAAGACTTGTAATTTCTGTAAAAGAAATGTTGTTGGTCATTTTAAAAGACACATCAATTCTTGTAACAAATGTCCATATACAATGATTAAATTTGTTGGTGAATCGATTAAAACTGAACTTAAAAGTACTCTTCAGTCTTGTCCTCTACCGATAAAATGGACTTTAGTAAGGAGAATCAAATTTATAAAATATACAATAGATCAAAACGGAAAATTAGTTAATGAGAAAGAATGTATTGCAGATTTTAGAAGCCTTACTACCTTAACCATTGAGAAGAGAGATTTAAAGCCTCAAATTGAAAATGCTCTTTTAAAGATTGATGCTTCCATACACAAATATCAAGCCGAAGGCAGTGGATGGATTTATGACCATACTAAATATTGGCAGTTGCACGTTTACAAGTATAAGCCCCTAACTCCAAAGTCATATATCCCCACACCAAAAAGTATTAAATTGACAAAAGCAGTTTTAAATATAAAGAATGCTGATAATAAATGCTTCCTTTGGTCAATTTTAGCAGCTTTACATCCAAGGAATGCTAAACATGCTGAAAGGGTATCGAAATATGCACCCTATGAAAATCAGTTAAATATGACAAACATAAAGTATCCTGTTAAAATATCTGATATAGATAAATTTGAAAGACAAAATAATATAAGTGTTAATGTATTTGGAGTTGAAGACCAAAAATTTATATATCCATTAAGAAGAACCAAACTGAATAGTAATGCTCACATAGATCTATTATTATTACTACAAGGTCGTAAATCACATTACTGTTTAATTCGTGATTTTGATAGGTTAATGCTACGGTCTACGAAACAAGACCACAAGAAGTATTTTTGCAAGTTTTGTTTACAACATTTTTACACCAAAGATAAATTAGAATGTCATATAACATATTGTAAGAACTTTGATGCACAAAGAGTGGAAATGTCTAAACAAGATACATTACAATTTAAAAATTATAAATATCAACTTAAAGCCCCATTTGTGATTTATGCTGATTTTGAGTGCTTTATAAACTCCAATATACATATTCCATCGGGATTTGCATTTGTCGTAGTAAAAGATTCTAAGATTATTTCTGAAGAGTTATATAGTGGTGCAAATGTTATGGATGTGTTTTTTGAAAGATTATTTGAGACTTATGATTTTATTAAAAGTCAAATGGCGATATATATTCCCCTTGTAATGACTCCTGAGCAAGAGGCATCTTTCCAAAACTCAACACATTGTCATATTTGTGAAAAGCCTCTATATTTTGATAGGGTACGAGAACATTGTCATTCAAATGGCCAATACCGTGGAGCTGCCCACAATGATTGTAATTTAAACTATAAAGTAACAAAGAAAATACCAGTATTCTTCCATAACTTGAAAAATTACGATGGACATTTAATAATGCAACACTTGGGAAAATATAATCGTAAATTAAATTGCATAGCCAAAGATATGGAAAAGTACATTTCATTCTCTGTTGATGATTTAGTATTTTTAGATTCCTATAACTTTCTGTCCCTTCCATTATACAAATTAGCTTCCAATTTAAATACATTTAGATTTATAGACAATCCACTACTACAACGCAAAGGTGTATTTCCCTATGAATATATGACAGGACCAGATAAGTTTGCAGAGTCTCTACCTCCAATTGAAAAATTTTACAGTACTTTAACTAAAGAACATATCTCTCCCATCGAATATGAACATGCAAAACATATCTGGACCCATTTTAATATACATAATTTACAAGAATATCATGATTTATATCTTAAAACAGATGTATTGCTACTGGCTGATGTGTTTGAGACATTTAGAGACCTGTGTTTAAAGGATTACAAACTTGACCCCGTACACATGTATTCACTTCCAGGACTAACATGGGAAGCCTGTCTTAGAATGACTGGCATAAAATTACAATTATTTCAAGATATTGACATGCATTTGTTCATAGAAAGTGCAATCAGAGGAGGAGTCAGTATGATTTCCACACGTTATGCTAAAGCCAATAATAGATATATGGGTGAACATTATGACCCCAAACAAGAGAGTGTGTATTTAGTATATTTAGATTGTAACTCGCTATACTCCACAGCTATGTGTGAGACACTACCCGTGGATGGATTTCGTTGGACGAATGAGATAGACTACAAAATATACAAAAACAATCAAAATGATGAGTTTGGATACATTTTAGAAGTTGATTTAAAATATGATAAAAGCTTACATGATTTACATAATGACTATCCATTAGCACCTGAGAAAATGAATGGCAAATTAATACCTAATTTAAATGACAAAACTAAATATATTTTACATTATAAAGCATTACAAAAATATGAAGAATTGGGTTTGATTGTTACAAAATACCATAGAATTTTAAAATTTAGACAGTCTAAATGGCTTGCGCCCTATATTAATTTTAATATTGAAAAACGCAAATGTGCTAAAAATGATTTTGAAAAAGACTTTTACAAATTGTTAAATAATAGTCTCTTTGGTCGAACAATTATGAACCAACGCAAGTTTCGTGATATATATCTCAAGGATGAGTCACTATTAACTAAATATGTCACTAATCCAAGGTTCGACTGTAGCAAAAAGTTCGATAACAATTTACATGCTATACATTTAAATAAATTAGTTGTAAAGTTTAATAAGCCGATATATTTAGGAATGACCATTTTAGATATCAGTAAAGTGATAATGTATGATTTCCACTATAATTATATGTCAAAATTTAAGAACAAAAGATTTCTTATGACAGATACAGATTCTTTAATGTATTCTATAGTTACAGAGGACTTTTACAAGGAAATAGAATGTGACTTGCACTTTTTTGATACCTCTGGATATAGTAAAGACCATTTCTTATACTCTGATAAAAATAAAAAAGTCACTGGCAAGTTTAAAGACGAATTAGATGGTCATATTATGTATGAATATTGTGGTTTAAGACCAAAGTTATATTCTTATATTCCTCTAAAATGGTTATATGAAGAAGACAAGCAAGCTTTAGAGGTCAAAAAAGCTAAAGGAGCTGATGGTGCTACAGTTAAACATCTCCTCAGACATCAACATTATTTAAACTGTCTTGCAACTGGGCAAGATTATTATGAGAATGTGACAAGAATTAAATCTACAAATCATCATCTTCAAACCTTAACTATGAATAAGAAAGTACTATCGTTTGACGATGACAAGAGGTTTATTCTGGAAGATGGCATCAATACTCTTGCGCTTGGTCATTATAAAATTGATCAAACATAAATCTATATTTGCCATTATTCTTTGACCTTTCTTTGTCTATTACAAAAAAGCCATATTTAGTTTTATCCCAACATTGATGACAGAGATTTCTAAATTGGTTAAATGAAAAGTCATTACCAACATGATTGTTATATACATGTTTTAAATTTAAATCATCTTGTTTAAATAATATTAGGAAATTTACATTATCACGTAAATGTTTATGTACTTTGCTGTAAGATTGACACAAGTAAAAACAGTTAATATTTTTATGTCGACCCATTGAAAAAAATTGTGTAATATTTTGACTATTTATGTCATCAAATACAACAACTGACTGTGATTTTACATCATTTGGTGTGATTTCACAGTCAGTAAACGTGTGTAATTTCACTTCATCACACAAACTAAATATTTCAATTATTTTTTTATATTTTTCTTGTTCTAAAGATTTAGATATTAAATATAAGTTTGTAAATTTTAATCCTTCCTTTTTCACAATTAAATTGTAAATTACAACCGTCTTCCCACTTCCACTTGGACCACAAATAACACATCGAATATTGGTAGGAAATAGACCCAACTTCTTTGGTATATTTTCCTTAGTATGTACTATTTTAAATTTATGTTTTTGTTGAATAAAAGACATTTTTTATATAATAAAAATGGTGAAAAATAATAAGAAAACATGTAAAAAGGGCAAAGGTTTATTCTTAAAGCCTTACAGGGGTCGAGGGTTATTGAATACTCTTATAAATAATCTTCCATTTCCACTTCACATACCATCATATCGGTACTGTGGACCTGGAACGAATATACGTCAAAATTTAGCCAAAAATGTACCTCCAAAAAATAAGCTAGACTCTTATTGTAAAGAGCATGACATATTCTACATGAATAATCCCGATACCGCTGCTCGGAACAAAGCAGACATGAGATTAGCAGACTTAGCTTGGACTAGAGTAACGGCAAATGACGCAAATCTTGCTGAAAGAGCTGCAGCTTATGCGGTGACAAATTTGATGAAGGCAAAAGCAAAAATGGGAATGGGATTAAAATTTAATAAAAAAGATGGACAACTACCAGCTGTTAGAGGCCGCAAAAGACGTGCCTCACTTCCGGGGGGTGTACCTAAAAAACGAGCTAAAAAATCTAACACCAAAAGTAAAAGAGTGCGGAATAGTTAATTTAGACAGTTCATCTGGCACACATTGGACAGCATATCGTAAAAATAAAGATATTGTAATTTATTTTGACCCATTTGGAATCCAACCTCCAAAAGAAGTAATTAAATATTTTGAGGGACATAAAATATTCTATACAACCGATCAAATACAAGATTTAAATAGTTCTATTTGTGGAATTTTATGTTTATCATTCATAAAAAATTTTTGTTTATAAAAATGGATTCATTTACTATAACATTTTCGGGTACAGAGCCAGAGCTAAAGTCAGTGTTCTTTCCTCCCATAGAATTAAATGATGATTATGTAATTGGATTAGTAGATTTTCAAAGTTATAATTCTATATTTAATGTAAAAAAACCACTTAATACTTTAACATATTACAAAGTAGAGAAAAAAACATTACCAAAGGGAGAGATCTTAGTTGATGATTTAAACCAGTTATTAGATGGTAAACTTAAAGTTATAATACATAAGAATGGAGAAGCATTAATTAATACTAAAGTCAAACTTTTATTCAAAGGGCTTATTCCAAAATTAAATCAACTTAAAGGCAACAAATTAACCATTGAAGAAGGTGATGATGTTTTCTATTATGACCACAAAGCTCCAGTTACAATAGAAATTTCTGAAGGAACATATGAGGTGGTTGAGCTTGCAAAGGAAATTCAAAAGCAAATCCCAGACTTTTTCCTTACAGCTAATAATAAAACTATGAAAGCGACATTACTTTCTAGCCACGTGTTTGATTTTACAAAACCATGTTTAGGGTCTGTTTTATTGGGATTTAAAGGTGTTTCTACTCCTGGTGTTCAGTTTGAATCTACAAATAAAATAAACATTAATAATGTAAATGTGATTAGAGTAAAATGTAATATTGCAAACGGGTCCTATTTAAACGGAAACAAATCACACACCATACATAGCTTTTATCCAGAAGCTCCTCCTGGCTACAAAATTATTGAAGTTCCAAGAAATATTATATATTTTCCTGTAAATAAGAGAAGTTTAGATGTTGTCAGTATTACATTTGCCGATCAGCATGACAAGGCAATTGACTTTAATGGAGAAGAAACTACAATTACTTGTCATATAAAAAAGATATGAGAATTTATAAGAATTTATCTATAAGTGTACAAAATGCTAGGTTCCTACGATCAATAGGACTAAAGTTAAAATTTTCTATTAATAAAAATGGAAGATTTTCTAGACGTTACAGGGAAATCCCAATTCGACGATAGTGTGGTTAAAATTACAAATCACTCCTATGTTCCCCACAACACTTTGGCAATAAATAATTCCGATGAAATTCGAATATGTATTAATAATCAAGATTTGCTAACTCTCCCGTGTAGGAGTTATCTGTATATTAAGGGAGAAATTGAAAATCATGATAAAGGTCATTTTATAAATAATGCATTTGCATTCTTATTTGATGAAATTAGATATGAAGTCGCAGGTAAAGAAATAGACATTGTAAGAAACCCAGGAATTTCTAGTCTTATGAAAATATTGAGCTCTTACAATAAAACTACTAAATTGTCAAATGTGGCATTTGATTCTGACACGAATTTAAAAGAGTTCCATAAAAGTGGCAAGTTTAGTACTTGTTTGCCATTAGAACTGTTAATGGGTGTATTTGAGGATTTTAATAAGGTATTAGTAAATGTCAAACAAGAATTGGTGTTAAAAAGATCCAAAAATGATTTGAATTGTATATTAACAACCACTAGTGCTCCAGCCAGTGGTACTGCTGATATGATTCCTAAAATTACACTTAACTCAATTCAATGGGTGATGCCACATGTAATACCATCAGATGGGGAGAAGTTACAATTACAAAAGATGTTACTGCAAAATAAAAATTTGCAAATTGCATTTAGAAGCTTAGAGTTGCATGAACTTCCATCATATCCCAATACTACAAGACATACATGGTCAGTAAAGACATCTTCAAGTTTGGAGAAGCCTAGGTATATTATATTTGGTTTCCAAACAGCTAGGGATAATAGTGCACGAAAAAGAACTGATGAATTTGATCACTGTAAGTTAAAAAATCTCAAAGTATTTCTAAACTCTGAATATTATCCTTATAGTGATTTAAATCTCGACTTTGAAAATGGAGATGTCTCTAAAGCTTATGAGATGTTTATGAGGTTTAGAGAGACTTACTATAATACTATCCCAGATCCTATGATTAGTAGGGCTGAGTTTATGAAGAAATATCCACTAATTGTAATAGACTGTTCTAGACAGAACGAAACAGTGAAGGAAGGAATTGTTGATATTAAATTAGAGATTGAAACTGCAGAAAATGTGCCAGCAAATACATCTGCATATTGTTTGATAATACATGATAAAGTGTTTGAGTACAATCCTTTGTCAAATGAGATAAATAAAATGTAAATAAAAGATGAAAAACATTCAACAAGAATTGGTTGACTCTGCAAATCAAATACGAGAGAAATATAGAGCTTTAAAACGTGGCAAGTTTCTAGAGGCTGAAGAGAGGTTCCAAACATTCCAACCTTTAATAGAGCCATTACAAGAATTAAAAAAAATCGCCAAAACAGAGAGGCCTCGAATGGAGATTCTCCCAATGACTCCATCTAGAATACCAATAATACCAAGATTACAACCATTACAACAATCTACTCCACAGAAATTAGATTTTGGTCTTTTAGCATCAGACTATTTAGGAAATTACCTCAGTAAAAGTAGTATGACAGACACTACATATGGTATTAGACGAGAAGCAAATAAATTTTTTATTGGAAATAAGGAAGTTGATATTGCCAATGATGATGTTACAATTGCAAATAAAACCTACAAGGGGACAAAAGGTTTGTGGCAATTGTTAACTTTAAAAGAACCTGAGGATTATACTCCGGCTGATTTGCAAAATTATAAAGAAATTTTGGAAGCTACAAATGGACATTTAAAGAGTTACAAAGATGGTGCACCAATTTCAAGTAATAGACATACTAAATATCTTAATATAATTAAACCTCTTTTTAAATCTGTTGGTGAAGGTTTGAGACAAGTGACTGGTAAGAAAATAGACTATATTTATTGGGATGATCCTAATGAGCTTGTAGATAGGTTAAGACTTCTTTGGCTAAGTCGCCAAGCCGGTAACTCAGGAGTGGATAATGAAATAGATTCCATTATTGAGGAATTGAGAGAAAGTGGAATTATTTATTAAATAAAAATATGTTTATAGATAAATTTTATCGTTTATATAATCCTTATAATAAGCCTGCAGAACCCAGGGCTAGTAGTGAACCTACTTTAAATTTACAAGACGATAGTTGGAATGGTTTAAACCGTAAACTTGGTAATGTTAAAGATGGGGAGTTTGTAGATGATGTATCAACTTTGGGACAGACATTAACTAGAAAAGGTGATGTCTTCTTACAAGGTAAAACTAAATATGAGTTTTTAGAATCCAAGAATAAAAATTGGAATGCTAAAAAACGGAAAATTACTAATGTGGAAAAGGGTGAAAGTTTAGATGATGTGCCCACTTTACAACAGACTTTAATACGAACAGCTGGTGGTACATTTGTACAAGACAATAATAATTATGAATTTTTAGAATCAGAGAATGGTATTTGGAATGCTAAGAAACGGAAAATTACTAATGTGGAAAAGGGTGAAAGTTTAGATGATGTGCCCACTTTACAACAGACTTTAATACGAAAAGAAGATGGTAAATTTGTACAAGACAATAATAATTATGAATTTTTAGAATCAGAGAATGGTGTTTGGAATGCGAAGAAACAGAAAATTAGTAATTTGATGGAAGGTACAGATAGTAAAGATGCTGTGAATGTTTCACAAGTTCCAAAAATGGAAGCAGGCTATTGGAGTTTTAATAGTAAAAGGTTAGTACGTGTTAAACCTGCCATTGATGACACTGACTGTGTTATAAAAGAACAGACTATAACTTTTGATAAAAAAGAAAAATGTTGGGATGCCAAAAAACAATTCATAAGAAATCTACCAGAGGGGGAACATTTGGATGATATTTGTCTAATGTCACAATCTATGCATTATGATGGATCAAAATTTGTATATGGAGAAAAAAAATTTAATTTGATGGAATATAATCCTGATTTATTAGTTGCTGACCCCACATCTTTGAGTGGATTTAAGTATATAGATAATAGACCATATATACCAGAAAACTATGTATTTAAAAGAATGGAAGATAATCTATTGATTGGGGCTAATGGTGATGTATTTAGAGTTACAGGAAAGGATGATGTTATAAAAAATGAATGAAATTGCATACGAACTTCATAAACCTGCAAGAAAGAATTTCATTAGAAGGTCTTTCAAAGTATTAGGTATAAATGAAACCGTACAAATAGATTTAATTGATATGCAAAACTATGCTAGAGAAAATTCTGGCAATAAATATATTTTAACTTTAATAGATACATTTTCTAAAAAAGCTTATGCTGCTCCACTAAAGAATAAGACAGGGTTAGTGGTTACAGAAGCCATTAAAACCATTCTACCAAAGGGGGTTAAAAACATTCAATCTGACAATGGAAAAGAATTTTTTAATCAATATTTTAGCAAACTAATGAAAAAATTAAATATTAATCACTATCACACATTTTCTACAACTAAGGCTGCAATTGTGGAGAGGTTTCAGAGAACTTTAAAGAATTGGTTATATAGGAAATTTAGTGCTCAGGGGAGTTATAAATGGTTGGATTTACTTCCAAAGTTAATTCGAAAATATAATAATAAAGTGCATAGATCTATAGGAATGAAGCCTAACCAAGTAAATGTTAAGAATAGTAAATATGTACATGAGAGGTTGACTTCTAAAGTAGAGCAAGTTAAAAAGCCAAGATATAAGGTAGGTGATAGCGTAAGGATTTCCAAGTATAAACATGTTTTTAGTAAAGGTTATACTCCAAATTGGACAGGGGAACTATTTACAATAGCAGAAGTTAAGAATACAAAGCCTGTGACTTATATCTTGAAAGATGAAAATGGCAATATAATCAGGGGAGGCTTCTATACAGAGGAGTTGTTAAAGACCAAGTATAAGGACATGTATTTGGTAGAGAAGATAATTAGGAAAAAAGGTGATTCGTTGTATGTCAAATGGCTTGGGTTCCCAAGTAGCCAGAACTCATGGATTTCCACTAAGGATGTCCAAGGGAGCACGTCATAAGCCAAACGCACAAACCTCACATGATTTTGAAAATATACATGGGAATGGATGTGGATTTGAAATTTTAATAGAGTTTGAACATTTATATAGGCTTGTATTGGACGAGATCCAGGTCTTTTAAAAAAGTGGCCAAAAAATGAGCCATATTCCAGACGTAATTTTTAGTATTAACAAAAGTAGAAAATTTATATAGGGGTGTATAGGTCGAGAGCTGGGTCTTTGAAAAAAGTGGCCAAAAAAAGCTCTTCCATTTTTTTCTCATTTTTCCCCTATAAAAAGTGCCCTAAAAGTGCCTCTAAAACGCCGAAAGTGGGGTCATATTGTCCTATTATATCTACTTATTTTGATTTAGAATTAAAAAATACTATGAGTTAAAGTTAATAACATGAGAAAAATATTAAATTGCGTTCAGAGCTTGTATAAACAGTTTGATATAAACATAATGGAAGGACAACTCACAACAAATACAATAATGTGCAAAACACCGCTTTCACATTTATTCATAAATGACAAACTAAATATTATAGATTTTTGTTAAATGAATTTGGCCATAAAAATACGTTTTTAATGTAACAAGGTAGTTATGTTTGTAATATGGATTAATGCAAGACTTATAAATAAATCTTGATAGTCGGAAGGTGTTAAGCCATATTTATTTGATTTATTTTTTATTTGTGAGTAGAATTACGTTACATCATTCTATAAAGTAGTAATAATGTGCAATATGGTTTTACAAATTGTTTACGTAAATGTAAATAAAATAGCTACATTAGATCAAAAATACTCCCTTAGTCCTACGGAGTTTCTAACTAGAAACGCTTGATTTCGTTCATAGTTTTTCCATTTACACATTTATTTAATTTTAAAATGTTAAAGAGTGAATAGGCCTAAAACAAGGTTTCAGTAAACTATTACTGGTCACCTGGTATAACTGCCAGACAAAAAGTGAGAACTAAAATGATCAATAAACAAAAAGTATAGACACAAACATCACGTATAACAATAATTAAATAAATATTTATAGTAATTAAGATAGAAAATTAAAATTAATTAAAATAGATTCAGTTTGGTACTCGATGTTGAATACCTCAAGCAAGTAAATAAACATTGAATATTTCCAGACAGGTTGTGGTATCTTTATTTTATCTCCTGGCACTTAAAGACCCCTCATACCAAAGGTTCCCTACAGGGGGTGGCGTTATTGCTGATTCCCCCACCAGGTTATAAAGCTGTAAATGGTTGGTTCCTTTCCTACAAGCATCTTCCTCCCTTCAGATTGGATTTATTCAAATGCTTGAAAAGTATCATAAAAGGGAAAGAAGTCAGAAGTATTTGTCACACGACGGTGATTTTTTTGATTTCTTAGAGCTTGAAGGTATGAAATTATGTAATAATACCCATATTATATGTTTTAATAATGCCCACACATGATATTCACTGTGTTTACATTTGGATTTAATTCCTATTATCTTATTTTACTCTGACATGAATATTTTCTTATATATATATATATCTTATATTCCTATATATATCTGAGGGGATAGGTCTGAGGGGATTGGTTGAAATTAGGACTATTAAACAAATTACATATTATTTTAAATTATATAGTGACAGGAAACGTACGTATGAGTTGGTACATTATAAATCTCACTCAACTTGTTTTGTTTTATTACAACTTCTAGCATGTTTATCCTAAAGGCACTATTGAATGAAAAACTAATGATTTTCACTCAATGCTCTTAAGAAAACATAAATGAACTATTTTTGTTTCTTGAAACATCTTAATCTACTTTGTAAATTCAGTTGAATGTAATTGGGCTGTTAAACTAAATCAATGTTATTCATTTTTAACATAATGCAACACAGATTGGAACCTCAAACCTCAAATAATAAAATCAATTGATTAGATCAATTCACACTCAACACTCATGTGAATAATGAATGCATTATGTTTAGTTTACGAAGTGGTTTTATATTTACAAAGAATAGAATCGAACTATAAATGTATAAAATACCATCGCCGCAGCAAACCTGCAGACCAAGCGAATTTGCATTTACCTGACTGAATTTATACTAAAATATTTACTGAAAATTGCCAGATTTATTTCCTATTTCCTATTAACATTAATTTTAGTGGGTCTTGTTTTTTGAGATTTGTCTTTTATTGCAATGCCGATAGCTAAGTATTAAATAAACAATATTTCCAAATTTTGTTTAAATATATCTATAAACAAGCACACTACAACAGTTTATTTATTATCCGTAAGAATAACATGGGAATTTTAAATTTACAATTTTTAAAATTATCTCCGTAACCATTAGGCATACAACAACGCTTCAAGATACAAAATTATTTTTTTTATGGAGTTATGCAGCCTCGGGCAACAAGCCTCTGAACCTATATAAACCTTCTTAGTCTCCCTAAGGCTCGCTGGGAAACAAAGGTGACATGATCGGAGAAATTCAGGTGACTGTCAATCACGACGCCAAGAGTCTTTGCCTTCTCACACACTACCAGACAGACACTCCAGCATCTCTCAAGGTCTGCACTTGGTCCAGAGGCGCTGTATGCCAGACAGTGCACTTATCAGGGTTCAGTTTGAGACAATTGACAAATGACCACTTGGAGATGCTCTCCATCCAGCAGAATACCCGTCCTTCGTAAGGGGTTGGCAAATGAGTATAAAATGCTTATTGTAGTTATACTCTTTGCGTTTGCAATGTGAGAAGACACGGTTTGAGAAAATTTGCTCCATCAAACTTACGGCATGCTATAGTATTACACATCTACCATAGCCATAATGTTCTACCATTTCACCTACACAATAGAGAAACATAGATTATTAAAATATCACAAATTATTCATGAAATTAAAAACATAGAACATAACTGTAAACAATCCTACTTTAACTGTTCTCATTGCGTATCACAGTTTTTTGTCGCTGCTTAGTTCAAATAAATTAGCTGTTTTCATAAATAATGAGAAAAATAATAGTGCTGCACCCTGTTGGTAAATCTTATAAATGTTTAATGCTTTTGCATATCATAGAACCAGCTGGCTAAATTCTTTAATTCCCTTTAAATATGAATACTCATAAGGTTAACATGGGGAACTACAGAGCCACTGGGGTGGAGCCCAAAAGGATTTTCGAGATAAGAATATGTCTATATGTTAATCGGGAATGTGAGCTATCATCACCCCACATTTCAGCCCAATCTGACCAGTATTTTTCACGTTTACTTGTCACAAACATACATACATACATCCAAACTTTCTCATTTATAATATTAGTAGGATATATACATGTGAATTTGAACGGATGGTGTTTTACGCCTCTGGGGACATCAAAACGAAAAAGAAAACCGGTCCCGGGTCCAGGTCTTACCATGAGTACTACGGTAATAACTTATTCTCTATATGGGAAATTCGTTAAAACACCATTTTTATACTGTTCAAGCGAATACCTTAGCCTTATAATCACCCCTTGTATAACGTGTAGAACTCACATCATCGCTGGGTATTTGAACCCGTACAATTCATTGTTTCACCAAACAATACTGCAATCCATGGGTTAATTAATTCCTCCTGGCATTTCTATTGAATCTTGAAACCAAATTACACCTGTTTGTGTATTCTTTGGTATTTCATGACGTGCTTGAAATATATTTAACATAGTGATTTAGCAATTAATATACGATTATCTTGAGATATTTTTTATTTTGAAAATCCTTAGTATAAATCCCAAAGTACCCATGAACTTTTGTGAAAAATACAAGTCACACCCCAGTAAACCATGTACTTCAAATGTTTGTCATGATGAGAAACCTTGCGCAAAACTATCCATATTTCATAAATTGCCCTTCCTCTCTAAAGGGAACTTTCCATATACCTAATGTTAAAAATACCTCAGCTGTACTTATTTGTTTGTTATTCTTTTAATTTATTACCTTATTAAAATCAGGTGTGATTATTTATTGTATTCGTTTTCGGTTTTGTTCATTTCAGCTTAACTTCCAATTAATAGTTTTAATAATACTTACGAAGTCAAACGGGGTGAAGCCCGTGGGTAACAACTAGTATTAGTACATTTTTCAACATTTTAATTTTGTAAAACGGCCTACAATATTTTGAATGCAATAGTTTGGATTTTTATGTTCTGTACATTCAGACGTTAACTGATTTAGAGGGTACACACAATTAGGAAAAAGTCATACTGAATGATTGCCACCCGTTTATATAGTTTGTTTATTATTTTAGTTAGCCAGCAATATCTACTTAAACAATAGTATTTCCTGTAGTTAATAATTTAGAATTATTCTTTATTCCACTATATACAGTAGGTGTATTATAATTCCTAAAAATATATCACACTTTGTAGTGCCCTCTATACTCTGTAATGAATAGGTTTTAAAATAATTACAAAATAATATTTAAAGCTTTAGCCGATGCTTTCATTACACTTCTAATTAATCTTCCATTAGAAATGCATCGTAACCAGAAATGCTCCGTTAAGCCCAACGTTTCTCAATATCTCTCTCGTTAATTTAAAAGTGAAATTACTGCGGTTAATCGACGCCTTCGGTGTTGTAAAACCAACAAATACTGGACAAGGAACACGCGTATGGAACTTTCGCTAGTTCCGGCGTTCCAGTCTGGTAAGCTGAGGATGCACGGCCTTCTGGAAAAGGCAACGGAGCCTGGCGCAGCTGTCGACGTAATACAGGAGGCAGTGTGTGAAAACAATGCGAGGAGGTTATGCAACTGGGTTGTTGCAGTATTTTGAAGTGTTTCCTAAATTAAACATTTTTACCAAATAAAGAAATACGTGTTTTTGGCTAATGGAACTAAACTCGAATATGTCTTTGGACGCTGTGACTCAGTACAGGTTACGCTGACGTAATAGAAATGTAAAAATAAAATTTTAAAGTTTAGTTGGCAATAGTACTTTCTTCTGGTGAGTTCAATTACATACATTTGAATGTAACAAAAATAACCGAATGGCTACCTCTAATTTAGGATCATGGTTCATATTGTTAATGCAGGCTTTCTTCCTTGGTTATAAAACAACAACACTAGAAGCTTGAAGCACTAGAACGTCTGTTTCGTTATAAATATAAACATCGGACTTTAAGTTGAGCTATAAGTACCCTATAACCCCTATTTCAACAATAGTGTGTTCCTTCTGGTAATATAGTAGGGCACTTCTGATTATCAGCATATCTAGCAGATAAAACCAACATATATAGTTAAACTATTATTTGCACTTAATTTAAGTAAACCTTTAGAAACTATACACACCTATGAAACGATAGGGAAAATCCAAAATTTTACAAAAGTACAAATTTATTATTACAAAAATATGCCTACAATTTATTGTGAAGTGTCTTTTTTGGTGTCCCGTTTAAAATGACTGCTCTCCTCGTGCTCATATCCACCAAGGTCTTCACCATAGTGCTCCTTGGGCTCCTCATGGTGTTCTTCGTGGTGTTCCTCATGGTGTACTGGCACATGGATAGGCACTTTGACTGGGTAAGGCACTGGCTTCTCTACGGTGTAAGGCACCTTCTTCTCTACGTAGACGGGGTATGGTTTAGGCACATGGACGGGGTAAGGCTTCTCATAAGGGACCTGTACAGGGTAAGGTACCTTCTTCTCGACGGTGTAAGGCACGTGCTTGTACACAGGGTAGTGTACGGGGTAAGGCTTGTCTACGGGAACTTTGACTGTGTACGGGACATGTTTTTCTACAGCGTATGGGACTTTTTTCTCGACATAGACGTTGTAGGGCTTGGGCACATGGACGGGGTATGGTTTGTCGACGGGAACCTTAACTGTGTATGGTACCTGTACAAACAAATATCGTTAAAGAAATACATTTAATAATAATGTTTAATACATTTTGCCATAATGTTTTAACTCTCTACATATGGAAGTTACAGCTCGAATTTCAATATAAAATTATAATAATCGCAGTGCGAATATTGTACTCGAATTATGCAATGAGTTTCTCTTTAAAGTACATGTAACTATCACTCAAATCATTACAAAATTTAATATACATTTTCATAATATAGTTGTGTGTAAATCAAATTTTAACATACCATATACTTTGTTGAAAATATAAAGTTTATTGATGTATCACGAAAATTCACACTTGAATCACGAGAATTACGTAAGGCTTACATCACATTCAATGATTGTTGTAAAGTAAAGGTAAAAAGGTAAGAACCTTTTCCTACCACAGTCATACATTTGAGGATTAGGCTGGTAAATTATTTTGGCTTTAAAGAGCATTTTTCCATAATCCTTTAATTAAAAAATTTCAATTATATTTTCAAACAAACGGGTTTCTTTGAATGAAGACTCATTTCAGTGTGTACTGCTTTCTAAATTATGAACATCATAGTGATCATTTTTTTAAAAATTAAATTAAATACAAACTTTGAAAACTTGTTTTAAAATAATATTCGTGCTATCAAAAGGCCGTCAATTTGTTTCGGCACTATCCAATTAATAGTATTAACCTGAATGGTTTCAGATCCTTAGTTTAATGAAATTTACTGGTTTTTTATTATTTGTATTTTATTGTAATTTTTTCAAACGATAGGCCACAGAGAAAATGAAATGATCTGTCAAATACCTTTTTGTACACAGTGTACGGTTGGGGGACGTATTCTTTGACTGTGTAGGGTATCTTCTTCTCTACGTACACTGGGTATGGCTTGGGCACATGAACTGGGTAGGGTTTGTCGACATGCACCTTAACTGGGTAGGGCACCTGAAACAGGCAGATTATTTAGTAGAACTCAGATAAATTTTTGCAAAATAACACAAATTGTTGTTGCAAAAACACCATTGCAAATACTACTTTATAGCTTATAAATAACGTATACTGAATGATTTTACCATAGATAAGATGTACCACATAGATCTCTATCCTTATGGACTGGTAGACATTTCTTATGTATGTATGTCGGGCAACCCTAGAGTGTGTATGAGTATTTTCTTATGTATTTTACACTCCTTAAACTCTCTTTAACGTCCTAATTGTTTGATATATTTGTAAAATATTGCTCTTCTACTAATACAATGCCAAAGAGTATTCCAATATTAAAGATTTACTCTAATATTAGATACAACCATGTTCATATCAATGCCTTCAAGGCTCTTTGGACCTAGATGCTTTAGATGTTAACATGCTTCTAATAACAATACAAATTTACGAAACAATAATATATTTGATTTCTTACTAAGGCTAGGATTATTGCAACAGTAAAATTTGTTATGCCCAGTTTCACTAATTTTATACCTATTTTAATTGCAAGAAAATGCAGCTTGAATATGTCCGCAACAAGGGAGAATCCTTTTCATCAAAATAAAGGACAACGTAAAGAAAACGGTATTAAATAAAGTAAACATGTTTAACATTTACAGTTTGGATTACAGTACCTCCTGTCATAATTTTATATCATAAAAAATGGGCATTGGTACACATATTGTGGTTATATGAGTAATAACAGATAATTTTGTAGATACTTAAAAATTCATATAAAATTGAAATTATTTAAATTCATATAAATGGATTGATGACTACTTGTTAATAGCATGATATTTTCAGAAGTCTCGTTAAACTAAACTAAACAATAATACCGAAGAACCGTATGTTCAAACAGGGTTTCCCAAAAAACGTAATAACTTTGTTGCAGTGTAAATATATTAATAACAGGCTTAGAAATATTTTATTAAATGTGAAGTAACTCACATATTCTTAAGTTTTTCTGGATATAAGTTCAATTAAAAATTTCAACATGGCTTCCATTGTTATCAAGACAGTTAATACGGTTATCTAACTCTGACCACACATGTCGCATTTCATCAGTGATGTTGCTGAAGGCTGCATTGATTTTAAATCGCAATTCTCCAACATTGGAGACTTTCGACTATTAAACTTGGTCTCTGACAAAACCCCCAGACGGAAAAATCACATTGTGTTAGATTTTGTTTTAATGTGACATTCAACACACTGAGCTTTCTCTTGCACGTTCATGACGTCTGCATTAAGGTTATGTTTTGAAGTTTAAAGCTTTGAGCGACAACAATGGATCAGCTGATACATGCAAATCATGTTAAATAAAGCTTTATAAGTTCCTCTATCATATGGCGGTTTAAAAAATGATCTATGGATCCCTAAATAAATTGTATTAAGCTTTAAAGTTGTTCAGTTTTTTTGGGACACCCTGACCTTTGTGAGGATAGGATACATAGTAGTTTAATAAATGTACATTCATAATTTATCGTTATAAATCTTTGGAATTTATTGTTGTAAAAAAACCAATTTTATCGTTAAATCGGTTTAACTTAAGTATGGGTATAGCCTCAAGTTCATTAAGTCAAATAATCATAGGATTAAGCCATATTCTGACTGTATTTGTTTCCATTACTTAAAGGGATTTGTAAGATATCTGAAATACCGTAAGTTAATTTTTAACTTCATAAACATTTATCGGAACATTTTTGATGGGCTCTATCAATTAACGAAGTTGTACTGTGCAAGTATTCTTACCTAGAGTGGTAGCTAACTCTAAGAAACTTGAATTATAAGATCTCAAAATATAGCTTGGAACAAAAATATTGACGTTTTTGTGAAAAATGTTAATTATAATACTAACCGCACTTTGTAAGAAATATAAAAAAAAATTTGAAGTATTGTCCACCACATAATTACTTATTTATGATTGAGAGACCATTCTTTAACGAAGTAGGTAAACTATTAACTCTGAATCTAAATTTTACACATCAAGCAAATCATTTAGTTTTAAGCTTTTTAACATAATTTGGTCAAGACAAAGGTTTTTTAAAATCTTTAAATTTTCTAATACATTTTATTGGACATTTATTTTATCCAGAACTTAACTAAAATCGCTGAAATTGCATAAAATGATTAAGTGTCTTGACTTTAATCGTTTTATTATATTTTACAACCATTTAATTTCGCAATATATTTTGTTTTTAATTTATTTGATCCAATACTTTTTTGAACCACGATGACTAAATTTTATAATATAAATAAATCACTGTAACCCGTTTGAAAATTAAATCCCTCACCTTCTTATACACAGTGACTGGGTAGGGTACGGGAACCTTCTTGGTGACCTCCACCGTCTTGACGTGATGATGATGATCTTCGTACGCCACATGGGGCTCCTCGTGGTGCCATCCTTCCCCCAGGACACCCTGCAGGACCACCAGGACTCCCAGGACACTCTGGATACTCACTCTCGGAACCATGGTGCGATACTGACCAGACGCTCCTTGGGCCCGCTAGATGTACCCTCCACAGCGGAACCATGCGTGCAATGATGTAACTGAGATATGTGTAATTCATTAGTTGGATAAGAGGAAATGAGACCACGCTTGACGAGCAATTAAGGTTTATGGGGAAATTATAGTTACGTGTGGATTCGGTTCGTAAGGTTTATTGGTTTTAAAAAAGTATCAATAACGTTTTGTTGGCTTTGTGCGTGTTTGTTTTTGTTATAGAAAATAATGCATTTTATAACACAACTAGATATTCACACCTGCACTTTAGTTACCATAAAGGTCTGATTAGATTCCATTTATATGAAAAAATTTAAAAAGATGGTGCATGGTAATGGTTAAGATATCTTATAGAGTAAATAAGTTAATGTGATAATGTACATGAAAATGTAGTTAAAGACATAAACATATGTCTTACTAGCTGAGTACCCGTCCTTCATACGGGGTTGGAATACAATGCTTATTGTAGTTAAAAACTCGTGCTTTGCATTTGCAATGAGAGAGGACACGTTTTGAGAAATTTGGTTTACTATAATCTACATTATACTATAGTATATAGAACATCTACCATAGCCATATTGTTCTACCACTTCACCTAAACAATAGAAAAAAGTTAAGTTCTCACACTCAGGTTTTTGTTGCTGCTTGGTTCAAATTAGCTGTTATAAATGTATAAAGAGCTAATCGATGTAAGAATATGTCTATATGTTAATCGGGAATGTGAGCTATCATTATACCAAATTTCAACACAATCCTACCAGTAGTTATTGCGTGAACTTCAAACAAACAAACAAATAAGCAAACAAACACACACACTTTCACATTTATAATATTAGTATGATTTCGTTATGATCGTTACAAAAAAATGTGTCCACTAAAGACTATACGGTATATTTTTTGGGAGTTTACTTCATCCACAAATGCATTTTAATTTGGATTAAAGTATGGTAGACATCGTTACTTATTTTTGTTTTCAGTTGAACAATAATGTATTTGTGTTTGATATACAGTTAAGGCATTATGAACTTTGTGTGAGCTATTTACTTAGCATTAGTAAGTTTTAATTGATTAAACCAATATAAGTTATATCCCTGATATGTTATGTAAGCAGCAAATATTTAAGTTCACAAATGAATCACAAACTTAAGATCGTTGTAACGCGATGTGTAGTTTCTTTACAAACAAGTCATAACTGTACAGCCTGGATAATAAAATCTCTATATTTAATAGGCAAACATAATCTTTTTATAATTGTTTTGATGCTGTCACCCATCCGATCACCATATGTGTCGTTGGATAGGTCGTAGCTCGATTTGCCATTAAATATAACCTTTTTTGAAATTCCAATAGGGCTCTGCCCCAGTGGCCTTCAAAGCTTCCATGTTATCCTTATGTAGAACATGTTTGTTTATAAACAGATGAATACTTTGAAATGCACACTAATTTGAAACAGCTGATTATATTTAAACTAATACTAATAAAACAGCTGCAAAACTAACCTTGCGAAAACGATTTGTATATCTAAAAACTATTGTTACTGCTGTATGGAAGTCTTTCCTAAATTTCGTAACCCTTTTTGGACGTTGGCATCTTTTAATTTACAAAGATTGCCATATTAAAGGGAAGTGAAATGTAACACAAACAAACAGTTGAGTGAATGAAAACAACATTAGCCTAACACTGCGGTGTGTTGTTGCAGCCTGAAGGAACGCTTTGGGTTGGAGGGAGGGGCTCTTACAAAACTGTATAGTCAAGAACCTTTACAATATTGAAAGAAAACTTATTGAATGACTCAGTTGTAAGTAAATTGAAAGAAAATAGACAGGAAACAAGGGTGTCACATGCATCGTAAAACAACAATCATTGTTTTGTGAAGGGTAAAAATTAAATTGTCCACGCTTTGTAGGCTTCGTAAAATTTTAAAATTTATAGCAAAATTCGATTAGCATATGGACATCGGGATGAGTTTGCTACTATTTCGAGCACACAATCTGTTCCTTAAAGACAGAGTTTTGACTAGATTGTTTGGATCCGACTTTAAAATGTATGTTCATTTTTGCATACATGGAAGAATATAGTAAAGCAAAATAAACTTTTCAAGGCACATAATAATATACATATTGTAAAATTACCAGGAAAACATAATACATCCAAAAAATTTCAAGTGGTTGGTCGTTTTCAAAAGATAAAGTTATTTCAAAATGCATTGAAGCCTCGACATTTTTTCACTAAAATCAATAAATATTTGAGCTTGCATATGAAAATTAGTATGCCAATATTGGGAATAGACAACAAATGTAAGCATGATAATCTGTATTTTGCTGATATCGTACAAGGAATGTATTGCTTATGATTTGGTAAGGCAGAATGGAATTTATAAAATACTTAAGGATTAGTTACGTAAATTGAAGAGAATTTTCAAAGCACAATACATTACGAACACAGAATCGAAAAAAACTTATGTGTCTTTCGGAATAAATAGCAATTAAAAAAACACTAGTGGGCAAACGATAAACCAATCAATTGTTTTATTAATTCTTATGAAGTCAAACGGGGTGAAGCGCGTGGGTAACAGCTAGTTTGAATACACGAAAAGTACTTTAATTTTTTCAGTCACCAAGAAGGACGAACGCTCATGGAGGAACTGGCGAAATACGTCGCAGTTATGAAAGTGTCATATTGTCGACTAACGACACGGAGTAGGGAGGGCTGATAGGAGGGGAGTGACATCTGTCAATCCTCCCAGACGCCGTGCCGTAGGAAATAAGACAAGCGAAAAATAAACACGTCATTACAGCACCCATCGTATTGGTTGAAAACCTGACAAGGTTTCGTAATCAATTGTTTATTATTTTAAATATATTCCCACTGAAAAGGTTCCTATTAGGACATTATTGCGTTTACCATTATCATAAAAGAAATAAGTATTACCATAGATTTGTGCTTTAACTGAATTTTTGAATGGTAATTGAGAGATTAATTCAATAAGGTATACGCTGTCTGTTTTACTTTAAATCACATTGACAAAAGTTTCGTCAAATTAAATTCGTTTTATGGCTTTAGATTAAAAACCCTCTGTCGTCCTTGTGTCGTCCTTGCAGATAATCTAAGGACGATTCTTTTTTGTCCTAGTCACGAGCCTGAAATTGTTTTTCACATTACTTCAGGCTAGACCTAAGGGTTGTGGCATTATCACTTGGATAAAATCCATTGGTGACTTGGCGGGGATCGAACCCGGGACCTCAGGGACTGAAGTCCCGTCCTCTAACCACTACGCCAGCTCGCTCCCTAAGGACGATACTAGGGAATATCTAAGTTTTATATAATCATTTCATTTTTTTGAACAAAATAATTTAGGCTACATAAAATTCGAACTGTTAATAAACCTGCTTACCCTTTCTCATCATAAATGTTTACCATCATTTATGTGTGTGTTCGACCCTTGATTCATTCGATTTTACGATGACATAAGATGTGTACAATACTTGCAATGTACAAGTACAATACAGCATCTTAAAATAGAAATAGATATTCTATTTTACAGCTGCATGCGTTCAGTTAAAGGTAAAACCTATTGTTGAAACATACACATAAAAAATATGTTTCAAATTCCAAATCTTCACTGTTACTAACACTGTATTTAAATAATAATTTGAAAACTTACTCTTACTTGAACAACTTTTACCAACACAGAATCCTAGCGTGGACTTATATTTAACAATTAATTACCAAATTTTAGTTAAAGCCCTCACAATGAGGTAAACCAAACTTTGATAGTTTCAGGAACAACCAGCGCTAATTAACTGCTCGTAAACTCATTCATGATTAATAGACCTCATGTTCCGCGTCAAGTTAGGTCGATGACCTCATACATTTCTGAAACAATTGCATTTCAGGGCATTTCAATTATAGTTACCTTGTTAATACCTTGTTGCTATAGCTCATAATAAGTCATTCCATCAGTTTGACTGGGTAAAAACCATCATGTAATCGACAGAAATCAGTAATTTAGATCAGCGCATTCTGTAGGTGGCTCACATCAACTAAGACAAATTTTAATAAAAACCTGGCTACAAATTTAACGTGGGGATGGAATGTATAGTTGTTGTATTAATAGTCAAAGGTAGTAGTATCTGCGTTGCCAGCCTATTTCCAAGTATACACGGCTTACATGCACAATAAAACCACGCTGTTTTGTGTTGTTTGGATGGAATTATGGTGTGTTCCAATGTATAAACAATGCGACAAAGTATAAACGGTGTGACGAAGTATAAACGGTGCGACAAAGTATAAACGGTGCGACAAAGTAAGTAAATGCAGCAATTAGCAGCTTTCTGTAGCCTACTATAACTAGTGTAAGGGAACCAACTTGTCGGGTGACTATAGGAAAAATATTTAATTTGTACAGGGGTGACGTTTCAAATAATTTATAAACATATAAATATGATTAATTTGAATTGTTCACATATAGCGCTTGAGCAATGAAAGTTATTAGGTAAACGTTAGACTTTTTTAAGTTATAAAAATAAATAATATGTTATGTTGTAGTACGATTGCCTGGCAGTGTAACAGTTCAGAGCACGGTGTAAGTTACCTTTGATGTTAGTTGTTGTGTTACTTATGTTCGTCATCTTATCAGCTGCAGACAGCCTCAAGCTTTGATCTTTGAGTTACTCAGAACTTGTTAACTCGATACAAGAGGATTAAGCAGACTTCGTGAGGCCGAACTTGGCCTAGTAACATACCAAATATAACATATTTTCTGAAGCTTTCGTGAATGTGCTACGGTGTTTGGTAACAAGGTTTATCAGTCAACTACCTTTATTGGGAGAAAATGTCTCCTAATCAAATTCCACGGTCAGGAGCTGTTCTCTACTTTATCCAGGCACCTAGGCCTTTATCTGAATGCTTAATTAAGGCACAAATTATACCGATTATACACTGTGGACCAGAGTGGTCCACTAAATATCTGCATTAATTAAGTATGCTAAGAAATCATTTAACATTTCAATGCAAGATAAGTGAACGATTGTCAATTTAACTTACACATGACTTAAATGTTCTAAGCATATTACCTAGATTGCATCAAGACTATGATACAGTTAAACAAGCCATTTACTCTTCCTCCATTAGATAAGAATAAAACATAAGCTTTAATGAAACGTATGCAAGTCACAGAAAGATGATGGAAAGACATTATCTTTACACACCTTTTGTAATGGATTTAAGTCGTTAAACAAACTAGCTTTTACCCACGGGCTTCACCCCGTTTGACTTCATAAGTATTTATAAAACTATTGATTGGTTAAGTTAAGCTAAACAGAATACATTAATGCAAACAAATAATCACACCTGATTTTAATATGGTTATAAATTGAAAGAATAGCATAAAAATAAGTGCAGCTGACGTGTTTTCAACATTAGGTACATTAAAAGTTCCCTTTAGAAAGGAACTACGACCTTAAAGGGCAATTTATGAAAAAAGTTTGTTTTGCGCAAGGTTTCTCGTCATGAGGAACTAAGTATATGGTTTATGGGGGTGTGACTTGTAGTTTTCTGAAAAGTTCATGGGTAATTTGGGATTAATATATGTATTCTATACAGGATAAAATTCCTACTTCCTAATGTTGCAGTGCATTAGAAGTTCCAAAATATCATAATACAAATTTAAATATATGTTATAAGGATAGAAAATGGCTTGAAAATGCATTTAAGTTAAGTCTTGGAACATTTATCTATCAAGAATGTTTTTTTATCACCTTAAAAATAAAAGAAGTGCTGGTACGAATACAATGCATTGTTTGGGCAAAATGCATGTTTGAAACAAACAAGAAATGGATAATGTACAAAAATTGCAGTTGCAAGTATTTTTAGGCTTCAGGTGAATTGTTTGGATCGGAATGGCGTAAACAGCAAGTGTGTCATATCTTTCAAATTGTTTACGGGTATTGTAACTATGTTGGTAGCAGAACATAGAACTGGCATAGAAACAAAGAAAAGGAGGATGAGTATCTACAAAATAACACGTCACGATGGCAAATGGCAACAATAACTCAGCAGGTGTTGAATATTTAGTCAGGTGGTTGTTGTTTTTTTCTCTATAAAACCATCTTACTTCAGCACTGCACTTCATAGGCTCTACATTTTACAGCATGAAGCTCCGCTGTTTGATTTTTGTGTTTTCACTTCTTGTCATAGCATGCTGTAAGTAATTTTGTGTTCTAGGGGTTAAAATTTTAATTTACCACACTAAAACCACCAATTCCAAAAAATGTTTTAATGGGATTAGTAATCCAGAAAATACACTGAGTGTTTCATAGCTCATTAAAGCTACACATTGGTAGTATTTGTAAGATTTTTATAAAATAGTATTTTGTTATCCTTCCAACTGACAGGTTCGTGTGGACTGTAGCTATTGTTCTTGTATACTTAGGGCTAAATAATCACTCTTAACTGCCTTAATTTTACTTTGCTTGTTGACATAAGTCAACAGAGCATTATGTTTAAATAATCACAAAATGTTTAGTATATGATTGCAATGCCTATTGTTTTTAGTGTGTATACACTGTACTTACATTTTTAGCAGATTAACACACTCTATACATTTTAGAGTCATTAAATCATTATCTTATCAACTGGAAAATGTCGCTTTCTTCAACTTGAAATTAAAACTGTTTTTCACGGCCGGGAAGCGTTTTACAATGGATTTCCACTATCAGAGTAAGGTTTGCGAGTGTATCCAAGAAGAGGAATTGCAAAAGAAACTATAACGCAGATAAAAAAAAACACAGATATTTCATTATCGTATCCTCTTCCATAATATAGGAAAACTTAAGTAAAGCAGCAATTATGTCTTATTTTTCTATATATAAGAGTAAAGCAATTGGGAAAACATGAAAGCTAAACAGTAAAGTTACTGTAACCTCAAGGTTAATATTGTAGGTTAGTTAATAATGACCGTTTTAAGTGAGCGGAATGTTTGGCCACCTTTTAAAAAAATATCCTCACTGCGCTCTAGTAGTGGAAAGGTGAACTATCTGTGATTAGATTAGTGCTGCATCCAGTAGGAGGAGTCACTTAATAAATAACGTTCCGATACCGTACAATATAGTTCTTGATGACAGTTTTTCTGGAAAAAAGATGTAAACCAATAATAACTCAAGAGTATACTTATATTTTTAACAAAGTGTATTTTTCCAGGTTTGGCTGCTGGTGACTCTTCTGTTGACCGACTAGCGCCCGGTGGTCCAGATCCTCAACACCACGGTCACCCAGGAGTTTACAGCATCTCTTCTGATGGAGTTGCTCCAAACCGACTATCCCCCGGAGGTCCAGACCCACATCATCATCGCTAAAGTGGATCCCCAGCATGTGTTAGGCTAACAAACCAGTTTAAACACTTATTTTATGAATTAATAAATTTAAAACAACTTAAGATTGGTTATTATTTAAAAAATTCTTAGAACTTACCCTAAAGTGTTTTTAAACTTTCAGTAGATACCTTGAGTTGTAATTTTATCATAATGTAAAATAATTTACGTCTCCTTGCCTTTCAAGCTCGTACGCAATGTTTTTACTCCTATAAAATTGAATGGTTGGTAAAAAATTATTGTGTTAGAAAAAAAATTATTGTTAGAACTGGCATAGAAACAATGGAAGGAGGATGGGTATCTAAAAAATAACACGTCGGAAAATGGCAACAATAACTCATCAGGTGTTAAATATTTAGTCAGCTGGTTGTCGTTTTTTGCTCTCTATAAAACCATCTTGCATCAGCACTGCACTTCATTGGCTCTACATTTTACAACATGGAGCTCCACTGTTTGGTTGTTGTGTTTTCACTTCTCGTCATATCATGCGGTAAGTAATGCTTGTGTTCTAGGGGTTGTAATTTTAACTTACCACATTAACACCACCAGTTCAAAAAATGTTTTTTTGGGATTAGTTATCCAGTAAATACACTGATTGTTTCATAGTTCATTAAAGCTACATAAAGGTGGTCCAGATCCTCAACATCACGGTCACCCACTTAAAAGCATCTCTTATAGTGCACTTGCTCTAGACCGACCTATACATCTCCTATACATCATCACTAAAGTGGATGAGCGTCCCAACACGTGTTAGGCTAACAAACCAGTTTAAACACTCTTTTTAATAAATAAATAAATCTCATATTAATAAATACATTCCACTTCTCATAAGGGCGGTTATTATTAGGCCTATACAATATGTTTCTTATAACTTACCCTAAAGTATTTTTTTAACTTTCAGTGCGTACCTTGACTTGTAGTTTTATCAGAATGTAAAAATTAGTTTACGTCTCCTTACCTTTCGAGCGCGTACGCAATGTTTTTATTCCTATAAAATTGGATGGTTGGTACAAAATTATTGTGTTGGGATAAAACAGTATTGTTTGTCTCTTAGTTATCTACTAATCTTTTACCAGTAGCCAAATGGGTAGTGTTTTCTCGAATGGCCATGGCTTCGGCAAGCTCGATCAATGGCCGTTTAAGGCTGGTTACTCATGCTAAAATAAAGAAAAAATCACATAAATGTATGGCGAAAATGCATATTGAACCAGATAACCATAGTTGATTGAACCAGAGTTAATTTGACAAGACATTTCAAAATGGCGGAATTTTCACAACTTAAATTACCATAGAGTAAGTCACAATTCTGTGTACCTTGACTAGCTTAGCCTTATTTTACAACTAAATACGTGATATTTCAGCTATCACAAAAGCTGGGGAGTTCAGTAGGATGAAACATTAATAACAAGAAGGACGTTGTATAATCCATACTTGAACGATAAACCTCTTATAAAAATGATGAACTTTGTTTAATGATTTATTATATTTTCCAGCCAATATTGTCCATAAAAAAATTGCAGATGTTTTAAAGTAGAACATGTTCAAGAAATATTTAAACATTTAAAAGAAGTGTAATCATTTTGTCCAATGTGACAAAAAGTAACAAATATTATAAAAATGTTTTTTTAAATTTAAGTTTACGTATTAAGTATATCATTTTAATGAATGATATTGTTAGGTCCTAGATCTGACAAGAAACATATTTATCTCATGATAAATAATGGGTAGCCTGCAAAATCTTACGCAAAGTATATTGATGTTTTTAATAAAATCGTAACTGAATGTTAGAGTTAAAATTTTAATCACAAAGATACATTGTTTCGTGCAGATTTACAAAATAAAGTTCGAAAGCCTCTAAAACTACTTATCTGCAATGGCAGTGGAATAGACAAAAAACAAAATAAAAATTACGTTATATACATATATTAATTTCAACTTTAAAAGTAGTTTGGTTTTTGTAGGGTTGGCTGCACTGCTCAATGACACCACCATTGAGATATAGATTATAACTGCAGTCACTACTCTCTGGTTAAACATTAGAGAAGAACGTGCCACTGTTTTTGCTGGTTTCTTTTCGGTGTTTCGTATTGTTAGGTTGGCCGTGTGATCGGTTGGTAGGATGCTGTCAAATTCCAATTCATTCTAACCTAGTCATACTACACTAGTTGCTAGTTAACCACACTATTCATTTGGGGTTAGGCCTATCCGTTATTTCAAGGACTTATAAAGAAAACTTATTTAAGTTATTGCACGTTAAAACCTGTGCATTTAAAGTTGTTTTGAAACATTATACATTGTTTTTGGTAGTAAATAAATAGGCTACTAATTTATTTACATCTTTTCAAGCTATGTGGTGAAAATACTAGTCAAGTTTCCTGGTTTGGAAATATTGGTTTATTCTTGGGTTTAGCCCTATGGAATTTGATAAAGAACGACCATCGGTTCATGATCTTGTTAAAATGGGTTGCTCTTGCTCGTAAAATAAATAATTAAACTTATATTGCAATCATACTTTTGAAATATTTTTGTTTGCTGTCAACAAGACAATAGGATGACGCCATCTTGATCTTGCCTCTAATTTAATTTGACAAATCCCACCAACCAATCACCTGGCCAGCCTAACAACACGAAACTCTAAAACAAAACAATCAAAAACAGTGGTACGTTTTTAAAACACAGAGTGGTTCCTCCAGTTATTATTATAGCTCAGTGGACACCACGATTTTAGACAAAGAGGACAAAACGAAAAGGAAGGACAATTCGGAGCTATTGCTGAATCGCCTTAAAAGTCATTTTATCGTAGTTACTACTTTATTTCCTTAAATTTCCTTAAAAATGTTTTTAGTTTCCTCTATCTAGATAAGGGCATTAAAGAACCTCTACGGACTCCCATGCCTCTGATTAGCTTACTGAGCGTCTGCTGAGGGTGTCCGGGTGAGGGGGGGTGATAGAGGGGAGGGGGAGCAGTTAAATTTGCATACGTTACGTACAAGCAGTGGTCCTAATTGTTACAATTGAACGTTGATGTGGTGCTGGGGGTTTGTTTACCTCTTCTTATCTGCATTTATATTACAATGAGTATCGAAAACATATAGTTCCTTTTAAATGTCCATATTTACTAGGTAGTTTTGATACAGTTATTACATAATTAAATAGTTGTTCTGATTACCTTACTTCTTTAAAGGGTAGATGATGTGAGGAAGTGAGGGACATAGTTCATACGAATCCCTCCGATAAGAAATACAAATATTTCCACATATTAGTGTTTATTACGTAGTTTTTAGTAGTAAATAATTTTACAAATTGTACAAAAAATGTATCTGTAGAACGAACCTTATTTTTGTATTAAATTTGAATTAATTGGATATACTGTTATTGGTTGGGTGAAAAACAACTTAAAAACATGGTTCAATAATCTTCTCAAACATATTGTTTTCAAGTATATATTAAATACATTCGAGACATATTGAATATGAAATAAAATGGTTTTGATGTTTGACAAATTATTTATAACATGAGACCATATTGTTTTTAAGACCATATTGTTATTCTAATAAATATACAACGTTTTACGAAACTGCTTGAATAAACGGTAAGCACTATTTGTTAATATTAGAATAAATAGTTGGTCCAAAAATAGTTGGTAATACTAAAGCTTGGTGATGTTACAGAAGCTAAATCTGTACAAAGTTGGTCAAACGGAATGCGTAAAATTCATAATCCCTGCTATGAATAAAATACACAGTTATTACTGAAACAGCAGTGATCCTTGGTCAAATAATTTCTCTGTTTAGTACAAATTTTAAAATACTATAAACGTTTTAATTTTTTATAATGATATTTCTTTACTGTTACCTTTATTCTGTTGTATATGATTTTTGTTTGAATATGAGTGATCGGGACGCAAGGTTGTTTTAATGTCTACTTATTCTAAACTATGTGGACGTAATATAATTGTAGTTTTGCAATGAATGTATCGAAGTGAATTTAAAATACTTATTTTTTCAGTAGAAGTGTTTAGTCGCTGATTACGTAGTAGATTATGTGTAGTCCCCATATTAACATACTCCTTTATTGATTTTAGTTACACATGAGATGAACAATATTTATGGAATAATTTTGCCCGGTACAAGTACTGTAGGTAGTGTTAGTGATTATTTTGTTACATCAACACTTGAAAATAATGTTCACCTAATACAAATCTATTCATAAAATGTTGCATATCCTCTGGGTTCTTTGGCAGGGTGTAAAAGTTTCATATTACACGTTGGACTTTGAAATAAGGTTAAAACATTAAAACCAAGTCAGCAAACCGTAACCGGACTTGAAAACCGAATATCATATGATGAGAAGGCTCAATTGCAATATATTTGAGAAATACTAAGGTACACTTTTTAATAGTTACACTAATATTTAATCTATATAATTAATACGCTACACGAAACTTTGTCGGTTGAACTCCTGCGCCATTTCTTAACCGATTTTATCCATTGACGTCTCATTGGAAAGAGCGTGTCGCGTAGATTTGCAAACTGGCCTTACATTTTTGAAAAAGTCCCTTGGGCTCTGCCCCAGTGGCTTAGAAAGTTCCCATGTTATCCTTATGGAGAACTTAGTTGTTTACATTTTGATCAGCTGTATAATTTAATTGCTGTTATTTATTTTTCAATTCAAAGTCTTTACTCATAGGAAATTATAATGACTTTTATTTGTTTTTAAATAACTACTTTACTTCTTTGCAATTGCTCGATTTCGAGCAACGTGTTTACTAGTTATTATTATTTGGTTTCAAAATAGTTCGTAAGTAGTTTGCCTGGACATTTGTCTTATACTTGGAGATAGTTTGAAAAGATCCAGGACAGTAATGTTGTCACCGGTTTGCCAGCATTGCTTGCCTGCTGTTTTATAACCAAATCACTTCGCATTTTTATTCCCACTAGAGACAACCTCCCTCCTTTATAGCAAAAAGGGATCCAGACTATAAGCAAAGGCATTTGTTATATTAACATAAAAAAATATATTACGTCAAATTTACTCATACATATTATGTTAAGTTTTCCAAGGCAGTCGAATATTTTAGGTAATTATTTTTATGATTTGCATTATATTTTCTAGCGAGTCAAGCAGGTTAAGTTTTTACGAAGATTATCCAAAATCGTATACCAGATTAAAGAAAAAGAGTACATGAAATGGGAAAATAAACGCACAAATATATTTCAATATCTAGTTCTGTCCTAATCAATGATCAAATGCTGAGTAATATTGTTTGGTATCACAAAACCGAAAATAACGCTTCACCTTCTTTTTTAAAAGGATTTCATAGTTGTAGATAAATTAACTTCTATCCAATAAAATCTAATGAAAATTTACCACCTGTTTTTACGTAGTATTTCCAATATTATCGTAACTAATATTCCTACGTTTCGTGTAAATAATAACTGTGCCGGTGTTACTATAAGTTATAAATTAATGCATTTAATTGTAAATTTTTTTTTACAAACTAGGTATAATTTTCACTATTTTATTGGTACTAATCATAAAATTAATACCTCATAATACCAGTACCATACAGTCTAAATGTTCATAATAAATGTTATAACTGTAACTTAACCTTCTTTTTAGTCCGTAGAGTAGAACGTTATTTACAAATTATGAAAGTAAAACATTTATTTAAAAAAAGCTTCGACCAGATTACGTGTGTTTAAAACAATTTTCTTACAGTTAATATATTTTTTATTAGTTTGCATTTGCATTACATTTTCATATAAAATCCAAACTAAAATTTCGGTAACTACTGAGTACCCTATTTCGTATGGTTTTCATAGTAAACATGATGTAAGTCATGAGATTAGTATGTAGTATAAAATCAAATATAATAAATCCCAAATATAATAAATATAAATAAAATAAATATAATATAAATATAATATATCATAAATATATTATATTATAAATATAATATAATATATCAAATATAATAAATATAATAAGCTAAAAATCCCTTAATGGCTACAACTTTTTTCAAGATTTTGTTTGAAAATCCTTTTATTTCAGGGTTAGCTCCCTCTTTAGGTTTGGGGTGCATACATTAATGTTCGCCAAAGTTTCTCTCAATAGTGTATTAGAAATAAATGCAGTGTACCCTCTTACGATTTTTAAAATGTATATATACAAGTTAAAAACGATTTCAAAAAAAAATTTGAAATTATTTTCATCTAAAAATTCAATAGTGTAGCTAATTTATTATTGTAACCAATATCCTCACCTTTTACAATAGTAAAATCTCCACCTAGGTTTTATGATTATCCTCTTTCGGCGAATCAATACAAGTGCCGTAAGGGATCCATGTTCCTCCAAAGCCGTTTATCGTTCAGCCGTTAAATTCAGCCATTGATACGAGGGGCTGTGAAAACGGGTGGTCGAGGAAGCCACGCTGGTTAGGTTACCTTGAATTTTATGGACTGATAGTTCACTCAGTCTAAACACATGAAGTTAATTTACTTTATGTTTTTCTACTATTAAATTTTATGTATTAATCATTAGTAGAATAATTACTTAATCACGAAGAGATATAGTGAAGATAGCTGACTATTCCAAAAACTAGTTACTCTGATAAGTAGTATATCTTTAAGATTATGTCACGCAAGTAAGAATATTACCAAACGTGCAAAATTTTTAATATCACTTTTGATATCAATATTCTCGTTCCGTGAGTAAGACAATAAAAAAAAAAAACACTATCCGTCCAATAGTCCACTGTCAAATGTACACCCGTGTGCTCCTTGATGAGGCAGGTGTGGGAGTAGTCTTAATCTCTTCGTTTGACCTTTGAGAAATACAATTTCGATGGTGGCACTCTTGAAAATTGTGCGTTTGAACGCTGTGGGTAAAAAACAAAATGGCCGCCATTTAAAATGTTTAAAGTCAAATTCCGTGAAAACCAGCTATTAAAATAAAGTTTTGCAACACATTATTTAAAGTCCTTTTTATTCCAAATCGAATGACACTTAATTTGCGAAAATCGAATAATAAATAAAAAAGTTATGTAACTTTTGTTATTAATGCTAATTATCAAAATGGCAGTCATTTTAACACCACAAAGTTAAATTCCATAGAAACTAGTGACAAAAACATTATAAAAGTTACATAACTTTTTTGTTTATTATCCGATTTTCGCAAATAAAGTGTCGTTCGATTTGTAATAAAAAGGACTTTACATATTGTGTTTCAAAGTTTTGTTTTAATCGCTGGTTTTCATGGAATTTGACTTTAAAAACTTTTAATGGCCGCCATTTTGAAATTCGATGAGCCTGATCAAAGATCTTTTCGGAGAATGTTTATAGTTGTAGACTTAAAGTTAATACCAAGTTTCATAAAAATATCTTGAAGGGCTTTTGAGTTATGAGTTATTTTCAAAAAATTCAAAATGGCGGATTACGGCTAAACTAAGCCGAAAGCGAAACAAATTTATACAACATTTTTGACTTATTTTTGCACATAGAATCTGAATCTGCACAGTCCACTACGCTTTACTGAAACACCCTTTATTACTTTTTGAAATATTTAACTGTCCTGGGACATTATATCCACCCTGATTAATTTTATTTATGAAAAATATAAAATTATGTTTTATGAAATAATGGTTGATCCTACATAAAAACTGTAATCATATTTTTTGTGGAGATTTAAAATAGCTACATTTTGGTATCAACAATTCTTTTGTAACCCTAACGGTTACTGATATAAGTAAGAAAACAAGTTTGCGATGGCGGCCATTTTGTTTTTTACCATTCGGCGTTCAAACGCACAATTTTCAAGAGTGCCACCATCGAAATTGTATTTCTCCAAGGTCAAACGAAGAAATTAAGACTACTCCCACACCTGCCTCATGAAGGAGCACACGGGAGCCTGTATATGTACATTTGACGGGGGACTACAACATGTTGCTGTGGTACTCTCGTATACCTGAAAAGTTAAGGTTGGATAAGACAATCCCTTATCTAACTAATAAAAGTAAATGTCTTTTTCCTACAGTTACCTAACAATGTACATGTTCTCTCACTGATTTGAGAAAGCAATGTGGCCAATTTGCTCATCAGTGAGACAATGTTAACATTGTCTCACTCTAATTACTTTGTCTCACTCCAGATTTGCAATGTGAAGGCACGAAATAGTGAGCGCGTAACATGCAGACAAGGTTGTATGGGCGCGAAATACGTTGGCAGCACTGGCTGTAAATCAGCTGGTCAGCTGTTGTACTGTTGTATTTGTCACTTCAAATTAAATGTTATATTAAAAGTTCACTTCTGTGTAAAAATATGTTACGTTTCTTTACCAATTTATTCGTTTTATGGTAACTGTTGGAAAAATATAACGTGCTACTCGAGTGCAAAGTACAATTGCTCACTAGTTGCACAAATAACTATTCCGATTTGTATCGATTAGTAGTTTTATAAACTTATAATGGAATTTTATAAACAAGATTACATAGAAACGTTAAAGGCATGTAAGAGGCCTACCTTAACGTTCTCAAATCAATGACTAAGAAAAAAAAAATGCAGCCTCTAGTACCGATTGAGTGAGTTGGTTTGTACCAAAATATAAGTAAAATGTTCCTAGAATATTTACTATTATCGATCAGTAGCAGATTTGCAATATATTTTCCAAACATAAAAATACAATAATCATAATTTAAATATAAAAGATCAGGTTAACCAATGCTATTAAATGTCAAATAAAATAATATACATACACATATCAATAAAACCGTATTTTCAAAGTATCACTAATAAGAATTTGTTTAAGTAAACTGTTACTTAGCCCACATGACAAATTTTAATATAAGTTACCGTTATTTAATTCGTATTTTAAGTTTGTTTTTTGTAGAAATGTATTCAAAATAACCAACGACTTTAACACCATTATTACCTAAATTCCTTAAAAGACAGCGAGTAACTTCTTAAATTAACTTAGTTAAGGGAGCGGAGTTCCTGTAAGAGGATCGCATTAAATTTCATTCTCTAACGGTTTAGATTTAATTATATTTTCCCTTTGAACGGATTGAAAACTACTATAATGTATTTATCACTTAAAACCTTTTAATGTAGTTTCCTTTATTTAACTCAACTGAAAAAAATACTAGCCTATCTACAAACGTATTTGAGTACATATAATAATCATACTTTATCTGTGATTTAACTACAGATCATTAAACTGGTTTTTGATAAGAACTGGTTATTTTCAAATTTCTTTTGGCCATGGCTTGATAAAATCTTTAATATTTATTTCTTTCTTTTTCGTACTCTCAAAGCCCAAAATAATTTGTTCTAACTGATATTTGTCAGAATGCATGGGAGTGCAAGTACAACTGTAGAATATATATAAGTAATTATTTGGATAGTATATATTTCTAATTAATAACTAAATTTACTTGCTTTGTTTAAATTTATTGTGAGCTATGAGATAAAAGCGAATAAAACTTAATCAAACAAATTCTGTTGAGAATCATTAAGCAATTTCTAATGCAGTAATAACATACTAGCTAGTAAAATTAATTACACTAAGTGCAAATGTTCCAAACTCTAATGAAACGCTGTTTTTATGCCCTACCTTCAAATCCTAGGATTCCAAGTCCTAGTTTGGAGCTATTTTACATAATACTTCAGGCTAGTCCTAGAGGGTTGTGGCATTATCACATGGATACATTCCATTGGTATAGGTGGCATTTGAACCCAGGACCTTGAGCTCCAATACCCCGTGCTCTACCACTAGACTAGCTCGCTCCCCAATTAAATGGTTTAGAAATAAGAATATGAACATGCACTTTATATTATTAGTGATTTAAATTTAATAACATCATATACCTCGTGCAAGAGGGAGTTTTGGAACCACCTCCTAAAAGAAATAATTACGGTTTTGCCTTGGATAGAATACAAGTGTTTGTCTCTTCCATCATTTAATCGAAAGATATTTTCCCCAAAGAAAAGAGTTCATTGTGAGTTGAAATAAAGTTTATTTTTCAAACAATGTAATGGTATGAATGTAGCAAACGTGTAACCAATGAGCTTTTGTCAGTTGCAAATTTGTTGTGAATTGATGGAGTTGTAGAAATGATGGATTATTGTTGAAATGGTTTTGCGTTTCTGTCAGGCTTTTAGCGTTTGAAATAGAATGCTGAATGTTAAATGTCAATGTTTATATCGAGAAGTAAATGTGGCAAAACAATGCTTCACTGTGTGTTCAAACATCCAAAAACTGACATGGAAATTTGTGAGAATATATATACAGCGTGTCCATAAAACACAACTAGGACTTAGGTAAAGAATCCTCATACGAAAAGGAAGAAAAAAGATTGTGTCAAGGCATGTCCGAAAATGCATATTTAACCAGATACCTTCCATTTTGTTTTTTTTTAAACAAAACTATTTTTATCTTTGACGTTTTAATTTGATGATTATGTAATTTGGGAAGCATGTTAACATAAACAAGACCTATTATAGAAAAAATAAATAACGTTGGCCCAATCGTAAATTTTAAAATCGTGGCCGTTTGAATTTTTCTAATTTAAATAACTGAAAAAAGGACTAATTTTATAAAAAAAAATTCAAAAATACTTTTTTAGCATTTTTAATTCCCTATCAAACAGAAAGATTGAACGTTTTTGGTGTAAGACTAAGGCAAATTTAGTCCGGGACACTTAATTTCACTTGATCTTATAATTAAAAACTTTCTGTTTCAGTTATTTGTTGTCCAATCTTTTTGATCTTGGTATGGTTTGATAGGGAATCACAATAAACAACAATAAAAAACACAATAAGTCAGAATAAGTGAAAAAAAGTAATTTTGACATGTTTTCATAGAATTCGCAGTTTTTGAGCTATTTAAGTTATAAAACTCAAACTGCTAGAAAAATTTACAATCAGACCAACTTTATTATTTTTTCTATAATAGGCTTTGTGTATGTTAATATGCTTACAAAATGTCATAATCATCGAATGAAAAACTTCACAGATAAAAAAGTTTTGTATAAAAAACAAAATGGCGGATATATGTGTAAATATGCATCCTTTTTCTTCCTTTAAGTATGAGAATTCATTTCCCGAAGTCCTTAAACGTTTTTTATGGACACCCTGTATATTACCCATATTTATTTGATGAGTTATAGTTATTATTTATGCCTTTGCTTTTTTGTTTAGCTGTCAAAGGTTGAACCAATGTAGGGTAATTAAGGTAAAGGGACTTTTGACCCCAGAAAATTAACACTACTAAAAATAAACGTCCTGTTTCATAAATCACATTTTTATCAATTTACAAAGTGTTTGTGATAAGTAAATTTTTTGTAAGTATTAGACATTACACGGAAAGGAGTTTACCACATCGGAAACACTTTCAAAGGTCGTATAACGTATGAAAGGAGAATATGATAGATGACGTCGTTTAGTGGGTCTGATATGCTTGAGAGTTCAGTGCTTTTATAACTGATTCGAATACGTGGAACATTTTAGAAACAGTATCATATTGAATAGGCCTACTTTTATTGAGAATGTCAAAGAAAATATCCGTACAGCTAACGCATTTTGACATGATTTATAGTTCTTCTAAACGGATAATTAATTTTATTTTACTTTCTATAAGACAAAACAAATACCAACGCTGGCTTGAGTTATAAAGGTCAGGCCTCATACTGAGGACCGGAGGACCAGGAAAAGCCAACAAAAGACAATAAATGCTGGAACGCCTCAACATTAAACAAACCAAGGTAATTTAGAAATGTCAACCTTAATAATCAAACCATCTCAATGAGAGAGAGAATCGGAAGTGACTAAGTTATGCGTTCCTAAATTGTAAATTATACTTAGATATCAATTGCCTTTTGGATTTCAACAGTTTATAAAATTTACATAAATGTACTTCTAAAAATTTTCTAGCAAAACAATAACAACTCTCGAACCTACAGCGCTGTAATGTTTCCCCTATTATAACTTATAACTCGTGCAAGATGTGCCTAGTGGATGTATTTATCCTTTAATAGCCTAATATTAGGTAATTTCGTTGAAATAAATTTAAGTCATAGATTTAGTTGAAATAGAAAAAAAATTTTTTACACTTACTTATTTTATCTCAATTTTTTATGAATTTTTAACTTAAATTCCACAAAACGGCAACATAGTGTATGTTTCACCACTTTAGTCCAATATTTGATGAAGAAATCGAAAACTGTTGTTGTAAAGGTAATCGTAGACACAATTGTAAGATAAGATGAGGTGAACAAACCCCCAGCACCACATCAACGTACAATTGTAACAATTAGGCCCACTGCTTGTACGTAACGTATGCAAATGTAACAGCTCTCCCTCCCCTATATCACCCCCCCCCGCACCTCCACCCCAGCAGACGCTCAGTTAGCTAATCAGAGACATGTGGGGAACGTTTTTTGAGGATTGTACAGCATAACAGTATTCCTAGAAAATAAGTTCTAGGTAGTAAAATGATTTATAGTATTAGTGTTAGCGTATTACTCCTTAGGCTCATTAAATGGGCCAAATACGATTACACATATTGACTAGATTTTGAGCGTAGTTGTAAGTACGCGATAGTGATGATGTCCGATAGAAGCTATCAGCTTTTTCATATCTACGAAACTTAGAGAAATTTTTCCGGCCCAATTTATTTGGTAACCAAAATGTTTGTGTTTTAAATATTCAAATTGACTAGCTCTAAAAAAAAAAAACTAAATGTATAAAAAAAAAGTAAAAATCTTAAAACTCTGTCTTGAACATAAATTACAAGGGTAGAACCCTTTGCTTCCTACCATGGTAAATATTTAGGTATACATTGACGAAGTTGAGCTCACGTAAAACTTGTAATAAATCATAAAAGAAGGTCCATTACTTGTGAGATAACGTTGTTTGCCTCAAGGATGGATTATCCCAACCTCTTGTTAATAATGAACCGTGTTCTGTATATTTTTCGTTAGAAACTTTTCAAAATTATATTCTTAGTTTTAAAATTTCTTAAATGTAAATTGCCTACCAAGGTCCATGATGAAAATCTCATATTTTCATATTTTCGAAGTGACGCGTTTTTTGTCAAGAGGAAACTGTATTTTGTACAACAAATATTAATGAGGTATGTCTATTTTTATCCACACATATTGTACACAATTTATTAACATTTGTTTTCAAAAAATTTTATGTGACATTTAGATGACAAGCTTAGGATTAGTAGAGCTAACCATCATAAAATATATTTTTGATCAAGATTAATATGGAATTCAGTGCTTGGGATCGATACTAATCCTACAAAGTGAAAGATGCTGGGTAAAGAATTAAATATTTTAGTAGCTGGAAGAACAAAGATTATTTGAAACAAAGTTTGTAAAATCTTTATTCCGATTATTAACTGTAATAATCTTATTTTGACCCGCGGTATCAGAACCCTATTCAGATTCCAAAATCCTCACTCAACTAGTTCTGTTACTAGATTTAATTATTCCTTGTCCTGATAAAAAAATTAGTAAATGTTTTTTTATTGACGATCAATAGCAAATAACTAAATCCCCTAAACCTCAGGTAAACGGGTTTTCGGAGCCAGAAGACAGATTCAATGTCGTCGGATGCCATTTATCTTCTAACCCGACGTCTTCATACATTTACATCGCTCGACAACCGTACAAATGTTTTGCTGTGTTATTCATGAATTTTATTGGGATGTCTTCCAAGGACGTATTGAGCTCACCCGGTACCTGAGTCGGTGGTAAAGAAGTTTTCTAGAATTTTGCTCAAATTATCTTATTGAAGTATGCATGCATTTCCACAATGAAAATGTTGTATCTTATTTGCAGAAGCTTATACATTTAAAATGAACAGTTTATTTTGGTTTTATAACTAGAGGTACAGATAAAATCATTTAGATAAATCCATTGGTGATTAGGCGGGATTTGAACCCGGAACATCAATGACCGAAGTCTCGCGCTCTACCACTAGACCAGCTTACTCCTATATTCATGGTAAAAAATAAAATTAAAAGTGAGTATTGCCACAAAATTTCAGGTTGATGGTACAAGAAAGATATTTAACAACAGTGTAGCCTATCACTTTACAAGTCTAGAGTAACTTAACTTAGATCAAAGTCAGATGCTGATAAGACGATCCTAAGTAACACAGCAACTAACATCAAAGGTAACGTGTAACTCTATATGTCACAGATCCACCTTGAGATAGGAAGACTTATAAATTCATTGGGGTAAGAGTCAAGCATTCGTTCCATAAAATGTATAATCGTCCTAAATAGTCATCCTAAAATTAGGCTGAAAAAACTGGGCATATTTTGATTAGAGGCGAGGATTAGGGAAAATTAGTGTAGAGTACATTTTAATTTCATATTTCTAGCCCCTGAGCACATAAATGAATTTTGGGGGACATAATGTGTAGGAAAATAAAACTCTTCAGAACTTTCTACAACTTAGTTATATTTTACACTTTGAAAATCAGTACAACAAAACGAACCTTCTCTAAACATTAATTCAACTCAACACCCATTAGTCACCATGACAACCGAAATATCCAAAATCGTAAACATAAAGGACACTAGTCAGCTGATGCTAGTTCACAGCTACACGCCCCCGTGGTGTCAACACCACCACACGCCCTCGAGGTGCCGACACAACTTACACTTTCATTTTTACTTTCGTGGGAAAATAAAACTCTTAGAACTTTCTACAACTTAGTTATATTTTACACTTTAAAAAAACAGGACAACAAAACGAACCTTCTTTAAACATTAATTCAACTCAACACCCATTCGTCACCATGACAACCGAAATATCCAAAATCGTAAACATAAAGGACACTAGTCAGCTGATGCTAGTTCACAGCTACACGCCCCCGTGGTGTCAACACCACCACACGCCCTCGAGGTGCCGACACAACTTACACTTTCATTTTTACTTTCAACTACTTTTCGCACATCAGGGCGGAGTAATCACTCTTAACTGCGTCGGTAAGCCCATCGTAGACGGCAAATGCTCCTCCAGACAAAAACAAGGGAAGCACTGATTGTAGTTCTTTAACCTTCTGAAGTTTACATACAAGCTCTAACTTTTTCAGCCATTCCGAGAAGTCTCCTTCGCCATCATACAACTTTACCAAATCCGAAAATCTTGTACCGTTTCCAGACATGCCGAAATAGCTTGTAGGAAAATAAAACTCTTCAGAACTTTCTACAACTTAGTTATATTTTACACTTTGAAAATCAGGACAACAAAACGAACCTTCTCTAAACATTAATTCAACTCAACACCCATTAGTCACCATGACAACAGAAATATCCAAAAACGTAAACATAAAGGACACTAGTCAGCTGATGCTAATTCACAGCTACATAATGTAAGACCAGGCTACTTAAGTAACTCAACAAAATATGTGAATTTAGGAGATGTTTTGGTGTTAAAACACCATCGACAGCTTCAGGTACTTTTAGACATCACCTGGAATAAATCTATAAACAAGTTATTTTTATCCAACAATTAATTCATTACGTGTATCAGCGAAGCTGTATTTTGATAACATCACGTTTTGGATTTAACTTTGAGAAGGAGTCTTATTTTTGTCAATTCCAAATTTGGTTTCAATATAAATTAACTCAATTGCGTTGTCCTGGTGGATATTCCAAATTGAATTATCTTTGGTGGTTGAATATGCAATACAAATTATTTTCTTCCACATCTTGTGATGCTGGGTGCGTATGTGGGCCTGCTTCAACACTTAGGGAATGCAGACGTTGACTAAGTCGTTTAGTGTCAATTCAGCACATCTTCCGTCACAATTAAGACGCTGTCTGCAACATGCATATGTAACATCCTCTCTCTCTCTCCCTCCCTTGCTCCCACCACCGTCATACCGCCAATGTTAGCTAATCAGAACATGTAAGGGGGAGGGGCAGTGCGGCGGAATGACAATAGTGGCAATTTGAGGGACCAGGGATTATCAAAGCATTCCTCGGTGCGTCATCACCAAAGGGGATGCGATCAAACAAATTGAAGAAGAATAACATGGATTTTTACACGTTCTCTAAAACTGTCTGAGTGTATACTCTGCTTGACGTGTAATCCGTTTGGTTTGCCCTCAAAATGTAAAATAAGTTTTTTTAGATACAGAAACATAGAAAATCAACCTATGTATATGAGGTGCACGGTTAAATCTTTGACTAAAAAAATCTAAGAGTTTGATAGTCTCATTTCTCAATTAAAAACAGTTTTTTTGAGGACCGTTAGGAGAACAGAAGGTTCAACATGTTCTCTTATTAATCCACTATTGTAAATCACGTGTCAGTAACTAAAACTATCAATCGCTGTCGATATATCATGAACTACAGATTCAATTTAAAACGCATCAAATCACTGCTTTTAAACTCAGTTTTCCTCTTCATACAACAAATTATAAAGCATTAAAAAACGGAGTTCTAGTTGCTACGAACATTGGCAAATGTAATATAATCATTTAATATAATAGTAAGGTATTAAAATAAATAACACACTCGAAACCTTATTTAACTTTATTCAATCGGAGCTTAAGAATATAAATTAATTTTCACTTCAGACATAGACCCATATAATTCAAATGTTTAATGCTAGTTTCATGGACAAGGTGTATACTACATCACTGTTATAGAATTTCGTTATATAGTTTGAGTGTTGTAGTTTTAAATGCTCAGATTATTTACAGATAGATCAAATATTAGGGGTACTACTCTGACAGTTAGCTCTCTATAGTTTATAGAATTATTCTTGTGAAATTAAAAGATACAATGGTGCAAACATATGCTGACCACAGTATACACTTTATTTTGGATCACATATGTTTGAAGGCAATGTTTTAGCTGAAGGCGCAGCTCCTTACAATGTATCTTCTAGAAAAGTAGATACTCTGTATTGGTGATCTCTTACTGCGGAATCCAATCAGTAAATTAATTTAATAAACATAAACAACAGTTCCCGTCGAAGGGAGGATGACATGGCGACAGGCGCCAGACTCGTCTCCAATCCCTCTTTGGAGAATCCGCTTTTTATTACGGAATCATTTTACCGTTACTGCTCCAAGGGTTCGGCTCCCTCTTTTACGGTTCGACGGCTCTTTATCGCTAAATGTTATTTCTGACAATCGAGTTATGTATTTTATTTATTGTTTTGTTCTGTGAATTGGACTGGCTGTCTTTCCAATTTCTTGCATTAAGTTTCTGCTTTCATTATGAGTTTCAATATTTTTGCGTTTTTTTTTTTGTATTTGTTATACCTACTTAATGTATTGCATTTTTACCCATTATTGTGGATACCATTATCATTTGTCTACTCTTATATTCATCCTTATCGTGTCTTATTGTATTGTTTGTATATTTTCATATTACTTCACGTATATTTTCATATACGTACCTTACATACACGTTGGTTTAGGTTTGTTCAGTTATTTGCAGTGCCCCAACACACATTTTTTGTCGTTCCATAACTTGTTGTAGCGATTGTGTCTTTTTATTATTATTTTAGATGGACTACTTTAAAATTTGCACTAAATTATCGTTAGTTATACTTGATCAAATATTAATACACAAAACACACATATTAATACACATATTAAGTGACATTAACATTTTCATAATTACTTAATAACCCTAAATAATTTTGTTCAGTTCGAATGAACGTAAGAACTATTGTTTAAAGTTATTTTTTTCTAATTCACTGTTTCTAACAGCTGGTCTTATTTTATATCATGTTTACTTTTTGTTCAGTTTAAAGAAATACAGTCCACTAAAAACATCATCTAGTTTTTCTCTCTTAATTATCTATCTACATCTATCGTTCAATCTAAGTTTATCCATCAGTATCTAAATTCTTTAATCATTTGGTCCTTCTGACCCGGAATAAATAAGTAATTAACAGTTATTTTTTCAATTCAGTTATAAAAGTAATCAAGAAAATTTCCTGTTCTCAGTTGAAGTTATGTCCCTAGAATCCAAACTAGGTCTTCAAGCAACACGCTTAAAAATCTTAGAAAAAGCCACAGACTATTTCAAGGAAAAGGATATATCAACTATATTGAAGCCTCAAGTACAAACCCGGATTGATGTTATCGAAGCAGAATGGAGGAAATTCGAGAGGGATCACGAGAAAATATGTGAGTCAAAAGCTGACATACTAAAAGACCTAGCCTACATAAATGAAGATCACTACAGTCAAGCCCTTGAAGCCTATATGGTAAGCAAATCTGCATTGCTTGTTCTCTTAGAAGAGTTATCGGTAAATTCTCAACAAAATCAAAGCACATCTGATATCAATACATCTAGTTCTATGAGTAAATCAAATCAACCTATACTACCTAAAATATCTCTACCTCAATTCTCAGGAAGTTACCAGTCTTGGAAACCTTTCCATGATCTTTTTTCTTCACTGGTGATCCAAAATCCTAACTTAACTGATGTAGCTAAGTTACACTATCTCAAAACCAGTTTGTCAGGTGATGCTGCTCAATTGCTAACCAATTTCCAAATAACAGGAGAAAATTTCATGCCAGCTTGGGAAAAACTTGTGACTAGATATGAAAACAAACGTGTTTTAATCAAAAGGCATTTGGATGATATATTTAATTTAAAACCTCTAGAAAATAAATCTGCTAGTGGTCTCAATCACCTCATGTCTACTATCAATGAGTCTTTAGGTTCCCTCAAAGCGCTAGGATCTCCTACAGATAAATGGGATCACATCTTGGTGTACATGATTGTACAACGACTAGACCCAGAGACACACGAAGCATGGGAGATTCGTTACGGAGTCTCAACAGAACCCTCCACCCTAGAAGATCTTCAGACCTTCATCGAAGGTCGTATTCGAGCCCTGGAAAGTATTGAGTCACGAGCAAGCGATGTAACGGTAACTACACTACAATGTAAAGGTAAACCTCATCAAAATCTTAAAGTACATTCAGCACAAATTGTAGCAAAATCTCAGTCCAATATAGGAAATGATTGTCAACTGTGTAGTAAAGATCACTATTTAGCATTTTGCAAGGAGTTTCGTGAAAAAGTACCTAGTCAACGAAAAGAGGTTCTTGTGAACAAAAGATTATGTTTCAACTGTCTTGGTTCACATTTGTTAAAGGACTGTCGCTCAAATAAATCTTGTTTACAATGTAAGAAAAGACATCACACTCTAATTCATGACGCTGTTAGCCAGACTACAAATATACCTCATATAAAAAAGTCAAGTTCTCTCATCCCTAACAAATTCATCTCATCTACAGATAACACATCATCAAGCTCACACGTCTCCTCTAATCACATGCTTCCATTTAAGGAAATTAATCGACAATCTGTGCTCCTAGCAACCGCTCAAGTTAAGGTAATTGGTCCTGAGGGAAATAGTGTTATTGCCAGAGCTTTAATCGACCAAGGATCTGAAATCTCTTTCATCAGTGAATACTTAGTACAAACTCTCAATCTGAAGCGTTCATACTCCTCGGTATCTCTTGTTGGTATCGGTGGACATCAAGCCCCAACCACTCGTGGGATAGTTTCAATCAATCTTAGTTCTCTGTATGATACCAAAGTTAGCTGCTCTTTATCTTGTCACATCCTTTCAAATCTCACATCAAATTTGCCATCGATAACACCAAATCATTCATCGTGGAATCATATCAAGGGACTTCAACTGGCTGATCCTGCCTTCATGAAGCCTGAATCTGTAGATTTAGTCCTAGGAGCAGACATCTACACGTCTATTATCCTTCCTGGTCTAATTAAAGGTCCACCCCTCTCCCCAGTAGCACAAGCAACAATTTTCGGTTGGATCTTGTCTGGACCTACTGGAATGACGGAAAATAAATCTACCTCATCAATGTTTCATTGCTTGATTGAAAACAAACTTGATGATTTTCTTCAAAAATTTTGGGTACAGGAAGAAATTCCTCAAATTAAAGAATCAGTCAAGTCTCCTGATGATCAAGTATGTGAGGAACATTATCAATCAACCTTTTCTAGAGAACCTTCCGGTCGCTATCAAGTCCGACTTCCCCTGAAGGAAACAGTCAATCAGCTTGGAGAATCTCAATCGTCAGCCTTTCAAATTTTAACAAAGCTAAATACTCGTCACTCAAACGATCTTAAGTACAAAAACTTGTATACTAATTTCATAGAAGAATACAAGTCTGAAACTATTGAAGAAATAGATTCTACCATTCCCATATATTACCTACCTCATCATGGTGTTTTGCGTCCTTCTAGCACGACGACTAAATTAAGAGTAGTTTTCAATGCCTCATTCCCAACTAGTTCAGGATTATCTTTGAATGACGTACTCTACAGTGGTCCAAAACTCCAAACAGAACTACCTGATATTCTCACTTGGTTTAGGCGCTATAAATTCGTATTTGCCACTGATATCGAGAAAATGTATCGCCAGATTCTAGTACATCCTAGTGATCGAGATCTTCAAAGAATTCTCTGGATGGAAAATGGTTATCTTAGAAAATTTCAACTACAGACTGTTACATATGGGTTATCATGCGCTCCTTTTCTCGCCCTAAGAACAATGAATCAGCTTATCGTCGATCACGGTGATGCATATCCCCAAGCTAGTGAAATGTTGACAAGAGGGAGATATATGGATTACATTTTTGGTGGTGCAGACTCGATTGAAGAGTGCAGAGAAGTAGTAAAACAGACTGACGAGCTTTGCAAATTAGGTTGTTTTCCTTTACAGAAGTGGATCAGCAATGATCAAAATGTACTATCATACATATCGGAAAGTAATTGCGAAAAAGGCAATTCCTTATTGATAAACAAATCCTCCAGTATACGTACTCTTGGACTTACATGGAATCGATTCAGCGACGATTTTCAGTTTCTTCCTACTCAAAGTCCAAAAGACAAATGCACGAAAAGAAACGTTCTTTCTCAAATAGGTCAGTTATTCGATCCCTTGGGTTTTGTCTCTCCTATTATCATAAGGTTCAAACACTTCATGCAACAACTTTGGCTAGTAAAAATTCATTGGGACCAACTTTTACCTAATCACTTGCAAGACCAATGGAAACTCCTTGAAGCTGACCTACAATATTTGCCATTAGTTAAAGTACCTCGTTATCTTGGTCTTACCCAACTATCTTCGGTAGAAATTCATGGATTTTCAGATGCTTCTAAGCTTGCAATGAGTGCTGTAGTCTACCTAAGAATCGTTAATCGTGAAAATATCACTGTTAGTTTAGTTATTTCTAAAACTAAAGTAGCTCCTCTCAAGACAATGTCGATTCCTCGACTGGAACTCACTGCTGCTACACTACTAGTAAAACTTGTAAAGTATGTTCGGAAAATGCTCAACTTAGAATCTACCCAAGCATGGTTATGGACTGACTCTATGGTTTCCCTAACCTGGATCACAAATCAACCTTCAAAATGGAAAGACTTTGTGCGTAACAGAGTAAGTGTTATACAAGAGACAGAACCGCTCGCTAAGTGGAGGTATGTAGCAGGAAATGAAAATCCAGCCGACTGTGCTTCACGAGGTGTTACTGCTAAAATCCTTAGCAACCATAAGCTTTGGTGGACGGGTCCTCCGTGGCTGAATAAAGATGTTTATGAATGGCCATCCACGACGTTTGATCCAGCTCAAGCAGCGAAATCTGAACTGCGAATCCCTCAATCAACTTGCTACATTTTAAACTTTGAACCAGAACCAGAATTGCTAGAGCGCTTCTCAACACTGTCAAAACTATTACGTGTTACTGCCTGGTGTCAAAAGTTCATTGCCAAAACAAAAAAAAATCCATCCATACTAATTGTCAATCTTTTTTAACTCCTCAAGATCTCAACTCATCCCTTTTGTTGTGGGTAAAACTCATTCAAAAACATGCCTTCAAAAATGAGCTTGCGCGGTTACAAAACAACAGACCTTTAGAAAAATCTAATCTTATAAGTCTTAACCCCTTTGTCGATAACACTGGTTTAATGAGAGTTGGAGGCAGACTTGAACAATCTTCATTAGAATATGATTCAAAGCATCCTTATATCCTTCCGAAGAATTCTAAGTTCTCAAAACTAGTGATAGATGATGCTCATCTCAGGACTCTGCATAGTGGCACCCGTTGTACACTTGCAACCGTTCGTCAGAAGTTCTGGGTTGTTGGAGGTAGACCTATCGTCAAACGAGAACTGTTAAAGTGTGTTACTTGTGCTCGTTATCGCTCTCAAAGAGCTCAACAATTAATGGGGCAGCTTCCTCCTACAAGAACATCACCATCACGTCCCTTTTTGCACTCTGGTGTAGATTACGCATGCCCTTTTGTAGTCAAAACATGGCATGGAAAGAGAGCAAAAACCTACAAAGGTTATATTGCGGTGTTCATCTGCTCGGCGACCTCAGCTATTCATCTAGAGTTGGTTTCCAACTACTCAGCAGAAGCCTTCATAGCGGCTTACAAACGATTCACCAGCCGTCGAGGCATCTGTGCTACTTTAACGAGTGACTGCGGGACAACATTTGTAGGAGCTGACAAAGAACTGAAAAGGTTGTTTTCATCGTCTTCAGCAGAATCAGGTCAACTCAAATCCCTGCTTGCTAATGATGGAACTGAATGGAAATTCAACCCTCCTGCTGCTCCACATTTTGGAGGTCATTGGGAAGCTGGTGTTAAATCAGTTAAATACCATCTCAAAAGAGTTATGAAGACCCACCTACTAACTTACGAAGAATTTTCGACAGTGCTGGTACAAATAGAAGCTGTACTCAATTCTCGCCCTCTCTGCCAGCTTACAGAAGATCCAGACGATCTAGCAATCCTAACCCCTGCGCACTTTTTAGTTGGCGAATCTTTAACTACTATCCCAGAACCTAATCAAGAAAACCAACCCACATCAAGACTTACTCGATGGAAATTAACTCGCCAAATGTTGGAATCATTTTGGAAGAAGTGGTCTCGGGAGTACCTTCAACAACTTCAAGCAATATACAAATGGAGATTTCCTTCCTGTTCAATAAAACTCGGATCAGTTGTTCTTGTTGTTGATGAGCAATTACCACCATCAAAGTGGCCGCTAGCAAGAGTGACTGAACTTCATCCAGGTCGTGATGGACTTACCCGAGTAGCCACTCTGAGAACATCAAGTACCTCACTGAAAAGACCAATAGTCAAGCTTTGTCCTCTTCCAATTGAAGTCAGTGATTAATATTTATTGCTCCTTCGGTGCAATGGGGGGGGAGAATGTTTAAAGTTATTTTTTTCTAATTCACTGTTTCTAACAGCTGGTCTTATTTTATATCATGTTTACTTTTTGTTCAGTTTAAAGAAATACAGTCCACTAAAAACATCATCTAGTTTTTCTCTCTTAATTATCTATCTACATCTATCGTTTAATCTAAGTTTATCCATCAGTATCTAAATTCTTTAATCAACTATTATTAGTATTTTCCAGGTTTTATTATATAGAATTATGTTGTTATTTATGCAGCAACTGTTTATTTTCTAAATGTAATAGATTCGAGATTAAAAATAAAAAATTCAAAATTATTTATTTTCATTAAATGTACAATTAGTGACATATGTTATGCAAATGAAAAATATTCCTCTCACAACAACCAAAATATTCCTCTCTGAAAATATATCTGTGTGAGGCACTCGTTGACATCGCTCTTAAAAAATATAAACTAACATTAAACAAATTTTCTAATTAACAATTATATAATTCATGTATTAAACATAAAAGGGTTAAAAGATTAAACATAAACGGTTAAACATAAAAAAAAAATCTTCGTCCTAGATCCAATAAGAACCACACTAGTTCTTGACATTTATTTTTTAATTTAACTCAAAAACATATTACTTGATCAATAGCTTGATGTAAAACTAAGGATATCTCCCAACAACTGGCGGTGTCGGTCTAAGTAAGGGTTGCCTCAGACCATCCCTCATTAATCTAATGGGGTTGGAATGTTAATAACAAGGATGATGATCCGTGGTCTGCTGTTATTTATTTGCCTTAGACTCCTTTTCTGCCCTGTAGGCCTCTTTATTAAATTAAGGCTCTGCAAAGAATATAGTAGTGTATTTTCCTTTTTTTTTAGAGGGATTTCCCTTTTATACAATTGTTCACTAGAGTTTTTGAGCTAGCATTATTATGTTCATTTAAAATTTAAAATATTGAATGTTTTCTTTTTCCAAGTGTTTAATTTTGTCGAATAGTCATCAGCGTATGCAAAATGCAGAGACAGGGAAAAAATTAAACAATAATTTACCAAATCTAATGTATATAATTTCCACATTATATTACCTAATAAGGATCCTATTAATGCTGCAGCCAAACAAATTCGAACCGTTTTACGTTAATTAATATATTTCAAACTGATATAATGATTTCAGATCGTCAAACTAGGACAGATCGCCCCTGAAATTAATTAACATTTTAATTTTCTATAAAAAGACATTAGTTCACTTGTATATCGTGTGTTGTTTAAAAGATTAAATATTTAAAATAGTAAACGTTTAAAGATGATAATAATTATTTATATTAAATAGTTCATATGATATAGTAAACAAATTTTGTCATACAATTTTTAACAATAACTTTGTAATGGAATTCAAATATTACAGTATTTTAACTACGGGTAAAAATAATACAAAAACTTTTAAAACTGTTACTACACAATTTTTTAAATAATAACGTGTATTTTTCAACTGTGAATAGAAATGGGTGATTAGCAAAGTTATTTTATATTTAAGAACTCCAAGTTTTATCATAATGAAAATAAACCAAATGATTAAAATAGTTATAACAATAAAATTAAAAACCATTAAAATCGTTAAAGGTTTTGTAATTTTTGAAGATAATTCAAAACACAGAAAGCTAGGCATATCATAAATAGTTGTGATTAGTGGAAAGGTGAATCTTATACAGTTCATTCAAAGCTAAACATCTCATTAGTTGTATTATTTACTGGAGAGCTTATTTTATAAAGAGATCAATGTCTGGTAAATTTATTTTATGAAAAATTCTCCCTCCCGAAACTCATTAAAACAACGCTTATGGAGTCTCTTTCTGAAGTAACTTTGTTTCCACTTTTGAAGTTGCCTCTAGTTGTTCAAAAGTTTGTTGTAATGTGCAAAGTTTTTTTTCGAGTCAGAAAGATTACAAGTTTTTATTTTTTCTCAAAATACTTGCCATTCTCACGTTTGATAAGAAAACGCATTTTTCATCATTTGTGTTTAGTTAAATAAATGTAACAGTACTAGTTTTAACGTATGATTGTGTAAGTCAAGTGAAAATATAACGTACTATTAATGGAGAGAAAATCAATTATTCTCAACAGTACAAAACAATTAATTGCAAATATACGTAAGCTTGGGTTATAGAATATGCATTTTGTGAGGGCATTAGCCTAGTGAGTAGGCTTCGTGTAGGTTTTTTGTTGTCTTAGGACGCTAGGAATAAGCCCGGAATTGATTTTCACATTACTTCAGGCTATACCTATAACTTAGTTAAAATCCATTGCTGATTTGGTGGAATTTGAACCGGGACCCCAGGAAGCGGAGTCCCGCGCTCTAACCACTAGACCAGCTCGCTCCTTAGGCTTCGTGTAAGTAGTGTTAACCCTCTTTCATGCTAACAATGCAAGTAACTTAATGTGCTACAGCCATTTTTTAGTCTAGTGCGCTTCAAGCTTAGTCTAGTAGCAAATGAATTTGTGACAAATGCTAGATACAGTACTTTCATACAAATATATTCATTTTTAATAATGACAAACTAAAATGCCAGTTTACAACTAGTCATAGTCGAATGAAACTATAGCCTTGTTTATGTCCTATAAAAGACGTTATAGCATAAAATCAGTTGCCATTTAAAATTGGTGATAGAGTGAAAGGATAAAAAATAAATAGAAATTCACATTTAGTGCACACTGGTTTTTTTTATATTTTTTCCGATTTATTAACCGACCAGCATTCCATTGCTAAAAAGATTAGGTATAATATAAGAAACAAAATAGTATTGTTGATTACATTAATATAGGTATAGGTCAGCTATGCCCCTCAGGCACTAATCGTCACTGTTTTAGCAGGTCGGGCTCTAAAGGCGCTGTCCACTAATGAAATGCACACTAGTGGTGGAAATTATTTTATTATAAACCTGGCTCATCTTTAACATGGCAATGGAATGCCTAGTTGCATCTATAGTCGCATTGAGTCATATGAAAGTAACAGTAACCTAGTGCTATGTGTGTCACAGGTGTTTTGTCGTTTACTCAGCTCTAGGATGATGTCAGTTACGTTATTGTGTTGCTCTATAACATGTACTCCATCACACTGGCTGTAATATTCTTCTCGTCCATCGTAAGTGCTTGTTTCTCTATGTTACTTAGTTTTGAGGTTGAAAAGATCAGTTTAGTAGCTTAATTCAGTGGAACCTCGATAGCAAGTCTCTCATATGAGTGAATAAGGCTTATTATCAAGGTAGAATTCTATCGAGGTTTACAATAACATGTCAATAGGAGTGATGTAATGAAGGATATTTTTAAAATTACTTTTCTGAACAAGGATGACTTACTGTTGTTGGTTTTGTTATTGAGGTCCATTGACACTCTTTCAAATGGAATAACAACTAGTAATCATAAAACGACAACCTACTCAACAATACGAATTTATTGTTCTCATGTTGTGTGTGAAAAAACGTGCTTTGTGTGTGATGTTTTATGATCACTCGCTCAAGTAGATAACTGTGCGCTAAGATTTAAGTATTTTTGGTGCTTTAAATATTTCGGGGTCCTCCTTTATTTGATTAGAAATCAAACTACTTAAAGTTAGTTGATTTTGACTTAAATCTTACCATGTGACAAAAGGCGCTGTTAAATATATATTCCTACCGCTGCATGGAAATTGTCAAATTGACATACCTGTTAACAGTACGCAAAATAGGTCATTGCTGCTCTAGAGCAGGAATGGACCATTCCCGTTTGCTAAATCAGCTGATTTCATAGTTGTTGTTTCTAGAGCAATCACACCCACGGATCCGTTTAGTTAAAAACCGGTAAGAAACAACACCACCCTTAAAAAAATAATCCAAATTTCATTGTATATACATCTAAGAAGTTAATCAGTGTGTTATCATAAGTTTATTATGGTGGTAGGTAAAATCTTGTTGTGATTCGATAGTTCACCTTCCCATTCCTGAGAAAGTCAAGACCCAAATAAACCAGGATAATTTCACAGCTTGACTTACTCAGTAAAAAATGTAAACACAAGGAAACCTATTTTCAATCTACATTAAGTTTCATTCATATTTTGGTAAAAATGTGCACAGTGGCCACATATTTAATCATCAATTTCAATCAATTTATTATTATCAATCAATTATCTATTAATACTGAAAAAGTAATAATATATAGCTTCTCGTATAACCTGTTTTATCTTTCTGAACAACAATTACGTTTTTATAAAATATATAAAATTCCAAAAAGAGAAGATTTTACTCCTATATATATATTTTCAACCACATTAACACCCCACTTATTTTCTAGCAGCTCGCCCCATCGTGTTGTGTAGGATCTGATGAAGATTCAAAGGAGACCCCAACCAATGCGTCCACCACGGAATGCGAGCCTCTACTAGGGTCGGTCATTCGACAGGTCGACTCCGCCGGTCAGGTGCTTCTGGACGTCTACAAAACTCTCCTTGATCCTCTGGGCATCCTCCTGAACGTTCCCCAGAAACCTCCGGAACCTGCCAAGGTGGAGGGTACAGCTGACGATAACAATCATAAAAGAGGCTAAAGCGAAAGTGTGAATACATTTGCTGGAGTCATGAGAATAGGTACATAATTTTGTATTGACAATTGTGATACAAGTGCGAAGGTGTGAAGATTGTATATAAAACAATTAGTTTGAATTAAGCTAATACTAAGACATTAGAGAATAATTTAGAATACGCAAGGAGACCAGTAAATATTTTAATTAAGATCAAATATGCATGTTTTAAGAACTAATAATTTACGTGGCCTCCTTGTTTCAAAAGGAATTTATTATTTCAATAGTTCTTATAATATAGATAATATTTTACGTGTTTAACCCTATTGCTATAAATCTATTATAAATCGCGTAGGAATATTATTACAAGAACAATAAAACACTATCCAACATTAAAAACTAATAGTATTTCCATACCTATTATATTAGTACAACCTGCTAAATCTATTAGTCGTTGTGAAAATAATTCTTTAACAGATATTGATTTGTGTCATGTAACAGGACTCTATAGTATAGAATACAAGATATTTTGTGAATACTGAACGCTCTATCTTATTTTCGATTTAGTTTTTTAATCAACAAAAGAATATATCTTCCTAAATGGACAACATATTAACCAACAATGTATGTTAGTTTATCATATTTATTTATACATACCTAAAACATAGAGTATATCTACATCAGAATTATTTATCATTGATCAAAATATCGTCAGCGTTTTCGAAATTCACTGGATGAGTAATTGTTGAAGGTACAAATGTTTGAGCTATCAAATCTGATGGTGGACATGTGGAGGCGAGATCATTTGTCATACCTGAGCACAGAGTTTTGACTGGACAACAGTCATGAGTGATTACCCTCTGATACGTTCCAATAATGTTGTCACTGCTCACTGCTCAGCCTTTACAACGGCTTTCGAGGTATCATTGTCTTCAGAGAAATATAAATAAAAATACCCCCGCCGCAGCAAACCTGCAGACTAAGCGAATTTCCATTTGCCTGATTGGATTTACACTAAAATGTCTCCTTAAAAATATTACATTTATTCCCTATTTAAATAGCATTAGTTTAACGAGTACTTAGGTTTGCTACAACAGGGTGGCAAAAAAGTGTTTTTTTGTAAAATTTTAATAGTTTAGTATGACCGCATTTTCCAAATTTGATCAAAATATTCTCATAAGCAAGCAAACTACAACAGTTTAAAATTTTTTCCATAAGAAAAACATGAGAATTTTAAATTCAACATTTTTTTAATTTTTTTCGTAGCCATTAGGCGCATAATAACGCTTTAATACACTAAATTATTTTTTTTTAAGCTTTACAAAATGGTTTGGAAAGAAGTTGCTAAATTTTATGTTTTTACGGTCAAAAATGTGAAAAACCTATTTTGACCCCATAAAATCCCCCATAAACCCCTCTTCCCATAGTCCGATCATGCTGGTTCGTGAACTCGTTCGAATAAACGTAGGTTTACACGTTTGTACCAAATTTCATAAAAATCGGATGATTTTTGCTCGAGTTATCGCGCTAACGGTCACATATATAAGAATAGGGACCTCGAAACGAAAAAGTAAATCGGTCCCGGGTCCAGGTCTTACCATGAGTACTACGGTAATAGCTTATTCCCTATATGCAAATTCGCTAAAATAAAGTTAAAAGAGATACCATCTGTGCTAATGTACTGTAGCATTATCGCATGCCTCGATGGTAGACTGGTCTGCAAAACGTAAAGTTAATCTTTTTATAAAATATGTCTAATTTAAAATTTTTAGATGGGTTCCATTGCTTAAGGTCTGCTCTGTACTACAGAGTCACGAAATATTGAAAGGATAATTTTTATCGCTAAATGGTGCGATTTGATCCCCAAAACAAAGCTAAATAATACCTGTGATCTGCAAGATTTAAACTAGGGCCTTATAGGAGACTAAACTTGTCCTCACCAGCCGTGCATAGTTCAGCAGTAAAATAGTGGATTTGTATGTCAGCACTATCTCACACTATATAAAGACAGACATATATTTAAAGGACTTAAGATTTAATTCTTGTATTGGTTAACTACACACCAGAATTATTACACACCAGAAACCTAAACGGATGATACGGCGTAACGAGCTATCTAAAAATACCATAAATAATAAAATGGCGAACAAGAGTACTTTAACTGTAGACAGAACATTTTCCATCGCTAAAAAACTCACAGACTATATAGTAACAGTTTTTGGGGGCTAATAATAATATAATCTAAGGCCTTTTCTTCTTTTTTTCTTTCTAAGGTCGCTAGGCACGAGCCTGGAATTGTTGTTCACATTACTTCATGCTAGACCTACGGGTTACGGCATTAGATAACATGTATTGGTGATTTGAACCCAGAACCCCAGGACCCGCGCTCTAACCACTAGACCAGCTCGTTTCCCCAATCTGAGGCCCTTGGGTTTACTGTAACTAGTAATAGTACAACAAGTTATTACACGTTATGAAAATATTAAACATTGTTAGTGAATTAAAGTTTATATAGTTATAAACTAAATAACAGTCATCTAAAGATATTTTTCTTACCCCAAGCAAATCAAGATTTTCACCTACAGGTTTATAGTCACCAACAATATAAATAAACACTAAAATTGAAGGTAATATTTCGCCACTGCATCTAATGAATCCCATAGCGACTGTGTGAATAAAATTTTAAATAAGTTGTGGAAAAAAAACTTACATCATTGGAAACTGGATTGGTATTAGCTGTCTAATTGGTCAATTTGTAAATTCCAAACATCATCGTTCATCAGACATCATAACTCTGGATACCAAATGTATTTCACCGAGAGTTGGGCGCGTCTAGATCGTATATTCGTTACTAGTGCGCTCTAATGTAGGTCACAGCTGGTTCTCATGTGTTCATTTATTTATCATAGTTTGGCACTACTCGTAACAATGTCATCTCTATTGGTAAGTATTATACTACAGAAATAATGTAACTATAAAGTAGCTATAATATAAATGAATAAAAGAATCGTTCCCAGCGTTGTTTAAAGCAAATCGTTTAGATTATGTAACAACATAGTGTTTAATCGGTGAAGGTAAATAAATATTAACCATAATCGCACATTTTATTTTGATCTAAGTTTAGCTATTGTTGATTGATTTAGTTTTGGGTTATTGTTCATGGTAGTTTGTAGCTTGAGTATTTACAATTTATATTGAATTAAAAATAGTTTAGGTGTATTCGGTGTTATTTAATTGATTTAATTGATGCTATTGTTTTTATTGGTCGTGGTTGTATAGTTCATGCCTTAATAATAAAATAAATATCAATATAATAAAAATATCTTTCGCAAAGTGAACTGTTTTTGTGGTGAAGTGGTTTTAAGTGCATAATGTTTAAACCCGCATAGTTTAAAAAGCGTAAATAAAATGATTAGTTCTGCAAAAACTTCAAATACCTTAAAATTATAATGTTTTTAGGAAAGGATATCATCATGTGAGCTTGACAATGGTACATTATGCCCAACTGAAGACCTTAACGAAGACAACGCCACGAGTAATAACCCTAATAAGAAACCAGCTTCGGCATCTTGTAATCCAATATTAAATACAATACAAAAGTTGGATGATATTGGGCAAAAAATACTAGAAGTAATAGACCCTTTGAATATATTGTCCGCACCTTTAACAGCACTTCAGAATTTAGGTTATGAAGATGTCTCGAGTACTGGAAGTAAAACTGGAAATATAGGAGGGCCAGGTTCAACAGAATCGAAACCAGGAGTTAAAAAAGGAACAAGGGATCCATCAAAGTATCAGATAAACAATCCGTCAGACAAGCCAGAAACTGATTTAGACAGTTCCAATGCTCAAGTTCAATCATCTCAAAAACAGCCTGTAGAAGAAACAATGCATTTAGAAGCATCTTCTGATACAGGAACTTCAGCCTCTACTAATCCATTACCAACAGTACCATCTTCTGCACCGTTTTCCTCTGCGTCAAAGGTTTCATCTGTTGATCCCTCTACGAGTCTATCAGGTACTTCAGATTCGTCAGCAGTAATTCCTTCTTCAACATCATCACCTGCCACATCACAATCTCCTACTGAATCAATACCGGTCACTTCTCCTTCAACAATAAAACCAGCAGATTCTCCATCAAAATTAGAACCAGCAAATTCTCCTCCAGAAGAAACACCAGCTAGTTCTTCCACAGAACCGACACCAGCAAAATCTCCTGCTGAGACGAAACCAAACGGTTCTTCTTCAGAGACAAAACCAAGCGATTCTCCTGCAGAATCAATAATTGCAAATTCTCCCCCAGAATCCAAACCAGCTAGTTCTCCCAAAGAACCAACACCAGCTAGTTCTTCTACACAGTCAACACCAGCCAAACCTCCTGCTGAGACAAAACCAAAAGATTCTTCTGCACAATCAAAACCAAGCGATTCTCCTGCAGAATCAACAATAGCAAATTCGCCCTCAGAATCCAAACCAGCTAGTTCTCCCAAAGAATCAACACCAGCTAGTTCTCCTACACAATCAACACCAGCAAAATCTCCTGCTGAAACAAAACCAAAAGATTCTCCTGCACAATTAAAACCAAGCGATTCTCCTGCAGAAGCAACAATAGCAAATTCTCCCCCAGAATCCAAACCAGCTAGTTCTCCCAAAGAATCAACACCAGCCAAATCTCCTGCTGAGACAAAACCAAACGGTTCTTCTTCAGAGACAAAACCAACCGATTCTGCTGTAGATGTAACACCTACAGGCTCAACATCAAATACTCCCTCAACACCAGTATCTACACCCAAAACAAACTCTGAACCATCTAAATCAGAGAACTCAACTACTGAATCTAAAAACTCCCCTGCAGAATCTTCACAGGCAGCGCCTACAAAGTCTTCTACTCCAGAATCCCCTGCCAAACAATTGTCTTCTACAGGAAGCTCTTCGCCTTCTAAGGAGTCTACTTCGCCTGCAGAGTCTTCAATTAAAACACCTGCCCCGAAATAAAACGTTTTAGTTCAAAGCTTCACAGATAAACGAGCAAGACAGTGGAGACAATAATAGGGTAGTGAAGGGTCCTGAAAGTAGTGTAAGGCTTATTGGCTTAAAGTGCTGCCATTGAGTGATTAACATGCAACCGGGTACGTTCGTTTGTGGTGTATTCGACAATCCCTCTTTTGTGATTATTGATATTATGGTATGACTTGATACTTGTGAAAACCATTCAACATAATCACGTGAAAAGGTAATATTAACATAATTAATTAAGCTAAATTTTTGGTAGTTTTGCATGGTAGAGGTTAGCTGTAAGAAAGGACCATAGAGTCATAAGTTAGCCTCAATAAAGAAGATGTTTATTTTTGAAAACTGTGGTAAAAGTGCCAAACCACTTTACATTCTTTTTTTCTCGATTTATTACCCCGTCAAAACATATTCAAAGACTTCTTCGCAGGTCTTCATAGGCAAGTAGTACGTATAAACTGTAGATACAAGGTAAATTATGTATCGAAATAGACATACAAAACCCAAATGGCCTAATTTACAATTTAAAAATATTCTTATAACAGTTTACGTAATAAAGAGTTTTCTCTATACACGATTATAACTATATGTCATATGTATGTATATGTTTCAACATAAACTGCCCCTACTGCTGTTTTTAATATATTCTTTTAACATATTTGAAAAGAACAACCGTGCGACCATGAAAATATCGTTAATAAGCAACACATTAAACCTTGGGTCCAAGTTAAAATCCAGCCAATTACCGATGCATTTTTCTTTACAAAAAGTTGATGCGGTACCTGTTAGAAAACCAGTATAAAGAACCTAGATATGAAAGAAACTTACAGTGTCAAGGGCAGCCATTACACACAAAAAGATGCCCACTATAATCTACCAAACCAGAAGTAAACTTTAGTTTGTTATCATAGAGGAGAATTACTCTATAACTTAATCTATATTGAACGGTTGCCAAAATTTATGCTCCAGACTACTTTATCGCGTCATACACCAGCATGATGCTCTATCATTGGATATCAGATTGTTTATGTTTATGTAGGCTAACCCCAGCCCCCGGTCGTAAGTTATAATCGTTTTGGGCCTTATAATGACTGGATAATAGTGGTTTACTATAATGACATGCAGATTCGAATTGGTCATGTCACTGTCATAATTCAATATCGTCATTAATCGGGTGGAATTACACACGGATTGTGATGATGGTTTTCTGTGCTCGCGGGTAAAATGGGGAACTTTTGAAGCCTAAAAATATTTTAATAGTTATGTGGTAACTTATATTGGAAATAAACAATGAAATGTATAACAAAATTTAAAGGTCAATATATAATAAATTGTTTTAAACAAAAGCGCTTTCGGAAACTAGGTTTCCTAAAGCTCTTGTGATTAAAACTATTTATTATATATTGGCCTTTTTGAGCTTTTAAATTTAGTGATACATTTCATTAGCTATGTGGTATTGACAATTAATTATTTACAAGAAGATATGTTGTAAAACATTTAACAAATAAACATACCTGGATAATCTTAGATATTTACAGATTTTATAAAAAGTATAAGTAGTTCAGTGTTCGAAGGCGTATTTTAATGTCTTAATTTTACACACCTGATTATTAGGGTCCATAAAACTTGCCTATCTATAAAAAAAATGCACAATTTAATAATAAAATAAGAATACAGCGTTTTTGACTTTGCTTAACATGTTACCCACCATTCTATTTAATTTCAATTTTACCTTAGGCATACTGAATGTTGAATATTAGCTCTGGTAGGCAAAACGTGATAATAACAGAGCTTTGAATGGGAAGAAAAATAATTTATTTAAAAAAGCAGAACAAACTAAAATAACGACTTTTTTACTTTTAGTCAAAATCAAACAGAAAAATACAAAGTGATAAGTTTATCATTATCCACTCAATAAACTTCACCAGTGACAGCCTAATCGTGCATTCAAGGCTTAATACGAGGGCTTATATTATCATCAGTTTAAAACCATAAGTGACCCTTAGTAGTAAAAAAACGTCACTTTTAAAGTACGTACTGTGTATAAATGTTTTATTCCATTTTAAAGTCGCTTTAAAGGCTTCGTCAGCATCATTATTTTTACGCAAGACATATTGAATGATTTTAGAGAAGTAAAAAGCTAACATCTCCTACGGCGAATGTGTCTAATGAATAATTTAACAACCTTCTATTCTGTAAATGAAAACCTGGGAATTAATTAACGAAATCCGTACCTTACACAGCTCGATCCCTCATTACTGCTTGGTATTTCTATCGTGCTAAAACAATCTTTATCAACTTTACATATATAGAATAGCTAATTCAAAAATAAAACTTTTAATTTGGCTTTTTGTGAATACATTCGATTTTACATGCTATTCTTTCTTGATTACTAGCATTGACTATTGGATATAGAAGTTGTTGTATAGTCAAAGATACTAGCTAAACAACCAAAATTTTACTTTTCACAAAATTATTTTATTTTATAGTGAAAGTAGTAAAATTGTAAAATTCTTATACATTATCAACAGAAATTTTTTACACTTTATAGTTCCCGTGTATTGTGTGACTTCTTAGTAAAGATTGTTGCTTCGCTGTCTCTCAGGCGCTACCCAACTCTATCGTTGGCACAAAAATGACACAATTTTATTATGTACTTAGTTTATTTAATTATTACACTCTAAGTTCTCTACTCTAAGCTATTGGCGTATTTTATTAATCGTGTGGAATTAATAACCTCACTCACGATCGTATATGTATGCTTAATTAACTGTATTTAAAACTTCCTAATTTTATGTATTAGCCTATTTAATACATAGACTATGCAATTGTGGTATCATAATTAAATTAAAATTTTTCCGAATAAAAAGTGTCCGAAAATATTTTTTTTAATGATTCTTTGGGTTTAAAACCAAACTTTGATAAAATTTCGGCATATATTCGTCAACATATAATCGTCAAGAAATTTTCCTAGGATATTATAAAGTGATGATACTGAACACAATTAGGTTTATTTGATCTTAAAAGTACATAACTGTCATTAACTTAATTGCATTAATATTTCTTCTTGGTAAAACTAATAAGTTGCGTTTATATACTTCCAATGTAGGTACTTCAAATATAGGTACACTATTGTTATAAAATATTAAATATTTTTTTAATATGCAACAAATATAAATAAATAACTTCTTATGCTTTATTGAAAGTATATTAGTTAAATAATCAACTGATTTTCATTATCATTTGAGCTTAGTCCTCTACCTGCAATTCTAGAAAACTATGAAATTGATTCAATGTTTTCCAAAAAATATCTTTGATGAATTTCAATGTATTAAAATTATAAAGGGATAAAGAATTCGTTGAAAACTCCAATTGGTTGTATAATAAATTTACCTTTTGTAGCAAAAACTAAAAATATGTTCTTATATGTGTAACGTGATCATAAGTAATAAGCTGACCACTTTTTGGAACTCTGACTATAGACCCATTCATATAAAATACTAAGGAACGTAAATAGTAAAAACTAAAATTTTGCTGATAATCTAAACATTTGTTAAACTACGATGTCTGTTAAGTTTCTTCACTTAACCACAGAGTACACAAGGTCTTATTGATTGTCGTGAGTCCCTACAGTTGTAATCCTACACATTGTCATTGCCATGTGTTGTCCAAGTCACCCTCCAGAAGTGAATTGCTCATAACTCCACCTCAAGACAGACTCAACTTTAATTTCCGTCCTTTCCCTCCAGATAGGATGATAAATGAATCAGGGGGTTGACGGAAACCAGCCACACTCCGGCCACACCGTCATAGCAACCAACCGTACACATTTGTTAATACGGAGAGTTTGATGTGTAGCAACGTTAAACAATCATGAAATCCTATAATTTTTGTTAGCGATATTTCTAATACAGGGTTGTTCAGAGTTGGCATAGACAAATATAATGAACATAGACTGACTTCAGGGTTGCGGTTAACATAAAATGTTCCGGCGCCCACCGCTATGAGTGTCGTGTAGTTACGGCGCACACCGCTGTAGCGTCTGCTGGTAGCATACTTTGTGCACTGTAACTACACGGCACTCCTAGCGGTGGACGCCGGAAGCTTCCTTTGACAGTCTATATTATTATTCTTATTGTCTATGAATGTGATTAGGGGATGAAGTTTACCAAACCTCCCTACTTTACGCCTCGGGAACAACGTACTAGTCATAAGTATTCATAAGTGTATTTTGAACAAAGGTATAATGTTTAAACACGAATCCTCCTAAACCTAAAGTGCCCTTAATGATCAAATCACCTTTATTTTATGTAAGAGAGAAATTTGAGAAGAGAACCTTCTTTTTCAAGGCATGCAAATAAAACACTTAAAGTGATTTCAAAACTTCCACGTCATGCCATTAGAGCTGACAAAAATTTGTGATTAGTGGGATATGAACTCGGGACTTCGTAGTAGACATCCAAAGGTATTACTACAAGAATATCCCCGCTTGGAAAAACTACGTAAATACTGGTGTATAAGGTTATTCATTGAAAAACTCAAAAAAGGAATATTGTTATGCATACAATGTTAGAAACCCGTGAGTTAAGAAATAATTATTTCCAACACCCGAATGTCCACCTAATTTTGATAAAATATAAAATAAACGGCAATGAAATAACATAAATCCAAAAATACCTTGTCAGGAGTGGCAACTTTTAAAATCACAATTTGTTGTTTTAAATCTGAATTAGGTTTACTAAATACTCTGGTTTTTTAAACTGCACGTTTTGTCATATTATCCAGGAATTGCACACCAAATCCCCCAACCGGAACGGCAAACACCGTGAAACGCTGCGCAAACAGGCGGCTTAACAGAATGAAAACAACATTAGGCCTAAAACTGTTGTGACTGCTACGACTAAGCTGTAAAGTAGCGCCTAGGGCGTCAAAAGGGTTGCCATTCAAAACACCATTACAGTACCACCATGAAGCTTTCCCCCATGGGAGAAAATAATTGAAGTTGTACATATTTTAAAATTGTTGTGTTGGTGTTTGTAAATAAAACCAACAATTTTTACATGCATGTCTAACGTATTTGGTAAATGAATAAAATTTGTAATTGTTATCGAATGTTTGTGTTTGCTATGTCTTTTACTGTACGGTTTTCGTAGTCCATAACAAGGTTGAAGAACAACTGGGAGGGTGGTAGTGATGAATAATCTACACTATAAATGAATAACAGAAAGGTGTAGGGTATGAAAAATACGTAAATTACCAGAGTCGAATCCAGTTTGGTATGCTCTTTTGCTATTCAGACTAGCCAATAAAATACTGAAATAATTAATAAGTTAAACTCAAATGGTTGGGGGAGTGAGCTGGTCTAGTGGTTAGAGCGCAAGACTCCAGTTCCTGGGGTCTCGAGTTCAAGTCCTGCCAAATCACCAATGGATGTTTCTAAGTGATTATGCCGTAACCCCTATTTCAAGCCAGAAGTAATGTGAAAAACAATTCGGGGCTCGTGCCTAGCGTCCTAGGGAAAAAAACTCAAACGGTCGATTTATTTTTTGAGGTTTCATTTACAGGAATTATGAAAAATATATCTTAGTTTGAGATCTATAAACTGTTTGTATTATTGTTGAAGCATTCATATAAGTGTTATTTGCCATTTTCAGCTAGGTGACGACTTATATTTTTTAGTAACCTTTGTTAATTTCACTGAGCCAATATTTATTCACACATTATAAAATCTTGGGCATAGCTAGGCGAGCTTTTAGAGCACCGGAGTTCAGTTATCGTTAATCGTAGAAGGTATAATGCAGTGGTTCGATATCCACTAAGATTTAATCTAACGTACCGTTTTAAAAAATACCTAAATAAAAATTTCAGACCTTGAGTCAGGATGGATTTCTATCTACTACAAACCTATCTCCACTAAATATCCCTATACGAATTATAATGCTGTTGGGTTGTAAATAAGCTTTGGCTCATACAACATTAAAAAGAGTATAAAACAAAATACTTTGTATGATAGTTGATATCCAATTTATGCTGATTGAGAACACTGATATATAACGAGGAAAAGGTGACACAATACTACTTTTAAACTCAGAAACAACCTCAATAATCAAGACGACTTGTTTCTTACCCTATAATTTCAACTAGTTCTCTATTCAGACCGTTTCACCCAAATACAAACAGTGAGTGAATAGAAGACAAAACTTCAGAAAAAATAACCCAAGACATCAATTGTCACGCCCCTTACTTTCGCAGAAGATAAATAAAATCTTCAGATGAATAATGGAAGTTGTCGAGCGCACGCACCTGTTTTTTTCTTCCTCTTCGTAATTACAGCTGTCCAAGCCTCCATTGTATCTTCTTAAATTAATGATTGAGGAAAACAATCCCCTATTACTATGTTTTTTTTTTTCTGCAGCTGTTAAGTTACTATTATTGAGTCCATTGAAACTAGTTGCTCTGACTGCACTCCGCAACGGGATGAAAATAGAGTAGGAAATAATGTGGTTGTACTGAAAACACAGTGACACCCATCATAGTTCAAAGAGGCAAAACTCAATCGTACTTTTTAGTTATCTTAATGCAAATATTTTTGGTGAATGTAATTTGCAATATATCGCGACAATAATAGAAAATATGTATTATAGTTTCAATTCAATTATCAATTATTAATTATTTAAGATGGGAACACCACTAGGTGCGTATTTTAACCCAAATATGAGTGAAGGATGAGTGGTGCGATCTTGTAGTCTTGTTAGTGAAGGCTGTCATATTTCTTAGACACTACTGTTAATTATAGCTCAAACAGCTAATGGCAACTAAGGGGCCTACTATAGTGGAATCAGGAATAAATTATATGTGGGAAGTTACTCATCAAGGCCTTACATATGAGTATGTGGTTGATATATGTGTGTCTTACAGTTGTCTTAAACGTCCGTGTTCCTTATTAGCTATATACATAGATATCAGAGAGCACAGCTCTCTGATAGATATATATTCATTCAGTTATGAATTTTAGAACTAGTATGGCAATGTTTTTGATTTGTATATAGAGAAGTTTTTGATAGTCTGAAAGGACACGTATGTAACTTTTTAAAATTTTAACCTTAATAACCATTGACGCATTTTCGGTATTTACTTTTTTCTTTTAGATTATTTTTGATGCTCAACAGGGTATTATTTTGTTTATTTACATTCCCGATTGTCCTACAAAAATTACCTAAGCAAAATAAACCAAGACAAAGATTGCTTACAAAAGAAGGATTTGCAAAGGAAGGTGCAAGATACGATTTGTCATGACTCTCCCCCAAGTACAACGAAATGAATAAAACCTCAAGATGAATAAATGAGGAGTGTCACTTACACGCTACCAACCCCCTCCCTCCCACCGCCCCTACCAACTCCTCTTCACCTCTTACTCAGACTCTTGTTAAGGCTGTCCCAACACTGACAGTTGCCACTCATATTTTATGTCGCCAATTTATTCTTGATTTTCATGCACCAAGAACGCTTTGAATATTATTTTAGGTTTGGTTTCATCAACATTTTGAGCTTTCAGAAAAACTAGGCAGTGATATGATTATTAAAAAAATAGGAATCTGTATTTTGTTACTAAGCAAATACTATTGTTTCCATCTTTAAATAACCTCAAATACATTGCAATTTCTTAAAAGATCAATTTACTACTTATCATTTCACTGTTTCAATCATATCAATTTACTCTAGGAGTGTTGAAATTTAACTTGAACATAAAAGTATGTAAAAATCTAATTTTATTGCTATTATATAAGAAAATGAAAGGAAGTGTATAGGACTATTGGTGAACTAGAAAAAAGAATGTAAAGATTTAAGTTTCACTCGGTCAGGTCTAAGATTGCGCAGGTACAGTAATATTGGTCGTAATAATTGAAACTAAACCCATATATAGACCAAAACATATTATTTAGGTCGAGGATTCCAGCTAATCTTTACCAGAAATGTTTACAAATTTATGGCTCCCAATGTCATGTTTCTTAATAACTAACAACAAAAAACATATACAGTAGGTTGGACATCGTCACTAATATATAAAATTCATTAAATAAACGTAAAGCAATTTTATTTGCTGCAATTTTAAAAGACAACATTACAATATATAAATAAAAACATCTCATGTGCGTAATTAGTGTCCTCACTGGATGCATTGATGAGTCGAATTTAGTATTAATATAAACAAAGAATATTACTTCTTCTTAGTCTGCAGTAAATAAATACATCTTTATAGGCAGGATAATGATGCTTAGGATATGGTCAGTAATCTAGTGGATTTAGTTACATTTAGCTAATCTAGAAATGCTCTTCACACTGTAGTTGTGATATATTTATTAACTCAATTTATGGCTACTAGTGGTTATAAGTATAGGTGAATTGTTGACTGTAGGTGAAATTAACAAAGTATGAAGATAAAGTATGAAGTAAAGAGTTTGCTTTAGTTTTGGAAAAATATTAACAATATTCTTGGATGGGAAAATGTGCTAGGAAAAAGGTATCTTTAAAAACAAACTCAAACAAAATATAAATATTGCAATATATATAAACATTGTGTTTGACAATGATTAAAAATGGTGACCATTCAACACAAATGATAATGTAACTCAGGTTCTTGTTTGTTAAATATTTTATTTGCCTTGAGGTTGAGTTTGAGGTTGTGCTTGACCTTGTGGTGCTGCAGGAGCTTGGCCTGCAGTTGCTGGAGTTTGTACTGGATTTTGTTGAGCTGGAGCCTGTTGAGCTGGAGCCTGTTGAGCTGGAGTCTGTTGAACTGGAGTCTGTTGAGCTGGAGTCTGTTGAACTGGAGACTGTTGGGGAGAAGGTTGTTGGGGTGAAGGTTGTTGAACCGAAGTTTGTTGGCCAGGAACTTGTTGTCCTGGAGCTTGCCCTGGATTTTGAGCTACCCCAGGAGCCACAGATTGACCTGGAACCCCTTGCTGGCCTTGAGCAGCTGCTTGCAAGGATGCAAGAAGATTCTGTAGAGGACCAGCTTGAGCTGGAGGTATCTGACCAGAGTTCTGCTGATTCAATGTCTGAGTCAGAGCGGTGATCAACAACTGTAAATCTGTACGCTTCTTCTGTATGAAGGCTTGTAACAGCGGCCACAATACTGGGGATGAATTTTGTGGTTGGCCAGGGGTCGTTGTTTGGGGCTGGGTGGTCGGAGCGGCAACAGCGGTAGCGGCGGGGCGTCTTTGAAAGGCGAATTTGAGAAATGGGCTACCACTACATACCTGGAACATATTTCATTATGACAGAAAAAAGTCTTTTGCAAAAAAATTTAAGTAGTCTCATATATGCATTAGAAATGCATTTAACTTACAAGACTTCGTATTTCATCTTAGATAAATATTACTTTGCAAAATTAACACTATTTCATTCTTTATAAATGATTATGTGAAAGCATAGAGCCGGAAACAAGTTTCATATTACAATCCAGTGAATCATTGAAATTTACGGTGAGATAGTATTTGATAATTTTAAAATAAATGTGGAGACTTTTTGATCAATTCATTTGAGAAGTGTGAAAGAAAAAATTATTTATTCCTAGTATAATAGACCCTTTACTAGATGTTCTGTTAATGGAAAATTGGAATACATATATTTAATAAACATTATTTTAAGTACTACGCAAACAAGGTAGAGTTTGAATAAAAGTGGAAAAAATTACTCGTGTCTCCTACTGAATAAAATTGAATTGAAATGTAATTAAAATAATAACAATTTCAAATAAAAGATAATACAATAAATTACCTGCAAGTAAATTAACATGCAGACAATGCACAATCTACAGAGTGCAGCCATGATGAGGAGTAGTCACAGAAAGTGTTACAACGGAGATACTGTAATGTTGACGACACTGAGGTGTTGACTTAGGTTATGTGATTGACGTGAGAAACATTGTCAAACATCTTCAGATATCGAGACATGTGCAGCTTGTTTTCCTGACCTCCTTTCAATGATCGACACCCAAGGTTTTTGTGTGTATACGTAAAATGGCTTAAAACTCTGCATAAAGTAATATTTTGTTAATAAGGATTACCACGCAATCTTTGTGCACGTATTTAAACTATTTTGCGTACAAACCAGAAATCCGGAGATAAAAAACAAGGGTATGATTGTGTTTAACCTTTAATCAGTTCACAGTCTTCAAGCAGGGAACCGTTTATTAACATGACATTTTACTTCATGTCCCCTTGAACTTAGATAAGTTCTTAGATATTTCTATTGAAGCAAATTCAACTCCAACCAATGTTCACTCACTCAATTTTTTTTCAACCAATTCACCATTTTCATCATTTAACCATTTTCTTTTTCACCTAGTGTTTAGAAAGACATTTTCTGTTATTAGTTCAATTAGTGCAATCAAAGCCGGATAGGCAGCGTTCAGATCTGGGTAAAATATCTCCGTCCCTTTGGTCCCCAGCAACTCTTCCATTATAGCATAATTATTGGTAGCATATTAAATACGCTAAGTTTGGGTCAGACATAGCAACTCTCAAACCCATTCGTTTTCACCCATCATCACCACAATACCCCCAATACCCCCTATATTCCCACAAATACCCCATCATTCATTAATCCTAACCGATACAGTAAAAAATTTCCTTTAATGTCTGAAGTAGAATAAACTATACGGAAAATAGCTCAGTAGCTGAGTGCTTGAAGAGAAATTTAAAAGTAACAAATTTACAAAACAATGCCAAGAAAACATGTATCCTAATTTACACTTTTGAGCATCTGTATGGAAATGTAGTGTGTTTGGCAACTATAATGCATGTATTGATTGTTTCTATAGTAAAAGTAGTAATTTAAAAAAGGGTAATTTTATGTTATGTAACAGCATTCCTTACGTTTTACACAATACGAAACATATCTTATTTACTCTCAGGTAAAACACAAGCTTCACGAATTTTAAACTACCTAAAGTGGGAAGAGCTCTGGATCATGAAAAGATCAATGCAAGCTTGGTAAACCGAAGGAGAAGCAACGGTTAAAACAACTATTTCAAGCAGTGAATTGAAAAAGAGAAAAATATAAAGTCGAAAACGTAAACTTTAATACATCTGGTTTAACCGGGGACTTGAGCTTTGGATCTAGTAAATGGCTAGATCTAGTATATCTCCTTGATAATTGTTTGCTTAGTTAGAAAACAATCAAAGGTAAAGTTCATCAGGTCTCAAAGTAACAAAATGAAACTGTGTATTATAGCTCCAGAATACGGGTGTTATACATTATAATCAATCAATCCAGTAAGAAAATATATTTAAACTTTAGATTTATATTATTGTAACTCATTGATAATTATATTTATTTTTAATTGACGATGGTACACTGTGGTCTTAGTATTCTATCTGTTATGTTCATTTACTATATCGCCTGACCTTAGTCATACCATATATCAAGAATGAAATAGTAATTGATGATAAAATAAAAACTGCATCACAAAAATAGGCTGGCCTACGGAATTTTCTATTTACACAACGATTATTCTCCCCATGACACTTTCAACACCTATTTCATTTTGACAACTGAACCTGAACTTTGCCGATGTTATTTCAAGAGCGGCCCCCATATTTTGTACCCAACACTCCCCTATATTTCGCCAGTGACTGCACACCTCATTTGAGCTCCCATTAACACTCTTATGTGGATTTTAATTTCTGTCGTTTCCGTTCCATTTCCTTGGTTCCGGAAGTAGGGAGGACTGGCGGCACGTGCTACTCCCTCGCCTCGCAGCTGGTGGAATATTTGCGAATTTGGAATTCAAATGTGTTCCATTTTGGACACCTCCAATATCCACAAGAACCCTCTTTCTTTTATTCTTTTATGTGAAATTCCTTCGAATAAATAATAGATAATATACCGTAACTCTTTAAGGGCGTTTTTATCATTCTATCAGTTCCTTGTTGAAGTAGCGAACATACCGGTGGCAGTGAAAAAATACGTCTACACTTTTTAGTTTTCAACTACATCATTCACGGCGATTTAATGAGCTTCACGCTCAGGAATACTCAAATGTTGACGAAGTTCCCTCTGGGTACAGACTCTTTTTTCAGAAGGGTAGATCTACAGCAAAAGGTGGCCTTCAAACACGGAATGATCACGAAGCTAAGTAAAATTTATATTCATGTCAGAACAGAATGAATACTAGCTTTCTCACTATAACCAATTAGGTCGTTCACTAAAACACTACATAAGTAATTGACTTATGCTGTATTTGATGAACTGCTTATTTTACACTGTTACAATTGTAATTTTATCGAAACATTGAGATGGAATAAAATTTCAACAATACCTTAATTACCTTACCTAGCTGGCCACTCAAAACTAAGCAGGATTTTGGCCTCTCCAACAGCTCTGCGCCATCTTCTCGATCCTTCATCATCTCTTCTGTAAGCTGGGTTTTCCTAGACGCGTAGTCGGCCAGCGGAGAGAGGAACGCGGAGAGCGGACTCAGCTTGTCTTAGGTAATTTAATGTTAGGGCCCTTTCACACGAGGCCACTGGTGGCCGCCACCGGTGGCCGCCACTGGTTGCCCGCCACAGCTTTAACATTATTTTAAATGGGACCTTTCACACACAGCCACTGTAGTTGCCCGCCACTACACAGTGGCCGAGCAGTGTCTCCTCGCGCAACTGCTAGTTGGCAACCGCCGGCAACTGCAGTGGCGGCAACTCGTCGCGGGGCATTAAATTATACGGGAGCTTTCACACGTAGCAACCAGTGGCCGCCACCGTGGATGAGCGCGCAGCTACTATTTTGAATCAGTTCCTGTGCAGACTGCAAAGACAAACGCACTATGGTTGTAGTTGTTGAGTGTTTTCGTGTTGAATTGTTTGTTTGTGAAAATGAGTGACCAGAAGAAAAATAAAGAGGACGTTGCTGAAAAAGAAAAAGACAAAGGAAAACAACAGAAGAAGAGAATAAACAAAATAATAGAAAACAAAGTGGATACTGATGATCTAATTTGCGAAATTGAAAAGTAATCGGCTATTCGGTATAGTACGCCTGTGTCTTTGCCTTATTTTCTTTATTATCAACGCGAGAAGAAGGAGATATTCATTGTTCGACAGCATTTTCACAACTAACAGTACAGTGGCTGTAGTAGAGTGGCTTGTAAGTTGCCTGTACCATCCACTGCAGTTTCCCGGCCGGTAACTGGTGGCGGACACCGGTGTCCGCCACCAGTGGCCTCGTGTGAAAGGGCCCTTACTGTTTTCCTAGCAGCGGAGCGGAATGCCATGTTAATTTCAATTCCGCTCTCCGTTGTCCGCTCTCCGCTGGCCGACTCCGCGTCTAGCAAAACCCAGCTTTAACGGACATTGTCTTCTCATATCCCTCCGGACTTGGTCCCATTTCTACAACAAACCCTTGAAATAATTACCAACGTTGAGACAATAATTTAATTATATATAAAATACTGACGCTACATCATACTCTATGTGAATATACTAAGGCCATCAAATATGGTTGTCAGTACCGTCTATAAATAGTATTTGCAACTTACAGATCACTTAAAAATCAATAGCCATTGCAGGTAGCGGGTGGTGGTAAGGGCGGTGACGTGACAACCCTAACAGCCATTTAAAGAGAGAGAAACTACATTTCCTGGGGCCATTCGTTATCGGTGGCCCGTTAAGGCTATTGATGTCCCCGCCAGGCTAGGCCGTGTCAGGGTTGGGGTTAAATTGGTGTCGCACGGTGGCGTTACTTTCTATTGAAAGGGGGAATACAACACTTTGTGGCTACGTCTTGATTGGAGGAATTATCTGGAAGAAGATGACATTTCCTGGAGAAAATGCATGACAATAATTTGACATTTTCAACTATAACTTTACAAAGACGTGTATTATCTGAACGTCTGATTCCTGAATATGAATGCATAGTGTAGAATAAACGGACGATCTGTGTGGATTTGTTCAGTTTTTTTCATCCAGGATAATTTATAGGGAGTTTACCGATACAGGACATGATTTGTAATAATTTTAAAATGTCTAGAAATTATGGTCAGATAAAAACAATTGAATGTCCAGAAGACTAAAACTTTTAGTTGAGTAGACGACACTTAAGTACTCGTAAATTTCAAAATTATAAAATTTCACTTTTCCATCGGTGGACATTGTATCATAGCACTTTAAACCAGAATGGAACATGAACATAGGATGGGTAAAATTCGTCTTGTCATTTTTACTAAGATCAGCTCTGTGTGTAGCGAGGGCCGTTTTTAAAACCCCAATGATGGAGAGCGTGTTTAAGTATCGAATCGTAGAGCTTTCGACTCTAATTAGGATAATTAGAAGACAAACTTTAAATATATACCTTTCGTAGAATTCAGTTTACTACTACTTGTGATTTAAACATGGGGTCTTTATGAGGACGTCCTGAATTCTTGAAAGTACTCACTATATCCTATTCCGATCGCCATGAGCTCACAGAAATAAACCCAAGTTGTTTGGATCTAATGTTTATGATGTCTAATGATATCTACCCCAATTGTAAAAATAATAAATTTTACTTCAAACAATCATTCAATAGCAATAGTTATTTGTGTAACTAGTGGGCAAAGTGGCACTTTGCTGCACGCGAGAGCAAGGCGAGTGCGGAATGATCTCGAGTGCAGCAAAGGCCTTTTGCACTCGTGTTACACATTATATTTTTCCTACAGTCACTATAAAGAATATAAATAATTAGTCTTTCAAACACTATACAACACGTTTTTAGGTTCAGCTGGCAACACAAATAGGTGCCCTAGAGAAAGTAGTACCCGGTCCGTATCATTCCGCTTTTTTTCCTCGGCAAGAAATGTGCTCCGCGTTTTGAGAATATAGTTCCGTATGTATTTGTAATTTGAAGTGGTTTCCGCGCCAAAAAAATGCTTTAAAGGTATTTTCTTGTTTATAGATCGTAGGAATGTTTTAAAAACTTTTAACAGAAAAGTCCAGAAAGTTCAGAAATACCGAAACTATAAACACGAAATGACTGGTTAAATCGTAGTTATAATAGTCAATCAGCTGTTCACAGTATTATTATCTTTAAGTGTTGCCAACCTATGTCCAAGCGTACACGGATTACGTGCATAATAGAACCACGCTGTTTTGTGTTGTTTCGTTGGAATCCTGATGTGCGGCAAAGTATAAACCGTACGACAAAGTATAAACCGTACGGCAAAGTATAAATATTCAGCAATTAGCAGCTTTCTGTACTATAAACAGTACAAGGAAGCCAACTTTGTCGGGTGACTGTAGGATAATTGTATTATCTTGTATTTTTCACATGCTTATTTATCTGCATGTTATTTGCAAGGAGAACTCCCCACGCAACAAACCAAACGATTACTAACCGTGTATTGGCAATAACAATGATGAATGTTAGCTATAGCAAATCTCGGCGGAGGTAGGCCTACTTCAAAGACCACCCTCGGAATTCCCCCCCTTCCATCGTAATGCGGATAAACGAAATAGCTTCGTGTAAGCTTTTTATTCAACTCGAGTTATTGAGTCCCATAAAGGCAGCTTCCCCTACACTCTTTCATCTATGGATTCAATTGTTTGATAAACTATGAGACGGTCCCTTTGACATGCTTCGAAACAGTTCTTTGCTGTGTCCGGTTTGAATGGGTTTTCACGGATGCCTATTTTTTTTTTATAATATACACTAGTCTATGGGGAGCGAGCTGGTCTAGTGGTTAGAGCGCAGGACTCCGGTTCCTGGGGTTCCAGGTTCAAATCCTGTCAAATCACCAATGGATCACTAAGTGATAATGCCATAACCCCCAGGTCTATCCTGAAGTAATGTGAAAAACAATTCCGGGCTCGTGCCTAGCGTCCTAGGAAAAAAAGTCTATAAAATCCCATGACTAAAAATTGTCACAGGAAAGTTATTACAAAGTAAAGAGCAAACTACTAGTGTCGAAATAGGCCTACTGTGTTAAGATTTTAAGATTTTAGAGCATTCACTTAAAAACCATGACTCAAATCGATAACCTCAGTATACTTAGCTTAGGTAGGTTATTACCTAATATAATTTTTAATATTACATTTTAGCTTGTGTCTTCAAAAGTTCTGTAAAAACAGCTTTTTGTGTTAACTTAATATACCATTTTCTTTGCATATTTGAATACTAGAATATTGTTGAAGTTTATAGATCTTTACATATTAACAATTTTCTAATGTAGATTAAGATTTTATTTAATAATCCTTTAAGAAACTAACTATTTATCTAGTTACCTTACTATATCAGTTCTATCAAGTACTGATATAGTTATACTGTACAGTTACCTTAACTTATAACATAGTATTTTTTGAAATGACATTGCTAATTACATCTTAAATGCAGAATATTTCCACAATTTGTGTACAGTATCTTGCATTTTATAAAAAATATGGAAAACATGTCACTATATTTCGCTTTTCTTTAAACACGTACTAACTTTAAAGTGAAACTTCAAATTCGTTGAAGTGATGGCACGAATATATTAAATAAATAAATAAATAAATAAAATTAAATATTTTAACTTAAACATTTTACTTCCAAATATTTTATTAGTATCAAATGTTATTGGAAAATGGAAAAAAACTGAATTATTTTTCAATGTGTTTTTTTTATAAATAGAAGGTTATTGGGATATAAACGGGAACAAAGCTATGTAAGTTTACAAAAAAGTATTTTATTAAAATAAAAAATAAAATCAATAATAACACAAACACATAATAATACACTTATATGAAAAATATTGGAAACCATACAGTAAATGTATGTGGTACATACAGTAATTTAAATGCGTAATTAATTTTAAGCAAATATTATAAGAATTGAAAACAGTTGTAGAACAAAAAATTGTAAATGCAACAGCTTACATATTTCATTACAATATACATACATAAAATAAATTTTCAAACTAAATAAATATAGTTTAAAAGAGTTTCAAAAGTCTTAAAAAAGTGTTTAAATCAACGGGTTGAAAAAATTAAAATATAAAATTAATATTTTAATATTTTTAAATTATATATTATATAATTAATAGTATATTATATAATAGTATATAATATATATTATATATTATATAATTATAATAATAGGGCATCAGTCATTGTTTTCAATCCGGTGGACTAAAATGTATAGAAGACTAATTGTCAGCCTTGATGGTACATCCTAGCCTTTAATGTATTTTTTATTATTTTAGATTGTTTTAGATACATTTTTAACGTAATCAACTTATTTATATCTGAGGGGTCACGAATTTCGTTTCTTTATACATTGTAGGGTCTCCAATAAGAGATGTTGGAGGTTATACAGTAGAACCTTGATAACAAGACTCTCATGGGGATTAAGTCTGGTTATCAAGGTTGACTTCTTATTGAGGTTTGCAATAACATGTGTTTAGAGGTAAAATTAATTCAAGGAGATTTGAAAAATACATTTGTTATCGAGCGTCTTCTTATCGAGGTTCCACTGTAACAAACTCACCGTCTTGATCCTATGTTGTCTTGCACTTTGAACATACCACTGTATTTTGTACCACATCCCATGTTTTCTCAGTGTATCCCTTATCCTTGGTTGGGGGGCGGGGTCGTTGTGATGTTCACAGGCCGCGGAGGTTCATAGAAAGGGTTCAAGCTCTCCAAGAAGTTGTAAACGTCGTTGAAGTATTCCAAGACCGGCGTGGCTCCTTCGCACGTGAAAGGCCCGCTAAAGGTGTAGTTTGTCGCGTTGTAGACTTGGGTTTGGTTCACGTTGTCGTCATCGTCGTAGTCGAAGAGCTGGAACCAGAACGGGGTTCCCGGCACCTGGAATAAGATATGCTTTTAGATTTTGTTTGAAGTTAGTTGAGGGGAGTAAATGGTATATTTCAATAGCCTTGAACTTCCCCTATTTCGGGGAAAGATAATGGTTTGCGAGCAAAGCAAATCCGAACACGTGAAACGTCCATCGAGAACAGGAATTTAACTTAGTTTAACTTAGAGTTTCAATAACTATATCGGAATTCAACTTTCGTGACGAGTAGTGAACTTTTAATCCCGATTTTAATCACTCAAAACTTTATGGTTTAAAATAATAAATTGCCTTTCAATAGAGGAGTATTTTTTAAATTCGTCATGGCAAAGTTGGAAAGTTTACTTAACATTACTTCTGTTTGAATAACATTTCTCATATTCATACATTAGTGTCTTGTTGAGCTAAACGGGAAACTCCTCTGTTTAAGACAGGAAAAGTGTGGGTCAGAAAAAGTAATGTTTAGGACAGGAAAAATCATATGTTTTGATAGATTGGAAATGGATGATGTTAGGATAGCTCAGCTGTACGGAAATTAAACTACTCTCCATACTGAGTTATTAAAACGTTGTTTACCAATTCCAAACTAAGACATTGCAACATCAATTAGTTTATTTCTCATTGCCCTTAGTTTAGCACACATGTAAGTTTATCACTACTGAAAATGCCAATATCTATACCTGTAATAACATAATTTCTTTTTACACAATTAAGGTACTAAAAGTTTGTAAAATGTACTTGGTTTGTCAAAATAATTAGTCCTTATCCTGTTTTATCTGGCGACAAAGTTAAACTGGATCCAATATATTTAAAAGTACAATTTTCAGGATTAGCATTCATGTAGTCACATTAAAATAGTTGAACAATCCGGATTACTAATAAAAAAATTAGCTAACACATAAAAAGCAACGAATACAATTTCGAAAAAACAGATTTATCTAAACTCAAAGGTCTTCTGGTTTAAAGTAAGTCCAATTAATGATGTGTTTATTAGTGTCTACTTCAGTTTTATAGTGGAAATCTTGCAGTTTAAAGACCATTTCAGACCAAACATTTAGTTTAGAAACTAATCCATGAACTATACCCACAAATATAACATTTGTTTCTTAAGCATGCAGCTTAGAAATATTTAGAAATTCAGACGTGTTTAACCGAATGTTATACTCTATCCCAACATAGTAATTTTTTTATTTGATACTTACAAAAAAGTACATGAGTACAATGGCGATGATTGGAGCGTAAGCCATGTTCAGTGACTGATGAATGACAATTGGAGGTGTTAACTGTCAGATTATATAGGCCAGACTGTTACAGTATGAACAGCTGTGCCCCAGTATGAGCACGAATTGTTGTAAACTGACAAGTGACGATGTATCCACAAGGTCAAGAGTTTATGGTGTCCTTATTTCAGATTTTGGATGACCCACTTCGCGACATATTATGAAAAGGTTGCGGATACTTGAAACTGTAATCTACTTATAACACAATTAGATATTTCATGCAATAATAGTTATTTTAGTCCAAGAGATGATTCTTCAGCATCAAAATCTATATCTATAAAAGAGGAACTATGTTTGTACGTTGGGGGACTCCGAAACCGCTCAACATAGTGTAGTGAAACTTTCAGGCATTATCGTTCAAGGATGGTTGGTGTGAAGTTTGGTGCAGATCCGTCAAAAGGGCTCCACCCCAGAGGGTTTTCAGTGGGCAAATGTCAGACTTTTTAAACTAAAATGTTTACAAATAAATATAATTTTTACTTAAAATATTAAACCCTAATCGATTAAACCCTAATCGCAGCACACCTGTGCTCTCAACAACGTTTAAATTCTCCAATGTTAAATATGTAAACATAAACACCTTTATCAAGGTATTATAAACAAAAAAAAAGGGTGGCAATGCCTTAATATTTTTATCTTTTGTTGTATACCCACACAATCTAACATAAATTATATGTGAATAATAATCGTGCGTGCTATCTTGGGTATTCAAATGCCTCCAAATTGTTATTAACCCACCACATTACTGACATTAAAAGAAGGAACTCCAATAATACTATTGCGAAACTTAAAGCCACCAAAGCTGTGCAACGTTACCAGACTGACGATTAAAAAATGACACTAAAACTTGATGCGCTGCTATAGCATCTATATGAGATTATGACAGAGGCATGTGGGAAATACTTTATGGCAGAAAAAACATTATACATTCTTAAAAAAGGTTGTTTGGCATTTTACAAAAAAATTTAATCTTTTGCATGGGTGCAAATCAAATGTCCTATATCTCAGGTATTTTGGTTATAATGGCACTTGGTTCCTTTATGCATATCACAGGCCATATGTTAATTTTATAACCAACACTTTTTTTTATCTGCAATAAATTAGATTTCTTACCTTAACCTTAAAATGTTTGTTTATACAGTATTAACATTTAGGTTATCGTGAGTATATAATTAATAAAAATATTAAAAAAATACGGCATTTAAATAAAATGATTCAAAATTGCATTTTTATCTATTTGTATGCTATTCTAGTTCTAGTTTAAAATATCTTGCTCATCGGGAAGTTAGTTTAAAATCGATTGCAAAATTTGTAGATTAAAACAAACAATGTAATTTGTTTCAGACCCAAACTTGCGATTATGAATTAAATGCGAATAGCCTTTTCAATTTAACTGTTTCCTAATATTATCAAACAATGTGCAAAATCACGCAAAGATGCCCTGCCAACAATTACACCTTCTTGAGATTCGTCTAATTTCGATGAAAAAAAAAACAAGTTGGTGGCAGCGTACTAAGATAGTTTATAGTTTCTCATTATTAGTAGGTAAACTAAATTAGATATCCCCAAACACCAACTCAACCCTACCTTTTCAACCAAGAAATGCATCACGTACTACTAGTTGTATATAGGTGTTCTGAAAATGTAATAGATTGAAGAAATACTAAAAAATCACGGACATTTTTCAATTTATTTATGGGTAGTTTTTCCTTCAAAATCAAACACATACGTTTGATACTTGTGTGTAGCAATAACCCTCATGAAAAAGTAGCACATTTTCAACATAAAAAGGTTTATAATCCCCAGCAGCTGGTGGTTTGTGTTCAGTGACTGATGGCAACCCTAATACCTCGACGTTACATCAATCATGCAACCTCAAACCCTCGACTCCGTTCTTTCTTGGTCCTGCGAGTAGTAAGTGTTTCCTTCTCTATACAGGGTGAATCAGGCAACCTGTGCAGAACATGTGAGCACAACAAGCGTTAAAAAACGACCTTTTTCATTGAAAATCCGCCATTAAAAATCTTTTAGTGGGTTACAATTTTAAAACGTCACTTTAGGCACTTTTAGTTCAAAGTTTGGATCATTAAAAGTTCAAATATATGTCCGAAAAGTAATTTAAAAAACTTAAAACACGTCAAAAATCCAAGAAATTTTAAACATTGTAGAAGTGCGATTTTTAAAAACGCCTAGGAGTGTCGGGTAGAAAATTTAATTTTTAAACCAAGAACATTCTTATGAACAAAAGCTCGAAAACGGTAAAAGCTAGCTAAGATTTAAGTCTTAGCTAGCTTTTACCGTTTTCGAGTTTTAGCCGTTAAAAAGTGTTTTTCTCAAAAAAGAGGGATTTAAGGGAATTATTTGAGAGGATAGTAATTTGAAAATGTAACTTTTTGTGTTTTCTAGATTGTTTGGGACCGAGACGGACCTCCACAAAAAGTTTCAGTTCCCTAGCTATTCTAGAAGTTGGTAAACATTTGTATACCTTATCAGTAAGTTACACAAGCGGCTGTATATCCCGTTAAAGTATGAGCATGGATCGTTTGATTCACCCTGTAATATATAGCCAAACAATAATTGAATTAATACGTATAAATGTAACATTTCTTCATTAAGTTTACAAATGCTTCAAGGGACTAAAACTCGAAGCATAATAATTTTATTTGTGAAACATAATTTGTTAGTTTGAAACAACAGCATTGTTTTGTCTCACTTTAAAGAAATTATTAATTCAACAATCATGCTACGAAAATAATCATAACCTTTGTACTATAGTCCTCGCCACCCTAAGTTGAGGCAGCCCAAGGATGCACGTCGTATATCTAGTGCGGCCTTGGGCTGCATCAAGTTAGGGTGGCGAGGACTGTAGTACTTTTAAGACTTAAATATTAAATATAAATAGATAACTTTTGCCTGGATATATTTTGCTTACTATATAATGTATTTTACCCTTTTTTATTTTATCGTAGTGGAGCAAGAACTGTTCTAGAGTTTAATTGACCATTAATGTAGAATTGGGCAATTGTTTTGGGTTTTATACCTGATAATCAAGCTCTTCTTCCTTCTTTCTTCATTTAATAAGTACTGAACTCCAAATTAAAATATCACAATTTTTTTGTAGAGTAAGGATATAACAGTACGTTTTTTCATCACTAAAACCATTGACTATATACAGAATAGACTTCCCATGTAATATAAAAAGTTGAAGCAAAAAAAGCGTGGTGCAATCTGTTGAGATGGTCTACCAACTAATGACAATTTTGCTGCAAACAGAATTTACAACTTTTACAATTGCAGATTTTTACTTCCCAGGTACTAAGTAGCATTCTATTTCTTAGGGAGTAAAAATGCTACTTCAGATCCACAACGCATATATAAAACGGATGTTTTTTTTTATGTAGTATGACGAAAGAGTATTTCATATTAAGTTTTTATCTTGGTTCTAAAAACCATAAGACATTTATTTGAATGAGGTAAACTGTTCAGATAAAAATATCTGGTTGCTAAAAGTCAAACACTTATGAATCGTATTACCAAGTTTAACTGAAGTGGAAATATTCGTAAATGCAATTTTATTTTATATAATTCAAATAAGGATTTATGAAGGCACGTTTTCTCCTAACCATTTTGTGTGATCAAATATAATTAATTATGCCCTGAAATATGTATTGAATATAACACTGGTAGTAAAAACATAACCCATTGTGAAAATATTTAAGCTTTTATTTTAAAAAAACACACACACATACAGAATTAATATATGTTGTCAAAACACGATATATAATTTTAACTAAATTAACTAAAAACTGTGAATTATATATACAAATTCAATTTAGTTTATAAGTAAATCCTTTAATAGCTACTCGTATATAAAATTAATTAAACCAGCCATATTAATACTGCACCTTAATCATTATTAAATACAATCTCACAATTTTTTGATTTAGTAAAAACTTATCCAGTAAGATAATATCAATGTGCTGATATTTCTGCAATGGTAAATACAAAACAAGACAGACAAATCACTGAAGTATAACGTTAAGTGTAATTTTTATAGTAGGCAGTTTATATTTGAACACTCAACTTCAAACTAAACATCTGCCTAAAAAAATAAAACTAAAATAGTGAAACGATAACCTTATATTAATACTGACTAAATTGTTTTGGTTTGATTTTAATTGAGGGAAAATCTTTTTTTTTTCAAAATAAGGATTTTACAGACCTAGGGTTGAATAAAATTGCCAATGGATCATAAGCTTTAGAACGTTTCCTGTCGATTGATGGTTTAAGCATTAAAACTAGGACTAGTATCTGGTAATGTCGTTAGCTAAATATTCGTGTCATATTAAGATGCTATAGTAGCCGATACTCATAATCCACTACAAGGAAGAGTGAGAGATATGACGAAAAATTTGGTGTGTACAATAATTTGATCACTAATAGGTCATTAACAAAGCGATAAAATATTGCTCAAAACACTAATAAACGGATTATTTGTGAGTGCTATCTCCAATTAAAATCGAAGATAATTGTCACAGCTTAATAAGTAATAAATATTTTTGTTAATATAAACTTATTCAATATTAAATTAACAATTGAACAAAACCAAAGCGACATTTTACATGAACAGCTTATCCACTGATAAGATTCAGATATCTCCAGAAATATATTAAATTAATCTCTAACCTTTTTCCAACCTGTCAAGCCCTGATGGACATAGAACATCGTATTTATAAGATGAGGTCTATCTGTGGTAAACCTTGACGAATCGTTACCTTACAAGTTATTCTGTTGAGTTTATAAGTTTGTGAACTTTGCAAAAGCTATCCGGCCTGTTGCGCTGCTGGTTGTTGGATAGGTTGGTATGCCTGTGGTTGGTATGCCTGTTGCTGAATGGGTTGGTAGGCCTGTTGTTGTTGTGCTGCCACTGGGTACCCCTGAGGGGCTGCTTGATATTGTTGACCTTGTTGAGATTGTTGCTGGTAAGGCGCTTGATAAGGTGGTTGTTGATAAACATTTTGTTGGCCTTGGGATTGAACAGGGTACTGCTGAGGAACTCCTTGTTGAGGTTGGGGTGTAACAGGTTGAGGTTGAGCCCACCCTTGTTGAGATTGAACCAGACCTGGTTGAGTTTGAACAAGATTTTGCTGATTTGGATTTTGAGGCGGTAATTGTCCTTGAACTTGGGGTACCCCTTGTTGAGGTTGGGGTGTAACAGGTTGAGGTTGAGCCCACCCTTGTTGTGATTGCTGATTTGGATTTTGAGGCGCTAGCTGTGGTAATTGGCCTTGAACTTGGGATGCCCCTTGTTGAGGCTGAGGTGTTCCTGGTTGAGGTGCTATGGGTTGGGGCTGTGGCACTGCTGGTTGTGAAGGAGGTAATGGTTGAAGCATTCCAGATTGAGGTAGAGCTGCTACTGGTTGATTTTGCTGTGGTTGAGGTGCTATTGGTGGTTGAGTTTGCTGCGCTTGGGGTGCTATTGGTGGTTGAGTTTGCTGTGCTTGGGGTGCTAATGGTGGTTGAGTTTGAGGTTGAAAACCTCCTTGTGGTTGATTCGCCACTGGTTGTGGGGATGGTGATTGTTGAGGCGTTCCAGATTGAGGTTGAGCTGCCACTGGTTGAGTTTGAGGTGGTTGAGTTTGAGGCTGAGAAACTCCTTGCGGTTGAGTCACCACTTGTTGGACCGGATATTGCTGATTTGGATTTTGTGACACGAGCTGTGGTAATTGGCTTTGAGTTTGGGATGCTACTGTTTGTACTTGGGGTGCTACTACCTGTTGTGGTTGGGGCGCTACTAGTTGACCTTGGGTTGCTCCTGGCTGAGCTTGTGGTGGTCCTTGTTGAGGTTGGATAGTTCCTGGTTGAGGTGCTATGGGCTGGGGCTGTGGTGGGGCTGGTTGTGGGGGTGGTAATGCTTGAGGTTCTGTTGGTTGAGTTTGAGGTTGAACAACTCCTTGTGATTGAGTCGCCACTTGGTTAACCGGATTCTGCTGATTTGGATCTGGTACAAACTGTGTTGCAAAACCAGGCTGAGCTTGTGGTTGTACTGGATACTGCTGAGGAGTTTGGTATACCGCTGGCGCAGCTTGAGCTTGAACTGGTGTTGGTTGTTGCACTTGTGTGGTCTGAGGGTAAGGGTATGTAGCCTGAGGCACTTGTTGAACCACTGGAGTTATGGTGGGCTGGTAAACTTGTTGTTGCCAGTTTTGTTGTTGCAATGGTTGTTGTTGCCACGGCTGCTGTGCCTGAGCTACAGTTGAAGCTGCAGTTTGTGGTAATGGAGAACTACCTTGATTTAACCATTGCTGCTTGAGGTTCAGGAAGTTCAAGAGAAACTGTCTCCAGAATAATGCGGCATTTTGGAAATTGCAGAAGATTGGTGAAACCGGTGTCTGCACTTGAGGGACTGGACCTGCCGGATTAGCGGGAGATGCAGAATTGACAGGAACTGCAGTCTGTGGCGGAGGCGGCTGACTTAGACATGTCTGTAACATCAAAAGGCCAAAGGCATACATTAGAACTAGTTATTTTATATCGAGAAATCATATTTTTAGTAATGGTCGTACAATAATAATGTTTTCAATTCCTAAATGTTGGTTTACAGTACCTTTATTGGTAAGGAAAGGCAAGATTACACTTTTTTTCTTGAAAAACTAAGCTGGTAAAAAGCTGGTATTTATTAAAAATTTCTTGGGGATGTTTACAGCTTCAGTAAGTTTATTTGATCAAGTATTTGCTTTGTGTATACAAGCAAATAATTCTGGTCAGGGGAAATAAAACAAGACTTTAAGAAACGTGCACAACTAATTCCTGTTGAAGAGACTTTCAATTTTAAATTAATCCATGTTGAGATTACAATTACTTCATTGAATAACATTTTGAGATAACCTTACTTTTTCATTCTTACGCTGGAAATTCAGTAGAAGTAAAAAAAAACTCGAGTAGGAAATAAATAAACATTTATGATAATGTATGAGTTATCATTTATATAAATTATTAAATAAATAATTAGGCTGGAAATAAAAAATCTCCATGATGTTACGTATAATATACAAACATAATATTTTACCGACGTATTATTTGTGCACAATAAATTACTGATACAAATAGTCTACAGTTTAAATGATCAAGCTGTGCTAAAGTAAAAAAAAAAAAAAAAACCTCTCTGTTAAACAATTGACCGTAGTTTAGTTTTAACCTTAGAATAATCTAACAGTCAAACATTACCTGAGAAAAAATGAACAACAAAACCACTACTGGCGTCATTGTGAACGTTGTGAAAAGGTTTTGAATTTTCAATGAAAAATACGCAGTTTATATACAGATCTATAGACAGTTCAATGGCGAAGCAAACTTGACGGAGAGAGACAAAACACATTTTGGAATCGTAAACATTTAGTCATTCAAGGCTGAAAGCAAGACTGCAAATCGTTCCAAATCTGTGTCAAGACCTCGGTACATTGGTGTTTCAAAGTTTAACTCGGATTCTATAATGGGCTATCACTAATAACTAAACTTCTATCTTAGTTAACATAATGCAGTAATATTTTTGGTAAGACTTTCAATCGTGACAATTTATGCTTTGTAATAAGGTGGAACATCGAAGTACCGTAAACGTAAAGATTCGTATTTACAAGAACAAAAATTATTTTTACATTTTGTGCTCGTTTAGATGAGTGGGATATTTTATAACCCTAGAAATATGGTTAATAGTCAACGGATAAACCCAGGACGATATAGTAATACTATCTAAATAATACATACTTTATGGTACATTTACTTCTTTCCCTTACCTGTAAACCCTCTTAAGGAAATGTAAGATTAACGGATTCAAAAATCCAATGAAAAAGTACATACAGTAGTAGGTGTTATAGCAAGCAAACTTATGGGGCATGTTATAGGACCAAATAAAATCAGCAACTGTCATCCGAAATTCAAATTCATTACAACCCTTTTATTTTAGCTTCTTTTGTTACGGATTATCTTCAATGCTTAAATACGGGAAAGACTTTTTACAAAAAATATTTAATTCTATCAATCGAATTACATAAAAAAACCTATTCTATTTTTAGAGAATTTCGGTTGTTGCAGTTCTTAGAAAGAATTACCGGCAATATTAATTTTTTTAAGTAATGTAAGATCTTATTACTAAACTATATCTATCGAAATATTGTATTTAGAAACATAATTTTATGGAGACTTATTTCAATTGACATTTTAATTGCAAGAATAACTTGTTTAACCTAAGATGTCGTAATTATAACAGTATAAAAAGTCATTCATAACAAGCCTTACATTATAGGTGAGTACAATTTACTTATCTAGAATTTATGTATTCTATTGATCCATTACATCGTCGGATTACATTCAAAGCCGAATATTTCAGACTTACTTTTGAGTTAATTCCTTAAATATTGCCATCTAATTTTGTTCTCTTGACTATGCGTGTTCCACAACTTGTTAGTACAGTAGATGACTAATCCAATTTGTAGCTTGTAGAAAAGAATCTTCCGGAACTTTAGTATAGTACTACTATACAGGGTTAGTAAAAAGTGTGGAGACCCCCTGTTATTTTTTTAACGGCCCATACTAGAAAAACTAAACTCGGCACACCATTATGGCATGTTATGAAGTACTTTTTGGGCATAACCGCCACTTGGCGTTCATCCCCAAAATGGGGGATTTTGGGGGAAACTCAAATCTTAATACACAAAGACCCATCGAGTGACCCCTCATTTTGAAGGTCCTGGTAAAAGAAAACCAACAACGCAAACTAGAGGTCTCTATCTCAGTTCAGTAAAAAATGGCAGCCAATTAAAATTCTCATAAGTTCCCAAACCCAAAATGGGGGATTTTGCGGAAACTCTAAAATTTTAAATGATAAGCCTCATCGAGTGACCCCTCATTTTGAAGGTCATAATAAAAGAAAACTAACAACGCAAACTATAGGTCTCTATCTTAACACAGTAAAATATGGCAGCCGATTGAATATAAAATTGCAAGTTATTTCCGATTTCTAAAGATTTTAATCAGCTTCAACTTTTTACTGAATTGAGATAAAGACCTCTAGTTTGCGTTGTTGGTTTTCTTTTACCAGGACCTTCTAAATGACGGGTCATTCGATGGGTCTTTGGATTTGAAATTTTGAGTTTCCCCCGAAATCCCCCAATTTGGGGATGTACACCAAGTGACGGTTATGCCCAAAAAGTACCTCATAACATGTCTTAAAGGTGTGCCGAGTTTAGTTTTTCTAGTATGGGCCGTTAAAAAAATAATAGGGGGTCTCCACACTTTTTACTAACCCTGTATATATTACTGATAAGTTCATACATTAATCGGTTATCACTCTTCTCTAGCAGTGAGAACAAAATGTCTCTCATTGGATCGAACTGCTCACTTGAGGGAAAATCGTTTCATTCTTACACTGATCATCAAACCCAACTATGAAAATAATTTGCCTTTGACCAACGCAATTTTCCTTAAGCCCTTTAATCAATTTCCCTGTCTGACCTGAGAATTCCCGAATATTGTTCTATGATAATTCCTAGAGGACCCTGGGTTTGAGGGTTTGTAAAGGGGGAGGGGGTGCAGAAGAAGGGGAGAGGGTTTAAACTGAGGCTTTGGCGTCGCGAATCTCTATGCATTCGAATTATTCATGAGTTCGGAACAATGACAGCCGCAATGGTGATGGACATAGCTGCTATTGTTTTATGGAAATGGCCCGGAATGAATCTAAACGGGCAAGGGGAGATATGTACTGAATTAAATCATGCACAATTTTGATAAACGGCCAACGGAGGTGGACTCAAAGTTTCGGCCATTGTACGGGTATTTATGGTATTTGTTACTGAAGTAGAAACTATTGATAGGATATAGGTTAAAACATAATTTAACCTATAATTTTTTGGTATTTTCAAATAATAAATATGAATATACTAAGATTGCCTCATAGCAGTGAAAACCACTTATTTTTTTACGATAAGTCAAAACAATGTTATAGACATAATGCAACTATTTCATCAATTTAACTTATTAGTTTGTCTCAGAACTATTAAGATCTATAACAAGTTGAAAGTAAAGATGTGGATATACATATGCTATGTATTGGTATTTGTTTCAATCTTTTCTTGTTAATGTCATCTGGTGAACCAATAGTTCTGGTTGAACCCGACCAATCGAAATTTTTTTTTATCTTAGCCAGATTTGGCAATTTAGGCAGAAATAATCCTGCATGGATCCATATGATTAGCAGTGGTAATTTTTAAAGACTTTCTTGATTTGAGAGAATTTTACGAATAGGTTTCACCATACTTTATAAGGTCCATTTTCTTAAATTTTGTATATGTCACATATGAAAAGCATTGTTTTCAAGCAAGTATTCTACATTGAATTATCTAAAAACATTGCCAGAAATAGTTGTTCGTGTATTTTGGGCGTTTATTGCACGTCTTCATTTTCTGCAAATATCGGGCAGTTTTTGAGAATGCATTATGAAATTGTCCTTAATATGGCACTTTTAAGCCGTCGTTTATTTCTGTCCTCGGCTTCTTATTATACGTGAAATTCTGTGTTACTGTGTTTGGCTTTGCTTTACACATGAAATTTGAACACTCACTGGTAAATGTCACTTTAAGTAGCATCAATCAAATACAGTATACTGTTGGTTTATTTCCAGCTATTAAGTTGCCTCATTTCGAAGATCCTCTTTTGCCGCTCGCATTTTAGTTACTAGTACCATATACTTTTAAAGTCAATGGTACGTATAACACCGAGGTAGTTTTTGGTTAAAATTTACTCTCAACTAATTGAGGATCAGTCTAAAAGCGAATGCTCAGTTCTGAAATCAATAGCAAAACTTTGACGGACAAAAGTAGTTTCAAGCAACTAAACTAAGTTTATTTGAATAAAATAAGCTTAAACTAGTTTTAAGTATGATAAGACTCCGTAATTGTTTGGGAGTTAGAGTAAAATGTAGAAAAAACTACTTTTGTTGTGCCCAGGCAATAGGGGCGAAACGCCAAGTCTCCAAACTTTCCAAATCAAACTCTAAAGAGGCTTAACAGTTCATCTCAAACTTGAAACAAAGAAATTAAATTTTCCACCCCAGTGGTTCAATCCCATCTGCAATATATACTAAAGCGATTAAACTGACTTTGATTCTTTCCACTGAGGAATAATTCTCTTCTTTCGGCTTGTGACTTAGTAGTTGCACCTTTGCAGTCCACGTTTGCCTTAATATTTTATATTATTTTCAAAATGTTGAGGTAAGCTTAAAATAAGTTTATAAAGAGATATTTTATAGTTATTCATGCCCCTAAAACAACATTTTCAAAGGGGATCCAACATTTATTTAAATCGTCATAAGTTAATGTAAACTTGTGTAAAATATGTGATCTTTTCATAAATCTTACTACAGTATATATTTTAAATTGCATTATAGTTTTACAAAGTTATGTTTTATTTATTTTTAATTAAGTAATTAAACTCATATCTTTTACCATAAATAAACTTCTGTTAAATATACCGTGGTGGATGTTATAACAACTATTCATTCAATGCACAGAGTAAATTCAGCTGTATTTGAGACCTGGAATCTTGTAAACCAACTTTTGAACAAAGTCAAAAATATAAGGGCATTCCACACAACATATTCTATGTCACCATCAACAATCATAGCATTAAAAGCTAAAATAGAAAATGACTACGACAGCAACAAACTGTGAGTAGTTAATTCCACTACTGTATCTTCTTTTTTAGTAAAGTCTTGGTAGCAGCTGGTTCTTGTGAATCCAACTTCTTCAGTACCTAAAGCTAAAACATGTAGGAAGCTATATCTGAATAACAAATTCCTACTAAATTTAGAGTGCATATACTCTATTTAATTGCTCTCTTTAATAAAAAAAAAAATAAAAAAATAAAAGTTTTAAAAATAAATATAAATTATAATAAATATAGCTCTGAATTCTTTTTTGTGATAATATTAAATTTTACATACTGTAAGATTAATAGTTTTGCCAATGATACCAGAATTTTTATTTTTCCTTTTACCCATGAAACTGTAGGGGATTTATGATATAATATTTGAAATCCTAAACCAACATTAAAATCCCCAACCAAAATTTCTGCTTGTGAAACAAATCAAAACACAAAACACGAATGACGACATTTCAGTCAATGGCATCACAGAGTTCACTTGTAACTGACACAGCATAAGCGGATCACGATACTCCGGTTTTTTGTTCGCTAACGTTATTAACCTTCTGCCGTTTTCAGTCTAACTGTATTTAACTTTAGAACCGAGTTCGCTTTCAAAGAGAGTTTAACGACGAGAATTCAATTATGTCGGTTATAAAAAAGTTAAAAACGCAATCTTAGTATTTTTTTTACTTTACGAAGAGGATCAGCGTAAGTGGAAATAGTTGTTTATGTTTTGGAATAAATCAAATTGTTATTTTTTAATGTGTAAGATACACTGGTGCTGTTAGTTTGAGCAGGTAAATTTTCTTTTGACTCAGAATGTTAATATAATTTATTGCTTCAACCATTTAACTACAACATAATCTTGAAAGAAACTCTTTTCAAAGTTTCATACACATCCACACTTAACCAATAAATATAAAAAAATTAAAATCACATGAGTTCAAAGACTTTATTTTCCACATAAAAAATTTTGTATAAATTTTTGTATACGTCCTTGGCACACTCTTCAACATTCTGTTTATATAGACTTTGCTTTATTTTGTAATGCTATAGCCAAAGGATTAAAAGTTCCTTTGTAAGGTGGCTTAGTAATACTAGGAGGTGTTACATTGATAAGTTGTAGATTTTGTAATACTAGTGGAACTTGTTGCACATTAGGATGGTGAGATAATTCATCTGTAACTAAACTTTGAGTAAAAGTAAGAGTATTTGAGGGAGGTCGATTGGATGGTTGGGTTGGATTTGTGGCTTGATTGTTATGGTTTATTGAGGTTGCATCAATAATAGGATTAATAGGTGGCGGAGGAGTTTGAAAAGATTGTGAGTTAATGTTTGTTGGATTTGGGTTCATCTCCCCACTAAATACCGAACTCTGTCCTTGGTCTTCTGAGAGACTTCTGAGTTCTTTAATTACTTGTTTCCCAAATGTGACCAACAATACTGATGTTTCAATCGTGTTCTTGATCAGTGCCGAGTCTTCAACGTCGCCATTTCCTAGAGCGTTTAATTGTTGGACTTTCTTTTTCCCCAGCTGAGCTAGTAGTTGGCCAGTTGTCAAAGCATTGACCAATGTTGAATCTTCAATTGGAGTTCCTTTCTTATATTGATCACAGGAAGACAGCTGCGGTGTCAGAGTGAATAAAATCTGTGAAATCATATTTTGGTGCATTTTATTTTGTATATATTGCATAATTACATCAATTAACTTCTCTGCGCGTTATTATGTTTAATTCAGTACAAACATGTATTTTAAATGCACAGTAATCTAGAAAACAAATATGGTAAGCTCGAATTTATTTAAAAATTTTATTATATTAATTTTACTAGAATATCAAGACACAACAGTGTTTTCATTTTCGTTAAATATTTCACTATTCCACTTTTATAGCTATTGTTAGTTTTTCAGTTTTGAAGGAATGCTTAAGCAAACCCTAACAAGTTTGCTACTTGATTTTAAATTGACGAAATTTTTGAAATTTTCAAATAAACTGTAATGTTTAATGTACAGTCTGATATTATATCTACAAAGTTTGTATATTAAAATTTGGTTTTGATATTATAATTTTGTGTAGGAAATGGAGGAGTTGGCAGCTTCATAAGTTTATAGGTATATTAGCAACAGTAAAATACAACTAACCCTTTTAAATTTAAAATATATTTCTAAAATTCTATGAACAAATCTCTGTCAATATCATCAGAGGTTAACCAGCTAATAGATAATTTAAGTTTTTAGTATATAGAAATAAATTAGCATTTTCTTTTATCAAATATATTGTGTATAATTATAAGAATATACTGAGTGTATATATATATATATTGAGTATATTAATGAGAATATCGCCAATTATTTCCAACAATATGACCAGCTATTGTTATAAGTGATAATTTATTCCATAAAATAACCATTTAAATGGCGTCCGTTTCCGTACATGATTTAAACCAGAATCTGAGTCTGGATTGAATGAATGATGATAAACTTCTATTTATAACTGTAATTTATGATAACAAGATGATACACAGTAATGATTACAAGAAATCGTTAAATCTGTTGGATTCTCAGAAAACAGTGAAATATTTAAAAGTTGACAATAGAGGTCAATGGCTGGTTTGAGTGTCTGTATTCTCCATTATTCATTGAAAAAAATTTCCGAATTACAATAATAGATTTAATTTCCCCCTTAAATAACTATTGTTTTATAAACTATATTGTAGGAAGGTTACCTTAATGAGCAGTAGAGACAACACAGAAGACATTTTCATGGTTCAAATCATGGAGATACAGCAGATTGGATTTGCAAATGAGTGCTTCTAAACGTGTCTCAAGGCTCTGCATGGTTTTAAGGTTGCAGTTTGAATTAGGAATACTTCAAGGTTATATAAAGTGATGCAAGGTTGTATGCAATTGTTGAATTTCCCTAGTGTAATAACATAGTGTACCATTAACTACTTGTGTAACAAATATTATTGAATATGGTGTAACAAAACATTATACCATTTAACGAATGGTGTAAAAAAAACATTATACTATTTTACGAATGGTGTAACAAAACATTATGCCATTTAACGAATGGTGTAACAAAACATTATACCATTTAACGAATGGTGTAACAAAACATTATATCATTTAACGAATGGTGTAACAAAACATCATACCATTTATCGAATGATGTAACAAAACATTATACCATTTAACGAATGGTGTAACAAAACATTATAACATTTAACGAATGGTGTAACAAAACATTATATCATTTAACGAATGGTGTAACAAAACATTATTTCATTTTTAACGAATGGTGTAACAAAACATTATAACATTTAACGAATGGTGTAACAAAACATTATAACATTTAACGAATGGTGTAACAAAACATTATACCATTTAACGAATGGTGTAACAAAACATTATACCATTTAACGAATGGTGTAACAAAACATTATACCATTTAACGAATGGTGTAACAAAACATTATACCATTTAACGAATGGTGTAACAAAACATTATACCATTTAACGAATGGTGTAGCAAACCACGTTATATGTTAATGCCATGTTAAACATTTTTAAACACACTTAGTTGAGATCTACTTCGAAAATGTTTCTATTTATTAACCAATTGACTTTATATTCCGAGTAAAAATACCCATTAAGTAATAAAAAATATAAAATTAGCTGCAATTTACGAAAAATATATAGAATAAAACAGTAATAACTTTTTAAAGGCTACAAATTTTCAAAACTATAAACTAAACATCTTTTCTTAGTAGTGAGTAACGTAGCTATTAGCTACCACCATTAAGTTACACATTTGATCACCCTAACCATGAAACTACGATTAAACTATATAAAATATTATTGAACATTGTCCACTTATATACACTGAAAATGTACTTATTTTGTGTGTGCGATTTATTTTATATGTTTATAATATCTTTTCAATGTTGGTTGGAGCTTTGGTTTGCAATGGTATGACCACATCTGTCCTAAACACCCTTTCTTGACAATCCCTTAATTCAAAGTTGTGTGGGGGAGCTGGTGTTAGAGCGCGGGACTTCGGTCCCTGAGGCCCCTTGTTCAAGTCCCGCCAAATGACAGATGGATTTTATCTAAGTGATAATGCCGTAACATCGATGTATATAACCATCGATGTTAGGTTATATACATCGATGGGTCTAGCCTGAAGTAATGTGAAAAACAATCACGGGCCCGTGCCTAGCGTCCTAGGTCCAAAAAGGAATTGTGTGGACTATAATTATTTAATACTAACTATTTAATGCAATTAATTAGTAGAAAATATTTTTTATACATTTTCCACCACTAATCTCTATAAGGTTTTGAAAAAAATATACTTTTTCATGTCTAAAATGTACATATGTGAAAGTACATATGTACATATGTAGTATGTACGGATGAACTAAAACATTGAAATGTCTTATATACCAGTGAAAACGATTCCTTTAGATATTCTCGGTTTATGTAGCTCCTTATACTTAAAACGCAAGTAAATGTATTCATACTTTTGTAAATTTTGAAGAGAAAAAACTACTCAAATGTTCGTAATATAGTTTTTTTACGATCATTAGTTCAAATATTTACCAACCTATTAAAGAAAGGAAATCATAGATACAAACGAGGGATTTAAACCTCAAATGCATGTAAGCTGTGCATTGTAAAAGGGGTTTTAAAAATATATGAGTACATTTTAACCATTAAGAAAAACTCATTTTGGTCAAGTCATCTAATTTTAAATAGAATAACAGCCAAACGAATAAAATGAGCAGTGAAATATCACGTTCTCTTAATTTTAAAATCTGATGAAGAAAGCATTGAAAAAAAAAACATAAGCTGACTCACTGAGGTTTTTATGGACTGATACCAATGATAACGTTATTTGACTTTGCGTTATTAAGGGGATAGGTTTTACAATACGTTTTACAACAACATTTCCATACAATAAACAGGTCCATATTTCACACAACAGACTAGCATTTCCTAGCTTGGTCTTATAAGACCGTCAGCCGCGTTAGCAAACACTTTACAAGTACAGTTAAGTTTACATTAACGTTACCTCTCACTAACAACCAATATTTCAGTTTATACAATTTTCGGTTTTATTATATATATTTTTTATTATTACTTGTTAATTTCCAAGGGTAACAAGAGAATTTGTTGTTTGAAGGGGGTTGTCTCAGAATTTGAAAGAAGACTAATAATTAATTTATGTATAATTTTCCACCTGTACCGCCAAGCTTGTTGTAGGAAACGGGTAGGCCGCACCCAATCAGCCCCGTTCAACAAGGATATGAAATTATCCCAGGACAACTCCTCTAAACCGAACCAAATATTCTAAAACGCAGTATTGGGCACTTGGCAACGATTTGATAAACATCCTTTATTTGTTCTAAATTGAATAACGAAGCGCCACTCTTTGTGTTATTAAATCTGTTGATATGATAATTTCAAATTATACAACTGTTTCTCTAAATATAAAACCATATAAGAAACGTTCCGTATTCAATATTATTAATTACCTAAAAGATATTTGTCCTAAACATTGAGATCTCATACACAAAGGATCAACAAAGGATCTCATACATCCATTGTTTGTGTTAAACCTATTATACATTCGATTAACGTAAAGGAATTATTGTTTCAAAATTATCAACTGAAAACACATTATCAAGAAATCAAACACTCCTATTATTCGTTTCGTTAATTAAAATCCAAAGATAATAATTCGATTTTTCTAATGGTCAACTACAACAATAAAAAAAACCACAACAGAAACTGCTCTGGAATTCGGATAAAACTTCTCAAACACATGCATCTAATTTGGGACTTGAAATCAATTAACCCAATAAGATATTTAAATATATCGGGTTAAAAAATGCAAAAATGTAATCGAGTTAAAGTTAGATTTTTATTTTGTCGAAACTATTAAAACTACAAATCAACTTAACATTAGTAAATCTCTAAAAAATTGGAGCAGTTGCAGAAACATCATCTGTAGGAAAAGGGTGAAGAAATCGTGGAATTCCTGGCTGTGGATTATATGCTGCAGGTGGGTACTGGTTTGTTTGAGGTTGAGGTTGAGATATGGAAGGGGTTTGAGTTTGTTGGTTGCTTACAGGAGGTTGGTAATATGTCTGTTGAGTTTGCTGTGCAGGATAGGTATTAGGTGTAGGATTATAATAAGGTGGGGGAGCCTGCGCAACTGTTCCTTGAGGGAAGTTAGGGTTCGTTTGAGATTGAAATGCATCTTGAGTAGTCACTGGATAATTAGGAGGGTACTGGGAAACCTGAGCATTAGGTTGAGATTGTTGCGGGGCTGGAGGAATGGTTTGGGGTTGTTGATAGACTGGAGCACCAGTTTGGGGTTGTTGATAAACTGGAGCACCAGTTTGGGGTTGTTGATAAACTGGAGCACCAGTATGGGGTTGTTGATAAACTGGAGCACCAGTTTGGGGTTGTTGATAAACTGGAGCAGGAGCGAGAGGTTGCTGGATAGCTTGGGCACTAAATTGGGTTTGTTGAGGAGCTGGAGCGTTAGGTTGAGTTTGTTGAGGAGCTGGTGTGCTGGTTTGGGGTTGTTGATAAACTGGAGCACCAGTTTGGGGTTGTTGATACATTGGAGCACCAGTTTGGGGTTGTTGATAAACTGGAGCACCAGTTTGGGGTTGTTGATAAACTGGAGCACCAGTTTGGGGTTGTTGATAAACTGGAGCACCAGTTTGGGGTTGTTGATAAACTGGAGCACCAGTTTGGGGTTGTTGATAAACTGGAGCAGGAGGGAGAGGTTGCTGGATAGCTTGGGCACTAAATTGGGGTTGTTGAGAAGCTGGAGTGTTAGGTTGACTTTGTTGGAGAGCTGGAGCATTTGCTTGAGTTTGTTGAGAAGCTTGTGTGTTGGGTTGAGTTAGTTGAGGAGTTAGAGTGTTAGAGTGTTGACTTTGTTGAGGAGCTTGAGCGCTATATTGAGGTTGTTGAGAGGCTGGTGGATTTGTTTGAGGTTGTTGAATATTTTGAGTGTTAGGTTGAGGTTGTTGTTGTGTATTTTGAGCGTTTGGTGGAGATTGTTGAGGAGCAGGAGCACCAAGCTGAGTTTGTTGGGACGCCGGGGCGATAGGTTGCGTTTGTTGAGGAAGTGGAGTATTAGGTGGGGCTTGTGGATCAACTGGAGCATGAGGTTGTGGTTGTTGGTATACCGGGGCATTAGGAGGGGCCTGCTGGGGAACCAAAGGGTTTATCTGAACAGGTTGAGGAAATGATGGGTGTGAGTTCACAGCCTGAGATGCTGGGGTTGCTAGCAAATTGTTCACAGGGCTCAGTTGTTGGTTCTGGTAGTATGGAGATCCTTGCATAGTTGGCTGTGTCTGCTGTGGTTGTAGTGGACCTGCCACAGAAGTTGAAGCTTGTTGAACTAATGGAGTTTGTTGATGAATGTATTGTTGATTTTGAGCACAAGGCAGGCATGGGCTCGCGTATGTGTTGATTGTTATTTGATTACCAGGAGGAGGTTGTGTTGATGAAGTTAAAAAGGTCGGTGTGCTTGGAATAGTCAAATGATCAAGCTCAGACATAGGAATGTTGGATATCTTACTTAAAAAAGATAATTCTTGCCTAAGTAGGTCGGATATTTTACTTCCCATTTCCAGCGCCTGCTGCTTGAAGATTTCTTTGTCGATGGCATTTAATGACTGTCCTAGAGGTTTCTGAGGAAGTAGTGTTTGTCCCCCAGTTGGAAGCTGAACAGTGGGTTGAAAAAGATACGCAGGTAGTGTTTGGTCAGGAGGTCTTATTTGGCCAGGGGGTTGTACTGGTCCAGTAGGTTGTACTTGGCCAGGTGGTTGTACCTGACCAGCAGGTGGTATTTGCCCACTAAGCTGCGGTTGGTTGTTGGATTGTTGTTGTACACCCGGTTGGATTTGGCCACCAGGCTGCGGTTGGTTGTTGGATTGTTGTTGTACACCCGGTTGGATTTGGCCACCAGGCTGCTGAGATACGGTTGTTGACGTTTGGACTGCGGGTTGTTGCTGGACAGTTGGTGCGTCCCTAATATATGATTGTTGCTTTTGGTCACCATGCTGTTCAAAGCTGCGAGGTTTTTTTGAATCCGCTTGATTATTAGTTTGTGTCAGGACTTTCTGGTGCATCCGATCAATATTTGATTGGTCGAGGTCTTTTTGCTGTGACAATTGAGCATTCTGTGTAGCAACCTCAGGTACAAATTTAAATGGGTTTGCTATATCATCAGGGAATACTTCGTCATTAGACGTCTTCAGGTCTTTTTGTGTGTGTTTAGTCTCACCAGATTGTGCCAACTGAGGTGGGCTCTCTAATGGTAGTGCTTGACAGTGCCAACATATCTGTAAGATACAAAAACATTGTTATATCATTGAAACAAAAACAAAACAGCCTATCTAAGAAAAAATGTATATACTCTTTATAATTGTTAAATAAAATCATTTAAGTATCTTAAAATAAACGGTTTGTTAAATGATTTGTAAAGAATGCTGTAATTCACATCCGAGAAAAAAAATGTACAAAATAAAACTGTTATATTGTGTCATGTGTACTAGGTGTATGCAGTGACGAGTTAGACCAAGTAAAATATTAAAAATGTGTCCCCAGTGCCGTTTAAAGTAATCTGAATCACCTGAGTTTTCTCGGTTTATTTATTTTCTTTGTAAATATTTACACAATTCTCTTGTTCAGTTTATTGATCAAAAGAAGCTGCTACCAACAATATAAGGATCCACATGAATATTTAATGAATATTTAAATTATCTTTAAAGAAACTATCGAATTCATCATGACCAATAGCATCGCTCTTTGTGTTTGGAAGTTACAGTTAAACGAAAACATACCTATAGCTATTGTGGATATCGATGGATATTATCGTTTTTGTGCAAAGAGATACGGAAGTGTACACGTTTTTCCTAATGGTTATCATTTGTTTACATCAATAGAATAGACGAATGGAAAAATTGAAAACTTGTTTTGGACCATGTACTGTACACAAAAAACTCCTTCAAATTTATGTTATTGTCAACTTTTAAATATAGCCTAAATGTTCATGTTACATAATTACTGGAACATATTAACTATGGCAAACAAGAAGTTGTCATGACCAATCCACTAGGCTACACTCATTATAGTAGTAAATGACAAACAATTCTACAAAACTCTCCTGAATATTATTTTTTGAGAACTGATTAGACCAGATGTAACTATTAAATACTTCAATGTAAAATAATAAATCTCAACTTTTCTTGGGCTTTTTAAGTATTTATATTCTATACAATTAAAATACTACAATTCCTATCACCCATATAGTACTAAACTTACCTGTAAGCACAAAACAGTTATAATAGAAATGTTCATAGTAACAAATAGAGGAATTTGTTTACTCACAGTAGTTTAAGTAAGTTATGTCTCGGAAAGAATGACAGGTGTGTAATTGTATACGAGGCTATGACTGAAATGTTCACTGTTGTGATGTACCGTGGAATAAATAACTTTCAAACCAAAGTCAAATAAATTTAGGAATACATTATTAGTTTCTATCTGTTTTTCTAGGTAATATTGTAAAAACAATTGTCGATATTGTATATTTTAATTTGGATTAGGCATGTGGCAATCTTAAGGTCGCCCCCTACTTCACTTTATACCTTGATAGCCTGATTTTGTTTGGATAATGCTTTTGAAGTTTTCTTCATGCGATTGAGGAGGCTTTTTTGCGAAAATGGCTGCACTAAGTAAAACACAATCGTTTTGTTAATCGAGTATTTCGTTGTAAAAATGTAAAATGGATACAAGTTTATATTATTTATTTCTTGAATACAAGTTGCGTTGATTTCAATTAGGTCGTAAGCACAGAAAACCTTGAGGCACACATCCTGAAATTAAATGATCAAAGATTCATTAAAATTTTTTCATTGGATTTCTTCAATTTTGAAAACAGGCTCCCCAAAATATTTCAAATCCGATTTTAAATTTGTGTCTCAGGGTAGTTCACGAATGTCTCGTTATTCTTCTATCACATTGCGTATACCTCATCATGTGACCACAGCTTATGGCAGGGCTTTTGTTGTTACAGCTTGTCGTCTGTGGAACGGCACATTAAGACACTTGAAAAACGTTCCCAGTTTGTGGCGGCACTGAAAAAGCTCTTTTTTTAGAAGATGGTCTCGGCTGGCGTGTCCTAGGGCTACTGTTACTTTGCGCGTTTGCTGATGCGTGTATGCAAGAGTATGTAAATGTGTTTTTTTGTTTTTGTTAAATTTGTATGTCTTTTTTTCTTAAATATGTAGGTACTTGAATTGTTAAATATTTTATGTTTAATTAGATTAAGTTATCCCAATGTAACATTATTTTTGTTATTTTTTGAATGTCAGGTTAAGTGTAAGAAAGGGTCATGTGGACCTAACTTTGCCTGAATAAATAAACGATTTTTCTTTTCATTTCATTACATTTCAAAAAGGGCAAGAATTAAAAAAAACTAAATAAAAAATTACTGTTTCTTAAAATATTTGGATGTGGTAATGATGTTAAGGGTTAAGTTAAGAGCCAGAAAAGCGAAACAATGGAGTAAGAAAGCGAAACAACGGTTGGTCATGGAGTAAGAAAGTGAAACAACGGTTGGTCATGGAGTAAGAAAGCGAAACAACGGTTGGTCATGGAGTAAGAAAGTGAAACAACGGTTGGTCATGGAGTAAGAAAGCGAAACAACGGTTGATCATGGAGTAAGAAAGCGAAACAACGGTTGGTCATGGAGTAAGAAAGTGAAACAACGGTTGGTCATGGAGTAAGAAAGTGAAACAACAGAAAATTTAACGAGTACTACGATAGATGAATAGAGGGGTTTTATGAAGTAATGCAACTGGTATAACACCCTGTAATTACATAAGACATAGTCTAAAAAAGTATTTTACTTTCAAATTCACTTAGATAATTACCACAGCAACAGGTCATAACCTTGTACACGGTTCGTGCAAACAAACAGATACGTTAAAAAGTTGTGGAGGGTTTTAAAACGCAAATATCAACACAATTTGAACGCTCGACACAAAACTGGCAACCGTAATGAATGTTTTGCAATAAAAATTAATTGTTGCCAGCGCTGTAACTCAGAGGGTAAGGGGAGGTACAATTGTTGGGACAATACTCTTAATTGCGGGATTTATGGTTTTAATCTGACCTTTGAAAACGTATAACAGACGTCAGTGCGATTTATTTGTCAAAGTACGAAAAATGTACCTGTTATTAGATTTTTCGGAACTTAGTGTGATTTCCTTGCACTTTTTGGCCCTTTTGGATGTTTGTAAATTAATATATTTTTGAGGAGAGTGAGTTGTAGAATAGTTAATATCAAAAGCTAGTAAAAAAACAGTTATCATATGTCTCTGTTGTTTGTTTGGGTGTTTAACGTAAATAGTATCAAGACAGTGGTTCGGGACGTACCTTTCAAGGGGAAGATTGCTTTCGTTTTAACATTGAATTGGAGTGTCTACGTGAGCAGGCAGCGCGGGGAACTATCTAGTAAAAAAGGTCCAGATCTTCAACCCAAGACGTTACTATCCTAATTTCAAAGTCAAGTGTAATACTGGCTGGGCCACAAATCCATTATTGTAATTCTTAAAACTACAGGGAGGTTGGTTATCGTGAAAATTTAATGGTTGAAGAGGTAATTAAAGCATCAGGGTATGCCTTTTTCAACCTTGAAATTGGTAGCTTTTACTGTGTATAACATAGGGGAGCGAGCTGGTCTAGTGGTTATAGAGTGCGGGACTCCGGTTCCTGGAGTTCAAATCCTGCCTAACCACCAATGGATTTTATCCAAGTGATAATGCCGTAACCCCTAGGTCTAGCCTGAAGTAATGTGAAAAACAATTCCGGACTCGTGCCTAGCGTCCAAGGGTGTATAACACACCCTTGTTCAATAATATCAGCTTGGTGTGTTTTTATTAAACACCAAACGTATGGTAAGGAATAACATTTTTGGAATCAAGAGTCCTACAATATTTCACAGTAATTTAAATTATTAAACACTATCCTAATTAATTGACGAATATTGCTGCTAGCTGGTGTAACTGAAACTTGACTTAAAAGAAAAAAACTCTTTTTGCTGGAGGCTTACACAAACTTAATTTGTAATAACGTTCTTCTGGGACTAAGATGTCTTTGGAGGGAAATTAAATCAATTAGTTTGGCTGGGCTCATTTAATTACGCACTGAAAGTTTACCGCCGTCACTTTATTATGCCAGATACTTTCTGGGGATAAAATATTCAAAAGTAGGCCTTTTATAGTTGTAAAAAGTTGTGTGAGCTGTGAAATACCCTTAAGCTATATGCTACATTTTAGAGTCCTTACGGTCCTTAACGAAAATAATTATGAAATTTTTACTTAAATTAATAAGTAATTTTAAAATATGGGACCAAAATGTACCAGAATTTTTCAAAATGTTCTCATTAAGTTTACTTACTCTATGATACGTTAGCATATTAAATTAAATAACTGTTTATTGTTTGTGTATACAAACATTTGCACCAGGCTTTGCAGTAAAATTAATCTTACATATACTTATTACCTATAGTGATGAACTTTGTGCTTTCCCATATTATTTAATAATACAAATTAATTGTTATGAAAACAGAATGTCAGTGAGTCTAATCTAAGATACACATTAAGCTAGAATATAGAGTATTATATTGTCTGTGATATTAGTGAAATCTTATTTTAATATTAATTGCTAGTGTGTTTAATTTTAGTAAGGATTGAAACACATGTATAAGAAAATGAGTAAAGTTGAAATAAATATAAGCCTTATAATTAATTTTCCTAAAAATAATACATTGAATAGTAATTTTAAGCAGCACCTAATTTAAAGTAAATTATTATATATACAAATTATTCGTGAAGTACCTTACTAATTAATAAACGCCATACCTTGTCAAAACAACGCAGACAGCTGACAGGTGTTAAACAGCTGATCATATTGTTGAGTCAGGCATTCTCACAGTCTGATCTAAGATCTATTATGGTACAATGCCGTCATCCTATGACACATTCTGGTTGGTGCTGCTCTTATATGTGGTAAGCAAAAGTAATTTTTTTTTAACTTGTTAAGCATAAGGCAATATAAATAATCTGTATATATTTTTGGTTGTCTAAATATACGTTATTTGTTAAAGTACTAAATAATACAACATAAAGTAGTTTGATGAATCGTATATGAGATTTTATGTTTAATTGCTTATATCAAAAACTATTTATACGAGTACTAACAATAGTAATAATACGTCGATACAGTAAAAAACTATACGTATTATTGAAAACTCTATCGATAAAATATATGCTTTTTCCCAAAAGAAGAAATACATTAATGTTCAGCTAAAAGATCAAACATTTCCAAATTACATAAAAATTTATAATTCTTGGTTATGTGGAATATCTTTAAACAAACAGAAACAATATTTAAAACAGAAATAGGTTATTTAATGTTTATCATTAAAGAAAGGATTTTTTGCTTTTGAATTAACGATTTGTTGTCCATCGGATGAAGGTAAATAGAAAAAAACTTGAAATTCCGAACAACTAGAATAATTGAGAATATATAACGTATAACAATAACCAATTTTTTGAGACAACAACGCATTTTGAAAGTCTCCATTTTAACCTGAACGCAATTAATTGTAAGGTGAGTGTAGAATGTAGTAGGTCTCTAATGAACTGTGTAGCTTTGTTATCGCCTAAGATCAGCTGTTTTATTAGTCAGGATCTTTATTTAAACCCCAATTTTCAAGGATAGCTTAACCAATTTTGAACCATCGATAAAAAATAAATCGACTCTTCTTAGGATTGAACCATTGACTTTCTGAATAAAAAGATAGATTTTTACATAAATAATATGTATAAAAACAATTGGTTGGCATATCCTGCATATTAATTATCATATTTTATACTAAGGTTTACATAAATACACATGATAGGAACGATGAAAGGAGTAAATAACCATGCAAATTCTAGTTTACGATTACAAGAGCAACAAAAAGATCCACAGCAGTTATGAAAATCTCAAGTTTTAGAGCGAAGATAGAGTAAAAATGTGAATATTTTTATTTACAACTATTTTTTATTTATTTCAAGTCGATATGCGGTTCGACGTGGTGTGGCGAGCCTAGAGCACCAGGACTACCACAGTCACCAGAATATACGCATGCGCAGTGCCAGAACTCTCTGCTAGGACGGGTGGAGGGGATGGTGAGTGACGTCATCGGCTACATTCGTGACGTCACCTGTCAGGGCTACAGACAGCTGCAGCATACCTTCCAGCCTTACAGATATGAACAACCACCTTACAGGTGAAAAAATGACACGAGAATACATTGACTGTTATAGGTTAGAAATAAAAATTACTTTGAGTTTTGTTTCAATTGGGTTTTCTTTATACATATACGGCTATTTTACATTGGTTTCATGTTATAAATGTAAATGTTAGGTAAGGTATTATTTATTATCTCGTAATTATTATTTTGTTCATGTGTCTTCCTTTGGGTTTCATTAAATTTATTCCTGATAGTACTCAGTACAGTCTGATTTACTGGGGTTGTGTCAATTAATTGATGCTGAATCAAAACTTATAACGAAATAGCGGACAAAAAGTTATTTAAAACTGTAAATTTATTATTGTGTTGTGACCTGTCTACAAAATTATAATAGTAAAAAAGACCATTCAAATTATAGTTGTAAACAAAGCCATGGTTCTAAACCAGTAATTAAATATAATTGTGATGTTAGTAGCAGAAAATTAATTAGTTAACTAATAAGTCAAATGTCAAAAAAAACTTTTGACATAGTTGATGTTTGAAAATATAAAACAAGTATATGTTCGACCTATTGTTTTAAATATGCAAATTTATCTCGGTAAAATTTTCTATATTATTACGGTTGATAAGTTATACTGGAAGCAGATATACAGACATGTAACCTAAACATGAGAACCTAAACAAATTGGTTATCTTATGTTTAAAAATTATACATTTAAAACGTTCAAAGTACTTTATTGTACCCGAAAACTCTTTCACAAGGAAAAACAAGTACATTTAACCTGGATTTCACTACACATGTTTTATAAGTGGGCTATTTACCAAGTTACCACGCTATCATACAAATATAACGAGCCAAATTTTACCTCTAGCATTGTATGGAAATTATTCAAAAGGATTTTCATTTTTAATTATTTTAAAACCTTAGAGACATCTTGCACAGTGGCTTTCTAGATGAATGTGAGCAGTAAAGCAAAGAAAACCACAACAAAACAGTTAGTAGGATAAAAGTGATGGATTTAATCTGCAGACTAATTGTTGCCAAAATGGAAAGAACAGCTGTTTGCTAAATTTTTTCCATGATTAAGAATCCAACACATTTAAGCCTTGAAGAGAACGTTTTAAGAAGGTTATTTTATCATTATTGTTATTTATTGTTTTACATACTCCTTAACGCTCTAATTAACAACACGCTCACAAACAGAAGCATTCGTAAACTACTGTAAACCCATGTTAACATCATTTTCTGGGTAAACTCGCATTAACAATTGTTGTCGAATGAATTTAGCGGTAAAACATAATGTAACGTATTTTTCTTTATTACAATATATCTGGATAACATAGTGAAAAACTATTCAGTTCTTTCAAACATTCTTCTTTTATGTCGTTTGGTTTATTACTTTTTATAATCCAGTCCATGCATCCAATACAGTGTGGGGATTTTGATCTATCTGATACTAAAAATTTAATTAAAGAACACCAACGGTGTCTCGAAGGCCTAGGTGTCTCGAAAGAAACATTTCGCAAACTTTTTGATGCTATGTCGAAAACATATTTTGTTAGATACGAGTAAACCTACCTATCAACCATTGTAGAATCACCCCTCCACCACTCTCTCTCTCTCTTTCTCCCCTAATTAAAGATACCCTTACCTTCTCCCCTTGGTGATGCAACTGTGATATAAACACAGTAAATGTTTGATCCTCATTACCACCCCAAGACGATTAAATAATCGTCAAATAATATTTCGAGCATTTGCCAAAAAAAATTCATAAACTTCCAAGGTATGCTACAAGGATGGTTTAAGGTTCAATCCCATTTGAATTATCTTAAAATTGTGTTGTTTTATTACTGTAATCTTTAAAAAGTTAAGTTCAATTGAAGTTTCATTTGAAAATATAACATTATGTGTCTTGTTGATCCATTTAACAAAAATAATAAAAACTAATAGAAACAATAAAAAAAAATTCTAGAGTCCACAAATTTACAAGAAGCGTTGGTCAATTTATTTTTAATATTTTCCACCATACAATGCCCGTGGTACAAAGTTGTGCAACATATGACTGATGTGATCTCACATTCATTTGTAATTCTATCAAAGAAAACCTAATTTTTAACTTAAAAAAATTACAAATATTCTGTTTTTACGAAGGCAAATATTAAATCATACACTTTTACAGATTAATTAGTCTCCAATCTAAGAGTTTTCCTACCTTTTGACAACCATAACTAATCAGCCAACGTTTATGTTACCTTCCGGTGTTTATAGGGTCTCGATAGTTAATATCTCTATCTTTTTATTTATAGGCTATAATTTCAAAACTGATTTAAAATCCAACGATACTGTAGATTTGTAATGTAATCTATAGTATTTTTTCATATATCGTAACACAAGGGTGAACAAATGTTGTAAAATGTAATCTCAAGTAAGAGAGGAATCTTTAGTCAATATTAACGCAGTGAATGCACCTACCTACCCCATCATTAGCACTCGTCAAAACATGAAACATTTTGTGACAAGTTTTCGCAAGCTTTAAGCATCTAAAGTTATCGATATTGTTAAATTGCAATAAATCGCATGGATTTAAATATTTTCCTAAACCTTTGGTACTAACATCAACTTAGTAAACTTTTTATTTGATTGCAAAATCGTAATGTAAACCTGTTCCGACAATTTTCATGTTGGTTATATTTTCGAGCACTAATATAGAATTAAATATTCCTCCGAAATGTTGAAGTACACTCTACGTTTTGAGCTTCATTCATTGGTTATAGCACCAATGTACAACAAAATATTTTACAAACCAATAATTATAAATTAAGTTTAAAATACAAAACAAACAATCTTAATGAACAGGACATACTAAACTCTTATGGTCTTCAGCTGACCCATTTTGATAATAGATCTGAAACACACTAAATCATTGAATTTACCTACAGGCCTCTCACAGACAAAGTCAGCTGTCACGTTGACAGATTTTTGGACGTTTCGGCGCATCAAAGAGATAAGGAAAGTCTCTCTCTTTGACACCCCTAATTAGTAACACCCGGTGTCTAAGGCAGCGCCTGTTATTTACTTTGCTGTAAGCTAGAATTAGTTCTCCAGCCAGATGGTCAAACAGTGTTTAGCTTTTGATGTTACAGTCAGGATTGTCTATGTGTTACAACAAGACGATATTCAACCAACATTGTGTTTCATAGTTTTCGCTTTTGTCTATTAGAACTGAAAATCAGTCATGAAAAATAATATTTTCTAATTTGTAAAATAAAGTGTCATGTTTGATCCAAGGTGAAACCTGATGTTATTTGATTATTTTATCAATTAATAATGCTATGTTATTGAGCGGAGCGAGCGAAGCGAGCGAAGCTCTTATACGTCGACTCTTATGCATTTCGTAATACGCAAACTCCTCCTAGACGGCTGAACCAATCGTTTTCAAATTTTGTATGGTGATAAAGACCATATCGGTGAGTGCCAACATCTATATGGCGTTAAAAAAGTCTCTCAGGAATCCGCCCCACTGGGTCTCAAAGTTTCAATTTAATCCTTATGGAAGCAGTATTTGACACATAACCAAAGACATATGATCAGCTGTTGACTTTTGAATGAAGTAAATAAAGAAAAATAGATGATAGCATTATTCCACAGATATTAGAACAGAAACGGTATGGATCATAATTATAATCAAATGACGACACTAGCTGGTCCGTGACGTATGAAGTTGTGAAGGATGTAGTAAAGGTGAGCAGTCTGGAGTGTAGAAACCACAGAAACTGTTTATGACGATTACATTAAGGTATCTGCATTCCTAAAATTCTATGGGAAGGGAGGAAAACAGGTACGCGACGTAGGAAGTGGTGAAGGAAGTAGTAAAGGTGAGCAGTCTGGAGTGTGGAAACTGTTTATGACAATTAGATTAAGGTATCTGCATTCCTAAAATTGTATGGGAAGGGAGGAAAACAGGTCCGTGACGTTGGAAGTGGTGAAGGAAGTAGTAAAGGCAAGCAGTCCGGATAGTGGGAACTGTTTGTGACTATTAGATTAAGGTATCTGCAATCCTAAAATGCTATGGGAAGGGAGGAAAACAGGTCCGTGACGTAGGAAGTGGTGAAGGAAGTAGTAAAGGCAAGCAGTCTGGAGCGTGGAAACTGTTTATGACGATTAGATTAAGGTATCTGCAATCCTAAAATGCTATGGGAAGGGAGGAAAACAGGTCCCCGACGTAGGAAGTGGTGAAGGAAGTAGTCAAGGCGAGCTGTCCGGAGTGTGGGAACTGTTTATGACGATTAGATTAAGGTATCTGCAATCCTAAAATGCTATGGGAAGGGAGGAAAACAGGTCCCCGACGTAGGAAGTGGTGAAGGAAGTAGTCAAGGCGAGCTGTCCGGAGTGTGGGAACTGTTTATGACGATTAGATTAAGGTATCTGCATTCCTAAAATTCTATGGGAAGGGAGGAAAACAGGTACGCGACGTAGGAAGTGGTGAAGGAAGTAGTAAAGGTGAGCAGTCTGGAGTGTGGAAACTGTTTATGACAATTAGATTAAGGTATCTGCATTCCTAAAATTGTATGGGAAGGGAGGAAAACAGGTCCGTGACGTTGGAAGTGGTGAAGGAAGTAGTAAAGGCAAGCAGTCCGGATAGTGGGAACTGTTTGTGACTATTAGATTAAGGTATCTGCAATCCTAAAATGCTATGGGAAGGGAGGAAAACAGGTCCGTGACGTAGGAAGTGGTGAAGGAAGTAGTAAAGGCAAGCAGTCTGGAGCGTGGAAACTGTTTATGACGATTAGATTAAGGTATCTGCAATCCTAAAATGCTATGGGAAGGGAGGAAAACAGGTCCCCGACGTAGGAAGTGGTGAAGGAAGTAGTCAAGGCGAGCTGTCCGGAGTGTGGGAACTGTTTATGACGATTAGATTAAGGTATCTGCAATCCTAAAATGCTATGGGAAGGGAGGAAAACAGGTCCCCGACGTAGGAAGTGGTGAAGGAAGTAGTCAAGGCGAGCTGTCCGGAGTGTGGGAACTGTTTATGACGATTAGATTAAGGTATCTGCAATCCTAAAATGCTACGGAAAGGGAGGGAAACAGGTCCGTGACGTAGGAAGTGGTGAAGGAAATAGTCAAGGCGAGCTGTCCGGAGTGTGGGAACTGTTTATGACGATTAGATTAAGGTATCTGCATTCCTAAAATTGTATGGGAAGGGAGGAAAACAGGTCCGTGACGTTGGAAGTGGTGAAGGAAGTAGTAAAGGCAAGCAGTCCGGATAGTGGGAACTGTTTGTGACTATTAGATTAAGGTATCTGCAATCCTAAAATGCTACTGGAAGGGAAGGAAACAGGTCCGCGACGTAGGAAGTGGTGAAGGAAGTAGTAAAGGCGAGCAGTCCGGAGTGTGGGAACTGTTTATGACGATTAGATTAAGGTATCTGCAATCCTATGATGCTATGGGAAGGAAGGGAAACAGGTCTGTGACGTTGGAAGTGGTGAAGGAAGTAGTGAAGGAAGTGGCAAGCAGTCTGGAGTGTGGAAACTGTTTATGACGATTAGATTAAGGTATCTGCATTCCTAAAATTCTATGGGAAGGGAGGAAAACAGGTCCGCGACGTAGGAAGTGGTGAAGGAAGTAGTAAAGGCAAGCAGTCCGGACTGTGGGAACTGTTTGTGACGATTAGATTAAGGTATCTGCAATCCTAAAATGCTATGGGAAGGGAGGAAAACAGGTCCCCGACGTAGGAAGTGGTGAAGGAAGTAGTAAAGGCAAGCAGTCTGGACTGTGGGAACTGTTTGTGACGATTAGATTAAGGTATCTGCAATCCTAAAATGCTACGGAAAGGGAGGGAAACAGGTCCGTGATTAGGAAGTGGTGAAGGAAGTAGTAAAGGCGAGTTGTTCGGAGTGTGGGATCTGTTTATGATGATTAGATTTAGGTATATACAATCTTAAAATGCTATGGGAAGAGAGGGAAACAGATCCGCGACGTAGGAAGAGGTGAAAGAAGTAGTAAGGTGAGCAGTGTGGAGTGTGGGAACTGGAAACCGTTTGTAGAAGTTTTAATGTATCTGCAATGCTGAAATTCTATGAGAAGGGATGGAAGCATGCCCACGACATAGGAAATGGTGAAAGAAGTAGTAAAGGCTAGCAGTACGGAGTGTGGGAATGTTTGTGTTAATTAGATTAACGTATCTAAAATACTAAAATGCTATGGAAAGTGATGAATTCAGGTCCACGACGTTGGAAGTGGCTTAGGAAGTAGTAAAGTATGAGCATCAGCATAGTGTGAGATCCGTCTGTGGCAGTTAGATTAATGTATCATCAGTACTAAAATGCTATGAGAAGGGAAGGAAACAGGCCCCACGACGCGATGAAGGAAGTAGTAAAGGCTGGCAGTGCAGAGTGGGGGAACCGTTTGGGCAGTTAGATAAATGAATCTGTAATACTTAAACGCTATGAGAAAGGAAGGAAACAGGTCTATGACGTAGTAAATGGTGAAGGAAGTAGTATGGCTAGCAGTGCAGAGTGTGGGAACTGTCTTTGGCAATTACATTAATGTATCTGCAATCCCAAAATGCTATGGGAAGAGAGGGAAACAGGTCCACGACGTAGGGTGTGGTGAAGGAAGTAGAGTAAAGATGAGCAGTGTTGAGTTTGGGAATGGATTAATGTCTGCAATGCTAAAATTCTACGGGAAGAGACTGTAGATTGTATGTTAAAATGATTACGAAGCACGAATCGATACATATTTTCGATACATGCAATCGTTTACAATCGAAATTTACAACAGCTGATTTTTACTTCATAGACGCTAAAAACGATTTTTACTCCCTAAATATAAAAAATGCTACTTTAGACCCGCAACATATGCATTAAAAACTACTGTTTTTACTGCAGTATGACAAAAACGGTACTTTCCTGTTAAAGGGAACATTCTTATCATCGATGATTTTTTTTCTCGATATATCGATGTTTTTGTTTTCCGATCCATTACAAATTGACAACAACTAACTGATCTTGTTTAGGCTAAAATAGTCTATTACTGTATATGGATTAAGAAATGAAACTGTTCTAAGCTAACCTAACATAACCAACCAAACTTGCTGTACCATTTAAAAATTCCGTTTGGGTTTGAATATAAAAGGCAAGTTATAAACACGGAATTTTTAAATGTTACAGCAAGTTTGGTTAGTTATGTTAGGTTATTTTTTTTAGAACAGTTTCATTTCATTAATGTTTGTTGATACTGAACAATATTTTTCGTAGCTGTCAGCTGATATGTTTCAATTTGTTAATATCGATATATCGAGAAAAAAAATCATCGATAATAATGAATGTCCCCTTTAACAGGAAAGTACCACAAAAACAATATAATATGAACCCTTGATGACTCCGCTCAATTTTGTGGATGCCTCTGCGAACGCCACCTAGTAATATGTCAACCATATAGTAACAGCATTGTTTGGCTAATTCCCTTCCACAAATAATGGTGATCAAAAAGTAATGTAAATTAAAGATTTTGAATTTTTCTCAGTTTTATGGCTTTCACGTGTAGCGTGATATTACTTTTTTGTCCTTAAATTTTAAGTTTGATAAAAACTAAGCTTGGAAGTGATTTTAGTGCTTGTGGTTTTAAATAAAGGGTTATACATAAAACTATGGAGGGTTTTATGGGGTAAAAACTGTGTTTTCCCATTTTTTGTACCCAAAAAACATAAAACTTTGCAATTTCTTTTCAAACCATTTTGTAGAGCTTCAAACAATTAATAAATAAGTATGCTGAAGCGTTATTATGAGCCTAATAGTTACGGAGAAAATTCCAAAAAACTGAAAATTTAAAAATCTCATGTTATTCTTAGGGAGAATAAGTAAAGTGTTGTAGTTTGATTGTTTATGAATTTATTTTGATCTCTTTTTTCTTCTTCTGATCACTTTTACTCTTCCTGTTGCAGCAAACCTAAGTACTCTTTAAACTAATTCTAATTAAATAGGGAATAAGTGTGATATTTTACAGAGACATTTTAGTGTAAATCCAATCAGGCAAATTGAAATTTGCTTAGTGTGCAGGTTTGTTGCGGCGCGGGTATTAATATGTGAGAAAGAGAATGTATCTGCTCAATTACGACAATACTTATGAAAAAATTGCTGTCGAAATATTAAGGTTTTGATTGTTTAATAGATACTTAGAAGCAGAAGACGCAAATAATTATAAATTTTTGTATTACCAGTATTCAGGGTTCCGTGGTCACACTTAATGTGTTACTAAACGTTCAACGACAATGTGTGTTGGTTTCTCCATTTACTAACTGTTAGCGATGTGACACGGTTCTATCCCGAACATCTCTACAGTTTCCTCCATAACTTCACCTCAACTAAGATTTAATCTTCGCTTCTAAAAGAATTCTATGTTTGGCAATTCAACATTCAGAGTATGGGGAATTTTGGGATAAAACCTCTCTCGTCTGGTTTTTTGTGGATTGATGGGCCACGGGGCTCATAACCCTTAAGGGGAGGAAGATTTGTAACAGTCTTACAAACTTTAATCCCACTAACAGATTTTATCCACGTGGAAAACAGCAAAACAGGCAAACATAACATGAGAAAGAATGTAATAGATGTTTAATTCGTGTTTAGTTCAACGCAAACAACTCAAATAGATTTTTATTATTTAAGTGCCAAACAATAAATAGATTCTACAGAATCTAAATTAAATTGTAGTTTATTTTAACGTATGATGCACATTGAATAATCCAGCAAATGAAATATCGGGTTGATTTTTATGCCAAGAGCCTACTTAGATTTGGTTTACTATAAACGTATGATCCTTTCCTAGTTTCCAAAATTTTATCGTATTCCAAACTCCAAATATGTTTTATAAGTTAAGTTCTATCATTATAATATATTAGTTACTAGCATAGGTATTAATATTTCTTTTGTTTTTTATAAGGCTGACACCCTACATTTTATACGGTACTATTGGGTTCAAGACTGAGATAACGAAAAATCTACTAGTTAATGCACCTTGCTTATCCTCAGTCTTGTGAAAATTACTTAGTGCTTACAGCATGAGGGAGGAGACATTCATTGGCAACCGTTTGTACTAACCAACTAACCTTTTGCAATTAGACAGTGTAAACCTTTATCTATACATTTAAGCATTATAACGTTTAACATAGTGAACACAGATCGGCATTTGAATATTCAATCCACATTCAAACTAAAAGTATATTAATACAATCGCAAATGTTCAAAGATTTTTTCACTTAGGCATTGTCAATTCCCCCATTCGTCTATAATCACAGCGGCATTGAATGTTTGACGAGGCCATGAATGATGTAAACATGGTTAAACGCTACGCCGCATAATTGATGACGTATCCACCACACATCATGTCAAACGTTTGGCCTGGACATGTGCAGTTAGCATAATGGCATAGTGATCATCATCTCCGATAATTTATGACTGACGAATCATAGCCATTGCACTCTCCTAGGGTATAATATATGTTCTGTAAATAATCAGTATAATTAACTTTGTTATAATAGTGCTTTCTTTTATCTAAAAATAAATACAGATGGCATTGATTTTTAACTTGTTTTAATGTTTTAAAACAACATGTGATTTTAACAATGAACTAATTTAATAGTATTTTGTTAGTTGAAAACAAAACATCAAGAAATGAAGATCCCTCTCTCTCTTTTGTAATGCTAATCTCTTTTAAAGCTCTGTGAAATTATTGAAAGTTTATTTGTTAATATTAAAACTATTTGTCAATTGTATCTTCAAGTGTTGGTAATTTGTATTGTAAAGAATCAAACTCCGCTTATGCAACAAATAATACAGTCCAATCAATCCACTCTATACACGATACCGAAATTCTACAATATATGTTCAAGGGGGAAGCAATTAAATTAAGTAATATGTGGTATATACTGCGCTAAATCGCGTTTACCCACTTCTAGCTTCTAGATTAGCCGGAGATCTTTGTAAATTGGTGTATTGCCGTTTGTAAATAAATAAATAAAATACTTTTACATATATGAAAACACCTCCCGTAAACATTTAACAAAAAAAAATATATTTAAAGACAGTTTTAAGGTTAACTTTATTCTATTTGTGAAGAGGCCTTTTTGTTGTTTACTTTTTATTGAGCCAACTTTACAATATTCACTAAATACTTCAAACTATTTGTAAGCTATTGATTTTATTATAGAATCATAGAGTAAAGAGAAATTCGTAATCTACCTGAGTTCGAATGAAAAAACTTTGTTGACATCTGTACAACCTAACATCATTGCTAAATGTAATACCTAATTAAATGTATATTAATTGTAATAAAACAGTGTGAAGACTTACTGTAAAATACAAATAAAAACATAAAGAAATAATATTTAATCATTGGAAATATTCACAATAGATTAATCAGCTGATTAGCGTATTGTTAAACACAGTTCACAAACCAACATAAACACGCTTCAGATGATTAAATAAGACTCTGAGTTTCCTTGCGATATTCATATTTAATGTAAACTATAGTATTTGCCTATTTACATTTTCACATGGAAGACGATATGTACAATATGACAAAACCTTGGGGAACATCAGTTGACTTGTGATCTTCTGATTAATGGAACACCCTGCACTTACTGTGAGAGCTCATGGGAAGTCCTCAGGGAGGCCCTGGCCTAGCTTAGTCACCGAAACAGTTTGCTTTATGTTGAACGTACTACAAAATAACTCGTTTAGTTAGGGTTCTTTTTAGTTTACATATAATAAAAGAAACCAAGTGTCAGTTTTGAGATGCTTCGTATCGTATTTTTTCAGAATATTATGACAAACAAGAGGTTTAACACCTGGTTCCGAAGAAATCTTTAATCGTCTGAATGGTGACAACTTTTAACATATTTACAGTTTTATTGTTTAACCCTCGAACATGGAGTTGTCGTTCCTAGGAAGTCATCAGAAAGTCGTAACACACACAAATAAAAATCTAACACAGCCACACATTAGAAAAACACTGCTTGGCCAGAAAACTAATAACCACGACGTGGTTGCGGATCAGGACCCTGAAGTGGCTTTGAAAACCTTTGGAGTTGGCCCTTTGGCTGATTCCATTTCCAATTACATGGTTTGTAACTAAAACCATATGCTTAATCTATACTATTATAAAATTGGGAAGGTGTTTGTTTGTCTGTCTATATGTTTGTCATTCTGTCAGTCTATCTCTCTGTCTGTCTGTCTGTGCGGCTGCCACGACTAAAATACTAAACCTATACAGCCAAAATTGAGCACAAAGATGGTTCAAATATCTAGGAAAATCATGGACCTATTCACTTTTCGTTGGACGTTCAAAGTTTTGATGTGCGGTTTTCAAAAACAAATATTAATAATTGATTTCCATGGAAGCATGATAGAGTTCACAATGTTTACTTTTGCGTTGACATTTTAATGTAAGCAAGCAGAACTGCCAAATGCTTATTTCACAATTTCAAACAGCTGATCCAACAAAATTACATACTAATATTTTACACGATTACGTGGTAGGTTTATTTATTCTAAAACTTTGTCGTTGATTATTTATTCTTAAATTATGTCATTGGCTATGAAAATACAAAATATATATTGTATAACAATTGCTGTATCAACCCAGGATCTACTTTTGATTTATTAAAGAGTCTAAGTTATGAAAATTATGTTATTGATGTATTTTCATGAGTAAACAATATGACAACTAAATGTAGGCTATACTACATGTTTTGTATAAATTTAGTGGCTTTTTGTTTCTTATTAAGTGTTTTAGAATTAGGTGGTATAGTACATTTTCCCGTAGCGAAGCATGGGTACAGTAGCTAGTTTACTACAGAAGAGAGCCTTTGGGTGCAGATTTCGTTTAATTAAACATGCTAGATAAACTAGGGACCTAGTACACTTTTAATAAATATTGATGCATGTGCAGTACTTGTATCCTATATAGTGCTTAACCTTAAAATCTTCAGACTAGAATAATTTTAAAAAGTTAAAATAAATGTTAACGATATTAATTATTTTATTTCCATAATTTGCATCTTCAAAACACCACAATGCAATAAACTGTATTGATGTATCAAAATAAATGCATTATTCGTCCATATTTGAAACACAACTGCAACACTACTGAACATCGAATCGAGGTAATGTTATGCATATTCAGAGCATGATGCTTTTTATATTAGATTTTAATAAGCAAAATTCAATATACCAAATTATAAAATTTTGAGAAAATCACAGTTAATAAAAAAAATTGATCACATAAGAATAGTTGAAGTAAACAACGTCAGGCCTCCTGCAGCACCAGGTGATACTAATGAGCTGAAATGTCAAAGACTTTGCCGCGTTGCAACATTAGCCCCTGTGATGTTTAGGCACCTCATCAGCTCTTTTTACCTTATCTCACTCAAAATTGTTTAAAGCCAAAAAATCTACAATTATTAATATTTAAAAAGTATTATTGCTATTTAACATATTCAATAGTTGATTCTATTCTTTACATTTCTTGCTGTTGCGTCATAGAGTACTGAGATACTGAAGTACTGAGAAAAGTAATAATGGTTTGAGGATATGTGCAAACAAATATTTGTATCCATTTTATAAAAAAAGAAACGGAATTTTTATATTAATTTTTTTATTGAACTAAGGTTTTTAGCACAGAGGTCTTAGTGGTCCTTGTCGTTTGGCCTAAATTCACATCTAATCAATAACCGATAGCTTTATTGAAACTGCGACAAACTTGGACAACGACGAACCAGGACAGATTTAGTGTTCAGGTTTGTCGTATGCATGCAGCGTCAAACTGGGCCAATTTGGCCTTGATCATTGTTTTTTTTATAATGTTCCTGGCTGATCTTAGTCAGTAAAAAAACCACAAAAGGTATCTAACTCCATTCTACAATCATCCTTCACTTATATTTAGGTTAAAATACGCACTTGTGGCGTTATCTAAATATGTAAGTGGCAAAAATAGAATAATAGTTTTTACATTTACGATAATAGTGTGAACCCCTATTCATTGCTCATTGAAAGATGCAGCTAAATTTATCTTTAGCTAAAAAAAGGTCTTGCAGGTAAAAAGTTTTTTTTAATTTTTGGGGAACTCTCCCTACTAAAAATCCTTGCAATATTATATATATTATGATGATTACCTAGTAAATACTTGTCCTAGGCTCATCGATCTAGAAAAAAGTTAGGGATAACAGAAGGTTTTTTTCCGGATTGGGGATCTTCTATCATTGAAAGCCATGCGAAAAATAACTTTTCAGTCGTAATTATTATAAAAAGATAGTAAATCTTAACTGTAAGTAACTTGTAGTGTCTGTTCAAAATTGTGCAATAATTATAGTGGCATTACATTACAGTTATTTCTTAGTTGCAATGTTGCAATTATGAATTTAGTTTTTTGGTAACAAAGTAACTTACGTTTACATAACCCAGTTTATCTCTCAACAAGTAAGTTTACCCTTTGTATGTAGGCCTATTAACAAAAATGAACGTCATAAGTTTTTGACCAATAACGTGTTGGAGATTTATTGAAAGTTACACGTATCCATGGATAGTGTTACCAACTTTAAATAAAATAAAAAAGTATTAAAACACAAATTTATTAATTGGTAGTAATAATTTCTATCGAAAATGTATTTCATGCATGTATGGAAAGCTTAAAACTCGTGGAAAACTTCTTTATGTTTGGAAACAATTAAACTAGTTAGTTGCACTTATGTAACATCTTGCATCTTGACCTTAAATGTATATGTACACATTTCTCAGAGACCATTTGGCATAAATAACTTGAAAAAATTACAAAAAAGGTATCTTTTTCATAAATAAATCCACTGTGTATATGCAAAAAAAAAAACAAAAAAAAACAGCATTTGTAAAACAACTATTGAAATTACAATCATTGACTAAAAGAGACCCTAACAATCTAAGAAGGAAAGGAACTGAGCAGTCGCTAGACTTATGAGCAATAAAATTACAAGACATATGGATATTTTATCCAAGCGTTGCACTGTTATACAGTTTATGATAATTATCCATTAATTACTGACAGATAATTTCAGCTTGAACCTAAAACTCAGGGTGTATTAACCCTAACCTCACGTTTCGCCGGGGGAGAACCTGTAAGTGTTTCATTAATTAGTAGGAGGGGAAATCACAACGGCGCTGCAGTGCAGCCTCCCCTGGCTTCTTGGCGTTTTAACAATTTAGTTAACAATTATCATGTGTCTGACTATTTTAAAATATGAATGACTAAAAATAGTATATTTCATCACGAGGGCGTGAAGTGATTTTCTTTTTCAACACAAGCTCATGTTTTGCGATCGAAACGAAGCCGAGGTCGGAAAATGATGGTTGAAAAGACACTTTTTGTCTGTGTGAACAATATTTTTCGTCATACTGCACCATTATTTAAACAAACTAAGCTGCAAAACTGAAATAGTTTCCATTTAAAGATAACATCCCAAAACTACTTCTAACTTGTTTCAATTTAATTTGCTTATGAAAACAAGCAGCTGTTTAGTAAGTGATTCATTCGTGTACGATTTTGTTTTACTATCGATATGTCGGACACGGCTTTTTCCGGTCGTACCTGTTCAGGATGGGCAAAGCCGTGTCTCCCGACTGCATATACTGCCCAGGCATTCTCGATGACGTGGAACATACATTTTTCCACTGCCAGCGCTGGGAAAGGCCCCGCCTGGAGGCTCAACAGTTAATAGGACTGCTGTCGGTGGACACGGTCATACCGATTATGACGGAGGGTGAGGACAATTGGACCTGTGTGTCACATTATATCCAGGGTATCCTCCGCGCCAAGAAGATCGACCTTGACCGGGATGCGGTGTAGGTCATAAAGAATCAAAATGCCAGAAACGGTGCGAGCCCTGAGGGCTTAGGTCACATGTTGGCCTGACTTGAAGTAATGTGACAAACAATTCCAGGTCTGTGTCCAACAGAGTAGAGGGGGTTTTTTAGTGAGTAGTCTGATAATTTCAGGAGTCTCACACTACAGGCTGGCTACCTGTGTGCGTAAAAGCATTTTCCCTCCTCTCCCTAAAAAAAAAAAAAAAAAACTATCGATATGTCGAAATATTTACAAGAAGGCAACAATAGGTTACAAGCGATTAAACAATAGATACATACTTTCGATACATGTAGCTTAGAATTGAATTCTACAACTGAGTTGACAAAACCAGATTTTTGCTCCCTTGTGGATAAATACGATTTTAACTCCTTAGGGAGTAAACATGCTACTTAAGTACCGCAATGCATGTATTTAAAACGGCTTTTCGCTGCAAAATGACGAAAATATTATTTTATGACGCAGTTTGTCAAATATCTTTATTTACCCACATTTTAATACTGGAGTAGGCTATATTTTTTTCTGGAAAATTGTGCCAAAAGATCGAGTTACTTTTTAATAAAGTGATAGATTAACATGTTACTTTCCCTCTTTATTTTTACACTGTTGAAAATTAATTTTGTCAAATATTCTATAGTTTGAAGTAAGTTAACTTATTAGTTTTGTGTGGTTAACCTAGAGAAGATAACAACCGACAGATGCCTATTCTGTAAGTGGCTCAGTCTAATTTCTATTAATCTTAATTTTTAATTCAATACATTCCTTTTTAATTTAGTTATTTTTTATGCTGAAACGGGCAACAATTTACACTTTGGAAATATTACGTCTAGTGTCCTTATCCTTAGCACATTTTCTTAAATCATTAGTAAAACATTTACAAAAACTGAAGTAAAAGAAACGAGGAAATTTTTTTTTATCCAGCTAACTCTAGCACATCGCTGAATGCATTACGTCGTATTTTGGATAAAAAACTTAAAAGAAAAATTTTTAAGCTCTTATTTAGTTGAATGAATAACCTGTATTTACACTAATACACAAGTTAGAGTGACATATCATCTTTGACGTCCAAAGAGCTAAATAAACAAAGCGTAGCTCTGTACAAGGAGGGTATTTAGCATCAGATCACGTAGTGACCAAGCTACAACCCCTATCATAACTCTCACCCCAGTGGCTAAATATCTGACATAACCTCAAGGGTGTTGTTTCCACTGTGGAATGTGTGTTTAGCATTTTTAATATAAACTAGTAGATTAACCCGTGTTTCACAAAGGAGATAGGTCTGGGGAGATGCCTCATTGAACTTATTGTAGAAAAACAAATCCATTACATGATAGAAGCACAACTCCACTGAACCAATTATTCTTGTATGTTTAACTGGTCTATAATAACCTGAGTGATCGGACGAGTTTAAATACTTGTTTGCCATATGGCCAAAGTAAGTTGAAGTATTTTTAATACAAAACTTGTTTTTTTTTTACTTGTAAACCAACCAATCAATATGTGTTTTCAAAAGCTCTATTGAAAATCGTTGGACCCATTGAGGGCACGAATCAATGTTCACGTCAAGAAAAATCATGTTGAACGTGAATGTATGTTGCTTAGATTCGTGATATATATTTGAACAAAATGTTAAATTAACAACTGTTACAATAAACAGGTTGTAAATTGTGTCTGCACTAAGTAAGAGTTCTGTCCAGAAAGGAGATTGAACCAGTAACCATAGTAATATTAATTTCAATGGCGTACTGAAATATCATATTCAATGACTATTCAACCACGTTTTGAAACTTACGTAATAGTCATAATTACTTTTACAGTGAGCGTATTTTACTCAATGAACAAAGCGAGATGATCAAAATATTTATAGATAGATTTATAAATAGATTTCACTCTATTTATCACAGTTAGATGAATTAGCGTAAGCCTTAAAAGTATCGTTGATATCGATGTGTTTCACTCAGTACAAGATTATTTGGAAACTTTCAAAAGTAAAGAATCAGAGCATGTATATACCATTGACTGTACGCAGAACAAACTTCCCATGAAATGTAAAAAAAATTGATGCAAAAAAATATATTATTTTCAGGACTATCTCACCAGAGATTACTAGTGTATTGGATTAATAATTTATTAAAATCAATGCAGTATCATAGCAAACAGCTGACTGATTTATTACTTTACACAGAATATTGTTATTAATTGGTAAACCATCCCAACAGTCTGCACAACGTTTTTTACCGTGTATAGTCAATGGCTATACATGTATGAATAGTTTTGTACTAATTAGCATGTCCAATCAATGTAGTTCTTCTCTTTTATCTTACCATCTTATACAAATCAAGCGAAAATATGTTTTATTTGTTATCACAAATTACCAAAATAACAAATTTTACAGTTTCTTACTTTTCAAAAATGTCAGCTGACTAAGAGCGTAGATTCAGCTGATTGGACCTGTGCAGGACACAAAAGACGGACATTAGCCCATAACTGTAAATTGGCCGAGTTACGCGACCAAAGTGGCTCCACATCACTGAGCCCATTCAACCCTGACAAGGCAAGTTGGATAAATCTCGTTTTCATTTCCCTTACCACGTCCCCTCTATTTAGGTTTTGCGTCAGGTGCTAAATTAACAAAAAGAAAAAAAACCCTGCCAAACTGTTTTTAGCGAATTTACCATATAAGGAAAAAGCTACCTATTACAGTAGTCCTCATGGTAAGATCTGGACCCAGGACCTACTTACTTTTTCGTTTTGAGGTCCCCAGAGGCCAAAAAATCATCCGTTCAAATTCATATATATATATATATGTCCGTTAGCACGATAAATCGAGCAAAATGCTCCGATTTAGATGACATTTCATTTGGTACAAACGTGTAAATCTAAATTTATTCCAACGAGTTCGTGAACTAGCATGATCTGACCATGGGAACGGGGTTTCATTGGGTAAACATAGATTTTTCTCATTTTTGTCCTTAAAAACACACCAATTTTTTATTTTATTTTCTAACCATTTTCATGCATCTAATAGTTATGGTGAAAACAATTAAAATTCCCATATTATTCTTATGGAGGATAAGTAAACTTGTTTATGAACATATTTTGATCAAATTTGGAAAATGTATTCATTTCATACTAAACTATTAAAACATAAAATACATAAAAAAAACACGTTTTTACCCTCCCTTTTGCACCAAACCTATGACCTATTGAACAAACTCGTTAAACCAATGCTATTTAAATTGGGAATAAATGTGATATTTTTAAGGAGATATTTTAGAGTAAATCCAATCTGGCAAATGGAAATTCGCTTACTGCAGGTTTGACACGGCGGAAGTATTTTGTTTGTGTTATAACATAATTTCTAATGATCAGGATTTGATTTTCAATTAAATTTGTTCTTTATCGAATTACGAGAATACGTAATTGTTCGATATCTTTTAATATAAGCTTTGGCTATGTGAAGAACTAGTCTACAATAAAGCATCAATCTGTTGCCAAAACAAAAAAAAGTTTACATAGTTGAATCAAGTCTCCTACAAATGTTCTGTAAATTAATGATTTTGGTCTGACTCATTTGTATTTATGTGTACCGTTGTATACGTTACAGGGATAATACAGGTATATGCAAAGAATGTAACGATTTCTATACAACAGCTGAGCTCAGGAAAAGTATGAAATATCATAAACGATAGGATTTTATACACTTTTACTAGACATTTTGTATAATGTCTAGGCATCCTTTCGATTATTTTTTTCAAAAGCAGATTAGTTTTAAACTTAACGAATATGAATTCTCTTACCAACATAAAATTACAACTGTTTACTTAAAGAGTAATAAAATTAATATTCTTGAGCAAGTGATTAAACTATGTTAAATTTAAGCTGAAAAATCAATATATGCGTATAAAATGTATCGTTAATGTATAGCCATGCATTCATGTCAAAGCAGCAAGGTTCGCCCGGAACAGGATGTCAGCCCCAGGTAATGATGGACATTTCCCTACCTCAGGCAGTGTCAAAGATATTCTGAAGGCACTGATCAATCCTTCATTCCTCTTTATCTACTTCCGCCTTTATTTTAAACGTGTAAAGTGAAAAGCCGCATGTTTCACAGGTTTTTGCAAGCAACTCAATTTTGTATAGTTTTTTGGATGTTAAAATATGCTTCGGATATAGCACTATAGTTCCCTTAGTATCTAAAGCATATTTTTAACATCCAAAACACTCTTCAAAATTGAGTTGCTTGTAAAAACTTGTAATTTTCATGGAAAATGTTTAATATCCACACAGGAAAAACATATTTTTTACACTATTTTCAACATACAAGTGTCCAATTTATCAGCTGACCTAAATTCATTAAAACATTGAGTAAGGTTAGATGATAGGCCTCCTTATGATTATGTTTGGTACATACAATTAAATATTTTTTTAAGTAAAAAACCTTTGTATCCCATTCATGACAAAACTTGCATTTAATAGAGACGGGACGAGTTAGCGATTCAATTAATTCGATTCGAAATATATCTGTTTTAACTGTCACTTGTTGCTTTTGATTCTTCACATTTTAAACAATACCCTACACTACTTAACACTATATGATCACAAGAATAATTCTTTTCACTTATTTTTCATGAAATTGTAAACATTTGAAACGTCCAAACGACCGCTGAGTACAATGACCACGGCTGGGACTACCTGGAAGTTTACGGCTTTAATACCACTGCAGGGTGGAACTTGTGTGGCCAGTACGCGTAATCTAAACCTGTACTTACCAAGAGGATTGCCAGCAACAAATGGCAAAAGGTAGAAAAACTAAAATATAAAACTACTAAACAAGTGTTCGTATAGCGTGTTTTTGTAAAAGCAAACAAAATAATTACAGCTATCGTGAAAATTTTTTTACGTCCAACCCAGCTAAGTTGGCATTTCTTTTTCCTTTACTTCATTGCTTTCTTTCTCTACTTTGCATAAATATCTAGAAGGTATAGTGTTATTGAAATTTGTTGTAAATAAGACTCAATGTTATGCTTTCGCTTGCTCAAATAGTATGTATTGTAAGTATACGTTATTTGGGGGGTTTTAAAGATCCGATTTCCTTAGATTGTTGTCGTTTCTATGAATAGTGATTTTTTTTATAGAATCACACATGGTTAATTTCAAACGTATCTTAGCATACAACTAATGATTTACTTTTAATGCAAATACAAACTCTTTGAGCTTGGGAAAACCCCATGTTGAGTCTTAATCACAATTACTTCCCACTAACATTGAAACTCATAGTTAACTATGCAAGAATACATAGCTGATTGGCAGTTAAGTAAAGAAAACAGAGTTACCAACATGAGCGTGGGTCGCGTAAGAAAATAATCGGTACTTAATATTTATGGCAATTTAAAGACACTGTTACCGAATTTCTTCATGAGCTATTTGATTACTATAGCAACCCCTGTATTGTGTTAGAACAATAACTAGATAAGCATTTAATCTGATACACTCAAACTGTCAATCAATGTGTAACTAGCTGCAAACTGATTGTGTTCCCTCGAGAGTACAAATGTACCAAATTAACGTCAATATATTGGTTTAACTGTGTATTAGTGAATAAAAAATATTTAATAAAAACTGAAAAAATTTAAAAATCACGATTCCATGAAAACAAATTTACGTTAAAATAGGATACAAAAAAATACATCATGGTTTACATTGTTGTTGTATTGTGTGGTGAAGAATTATTTCGTACTGTGTAGTACACTATCGTTTTATTGTTAAGTATAGCTTCATTGTATACATTTTCCCATCTTGTATTACACAGTATAGTGGCACATTATCGTATATGAGATATAAAGTAGAGTGACGGACTAAAATTGATGATTTTCAAGTTCATTAAAGTTTCATAAATAAATGAGTATTAACAAGCTGGAAACCATAAACACAATGACATTTCACTATTCTGAAGCCTAAATCTCTTTAACGTGTTTAACGGTTCTTCGTTAAACCATTTAAGAACCATTCAAACTTCGTTGGGAAATGTGGAAAGTTTAAACTGCTCAGTGTTCCATACTTTGCCCATTATTGAATTTTCAGATATTGAATATTCAATATACAATTTATTCTTCCACAAACAGTTCCTATAACTATTCTTCTCATAAACGTCGCGTCGTTCTGTTTAAGCTTTAAGGATTATTTCTGTGTATATTTTAACAAAAATCCGTAAAGTGAAGGTGGGTTCTTGAAAATATCCTCTCAATACGTAACTCTCAACATACTATTCAATGTTATCAATTGATACTGTAAATATCATAATTAATTCAAATTGTCAATGTTGTTTTGACTTAAAGTACTATTTCAAACAATTTCAGGTCAGTATTTAACAAAGTAGAGTTTATAGTGAGTAGTTTGCTTGTTTACAAAACGCAAATTTATTCCGCAACTATAGAAAATAATTAGCATAAATTGAGATCTATTTCATGAGTGTACCTTGAATTTAATTAAAGACACTTAACTATTTAGTTATCTTGTACCCACTAAACAATAGTATACTTGTGAGTTTAACCAATAACTCATATTAAATATGTGAAATGTCGTAAACTGAAAAAAATTATAAATTACTAGTGTCCCTGTTGCTCGAATTCGAGCAATTGCTAAGTATTACAGGTGTCATTTTAAATCAAATTTCAACCAAGTCAGCAAATGTTTGTAGCAAACTGAAATTAGCAAACTTATTGACTGTTTACAATTAACATATGCTCTTCTTCTCACTTTTGATTTCTGACAACAGCTGGAGTTTCATAACAATTTTTGTTTCCAATGTTAATCTTATGGAGAAATACGAAACTTTAAAGGGCCCCAGGGCCTCACTCTCTAATCATATCCCTAAAAAGAAAGTTTCCTGCACAACTTCATGTTACGCTCTATCCAATGACACCAAAAACATGACAATCGGTTCAGTAGTTTCGGAGGAGTAATTGTCACAAAAAAACTGCTTGCGTATTAAATAAGTATAATATAGATTTAGAATATAATCATGAAAGAGAATCATCTTTTATTGCAATTAATCAGTGTATAGCGGCCATTAAGCAATCGTTTTACTGACTAAAATATAGAGATATGTTTTAGTGTCATTTTCGAATATATTTTAAAGACAATGGTGGTTTTTAAGTTATATTAAAGTGTCTACTATTGTGTAAAGTTTTTTTAACTATGCAGTGATGATATTTTGGGATTTTCTTTGAACATCTATTATTTTCAGAAGTAAACAAAATATTTTAAATAATTTTCAAATAGTCCACTACGTATCAGACATTTCCCATTAAACTATTTAAGTAACAACAAAAATGTTAATATGATTGTATTTGATCTCCAATCATCATCTTCAAATCATTAAAATACAGACAACATATTTAATAGATTACAACATCGATTTGTTACAGGAATTTGCTTAGTTTAATTAATTAAATAGAATTACTTAAATTGAAAGATATGTAGTGTCATAATGTAAACACACAATAACAAATAGAATTCAACAATATTTAAACTACATAACGCTCTGGCTGTTACTCTAACAGAATTGTATAATGATAATACACTACCTGTTGCAAACAGCAGCTAAAACTGAGTAAATACACCTCCTTAATTTCGGAGCTGTAGGATTATCAAGGCTTCACATGGTCAGCCTCCCCTCGTCATCAGAGTGAATATTTTATTTTTGTCTGTGGCTGTTTTCATTTCGGTTGACATTATCCAGATTAAAACTCTAAATCTTGTTAATAGCTTTCTGTGGTTGCGTTTACATGATTTAGTTCAACCCTCTTCTAAGGCAAAAGCTATCACACAGTGTTTTGGTATGGAAATTAAAGCTAGTCTAAATTATTAAACTGACAATGCAAACATTGTAGTATTAATTTAAATTTTTTGATTTAAAGGGTCCTACTATGAAAAGGTGTGCAGATAAAACTATTCTGGGTTTAGGGGAAAGATCCGGCTTGAAAAAAATACTTAAATATACTAAAAAAATACTTAATATATAATTTCCCATCGATAGCTCTAATCTAGTAGATGATCCCGAACTGATTGAAACTTTTTTCCTTCTAAAAGAGGAACTAGAAAGCATTGATAACAGAAATCTTAATCTTTTTGACTACGTGTTCAGAGACATCATTAATTACGAAGTACTTAATTTAACAACTTGAATTATCTCTATCAGTTAGATGGAGAACCCATGTTTGGATATAATATCCAGAGAAAATAGTGTACGCATTCAAATAAAATTGCAAATTTTACTAACCTTATAGCTATTTGTCCAGAATCCTACGTAGTAAAAGAAAAATTATTGACCGGGAGTGTTTTTTGCAGTTCTTGAGTATAAAATGCCACGTAAGACATTACATTATATTAACGAAATCAATATTGTAAACTATCCAATTCAAAACTGTGTAATGTGAACGCAATCCTGTAACACCCATATATATATACAGTGTGATTGAAAAGTCCTGGAACGGTTTAATATTTAAAAAAATATTGCAGCTAGAGCTAAAATACTTGGTACAAAGTTGCAGGGCATAAAACTCTATTTTAACACATTATTCAGTGACTCAATAACTCTTCAGGGAGACGTCCCACAAGGAGTCAGAAGAAAATCTTAAATGGAAGCATAGGTCAATATCCACATCAAATTTCTTTGGTCTTTCTTAGTAGAATACAATGCCGCAAACCGCACTTCAAAAGGTTGATCCTGCGCAAAATGACAGTTGTTCAAAGATTCATTTAATTAACATTGCTATGATACGCTTTCTCCTCAGGGGGCACAGCCCTAGGAATCGGAAGAAAATTGTTAACGTAAGAATAGGTCGATATGCACATCAAATTAAAGGTCTTCACTTTTAGATTACGATGCCGTTAATTCAAGCTCAATGCCTCAGAATGCCTGAGTAAAAAATGGCAGTCGTTCAAAGATTCAAAATGGCGGATTCAAGAAATCTTTGAACATCTGCCATTTTGTGCAGGATCAACCTTTTGAAGTGCGGTTTGCGGCATTGTATTCTACTAGAAAAGACCTTTAATTTGATGCGCATATTGACCTATGCTTCTATTTAAGATTTTCTTCCGACTCCTTGTGGGCCGTCCCCCTGAAGAATTATTGGATCACTGAATATGTGTTAAAATAGAGTTTTATGCCCTGTAACTTTGTACTAAGTATTGTAGCTCTATCTTTAGCTTTATCTTTTGTAGTATCTACATTATTTTTTAAAATATTTAGCTGTCCTGGGACTTTTTACCACCCTGTATATACTTATACTGCTTTGAATCTACAAGATTTCCTTCATTGTTCCATTGCAAATGTTCTACATTTAAAATATAAATACAATAATATCCAACCAGTAAATATTGATTTCAATAACAAAATATATAGGCCTATATAATCAAAATATGAATACACATAAATACTTTATAAAATATTTCCTTTGAAAAGAATTTTACCTAAAAACTGATGTTATTACTCCCTAATACCCATTGAGCGATTTATTCGTATTGTTGGTTTCCTTAAAATACACCTTAAGCTCACATTTTATCCAATAAGACTATTTCGACAGATTATAATAAAGTCTACAACCTACTTCAATCTACAATCTAACCACTACTGCCCAAGATCAATTTTAGGCCACATTTGTTCAAGGCATCTATTGTACCCCAAGTCAGATATGACCGTTCAATATTCGGAATATTCTCATGAATTATTCCTTCTGGACGATCTCTGGGGATACTTCCAGTCCATTGCACGCTTTATTCCAAGGAAGGCCTTCCCATGCAAGTCGCCCCTCGGCTTCACAAAGCAGGAATTTCAATATTGTTCCATTCCCATCAGTTCATTCCGATCAACTAAGGGTATCTTTAAAATATATATAGGGGTTTTAAACCTTTATTTATCTTAGTTATGTGACTGTCGTCATCATAAATTGTTCCTTACATTGTTACTACAGTCTTGTAAGTTAGTATTTTAGTGTGACCCTTTTTATTAACAGGAAGATTGACGTTTTGATTTAGTATTTAAAAAAAAACAGTTTTAATGGGTGTTATATTTTAACAAATAAATAATTAAATGATAAGCAAATGTTTTGTTTTGTCAAACTAGATAGCTATGTAAAGATTAAAACAATAAAATCATAGAGTTTTAATCAAATCAACATTACATCCGTTGGTGAATAAAACTTTAGTAACTTTTTTTAAGCCTTCAAGACTTATTAAAAAAACGTGTTTAATACTACCAATAACGAATACATGTTAACACAGCTGCATATATCAACTTTTAGACACTGTAACACAAAATTTCAGTTGTTAACATGAACATTTTTCAAGCCATTATGGAGGTAAAGTAAATAATCCCTTCAAATGAAGATTGAAAGAAAAGTTCATTAGAATGGACCCACACATATACACACAGGCACGTCTGCAGAATTTCATGACATATTATTATTTGAAATATCATTTTACATTTTTCACCCATCGATCACTTTTTATTTTAAGGTTTAACTATTTCAATACAACGATCCTGTTTTTGTGCATCATACAACCATGGTAAATGTTTAGTTTAAGTCGGTATTAGTAAAAAAAACTAAATTTTATGTTATTTAACTACAACTATTAAATTTTATTACTAGTTAAAATATTAATTAGACTGGAAATAAAAGTCTAAACTTAATCTTAAACAATTACTGCAATGATTTCTTATCTCATTTGAATGGTCAGAAGATGGTTCTTCTAAGGAACCAAAACCATCATAACCTCAGCAAAGAAGTACCATACGCAAGGGCTTAAACAATTTTAGATGTACTACAGCACCCAAATGGATTACAATTTTAAATCAATAACGTTGTCATATTGTTTAGAACATAGAAATTTCCAAGGAGAATTATTGCCAAATAAGTTAGCAGGCCCACATTGCCCGGAGTTACGAGTTTAATCTAAGGTCCACATATCGTGGGTTCCTACTCCGCGTTGGTAGCCTACTATAACTAGGGGTTGCAATGTCAACATGACGTTAGTATAGAGTATATAAAAGAATATTAATAACCTCCGAGTGTCATGCGTCGCTGCAGCGACGCGTAACGCACTTTGTATAGTGTCGTGCGTCGCTGCAGCGACTCGCGAACACTGTTTACGGCGAAGGCTCTATGACTAACTGAATCGGACTGTACTGGATTGAGTTAGGTATCGTTCTGTCCGTAATATTCTAAGCTTTCTGCAGAGGTCTGTCTCTAAGCACTATTCATTTTAGTTCCGAAAATATTGTAGCAGACAGCTGACTGAGCTGACGTGCGTGTATTTGTAAACAGCTAGGTTACCCTCGGACCGATGACTGATGTGTTTTATTACGTTTATCATTGTTTTAGTGTTAAAAATCAAAAGTAGTGATATACGTGGTGCATTATAAGAAGATTTAAGTGGTTTTGAAGTGCTGGTTGATGATCCTGAAGAAGTAGGTAGTAATATTGATGTAAATTATCAGCCAGATTCCTAGCTATGGTTGGGCTATGCATTCTTAGCTAAACGCTATGTACTGAAATCTGTTTTTTGCCCATAACTTTTTTATTTGCAAATCTACTTCCTTATATTATTATAGATTTGTAATCCTCATAAAATTTAGAACAAAGTGGCTATTTTCAAATATTTATAGGCCTATAATTTATACAATTTCATTGAGCGCAAACTTATTTTTTTTTGAAAATTTTCAAAATTATACATTTGTTTACCTAAAAAAATTTTTTTTTTTAAATCTTCCTTATGTTTTATATATAATATTGAAGCCCAAGATTTTCCAAACAAAATGGTATATAGAACAGTATAATTAACATTGTTTTTAAGCTTCTCAGATCAGTTTTAATAAAACCTTGCAAATGAGCAAAAAATAGGCTGACATTAAGGCCAAAACACGTGACACTCGGAGGGTTTTAATTGTTTAACCGATTGTCACAGGTTTAGTCATTGCATTAGCTTGTACATAATAACGATTATAAATAAAAAAAAAAACATTATTCTATTTCTTCCCCTTGGTGGTGTCATATGACTTTCCTATGTTTCCACAGTTTGCAAATTGTCTCTTTCAATGATTACTAAGAAACGAAGCAGAGTGTAAATTCAGTTTTCTTTTTAGTATATAAAATAATCCAGGCTCTCTCGCTTTTTGTCTTTGTAATATTTACGCCAAACCAAATTCAATTAGTTAATATTTCATTTTAACCAAGTCAGTATATGTTTTAGCAAACTGTTAAATTAGCAAAATTATTTACTGTTTACAATTAACATATGTTTTTCTTCTCACTTTTAATTTCTGACCACACCTGGAGTTTCATAACAATGTTTGTTTTCCATGTTCTTATGGAGAAATACGAAACTTTAAAGGGCCCCAGCACCTCACTCTCTAATTTATTCTGTAAAAAGAAAGCTTCCTGCACAACTCCTTCACGTTGCGCTATTTCCAATGACATCAAAAATATGTCAATCGGTTCAGTAGTTTCGGAGGAGTATTGTCACAAAAACCCTATTAAAGTATATACAGGTATAATACAACAATTTAAACTTCTACAGGATTTACTTTGTCGCAAAAACTACTATTCGGGTGTAGTCAAGTGTGATGATAATGGCCTCGCATTCAAATCACGCTGAACGCTGGCAGCTACAACAACCAAGCAGCTGGGGACGACATCTCTGTATTTATGTCCTTAGCATCCTTCGCAGGATCAATGATGACTGCTCGCGGATTGCCACTGTGTCGTGATTATTACTATTCTTTGTATATTATTTACGTGATTTTATATTTTCAAATATATTTTTACAGAATTAAATAATTTATGTACAATCATTGTAAGATATTTTTAGGTTGTTCATTTCAACCCTAACACTGTTTTGGATAAACATTTCACAACCTTTGCTTGAATATGAAAATCGTCATCGACATCTATCAGTTACAACTTGTTTAAATCAACTTCTACACTTATGACTATATTCGTTAAGCTTCCAAGCTTTCAATAATTGTAAGATAGGGGTCTTAATAATGTCAATTAATAGAATTAATGTAATTAATGCAAAGGTGGTCAATTTATTATTACAACGAATTTGACTGGTGTCGATGATGGAGTGTAGTTAGAGCTTTGGAGCCCAAGGATCAAATCCTTTAAGACACCAATGGCTTTAAGCTTTGCAATATGGGTACGGTGGTACGGAGTTAACTCTTAAACTTTTAAATAGGGAAAAGTTGCCCTGTGTTGAAAACCTTCCTACAATTTAGACTTACAAAAACAATCAAGAAGCACATGATACTCCAGAAGAATCGACTCTTCTTATACACATAAAACAGCCTGCTTCGGTTCCAAACACTGGAGTCAATAACAAGGTTAGGTACAACGTTCACTAACCCAAGTTAAAACATGTTTGAATTCCAAAACACATTTTCTAACAAATTGTGGAGTTTTAAAAGTCGAATGCAACCAAACTACTCAACAACTAAATCACTTCTAGGCTAAGAAAGTAGACATTTAGCCTGATTAATTAAGGGTCGACCATAAGGTACAACAATCACTAACTAACGTCTAAAACACCTAGTGTGCTTCATCTCAAAACATTTTCAACCACAACGTTTGTTACAAGTTATGGTGTTTTAAAAGTTAAATGGCTTCACAACTAAACCACCTCTAAAGTAAGACAGTAGAGGTTTAGCCTGATAAATTAAGGATCAACCAAAAGGTACAACAATCACTAACTAACGTCTAAAACACCTAGTGTGCTTCAGCTCATAATATTTTCAAACACAACGTTTGTTACAAGTTATGGTGTTTTAAAAGTTAAATGGCTTCACAACTAAACCACCTCTAAAGTAAGACAGTAGAGGTTTAGCCTCATTAATGGGGGATCAACCATAAGGTACAACGATCACTAACTAACGTATAAAACGCCTAGTGTGCTTAAAAGCTCAAAAGAAACGTTTGTTACACAAGGTATAGTGTTTTAAAAGTTAAATGCCTTCACAACTAAACCACCTCTAAAGTAAGACAGTAGGGGTTTAGCCTGATTAATGAAGGGTCAACCATAAGGTACAACGATCACTAACTAACGTCTAAAACGCCTAATGTGCTTCAGCTCAAGATATTTTCAAACACAACGTCTGTTACAAGTTATGGTGTTTTAAAAGTTAAATACCTTCACAACTAAACCACCTCTAAAGTAAGACAGTAGAGGTTTAGCCTGATTAATGAAGGGTCAACCATAAGGTACAACGATCACTAACTAACGTCTAAAACGCCTAATGTGCTTCAGCTCAAGATATTTTCAAACACAACGTCTGTTACAAGTTATGGTGTTTTAAAAGTTAAATGCCTTCACAACTAAACCACCTCTAAAGTAAGACAGTAGAGGTTTAGCCTGATTAATGAAGGGTCAACCATAAGGTACAACGATCACTAACTAACGTCTAAAACGCCTAATGTGCTTCAGCTCAAGATATTTTCAAACACAACGTCTGTTACAAGTTATGGTGTTTTAAAAGTTAAATGCCTTCACAACTAAACCACCTCTAAAGTAAGACAGTAGAGGTTTAGCCTGATAAATGAAGGATCAACCATAAGGTACAACAATCACTAACTAACGTCTAAAACACCTAGTGTGCTTCATCTCAAAACATTTTCAACCACAACGTTTGTTACAAGTTATAGTGGTTTAAAAGTTAAATGCCTTCACAACTAAACCACCTCTAAAGTAAGACAGTAGAGGTTTAGCCTGATTAATGGGGGGTCAACCATAAGGTACAACAATCACTAACTAACGTCTAAAACACCTAGTGTGCTTGATCTCAAAACATTTTCAACCACAACGTTTGTTACAAGTTATAGTGGTTTAAAAGTTAAATGCCTTCACAACTAAACCACCTCTAAAGTAAGACAGTAGAGGTTTAGCCTGATTAATGGGGGTTCAACCATAAGGTACAACAATCACTAACTAACGTCTAAAACGCCTAATGTGCTTCAGCTCAAGATATTTTCAAACACAACGTCTGTTACAAGTTATGGTGTTTTAAAAGTTAAATGCCTTCACAACTAAACCACCTCTAAAGTAAGACAGTAGGGGCTTAGCCTGATTAATTAAGGGTCAACCATAATGTACAACAATCACTAACTAACGTCTAAAACGCCTAATGTGCTTCAGCTCAAGATATTTTCAAATACAATGTTTGTTACAAGTTATGGTGTTTTAAAAGTTAAATACCTTCACAACTAAACCACCTCTAAAGTAAGACAGTGGGGGTTTAGCCTGATTAATGGGGGATCAACCATAAGGTACAACGATCATTAACCCTTGTCTGTGCGTCAAGGCAGAAGCTTTTCAGATTTTCATTAATTAGCGAGCAAGGGTGGAGCTACAACGCCGCAGTTGTTTCTATAGGTAATTTAAGTACCTGGCTTGTGTACCAAGTCGTTGCTTAAGATTTCACTGGTTTTGTCTCATAACTTAAGTATTTTTAGTTAGAATCATACCTTTCAAAACTTAGATTATCATAAAGTTTATTATGTAAGAAACATGATAAGGTACTCGGGTGGATTGTAGGTGTAAGGGTTTTTCTATATTCGAAGGATTTAAGTACAATTCTATGAGTGATTGGTTCAAAACCCACTTACCAACAGTTTTTAACACGTCAATGTGAAAGTACTGTAATATAAATACTGTATTTTTAACAGTTCCTTCAATTAAAAGCAAAAGGACTGGGCATACTACTACTGAATATCATCATTTTAGTAAAAAAAAAAACTAAAAAACATTATTTGGTAAAATGAAATTAAAATTCGCATATGTTATGTGCATAGATCAACACAAAATAACAATAATAAAATGTTTCCACATTATACCAACCCACATACCCAGCAGTTTACCTTACACCATAGGTAAAAAATAGACCTCAGAATATATTGCTTCATCATACCAAACTGTTCCATTACTGTACAATTTTGAAACGTTTATTTATGTGTCCTTTTTGCACAAACATTTAAAAATCTAATTTAAAAAAACGTAATACCACTAATTTAGTATCGTATATTAAGGTATGACAACATATTTTCTCCCTAACACTGTTTACTAATAAAATATATGGTGAGCTTTGTTTCCTTGTAAACAAATTGTTCAATAATAATGAACTTTTGTTTTATTTTCTTGTGGCTTTGTTTATATTACTTATGAGCTATACAAATCAATAACTTTGGCTATTTAAATTTTTATCACTTAGATTTCTATTTGTATTATTATCAAAGCTGATACAGCATTAGAAGTACTGTCTAAATGTTCTCTACTGGTCTCTATCTACTCTCACTAGGTTGATTCACTACTGGTGAAGCTCATTCCCCACACACAGGCTGTGCCTATGTGTGGAATAATCCATCTGTACGACGCTATGTAACAATTATTGTGTTTTTTTATGGAATAAAGTATTTGTCATTTTTCATTTTCATTTTCTCAAACTAATTTCTTTGGCAATATGACCTGTGTATGATATTGTTAAAGTGTACGCAGGAGGTGCACTCTAGAAAACGAACCCATTTTTAATTTTTTATGGTCATTTAGAAATTTACAATTATTTGGTATAAAATACCTCTACCTGTACCTGCATTTGGTTAAAATTAATAATGCGGTTAAAATTCCTTTAATATTTAAATATTCTTTACCTCCCACTATTTCAAGTAAAACTAAGTTAAACATTCTCCATTATTTCAAATTACAAACATAATTAGTTTATTCTCGATTATAAATTACCAATAAATTCGATTTGACCTTCAGTATCTCTATGGGTATATTTCGAGTAAAAACGAGTTATTATGGAAGTGTTGCCGCCTTGTTATTGTTAGGGGGCGGCAGGGGGGGCGAGGGGGGCGAGGGGGCGAGGGGGGCGAGGGGGGCTCTAGACACGTGAGATGCCCCTAAATGTTCGCTTATCTTGGGATTACATTGTTGTTTGTCTTTAATTTCTTGCTTTATTCTTTCCTACACCTCTGCGTTTTTCATGTTGGGAGAAAATTATTCTTAGGTCTAGTTGATTTATGGTAAGAAGGATTCTCGACAAATTACTCTACTTCTATGTACGACAATATTAATTATACACTGTTAAATTAAAACATTTTATTTACTTACTCAGGTGTATTAGTGTCTAATAATTCATTATCTGGATACAAAATTATCTAGCATTTTTTTAAACGTTTTCTTTTTACAGATATTATTCACCACAAATGGTAATTGAAAATTGTAATTGGTTTAGTAACTTAGTTATTTAGTAAAGGGTACAGGTTTTTTTACAGGTGTTGAACATAGAAAGTTCATAGTCGATCTTGAGAACGTCGGTAGCTTTTAAAAAGTTCAATATGGGTATTATTGATATTTCTAAACGTCTATATTTAGAGAACCAGCTATGCTTATTCAGTAGCAAAGCAACCAGACCATCGATGCAAAATCATCCTTCACTCTTTTTTCCCTAAAATACGAACCTTAGTCTGACGTAAGGTTTTCAGTCAAATAAATATAGAAAATGGTCCATGCGAGAACTATTTTGGCTAATATATTTATGACAAAGCGTAAGAATCTTAACTAATCTAAAATTGGATTTTAACTCTTAAAACGTTTTGAGAGGAAAAATTTAAAAAGTTGGGTACCGAACATGGATTAGGTCCATACAACGGGAAAATAAAAAAGCACCGAATTTAGACCGCCCAATATGTTTCCCTAATTTATGATTTGTCCAGAAACACAACAATAAGCTTGTACAAACAATTACAATCAGCTGTTAAGCTATGTTGAAGCTTCACACTTAGGAAGAGCCCCCGCGCCACGTGCGACCAAAACAATAAACACAGACCCTCGCTACTGAGGCTGACATGATATTTATTGCGTCTGATTTTCATACCCCAGATGCATGTGACGTATCTGTAGTGACAGTACAACTGCCAAATATATCGGTTATAAAGCAATACTCAATGGAAACAAAATATCGTTCTCAAACGGGTTGCTTGAAATATTTGTTTCTAACAGTAATGTGAGTTTTTTTTTTTTGTGCTAAGGACGCTAGGCACGAGCCTGGGATTGTTTTTCACATTACTTCAGGCTAGACCTAGGGGTTGCGGCATTATCACTTAGATAAAATCCATTGGTGACTTGGCGGGGATCGAACCCGGGACCTCAGGGACTGAAGTCCCGCACTCTAACCACTACGCCAGCTCGCTCCACAGTAATGTGAGTAGATGGTTTTATTATGAAAAACTAATATTTTGGTCAAATATTTTGCACTAATTTAAATATATATTTCTAGAATAATAAAGAACAAAATAAATAAAAATTTAAAGTAGTTGTAAAACAATTAGAATCTACATTTCAAACTTTGACATAAAAATGTAGATTTTAAATCTGTATTTTATTTTAGTATTTACATTTTTTTATATGATTTTTATCTCTGTCTCTGTTTTAAAACCTAGTATGTTCAAATTATACGCCTACTTTTGTGGCTGTCATTTAAAATTCGTGCAAAAAACTGAAAAATGTTAAACTAAATAATTAATTTTAGTCTTTTAAAGTGAAAAGAAATACAATTTTCGCAAAACGTATTACCATCTTCATACTGACATTACCATAATATTTCTTTAATTTAACACCTCACAATTCACACTTTGAAATCTTATGCTAGTTCCTGTTGCTCAATTTCCAAAACGATTGGCTGTGGTTGTGAAAATCACAAGGTTTCCTTAAACGAGATCTTTAATCAAAAATATCTACGGGCTTTACATACTTCTAAAAATGTAATAAAGCAATTTTATCTTTGCAATAGCAGAACGTGACAACAATGTGAATCCACCATTTGTGTTATAAATGAACGCGAGGACGGCTGAAAGTTCACCCTTAGTCATTATGGTAAAACGTGATTTTTGCTGTTCATGAGTCGTGCACGAGTAGGTACTTTTTAATCTGCAAAACCTGAGCCGTGAGTCCGCGAGGTGGGTTGATATCATCAGGGCGTGTGAGTGAATTACGAAAATCTAAGTAAAGGAAATACAGCTGTTTTAAATAAAAATACCCCCGCCACAGCAAACCTGCAGACTAAGCGAATTTCCATTTGCCTGATTGGATTTACACTAAAATGTTTCCTTAAAAATATCACATTTACTCCCTATTTAAATAACATTAGTTTAAAAATATAATTTGAAAACATTATTCAGTGATGATTTGTTAAAAAATCATTTGTTCTGGTCTCAGAAGAAAATCTGCGAGGTAAGCGTAGGTGGATAATACGTCCACATCGAATTAAAGGTCTTTTTTAGAAGAATACAATGCCGCAAACCCGACCTCAAACGGACAACCGAGTCAAAAATGGCAGCATTGCGAATATTGATAAAATAGCGACAATAAGTGAGTAGGTTTTTAAACATTTAAAGAGATAAATGAATGAGGCGCTCCGTTATCTTATCGGTTTAAAGGTCCCTTATCGCGGAACGCCATTCATTCGCGACGTAGTCCTTGGGTATTTAAATTTATCTCTACTATGGAATGTCATTGATTTTAATTTATACTTTTAAAAATCGTAGCTTCAGAACTAAACATCCTATTGGAGTCGGGTTTTTGCCGTTGTGTTTCCCCAAGTAAAATCTTCATAATAAAACGTATTTTTTTATTATAAAATAATTTTGATTATTTTAAAATATGCAAAAATATACTTATTCCACCAAGTTGTTTTATTGTCACCGTTGCCTAGCAACTATTTAATATTATTTTTTTCCGATTCCTTATATTATTTCTTCACATAACCTTAAAGTTTTAGTTGTGTTGACTATCAGTGTGTATTATTATTGTGGTAAATAGTGGTAATAGGGTAAGGGTATAGAGTGGTGAAATATAGCGTTCGAACCACGAACCGAAATTGTTTTGCAGCTCTCGATCATTTTAAGTTCCTTCTCGACTTCGTCTCGAGCTTAAAAACCTCATTTCGGTCCAAGGTACGAAATATATTATCGTCATCTGATGCTAAATTTTAATTTGCTAAAATTTAACTACTTATTATATATGTTAAACTTTGTAACTTGTCACTTTACTTGAAAAACGTGGACAGTTTAAATTTCTCAACCATTATTATGATAACTACTTATTGTTATATTAAATGTTATATTGTATTTATTAATATTTTTTCATTAATAACCAATAGAGTCAATGTGCCATTAGTGCATTCATAAGCTATTTACACAGAACATAGCGATCTAAAATTTACAGATATTTTTATTTATTGCTTTCCAATAAATAGTTTGTGGTTCTTCCTTATGAAATGCAACTGGTGTTGATAGTATCATAAAGAATACATAAAGTGAAACCCTGAGTAAACATCTAGTATTAAGCAACAAAAACCCATTATATTTGGTATATACTGTATTAGACCTGTAATTTCAATATTTCAACTCTTTCTAATCAAATTACAAACAAATTACAATACGGTTTCCACACCTATATCTCGGGGGTGTCTTGGCTATTATCGCAATGACATCAAGAAAAGTCCTCGGACTTTGCCCCACAGGCTATCAAAATCCCAATGTATTTCTTATGAAGAAAAGATTTTGTTTACTTAAACTGACAAATAATTCTTATTAATTACAGCTGTTCATAGTAACCACATGACACACACAAAAGGGTTTGTTTTCAGAGTGAGTCCGTTTTCAGTTTCGATAACTGGAGTGGAATGGTTGATTACATCTTTGAGTAGAATTTTTTAAATCATTGAAAATTATGACTGTTATTCGTTTTTAAATAACGCTTACTTTGCAATTGCTCGAATTCGAGCAACAGGTGCACTAGTTTTATATATTACGTATTCTCTAAACAATGTTGGTATATCTATTAACATTAGAAGGAATTGTGACAAAAATTACACAACGTTTGGTTTTTGGACGTTTGTAATTATATTTCTTAAGTAAGTGCCGTGTATTCTTGGAAAAAGTACCGGTATCAAGGATCGTCGTCGAAAAGTTTGTTATGAGTAATTGGGTAGGCGTGTACCCAAGAGATGGGCTATGGGCCTATTGGCTGTATGGTCCAGCGATTGCATCACACGGTGAGTAGGAACTATTGACTATATGTAGTCAATGGTAGGAACAGAAAGTGACACATTGGAAAAGCGAGTTTAGCATCATTAAAATTAAAAACTCAGAAATATTGGCGAAGTTGTTATTTCAAATTAACATTAGTTTAACGAGTGCTTAGGTTTGCTGCAACAGGGAGGGTAAAAAGGTGTTTTTTTTTTTTTTTTGTAAAATGTTAGTAGTTTCGAATGAAATGAATGCATTTTCCAAATTTGATCAAAATATGAGATCATAAAAAAGCAAGTACAACAGTTTACTTATTCTCTATAAGAATAACATGGGAATGTTAAATTTACAGTTTTTTGGAATTTTCTCCAAAACCATTAGGGCGCATAATAACGCTTCAAGATACTAAATTATTTGTTTTTTTTTTAGCTCTACAAAATGGTTTGGAAAGAAAATGCTAAATTTTAAGTTTTTAGGGTCACAAATGGGAAAACTCCATTTTTACCCCATGGTGTTTTTGGTCTCTAGGGACCTCAAAACGAAAAAGTAAATCGGTCCCGGGTCCAGGTTTTACCATGAGTACTACGGTAATAGCTTATTCCCTATATGAGAAATTCGCTAAAAACATCTCCCACCTAAATATATCAAAACAGCTGGAAAGCTGGAAACTAGAAAATAGTCTTGAATAAAACTACCTAACTATAGGTTATTTGAGTGAATTGTGATCTGGTTTGTGTTAGAAAAGATCGGTATGAAGGTGTTTAGCTGGGATACAGTTCTCCTTACCTTTTGTTGTTCATCAATTAAGTGGACCTCCTTAGGAACTATTGGATCATGTCCTAAACAACATGTCTAAAAGGCGAAAGCTAACTTTTATCCAGAGGAGAATTTTTGTGTCCATAAACATACTAGTAACCCATATTTTAACAAATATAAAACTTTGCCAAAGGATCATATTTAATGAAATAACTAAAGCATATAGTTAAATAAATATTAATTTGAATTAATAATGAATTAATAATTAATTTGAGTTAAATGAACTTAATTTGACTGTGTTGCATTATTGTATCAAAAATCAATAATTCCTAGTTACGCAAGAACGAAACAGCTTTATATTTCATAACTTTTAAATTACATATACAACTGACGAAACTATTAAATAACCAAAGTTCATTTTTAAAACTCCTACTTAGTAATTTTAGGAAGTTCAAGCTCTAATTAGCATTCTCCGATCTATAATAAAATGTACATACTTTAATGAATCTTAAACAGATGCTATTGTTAAAGTTTTACATAATTTACCACATCAAAATAATATTTATTGAATAATTTAAACTGGTGGGGGTTGATGTGTATTTTTACAACATTTAACTTATGTCACTGTTACTATACTACCACTTAAAACAGGAATGAATCTGGCCGTATTTAGCTGAAAAATGAGTATTAAATGAGAATAGAAAGAGCTTTTTGCGCATTGTGTTGATTTTTTACTGCCTAATACAAGCGGTTTCATTTGCCAGGACTATTATTTATTCCCTTTGATAGAAAAACATTGTTTATCTTTACACTGCAGTTGCATTTATCCAGATTGAAACTTACATCTATTGATTGCAATGCTAGCACTATAACCACTATATACAACTAAATATCATGGAGGAAGGAAAACACCCGAAAAATACACTAGATATATGAAATATATAATATATATCACATAATATGAAGAATGTATATCCAACATAGAACAATACAAATGAATATTATGTTACATACGCTGCAGGTTTTATTGTGTCAAAACATCTGTCCCCTGCAGAGGCAGTTGCGACGCGGATTGCAAAGGGTTTTTAAATTCCCTTGCTGAAATTAGAAGGGACATTAGGGTTTAAATAAATGAAACCCCGCATTGCACCAGTCCAATACAGGAGATTAGACCACCTCTCTCATGAAACTGTAAACTTGGGAATTCCCCAGCTGTTGCGCTTTAACTTGAGTGCAATGACTGCTTAAAGTCTAGTGAATATGGAGCTGCAATGTCGTACGGAATGGGTGAAATCTTCAATCTGTATGAAATAACTGTACCACTAGAACGAATATTTTGTTGACGTATTATTTACAAACGAATGAAGAAGTGTGTTAAATCATGACATAGTCAAAACTAAACATTTTAACAAATCTAGCAACAGCTGTTACATAATAAATCTTACTAAGTTTGTTTGTTTGTTTGTTTGTTTGTTTGAAGTTCAATCACGCATTAGCTACTGAACGGATTGGGCTGAAATTTGGCATGATGATAGCTCACATTCCCTATTAACATATAGACATATTCATATCTCAAAAATTCTTTCGGGCTCCACCCCAGTGGCTCTGTACTTGTCCATGTTAACCTTATGAGTATTCATATTCAAAGGGAATTAAAGAATTTGCCAGCTTGTTTAACTAAAAATGTTGGTTCTATGATATGCAAAAGCATTAAAAAGTTAAAAGATTTACCAACAGGGTGTAGTACTATTATTTTTTTGTATTTATGAAAATAGCTAATTTGAACTAATCAGCAACAAAAAACTGTGATACAAAATGAGAACTGTCAATGTGGGTTTTTTACAGTTATGTTAATGTTTTTAATTCATGAAATATTTTAGATATTTGGGAATTTTTTATAAATTATTTTTCTCTGTTGTTTAAGTGAAATGGTAGAACATTATGGCTATGGTAGATGCGTAATACTATAGTATACCACAAATTTAAAGAAGCAAATTTTATGAAACTGTGTATAAACGCAAAGCTTGAGTATAACTGCAATAAGCATTTTATACTTATATGCCAACCCCGTACGAAGGCCGGGTACTCTGCTAGTATTAAAATAAAGTGAAGACCAAAGGCATCACAGCTGTGGCTTATTTGACGCCACAAACGTATTGACGATCGTTTACATATTTAGGTGTAAAGTAGTGTATCACAGAATGAAAGCGAATAAGATTACTTACATTGTTGCTGGTTGAGACCAGCTGTTTGTTAAGGTGATATTTTAAGAGATTGAAAACAGCTGATCCTGTCCGAAAACATGAAAAAGCAAGTGATGCGAACATTATAATTTCTCAGCTATTTTTATAGTTGAAAGCAGATTTTTACGGTGAAGATATTGTGAAATTATTAAATCTAAGGTGATTTCGTATGTATATTGTATATTAAGGTAGTGAATTATTTTTTTGTTTTATTACATAATCAAAGAGCTACTTTTAGGGTTGTCATTTTAATTGTAACTATAAACGAAAAAAATCCATTTGTTGTAAAGAAGAGTGTAATATCATTACATTTCAACCATAGAAAAACGAAACCTAATCATTCATTGAATACTTCTCATTGCACGGTCTACAATATCCACAATTGCCTTAAAGGTTTCCACCAAAAATGTGTTTTCGACACTGTGTAACAGTTGAAAAGAAAAAAGTAGAAAAAACTACCCAATTTTAAAAAAAAATCTCGCTCGTTTGTGATTTTCTCCTGTGGGACTTTCTGTATATCAAGTGGGGGAAAGTTATTGTACTGCTCAAGGGTTTGGGTTGGTGTGGAGGGGGTGGAGGGGGAGGAAGTTCTCGTGAGTTGCTGCTAAACGTTCGCATCACCCAATGTTACTACACTTGTTTGTACGTGATGTCTTCAACACCTGTAAATCTTATAAATGTTTTAAACTTTATGTTTTACACTGAACTTATATCTTTTTGGTTAAGTGTGAAGTAGATGGAAGTTTAGATTACTGGGTTGTATAATCTGCGAATTATTGGGATGCATTAGTTTGGTTTTGTGACAAAAATCTAAAGCCTGATCTTGACAGAATTCTTATTCCTTCTACATAATACACCAGGGTATAAAAAACCCTTGATCCACTTTTACAACTTTTTGTATTGATTCTTTTGTTATGTGCTTTTCAGATTACAAGTTTTGACATCCCGTACTGATTGAAATTAATCTATATCTTTATATACTCTACTTAAAAGTCATATTATAGAGATAACCGATTATATATGATAGTATGTGAATTTTCGTTTAGTTCCTGAACATGTTTAAACAAATCAAATCAAAATGTAAAATTAAAAATTAAATATCAAAATAAACTATTTACAACTAAATGAATTTCGAATCAATGAGAGCCTGTGATTGATAAAGGATCAAAATAAAAATTTAAATATAGCTGAGTTGAAAGCACTTTGCACTATCTTAAATTCAAACAAGAAGAAAACATTGTTTTTTGTAATAACTGGTGTTCGAATCCAGGATGTTTCAAAATTAGTTTGTTACAATGATGGGCTTTGAAGAATATCAGCCTAGAAAATTTTTTGTGGTAATCTGTAGTAGGATTATCTAATGATTTTCTATTGCCTTTATGACCACATCAAAACTATGACCCGTCATTCGAACCAGCAAAAAGTGTTAAGTCTTGACAGTATACTCTTTTGGATAAATTTTACTTTTACAAGACACAATCTCACAGTGTGAGTTAACAAATATCGTGTAAACATTGTCAAACGCTAGCTAGTAATTTTTACTTTTGAAAATAAAATAACACCTTAACGTTTCTGGCAGAGAAATCTGCAAAAAGACAGTTATTCTCATTATATAGAAGAATAGTTTTATACTTTAGAGGAGGTCCAACAGGTTCTTGGGCTCCAAACTGATGGGTTTTTGCACTATCGCGCATAATGTTATCATTGGTATTGGTAGGTAACGGGATTCAAACCCCAAACTCCATGACATTCAATCCTATTCAAACCGGTATCGTCTCAACTCTATTCGTCACCTTTGAACTGTTATTATTTCTATAGTCCTCCCTTTGACAATTGATACTTGGGTATAAAATAGTCAATTGTCCTACTGATTTAATTAGTGAAAAAATGTTTATCAAAGGTTTTTTATCGTTTTCCAGCGTTAAAACGTTTGCTGGTTTTTGTGGCTTATAACAAAGCACTCTCTCCTCCCCACCCCACCTTTAATTACATCATGCGTTTTTTATGTCAATAAATGACACATTGTATCATCGTTTTTCGCCCAATATCACCCAAACGTTATCTGAGTTTTGGGAAAGTTGTCCTTGCATTTATTTTAGGAAACGATAAAAAAATTATCTGAAAAAAATATGAAAAATAAATTATAACGCTTTTTATGGACGTTGTTCATTTGTTGATTGATCAAAACAATGGTTCGACGTAATAAGTTTGTAATAATTATTACGTTTAGCAAGGGCACTTCAAATCAACATTTATTATAGTAATAGGCTATAACTTCAGAGAAACTGAGAAAGTTAACATAGGCAGTTTTCACTACTACAATGCTCTTATGGATGATGTCTAGTTTATTTGTTCTTTGACATCAAATGAGTTAAAATCTATTTTTGGCGTGAACAATGTAATATTTTAGGGGGTAGAAATTAGGTAAATTCTGGTGTTTTCGTATTTTAAATATACTAAAATTAGAAAGACGTATTTTAAACTATCCACTAATATTTTATATTCTACATAAATTACGGAGGTCGTCTAGTAATAACTTAATGAATAATTCATTTAGCGTACACATAAAGTTTTTTAAATTAATTTTAATTTACGATTTGCTGATAAAACACTAATCCGTGTTTTTACTCATATCTTTTCAAAGTAAAAACCAAATTCACTCAACTTCGATCTCCTCACGCTATAAACATGTTACGACGGTTAATACAATATCACGGGGTTACAACCTAAACAATAACAAAGGATAATGCTTTATAGTCAATATACCTCCATACGAGGTTTACGGCAACAAACCTTACACTTGGCAAAACCGCGGGATTTTTCATTAGGTTCTACAGGGATGAGGAGAATTCGCGAGGATGAATACTAACTATGTGGCGACTATGGGGTGGTAAGGGGAGTGAGGGGTGGTAGTGTAGACGCGCTTGGCTTAGACCGGTGTGCGACACTGTGGGGGTAACTTCGCATTGGGATCGCGGTGGCTTCGTTTCAAAAACACAATAAATTAAAACAAATTTCTCTAATCCTAAGTGATGTTTTTCTAATATATAGTGTTGAGGTGGCTTACGACACAAAGTTTTGGAGGTTTGTGACGGGTTTGTGTGTGTGTGCAGTGAGATGGATAGTAGTTACAACTCTCCGGCAAGGAGTGTAGGAGAGCCCTCCTCCCTGACGGAGTCCGAGAATGAGGAGGTCTTGGAGTTGGTGACGGAGGTGCCCGGGAGTCCAGACCAGACGATCATCGACGGTTGGCTCAAGTTCAGAGATATCAAGAAGGTAAGGCTCATTCCGCAACAACTGAAATTCAATAACAAATAAAACAATCACAAAATAATATAGTAAATTTAATTTTAAAACATCTAGAAATTTTTAAAAGTTTAAATTTAATTTTTTTATGTTGTAACTTATAGATATAGGTCAAGAAAGACAGGATAGATTGAACATTATCCTTTTAAACTTTGTGAAATTTCTTAGAAGTCTAATTTAAAAATGAGGGGTAGGAGGTAAAAAGCTACAGGACCATTAACGTGATAAATGTTATATTTCGATTAAGAATAAATAGTTTCGTGTCTCTTGAAGTTGTGCAAAGTGTAAACCCAAGAATGTCAACTATTAATGTATAATATTGCAGAATTGTATAATATAAAACAAACAAAAGTGTTACAAAACGTAAATAATAGTTTTCCTTATTGCCAAATGTTTTTTATATATCCTTATTTTGAAGTTGTTGATAAAAAGTTAAATCACATTTATGTTAAGTTTTAGGCAGTGATTTAGGTACCTTTTTAACCGTTTTTAAAGTATTAAACACCTACTTTAAGGAGGCTTTTCTACGTATGTTCATTCTAATGAAATGAGATAGATAAGTACACTCGTCGTAAATTTTTAAAAATAAAACTTTCTATTACCCACAATACCAGGGTAAAAATAAAATTAAATAAACGAAAACATACTACAGTTTGTGATATCGTTTTCTTTCTGTATGGACTAAAAATTAATAGTTCATCTATAGTACCACATAAAAGCAGATAAAATTGGATATAACCTGTATATTTTATATTACATTATATTTTTCACATATGTTGTGATAAAAAATCATACGATTTTAAACCATCCAAACATAAAAATATTCAGTAATGTTTAAAATAAATTACAAAAATGCGTATACCACGCTATGTATACCAACAAATTTATTACATAAACTTGATGATGTTGACGAATAAATTCCGTTTTTTGCCGATACCTGATCTAACCGAAGAGTTTTCATTATAAAAATTCCTTGAATGTTTGTCTGGTGCCCATATTGAACGAGCCCAGGGCTCAGCCAGCAATCAATATGTGCCAGAACCACCTAAGTTCGGTCCACTTAGCTGCCAGATTGGTTTCCTTTCCTATTAAATATAATTGTTTTCCACAAATGAACTTGTTATTGGAGATAGCGATAACAGTTTTTACAAATTTGGTCGGTTATTTTATAAATAACATGAGTTAAAACACTTTTTTCGAAATAAAAAAATTGTAGTCAGTGACTCATGAGGTTTACAAAATATTTGTTTAAATATGTTGTCATTTGATCAGAATAGAAAAGGATTTGGGCTAAGTTGTCTCTTAACCGATGTACCGCATATCATTGATATTCAAACATTCTGTAACAATAAAGTGTAGTTTGCTTAAACTGTCTTGATCGTACCCAATTTTGAACCGAAGTGTAGTTGGTATATCCCTTAGAACTCGGGCCTTCGGGTTTGTATGTCCAAGTTCAAATCTGTCTAATCACTATAGTTTGGTCAATTGAGTGAGTAGCACAATGGTTATATATAACCATTCTGTCCACCTTAGTGCTCTTCAAGGCTAAAGACTGCTGGTCAATTCTACACCCAGATACTGTCATTGGGTTACAAAACAACATTGCTATCAAAATGAATTATTGTTATAGAACCAGCATATGGACCATACCTGGTACCCTTCTAAGAACTATAAAAGCTAGAGGCTTAGAAAGACACGATAAAATAATTGTGAAATATTAACATCAACCTGGTCACAATAAATAGCTTCTGTAATTAATGTTACATTGTAATATTTTCAATAGAAAATTACGATTTCTACCAATTTATAAGCTGCATTAATTGAATAACCAATAAACTTTGTAATAAAATCTGTTCACATTATTTGCTTGATAAGCAGCTGAGAATAATATGTGAAATTTACATACAAATCGGTTTCCTTCTCGATTGTAGTTACTATAATCTGAAGCGGTGATACAATAGGGATAGACACAAGCAATGTATCTGAAACTCTGCCAGGCTATAGAATTGTCACTATCTAGTTCTCAGTAGATTTTATACAGTAATTTTGATAGAATACATACAATACATGTTTAATTTTTTTCAAAAATATTGATGAAATATAGGCTCTTTTAATAATTGTTAGTTTTAAAAGGTCTTACATCAATATTTTTTAAAAAGATTCTTATAATTATGTTTTCTGCGTCTATAAATACAATGTTATTTTTCAAATAGTAATGATGAATTTATCACTTAAAATCACTCGGATAAGGTGTATTTTAAACTATATGATAGGAAGGTCGCACTGGGAAGGATAACCATCAAGGGAAAGTAGTATTGAAAAATGTAGGGTGGCGATCTAAGGCTCATGAATAAATATAATGCAGTCGATGACCTTCCATCCAACCGGCTCGTGCTTTGTACAATATGATACTGTGTCATGAATTGAGAAAATGAATATTATCACAAAATAGTTAATTAAAATAGCTGTTATTATTATATTGCATATTTTACTCGTTAAACTACATAGTTCTTTTTAATTCTATGTCTAGAACCACAAAGGAAAGAGTATACAGTAGAGTAGAGTTGCATAATTTTTAATCCGTGCAAGAACCAAATCGTGTATATCTGTGATTCATCACCTTAGTCATTAAAACATATTATTATCACTACATATAATAATGTATTATTTCTCCGGTCTGAAAGGTTTTTTCGTGTAGGTTTCGATTCGTTTTGCAGCATATTGTCAATGTTACTTTGTTGTAAGTGAAAAAATATTGATAGAACATTTTTTATGTGTTCCTTTTATTTGAGTTAGGCTAACATAGAGTAAAGTTTTAGTTTATTTCTGATAACACCTATGTACTATTATCCAATATCATATGGTTTCAATTTACACCATTGCTTATCATGTTGCGTTCATTATTGGTAACATGTATTTGTACTAAACAGTGTGTATTTGTTCTGGAAAAAAACTGTTTAAAAACACGAGAAGACCATTTAAAACTGCTAAATTTAATATTTTTACAAATTCTAAAGCAAAATATGATTTAATTTTACAGCAGAGCATTATGCTGTTTAATGTTAAACTAAAACCGAACTTAACAATTTATTTTGTTTCATAGAATAACGGTAAAACAACGTAGCTGTATGTATAGAAGCGTATATACAGTATATTACGAAAATACAGTTCACCTACATAATTTACCCATTTTATGGCTAACCCTTCCCATTAAAGCTGGTTCACACTTGATATTTTATTGCCTTGTATACACGTTTCATTGTGGATTTGTTATTAACTCAGAGGTATAATACAAAGAGAGATTAACATCCTGTTTCATACGAGTCGTTTAAAAAAGAAAATGACTTCAATTCCCAGATGGCTTATAGGACAATAAAGCTGAATTGTTGAGTTTATTGCAACGCAAACCTAACTTAAATCCCAGCTTTCAAAATTGTAACACAATTATGTTTAAAAGTCATTGAAGTTATAACTAGCTGTCAATTATAACTACACCAACATTGTTATTTTATTTACGATTATGCAATAGTTTACAATTGGATAGTGTCGGTTGCGATTTTGGTACATTACAATGGATTTTTAGTACACAATTTACACTATACAGGGAATTTCAGAGTGAAAGAGCTATTTTACCTGTTTATTTTAAGAAAATAATTATTCGTTTCAGTATGGTTTATATGGCATTTGATAGAACAAAGCATGAAGTCTTGTTTCGTATCAGCTGGTTGCCAGTTATTGTTGTCCAACAAAAGATTGAGTTTAGTTTTTTTGTCTTAGACATTTTCTTCTTATGTTTGAGGTCACCCGGTTCTGTTTTTCATTTCTCTTCCAAGCAGTTTTCATGAACTTCCTGTGACCTTAATATATTTGTTAAATTTAGTGAATAATTTGTTCAAATTTTACTGATTCCGAAAGACAAAATAATTTGTCTAAAAAATGTGTTTATTCCAAATACAAAATAGTAACTAAAATAAGCATTACAATGAGGTGCGTGCGCAAATTTCTCAGTTTAACAACGAATTTCCGATGAAAAATGAATGCAGTACAATACCCATTTACCTTTTCAAAATTACATTTGTTTAGAACAACTATCAGGTGAATAAAACCGATAATTTATAGTAAAATAGTTGTTTTTAGATCTATAGTAATAAAGAGTGATTTACCTCCCTCAATCAGGTCACATAAGTTGTCAAAAAGCAGTCTATTTGGTGATACATTTCATCACTAAGGTGTAAAGTGTCTCCTTTCAACCCGTGACTTAGTTTTACGATCGAGTCGAAGCCGAGGTCAGAAAAAAGGGTTGAAGAGACACTTTTTGCGCGCGGGATGAACTGTATTTTTCGTCATATTGCAAAATTAACAAACTAAGTTAAAAAAACGAAAACACTTTTCATGTAAAGATAGACTCTCAAAATGACTTCTAGCTTGTAGTCAATTTTGCTAATGTAAGCAAGCAGCTGTTTCAATCTTTTGGTCTATTACGATTGTGTTTGTTAATGCACACTAGGCTATCGATATGTATCAGCACACTATCGATATGTCGAACTATTTACAGTAATGCATCCATAATCTACAACCGATTTAATCAATCGAAAAATAATATTTTGATCCATGTTATTGCTTACAATCGAAATTTATAACTGTTTACAACAGCTGACTTTCGCTTTCTAGGGACTAAAAAGGCTTTTCACTTCCTAGAGAATGAAAATGCTACTTTAAACCCGCAACGAATTTATAAAAAAAAACATTGTTTATGGCGCTGTATGACAATAAATGCATTTTCATTAAATTTGTATCCTCTGGTTAGACATTCAACTAGAGGAACAACTGTTAAATTACAAATCACATTTAAACCGTTATAAAGAAAGTTGGTCGGCATAAGAAGAGAATAATATAGTTCTTCATAAAAGTTGCGCAATTAATTGTACGATTGATTATAGATAAAACTGGGCTTTATTTAATCATTATAGTGTGATTCAGCTGTTACTAGTTAAATATTTTAATGTGATTATAGTTGATTTTGTTTTCTTGGATGCTAATAAATATTTACTTCAAAAAACTTCAAAGCTATGGTATTAGGACTACCTTTGAGTAGAATTTCAGATCAGTTGGTTCAACCATATTTTGTATCCACCTGGATAATCTTGCAAACTTACATAAACCCAATATTATTCTTAATATAATATATATAAGTTGGACTTTTATTATGTTTATTATTGGGTAATAAAGTACAGGATTCCATTTGTAATTATTTAGATTAAGACTACATCAAATATATTGTTTGAGACCAATTAGTATATGTTGTCTAATTGTACTAAATTTACCTTAATGATAAACCTTTATCATCACTCCTTACCGAAAGTAACTATTTTCGATAACAGCTGATATCAACTGTTATGAAAGTAGTTGTTTCCCAAGCACCTTAGAGCGTTTTGTTAGGTTTATTTTAATGATTGAAATCAGCTGTTTTCATTGTTGCACAATCTAAATGAATACAGAAACGGGCATCAGTTTATTTTGCTGTATTTTTTAGCAAAGTGCGTGTTTGGAATTGCTCGAAGTATGCCTAACATTACTGATGATTTGATAAAAATAGGTTTAGAGGTAACTAATCACATGCCACCAGAGAAATCACAGGAAACAAGTGAAGAGAAATACAGAACGTTTCGAAACTGGTACAAATTACAAAATGTTAGCTAAATTATGGTAGTGACAAAGTTTTTATTTATATATTTATCTAAACAATCGCTAAACAGGTTCAAACTGTACTATTTGTTCTATTTGCAGTACATCTAACCGGAATAATAGAGATCAAATGGCGTTTTGTGAATAAAGCGAAGGAAAGTCAGTGAACCGATTCAATGGAACTGATGTTTTATTTACTGAAACTGACAGTGACTCGAGCCGATATTGTTGTTTGGTGCAAAAACACGTTCGTTTCAATGGGATACGCATGTGTATTTTTCAACCAGATGCTCAATTGAGGAGAATGGTTTGGAAGGTTGATAAATGTTTTTGTAAATTACTAATATTAAGTGATATTTGGAATTTTTATTCAAGAGTCTGTATGACAAGAAACTGTAAATAAAAGTGACTATGTAAGAAGTATTTTTTGGGCGTTTGTATTTGATAGCTTTTCCAAATTTAGCCTAAATTTTGATAAAACGTTGTTTCTGTTTGTGAGAGTTTTCTATGATAAAAAATTAACACTAAGACACTCATGTTTTTTTTTCTTTTACTTAACTGATGTTTATAATCATAAAAAATAAAACTAGTTCTATTCTATACATAGCTCGACTTTAGACGTTTTAAATACAAGTTATAAACTGTTGGGAGATAAAATTCAAACCTGAAATGTTGTAAGGCTATTATCGTTTAAAACATCCTTTATGCGTTGTGGCTTAGTGTACTATTGCATAATGAAATAAAGGCCACAGATAAACTTTAACCAATAATTCGATAAACAAACTTGGTTGTTAGAAAATCTAACAGTAAACAAATCATACAAAAAATTAAATGTAAAATCTTTTAAGGGTGTTTATTCTGTTCCTAAACATATTCATTGCTTTCTTTGAATAATTTGATTAGCTATATTATTATTATACACCGCACAAAATAATGTTACCCCCACTTCAATTCGCTAGTACAATTGTTATAGAATAAAATAGAAACTAAATCCCACAATTGCAAAAAAATCCCAAAATTTTCAATACAATTGACGACAGCCCGTAAGTTGGAGTAGTGTGTGTGTGGGGGATGGTGAGGGAGGGGGGAGGGGCAGATCGTGCTACTGCCGCAGGGTAATGATAAGTCAATATTGCAGACACCAACAATGTGATGTGCTGTTTGAACTGGCGTCACTGCTCAAATGCTCATTCGTGCATTAACTGAATCCCCCAAGAGATCCACGGATCCACACATGGCTCTGTCTCGTAACTTGTGATTTATTACGTAAAAGTTTATATTGCTCAGAATCATCATTGCATAAAGATTCAATTGTTTTCGAATTTTTGGTACTGTTGAAATATACGTCGTTGCATTTTTTTCGTTATGATGAGATCGTCGATGTTTTGTGATTACGTGTGTTTGTGGTTGTGCCAAATATAAACATTAAATCCTAGTGGTACTGAATATGGTAGTTGATAGTTTAGAATATATGATGTATATTAATGTTTCTAATTTAAAACACGGAAAACTTTAAAACATCATAATTGGGTCACGAAACCTATCTAAAGCTTGTAAATAAATGTTTGTTGACATGACAAGGTATAACATTCAAAATACAGCTACACAATAATAACAAATGTATCTATTGAAATATGGATTCCTAATGTAAATATTAAGTCATTGAGTTATTATGTTATCGGGAAATTTTTACGTTGAATAGCATTTAACGTAAATTAAGTTGTATAGGTACTAGCTGCTGTACCCGTGCTTCGCAAGGGGAAGATGTACTATAACACCTAATCCAAACACTTGTTAAGTAGTTTGAATTTATTAACAGAAAGCCACTTAATTTATACGAAAAAGTATAACCTACATTGTAGTTGTCCTACTGCTTACATGAAAATATATCAAAAACATTATTTTCATAACTTTAACAGTTTAATTAATCGAAAGCAGAGCCAGGGTTGATACAGCAACGATTATGGGATCTAGAATAAATAAACTTGCCACATAGTTGTGTGAAATGTTATACTTAATTTCCTTGGATCAGCTGTATGAAATAAATATTGAAATAAGAAATTCTTTTTTTACAAACTAAGCAAAATACTCGTAGAACCAGCTAAAGCTTAATTCAAAAGACCTCTCTTAAAAACACTCATTTTCTTATTCAGCTTAACACACCGTCAATGTAATGATTTTTGAGACCAAAAGAAAATACCTGCACTATTAAAACTGGGTGTTAGCATGTACTCTTAGAAAACAGCTGTTCCAAATTTTAACAAGGACGCCTGCAAAAAATATTATCCCTCCATGGCGTAAAACTTCATTCATTTGATTTTCATTCGGAATATCAAATACAATTAGTAAATGAAAGCAGCCAGTCGAATGTTTGCTTGTCGAGTCATGCCCCTATATTCTCAGAATGTTCTTGTTTGAGTTCCACGGGTTTGTTGGGTTAATTACTGTCGTTAACTTAACTTTGTGAACTCACTAATGACTGCTTCATGTTTGCTGACCCAGCTTTGATTGTTTGTGTTACTTAAACAGCTGTTTGACATATCATTTCCGTTAGGACGATTACAATTTTAGCCTACTTTTGAAATATTTTGGAGCAATAGAAAGGTTACACTTTCATGTTTTAGAGTGTAAAAAATGTATTCTATGATTATTCTTTTCATGAAACCTCAAACACATGGTCATTCACCTACTGGTCTTTTGGTAATCTTATGATATTGACGTACTGTACAGTCCTGTATAACTTGGCCGAGACAATGATGACAGCAGTGCCGGACTTGAACTAGTAATGCCACATACTAATAAGTTCTAGACGCTACCACTGAGATCCTATGTGGGGCTTTTTAAATTTAATTCGCATTTAATTTGGAAGACTAGACATATTAGTATACAGTAGTGGTTAGGTCAGGTTGAAAAGATAATGTTAAGGAATATATTTTATTTAGCCTCCCTGTAGGGAGAATTATACTTTGAGCTATTTTTTGCACAATTTAGGCCTCTCAACCACACTGTTACCCCACTTGGATCTAAAGAACTCTTCCTTAAACTTAAATCTTCTACCTGACATAAAAAATTGTTACAAATAGTTTGTGTGAATTAATTAATAAGCAACCTTTTGTAAGAACTCGTACGATTAAGTTAGGTCAAGGTAAATGTTTTAGGACTAAATTGTAAAAAAGTACAAATCGAATTTGTTTTTTTAATCACTACAGATACATCAAATGTTTGTGAAACTGTCAACGTTAGGGTTGCTCTTAGTAAATTTGTATTTAGATAATTGAGATTATACATCGGTGTGGACCTTTGTAGCCTGACTTTATGATGTACCGAAAACTGAGTTAAGCTGTAGAACAATTTGTAAATACAACCTACTAACATAACTTGATCACATTTTTCGGTTTCATTCAATTAAGATTAAGAAGTTTGAAAGCTGAACTATTCACTCAGTTATTTCAGGACAAATACTCTAATCATTTATTGTTCATTGGGTCAGCAATTATTATTTGAATTATAAAAAATACTAAATCCTGTACCCAACCTTTAAAGTTAAACGGAGAATATATCAACATGAATCTCATGATAAAGTGAGCCAATCGGTAAGGTTTAGCTGGAGACAAATGGTAGCGCTGCTCCTCCGAATCGTTGGCGACTCTGAGCTAATTTATTACTTGGACGCCATTTGTCTACACCTTGGTATAGTGAATTCTTATCAGGTAACTATTATCATTTATCATTCCACGGAAACTGGCTACTGTTTTCTGCTGCGATATTTGATGTAAAATAAACTGAACAATTGCAAGCATACAAATGTCACATTGAATCGGAAAAGCAATAATAAGTAGGTAAAAAGAAATATGTTCCAACAAATATATTTTCTGAATTGCATAACCGTATATTTCCAAAAATATGAATTAATTTAGAACCCTTGATTGCCTTAAGACTCTAAGACGGGATTTTGGATCTTCATTGAAATTGTTTTGTTGGTATCAAGTTTGCAAACGAACAAAATTTGAAAAGTATGATTTAAACTAACTTTATTATGTTATTTTGAATTATGATTGTTTCTATGTAACATGTATTTATTTGTTTTGTATCATAAATATGTTTGAACTATTAGGCCTTTTGTTATAGTTTAGCAACATTACCATCCTAAGTTGCCTTTATTCATTAAAAACGCTTACTGTTCAACTGGCTTTGATACAAGTACAGATTTGAATGGCACTAAATACCAAACAATATTGCTATACTATAATATAAACAAAATGGTAAAAGTATATAGGAGTAAATCCACTTGAGAATCTTTGTATTTGTTTTACTGTAAAAAAAATACTTTACGGTATCTAATATTCGTATAACGTGGGCATTACAATAACCAGTTTGATAAACAAAATGAAAAATGTCAAAGATTGCACCTCCTTAAAAGTGCAGATTTAAATGTTTAAGTTTTAATGGGATAATTTTCAATTATATGACAAACCCAAAGACTAATGTAGTGATGAAAAATTTTTCTGTACAAGCCAAAAGTAACACATTCAAAGTTAAATTAATTTCTCAAAACATAGATGATTTGTCAAATCGATAGAGTGTTCATTAAGAAAACTTTAGTAATTGAAACCAAATTCGCCGGCGGATATCAACTCGTACCGAACCCTCCTTTCAATAATTGGTTTTAAGAGTTTGCTATTTAAAGTATTCACGACCCAAAAACAAACTAAGAAGGGAAATCAATTAGGTCTTCATTATTCACCTCCGTCCCTTTGATGTACAACTATACCCATGTTGGTAATGGAATTTACTTTGGAAGCAGCTTAATCAACTATTATGTTCTTTGTTACTATAATTTTTATTTCATTTGTATATTTCAATTTAAACAATTTAACCTTTTTCTAATTAGGTTTTTAAGTCATTAATCAATTGATCGAATTTCAAATTACTGCAAAAAGCCGTTATTAAATCAAACATGTGATGAAACTGACTAAGCATTAAACTAAATTGCTAAAGTATAGGTTATGTAGTTCCCTAAAAGGTTAAAAAATGGTTGCAATCTATATAAATAAAATTAGAGTTTTGTCTGTACATTGCTCAGAATTATATATTTTTAGGTTATTTTTACGTTTTATACATTAAAGAAGCAGAACAAGTCTTATCTCTATTTCTGTCTGTCTGTCTGTCTTTCTGTAACACCCAAGATGGCATTTTACGCAATATTCTCCATGAAAACGAGAGTACCTATCAAGATCCAAGTTATTTTAATGTATTCACTGGATTGGCGAGAGTGTCTTTAGCCATTAAAACATGGCCTCACTACTTTGTAAATAAAATTACGGACCTTCAAAAATGCAGTTTTGTGCGATTTTTGCCAAGTTTTCGGTCAATTTTTATCACATAATAATCATCTATGAAATAACGAACAGCTGTTCGGATCAAGATTTTTTTTTTTAGCTGTCACTGATATGTTTACAAATGTTGTTTACAAATACCGCAATCATTTCTGATCATGTTTTGAAAGCAAATCCCAAACAAAGTGAGATTAAAAAAGTTTTTCTTACATAACGGATTTAATTGATCGCAAGTGCAATATTATAGTGTAACCGTAAATGCAATTAAATAGCTAGGCATCATCCAGGTCAGGAACCAGAGATTATTTGTGTATGAAATTGTTCTTGAGTTTTGATAACCAGAAAGAAGACCTTGAATCAGTGTTGTATAGGGAAACTTGAATTTATTAATGATCGTCAGCAATAGCTTACAAACAAGGTTTCTACTCACTGGCGGCGCTTCAATGGCGATTGTGTAAAGTGTAAAGTAAAAAAATCACAACTGCAGTGGGTGATTGTAAGAAATAGAGGTATACGGATGATGCTAAACTCGTTTTTCCAATGTGTCACTTTCTGTTTCTACTCACCATGTGATGCAATCGCTGGACCATACAGCCAATAGGCCCATAGCCCATCTCTTGGGTACGTACGCCTACCTATTTATTCATAACAACCTTTTCGATGACGATCCTTGATACCGGAACTTTTCCATGGAATACATGGCTTACCTACTTAAGAAATAAAGTTACAAATGTCCAAAAACCCAACACATTTTGTGATTTTTGTCACATTCAACTGACTACTATAAGATCCCCGTGCGTAGAACGGGCACACAGCTAGTTTATACTAAAATCTGTCATGTTGGTAAACGACAATAGCCACAAAGCATTAACTCAATTTTCATATAAACAAATCTGTCGAATCATAAACTACTTCAAGAAAAGTTTCATCCGTTTTATGAACGTTGTTTTAAAGGAAATGACATTCAGCTTCCAGATGGCTTTATGGGACGATAAAGCAAAATTACAGAGTTTATTGCCTCGCCAACTTAGCCTGGAGGATTCGCTTAACGATGACTTATTTACCTCCGTTGTAACCGTTTGTGCTTGCTTAACCCCCACTTGGATATTGCGACTTATTGGATTGCTGTTGTTGAATAAGTTAGAAAAATATAAAGAGGTATTTTGAGATATTTAGACCAATTGATTTATCTTTGACCCCAACAATGTAAAGAAGTGGCTTCATTACTTTTACCTAATGGTTTGAATATTATAAATGGTAAACACTAGAACATGAAACTTTTCACTTTAATAGTTACAAAAAATATTTTCTTTAGCTTAAAATCTTTAAAAAAACTGGCTTTAATCTTTATGGGATATTTAAATTATTATTTTGATCAGGTATAGTTATTTTTGTATGTTAAGTAGTAGTTGTAAGATTCTGAATACAAACGTATGCATACCATAGATAATTCCTACAATTATTCCTAAATAATTGTTTATGCATACTTATAACTATTGCCGATTGTACTACATTCAGAATTTCATTGCAATAGAATTGTTTTATTGTCACCGCTGCCTAGGAACTATATTTATTATTATTTTTGCTCATTCCTCAAATAATTTCATCACATAACCTTAAAGTTGTAGTTGTGTTGACTATCAGTGTGCATCATTATTGTGGTGAATAGTGGTAATAGGGTATAGTGTGGTAAAAAATGTGTTTTGCTCTTGTAAAAGGTTAAATTTCCATGTTAGAAAATGAACGTTATTCATAACCTCTGATTATAAAGCTGCAGGCGGTATTTTGTCCAAACTTTCTAACAAGGATCGTCCTAACAAAGTTAAAGTTACTTTTGTTCGTGATTAGCGGAGAACAACAAAGCAAAGGCAAACTGGTTGTCAAAACAACGGTTAACAGTTCATTTAAGCTTTGACTTTGCGCTCTAGTATTCTAGATAAAGAGAACTTTTCTTGTAGTATGTGCTAGTTATGAAACATTCAAAACGGACGTATGTTACAATTGCATGTGTGCAAGTGCTCTGTTTTTTTTGTTAAAATAATTGACTAAAAAACGTATACTTAAGTGGTAACATATATAACCTGAGATGAAAATTAAATTGTATGTTTTTTTTAGTAATACTATAGTGGAAATTGAAGGGAAAGAAAATGAAGTATGGTCATAAATAGTTATCCTAACAATTCTGTGTATCTCAAAAATATATTTTAGTAAACAAAATTATTATATTTTATTAAAATGTTTTAAGCGTTCAGTTTTAAAAACAGGTAGGTAAACCTTTTTTTAATCAAGCAAAGTTGAACAAATTCACTTTTTGATGAATCTTTTATGAAGAGTTGGTTACAGTTAGTTCTTACAATTAGTCAAGGTTAGATCAAATTTGGTTGGGATAAGTTAGTTAAAGTTTATGGGGTGTGTTTAACACATGGTTTTATCACAAATTAAAAAGTTAGTTTTTTAAGGTGTCCTTTTGAGTCTGCGAAACACACTATAACGATAGGTACTAAAATTATAAAATGAAGACATGCAAGTAGTCGATGAGTGAAAATTTGAGCTACATTATAATTTATATTTACTTTTCCAACACTTTTTTTCATACTAAATACTGATGGTTAATAAGTCTAACGATTTTTGTTGGTTTTTATGAAAGCTGCTAACATATTTAATATATTCATGTTATTAAACTAGGTATAATTTCAAAGTTTGAACTATTTTCAAAGTGATTCTTGACTTTATTCATAATTCAAAAACACAATAGCATGTTAGGAAATATCGCACAATCGTTTCTGCACAAATTGAGATTGACTAATTAGTAGTATTGAAAGTCGAACTCTTCTATGTAAATGCAATTTGTGCAAAGTAAATCACGAGGGTGACTCCAATAAATGCAGCAATCAGTACGGGATTACTTGGCGAGATAAATTGAAGATTTCGGTCTGCAAATGGCGGAGGAACAAAACCCGTTTATCTAGTAGTATCAAACAATCATTCTTGGTTCCATCGTTTTCATTCAATTATTTATAGCACATAGATTCGTCGTGTTTTATTATTGCTGTTGTACTTCAATCCTATGAAAACTTAATAAAAAAATATACTTAAATATAATTTATTGTAAAACTATTTTTGCCAACAATTAGTTCATAGAATTTCTTTCTGTGTAAACATATAACAACCCTCCACTTTCTTTCCAGACTTACTACTTTTTAACTTTGTAACATAAGCTAAGTTAAGATATTGATTCGAAAAAGAATTTGGCTTGAGAAAACTTTTGAAACTTTTGAACTTGAGAAATTTTTTCTTGTCATATGCAGCTTGGAATGTGTCCCAAATGACATAATCGCTCATATATCTCAATAAACAAAAACACTAAACGAAATTCTTTCAAATTACTTATTAGGACTATCATACATTTTGCGGCGGATAAATATAAAATAATTACGACAATGCTCTAAGAATAATCCAATTTTTACAATAATTTTTCTTGACCATAAACTTATAAAGTTTATTTATATTATTGTTTATCAAGTTTATTTAAGTTTATTACTATATAGTCAACCAAATTTAGAATTAGTAACAATGAAATCACAACCAATTCTTTTTTTTTTTCAGTCAAATTTAAAAAATTATAATGAGAGCTCGTTACAATGATATATTTATGAGATAAATCAAACAAAAGTCACTTAGCAATAGTGTCTTATTCTTATTTCTTATCTTCAAACCAACTGCCATAATTTTATTAGAGAGGATTTCTTATTACCATTAGTTTACCACCGAATACTACTAATTACCATTAGTTTCCAAGTATTCGTAGATATATGTCAGTTAAATACTCCCTGGTACCAAATTGACCTCTCCCCTCTCCATGTCTAAAAATACCCCCGCCGCAGGAAACCTGTAGACTTAGCGAATTTCCATTTGCCTGATTGGATTTAAACTAAAATGTCTCCTTAAAAATATCACATTTATTCCCTATTTAAACAGAATTAGTTTAATGAGTACTTAGGTTTGCTGCAACAGGGAGGGTAAACAAGTTTTTTTAATGCAAAATGTTAAAAGGTACCTACTGTGGTTTAGTAAGAAATTAATGTATTTTCCAAATATGATCAAAATATGTTCATAAACAAGCAAACTACAACAGTTGACTTATTCTCCGTAAGAATAACATAGGAATTTTAAAATTAAATTTTTTTTTGAATTTTTTCACTAACAATTAGGCGCATAATAACGCTTCAATATACAAAATTATTTGTTTTTTTAAGCTCTACAAAATGGTTTAAAAAGAAATTGTGAACTTTTGTGTTTTTAGGGTCAAAAATGAGAAATACCTATTTTTACCCCCGTTCCCATAGTCCGATCATGCTGGTTCGCAAACTCATTCAAGTTTATCCCGCCTTACACCTTCAAACCGAATTTTATCAAAATCGGACAAAAATTACTCAAGTTATCGTGCGGGTGGATATACATATATATAGATATATAAAAATTTGAACGAATTTTTGGCCTCTGGGGACATCAAAATGAAAAAGTAAATCGGTCCCGGGCCTAGGTCTTACCATGAGACCTACGGTAATAGTTACTTCCCTATAGGGAAATTCGCTAATAACTCTTATGTTTGAAGATAAATAGATTGATAGTACAGGAAGTTTTAACCCTAACCTTTTATCCAAGTGATTAAAATTCAAGCAAAAGTACTGTATACAGTAAGCTACTTTAACGAGTTGAATTGTAGAACAATAATAAAGTACCTAATAAACACGTCCATCTTATAAGGCAAGTTGAATGGATAAGTTATATGCACACAATACTGTTTTTGACGGATGTTTCTTTGAGTTCAAGAAATAACAGGCTACAGTTACTTCATCAGGTGCATATACAACACCTGTGGTCACAAAAATGTACTTATTAGGCTTACAGAGATATTTAGAAAATAATTAAGAAAGTAATTATTATTTTTAGTGTTGTAAGGTTCTATTCCAACTTTCTTTTCAAAGAAATGTAAATACGAAGCGTGAGGTGTCTTGAATGAGCGGCTATCGATTCGATGGTTTTTATTCATGAGATCCAGCTTGTGATCTTCCATATTTCTCCTACTTGACTTTCTTTTGGCAACTGACAGCCGTTCTAAGCCTTATCGTAAAGATACGAGCATGGGGGTATTTATGGCCAGATGGGGTACTCCATGTTAAACCTTTTGTTTAGTATAAAAGTGGAATTCTATTTCAGTTTTTGAATGTGCAGTGTTAAATTTATGTAAACAATTATAAGTTAAATTTGAAGAATGCAGACGAGGCATTTAAACCGTATCACGTCTCAATGGAGTTCTCATTTAGACCAAGTCTATAGACTTCATCAGATTGAATATTTGTCGTGCATGTTTGTCTACACAGTTGAATCCACACGTTTAGTTTGCTTAGCTGACTTCAATGTTTAGAGTGTAATTAGAACTTCGAAACCCAACCAGAATTTAATTAGTCATTTCCAAGTACGTTTGCATGCCAGGTGTTGCTATCAAGTAGTGGTTTATTTTTTATTATATTAGTTTTAACCAGAATGCAACTAGTAATTTACAACGTATTAAAAATGCCAACACGAGTATATGCCTCACTCTCACATCTATAGTTTGCAATTTTACATCCCCTTCGACGTATAACAATAAATACATTTCGATTTTAAAATGGTCTCTCACAGTAATCAAATACCTTATATAGACTCAGACATCTTTAATTAACCAACCACCCATTATTCCATCAAATGGGCTTAAAAGGGGTTGTAAATGTACATTACAGACTGAATTTAACTTAAAGGGTCTATAATTTGAGCACACAAAGCCGAATGTTGGATAAATAGATAGGAATTCGAGCCTGCATCGCCCCACATAAAAGGGCTGAATAACTGACCACTCCGCGCAAACATTCCAACGGATTAAAACGCAAATTGCTTTTAGAGAAATTCATAATCCATGTTGTATTTGTGCTTTTGTTTTCTTTGTTTGTAATGTTGGTACAGCTCATTCATATTTTTATGAGTTTCTTAAATAAACTCAGCGAAATTGTTTTAGGATTTAATGGAGGCCCAAGTTTATAATATGAATGTATTTTATGAAAAAAAAAATGTTTCCTTAGCCTTTAAATTCAAGATTTACTGTTTACCAATAAATTTACGCTATTTACTAGACCTAGTGTAAGTATATATAAATTGTTTGGCTTCTTGTTATTTATTCAATTAGCTAGTAGCTGCATATACAATATAATAAACCAAGACTATACTCATTGACTTTGGACTTTGTAATACTAAGGTAGCCATCCATACTGTTAGTGAACATGTGTAGGGGAGATTTAATTCAAATACAACCTTTTAAAAGATCCTTTTGCCATTTTTGATTCTGTGAAGTTTATTGTTCTTTCTCAGTTTTAGTTCCTAAATCTATCATACAAATTTATGAGTTAATTCATCCCATCAAAAGTGACGTTTAAATTATTAGGTGAGCACTATAACCACTAAGCAAAACAAACTATTCAAGAAGGGGATTCCCCTTGCCCTTGAGACATTCACTTTCAAGTGTTTGGATAAGGTTAAAAATGTACAAGTGAGTCCCTACAGAAAACGTTTCATTAAGGCCTCATAATTAATTCTCTCCCCATTCGTTATACCAATCTAGTCGTAAATAATGCATCTTCAATTCTGAAACGGCAATTCTATTACAGTAGTATACTGAACTTTCCTATAAAAGCTGGTTAAACAATTAAACTACTTTAATTATTTACCTTTAAACATAATTAACATGGACATTTTCTTGAGTTTGTGAAAGTTCAAGGTGTGTTAAGATTATTTGGTAGGAGCTGATCTAGTTTTTCTTGCACGAAACTAAATAGGTACCAGTAAACTGATAATTCACGAAGTCTGTTACGCTGCATTTCTACGATTCTGGAATACAGGAGATGTAAACGTTTTTTGTGGATAATCGAGAGTTTCTCTTTTTCTATTTCTAAACTCTCTATGTTAACCACCCAAAAATTAAAAATTTGCGAAACCTCAATGTGTATGTTCCAGCATAGCTATTATGCTTGCTGTCAGAATCCATTGATTTTTTACCGCACCCGTCAAAACGTAGATTTCTTACATTTCATTGAACATATTGGTTGTCATCAGAACATTTCTGGATTTGATATTTATGCTGTCAGATAAGGTACAAATCGCAAAAAAAATCGGCCATAATCCATCTTTAACTTATAGTTATCTATTGATTTGTAAATCAATAGGTTTGCACAACTGCAACACTATAATATACGTTTCAATTAATGATTAATTAATATGTTAACATAGTTTTTCCAAAGAAAATACAAAAACCTATATTTGTATTCGATTTGTATAGTTTGATCTATATTTGGGTTCTGAGCCATGAGGTAAGGGTAATTTTGGATACCTAAATTAATTGGGAAGATTTAACCCCAGGCCTGAACCAATGACAGAATTCCCGAGCTCAAAACACCAGGAAACTAAAACCCCAAAAAACTCCCGACCCTTCTAATACTCAAAATGTATATTGCATACCTTAAAAAAATACAGTTTTAACCAATTATATAGTCACCTTTTTTTAAATCGTAAACAATTTAAAAGTTAGTGGAGGATTTTGTCGCAGTGTCTGTCAAAAAGTCCAATTTATATAATTTTACACGTTGAATGGATTAATAACGACAAAAGTAATGTTACAGGGTGGAAGTGATACGATTGATTTTATTCATGAGTTTGGACCCTCGATCTTCAGTCAGTCCTATTTGCTTCTTTTCTCTTTCAGATGACGTTTATTTTAAGGCTTCATGCTGTTTATACCCACCACTAATTTTTGTTTTCACCGTAATTCAAAACCGATGTTAGTTTGTTTATTCAATTAAAGTTAGAAATAACTTATCATAAAAAATCGTACAGCCATACTTTTGTAAAATGTCCTACTAGATATTTATAAAAAATAAACCTGTAAATCGTTCAATAACACAATATGTTAGGCTGGTTTTCCGTATTGTATTTCGTTTTAGTTTATTGAACGAAATTAAATAAATGAACTATTAATTTAAGGATCAACCTTAGCCTATAAAATTACTTACTTGCTTATGATAAAATTCGTGTAATATATCATCTCAAATACTCATGTAAATTGGTACTTAACTAATTTATTTCTTTAATAATACGTACATACTTAAGTCTGGTTCGAGGTCATACAAAATTAATCAACACACTTTAAAGGTTGCCTGGTAGTACAAAAGCTAACAGTGGCTCTAAAAAAATATTATTCTTTTTATCGATGTCGTATTTTTTTAAACACATTCGACATCACATAATTTCCCTTTTGTAGACTCATGTCCAAGTGATTTTAGTGAAGGTTATTTAAAAAAGGGAAATGCTCCATGTCGAGAGACAAAGTTTGAATTTATTTTTTGGTAAATTTTTTTCTATATAGGAGAAAGTTTAAGGTAGGCTCAAATCATTTGATAAATGAGTCACTAAGTATCACATAGCTAAAGTGCTTAAGTGATTGGTGTGACTTTGACAGGGAACACTGGTGTCCAGGTCAATAATACAACAGTCCAACCAGTCAACCAGTGAAGATTTTTCTTCTATAGTTGAAGTATTAAATTTTATTGAAAGTAGAATCCGACCATTCTGAAGGGATCAAGTAGTTTTCTTGGTTTACGAGCGTGAAAAAGATCCGTTCTGTGAAAATAAAACATGAGGAAAGCAACCCTGGGAATGGTACAGTTGAAGGGTTATTTCTGTATATTGCCTCTGAGTAACTATTGGGTGAATATATTTAGAATCCAAATTTATACAAGATATTACCATAATTTGTACTAGGCTTCGGGGATAAAATCTGAATAATAATATCAGCCAACCTCTCATGAACATTATTCGTTTTGACACAACACAAAAACAGTGTTCACTAAAATTGTCAATGTTACAAAAAATATATGTATAAAAAAAATTGATAATAAATATTATTTTGCATTAATATTCTTTTTTCCGTATTTTATAAGATATATAAAAAATATATATATATAAGACTTTTGGCTTTTATATATAGATTTTTTATTATCCTGGACCCTATGGGTTGCCATTTTGGTGACGAAATAACAACAAAATATAAACAGTAAATCAAAACAAATGGAAAAAAGTCCAATCAAATATTTTATTTACAGCGTGGGGTGAAAATAGAGAAGTTTGCACAATACATACTTTTGGTCGAGATTTCGCCCACCGGGTGAGCTTTCGTTTATATTAAATAGCTTACTTTCATGTATACTGTGTAACTAAAATACAGTGAAAACTTTAGTACGGTGTGAATTCAATAAACAAAATTATAATCAATTTGATTACTTACTTTAACTTGTTACCGCATAATGCAATTTCAAATTACAAAGACTCTAAACCGAAAAAGTTCCTAACTTTAGTGGAAAACATTTCCAAGTATCTTCCCTTATATAAATAAATGATTAGAACGAGCCGAGCCTCTACAGTAAACTCAGAGTTGGCTGCGAATCAGTAATTAAAAGGCACAATGCCGATAAAAGTAAACAAAGAGTACGGAGCTTCGCTGGAGAGCGGCTTTGGATAAAAGACTTAAAATACTAACTGAACAAACCACGGGCTCGAGTGTTTTATCAGATTAAATACACCGAAATACTTTCATTCGTTAAAAACTGCAGAGATATAGCGTTAGTAACTAAAACTTGTTCATAAGTAATAGCAACACTTATTGAATTTACGGAGATTTTATATTTTATAGTTTTATTTATACTGGAATAAAAAAATAAATTTTGCCAATATAAGTTTTATTAGCTTAGGTTTCACAATTGTACTCATTTGAGTTTAATCTGGATTCAGCTCTATCAAAAGGAAAACGGTCGGTCTAGTGAGTTGTTCGTGCATAGAACTACTTTTATAATTCATGGTTTATTCTAGTTTTGATACGTTGGTATTATTACACTATAAGTTCTATTGTTGGATCAGCTGTCTGTCTGTGTAAAACAATAGCATTTAAGAAACGTGAACGGCTAAAAATAAAATGCACATATTGTGGATTTATTTGTTGGAGACTACTCTAGGATTATTACTCAGTGCTATATTTTGGACAATTAATCCACTGGCGTAAATTTTATATCGCCAATACGTCTATGATAATCTTTGGTACGTCTACTGTGTACTTTTTAAACTAATAAGATAGAATTTGTGCGTGGTAGTAACACTTTATTACTGTAACTGTAATCTTTGCTAATAGATATTACAGTTATTTTTGAAATGACTTATTTATTTTTGTAAAGGATGTCAGATGTTTCAGTTACCTCATAGATCAACAACAAAATTGAACTTTTTGAAAAATAATTACGGTATTTGAAACTAAATAAACAAATTTAGGCCTAGTATAAAAACACAAATATAAAAACTATTCATTGGTTGGAAGAATGTAAATATAGTATAAGTTATCAACTGTCTATATTGGACTGGGTGATTTGTTTTGTTTATATTTTTTATGGTTGCTAACATTCTGTTCTTGATAAAAAATGTTATTAATTTGTCCAGTTAATAATTTCTTATTTAGTACAGGTTAAACTTATACAACGTATCATAAAAAATCTTTTTTTCCAGTGGAAGCAGCGTTGGGGTGTCGTCACTAAACTTTCACCAGCAGCAGGTAAGGTTACACATTAATAATATTGATAATATAAATGGTTTTTTGATTGCCAAATGATATTTTGACCCGTTTTTTTAAGTCTAATTTACACTATATTTATCAGCGTAGAACACCTATGTTAGATGAGATTATGAGATCTCGTACGAGAATTGAATCGTTGGAGTAAGCTAAACCAGTCATTCTCTACAACATGAGATCACGTACGAGAATTGAATCGTTGGAGTAAGCTAAACCAGTCATTCTCTACAACATGAGATCTCGTACGAGAATTGAATCGTTGGAGTAAGCTAAACCAGTCATTCTCTACAACATGAGATCTCGTACGAGAATTGAATCGTTGGAGTAAGCTAAACCAGTCATTCTCTACAACATGAGATCACGTACGAGAATTGAATCGTTGGAGTAAGCTAAACCAGTCATTCTCTACAACATGAGATCACGTACGAGAATTGAATCGTTGGAGTAAGCTAAACCAGTCATTCTCTACAGCTACAATCTAGGCTTGCGTGATTACAGGCGATCAAAAACTTCCTCTCAGCCCTTCCCGCCAATCAAGTCTACATTCTAGGAAAGTTTTACAGAACTCTGAATTTGTGGAAAAAACTGGGTCACATAAAAAGTCCATGAAATTTTGACCAACTTGACCCATAGAACAATGATTCTACATATTTAAAATATGTAATTTTTCAAAACCTAGTTTTGAAATAAATATTTAAAAAAGTATATCTTCTTGGTTAATGTTAAACTATATTATTTAGATGTTGAAATTGTTTCAATGAACTGCGTTGAGTAAAAATTTTCAAAGGCATTAAGTTAATGTTAGCCCATGTTTTTATGCTATTGTCACCACAGAAATGCCATATATACCATATTGAAATACCTTATAGAAATAATCTTTCATATTTGGGTTTAAACACGCAAAGTTGAGTTCTCAACTTAGTCGGTATTATATAATGAGCTTAATTACTGTAGATTTTTTTATGTAGGAGAAAAGTAAAAATATAATATGTAGTGTCATTCAATATACAAATCAGAATAGTATAATTAATAGATTTTTGAATAGAGTAGTTACATTCTTTTCTCGTATAAATAATTACCAAATTGATTACGTAATTCATTAAATCATTTCATACTGGTACTATTTGCGATTTTTTGTTGCAAATGGTTAATTTAATGCAATAAAACATTTTTGCTAGCTTAGTCTACTACTTTCTATCTAAGTATTTTTTTAGGTTCATAGTAGCCTAGGAAGGGGTGAAATGACTGTTGAGTTTAATGTCACACATCACGCAATTCTCATGCCATGCGCATGCTGTTACTTGTAGATACCCTGATGCGAGTGTTTAATCATTTTTGATTTAAGTTATGACATATTTTATCATATTTTCGCTTTCTTTTAATATTTTAAAGCACATCTCTCATTGATCATTTTTACATTCATTCAAAGAATATAAGACGTGTTTTACTATATAAATAGTTATATAAACTATAGATTTTATTTTCAGTCGATAATCATAATTTACCCATGGAATAACTTCCATTTGAATGTAACGTTAGAACACCCAACTTTCTAAATCCGTTACTAAAATGAAGACACTTCGAAAGGTTTTGTGTTTTAATTGGCTTTTAGAAAGTAGACGAGATCCAAATCTATAGTAATATTATTGTTAAATTCTTAAATAGGCTAATTTAAAATATTGAGAGTTTAAAATGTATACTGTTTCAAACCTGCAATTTTCTATTATGTTATAAAAGAAATACACTTAGTATATCCATAGTTCTTATTTATCTTCCAATACAACAGTTTTATTACAGTTAAAACATTTTAATAAGAACGGAATTATAAATATTTTTCCAAATTATTAGTAGTACCAGATATAAGATACTAGATGTTTCTTTCAAAAATAGTAGGAAATAATAGATTAATGGAAAAAATAACATATGCTGGCTCTACAAGAGTCAATGTCATGTAAAGCTAAAAATGGAGATCAATAGCTCAAATAAATATATTCACCGTCAAAAAAGGTCTGTATACAAACAATGATGTGATTTCATAACCGAAAAACTCATTAGGAATAATTTAAACTAAAGTGAATTCCATATACCGAAGTTAAACATTAAGAAAGCTTATTTCATCAAGATTTTCGTGAGGTGTAGATGGTGTTTTCGTTTTCTTATAGACTGATGGTGAAAGTATGTTTACTTAGGCTGGAAACAAAGGTTGGAGTTTTTGTTTCTTCTTGTCAATCAAGTACAATACCCTATATAAGTTTCTTCCCAAGAAAACATTGGTATGCGTAAATTGAGCTTTCATTTTCTTATGATAAACACAATTATTTTTGACTGCCCTTGTACAAATATAGTAAAATATTTCATAAAGGTTTATGAAGTAGTTTTCAACTATCTAGTTGCGTTATTCCTGCACAAAAAGTCTGCAAATAAATTTACATTCAGCAAAAAATCAGAGTTTGAAAAAACACGCTCCCATTAACCTTTGCTGAACGACTTTTAAATATCAATCTCCCTTGACAGTAACGATTGCTGCTGAATATTTATAACAAATGTCATATTTTACAGTTTGAAAATAATTACTGACTTTTGAGCTTTTATATTGCATATCCGGACCACAAATTGAGGTATAGCTGGTATTAGTGGACGTATTGTGTTGTATTTTTTAAGAAATTTTATGTTTACACTAGTAACAAAACATATAAATACATATAGTTTTAAAAGTGGTATCTGGCTGGCTACAGAAAATATATTATAATATTTTGCCAACACCATATCCTTATGCTTTTACAATAATGCTACAATTAGTGGCCTAGAAAGCCATCTAAAGCTAAATGTCGGCATAAAGAGTACGAAACAAGATCTTCCAAAATAAGAATGAAAAGATTAACAAAATATTAATAGAATCTATTAATGGAAATATTCAAATTTTAACGCAAACTGCAGCCATTGTTGAGTTTATGGGGAGTGAGCTGGCGTAGTGGTTAGAGCGCGGGACTTTAGTCCCTGAGGTCCCGGGTTCGATCCCTGCCAAGTCACCAATGGATTTTATCTTAGTGATAATGCCGCAACCCCTGGGTCTAGCCTGAAGTAATGTGAAAAACAATCCCAGGCTCGTGCCTAGCGTCCTTAGGACAAAAAAATTTTTGAGTTTATGACTGTAGTCAATGTTATGGCAGATGACTCTCCCACCTAAACAATTTCATTATGGTCAGAGATTGTTTGGATGCTTTATTAGAATATTTTAACAAATGATTCATGTAGAATCTATAATATTTAACCTAAAAAAATACTATTTTGGTGGTTTTTTTTCAAATTGTCAATACTCATAGTGAAATATTTGTTATTGTTTTAGAACTTACTCTATGTAATTAGTTAAACCGTAAAAATTAAAATTTGTCCACCAAATATTTTTGTGAGTACGGTACCGTTCTTAAGAATGTAATTTAAGTTATTACTTTGCCAGTTTTTGTTTTAAGATATTTATTGCATTAATATTAGTAGGAAAAGTAAGAAAACAAGAAATTACACTTGAGCATATAGGCCTAGTTGAATATCTTCTTCAATGGGGCAAAAACGTGAAAGAGAGAAATTTATCTCTTTATAATGAAACTACTGTTTTAAATAGTTGAAAAAGTTACAAATCCAACAATTAATTATTCTTTATAAATACCAATGGAATTGGAGTATCTTGGTTTTACTTAAAATATTATATAGACGCTTTAGGCTACCTATTACGACATGTACAGTGGTAGCAAAACGGGAGTGCCAATGGAGACCTGTGGGGGTTCGTGCGTTTGAAGGAACTTGACCTGGTCACCATCGGCATTCCCGTTTTGCTACCACTGTAAGTGGCGTTGATACATTTCTGAAAGTACCGTATCGGTGATTTTATTTTTAAAATATACGCTTATTTAAAGGGTTGTTAACTGAAAAAGGTAAATATATAAATGTGAATTTAGTTGCGTTTTTGGCCCCTAGCTTAAACACAAATACATAAAGTGGCCCTGAGTCTAGGACTTACCATGTATAAATAGAATAAACGGCAAATCTTCTTTCTTTTAAGGGAAAGTTGCTATAACCAGACGAGGTAGTGAGGTTAGCCCACTAACGTATTCCAAGGGTTGGGATACAAAGGTGTTCAGTGGGGGGAAGGGGTTGTTGGGAAGGGAAGGAAGTTTTTGATAGTAGTAGATCACGCAAGGCGGGTGTCGGCCATGTTGTTATTACTTATAGATCAGCCGATAGAAAAGATTACAATCAAGTATTGTGATACGGCTCTTTCTTAGGGGACGAGGTCCTACAAACTAATAGTTTTTAGCCCTATTCGGAGATAAACAAGATTCGTAATTTCAGTGCTAATATGCTGAAGTTTGCATTTTAAGGATAAGTTATAGCAGTTATCAATGAAACAAAGTCAAAGACTAAATACACTTAAAATACTGAGGTTAATTATATTACCTATAATTTTTATTTAGGTTGGACTTCTTATTTCAAAGATATTATTTCAAAACAAAATTTCTGATTTTTAAACATGATTTGAACAATTATTCCAATAAAAAGGTATTTAAAATTTTCCTCGGTATGCTTAACGATTTTAGAATACATGATACATAATAAACTGTAAAATAAAACAAAATACACACAGAGAATCAAATTGTAGTTTCAAAGTTTAAACACAATTTTAAGTCAATTTAATTTGCACGAAAAATATAAAAGGGTTAATCAAAACATATTCATCTGAAAACTTTTTGGATTACTTCATAATTTGTTTAAATTTAAAGTTAACATTTTATAATCATGCACACCATATGCAGTGCATTTCGTTTGCAATAACCCCATCAACGTTCCCTATAGGTTGACTTTTTCCTTACAAAGTAACCAATATGCCACCTATAAGCTTGGAAGGTCCACACAAAGGCGTATGGTAAGTACACGGAATGCACACATTGATTTTAAGTCTTATAAGATATTTCTCAAAATGATGGGTGGGTGCTCTTAAATCCGACGAGGTTTTGTTACAGAAACAAAAGAACAGCGGGGCTTTGTTTTCTTACCGGCGCAGGTGGGGCGTTTCTTGCCGGGAAGTATTAGTGCTGCTTTTTACCCACCAGCTTAGACGCTCAGAAATGTTTTTATTAGAAAACAGAGTTGATGCAAAAACAACACACAAATTCATAACGAGATTACGTCTTGCATTTCACTGTGGCTTACTAAGAGATAATTTATATTATATCTAGGATTATAAATTAATATGAATAACAAATATATTTGCTCGAGTAAGTTACGGATTGTTGGTTTTTGATTCAAAACCTTATTAGCAATGTCGACCTTGAGTTTAACGAGAGCTAATTTCTTTTTAAAGTACAAGATTTTTTCGCATTTTGCATAATTGAATTTCTTTATTAATAATTTACACATATTCGACAGTAGTTCAATATTTTCAAGTGTATATGATCGTAGAAATAAAAATATCAGAGTTTCCAAGGATTATTTTAATTTTTAACAGTTTAATAAATGACCTTGAAATCGAAACTAGAGGCCATCCAACAAAAGCTAATATCACCTGACAGTACTCTTCGTAGTTTGGCCATTTCAATGTTTCGCTAAATTAAATTTGTTTTCAATCAGTTGTTCTTGGTGAAGCAAATTTAGGTATGCATATCATAACACTCCTTAGTAAGAACCTTGTTAAATCTTTTACGTTTAGGCCTACAGTGTTGCTTGTTCATAAAATGTAGGACCCCCTAATGGTTTTAACATGCACGATACTTTTCAAATTAGTTGTTTTATTAATTAAAAAAAATCAACGATATACATTAAGCTATCAAATATATAGTATATAGGATAATACAATGTCATTCATAACGTACTATACCTCCTTTTGATGATTTTCCTATGGATTTATAAATCTACGAGTTGATAAAATTTGTTCTGGTTTTGTTCATCCAGAAAACGGATGAGGTACAGTTATAAAAAAGGATTGATTGTCCTATATTATTTCATTCAAATTTATGTCATCATTGTTTTTTCCAAACATAAAACCTTATTCAATTTTGAAAATATTTTACAGAAGTTTGTTCCAGGTTATGTTCTTGTAACGACTTTAATAAGAAATTGATTTAATGACAACAACATTGAAATTGTTTAAACAAAAGCTGTCGGTCCAAGCAATACCGATTATTTTCCAACTATAGCTAGTAAGGAGATTTGATAGGCAATGCAGGAATGTCATTGTGACTCCAATCTGATTTGAATCTCCTCCAATGAAGCATTTCCCCCCAATAAGATGGCCGTTTTACAAGGGAGGGTATAAGGGTGGTTTACTGCTAGGGGTTCTATCATTGCCGACGTCGTCAAATCGTAACTGTCTTATCAGTGTTACTACTGGCTGATCCGTTATACCATTGTCTACATAAATTTACACAAAGCAGAGATTCCGTTGTCGCTAAAGCTTTAGCTAGTGTTGGTATAGTGGAAGATCAACCTACACAGACTAGGTAGAATGAGAGTGCAAATATAGTTGTCACTACACTGTGAAATAGAATATTTTCGTTATGTTTATCACTTGGAAAAATTCATCGTGAAATTGTTTACTGCGCAAAAAGAATGTTTACTATGCAAAAAGTATGCCTAATGTTTACTGCAGTATATTTTTTAGATTACTTCCATAATGTTTAAAACTGTATTTCATATTCTCGACCATGTTTAAAGATCTTGCACTTCAAACATATGGTCTCAATTTGTAATGACTCTACTCATGTTATGAAACATACGATTTCGTCATGTTCCTAGTACATTTGATAGACTTTGTTCCACTCAGTTTACAATTATGTACACACATGACAACACGATACACACCAAAATCAATCATCTTACACAAATAAAATATTACTGTAAACTAATGTTAATTAAATTCATGCTCATACCCAAAAACAAGAGACAATTAATTACTCATAAAAGTATAACTCATTTGACACAATTACGCATTTATCAAATCTGCTAAATAAAATAAAAAACATAATTATTTGGTTTTACCATTTAGCTGGAGTTATTATTGAACTATTTCGTAAAATCAAAACACTGAAGAACAATGTAAAGATAAATTCCATTTCATTGGAAACAACAGGGACGGGTGTCAGAAACGTCGACAACGAAATATCGCCATTTAGGCCTAATGACTTGTTCCGTCACTTGAATACTTTATTCAATTGCTTATTCAGATCTTAAAACACTCTTTATCACTTCAGGTTTTCAACTCTAAAAATCAACTTCGTTACTTATTAAATTCACAGTTCTTATTAGAGATATCATCTTCGAGGAAAACTCTACCTTTGGTAAAAAGTAAATAAAAAACCCATATTGGCTGGGTTATTAAATAAATTTCTGAAATTCTGATTCACTTACTTAACTTTATCGGCTTTTGATTGGCCTACGAATATCATTGAGGAAGCTATTTTCCGATTGTGATCAGAATATTTTGTAAGACAATATTTATGTCGACAGAAGTAGATATATTTTTAAAATATCCTAGTTTTTCTTATTTTTGGGCTACAAAATTTACACTAATGTTATTTAAAAGGGAATAAATTTTCCTCTAAGAGAATATTCTACTAAAACTCAAATTAGCTCGAAGAAAATTTGTCTGCAAGTTTGATGCGGTATTTTGTTTCTACGGAGGTCCAACCGCATAGTAAGATGTTGAGGAAACAGCATAGAGGCAGATTTTGATGCCATTCCAGTGGTCACCTCCCCCCAGGCAATATCTGGTTACAAAGGCTGTCTAGGACCACTTAGAGCTGAGGGTGTCGAGTGTGTGCGAAGTGCGTGCTGCGTAGGGAGGCGAGTAACACAGGTAGCGACTCATTTTATAGCAGAGTGTACTGGATATCATACGAAAATTTGCGACTATAACCGTTTGCTTTAAAATGTTTTACATTTGAATAAAAAAAAAAGAAATATCATTTTAAACTGAAGCATGGTCTTTGAATAGTTCGATTTCGCGATGACTTTTCATTTGATTGCGAAATCGGAAGCCGGTTTTTTGTAAGATCTATGTTCGTTATGTTGTAGTTGCTAATGTCGGCTCAATTAATATCAGATTTGTGACTTGTGATGAATTCCTTGGACAAGCGGACAAGCAAAACATATACATATTTTATTCGTTAATATAGTTACAGTTTGAAAATCAGGTTAGAAACAAGAGATGACACCTTTAAGGGAGTAATAGACATAATCAACAGTTTGAAGTAGATTGTCGTTCACAAATATAAAAAAATAGTAAAGTTGCAATAAATAATCAAGTTTTATAGGAAAAAGATACGTACAAGTTAATTTAACATTTATCAATATCTTACAATTCCCACAAAAATCGAAATCCATACACAGCTCTGCGTTAAAAAGCTAAAATGTCAATTTTGAAATAGTCAGAAAATGCCCATTCACATTTTGTTAAGTAGGCATTGGTTCATTTGATTCAAAATCTATTTTGTAAATTGTATAGACAATTAATATAAGGCGTAAGTAGTAAAAAAAATTGTTAATACCTTGTTTTAAAACTTAATAATTGTCATTTTAAAATAGGCTGCATCTTAACCACAAACAGTATTGTTTATTTAAAGTTAAATAAATATAGTATATAACAAAGCTATTTAATCTGGAGACCAATAATAAGCTTAGGGAAATCATAGAGTACAAAGCTTTTATACGCTAGACTATGCATAGTCTAATCATTTTTTCAATGCATATATTTGTTACAACTTATTTATAAACATGACTGGAGATGAGTTTAGGGTAAGTGGTGCGATCTTGTAGTCTTGTTAGTGACTAAGGCAAGCATATTCCTTAGACACAGCTGTTAATTAATAGCCTATACAGCAATTATAATATACATTCTTATTCATATTTATTATTCGTATTTTTATAGTTCAGCAAACATTTTTTACTTGTAAAATTACTGTTATTTTATTGATTGTTATATTTCCGATCGTCTTCTGTATGTAATTTTTTTATAACATGCATTTCGCTCTACTGTTATATTATTAACACAAAATACATCCAATTAAGGCTTACATTGTGTCATAAAGTATAAGTTTTTTCCATTATTGGCACTGATTTAAATCTAAATTTTTCATGCATATGGTTATATTAAGAATAATGATTTTGCTATCAAAAATATAGCAAAAAAATTGTTAAATATACATATATAGAAAAAGCAAATTAAGATAGGTAGGTACACAATCGTGTAGGGTATTGAGAAATCTTTACTATATAGCCTTTTATATTTATCATGAATGTACTAAAAAATCAACAAACTCTGTTTGTTCCTTTTGTTGACAACTTACACAATCAATCTTGTATATAAACTAAAATAAACATATTTATTTCATTAAAAAATTCCTATAGGTAGCGCAATTTAACAAAAAGTATATTTAAAAAGAAGGAAGAATTTCTCTTTTTTCGTACGCTTCCAAACCAAACATGAAATTCAATAACCGCTGGTCCATAGGCTTTTGATGCACCGCGCAAAGGGTATCTAACCTCAGTGATCGTTGTAAAAACGAGGTAATCTACCTCACATAACATATGGACAGATATTGGAGTTTGTCCCTTTCCAAAATGAAACGTTTAGGTGTCACTTTAAAACATTCAGAAAATATATCAATGAAGTTATTTTAGTTGAGATATTCGCATTCTGATTGAATTTTGCCATGTAGTTTGATTTAAAAATGAAAATTAAATGGGTAAGGGAATTTGACCAATTACGACTTAAAAAAATGTATTTAACAGAAATAGTTTGTATTTTTCAAAATCTTATAACCACTTGGTAAGTTTTTACCACGACTGTCGGGATTGTGTGCTGGTTATCCATTTGGAAATTTGACCAAGTGTTGTGGCAATTAATTGTATCCATTGCCAAGTAAATTTTAGCTTTTGTACCATTTAAACATCGAAATAGTGTTTACATAGTGTATCATTTCGCCGGTCTGATCCTAAAAACAGTATCAACAGTATAATTGTATAATATTATATTATCTCATTCCATATAATAAAATATCTATTTTTTTTACTAAAAAACGCTTCCAGAGAGAATAAAACAACGCATCATAGACTTGTTCCTATTTATAAACAAGTTACCAAAAAGATGAGTAAATATCAGACCTATTAGTTTGCTATCAGCTTTTCCTAAAATATTTAAGAAATTAATAAAAATCAGGCTTTACAAATTATCGGATAGTTTAAACCATTCCAATAACCCTTACTTTGACTTCGGAAAGGGTAAATCTACAGAAATCTAGAGAACTAACATTAATAAACGTGAGAGCTCTTTTATGATATTTTCTTATTTTAAAATACTTTTATTTCATGCTCGATGTACTCTTCTTTGTATGTAGCACAAATAGTTGGACAAGATATATTTTATATTGTACTAGACAAAAAAAATATCAGAAGTTATCAGTTACCAAGAGTAAGCAAGTTATTGTTAAGACGTCATTATCAGTACAATGGTCCCAAATACTTCAATCAACTGCCGGATCATATAATTTTGTTTGAACCAGACAAAAATGTTCCTCAAAATCAAAACATTGGCTGTTTGATAATCTGGAGGTATTTTTGTAAAAAAATATTCTAAGCTAACCATTTCGACCAATAGTTAGCTACAGACGTGCTAGGAACAATTTTCTTTTCGAGCAAATGTTTCAATAAATCCATCAATATGCGATTTTGATATGTTTTTCAATTTCATGAGAAGGCAATCAAAATATTTCAGCTCTAATCTAGATTACATTATTTTTTAGATAAAACTTGTTAGTTATAGTTTAAAATATATATTTATGATACCACAGAGAGCAGCCAATTTTATTTTTCTAGTGAAGACGCTGGAACCAAAAATTAAATATATATTTTTTTCTGGTTTTCTCAGGTATAATAATAATGTTTGTGTGGTTCCTGGAATATTTATTATTTCGCATTTGTTTTTAATTAAGGAATTAACTCATTGTTTATTATGTTATTATTATTATATTATTTAAAAATAACATAGATATAAAACAAATATGAATTCAGTTAATTTCTACAGAGAAAAGCTTAATAACTACGCAACATCTATGACAGTAACCGTGGGATGATATAAAATGTAATAATCTTTACTGCCGGACATGGAACCAATAACTAACAACTGCGAATGACATGACCCTCAAGGGTAATCAAGTTTCTGTTATATATTCTAGTTGTCCTGAGCTTTGGGGATAAAACAATTCGTGTCAAACAGGTAATTATTATTATTACGACAATGTAATGAACAAATTATTTTCTAATATTAAAAACGTTCATATTTTTTTAAAATAAATATATGTAGACTCTGACAGTATTCACATACTCAAAGCTTCACTATATTTGTAATAACAATATAGAGATAAGGTATGCTAGAAAAAAATCATTGAAGGTCAGGTAATATTAAAGATAGCATTTTACATCATTTTATGTATTTTAAGCAAAAGACCACTCATATTATTAAATATGCTACGAATTTCCAAATTCATTAAACAATACTGTCATGATATTTATTATTTTCGTTAATACCAGTATTTTTTTTAGTATTCGCACACGGAAATTTTTGTTAATTTATAATTATAGTTTAAGCTCTCAATATTTATTTTAGGTTAAAGAAATATATTTGGGTAAATTTGTCCATTGTTTTTGTAAGGAAGATTATTATAATATTATCCTACAAGTATAATATTGTTTAGGTCCATCACAACATTTTTTATTCAAACCTAACTTAATAATTCATCATATCAATTATCATTAAATGGTACACTTTGGTACTTTCCTGTTAAAGGGAACATTCATTATTATCGATGATTTTTTTTCGATATATCGATAGTTTTGTTTTCCAACCGATATATTGATGGTAACAAATTGAAACATATCAGCTGACAAGTACGATATAGGATACAGTAAATAAATATTGTTCAGTATCAACAAACAATAAAAAAATTAGCCTATATTAAAATGAAACTGTTCTCAACTAACCTAACCAACCAAATTTGCTGTAACATTTCAAAAATCCGTTTGATAGCCTATTACCCATATGCCTTTTCTCTTCTGTTATCAAATGGAATTTTGAAACGGTAACTTAGCCTATACAGCAAGTTTGGTTGGTTATGTTAGGTTAGTTTAGAATAGTTTCATGTCCTAATCCAATATATAGGCTATTATTTTTGCCTAGACAAGGTTAGTTCTTAATTTGTAATTTAAATGCGTTTGAAGATATTAAAACAGAAGGAATACCAATCGTGAAGAAAACAAAAATATCGATATATCGAAAATAAATCATCGATAATAATGAATGTTCCCTTTAACAGGAAAGTACCTAAACTTTTTGCGTTATTAAAATAGAAAAAAAATAAATATAATTAGTAGATTGTTTCACCCTGTATTTTCCTGCAGAAATGAACCTCGATTTTATAGAAACAATTCCCCATGTTTAGCCTGACAATCCGTGGCCGGTAATATAAGAGGAGGAGGTTTGGATATTGGACAAAGTAAGACTCCAGAAAGCCTTTTGTCCCATGCAATAAATTTAGAGCCTTTAAGCTTCCAATAAATGAAGTTTATACAGGCTCTACAACCTGGAGGTATCCCGAATAAATTATCTGAAGGAATGTTTTGGAGGTTCAAAAATATCATTTTTACTTGGTAATTATGTAATTTTATGTAATTTATAAATATTTGCATCTTAACCACAACAACTATTCATATCAATGTAATAATTAACCTTTATGTACTAGAATATTATTTAATTGTTTAATAATCTATTATAAACAAACCTGAAACGGAAGTAACTAGCTATTTTATCCTTTCCTATTCCGTATGAATATGGAATTTCTAGTAAAAACCAAATAATATATTTTACCATAATGTACCAAAATTAAACATTATACGACCATGACAAATATTAAGATTTTATTCAAACTTACCATAACCTACTTTAATTCCAATTCAAAATACTTATATAAAACACAAACCGCCACTGATCAGACCTAATTCGGCCTTTGTTTTATTCACAAGACCACACAAATTATAATTTTACAAAACAATTACATAGTGTTCTGAAATTGGCCAGTAGCACTGATCAACGGGTAAGTTATTTAACAGTACATATATTAATAATATGATGATCAAGGACTCGTTCCAGCTTAATTTAACTATACTCAATAAAAAAAAATATATTTTAATTCTAAAACTTTCATTATTTTATTTTTATGGTACAGCCTCTGGATCACTGATTTTTACAACAAAATGTTTAACTTACCTGAATCCGTCAAGTGATCCTAGATTGTAGTTGGTTGACTACAGCTGTTTCATGTTCACAAACACATCTTCCATGGAATAAATCAATGTAACAATTTAACCTCAAGATGTGTTTGTGAACACGAAACAGCTGTAGTTAACCAACTATAATCTAGTATAATCTTGACTATACAATCTAGTATATACTTGACGGATACAGGTAATTTAAACCTTTTGCTTGCATTATTTGACATTCGATACTACGTGTTTCTTGGGTAAGTGAAATTAGAAATATAATGTTATCCTATATACTACTGAACATTTTAATTTTAAATAATTAAAGTCTACAACTTTATTAACAAGTACAAACTGTTCAGTGTTCCCGTGCTTGTTCTTTGGCAAATACAGACCATCAAGAGGAAAGCCCAAGTGGCTTATGGCCACAAACATCGTTTCATCTGGAAAACTTTCTGTATTATCTGCTGTATCAACATCTGTATCTGTAGACTGTTTGCTTACGCTGCACTAAAAATCTGACGGCTCCTTTTAATACATAAAATAAATTTTGTAACAACTTGCATTAGCATAAATAAATATAAAAATTATTTACGAATCAAAAATTTGTTGTTTTTAGAGAATTTGTAATGAAATGAAAGTTGTTGGTTGATATATCGATAAATAAAGAGGAATTGATCTTATACTGGCATGAATACATTTTAAGGTGGTTGGATTTAAATTGTTTAACAGTTTTAAAATAATTATACATACATAAACTTAGGTGTTTTTTCTGTCAATTTGATATATATTTTTAATTTTACCATAGACAAAAAGAATTAAATATAGACTGTCAGCCGTGCAGTGGTTACCACATGGCGCTTCTAGCGGTGTGCGTCAGAACCTATGGTAACCACAGCAAAGCTGACAGTCTATATTTAGTTCTTTTCGTCTATGGTTTTAATACGGTAGTTTCTTTAAATTGTGTGTGTTTTTCTGTCTGCCTGTGACTCACAAGAAACCTGTGCATCAAATCCACTATATAAAACAAACCCTGTTACATTCTCATGTAATAACATTCATGATTTAAGTTTTTGGAAAACGACATTGTCACTGTTGATGAAACTGCGATTAATTTTAGTTTACACAAAACTTGCCTTTTTGTCTCTTAGGGCTGAGCTAATTTAGAACGTTCTTAAGGTGATTTTGAACATATTTTGAGTATATACAAAAATCTGTTTTACTAGTAATTACATACAAAGGTTTTCGGAGTAGAATATGCATGTAGACTGGGGCCTTGTAATCCAGCTACTAGGAGGTCACGAATTGTAAATATTTATAGTCATGTGCTGAGGTACTCCCTGGTGTGGATTAACGTCCACACTAGTGAGTACTATGACAATCCGCAGTACTATCCTGATTACTAGACCAATTCGTAAATACCAAGGGAAAAATGTGGTTCGGATTCCACTAAAAACTGCAAGTCCCTTAGTTGCCATTAGCTGTGGGCTATTAACAGCTGTGTTGAAGGAATGTGTCGGCCTTAGTCACTATCCAGACTACAAGATCGCGCCACTCATCCTACACTCATCTCCATTCATACTTGGCTTAAAATACCTACTTTGTATGGTCGCCATTTCAATAAAAAGTATTATTGAAGTATTGTAGTTATAGAATACTTTGCATTTCATATTAAATTAAAAAAAATCCATGGTCTTGATAGTATTTTTCTGTTAGCACTGCAATATAGATCAAAGTACATAATACTCGAAGTCATTAGTCATTTGCAAGTACTTACAAAATGATAAGTAAAAACAACACATACGACCTACAGAATTGTTCACTTAATACCTTTAATTATGTTAAATGGCTTAGAAATTCAAAAGCAAACAAATTTATTACAAAGGAATACCATTTCAACAATCATCGGGTGTTTGTTCTGTTACTTAACTCGGAAGAGGATTTGAAATTATGTGAAATAATAGGAAGTAATAAGATTAAACGTAGTTTCATACAAGGTTGTAACATCGTATTGATTCAATTAACGTGGAGACGAGTTTTTTTTAAGAATGTATTATTGTTAATATTATTCAAAGCGCTACTAAAGTAAGGTTTGTTGATATTGTGTAAATCGAGTGACTAGTAGAAAAGTTTCAAATAAGTTCTCATTGGTCACAATGGAGAGAAAGCCAGGTGAAAAATAATTTCCAAAACACTTCGTTTACCAGATATTCACCATTTCGACTTTTTCACGATTTGACAACCTATCTCATATACCTATGGAGAGATTGAAACTTCTGATTGTGTTAAACAGATCTGACTATATTAGTAAATAAAATTAAATATGAAATCTGTGACATAATACTACAAAGTAAAACGTTTTAAGGACTAGCCAGTCCTAATTCAGTGCTTTGATTAATTTACAAATCGGGTCATAAAAACACGTTATCGTAATTTCAATGTCAAATTCAAAATTGTGGACGTTATTTTAGTATATTTAAATTGTTAATCCTTATAGAAATTTTAAATGGTAAAAATTACCAAATTATTTTAATGTTTATTAAAATAATGTATTTATTAATCACATAAAATGCCTTAGGCCTACTTAAATCACCTAAACAGATTAAAGTTCATTATTGTTTAACTAATACAAAATCTAGCCCATACAGTATAAGGTAATAACTCATTAAAACCCAAAAAGTAAAATATTTTCAAATGAATAATCTCTTGTTTTTGTTCGTATTGGTTTCAGCCATCAATAGACTGGCATTGTGAAACATGATATTGTCAAACAATGCGATGGCGGACGCTCACTTGAAAAGTGTGGATTTTATTACAATGTTTACTAGCAAAATTTTTAGATTATATTACAATGTTTACTAGCTGTATTTTTGGGTTATATTTTAATGTTAACTAGCTGTATTTTGGATTATATTACATTGTTTACTAGCTGTATTTTTGGGTTATATTACAATGTTAACTAGCTGTATTTTTGGGTTATATTACAATGTTTACTAGCTGTATTTGTTGATTATATTACAATGTTTACTAGCTGTATTTTTGGGTTATATTACAATGTTTACTAGCTGTATTTTTGGATTATATTACAATGTTTACTAGCTGTATTTTTGGGTTATATTACAATGTTAACTAGCTGTATTTTTGGATTATATTACAATGTCTACTGGTTGTATTTTTTGATTTTATTATAATGTTTACTAGCTGTATTTTTGGATTATATTACAATGTTTACTAGCTGTATTTTTGGATTATATTATAATGTTTACTAGCCGCATTTTTGGATTATATTACTGTACAATGTTTACTATCTGTATTTTTGGATTATGTTACAATGTCTACTAACTGTATTTTTGGTTTATATTACAATGTTTACTCACTAGCTGTATTTTTTATTATATTACAATGTTTACTAACTGTATTTTTGGTTTATATTACAATGTTTACTTACTGTGCTTTTGGTTTATATTACAATGTTTACTAACTGTATTTTTGGATCATATTACAATGTTAACTAGCTGTATTTTTGAGTTATATTACAATGTTAACTAGCTGTATTTTTGGGTTGTATTACAATGTTAACTAGCTGTATTTTTGAGTTATATTACAATGTTTACTAGCTGTATTTCTGGATTATATAACAATGTCTACTGGTTGTATTTTTTTATTATATTATAATGTTTACTAGCAGAATTTTTGGATTATATTACAATGTTTACTAGCTGTATTTTTGATTATATTAAATTGTCTACTAGCTGTATTTTATGGCCTCGTTCACGTTTTACAGTAAACCTAATAATTTAAGTACTTTTAAAACTTGTTTAGGGACTATCTGGGAACTTACTAGAAACATTTTAAGGTGGGTACAACAATTAAACTGAGGCTACACATTTTCAATAATTTGAAATTCAAGCCTTGTAATAATCTGCAACATCTCAGAAGTGCAGTATATAACTGATAAAGTATATTTCTAGCTCTCCTACACTTCTCTGCCTGTCCAGGGAACCCTACAAATTGTGTCCAGCTGCAAATATTACAACAGTGCAAGGACATCGATGCAATTGCGGTTGTCAGGGTAGCCTGCAGATACCTGCAACAAGTACAGATTGTTTGTTTTGAATCTAGAGTTCCAAAATTTGTCAACTTACTATTACTTATGACTAGAAGTAGACATTTAATTCCCTAGTTATCTTATTGGAGCTAGAATTATAACGGAAACCAACGTTGTTCAAATGAGCCAGTACAAAAATAGGCAGGATATCTGATTTCTATCGAATACGCTAATTTTTTACCATTAGATACTATGTAAATCTTATTGTAGACTATAGCATCTTTCATGCCACATAAGGTATAACTCTAGTAAAAAATAAAGTATAAAATTGAGTTTTAGGCTACTGCGCACCTTGATCTGCTAGTCAACATGGATGAAAATTTAGTTCAGTAACAAAAAGTCAGAGTGAATACTAAACAAATTATTTAAAAATATTTAAAAAATTACTTTCAATAAAAATGTCCGATGGTCAACACGTATAGTAAAACTCATCCTTATACCATTGATTACTTTGTTGGTTAATTTACTTCGAAATATTTTACGTATCTTAGTAACATAAGGATCTTGGTTTAGTTGTTAAGAGTCGGTTCATTGACCAAGCTTGCTTACTGTGAGCTTCCATTAGCTATCTTGAGGTCAGCCGCTACATGATATCTCCATTACTGTAGCCTTGGTGGAAAAAATGTTTTGAAGTAAAACAGAGTTACGTTTTTTTAAGATTGTTAATTATTTAATTAAATTTTTAATTTGTCATAAATCTAAATACAATAGACAACATGTAGCCATAAGGTATAGATCTACGAAACAAAATTTAGTTAAATATTTGACTGTACGTAATGATGCCAGTTACTTTTAAACCTTAAATGTAATTATTACGTTAAGGGCCTGGAATTAATTTATTTAATGTTTTGTTGTGGACCGTCTAACATACAAAAACTATACGAACAAGTTAATTCAAATAACAAGATATTTCAAACATGCGACTCATTCATCGTAAAGGGATTTCAGATTTTTTCTTTTAATTTACAGCATTATTGGAATATTTATCCGTTGTTATCAATGGATATGTTAATTTTTGATTACTACGAACAAAATTATATTTTTCCACTTCGTTTGATAGTTCTGTATTACTAATATCAATTTATTGCAGGGTTACAGTTTTCTGGCATTCCTCAAACACGAAGCCCATAGGGTTAATTGACCTTTAAAAATGTCTCTTGAATACCAATGCTCCCCTCTGCCCTATTCTTTAGTTCTCCATTTCACCTTTTCAAGGTCCACCGTTTTCACGTTTTTGGGGTAAAACTTGAAGAAATAAAAATAAAAATACTCAACTCTATATTTTAATTTTCGAGTAATTATTAAAAAAATAATATATTGTTGAATTTGATTATTTTAATTGTAAATCTCGTAATATTCTGCAACATTTTACAACTGCAGAAAGTAGCTGATTGATAGCAGTGTGTAATGATTTACTTATAACTCATTCAAAGCTACCTACTAAAATACTTCGTAATTTCTGTAAAATAAAAATGTAACAATACATATTTCAGTTTTTTTTATTTCATAACCTAAATAACCTGATAAACCTAAATAATTTGAAGCTCAGACTTTTTAATTATTATTTTTTTTGTATTCGTGGGTTGATATTTTACAGGAGGTCATATTACGGGTTTCAATCAATAATAATCAACTAACTTGAAGAAGTAAATCATTTTAATAACAATCTAAGAGTGTTTGTAAATTCGTTTTTTAGTCGGTGGATCAGTCGATGGTGCGACAACAGGTAAAACCAATTTAGGAATGTTGGAGTTGGATCCCAGTCTTGCCATATCGAATTGACAGTACATTTCATTCTTGTACTGAACCAACTCACCACTTTGCTTCATTTGCTCCACACACATGCCATTGATACCCTGGTGGAATGCTAGAGAAATAGTTAATAGGTTTGCATATAATGAAACTACAACGAATAACAATGCACCAGCAATAGTAGTGTACGCATCGATCGCGTAAAGATTGTCTTAAAGGCTAATTACGCAATTTGCGTACACTACTTTACCTATGAAAGAGTTTAATCACTAAAATCACTACTAATAGATTCTAAAAGAGGTTATGTTTTCGTTTATAACCTCTCATTGCCACTAGTTGTGATGCGACAATTTATTGTCCTAACCACTAACTCATTGTTTAATCAATTAAACTGGTCTTAACAGCTGATTAGTTTACTTTCGAAGAATTACAATTTTACTTCTATTCTCTCAATACTTGAACCCCATTGGTCCAAACCTGTTCGGCTAAGTGGCAAAACAATGATGTAAATAAACAATACTGTTAAGTGAATATTTTAAATTTTAAGGACTTAATTAACAAGGCTAGCTTGTAAAACGGTCGTTGGTAAAACTACCGAGGCTTCTATGGTTTTGTGAGTATTTTAAACAAAACATTTGAATCATAAATCTTACTAATATTATAAATGTGAAAGTTTGTGTGTTTGTTTGTTTGTTTAAAGTTCAATCACGCAAAAACCACTGGACGGATTGGGCTGAAATTTGGCATAATGATAGCTTACATTCCCGATTAACATATAGGCATATTCTTATCTCAAAAATCCTTTCGGGCTCCGCCCCAGTGGCTCTGTAATTCCCCATGTTAACCTTATGAGTATTCATATTTAAAGGGAATTAAAGAATTTAGTCAGCTGTTTCAACTAAAAAAGTTCGTTGGTTCTATGACATGGAAAAGCATTAAAAAGTTATAAGATTTACCAACAGGGTGCAGCACTATATTTTTTTGCATTTATGAAAACAGCTAATTTGAACTAAGCAGCAACAAAAGACTGTGATTTGCAATGAGAACTGTCAAAGTAGGATTGTTTACAGTTATGTTTATGTTTTTCATTTCATGAATAATTTGTGATATTTAGCGAATTGTTGATAATTTATTTTTCTCTATTGTTTAGGTGAAGTGGTAGAAAATTATGGCTATGGTAGATGTGTAATACTATAGAATACTGTAAATTTAAAAAAGCAAATTTTATCCAACTGTGTCCTCCCTTATTGCAAACGCAAAGCCTGAGTATAACTGCAATAAGCATTTTATACTTATATTCCAACCCCGTCCGAAGGACACCCGGGTACTCTGCTAGTCTATTCATAAACGTGGAAGCTTGGAACTGTACAAACGCTTAGTAAAAGCTTCGACTATTAAATACTGAAGTAGACGTCCCATCTATATGGACCAGCTGTAGCCAACTTTTAGTAAAAAAAGACGTAGTTGTGTGAGCCAGTCACATAATGTGCTAGTGACTAAAACTCTATTTTCTACCGTATTTTTAGCTACTGGCCAAGTTAATGGGTCATAACAGTTGGTCATAAGTGATTCCATTACATTGAATTGGTAAAAAATGTTGTGTATTAGCCAGAAATCAGTCATTTAGATCAGCACAATGTTGGTGGCTCACATCAACTACGACGATTTTGGTAAAAATATTTGCTACAAATTTATCATTGGGATTGAATGTATAAAAGGTAAAACAATTACAGTACGTGGGATATCGAATCGTGTTGGAAGACGTGGAAATATTTTTTATCTCTATAACAAAAACAATTCACAAACATCAAATCAAGTAGTTGTATGCATATCTTGTATCAAGGAAATTTCATATATATTCAGGAAAAGCGATATTTTCATCCCTTTAACCAACGGTGTTCCATTACTGATTAGGCAGCGCAGTGAGGTTTATGACTCAGTTTAACGTGTTTGGTAGGCAGTTTCAGGCGTTGGCTTGGAGCTTCTGCTTGCATTAGCTAATTTCAAACATCCAATTCACGTGATTACTTAATTCTCGCAAGTGGGTGAGTGCTCAGATATTAACGAAATAGACTAACCTGAGATTAAACGAATATTATCGATTGTATAGTGGTTTAGAAATAACTTCGTTCCTTGGTATTGCAACGATTACTGTTTTAGGTTAGATTACGTTAAGATATGTTGAGGCAAAATTGAGTAGACTACATTGATTTGACTTATTCACCACTAACATAAAATGATCGAAACAATAGTTACTGAAGTGTATGAAGAGGACAACGTTGTTTTTTACTAACATCAGCTCCTTTTATGGCCAGGACTATTTAAAAGCCCAATAATTAGATTTTAATCTTGAAAAATAAATATTTTTTGATTACAGATCCAAAAAGAGTTTTTAATAACCTCGTATGATATTCCGCTCCCTTATACGAGGGTTGAGCGCAGTAAATCAGAAGTTGCGTGCACCCTTTCCTGCGGGGCTATCTCCCTCGACCACAACTTTAAAAGCGCGTGTTAACAATGTAAAGCGCCATAAATTATTGAACTTAGCAGCGGCTTTATTGTGGAGGAAGTGGATATGGTGTAAATTAGGATTTTGTGCTTCGAGTTGCAACACTGATAACGTTTGGAACAAGCTTGTTGAACTAGGTTTGGTAGCTAAGCTTACACGTGACGTTGGCCTAGCCCAGTTCAACAAGCTTTCTAACTGTTTATAGCCGAGCTTATGTTATCAAGCTTGGTTGAGCAAAGTGACAGTTAAGTGGCAAAGTTTTGGTACCTGATCGTTGGCAAATGAGCCTAGTAACGGAACATTGGTAAACTAGCTATGGTGACATAAGTTAGCAAAACACGATTTAGTGACCGAGATTTTAAAACAGCTTTTGAAACCTGTGGTTACCAACTGAGCTTTGATGGCTGATCATCAGTTGCCTAGGTTTGTTGAATGAACTTTTAATAACTAACCCAACCTAACCTAACCTAACCTAACGTAACGTAACCTAACCTAAACTAACCTAACCTAACCTAAACTAATTCTTAAACCCACTTTTGGTGGCTGAGAGGCTATAGTTTGGTATTCAACCTTCGGTAACCGATAATTGGTGACCGAGCTAAGGAAATCAAGGTTTCCTGATATTATACAATGTAATTATGAATTATGTATATAAAAATTGCATCTACTGTAATTTCTTTGGAACTGTCCAAGCCACTTTGTTAGTTATAATTATTTTTAGGAAACTTAAAGAAATCAGGCAACCAGGCTTAATTTTTTCTATCAGTAATAGTTCGTTTTATTTCCTTTTTGAATTTACTGTTTCTTTAGCTATGTTTGGTTATATTTCCTTGTTTATTAAACTCTTTTACGATGTTTCAATTATTTAGGGGTTGTAAATAATATATTTTTTCATTTATACCTTTGTATTTGAGCAAAAGTGCGGACACAATGTTATGGACGGATACATTTATAGAATCACATTCTCCATCCTCGATCCTACAATGGACCCCTGAGATTAGAAAAATACGCAATAATTGGCTTTTATTTAAATGTTGTCACATTAATACTCGACAGACACATGTTCAATTTACAGTTCCTGTCACAGGTAGTTATGTACTATGTGTAAGCAAAAATAAAAAATAGAAAATAAAATGTTCATTGGGGATTTTAATATTTTTTGTACAGAAATAAGCTGTTCTGTAAGACATCGTAGTAATCCAGCGACAATTCAAGCGATATATTCACGTAAACATTGCCGTGTGTTAAGGCTTGTATAATTCCATTGTATTTCTCTGCGGTACGACTTTGCTTTCAAGAAAACAAATTGCCGAGTTTCTTTCGTTTGTTCAAAACTGTCTCTTGTTAAAATATTCAACGTGGAAATGCCTAATCTTAAAGATTTTGTAAAGGACTCTCTGATAAAATTGGATTAAATCTAATGCAATATGTATAATCTAACAATAGTTTATACTTCCATTGTTATAACGTAATTTATGTACCTAAAACTTAGTCTCCTTATAGGAATATCCGCGTACGGATCGGTATTTTATGAGAAATTGACAGTACAGTACGAACGGAATCTCTTACAACTAGCGATACAAAACAATGACTTTCAATTTTCAAAGTTTTGTCATAAAGATTATTTTGTCAGGTCCATCAATATCAAAAGCAAAATATATTTAATAAGCTGTGAACTATCAGAGAAATTTTAACTGAAGAGTTTATTATCGGTATCTGTAGATTCTTTACACATATTAACATCACATCTAGCTGCAGTACCGTCATGACAAGAATATTTGGACAACGTTGACGCCTTAACCCATTCGGATTAGATAGGTTTATGTTCAAAAAGCGTGGTAATGGAAATACGCTGTAGGGTTTGAGTATATTTTACACATCGATGTAATTTGGGAAAATAATTACAAAAGAATACTGCAAATTATAACTAAATAAAGTATTTTACAATATTCATGAATCTCAAACTAGGCTTTGTAGCATTATTCCAACTCGATTTTTTATGCGTATTTGAAAAACATTCAGATCCGTTTGGTGATATAATGGAGTTTTCATGTTCGCCGATCTTCAGTGCCACTGGACTGGAAGTGGCTAATGGCTGTAGATGAGGTCTCTGGGGAAAAGGACTCTCTATCGATCACTGTCTTGCTTGGACATGTACCAGCGGAACACGTAAGGGTGTGTGATCAGTATGGGTATACTTCCGTATATGTTGGCACAAAAAACCAAATGAAAGTATCCATCAATATATCGATTATTCGATATGTCGGTTGCTTAGTTAGGAAAGGTTACCCAACCTAACTAGACCAAACGATATATCGAATGAAACAATCGAATAATCGATATTTTCATTCGGTTGTTTGTGCCAACAGATACGGAAGTCTACCCGTCAGTAAACGTAGCTATCTTTACCATATAACTTGTAAAAAAGTTTCCCTGCTGCTCTGCCAACGATTATCTGTTGTACGTCAAGAGGTTACTTTAATACTCAACCTTTACAATAATTTATTTATCCAACTATAATTAAATTCGAAATCGTGTCACAGGTATCTTAAAGAAAGAAACTTGTCTGCTTTCACTCTGAAATGTAACAGGAAATACTTAAATATGCAACCTGTTATTCACTATTCATAACCGGTAAATTCTATTTTGAAAGGACGTTCGATCTAAAATCAGCTGTTTTCCCTGTAACAAGTATCATGATAAAATAGGACTTCTCCACTTATATTTTAGTGTCTGACAGGGAATTCTAATATATCAAAACTGCAATGCAGTTTAATCAAATTGTTCACGGCAGGTAAACTGAAATTCTAAAGTTTGTGTATCGGCTTGATGGACACATAGACAATACAGATTTGTGTAACAGAACATAGACAAACATACACAAGTTAAGTACAATATTAAGAGCATTGTGAGAATATTAGCTCACAAGTCTAAAGGTTTTCAGAAAATCTTCAAATTTCCATCTTGTAAAGGAGTTTAACTGTATCATCTTCTACTACTTAATCAAAATATAGTTTGTAAAAACCATACCTTGTCTCTTAACTATGCGAAGGGAATCATTAACTATGGATTTTGACTATATTGTTCAAAACTGTTACAAAACCTGATTGGATGTGATATAAGCAATTGCATTTGAGTATACCTATTCTCTTAAATTCGTCAGAAAATCATAAGACATAAGACATAAGACATTTATTCATCATTTTTTCATATGTAATGCATAGATAGGTCAAATTGTTGGTTGATATTCAAATCGTCAAATATTCGACCTGTAATGGAATTTGGTTAAATTATTCACCATTGCCAAATCCAAATTCGAAAGTGACACTTTAAATCTGTCTGGGAACTAAGTACTTGGAGGGGTCTTGTTCCATTCTAATAATCCTATTAGTAGTCTGTTGAAACACTGTTGTGTGTAGGGCGTAGGAGTACCCTGCGCGTTATATTTATCGGATTCATTTGAACAACCACGGAAGCTGTAGAATTGTCAGAGTTGAATTCGTGTATAAAGATCACTACATGTATGACAAAAGTAATATGGGGATTCTTTCAGATAAGAGGCAATCAACGCAACGGTTTTGAGGCTGCACTGTGAACTCCTTACATGACATGTCGTTCAAATAGTTATTTGTGTAACTAGTGAGCAAAGTGGCACTTTGCTGCACACGAGAGCAATGTTTATTGATCTCGAGTGCAGCAAAGGCCTTTTGCACTTATGTTACACATTATATTCTTCCTACAGTCACTATAAAGCATATAAATAATTAGTCTTTCAAACACTATACAACACGTTTTTAGGTGTATAATTATCTTTAAGTGTTGCCAACCTATTTCCTAGCGTAAATGGATTACGTGCATGATAAAACTACGTTGTTTTGTGTTTTTTTGTGGAGTCCTGATGTGCGTCAAAGTATAAACCGTACAACAAAGTATAAATCGTGCGACAATGTAAGTAAATGCAGCAAACAACAGTTTTCTGTACTATAAACAGTTCAAGGAAGGCGACTTTGTCGTGTAGGAAAATGGATATTTGTTTTATTAATGCAGTGTATGCGTGCTAATAACCTACTAGCAATGTGAGGATGTGAGAATGACTTGGTTGATTTGATTTCCCTTTGCTGTAACAGAACCATATGTTTAAATTAATGTTAATTTTAGTCAAAGGGGACTAATTACTAATTTACAAATCCCCTTCTCTGAAATTAATTTTATAAATAACTACAGTAATAAATGTAACTAAATATACAGACACAAACATGTCCTCTAAGGCTGAGACATCGTATCTATCTCAATCTATCATTCCTTGACATTGAGCTGGATTGGTTACAAGACTGTACAACTGTTCTGTTCACTACATTATTGATTTGACCAATTAATCGAAGTCGTCCAATATTTATTTCCAATATTTAATGCAACGGACATAAGCAAACCAATGTTTTTTGAGAGAAAGTATATTTTTGGATGAATAAAATACAAATAATTTCTTTAACATAGAGTTTTAACGTTTTGACGTAAAAGAATATTATTTAGTCAGTTTATTTGTATATACGATTGACAGAACAACAAATTAACCAAATTTGAGTTAAGACTTAAATTAGAGTTATGACTTAAGAATGGAAAGAGTCAATAGTACAATAATTATATGATAATTAGAATTAAAAATTTTTGGATACTATTTGTTAATTTATTATTCTCAAACATAACGTATTTTGCTTATTGCCCCCGTCTTTAAATAAACACTGTATAGTTTTAAATATTTGTTTCATTGTTGAAAAGACATTTTTACTGTATCAGTACAAAAACGAAATGAACCGGCTGAAATAGTTATTTGTGCAACTAATGCGCAATTGCACTTTGCACTCGAGTTGCACATTATATTTTTCCTACAGTTCCCATAAAACAAATAAATTGGTAAAGAAACGTAACATATTTTTACACAGAAGTGAACTTATGACATTTAATGTGATGACAAATACAACAGAACAACAGCTGACCAGCTGATTTACAGCCAGTGCTGCCAACGTATTTCACGCGCATACGACCTTGTCTACATGTTACGCGCTCACTATTTCGTGCCTTTACGTTGCAAATCTGGAGTGAGACAAAGTAATTAGAGTGAGCCAATGTTAACATTGTCTCACCGATGAGCGAATTGGCCACTTTGCTTTCTCAAATCAGTGAGAGAACATGTACATTGTTAGGTAACTGTAGGAAAAAATATAATATGATAAATTTGGTCCTTTATTTAAGGCTAAGAGCGCTCTCTGCCTTTTATAAAGAATTTAAAATTCTAAGTTGACACGAACTTCTAAATAAGAAACCACGACAACAACACAATTAACAGAACAAGCACAAGTTGTACGAAGGCGCGAATTGTAACGCTTTGTTATTGTCTGTGGTTTAATCTCGGATGTTTCAACACGCGAAAATCTTCTCTGAAAACTAGAAAACCTTTTCATAGTTTCTATTGTTGGTTACCGTGGAATTCAATTACGTGAAAGTTTTCTCGCTGGATAGAACTATAGTTCTCGAAGTTTGTGTTGAAGTGTAATTTTATTTAGAGTAAAATAGTAGATTAAACAAACTTTTAGATTTTTTATGCTTCTATAGCAGCTAAAAACTATTTGTTTGATGATCGTGAATATCCCCAAAAGAATACAGTAGTGAACAATTACTTTTTCATGACGTTTCGAGATGTGCAATCTCATCCGGTCCTCAGTTGAAAGAGTGCCTAAAAACAAGATTAGTACCCAAATAAATCTAAAGGTAAAATTTAAAAGAAAATTCACACAGGTAAATTTATATCAGTGAAAAGATGAAACAACAAAACCGCAGCAATAAAACAATAATTAGTACAAATTATGATAAATAATTTGATGATATGTTTTTTAGTAGATAATGCGTTTCGATGTTTTACTCGTTTCTCGTTATATCAATACATAAGGTATTTTAATCACTTCGTAAGAACTATTTGTAAATTATGCTTATTTTCTCTTATACTTGAAAATTGAATATTGTGAGTAAAATTTACTTTAAAATAAGATAAAATAAATCTCTCTGAAATTAATTTTTTGCTTTAAAATTCGCATGAAATGAAGTGACAAATTGCAGCTCGAAGGGGTGTTTGGACCGACCGGCCTTCAAGGGCATCTCAGTGGATTGTATTCATTACTGGCACAATATAAGACGCCACAGAGAGCGGCAACTTGTATTTTTCAAGTGAAAGAGACTGGACTCAATTGTAAATAAAATTGTTTAATTTTTTTTGTTTTACGTTTGCCACGATTTACGTTAATGTGGCAACGTAGTTCCAAGTGATTGTATTATTTTGTATTTATTTGTTTTGAAGGAATAAACTCATTATTTCATTATTTCATTATTTCATTATTTCATTATTTCATTATTTCATTATTTCATTATTTCACTATTTCATTATTTCATTATTTCATTATTTCATTATTTCATTATTTCATTATTTCATTATTTCATTATTTCGTTATTTCATTATTTCATTATTTCATAAAAGACCGGCAACGGCGTCGTCTAGCAATATGGAGCCATTCGTGTGCTGCGTGTATTGCATCGAGAGAATATCAAGGCGCGGTCTGCTAACATTGGAGAGTAGAGAACACTGCCAATAAATAACATGGGATGTGAAGAGGAACAGTTTCAACCAATAAATGGTTCGTGTTTTGCTAAGAAAATGTATCTATATAAATACAATTAGACTGTATGTATATTGCTCAGAATTAAATATTTTTAGGTAATGTTTACGTTTTATACATTAAAGAAGCCAAAACAAGTTTCATCTGAATTTCTGTCAGTCTGTCTGTCTATCACGGCCCAAGAGGCATTTTACGTCACCTTCTCCTGAAAAAACGAGAGTTCCTATCAAGATCCAAATCATTTTATTGTATTCACTGGATTGGCGAGAGTGTCTTTAGCCATTAAGATATGACCTTACTACTTTGTAACTAAAATTACGGACGTTTAAAAACCCAATTTTGTGCGATTTTGTCCAGTTTTCTCCCAATGTTTATCACAAAATAATCATCTATGAAATAACGAACAGCTCAACGAACGGATCAATATTATTTTTTCTGGCCGTCACTGATATGTTTACATTGACAATAACATTTGGTGTGAAGAGGAACAATTAATAATGATTAGTTTTTAGCTACAAACATGTATTTTAATATTAAGAAATATTTGGGGGAAATATTTGCTGCAGACAAAGTCAATTATTTCAACATTTAAAACATTTAAATATATAAAATTGTATACAAACCAATAATGTCGATAACTTGGTAATGGAATTAGGTTTAATAATTCGGGTTTTAACGAAGCTTTTTAACTTTTTAAACTACAAAGTAGCGAATCCAATGCTGTTCCATATATTTTGTAAAGTTGTTTGATAAAAATGAAAACATTAAACAAAATATAATAAATTTTAAAGTTGTTTTATTTTGGTTTTTATATAACCATGGATAAACATCTCTATAGCTCAAAACTATATATAACTGTGCATCGTTATATATTTGATTATATGTGGTGGCTAAACTATATTAATGTATAATCCTTATTCCAGGTAAGAGTGAACCTCTTCAATTCAAGCATTGCTCAATATTAAGCTGAATTTGTAAGTATCGTACACATAACATTACGATTTATAAGTTTGCTAATTATTTATTTTCACGATGGCTTTGGAAAGCAAAATTCATTCTAACGAATTTGAAAATTTCAATAACTAAAATAATATAAATCTTTGCAATAAAATCATTAGTTTATAACATTAGAGTTCCATTAAGAGTGCAGCCAATCAGATTGAGACTTGTTCATGACAATAAGCCGATTTAACAGTTCGGAAAGGGTTCTCTCAATTTTGTTAGAATGTTAGAATGGAGGGGTGGTTTTCTGAAACAGATTTATAGTGTATCTACGTTTATCTGATTTGATTATTAAGCTTTATTTTTAGGGTAAGTGGCAGGTAAGGTTATTTATAAAATAAATTTATTCTAAAACATATTTACAGTAAATCTAAAAATGATAAGAGTTTTTATTATAACTATGCTTTCTTCTATTGAATATGTATCATTGGTTGTTTTAAATCACCATAATCGTCAATTATGGACCCTAACTGAGTTTTTTAGAAAACACATATGCATGAGAGTAAAATGTGTTCCGGTAACTATAAAATGCTTCCAGACAAAATAATATATTGTATTGAGATCAATATTTTAATCTAAAACGATCTTGAAATTTTGAACACAAATTAAAAACATTGTGAGACGGAATAGTTTTATATTTATCATACTTATTCTTTAACATTGCTTTAAGTGTGTATGATTGCATAGTGACATGTTTAATTATGTTGAACGAGGAGGCCAATTTACTTCACTCTTATTAATCAAAATAACTGGTGAATAGACGTATGCAATCAGGAATAAAAATCATAGGTTATAATATAGCAATCTCGTTTGGAAACCTAGTGGTGGACGTTCGTTGATGTGTACAAGGTTCGGTCCCCAGTTCATCTATATACAGTATATATATTGAGGGTTATACAGTCCTAATAAAAATCTTATTTGATTCTACAACGTTTTTTTTTGTTTTTGTTATTTTTTTTGTCCTAGGATGCTAGGCACGAGCCCAGAATTGTTTTTCACATTACTTCAGGCTAGACCTGGGCGTTACGGCATTATCACTTAGATAAAATCCATTGGTGATTTGGCGGGATTTGAACCCGGGACCCCAGGAACCGGATTCCCGTGATCAAACTACTACAAGAGCTCGCTCCCCCATATTCTACCATTTTAAAAACTACTGGTGTAAATACTAACAAAAAAATAAGTAGGTAATGTAAAACTTAATATATAGATATCTCTTTGATGAAACTAGAAGCAGTTAAATACATAAATGTTTCTCACTTGACTCACGTGTGATGATATTATCTATGTATTGTATTTTCTTCCATTGGATTTATTTGCCGCCCTGGCGCCGATTTCCCCTCCGACACAGGATATTGCTGAACTCCCCGGGGTCGACATTCATCAAATCCCGACACAGCGAGGTGTAAGGTCGAGATAGGCGTGTTATGACCCTTATATATAGCACTGTACACTACTATTCATATACAACTATAAAATTATATTGAACACAATTGTTTTCTATTACGTTATTTTGATAAAAAATCACCAAAATTATTCGACTTTTTGAGTTCAAGGGCCGGTACCACCTATTTTTTTATAAATATTTACCAGTTGTACATTTTATTTTTCTCTCGGTTCTCCCCTTGCCTTGTATTCTACGCTCTTCGTGCAAGCATGAGGTCCATGTATACGGGTAAATTAAAGGGAAAATAAGACCATTAACTTTATTTAGCGAATTTCCTATATAAGGAATAATCTATTTCCGTAGGTCTATGGCAAGACCTGGACCCGGGACCGATTTACTTTTTCATTTCGAGGTCACCAGAGGCCAAATACACCATCCGTTTGAATTCATATACATACAGTGTGTTTGGTTGCCAGTGTCAAATATTGTAAGGCCTTGTTATGCACCAAAATTTTAGTTTTTCCCCAAATTTCTTAACATTGCTTAATAAATAATTAAATTATTCTTTAAATTAAAATTTCTATCAGAAAACGCCATTTCTATGCGCATTTCTATGGGTACCACTAAACCCATTTAAAATCTTTTAAATTCGACTTAAAAAACAAATTTTGAAAAATCAATAAAAGGGTGCTACAACCCGCTTAATAAATTGTTTAACAAGTCGTATTAAAAAATTTTAAATAGTATAAAAGCTTCTACGCTTTTTAAGCTTTAAAATGATATACATCATGTGGCATTTTATGATTGTATTAGGGGCAGCATTTTGCGTTAAACATAGCTAAACCATTTTTCAGCTGACGCGCTTCCTCGACCTACATGTGCTATAGTTAACAGCTTATATAGCTTGTAATAACGACTTATATAGCTTGTAATAACGACTTATATAGCTGGTAGTAACCACTTATATAGCTTGTAGTAACGACTTATATAGCTTGTAATAACGACTAATATAGCTAAACTGGTTGCTAAATGTAGGCTACGTTCTTTATAAGAGTGGATCCCTTTGAACCATTTTATCAACGCTTATTTCGTGCTAAGTGGTTGGTAGCACTGAGTACAATAGGAGTGTTGTGTTGGAAGCCTGCGTGTTACACACTCGTAAACAACAATGAAAGACAATCGCGCCAACCATCGCATCGCCCTCTGGCGAGCAATTACTGTAAACATTCTCAAGCAAGTGGGAAGGATTTAAAGCGATTCTGTTACTTGTCTAACTATAAATAAATATGTATAGATATTTATGGTATGTCATTTACCATGGTATGTAATTTTTTTGGTATGGTATGTTATTTATGGTATTTCATGGTATGTCACATGGTTTCTGGCTGACCTACAGCTTTTTTGGGCTACGATCCAACAGGTTATTAAATATGACATTATCGCATATTTAACAGCTCATTGCTGTTTGGTAAGATTTGAGCCCAGATATCTAGAAGTGAAGTTTCGCACTCTCTCTACAAGACAAGCTACGCCCGCGTTTATCGATAGGAAACACTTGTACCGTTTATATTTTTTATAAACTCAATATTGGCAACTAAATAAATTAAAATTGCCTATGGAAAATAATAAAATAAGTTTATTAAAAATGTTCTGACTTATCATATTAGATATTAAATTGTTGAACTAACTGTGATAATGCAAAGATAAAATGTGGAAACGGGTCCAAATCCGATAGTTATTCTTATCTATCTTTAGTGAGTCGGTGGCTCAGTCGGTAGCGTCGCGGACTTCGGGCCCAAGGCAGCGATGTCGTGGGTTCGGATCCTGGTCACTGCCGATAACATTTTATCAGTACAGTTCACCTTTGTACTGTACCGGCTCACTCCTTGCTTTGCTGTAAACGATCCACGCACGGGCGCTTAGTCTATGTGGACGGGCAAATGCAAGGTTAAAAGAGGTCGCCAACCTCTTTAAAAAAAAAAAAAAAAAAAAAATCTAATTTAAAGGGTTACGTTTTATCAACATTGGGAGTTGGGATGGTTAGAATCATTGTTCCAGTGTTTTTATATTAAGAACCATAATTTAGTGGTGAATTTGGAAATTATGGTAGATAAATATATTCACAAGAGTGTGGGGTGTTCGAAGAAACTCATATACCTGCTGATGGCCTAAATGCTAAAGATAATAAGCAATGGTATATTATTAGTATTTTTTAAAATACATTTTGAGCCAAATGGTTTTCGTAAAAAAAACAATAGTGTAGAGGCCGAGAGGTGCCAGATGGTCTAACACCTTCCACTCCCGTGATGTTGATCCCTTTTAATTACAATAAGACTTTGTATTTTGTTGCATTCGCGATATAAAACTTAATGAAATTTGATACGCATGGTTCAGTCACTCATATTTAGTTCTTCCAGAATTCTTAAAATTACTAAAATTCTTTAAAAGAAACTAAGCAAATCACGTACAATGTTTAATGCTGAAAAATAAACAATGTATAAGTGCTGAAAAAATGTGTTCATTCAGACGTGTTATATAAATTAAAATTGCTTTTTGGTGCTTTAAACCTAGCCCAACCATTCTTCATCATTGGCATTTCAAGAATTAATTTGTCTAAATTACTTTTTAAAAAAAACTGAGAGTGAAAGTACGATATAATTCTACCAGATATTTTAGACTCTCTTTCAATCATCTTGCATTTGTACCCATCTTGAAATACACTTGGGTGTAGGTTGCTGTCTAAACGAAATGCTATTGATAATATATCTCTGTCTCTGAGATTAAAAAAATAGTGTTCGAACTTTACATATAAATCAACCAATTTTAATACCATTACGATAAATGACTGTATTGATTATTCATAAAAATGAATGAAAATGCCTTCCTGTAGGTTACTAGGAGGTGCGTTACACTGGTAACTAAGAAACCACAGTTTTAATTATACAGAGTGGAGGGATTCCCCACTCTCTAACCAACAATACGCACTTGGCCTCCTCTGGGAAGACTGGGGGAGGTGAGTAGGACGAGTAGGTGTGGGGAAAACTTTGTTTTGGATTTCTATACAACTTTTATTGAAGACACTCTTTTAATCGTGATCTGAAAAATAACTAATCCTTTATAACCGTTGTTATATTTTTAAGTAAAGTATATTTATCATGGCTAAGAAAAAAGTATTCAATTTTGTGTAAGTAAATCGATTGTGTCAATTACGTACCTAGATTGTTTATTTGAATAGTATTTCTTTGAAATTATTATTTGTTATTTAGTCAACTATGTTTTTTTGACACAAACACGGTGTTCTCTAAGACCACAGGACCTGGTTATACTCAACTAATACATAGATAAAATAGCAGATGAAATGTTGATACAACGTACATGGTAAATATTGTACCATTAGTGTTTAGTTTTTAACAAAATATGACTTCTTATATATTAAGGTAGTAAATTAAAAACAATTAAGCACCTTAAAATTAATACATATTTCCATGAAGTGTCATGTTCTGACCGAGTTCATTATCAAACTTCAATAAATACTAAATACTCAACTTTGTTTACGAGGAAAGTATTTGGAAATTTGTTAATTAATTGTTGTTTATATAACTGAAAAATACTGTCGAAAAAGGGATTTCTCAAAGGAAATCGGTTGGTTAAAATTTGATTAGGATTTTCTGGTTTTCTTTATGTATCAGGTATTCTTCTTTTGAACCCGTTCCGTTTCCTTTTTTACAATTTTTAATATTTTCATGTTATTAGTTAAATTTCTATATAATCATGGTTATTTGATAATATTTGTTCGGCAAAATTTTATTTCACAGAAGATTATTTCTTTGAAGTATTAAATGTGCTCTTTGATAACTTTACTAGATTTACTAGTTTTTAATTTACTACCTTAATTTTATCATTAAAATTGTTTAAATCCCTACCATAATATTTTGTTCTATTAAACCTACAATAAATTACATGCCTTATAACTTGTATTAAATATATAATTTTTAGTCCTCTTTTTATGTTTTTAGATGAAGAGTAATACTTAATAACAACCAATATCTCAAAGTCACCCATTCTTTCGTACTATTTTGTTTGATCTTATACAAAGTGACAAAGTGAAAACGCCGGCTCATCCTCTAAAGAAGTAATTTCAAACGAAGTGCATGTGAAGAATATCAACCAGCTACTTGTGGCGTCCAAAAATTACTTGCCCAACCTCAGACAACTTGAACATTTGCATTTTTCCTGCAACGAGATAAAAGAATATGAATATTTTCTTTTTCAAAACATTCAAAATAATAACATTTAAAATGTTGAAATAGTTGTTTAGCTTTACTCTGCCTTTGATATTTTGCCCAAAAGTAATTAAAATAATAAACTCGGATCAAATTGTAACAACATTCCTGCTTACAATTTATATAAAAATAGCTTGATCCATAATACTTATAATAGTTCTGTTCTTCTTAATGAAACCTCAACCATGAACAAATAATATTTTTATCAATTCTGAAACCCTAATTTATAGTAAAAGTATGTATTAAACTAAACAATAATGATATTTATTTCTAGATTCATTTCTAATTTTAATCCCTTAAATACTGTGCTGGGTATCTAACCAGTACAACTCGTATTGAAATCGAAGGCAGGGTTAATAGACAACTACTACTATATATTATTTTTATAGGTGGGTTCACTAGTGGTTAACTAGAAAAACGTCCCCTCTGTTTTGGCCAGCTACTTAAATTACTTAATAAAATAGTAGTTATAATTTTGTTTCTAAAATCAATGTCTAACATGTTTTACGTAGTATTTTTTGTTAATATTTAACAATGATTCTAAACGTTTTCTAACCTCTAGCACTCTCATTAATGAATAGCGGGTCGAAAAACATGTTGTATATAGGCTGTGTTAAATTAATTTAAATAATTTTAAATTAACTTGTATGACATATTTTAAATTTAGTACAATTTTGTTCCTAAAAAATTAAAAGCTAGAAGAAAATATCCTAATAAATATCATTCACAAATTCAAGATACGCATTTTACATCTGGAATGAAGGTTCGTTAGATGGGGTGCGTATCAGGTAAAGAAAAATGTCGCAACAATGGAAAATGACACATCATAAATCTTGCTACTTAATGCTAAATAATGACGTTCCATAATGACACATCCATCCATTTATCCTTTGATGAACAACTCCACTCCATTGCTTCAAGAGATGTGAGTCTTTCCTTTTTATACTTAACAGCATCAGGCCTACTCCAAACTTTTTAATATTGTGTAAAAATTCTATATAGTCGTGATAACTAATGTTCTCTACAGATCCAGCTTTTCAAAACCATGGTGTATTTTGCATGATTATTTCGTTGAGGTCACCAATAGAGGAAAGATTCTTGTACTGAGAGATCTGATGTCTCTTATTTAATGCATGGTGGAATTACAATATATTAAAGTGGATCCCCAACCACTATACTGTTGTAATAAATACCTTTACCTACGACCGTTTTTTAAAGTAGCCATTTCAGTCCAGTTCTTAGAATTGAAAAGTTTCACTTTACAGCTGTTTACTTTCATATCCGCATAGTTTCATTTCATATCCGCATAGTTTTCTCATATCCACACAGGTAACGGACCAATGAGGTTCAAGTATTGAGAGAAAAGAATTAAAATTGTAATGTTTCGAACGTCAACTAATCAGCTGATCAGCTGATCAGTTGACCAATTTAATTGTTGATCCAACTTGTTCATGTTGATACTCGCGTATTCTTAATTAAGTTGGTGGAAGTCCAAAAATAAATGAAATATTTGCCGAATTGTACCTGATACAATATTATTTATGGTAAGAATGCTGCTAGCAATGTAATATTTAACGAAGTTTAACAAACACGTAATTACAGGAAATCAGCTGATTATACAACAAGTCGTTGCATCACTTTCAGGGGTCTGACTTAGGGGAGGTACAAATGAGGCATTTAGTTCAAAATTCCTCCGTGAACAGCGCTGTAGTAAAAAGCACTTTGGCAATGAAGGTTTACTAATCGCAAAAATAGTTCTGTTCATAAAATAAAATTATAAATGCCCAAAATTCAATTTTATTAATTTTTAATTATAAAATTAAACTATCATAACCTAACCGAACTAACCAAACTTGCTGATAAAGAAATAATATAACAAAAGTTTATAGTAAGCGGAAAAATAATTCTCTTTATAAAATAAAACTAGAAATTGATCAATTAAAATTTTATAATGACTTAATAATAAAATTAAACCGTAATAACCAAACCAAACCAACCAAACTTGCAGAAAATAAAAAAAATCTTGGACAAAAAGTTAATGCCACCGGCGGGATTCGAACCCGGGAACTATAGTATATCAGCCCGGCACGCTAACCATTAGACCACCGAAGCCGATGGCTAGCGTTCGTTTTGTTACGGTAATGGCGTTCCCTCAGCTAATAAGAAGCCCTCAGCAGTCATCGTAGCCTCTTCTATACCTCCCCTGAGTAAATACCTCACTTTCAGTGGCAATGACAATACACGAAAACATAACCTCTCTAAAAAGTTATCAGTAGCGATTGTTAGTAATTAAATCCAGATTGATAGTAATTAAAAAACGGTCGTAGGTAAAGTAGTGTACACAACTCGCGTTAATAGTCTTTACGACACTCGTAGAAGTTTTTAAGGCACTCGCCAAGGCTCGTGCCTTAAATTTTCTACTTGTGTCGTAAAGACTCACTTAACGCAACCGTTGCGTAAACTACTATAAACGCTTAATGGCAATTCGTGGAAAATGGATCCGATCCCTCAGTACAAAAATCTCGTGGGCCATTGGATAACCATTTGGTCTTCTCAATTGATTATCATTCTTAACACATGTAGAATTGTATTTACAGAGAATGTTTAATTTATTGAATTCAATTTCGCCATATAACCATATATTACCATATATACCATATATATGCCATATAAATATATAACCATATATATATATATATATATATATATATATATATATATATATACAGGGTGAATTTTAAATGAGTTCCCCCCCCTACTTTTTTCTACATTTCTTAAGATATCATCTCCGGACCACGTCAGATCATTGTTGAGTAGTAAGTACTTCATTTTGACTAGGTATACATTTTTAGCCGCCATCTTGGATCCGCCATATTGGATACAAAGTTTTTTTTTCAAATGTAAAGGTAGGGTTGTGACCCATTATTTCAAACTAGAATTTTACGCCGATTACAATGCCGCAATTAGTTTTTAAAAATCTCGATTCGTTCTAAAGTTATGAGGACTTTTTATAACTTTATTTTTAGCCCATTTTAACATTGTGTATTAACAAACTAAGACCATAATCTCAAAATAGTGCTAGATAAAGATAAGTATACACCACCATTCATTGTCGACATATTTTCACTTGGTTATGACGGATGTAGTTTTTTCAGCCGCCATCTTGGATCCGCCATTTTGAAATGTGATCAATTAATTTAAATATGAAGGTGGTGTTGTGACCCATTATTTTGAGGTACTTTTTTATGCTGAACTCAATGCCGCAATCCGTTTTTCATTTGCATCTTTGGATTTTGAAATATTGAAATTTTAAATAAGAGTATTTTAATATTTCATCATGAAAGCTTGATAACCAAAAACGGATTGCAGCATTGAGTCCAGTATAAAAAAGTAGTTCAAAATGATGGGTCACAACACCACCCTCATATTTAAATTAATTGATCACATTTCAAAATGGCGGATCCAAGATGGCGGCTGAAAAAACTACATCCGTCATAACCAAGTGAAAATATGTCGACAATGAATGGTGGTGTATACTTATCTTTATCTAGCACTATTTTGAGATTATGGTCTTAGTTTGTTAATACACAATGTTAAAATGGGCTAAAAATAAAGTTATAAAAAGTCCTCATAACTTTAGAACGAATCGAGATTTTTAAAAACTAATTGCGGCATTGTAATCGGCGTAAAATTCTAGTTTGAAATAATGGGTCACAACCCTACCTTTACATTTGAAAAAAAAAAACTTTGTATCCAATATGGTGGATCCAAGATGGCGGCCAAAAATGTATACCTAGTCAAAATGAAGTACTTACTACTCAACAATGATCTGACGTGGTCCGGAGATGATATCTTAAGAAATGTAGAAAAAAGTAGGGGGGGAACTCATTTAAAATTCACCCTGTATATATATATATAGAGGACTTAACGTCGGCTCAATCAAACTAGCCATATATATAAATTTATATATATTTTTGTATATATTTAGCCATATATATGTCTAAATGTTTCTAAGAAGGGAATGTCCAACTGAAATAATAAATTAGTACAAAACCTAGTTTTCAATAAGAAATTATTTTTTTGTGTAGAAATAGCAACCCGCCAATACATCACTTTATTTTGACTAAATATTTTAATAAATTCCACTTAGTATTATTTTTGTTGTCCTCTATGTTTGGTGGATTTAATAACGATAAAAAACTTATGGTAGGTTGTAATATTACAATAGTATTCAAATATTCCATACCTTATAGATGATGTCCATAGTTACTTCTAATTTGCTTTTCAAATGTCAACCTAAGGTGCACGAATTGTTTCTTTTCACATCAATACTATTTTTATTAAAGCAACAAATAAATCGAGAAGATGTACGCTATGTATTGTTAATACCAATAATCCTGTGCTCAATAAATTTTTCATGTTATACAAAGTGACAAAACGTGAGACAAAAGTGAAAACGCCAACTTGAGTTCTAAAGAAGTAATTTCAAACAAAATACGCGTTTTGAATATCAACTAGGTGCTTGTAGTTGTATAGAGTCACATGTTTTCAACCTCTACACTCTACGCCTTTGTCACAATCTTTCAATTAGCCATTATTTTCAATAATTGTCTAGAGAGTATCAGAAATTAATTATTCTACTTGCATGAACATTGAATAGGGGTTCTATAATAAATCGAAAGCCCATGCCACTCATTAACGATCATTCTTGATTCAATTATATTTTATGTTTTTACTTTAGTCTGTATTTTACCTGTTGACAATTACCTTAATTGTTTAAAATATTTGATTTTGGTATTTTTTATCATTTAAATTACGTTACGGATAAGTTTACCCAAAAAGTTACATGTTACCTAAATTTTGTATATTATAGATTATTGTTTAAATTAAAACATGAAAAATTATAAAAAAAATTGTTCTAATTATACTACAGTAGCTAAGCATGATGATAACACATGAGAATCTATCTAAATTTGTTTGCCATGAAAAAGAAGGAATTATATACACCGTAGACAGTATAAAAGTAACCAGAAGTATAGCGTGCTTAGATCTCATAAATTATATAAGACAATCGTGGCGGCTGTCGCTTTCTAAAAGCTAAATAATCGTTAGAGTTAAAGCAAGTGGATTGTCATTTTATCCATAAAGTATACATTTGATTTACATTTTCATAGCTACCATACTATGATTGTATCATTTATATACGAATGTCATGTTACTTGTAAACACGTCATGACATAAGTAAACGCTACACACATAAGACGTTAGACTAGTTAAGACAAATCAAGTGTCTAATTAATTGATAAGGCAAAGTGTTTTAATTGACTTTATTGTTAAACATATACAGTTCAAAGTGCATTTACCCCTCAAAAATAACTGTAATAACAAAAAAGAAAAAAATACTGTTATAACAAAATAACTGTGAATTTGTGTTTGTAAAAGCTTTATCATGAGCTTAACTGTTAAATCTCTTTTATGGAGATGTACTGTATAGAGATGTAAATCACTATCACATTACATATATATTAATAGTCGTTCGTCAAAAAGTAAATTATTCTTACAACAAAGACAGTTACCACATAGTCAAACACAACTTTAAATTTTTCCTCTCAGAATAGATTCGAAGAAAGTCGATCTTGCCATCCATGCCTTTCATGACCTGTATAATGCCATTTTCCATAGTTCACCTCCACGCTGGCCGTACTGTACGCACTCCCCTGGCATCCACCCTCATCAGTTCCTTCTGAAACCCTCTCCCATCTACTTCTCAAGCTTAAAACGCATGTCTTGTATGCTCCAAAATTTGCCTTATTACCCTCAAATATTAAATATGTTAATATTCCGAGATATGCCTCCAAAAGGCATATTTTACTGTGCGCCTAATATTCTCTTATCTGGATCTGGGATCGAGGCTGCTTTGCCTCCTTTTCCACTCAGCATTTCTTACATTTCCAACCACCACAACCTGAAGTTCTGTGTCAGTTCAAACCTCAGAAATCCTCTAGCAGTTCTTTAATTCTTCTTCGTTAATAGCTTAAGCCTCAAAATCGATTTTCTTACCGAACTGACAACCCAATCTGTATCAACTCCAACAGGCCAAACAACCACACCAACTACAATCATTCACTAGACCTAATAACAACTCATAACCTGACAACCTCACCCACATGTCGTTAATTCGTAATAAATAGCTTCTGTTTCGTAATATACGCATTATGATTCGCATTAGGATTCTTTCCTATCAAACACCGAAGAGGATCTTGGAACCGTCCCAGTGGACACATGACGCATAGCTAACATCACAATAATTATTACTCTTAGTCATCCGGCTATCACAGCGGTTATAAAATATATCTGTAAATACATGAGTAAACAGATTTAATGAGAGAAAATCCTGTGTTTAATAAAAGCTCTGTACTAGACTCAGTACGGTAAATAGCTTCAATATTTGAGGGTAAAAATGCAAATACCTTTCACAACGTCTACTAGTGTTGAAAAACTATATCTTTAAACAAGATGGAAATCAATTTAAACGATATACTATTAAATAATTGAAGGAAGTATTGATCGAATTATTAATACTTAAAAGGTAAGAAAGCCTCTTTTGAAGAGAAAATTTACTGCCGTCGAATAAACCCAGGAAAAGAAGCTTTAGAATTTGATTTCCATAAATAAGTAAGTTGTACCTATTCATATTTCCCGGCCAGCTTTCTGTAAGTACATTAAGTAATAGATTGGATACCACCCCTATTCAATACGCTCTCGTTTCCTCAATTAATACGAGGCATGGGATACTTATTACTAAACTAAATAGTAATTACTTTCAATAACAAGTGCCCTAAGCAATACTGATTCCATTGCAACATTGATGAGCAAAATTTATGTTATTTAAAGCCATGGACTGCTTATTGTAATTTCTTATATCTAAAGATTTGTTAGTTGGATGAATTACAGTTAATTGAGGTGGTCTCAAAATTAACAATATCGAAAACTGGATTCATACAAAGAGTGCAATGTTCCTTTTATGTTTCCTTAAATTATACGATTACTATTGGGGTGTTGTTTAGTTAGCTAATAGTTTTACTTAAAATAGTAAACAATATACATTAAATTGTAAATACAACCTGTAAGATGTTTTAATGAGTAGGTCAATTTATTTTAGTATTATGCTGGGGAGAAAACTGACATTGTTATTTGATCAAGATTTTCATACATTCCAGTAAAATGTTTAATTATTAAATTCAATTAATTACTCAAGCATATGAATAATGTAATTATTTTAGTCGTCAAACTCTTTATATTATATGCATTTTTTTCATACATTTCGCATAAACATTTCGCATCAACGAAAACTTACTCAGTGCGTCACTAGTTTGTTTAGATTATTTTACAGTGTTTTGTAAACAAATATTATAGTTTATTAGCAAGAATATACCAAACTGGCAACAAAATATACATCTTTTCCTTCTCGGAAAAAGAAACGTTAAGCCACCTTTGTGTTTGTAAACAATACAAACCAAGCCATTGTTCGTCCTGTCGCATAAAAATCTCTCTTTAAGAAATACTATGTGTCATATGCGTTTCAGTCGTAAGTTACTATGTTTATGTCTAGAATTTAAATTGTGTAATATCTAACATTTTACATTACATCTGGTATTAAATTACGGCTATTTTTATATAATATGATTATAGATTACTCAAAACGTACGAAACAATACTTGTTATAATACAATGAGTTAACTAATTATATAGACAAATTGTAAAACAGTTAAAATCTGGAAACGGAGAATAACACCAACATCCAAAGAGAAAAACGTAATGATACATTAAACGAAATTCATGAGTTTATCGGGAGAAGTTGAACTAAAAAATATACAACATAAAATTAACAGGATAAATAATTATGTTTTAAGAGTATACAAAAAAAATTACAAATCATAACCAATAATAATTAGCAGTAAAATGTCTTGTTATGTTAATAAATTATAGGAAATTTGATATTTTTCATCACTCCGTAACGAAAGTAACTATTTTCGATAACAGCTGACATCAATGAAAGTAGTCGTTTCCCAAGCTCTAATTTAGGGCGAGGGAAAATCGATCAGCTGATTTTCCATCGCTCTAAATTTACTTTCCCTCGCTCTAAATTAGTTCTCCATATATTCTCTACGCGTGCTAGTGTTTTGTTACGGTTTAATTTAATGATTTGAATCAGCTGTATGAATTATTAAAAGTTGTTTTATTCTTTTATTTTCATTTTTAAACCAAATTTATTGAGAAATATACGTAGGTTATCTTTCAGAAGGTTTTATTTTATTTTGATTTTCAATCAAATTAATTGAGAAATAAAATAGTTGTAATATTACTGAGGTCTGCTAATCTGTGTTTGTGTATTTTTGCGTCGTGATGAAAAGTATCGTTCACAACTCGTACCGAAAGTTATTATCCGGCACTTTCTCCATTATTCCCGTCCTCGGCTTCGCATCGCACGTCAAATTGGGATTCCCTGTGTTCGGCTTCGCCTCACACAAAAACTTGAGCGTGCGACGGAAAATGCCACTTTCGGTCTTAGTAATGAAATATACTATTTAATGGATTTAAGTACAACAAAAAATTTTACAAACTCTATGCAAAACTTAAATATGTGTTATGTAATGAACTTAAAATAGGATAGTCTCTCATGATAATGTAATCAGTAAAAGTGTCACTTGAAACTGTTATAATCTTAGAAAAAAAGTAAAAAAATGGATCTCAAAATAAAAACCTATAATTATAAAGTTGTGAATATTACAAAAAAGAACCCGAATAGTTGAATTATTGATTTATCGCCTAGGTATCTTTAAATAGTTGTTTACGCTACGATAACGTAAAATTAGTGTTAACGAAACAAGAAGAAAATTTAAGGTACGAGCCTCGGCGAGTTAAAAACACTAGTGAGTGTCGTTATAGTAGTTTACGCAACGATTGCGTAAAGATAGTGTTAACGACACGAGTAGAAAATTTAAGGTACGAGCCTTGGCAAGTGCCTGAAAAACGTCTACGAGTGTCGTAGACACTATTTACGCGAGTTGCGTACACTACTTTACCTAAGGCGGTGTTTTAATTACTAAAATCACTACTCATAACTTAAGAGAGGTTATGTTTTTGTTTATAACCTCTAATTGCCACTGACAGTGATGCAACGAAACATTGTATCAAATACTAATTGCACCAATCAACAATTAAATTGGCCTGAACAGCTGATTAGTTGAAGTTCGAATGGTTACAATTTTACTTATTTTCCATCAATCCTTGAACCTCATTGGTCCGTTACCCGTGTTGTTATGAGTAAACTATGCTATTATGAAAGTAGACAATGCTGTCTTTTCACTTCTAAGATCTGGACTGAATCTGCTACATACAGGGTGACACAAAGGAACCGGACGTTTTATAAATAAGTAGTACACAGTAGTTAAATGGAATAAAATGGTTTTAATACTGTACATAGTGAGGTAAACATTTGCCATTTGTTACAAAACAGTCAATTTTGGAAAATGACGACATGCAAATGGCCGTCATGTACTTCTCTACAAATGTTCATTCTGGTCTGAAAATCATCTGCAACTCAGGTCAGGAGGTCATATTCATTACCGTTGATATCTTCTGTGATTGCCAACTTCAAATCCCCTAGAGTGCGTGGTTTGTGAGCATAAACACGCTCCTTAAACAGGAAGTAAATAATCACAGGTGTACAAGTCAGGTGACCTTGGCGGCCACGGTATGTCACCAAAGTGAGAAATCACTTTGTTAGGAAACAGTCATTCAATACTGCTCTCACTCTGGCGATGTTTTCGGGTGTTCTCGAAATTCTAACAAGGCCTGGTGGTTTCTTTCTTGTTATATTCCCAGTTGTTTGGAACCCTGACACCCATCTTAATAGCATATTTCGGCTTGGAACCGTTCCGTGGCGTTCAATATTAAAATGTCTACTAAATTCCCGTTGGATTTGACAACGGATTCACTATTTTGGACCAAAGTATTGCATGCGAAAACGCGTTGGTCTAAGGTCCACTGAGCCATCTCAACAAAAATGGCAAGCCTCACTGAAGGGTATGACATAACCTCAATCTTCCTACCACGTGCGACAACAATGGAACAGCTGTTTAAAAAACGTCCGGTTCCTTTGTGTCACCCTGTACAAAACGATCGTAGGGAAACTATAGCCTATTTAGCTAATAAAATAAACACGAAAAAAGTGGGAAACATTGCCCGAAATGGACACACATTGGGCTGAAAGTTCAGCGTTCTTTAAGCAAGGAAGGTGTAAACGATCTGTTGCGGGAGTGCAGTTTATTTAACGCTCGAAGTTTTTGCACTTTAAACTTTTAACACCTCATGCGAGAGATTGGAACTGGCAGTTTATGTTGTTTATGGATATCATGTGTTATTGGAGAATCGACAACTCTTTGGAGTGTTTGAAGCTGTAAAACAAACTAAAGTAATCAAAACTAACTTACATTAGATGTCTCTAATATCCAGTTAACTTTTAATAAATGTCTGAAGGACTAAAGGGACAAAGGATACATTCACAGAAAAGTCTTTAAATTAGTACGTCGTTTTAGATTTTACTTAACTGAGTTGCCCTCAATTAAGTATTCATTAATACCCTCTTTTGGACAAATGTATTGACATTCATCAAACAAATTTCATAAAATCCAATTATTTGAAGGAAATAAAATGATGTAATAATCAAAATAATAGCATGCACTATTTGAGCAATTAGTATAGCAACAAAATTAAACAAGGTCTTTGAAATTTTTAAGTATTACATTAACTAAAAATAAAGATGGAAAGAAGCAATTGACTCTAATTTGAACCTGTAAACATCACAATAGAAGATTGTTACTTAATTGAAGATTTATCAAACAATTAAAACGATAAGTCAATATTTTAATTAAATAATGCAGCCAAAATCCTTCAAAGAATATTTTTTTTTCACGAATAAAAGCTGTGATACACTTTTTATATTTTCTCCTACCACGATCGCCACTGGGTACTTTTCATTCCAAAGTTTCATGAACATATTTGTCACTAACGGAAGTAAACATGTAAATAGAAACTGTAATTAAGACTACAGGACACAGTTTTAATTAAACTGAGTGGTCGGTTTTCTAACCACTCCCCAGCCAACAATACACACTTGTCTGGTCCTTGTACATGTGTAAGGGATGGGTTACTGGTGGCGGTTTAATATGAAAATATCTCTACTGTAATACTATTCAAATTTCATAATGACTTTGGGAATAACATGTGCCTCGTTGTGAAAAAAATTTATTAAAAAAACTTTATTTGTTTGAGAAATTAATTAATTTAGGACAAGCAAATAAACTCTACTACATAAAATCTAGAGTTTTTATCCTTAATTTTGTTTTTGTTGTATTAATTTTGTTTATCCTTTTTTTAATTCAAACTATGAAATAGATTTTTACAGGTGGATGAAATCCAAATTGAACCGCTTTAGGGGAAAATTTAACTCAGAGTTGACTCATGAAATAATACCGTCGTTGCTTTTATTCTGTTTGGATAGAAACTTGATTCAAACTCAATAGGCCAGTCAAATAGTACAATAGATATAGCTAAAATCGCAAACAAACGGCTAGTTCTGATTTTTTATTATATTGTTAGGACCACTACCAGTAGTGTATTTCCAAGTTTGCAGCTTCGAAAGACCTGTGCTAACTTCGTAGCACTCGAAAAACAGTGTAATTTATATATATATATTTATTCTTTTTAATTATATCTCCTAAACTATGAGTTTTTCATGAAACATGTAAATTACGTATTAAAAGTAGATTCAATTTTCTACAATTTGAGACCACAACCACCTCTGTAGGTACAGTAGTTACCAAGATACATCCCTCAAATGATTGACAATTTTTCGTAAACAAATTAAATTTTAAGAGTTGGTCAACTTTCAACACCGAAATCGGAGAAAATACTCATTTACGACTTAAGTTATTTGGAACAGATGTTTTAGTACATTTAATTAGCTTTAATTTAAGCACAAAACGACGTCTCTCGGCCTGATAGTTCTCTCATAACGCTAATAAATAAAAATAATGGGAAACTGTATTTTTGTTAAAGTACTTGATTTTTTATAGCTCGATTTATTGCTAGGCTACCATAATAATCCAACATATTATTCTGCAAGCAAAGTGTTTAAGTAAAAATATTGTGTGATTTTGGCAATCACAGGTCTCGATCCCAGTTACTTTGGAAAAGATAGTGGCATTTCTAAAAAGTTATCAGTTAACTAGATATTACATAAAATATCCCCCATAAGAAAAGCATAGGGATTTAAAAACAGCTGCTTTGTTTTCGGACCGACATGTGTTCCTACTTGAAGTTATGGGCTAAGGTCCCTTCAAGCCATTAGTTATTCCCATTTAAGCCATTAGCTATTCCCATTGTTATTAGTATCCAGGGTTTGTTTTATGGTAGATGTTTTGTTTTGTTTTAAGTTTATATTGGTACACCTGCTTTGCTGTGTTGATGGAACATTTCAAGTACGAGTTGGCTCCGTACCCCATGGCATTGTTCACAGAAGAGGGTATGCGCAAAGGAACAAAATCAAAGTTCTTCTCAACTTTCACTCCGCTCCCTCAAAATATCTCAGTAGGAGCCAATACGTTTGTTGTGGTAGACGGGGGTTACTTATTGCACAAGGTGATATGACATCGTAACTACTCTATAAGGGGGATTGTCGAAGGGTACGTCAGCTACACCCTTAATCATTTCGGACGGAACGTTGCTGTGGTGTTTGACGGATATCCTGAGGATGGGGCAGAGATAAACACAAAAACTGCCGAACGCATAAGGCGCTATGGTTCTCTCCAGTGCAACGAAATAATCTTCGAAGAGTCGACAACCATAAAAATGGCCCAGGAGAAGTTGCTGGCCAACGACAGAAACAAACGACGACTGATTTCTCTGATATGCTCCGCCTTCCAAAGACAGGGAATCGAGACGAAGCAGATTATAATTTCAATAACAGTCGAGGATGCTGACTGCGACATCGTCAAGTTGGCACTTGACAAAATCACCTCTTTTCAATCTGTGCTAATCATTGGAGAGTATGTGGACCTCCTCGTTATTCTCAATGGTATGGGATCAGCTGTGAAGAACGTTTTTTTTCCAGAAAAGTGGCAGAGGTGAATGTGGTCTCTTACAGTATTCGTCAACCTCATTCAAACATGGAGTTTTGAAAGTCCCCTCAGGGTTTGAGTTATTTCTCCTCGCCTTCACCGGGTGTGATACCACCTCTGCCATTTTTGGGTATGGGAAGAATAAACTGTGGAGCGCCATCCAGAAATACCCTCAACTCATCACCACAGCTGAAGTGTTCCTCCAACCAAATTCCACCCACCAAGCCATCTCAGATGCCGTAGCAAAGTGCCTAGTAGGTCTGTATGGAGGAGACTACACTGAGGATACCCTCCAGAGACTGCGCTACAAAATCTTTGTAAAAACTGCCGCTTCTTCTAAGGTTGACCTCACCCGTTTGCCTCCAACAGAAGATGGTGCGAAATTCCACGCCTTTCGAACCTATCACCAAGTTCAGATGTGGTTTGGGGTGGAAAAAGATGCCACCAATGGGGATGGAAGAAGACAGACCAGGGGCTCATTCCAATAACGATGATGAATGAAGTGGCTCCCCCATCCCTTCTGAAATTTATATCATGCGGGTGCAAGAAAGGCTGTAGTGGAGGTGGCTGTACCTGCCTAAAAGCAGGGCTCAAATGCTCGGCACTTTGCAAATTTTGCTCCGGCGTCTCTTGCCAAAACGGCACCGTGGTTCAGATTGCCGAAGAAGATGACAACGACGATCAACTACCGGTACCCATTTTTCAAACTGAATCAGACAAATTAGAACCACCCAGGAAGCGGGCAAAATGAACTACAGTATTCTAACCCAACAATATCCCTTGTACATATATGCATTATTTAATTTATTTTAAACACTCTTCATTATTATAAGGCTGAATATATATTTATTTTGGATGAAATTGGGTTTTATTTCCAACCACCATCAAACCATCATGATAACTCAACATAGCAAATTTGCGAAAGAAATTTTTGTTTTCTCAAATTTCTATATATTTTAGCATTGTAATATGGCTATCAGGTCTACATACATCGTTCTGGGCTAAAATTAAAACTCATAAAATTTGCTACAAGATCTTTACCAGAGGCTTTTCTTATTTAATAGGTAATTTCCCTGATTTTGGGGCTGAAAGTTGACCAAACCTTAAAATGTTACTTTTTAGAAAAAAATCTCGAATTTTTGGAGGGCTGTATCTTAATAACTACTGTATCTACAGAGCTGGTTTTGGCCTCAAATTTTAGGAAATTTAATGCACTTTAAAAATGTAACTAACATGTTTTATGCAAATCCCATATTTTAAGAGATATAGTGAAGAAAACTAAACAAATTCTAAAATTAGGTGGTTTTTCGAGTGCTACGCTTTTAGCACAGGTCTTTCGAAGCTGCAAACTTGGATATATACTACTGGTAGTGGTCCTAACAACATATTAAAAAATCAGAACTAGCCGATAGTTTGCGATTTTAATGTACTATATGACTGGCCTACAACGTAGCAAATACAACTTAATACAGTTGTATGTTTCAATTTATGTAATCCCTATGCCTGTCTCTCAATTATCTTATGCTATAACTCAAAGTTTTTAGTATGGTAAAATGGATTTGAACGGTCATTGTTATGCCTTTTTTATTTTTGCATTTCAATAAATGTATGTGAATAGTCTGTCTACTAGGGGCCACGAGAGTCTACAGTTGGTGGCATCCAATAGCAAGACTGGGTAAGGAAACACTAAATAAGCAGGCCGTAATGCTCAACAGGCATAGGCGCATGTTATTTTTAAGTTCTATTTTGATTTCCAAAAAGGATTAAAACAAGCAGCTGATCACAAACGGCCAAGATTACGTCATTGCCGTCGCCTACGTTGACGTCATGCCTAAGGAGCATTACAGCCTGTTTATTTAGTGTTGCCTTGGACTGGACTACCGTGACGTTGCAACACCACCCGTTCACTAATTTCTTAAAGAGTTGTCATTCTACTCCTCTGTCTCTTTTGCTCAAACTTTAGTTTCTATGAAATACTGCACGTTATTACGTAGCTTATTATTTTGCTTGACCTTGGATCGTACCCAGATACACTACCATATCTTGTTTTCTAACTTAACTATATTCTCCTAAAAGTAAAATTTTTTTTAAGTTTTTACATATATCCCCACTAGATTCTAGAATGGGGGATTGCCTTCTAGTTGCTTATATCACCTGAACGTTGGATTTTAGATTACAAAATTGACCTGCAGCGTGTTATTTTACCTAGAATAAGATTCTGAATAAAGTAATCGTACTGGAGTTTGTTTTTATACTATCCAAACAAGGAGGATTGGTTGGTTATAAGAAAATGATTGTATCTTTGTTGCCATAGTCTATTTTTGTTGGTCTTATTCTATCGTTGTTGTTATTTCCTGTTGTAAAGTTACCATTATTACTGCGTGTTACTTGTTACCATTATTACTAGGCATAGGCTACTTTTGTTGGTCATTGCAGTTCTTAGGACCCACTCATGTATTATTGCCAGCTTCCTTATTTATTATTATTGCACAATCTTTGTTACCACTGATATTAACTTATTATTTGCTACTTATGTATAGTTCATAGTTTGACAAAATTGTATTAATGGAGAAAACGTTGGAAAAAATAATAAAAAAATAAATAAAAAAATAAATAAATATACAAAGTAAAACAATCAAAATTAAACTTAAAATTCAATTGGTTATGTCGGAATGGTTTAAATATTGTTACTTATTGAAAAAAACATCATAACAAGTTTATATTTCTATATGTAAGGAAATACAATTTAAATTTAAAATACTGTATGTTGATTTATATCTGATTACAACTTTACACAAAACAAACAAAGTTAAATGATCGTTTGCAATTGATCAAAGTAGAATCCCTTTTACTGATCAGACATCTTCTGGACTTCTGCGATCAGTAGTCTTACTCAAAATAGTACTATGCTAGTCAATAAATAGTTCAATTAAAATAAATTGTCGTATTAGAAATTTCCTGAAATATTACATGGAAAGGATATTATAGTTGTTGTAACGTATTGATTTTATTTTAAGATTTTGTTATTGATCTTTATAGTTCAACGGAATCCTAGAATTAAAAAAACCTGCCTATATATCAATTTAATTATGTTATTGAGATTACTCAGAGCTATCGTTTTAAGTAGTTTTCTTTTCTATATTACACAAAAACTCCCCCAATGTGACACAAGGGCCGGGTGATCATTAAAGACAATCTGTCAGGACTCAAGCTTCATACATCTGTGGTTTTCATTATTCTAGTTCAAGAGGGGTGGCGAGATTGAAGTTGATTTGCGGCTGAGGGATAGAACTGATCATGAGCTTTTTGTGAATTGAAGACAGCCAAAACTGAGTCCATAATTTGTACTATATTTTCTACTACTGAATTTTGATAAACCTTTTCGGCGTTATTGTCTTTGCCATCGTAGTACTTCAATACCAAGATTATCGATGTCGGGTTAAAAGATAAAAACTGAGCTTGTAGTCTTTAAAAATAACACAAACGGTTTGAATGAAATGATTCTCAAATGCGTTTTACAGGACATTTGATTCATCATTACTTTTTTTCTTATAATCTTTTTTTCTACTTCAAAATAGTTTAAAACTTATTATCAGATAGCATTCATCAACGTTTTTCCTATTCTCTATTTCTAAGTTAACTCCCCTGCTTAGCGTTCATCACTTATGCATGATATCGTACATTTATCATAGCGTGTACTCTTAGCAAGTAAAAAAGTACAAGGGAAATTCAAATTTAACTACCAAATAACTAAGTAATAAATGAGTTACTCTTTAAACATTTTTAACTCAGTTTAGATGGTTTATTCAATAACAAGTTTACAGAATGAACTGATTTGTTTATTCAGTAAACTGTTATTCGTTCTTTTATTACTAATAAAATGTTATGAGTTTCATTATTACTTGAGTAATAATGATTTTAGTAACAAATGCCAGTTTATCTTTTGTAAAAAAATCCTGAATTAATTGCTAAACTTACCTGAATGGTATCAATTTATAATAAATAACTGTGAAACATTTTTAAAACCACGCATACACTTTAACCATCACAGAATTCAACTAAAATCCTTATCATTTACATATAGTGTTCGGGTATTCCAACAATGTAGGAGACCTCTTATTCAGAACGGCCTGTTACACGACGGCCCGGCAGTTTGCATAATGTTACATTGTTAAGTAACCTGCATTGATACCCTCTATTGTTGTGTCCTTCCATTACACTCGACTACTCTACGTTTAAACTAACCTCCTACAGTATTTATCAATTGTTTTCCCTTATATAGCCTCAGGGTTATATAATTTTATGTGTACTGATAAAATTGTTAACGTGTGGACTCAGCGCATTACTAGTTCCTTCAGAAATGTGGTCTGCAAAAAAACGTTTATAGCGTAATGGGAACCAAGCAAATACCCCGATTAAATAATTCATTCCTCCAAAAATCTAACTATTTACACGTCGATAACAGACGACTTAATACATTTAAACAACAAAAATTGTATATAAATGTATTCAATATGATTAAAGTTTACTTGTTAACCAACATGGTAATTAATTGTGACACATAAAAAACGGTACAAATAAATACTGTATATCATATTTTAAATTTTTTAACCTTGTTAAAACATGTTATTTAAAATTGCTGTTACTTAGGTGTAAAAAAATAAATGTAAAAGATTTTAGCACAATCGTTAAAACCTTACTATCACTCCAGGCTTCCTACAAAATTAATACAGATCAAGTTGGAGGGTTAGGGCGGTGAGATATTTGTCTCTTCCTGATTCTCAGCCAAGTTTCATCAGTCGCTCCCCTGCTTACAATTCGTCACTCCCCTCCACATCGTCACATATCGTTACTTTACCTCGTAACGTAGGTATGCCTGATTCTCAGCCAAGTTCCATCAGTCACTCCCCTGCTTACAATTCGTCACTCCCCTCCACATCGTTACATATAGTAACTCTACCTCGTTACGTAGTTATGCCTGATTCTCAGCCAAGTTTCATCGGTCGCTCCCCTGCTTACAATTCGTCACTCCCCTCCACATCGTCACATATCATTACTCTACCTCGTAACGTAGTTATGCCTGATTCCCAGCCAAGTTTCATCAGTCGCTCCCCTGCTTACAATTCGTCACTCCCCTGCACATCGTTACATATAGTTACTCTACCTCGTTACGTAGTTATGCCTGAATCTCAGCCAAGTTTCATCGGTCGCTCCCCTGCTTACAATTCGTCACTCCCCTCCACATCGTCACATATCGTTACTTTACCTCGTAACGTGGGTATGCCTGATTCTCAGCCAAGTTTCATCAGTCACTCCCCTACTTACAATTCGTCACTCCCCTCCACATCGTTACATATAGTAACTCTACCTCGTTACGTAGTTATGCCTGATTCTCAGCCAAGTTTCATCGGTCGCTCCCCTGCTTACAATTCGTCACTCCCCTCCACATCGTCACATATCATTACTCTACCTCGTAACGTAGTTATGCCTGATTCCCAGCCAAGTTTCATCAGTCGCTCCCCTGCTTACAATTCGTCACTCCCCTCCACATCGTTACATATAGTAACTCTACCTCGTTACGTAGTTATGCCTGATTCTCAGCCAAGTTTCATCGGTCGCTCCCCTGCTTACAATTCGTCACTCCCCTCCACATCGTCACATATCATTACTCTACCTCGTAACGTAGTTATGCCTGATTCCCAGCCAAGTTTCATCAGTCGCTCCCCTGCTTACAATTCGTCACTCCCCTGCACATCGTTACATATAGTTACTCTACCTCGTTACGTAGTTATGCCTGAATCTCAGCCAAGTTTCATCGGTCGCTCCCCTGCTTACAATTCGTCACTCCCCTCCACATCGTCACATATCGTTACTTTACCTCGTAACGTAGGTATGCCTGATTCTCAGCCAAGTTTCATCAGTCACTCCCCTACTTACAATTCGTCACTCCCCTCCACATCGTTACATATAGTAACTCTACCTCGTTACGTAGTTATGCCTGATTCTCAGCCAAGTTTCATCGGTCGCTCCCCTGCTTACAATTCGTCACTCCCCTCCACATCGTCACATATCATTACTCTACCTCGTAACGTAGTTATGCCTGATTCCCAGCCAAGTTTCATCAGTCGCTCCCCTGCTTACAATTCGTCACTCCCCTGCACATCGTTACATATAGTTACTCTACCTCGTTACGTAGTTATGCCTGATTCTCAGCCAAGATTCATCAGTCGCTCCCCTGCTTACAATTCGTCACTCCCCTGCACATCGTTACATATAGTTACTCTACCTCGTTACGTAGTTATGCCTGAATCTCAGCCAAGTTTCATCGATCGCTCCCCTGCTTACAATTCGTCACTCCCCTCCACATCGTCACATATCATTACTCTACCTCGTAACGTAGTTATGCCTGATTCTCAGCCAAGATTCATCAGTCGCTCCCCTGCTTACAATTCGTCACTCCCCTCCACATCGTCACATATCGTTACTCTACCTCGTAACGTAGGTATTCCTGATTGTCAGCCAAGTTTCTTCAGTCGCTCCCCTGCTAACAATTCGTCACTCCCCTCCACATCGTTACATATAGTTACTCTACCTCGTTACGTAGTTATGCCTGATTCTCAGCCAAGATTCATCAGTCGCTCCCCTGCTTACAATTCGTCACTCCCCTCCACATCGTCACATATCATTACTCTACCTCGTAACGTAGTTATGCCTGATTCTCAGCTAAGTTTCATCAGTCGCTCCCCTGCTAACAATTCGTCACTTCCCTCCACATCGTCACGTATCGTTACTCTACCTCGTAACGTAGGTATGCCTGATTTTCAGCCAAGTTTCATCAGTCGCTCCCCTGCTTACAATTCGTCACTCCCCTCCACATCTTCACATATCGTTACTCTACCTCGTAACGTAGGTATGCCTGATTGTCAGCCAAGTTTCATCGGTCGCTCCCCTGCTTACAATTCGTCACTCCCCTCCACATCGTCACATATCGTTACTCTACCTCGTAACGTAGGTATGCCTGATTGTCAGACAAGTATCATCGGTCGCTCCCCTGCTTACAATTCGTCACTCCCCTCCACATCGTCACATATCGTTACTCTACCTCGTAACGTAGATATGCCTGATTCTCAGCCAAGTTTCATCGGTCGCTCCCCTACTTACAATTCGTCACTCCCCTCCACATCGTCACATATCGTTACTCTACCTCTTAACGTAGTTATGCCTGATTCTCAGCCAAGTTTCATCGGTCGCTCCCCTGCTTACAATTCGTCACTCCCCTCCACATCGTCACATATCATTACTCTACCTCGTAACGTAGTTATGCCTGATTCTCAGCCAAGTTTCATCAGTCACTCCCCTACTTACAATTCGTCACTCCCCTCCACATCGTTACATAGAGTTACTTTACCTCGTTACGTAGTTATGCCTGATTCTCAGCCAAGATTCATCAGTCGCTCCCCTGCTTACAATTCGTCACTCCCCTCCACATCGTCACATATCGTTACTCTACCTCGTAACGTAGTTATGCCTGATTCTCAGCCAAGTTTCATCGGTCGCTCCCCTGCTTACAATTCGTCACTCCCCTCCACATCGTCACGTATCGTGCTATGTCACTATATCGTGCTCTACCTCGTAACGTAGTTATGCCTGATTCTCAGCCAAGTTCCATCAGTCGCTCCCCTGCTTAAAATTTGTCATTTCCCTCCACATCGTCACATATCGTTACTCTACCTCGTAACGTAGGTATGCCTGATTGTCAGCCAAGTTTCATCAGTCGCTCCCCCGCTTACAATTCGTCACTCCCCTCCACATCTTCACATATCGTTACTCTACCTCGTAACGTAGGTATGCCTGATTGTCAGCCAAGTTTCATCGGTCGCTCCCCTGCTTACAATTCGTCACTCCCCTCCACATCGTCACATATCGTTACTCTACCTCGTAACGTAATTATGCCTGATTCTCAGCCGAGTTTCAACGGTCGCTCCCCTACTTACAATTCGTCACTCCCCTCCACATTGTCACATATCGTTACTCTACCTCGTAACGTAGTTATGCCTGATTCTCAGCCAAGTCTCATCGGTCGCTCCCCTGCTTACAATTCGTCACTCCCCTCTACATCGTCACATATCGTTACTCTACCTCTTAAAGTAGTTATGCCTGATTCTCAGCCAAGTTTCATCGGTCGCTCCAATGCTTACAATTCGTCACTCCCCTCCACATCGTCACATATCATTACTCTTCCTCGTAACGTAGTTATGCCTGATTCTCAGCCAAGTTTCATCAGTCACTCCCCTACTTACAATTCGTCACTCCCCTCCACATCGTTACATAGAGTTACTTTACCTTGTTACGTAGTTATGCCTGATTCTCAGCCAAGATTCATCAGTCGCTCCCCTGCTTACAATTCGTCACTCCCCTCCACATCGTCACATATCGTTACTCTACCTCGTAACGTAGTTATGCCTGATTCTCAGCCAAGTTTCATCGGTCGCTCCCCTGCTTACAATTCGTCACTCCCCTCCACATCGTCACATATCGTGCTATGTCACTATATCGTGCTCTACCTCGTAACGTAGTTATGCCTGATTCTCAGCCAAGTTCCATCAGTCGCTCCCCTGCTTAAAATTCGTCATTTCCCTCCACATCGTCACATATCGTTACTCTACCTCGTAACGTAGTTATGCCTGTTTCACAGCCAAGTTCCCTCAGTCGCTCCCCTGCTTAAAATTTGTCATTTCCCTCCACATCGTCACATATCGTTACTCTACCTCGTAACGTAGGTATGCCTGATTGTCAGCCAAGTTTCATCAGTCGCTCCCCCGCTTACAATTCGTCACTCCCCTCCACATCGTCACATATCATTACTCTACCTCGTAACGTAGTTATGCCTGATTCCCAGCCAAGTTTCATCAGTCGCTCCCCTGCTTACAATTCGTCACTCCCCTCCACATCGTTACATATAGTAACTCTACCTCGTTACGTAGTTATGCCTGATTCTCAGCCAAGTTTCATCGGTCGCTCCCCTGCTTACAATTCGTCACTCCCCTCCACATCGTCACATATCATTACTCTACCTCGTAACGTAGTTATGCCTGATTCCCAGCCAAGTTTCATCAGTCGCTCCCCTGCTTACAATTCGTCACTCCCCTGCACATCGTTACATATAGTTACTCTACCTCGTTACGTAGTTATGCCTGAATCTCAGCCAAGTTTCATCGGTCGCTCCCCTGCTTACAATTCGTCACTCCCCTCCACATCGTCACATATCGTTACTTTACCTCGTAACGTAGGTATGCCTGATTCTCAGCCAAGTTTCATCAGTCACTCCCCTACTTACAATTCGTCACTCCCCTCCACATCGTTACATATAGTAACTCTACCTCGTTACGTAGTTATACCTGATTCTCAGCCAAGTTTCATCGGTCGCTCCCCTGCTTACAATTCGTCACTCCCCTCCACATCGTCACATATCATTACTCTACCTCGTAACGTAGTTATGCCTGATTCCCAGCCAAGTTTCATCAGTCGCTCCCCTGCTTACAATTCGTCACTCCCCTGCACATCGTTACATATAGTTACTCTACCTCGTTACGTAGTTATGCCTGATTCTCAGCCAAGATTCATCAGTCGCTCCCCTGCTTACAATTCGTCACTCCCCTGCACATCGTTACATATAGTTACTCTACCTCGTTACGTAGTTATGCCTGAGTCTCAGCCAAGTTTCATCGATCGCTCCCCTGCTTACAATTCGTCACTCCCCTCCACATCGTCACATATCATTACTCTACCTCGTAACGTAGTTATGCCTGATTCTCAGCCAAGATTCATCAGTCGCTCCCCTGCTTACAATTCGTCACTCCCCTCCACATCGTCACATATCGTTACTCTACCTCGTAACGTAGGTATTCCTGATTGTCAGCCAAGTTTCTTCAGTCGCTCCCCTGCTAACAATTCGTCACTCCCCTCCACATCGTTACATATAGTTACTCTACCTCGTTACGTAGTTATGCCTGATTCTCAGCCAAGATTCATCAGTCGCTCCCCTGCTTACAATTCGTCACTCCCCTCCACATCGTCACATATCGTTACTCTACCTCGTAACGTAGTTATGCCTGATTCACAGCTAAGTTTCATCAGTCGCTCCCCTGCTAACAATTCGTCACTTCCCTCCACATCGTCACGTATCGTTACTCTACCTCGTAACGTAGGTATGCCTGATTTTCAGCCAAGTTTCATCGGTCGCTCCCCTGCTTACAATTCGTCACTCCCCTCCACATCGTCACATATCGTTACTCTACCTCGTAACGTAGGTATGCCTGATTGTCAGACAAGTATCATCGGTCGCTCCCCTGCTTACAATTCGTCACTCCCCTCCACATCGTCACATATCGTTACTCTACCTCGTAACGTAGATATGCCTGATTCTCAGCCAAGTTTCATCGGTCGCTCCCCTACTTACAATTCGTCACTCCCCTCCACATCGTCACATATCGTTACTCTACCTTGTAACGTAGTTATGCCTGATTCTCAGCCAAGTTTCATCGGTCGCTCCCCTGCTTACAATTCGTCACTCCCTTCTACATCGTCACATATCGTTACTCTACCTCTTAACGTAGTTATGCCTGATTCTCAGCCAAGTTTCATCGGTCGCTCCCCTGCTTACAATTCGTCACTCCCCTCCACATCGTTACATAGAGTTACTTTACCTCGTTACGTAGTTATGCCTGATTCTCAGCCAAGTTTCATCAGTCACTCCCCTACTTACAATTCGTCACTCCCCTCCACATCGTTACATAGAGTTACTTTACCTCGTTACGTAGTTATGCCTGATTCTCAGCCAAGATTCATCAGTCGCTCCCCTGCTTACAATTCGTCACTCCCCTCCACATCGTCACATATCGTTACTCTACCTCGTAACGTAGTTATGCCTGATTCTCAGCCAAGTTTCATCGGTCGCTCCCCTGCTTACAATTCGTCACTCCCCTCCACATCGTCACGTATCGTGCTATGTCACTATATCGTGCTCTACCTCGTAACGTAGTTATGCCTGATTCTCAGCCAAGTTCCATCAGTCGCTCCCCTGCTTAAAATTTGTCATTTCCCTCCACATCGTCACATATCGTTACTCTACCTCGTAACGTAGGTATGCCTGATTGTCAGCCAAGTTTCATCAGTCGCTCCCCCGCTTACAATTCGTCACTCCCCTCCACATCTTCACATATCGTTACTCTACCTCGTAACGTAGGTATGCCTGATTGTCAGCCAAGTTTCATCGGTCGCTCCCCTGCTTACAATTCGTCACTCCCCTCCACATCGTCACATATCGTTACTCTACCTCGTAACGTAATTATGCCTGATTCTCAGCCGAGTTTCAACGGTCGCTCCCCTACTTACAATTCGTCACTCCCCTCCACATTGTCACATATCGTTACTCTACCTCGTAACGTAGTTATGCCTGATTCTCAGCCAAGTCTCATCGGTCGCTCCCCTGCTTACAATTCGTCACTCCCCTCTACATCGTCACATATCGTTACTCTACCTCTTAACGTAGTTATGCCTGATTCTCAGCCAAGTTTCATCGGTCGCTCCCCTGCTTACAATTCGTCACTCCCCTCCACATCGTCACATATCATTACTCTTCCTCGTAACGTAGTTATGCCTGATTCTCAGCCAAGTTTCATCAGTCACTCCCCTACTTACAATTCGTCACTCCCCTCCACATCGTTACATAGAGTTACTTTACCTTGTTACGTAGTTATGCCTGATTCTCAGCCAAGATTCATCAGTCGCTCCCCTGCTTACAATTCGTCACTCCCCTCCACATCGTCACATATCGTTACTCTACCTCGTAACGTAGTTATGCCTGATTCTCAGCCAAGTTTCATCGGTCGCTCCCCTGCTTACAATTCGTCACTCCCCTCCACATCGTCACATATCGTGCTATGTCACTATATCGTGCTCTACCTCGTAACGTAGTTATGCCTGATTCTCAGCCAAGTTCCATCAGTCGCTCCCCTGCTTAAAATTCGTCATTTCCCTCCACATCGTCACATATCGTTACTCTACCTCGTAACGTAGTTATGCCTGTTTCACAGCCAAGTTCCCTCAGTCGCTCCCCTGCTTAAAATTTGTCATTTCCCTCCACATCGTCACATATCGTTACTCTACCTCGTAACGTAGGTATGCCTGATTGTCAGCCAAGTTTCATCAGTCGCTCCCCCGCTTACAATTCGTCACTCCCCTCCACATCTTCACATATCGTTACTCTACCTCGTAACGTAGGTATGCCTGATTGTCAGCCAAGTTTCATCGGTCGCTCCCCTGCTTACAATTCGTCACTCCCCTCCACATCGTCACATATCGTTACTCTACCTCGTAACGTAGTTATGCCTGATTCTCAGCCGAGTTTCAACGGTCGCTCCCCTACTTACAATTCGTCACTCCCCTCCACATTGTCACATATCGTTACTCTACCTCGTAACGTAGTTATGCCTGATTCTCAGCCAAGTCTCATCGGTCGCTCCCCTGCTTACAATTCGTCACTCCCCTCTACATCGTCACATATCGTTACTCTACCTCTTAACGTAGTTATGCCTGATTCTCAGCCAAGTTTCATCGGTCGCTCCCCTGCTTACAATTCGTCACTCCCCTCCACATCGTCACATATCGTGCTATGTCACTATATCGTGCTCTACCTCGTTTCGTAGTTATGCCTGATTCTCAGCCAAGTTCCATCAGTCGCTCCCCTGCTTAAAATTCGTCATTTCCCTCCACATCGTCACATATCGTTACTCTACCTCGTAACGTAGTTATGCCTGTTTCACAGCCAAGTTCCCTCAGTCGCTCCCCTGCTTACAATTCGTCACTCCCCTCCACATCGTCACATATCGTTACTCTACCTCGTAACGTAGGTATGCCTGATTGTCAGCCAAGATCCATCAGTCGCTCTCCTGCTTACAATTCGTCACTCCCCTCCACATCGTCACATATCGTTACTCTACATCGTAACGTAGGTATGCCTGATTCTCAGCCAAATTTCATCGGTCGCTCCCCTGCTAACCATTCGTCACTCCCCTCCACATCGTCACATATCGTTACTCTACCTTGTAACGTAGGTATGCCTGATTCTCAGCCAAATTTTATCGGTCGCTCCCCTGCTAACCATTCGTCACTCCCCTCCACATCGTCACATATCGTTACTCTACCTCGTAACGTAGGTGTGCCTGATTCTAAACCAAGTTTCATCAGTCGCTCCCCTGCTTACAATTCCTGCTTAAAAATCGTCACTCCCCTCTACATCGTTTTATATATGAACTTTATGCCTTTTTTATTTAATTGATTACATTGTAACATGGTCCAGGTAATTGGGTTCAAATTTAGCTCCACAGTAAAACAAAGTGTAAAACCGAGTCCAACTAAAATAAATCCATCATAAAATTTCTTGGCATTTTATCATCATATCGTAAAAAGGAATAAGTGGTATTATTTCATATAAAATAAATGTATTTACATATAATCTCCAGGGAAGGCTCGACTAGCAGACCGTGTTAACATAAAGCCTGGTCAGCACTACAACCCCCCCCCCCTCACCGGCCCTACTGACTGTCCCGAGCAATCATATCAACGTACCTGGCGTCCCTTGACACCAGAATACTGGGGATCTGAATTTCATCAAAAATGTAACTACCACTGCCTTAAATGTTGCTACTTCACAGCAACTTCCTTTGTACATTGTTTTACACCACGTTAAGCAATGACGAATAAAGATTAATTAGTCCCTTTTCCTTCTTATTTTTATTTCAATTCAATACGTGTTTAAATAAAATAATTTGATACGTACGTTTTATAATGGTTTTTTGTTAGCAAGTCTTGACAATTTAACAGTGGCACATGAACATTACTTTATACATACTCAAACTACTCTGATTTCAATTTACTTCATACGGTGTTTATTCTCTTTTAGATCGTTATGAGTCAGAAATCACAGTTTGCCAAAACACAATTACTAAGTAGTAGATTCAGACGTATCAGATATTTATTTTACTAAGTATTATTAACTATTGGATACAGAAGATATTTGAATTTAGGTTGTTTCTGTTCATACGCCGAAGACCAAACATTCGACAAAATTTAAGAAACACTACAAATTAATTACCTTAATCTCATCCTCTTTTTCTAAGTACTTTCTACGCCAATTACTTTTTAGCCTGTTGTATGAATATTTAAAAACTTAATCATGACGTGTGCATCGTTAGGTGCAATATGATTAGAGGTCAGTAAAAGGGGATTTTTTTAAATTTCACAATAAACTTAACCTAATTATTTACTATACGTGAGATCGAAGGTTGAACATCTTTGTACTGTAATTACAAAATTATATATTATCTTAATTTGGTCAATTATTTTAAGACTTTAAATCATTGTCATTTGTTAAGAAGGTTAACCAACATAACATTTGTTTACCATTAATCTGAACCTTAAATTGTAGTAATCGGCTTGTTTTTAAGTTTCAACTTTGTGTTATTAGGGTTATAGTAGTCGATATTAAAGCAAGGCCATACCTTTGTCGTATGTATCATATCTTACATGTCGAGAAGCTATCGAGATTAATTGAATCAATTTCCTTCATGGTAGATAGCCTAATTTAGCATCTGCTTGCCACCAATTATGGCTATTGAGATGATTTAGTAATGGTCCCTCTGTCCCATCGCAATATGTAGTATACTGTAATGTAGTAAATTATTTATCTTGACCTTGGCCTAATGACGAATGGCATGTCGGTTCACTAACGGTCCCACTTGGAATTAAATCATCAAATTTTGAATTTAGAGTTAGGCTCGACTTCTTATAATACGTTCGGTCAAGCTAAAACTCTAATACCTCAGATGGTTGGGAAAGTAAATAGTCAATAAACAGCAATGGTTTAATTTTTGCAGCCTAATAGAAATACATTGTTTGTGTTAAACAAGAAACAACGTCAATAGTAGTTTACGCAACGATCGCGTAAAGGTAGTGTTAACGACACGAGTAGACAATATATTGGTAAACAGCTGATTTGCTGAAGTTCGAAGCATTACAATTTTATTTCTTCTTTCTCAACTCTTGGACCTCATTGGTCCGTTACCGGTGTTGTTAAGTAAAACTATGCTGTTATGTGAAACTTTTCAATTCTTAGAACTGAGCTGAAACGGCTTCTTTAAAAGACGGTCGTACGTTTAATTAATATATTTAATTAATTAATTGATTAGCATACTGCAAAGGATTTACTAATTAGAAAATAATTATTGTTGTATCGGTTAAAAATAAGTAAAAAAAGTTAATATAAACGGGTTAAAAATAAATTGAGTTTTAATTAGGTCAATATCTTAGTGCTGATGTTTATGCTTTTGGTGTTTAGAATGAATCCTAAAATTTAGAACAATGGCTGAGAATCTCATTGTTGTCTACTATGCATTCGTTTATTATTTTTAAATCTTTATATACCAGATAAATAATGGGATGGGTAAAAGGAAAGATTTGAAAGTTAAATCGATATAAAAATTATGTATTTTATACAGGGTGTCCCGGAACTCTCTACCATTATTTTAGGGCATTGCTCCTGGGTAAGAAACATACCTAAATATCATACTTAAATTGTCCGGGAGTCCTTAGTTACTCACACAGCCATTTTGTTTTTTCAGTTATAAATTTTTTTCTAAAGAATGGTTAAACATAAGAAATATAAACTTTGCACAAACATTTATGACAACTAGACAAAGCTACCAAAATATTATGACGACTTTTCAAATTCATAAAACAAAATGGCGGCTATTTAAAATTTTGTTTCTTAAATAACTCGAAAACCGTTGATTTTACAACAATTTTAAATAGCCGCCATTTTGTTATGTGAATTTGAAAAATCATCATAATTTTTTGGTAGCTTTGTCTAGTTGACCTAAATGTTTGTGCAAAGTTTCTATTTCGTATGTTTAACCATTCTTTAGAAAAAATAATAACTGAAAAATCAAAATGGCGGCTGTGTGAGTAACTAAGGACTTTCGGACAATTTAAGTATGATATTTAGGTACGTTTCTTAACCAGGTGCTATGCCCTAAAATATTGGTAGAGAGTTCCGGGACACCCTGCACATCCAAAATTATACAATCAAATTTAAGTGAGTTTAATCCCATACAAATCGTGCAATGTAAATGTATATTCTAGACAGGTAACAATTACATTACCTGCATGTAAACAACCTTGAGTCAACAGAGAGATTGATACAGACTGTGTTGATCTTGGTTAACAGCTGCTGAGACTACAGAATCCTGTATCCTGTAACCATGGTAACCAGCTGGGAAACGTTAATTGCAGTCGTCAATATACGCGATTCAATATTTTTGATATCAAGGACGATATTTAAATTACAAATTTAAATTTTAACAATAACAATCTTAATTGTATTTTTTTCATAACACTCTAAGCCATTACATTTTTAGCAAAAACAATTGAAACGTTACTTTTTATTTATATGAAGAAATAAACAATCTTTTGGCAAACTTACAGTGAAATATATATTAAAGTTTTTAATAAATGATTATTCTAAGTACGCCAAAACTGCTTGTAAATCATTACAAAAGTGATTGGGTATACTTTCAGTTAAAATTGCAATATCAGATGGAAAACGTTGTTTTTTTTACTAGGCAAAAAATCTGGGTTTTCCATTTTAATTATCTTAATAATATAATATTATAATTCCTTGCTAAAATATTTATTGTTTTTAAATATAATGTAAAACTTTAAACCGTGTATAAAGGAACTAAAAGTTGTTAATAAAATGTATTTGATGTGTTTGTATTACACTCTCGGACTACGGTGGTGCTACTTGGACAAAATAGTAAATACAGTGCAATACTTTAAATAAGCATAATTATTATTCTTTTTTGGTATTATTTGATAGACATAATTACCAAATAATATTTATAAAGATATACTGACATCGTTGTAGCGTATTTCCCTAAAGCTCTATGTAGATTGTAGATTTAAAAACTAGAATATATTTCTACTGCCATCTCATTTGAAAGTAACTTTATTGTACTATTAGATCGATTGTACCGGCTGTATTACTTGTATAGCCTATATAGCCTATACAGACTATTGTAACTTTACAGACTAAACGGTAAACTTCAAGTGTGCATTTGTTTGCGTCATGGGAGGGTTGAAAATAAGCGGGATTTCGTCCAGGTGTTTGTATTTGTCTCTGGGGTTTTCCAAGAATATTAGTATAAGGCTGCTAGCAAGCAATACTTGTGTATTATTCTGTTGGATTTTTCTATCATTAATATCGTACAGTTATAATTTAACCACTTAACTATTAGTTAACTATCGTTGTACAGTTATTTATTTACAATTAATTGGTAAATGCTTTTTGTTTACAAGTATGTTACACTTTGAATGCTCTTGTTTTCTATTAACAATACTTTGGTTTTTAACCTTTTTTATAGAGATTTCAATACATATTCTAATTTATCAAGTAAACTACCACTAAATAACATCAGTGCATCTTTTACCACCAAGAATAAAAAACCCATGCCTCAGCAAACCTGCAGACTATGCGAATTTCCATTTGCCTGATTGGATTTACACTAAAATGCCTAATTAAAATTATTACATTCATTCCTTTTTTAAATAATTACTGTAACGAGTAATTAGGTTTGCTGCAACAGGGAGGGCAAAAGGTTTTTTTTTATGTTAATAGTTTAGTAAAAAAATTAATGCATTTTCTAAATTTGATCAAAATATGCTCATAAACTAGTAAACTACAACAGTTTACTCTATTATTTATACTCAGATGGATTTATTTGATTAAATTTAGGTACATTACTGTTGAAACCGAGCCAATAAATCACACATAAAACTTTGTTGTTTGTTTATATGTTTTACTAAATTTTTTTTTTAATTTGACTATTCCATCTTTTACTGTTGTTGGGCTACTATTAGGTTTTCGTTAGCTCACCGTAAAAGTGATGATAAAAAAAATTGGGTTAGTCCTCATTTTCTTTAATAAAATGTAGACAAAATAATGTATTTTTATAATTTAAATTTTTGCAGCAGCCACGTTTCATCAAGATTAGTGAAGCTCAAACAATGTTAAGCCAATTTAATTTTAATTTCAGGATTTTTTAAGTGCTCTATATTTTCTTGTGTCGCTTTCTGTTTTTTATTTTCTGTATTTTCGTACTATTCTTGTTATATTTTAGCTACTTTCTTACCTGAGGAAGGTATCAGATTCCAAATTATGAAACGTCGACAAAACTTTGTTCTTTAATACTGATCATGATGGGACTTGTATGCACTAATCCTTTAAATTACGCACGATCACAATCAAAACACGTGATTTTTAAACAAAGTAGAATTCAAATTAATACTTTTCTTGGTTTTATAAACATAATGTTTATATAGGATAGACAGTTATTTTTTCAAACGGATTAAGCACTTTTTGTGGCATAAAACAGTGTTAATTATAAATCCTTCCGGTCCCCACAATCACATAGATGCATATTTTAAAATTAAAATGATATTCCTAGTAATATTTTGGACAGAAGCGATGTAGAAGCTCAAAGTATAATTGACAGCTAGGCTGGGGGTCTCAGGGGTGAGGCTAATTGGTTGAATAATCACACTCTGGACCAGTGCGGCGCTCACTCGTGCAAAATGGTGATTATTTTAAAACTTCTCTAGAGAATAGAGTATTCTTCGCGTTGAATTATCTTCCTTCACATTGTAGAAAAAAATTGTCATACTCTACTGGTTTTTACTTCCAAAATGTTCACACGTTCATCTAGACCCTCGAGTTCTCCTTTTTAAGGAATTAAATAGGGTGACAATTACGTCTTGGGACGACTTTATACATTTAAAACGAAAAGATATATTTCAACACAATTTCGCATATTATTAGTAATAATAGTACACTACTTCGTTGTGTACATGGTGATCGGATATCAAACCTAAAGTACTTTCTTACTTAAAGTACCCATAATTTCCCCCCCCCCATTGTTTTAAACACTTTTTTACGGCTATAGCTGAAAAACGGTAAGGGCTAGCAAATATTTAAAAGAATTTTCAGGGTCAGGAATTCCACTTTCTACAAAACTTTAATGGGAGTTTTCTGAAAATTCCACTCCTTCACCTTAAAAAACGCCCTACTTCTAAATATTGAAAAATTTCTCGGATTTTTATGAGTTTTTTTATCGAACAAGCATGCCAGCTAGTGGCAACTTTGAAAAAAAAAACAGAGGTAAAATCTGTTGAAATATTGGTAATGAGATTAACATAATTCCGTGAAATTGACTTAAAAGGTGAAACCCATTCTCGATTTGAAACTTATTTACTGCACATATGAATGTCATATACTATTAAATCATTGAAACCGAAAGCAAGTAAAATATAGAAAACGACAGTTAGCTCTCTACCGCTTATAGTTAATTCTGTTTTATATTAGTCTGCGTATATGCACGACTTTGGAAATTGTATGCATTTTTGTAAGGTTAAGCCATGGTAAGCTATAAAATACAGCTGTTTTAAGAGATTTAATATTAGTTTTTGACCTAAAAATTTGCGCCCTTTTTTGTTTTGGCATCATTTTGTTACGAAGTCACTGAATACGGTTTTAAATAAATATTTCAATTTTATTTTAATGATTTAGCCAATTTTATAATGGGTATGAACGTCGACCTCAACCAACAATAGAGTGCAATAGGCCTACACTCAACTACTCATACCCATTGTAAGCTTATACCGGACATTCTCAAATTTAAAAAATATCAAGCTTCTTATTATTTTGTTTTATATTACCTCTAAAAGATCAAAAACTAAAATAAAGAATTATCTTAGCCAACACTGTGGATAGTTAGTCTATTTGCTCTAGATTTGCTCTATTTAGTAATGAAATTGGTCAATCATGAGATGTTCAATTGTTCATCCAAATATCCAAAAGTCGTTGGGGAACTCAAACTATTTGAATGCTTTCAAATTATACTCACATGTTTTAGGTAGTGTAGTATTGAATGGTAGAACACTTGAGCTGGGGTGTGTTGGGCTGGGTAGAGATTATGAAGTGCAAGTCTAAAGCTATAAACAACAGACATTATACAGAACACATTATCTGCCGCCTGCAGATGATTTATAAATACCCAAGTCCTTCGCGTAAACACTCTTCATTATGGATATGATAATCAAAAACTTTGTGATGAATATATGGGTTTCAAATGGGTTAAGGATAAGGGAATTTTATTTGTTTAGGCTTAGAACTAGGAATGGAAGGTTTACTGGTCCAATGATCCAAATATGTTCCAAATAAAAAAAAAATTATTTGATTCTTTTAAAATTAATTTCAACCATACAGCTATATAAACAACACTAATAGGATCCACATAGTAAATCTATTGAACAAATTAAATCAATGAGAAAATTAATATAAATGTATATGCATTACATTGTTTTAAGATGATAAAATATGTAAATCTACAAAGTTAACAATATGCCTTGAAATATTTAAAATGCTTATTACTTCGTAAAGGAATATTGTTAGGATTATCATTGCCTGCCACACGTTGTTATAGTATATTAAACTAAAATGCTGCTAAAAATGTTAAAAGAGCAGTCAAATTCTAGTTATTTTCATACGATACATCGTTAAATGGTCTCTTAAGTCCAAGTAGGTAGCAGAGTTTTGCTATCATATAATGTATTACTTGCTTGAAAACTACTTTAACAGCAGGTTACATTATGGTCCAATATTTAACATATATTCACGTTTATTATTGTAAACACGGAATTCCTATCAATGTACGGTTCCCTTTAACCCTTCTATGGAACGATTGGACACCAAAACCCCCTCCCAAACCACGGGGGTCCTAAAACAATACCCTGAACTCTTCTCTCCAATCTTTTATCTAGAGAAGTACACCCTTTTAAGGTCTAAGTAATGAAAACCATAAATCATGTGGACTTCCCTCAGTTAAAACGCTCTTATTACTCCGGTACGAATCCAAATAATTCTTAAAACAGAAATTGGAAAGTTTTCATTTGTCGAAAACCTAAAATCCCCTATAATGTTTTTGAAACTTATAACAAGTGTATTCAAACACGTTTATCTTTCATTTTGTTAACAGAACTACAAATATTAAATCACTTTTTAATGTTCATGCAAACGTTTAGGCACTAAATCGTATTATTAACCTTATCTACCATTAACTTGAATATTATTGATATTTAAATTCTCCATTTTGATGGAAGATAGTTTTGGCATTTTTAATAATATAAATGTTTGATTCTTGAAATTATACCAAGGGATGGTTTAATTATTGTAAATGAATTTCAATTATTTCCCGAGTTTCTTCACTCTCGTGACATGCTCTATACCATGATAAACAAAAAAGGTTAGTAGTATTTTTTATCTATTTAATTTGTGTTATAGTGCAGTATTAAATTACGCTTCTCAGTAACCAACCTTTAATGTTTTAAAACCCTCTTCTATATGTACTAATTGGGATTTACAGTATAAAGATTCCCTTTCTCTTCTTATGACAACGATGTCGATGTTTTAGCTATAATTTACCAAAGAAGCACACTGTGCATGTATAGGCAACACAGTTAAACACTTTTTAATTAATTTGTTGTATTGAACCTTTATAACCTCTCTAAGTTGATTTTTTTCTTTACATTATTTATTTAAAAACCGACTTTGCTCTCACAGTGAGTTAAGGCTACATTGAAAAAGAACTTAATCAAAACCATTTCAAGAATTCATATTTTATAAAGAACCCAAAAATGAATATCGAATTGAATATTTCATATACTTAAGGTTTTTTTAGTTAGTTATACAAGCCATAAATATAAAGAGTTATACCAACATAAATTACAAACTTAGACCTAGGACACAGATGAATAAGTATTTAAAACAACAGTAATCATATAAACTAGCTTTAGAACATAAATTAATTCTATGTGATTAGTTGATGTCATGCGTTAAGCACAAGAAACCACTCCAAACCTCAACCCAAACGGTATAATTACTCTAACCAAGATGTAAACAACACAGCATCAACAGACTGAGACATCACTACGATGTTTAATGTTGGTTTACGCTTTATGTGTTGTGGTACTACTTACTGCAACTACTGCTATTATATGTGTTCCTTATGAACATTTAACTCATTCATACCTTATTTATATTGTATTATTTATGATTACTGACATAACTAATAGAATCTTCTAATTAAATTAGTGGCAGTAATAGTTTTTTATCAGTAAATTTATCTGTCTTATATTGTATACAAAGAAAAGTTTTGAAAAAATTATGACAGTCAGTCTGGCCATACTACTGGATCGAATTGCACGCGGTTGGTACCACTTGAAAGATATTTTCATGTAGATGTGCAGAATCCCTTTATAAATTGAAATAAGCCCAAAAGTAAGCACAACAAATGGATTTAAAATATAAAAAAAATGTACATAGGTCTTATGGGTTGCCATGTTGGTGAAGAAATAACAACAAAATATAAACGGAAAATCAAAACAAATGGGAGAAATCCCAATCACATCTTTTATTCACAGCGTGGGGTGAAAATAGAGAAGTTTGGACGATACATACTTTTGGTCGAGTTTTCGACCACGGGGTGAGCTCTTGTATTATACACAACCATTGGTAACCACAACCAACTACCACAACCATTTATACCATTTATACTACAACTATATTGGTAGCCTATGTAAAAGGCAAATTTGATCCCATGCCACGACTGTTCCAGTGGTATGCTAAATTGGTATATTTTAAAACCTTCACCATAAAAAAAAATCATTTACGTGATCAAGCAACATGTTCATCGCACCTCAAATAGTTTGTATTACTTTGTCACACCCCCTGTGTTTATTGTGATGATACAAAACTAAAAAAAAAAAAATATTTTACTTATTTTTTATATTCGCATTGTTTTTAAAGTTAATTTCAGGTTACGTTAGATTAGCTCCTGTTAGGTCAGGTATGAAAATAAGCTATTATAACCACTATGATTGTTGGCTAAGACTTTGTTATTCCTGGATATCTTGCATTAGGTATATGGCACTATTTAGAAAAAAATTGATTTATTATAACCAAATTCTCTGCGTTATAATTCAAGAAAAAGGCTCACGCTACCAATTTTTTTATATTTACAAAAATTATACAAACAAAATGTACATTTCAACTATATTTTTTTCTTCGAGCACCTATAACTCAGAGATTGTCTAAAACAATCGAATTTGGAGATATGGCAAACCATTTACATCAGTGACTAGAACTGCACATGAATTATTTAGAAGCTCGTGTAAGAGACAGGAGCAGTACCTCATTACCATATTATGTTAATTCTACACATGTAAACCCCTTATGGTTATCTTACTGTAATATACTCTGGGATGAGTTGGGGCGGAATCAAACATTCGTGTAATAACTTACTTGATATCATGGTTAACAAGGAAATAATTATGCAGGTATATGAATTTACATACAGTAATTAAATACTATTTTATTTACACACGTATTACAAAAAAAAAAAAAAACTAATTGTTAGTTGGATTTAAAAAGAATAATTTTCAATACACATGATTAAAAACTATTAATGATATATTTTTAAAAAGTTTTTTGCACGAAACCATCTAGGTTTTAGATTCAACAGTGACCAGATTTATTTTCAGAATTCACACACAGTTTTATAATTTGGAACGCTTTCCCTCGATACCTTTTGTTAGGCCTATCCAGTTATTTATAACTAGACAAATAACAAATAACCTACAAATAACCTATCCAGTTATTTGTAAGTTAAAGTCCTCCCAAATTTCACAAAAACGTATGGAGTTTTAAGGGAATTAAAATGTTCTATTTAAATATCGTTGAAACCAACTAACATATTAATTTAAATTTTAAAAAAGTTTGAAAAGTTCTCAGTAAAGATTTTATTACATCATGCAAACATCCAAATTTAACTTATAGTTGTAAATGCATAACGCCATGGCTTTATGGCTGTTCGAACACCAAAGCATAAAGCATACTTTATTAACGAAAGATATTATTTCTGCAATATATTATGTGGTACAATCCCTCAACAAAAACCACAACGAGATATTTTTCATCGAAGGTAAACCAGATTTTCTAAACAAACATGAATATGTATTCTAAAAGTATTCTAAAAGTCTTGTAGAAGTATACAATTAAAAAAAATTACGTTAAACGTCAATAGTACAGGAACAAAGATGTATTAGATTTTTATATTTAGATGTACAATAATAAAAGATAACATATATAAAAGCAGTTGTAGAACATATCAGGTTTCACTCGTGCATTATTGAGGTCGTGTCGGAGTGGAGATATCACAGACCCGAGTATACAGTAATTGACAGATAACCCTGCGATCCCGGGGGTTGAGCTAATTGGTTAAATAATCGCATACGATGTGACCAGACGTGGTCGTGCGACCATAGTGATTAGAGTCCCGTGTGGACAGGTTTGTAAGCCTTGCTAAGTCGGTGGAATTAAGGGCTATCAAATTATTGTACACTTAATCAAAATTTAAGTTAACTAGCTGTTCACCCCATTTGACTTCGTAAGTATTAATAAAATTATTGATTGGTTAAGTTAAGCTGAAATAAACACAGAGAGGAATTACGACCTTAAAGGACAATTTATGAAATAATGGAATTTTGCGCAAGGTTTCTCGTCATGACGAACATTTTAAGTATATGGTTTATGGGGGTGTGACTTGTAGTTTTCTCAAAAGTTCATGGGTACTTTTGGCTTTATATATAGATTACGTGAGTTTCACACTATATACGGTTTTGAGGATTATTTATTTCCAATACAGGGTCAGTTGTGGTCGTCAGAGGAAGCGCTATACTTTTGTATTTTGATGAACAAACCTACAGTTAAAGCTGTATTCCCGACTATTAGTCCAACACATGACCATGATAATTCGCTATTTCTTCAACATAGATTCTAGGCATGGACCTAAATAGCTCCAGTTTATCAAAGTTGTTTATAAAAGCTTTCTTATAGTACCGAAGCCTAAAATCATAAACATTTTGCCAAAGTGCTAAATTAGCATTAAAATACAAATCTATGTTTTAGTGTACATTTAAGTTTCTAAAGTATGAGAATCATATTCATGACTGTTTAAAACATAGACTTTGTACAACGGACAACAAACAATTTTAATGAACACAAATTTAGTATGTTGAATTAACACAAAAAATTGCAGTGTTTAGCAAAGATTTTAATTTAAAAGCCTTTACCCAAGAATTTAAAGATTCCAAATAATCTCAAATCAATTGAATAAATACAATTTGACTTAAAGGTCACTTTTATTTTTAATGAATATTAAACACCTAGGTTATTGATCTCAAATTAGCAAACGAGACAGAATAAAGGTAATAAAACAAGAAAATGACTAGGGGATGTGTTTATTACTGTTAACATGATATATTAAAGGCACACACACACATACACAAAATCCAATTTGTACTTAAAAATAGGAACCTTCACTTTTGATTCGGATTATCCACTGGCTCGGATAATCAAATTAAACTAGTCGGTTTACTTCAGACATTAGACTATACAAAAGTGAAATAAACTACTTTGAAATATAAAAGCTAACAGACTATGATTGTATAGGATCCCGTGGCTAACAGGTACAAAAGTAAAGGAACTTTAACAACACAAGATAACTGTGTCTGTGCACCGTGTATCAGTAGTGGTGAACCCAGAAAGATAAGTCACTTTAGGCGTTTTTTCCCATAAGAATAACATGGGGATCATTTTTTGGCCACCAAAACCAAAAATCCTGATCTTTGCTCACATATCCCTATAAAATTGTCAAACCTTATTTCTTACTTATTTCCCATAAATATATTTGATATTAAGCTAAAAAAGCTATTTCTTATATTTATTGACCCTTACAAGTGTAAATGTAGAGTAGTGGTGAACCCACAATATGACATCACTTTAGGCACGTTTTCCCCATAAGAATAACATGGTGAGCTTTTTTTGACCACTTTTTTAAAAATCCAGCTCTTGGCCTATACAAGCCTATATAAATGTTCAATACCATTGTACAACTCCATTACTATTTCAAATCCACATCCATTCTCAAAATCGATCGAGGTTTGTACGCGAACTCGGGCGCGCTCCCGGCTCATGGCGCGCTCCCTTGGACATCCTTAGTGGAAATCCATGAATTCTGGCTACTTGGGAACCCAAGCCATTTGACATATAATAAATCACCTTTTCTCCTAATAACCTTTTCTATCAAATACATGTCTTTATATTTGGTCTTTAACAATTCCTCTGTATAGAAGCCTCCCCTGATTATATTACCATTTTCATCTTTCAAGATATAAGTCACAGGCTTTGTATTCTTTACTTCTGCTATTGTAAATAGCTCCCCTGTCCAATTCGGGGTATATCCTTTACTAAAAACATGTTTATACTTGGAAATTCTCACACTATCACCTACCTTATATCTTGGCTTTTTAACTTGCACTACTTTAGAAGTCAACCTCTCATGAACATATTTACTGTTCTTAATATTCACTTGGTTAGGCTTCATTCCTATAGATCTATGCACCTTATTATTATATTTTCGAATTAACTTTGGAAGTAAATCCAACCATTTATAACTCCCCTGAGCACTAAATTCCCTATATAACCAATTCTTTAAAGTTCTCTGAAACCTCTCCACAATTGCAGCCTTAGTTGTAGAAAATGTGTGATAGTGATTAATATTTAATTGTTTCATTAGTTTGCTAAAATATTGATTAAAAAATTCTTTTCCATTGTCAGATTGAATGTTTTTAACCCCCTTTGGTAGAATGGTTTTAATGGCTTCTGTAACCACCAAACCCGTCTTATTCTTTAGCGGAGCAGCATAAGCTTTTTTAGAAAATGTATCTATTAAAGTTAAAATATATTTATTGCCAGAATTCTCTCTAGCATAGTTTTGCATATCAATTAAATCTATTTGTACAGTTTCGTTTATACCTAATACTTTAAAAGACCTTCTAATGAAATTCTTTCTTGCAGGCTTATGAAGTTCGTATGCAATTTCATTCATTTTTTATAACATCATTCTTTCCTTGTACTGTAAATATATTACCATTAGCCCCAATCAATAGATTATCTTCCATTCTTTTAAATACATAGTTTTCTGGTATATATGGTCTATTATCTATATACTTAAATCCGCTCAAAGATGTAGGGTCGGCAACTAATAAATCAGGATTGTATTCCATCAAATTAAATTTTCTTCCTGCATATACAAATTTTGATCCATCATAATACATAGCTTGTGACATCAAACAAATATCATCTAAATATTCCCCCATCGGTAGATTTCTTATATATTGTTTTTTGGCATCCCAACATTTTTCTTTTTTATCAAAAGTTATAGTCTGTTCTTTTGTAACACAGTCAGTGTCATCAATGGCAGGTTTAACACATACTAACCTTTTATTATTAAAATCCCAATAGCCTGCTTCCATTTTTGGAACTTGTGAAACATTCACAGCATCCTTACTATCTGTACCTTCTATCAAATTGCTAAGTTTCTGTTTCTTAGCATTCCAAACACCATTCTCTGATTCTAAAAATTCATAATTATTATCGTCTTGTACAAATTTACCATCTTCTTTTCGTATTAAAGTCTGTTGTAAAGTGGGCACATCATTTAAACTTTCACCCTTTTCTACATTAGTAATTTTCCGTTTCTTAGCATTCCAAACACCATTCTCTGATTCTAAAAATTCATAATTTTTATTGTCTTGTACAAATGTACCACCATCTGTTCGTATTAAAGTCTGTTGTAAAGTGGGCACATCATCTAAACTTTCACCCTTTTCCACATTAGTAATTTTCTGTTTTTTAGCATTCCAATTTTTATTCTTAGATTCTAAAAACTCATATTTAGTTTTACCTTGTAAAAATACATCACCTTTTCTAGTTAATGTCTGACCCAAAGTTGATACATCATCTACAAACTCCCCATCTTTAACATTACCAATTTTACGGTTTAAACAATTCCAACTATCGTCTTGTAAATTTAAAGTAGGTTTATTACTAGCCCTGGGTTCTGTAGGCTTATTATATGGATTATATAAACGATAAAATTTATCTATAAACATATTTTTATTTAATAAATAATTCCACTTTCTCTTAATTCCTCAATAATGGAATCTATTTCATTATCCACTCCTGAGTTACCGGCTTCGCGACTTAGCCAAAGAAGTCTTAACCTATCTACAAGCTCATTAGGATCATCCCAATAAATATAGTCTATTTTATTACCAGTCACTTGTCTCAAACCTTCACCAACAGATTTAAAAAGAGGTTTAATTATATTAAGATATTTAGTATGTCTATTACTTGAAATTGGTGCACCATCTTTGTAACTCTTTAAATGTCCATTTGTGGCTTCCAAAATCTCTTTATAATTTTGCAAATCAACCTGAGTATAATCCTCAGGTTCTTTTAAAGTTAACAACTGCCACAAGCCTTTTGTCCCCTTGTAGGTTTTATTTGCAACTGTGACATCATCATTGGCAATATCAACTTCCTTATTTCCAATAAAAAATTTATTTGCTTCTCGTCTAATACCATATGTAGTGTCTGTCATACTACTTTTACTGAGGTAATTTCCTAAATAGTCTGATGCTAAAAGACCAAAATCTAATTTCTGTGGAGTGGATTGCTGTAATGGTTGTAATGGTTGTAATCTTGGTATCATTGATATTCTAGATGGAGTCATTGGGAGTATCTCCATTCGAGGACTCTCTGATGTGATTTTCTTTAATTCTTGTAATGGCTCTATTAAAGGTTGGAATGTTTGGAACCTCTCTTCAGCCTCTAGAAACTTGCCACGTTTTAAAGCTCTATATTTCTCTCGTATTTGATTTGCAGAGTCAACCAATTCTTGTTGAATGTTTTTCATCTTTTATTTACATTTTATTTATCTCATTTGACAAAGGATTGTACTCAAACACTTTATCATGTATTATCAAACAATATGCAGATGTATTTGCTGGTACATTGTCTGCAGTTTCAATCTCTAATTTAATATCAACAATTCCTTCCTTCACTGTTTCGTTCTGTCTAGAACAGTCTATTACAATTAGTGGATATTTCTTCATAAACTCAGCCCTACTTATCATAGGATCTGGGATAGTATTATAGTAAGTCTCTCTAAATCTCATAAACATCTCATAAGCTTTAGAGACATCTCCATTTTCAAAGTCGAGATTTAAATCACTATAAGGATAATATTCAGAGTTTAGAAATACTTTGAGATTTTTTAACTTACAGTGATCAAATTCATCAGTTCTTTTTCGTGCACTATTATCCCTAGCTGTTTGGAAACCAAATATAATATACCTAGGCTTCTCCAAACTTGAAGATGTCTTTACTGACCATGTATGTCTTGTAGTATTGGGATATGATGGAAGTTCATGCAACTCTAAGCTTCTAAATGCAATTTGCAAATTTTTATTTTGCAATAACATCTTTTGTAATTGTAACTTCTCCCCATCTGATGGTATTACATGTGGCATCACCCATTGAATTGAGTTAAGTATAATTTTGGGAATTGCATCAGCAGTACCACTGGCTGGAGCACTAGTGGTTGTTAATATACAATTCAAATCATTTTTGGATCTTTTCAACACCAATTCTTGTTTGACATTTACTAATACCTTATTAAAATCCTCAAATACACCCATTAACAGTTCTAATGGCAAACAAGTACTAAACTTGCCACTTTTATGGAACTCTTTTAAATTCGTGTCAGAATCAAATGCCACATTTGACAATTTAGTTGTTTTATTGTAAGAGCTCAATATTTTCATAAGACTAGAAATTCCTGGGTTTCTTACAATGTCTATTTCTTTACCTGCGACTTCATATCTAATTTCATCAAATAAGAATGCAAATGCATTATTTATAAAATGACCTTTATCATGATTTTCAATTTCTCCCTTAATATACAGATAACTCCTACATGGGAGAGTTAGCAAATCTTGATTATTAATACATATTCGAATTTCATCAGAATTATTTATTGCTAAAGTGTTATGGGGAACATAGGAGTGATTTGTAATTTTAACCACACTATCGTCGAATTGGGATTTCCCTGTAACGTCTAGAAAATCTTCCATTTTTATTAATAGAAAATTTTAACTTTAGTCCTATTGACTTTAGGAACCTAGCATTTTGTACACTTATAGATAAATTCTTATAAATTCTCATATCTTTTTTATATGACAAGTAATTGTAGTTTCTTCTCCGTTAAAGTCAATTGCCTTGTCATGCTGATCGGCAAATGTAATACTGACAACATCTAAACTTCTCTTATTTACAGGAAAATATATAATATTTCTTGGAACTTCAATAATTTTGTAGCCAGGAGGAGCTTCTGGATAAAAGCTATGTATGGTGTGTGATTTGTTGCCATTTAAATAGGACCCGTTTGCAATATTACATTTTACTCTAATCACATTTACATTATTAATGTTTATTTTATTTGTAGATTCAAACTGTACACCAGGAGTAGAAACACCTTTAAATCCCAATAAGACAGACCCTAAACATGGTTTTGTAAAATCAAACACATGGCTAGAAAGTAATGTCGCTTTCATAGTTTTATTATTAGCTGTAAGGAAAAAGTCTGGGATTTGCTTTTGAATTTCCTTTGCAAGCTCAACCACCTCATATGTTCCTTCAGAAATTTCTATTGTAACTGGAGCATTGTGATCATAATAGAAAACATCATCACCTTCTCCAATGGTTAATTTATTGCCTTTAAGTTGATTTAATTTTGGAATAAGCCCTTTGAATAAAAGTTTGGATTTAGTATTAATTAATGCGTCTCCATTTTTATCTATTATAACTTTAAGTTTACCATTTAATAATTGGTTTAAATCATCAACTAAGATCTCTCCCTTTGGTAATGTTATTTTCTCTACTTTGTAATATGTTAAAGTATTTAGTGGTTTTTTAACATTAAATATAGAATTATAACTTTGAAAATCTACTAATCCAATTACATAATCATCATTTAATTCTATGGGAGGAAAGAACACTGACTTTAGCTCTGGCTCTGTACCCGAAAATGTTATAGTAAATGAATCCATTTTTATAAACAAAAATTTTGTATGAATGATAAACATAAAATTCCACAAATAGAACTATTTAAATCTTGTATTTGATCAGTAGTATAGAAGATTTTATGTCCCTCAAAATATTTAATTACTTCTTTTGGAGGTTGGATTCCAAACGGGTCAAAATAAATTACAATATCTTTATTTTTACGATATGCTGTCCAATGTGTGCCAGATGAACTGTCTAAATTAACTATTCCGCACTCTTTTACTCTTGGTGTTAGATTTTTTAGCTCGTTTTTTAGGTACACCCCCCGGAAGTGAGGCACGTCTTTTGCGGCCTCTAACAGCTGGTAGTTGTCCATCTTTTTTATTAAATTTCAATCCCATTCCCATTTTTGCTTTTGCCTTCATCAAATTTGTCACGGCATAAGCAGCTGCTCTTTCAGCAAGATTTGCGTCCTTGGCCGTTACTCTAGTCCAAGCTAAGTCTGCTAATCTCATGTCTGCTTTGTTCCGAGCAGCGGTATCGGGATTATTCATGTAGAATATGTCATGCTCTTTACAATAAGAGTCTAACTTATTTTTTGGAGGTACATTTTTAGCTAAATTCTCACGTATATTCGTTCCAGGTCCACAGTAGCGGTATGATGGTATGTGAAGTGGAAATGGAAGGTTATTTATAAGAGTATTCAATAACCCTCGACCCCTGTAAGGCTTTAAGAATAAACCTTTGCCCTTTTTACATGTTTTCTTATTATTTTTTACCATTTTTATTATATAAAAAATGTCTTTTATTCAACAAAAACACAAATTTAAAATAGTACATACTAAGGAAAATATACCAAAGAAGTTGGGTCTTTTTCCTACCAATATTCGATGTGTTATTTGTGGTCCAAGTGGAAGTGGGAAGACAGTTGTAATTTATAATTTAATTGTAAGAAAGGAAGGATTAAAATTTACAAATTTATATTTAATATCAAAATCTTTAGAACAAGAAAAATATAAAAAAATAATTGAAATATTTAGTTTGTGTGACGAAGTAAAATTACACACGTTTACTGACTGTGAAATCACACCAAATGATGTCGAATCACAGTCAGTTGTCGTATTTGATGACATAAATAGTCCAAATATTACACAATTTTTCTCAATGGGTCGACATAAAAATATTAACTGTTTTTACTTGTGTCAATCTTATAGCAAAGTACACAAACATTTACGTGATAATGTAAATTTCCTAATATTATTTAAACAAGATGATTTAAATTTAAAACATGTATATCACAATCATGTCGGTAATGACTTTTCATTTGACCAATTTAAAAATCTCTGTCATCAATGTTGGAATAAAACTAAATATGGCTTTTTCGTAATAGACAAAGAAAGGTCAAAGAATAATGGCAAATATAGATTTATGTTTGACCAATTCTATCAAGTGGATGGTAAGGGTAAATAAATGAAAGACTGGAGTTTTTTAACATTTGTATTTATTATATATCTACACATACAATTTATTGAACATCAATTTTATAATGACCAAGTGCAAGAGTATTGATGCCATCTTCTAGAATAAACCTCTTGTCATCGTCAAATGATAGTACTTTCTTATTCATAGTTAAGGTTTGAAGATGATGATTTGTAGATTTAATTCTTGTCACATTCTCATAGTAATCTTGCCCAGTTGCAAGACAGTTTAAATAATGTTGATGTCTGAGGAGATGTTTAACTGTAGCACCATCAGCTCCTTTAGCTTTCTTCACCTCTAAAGCTTGCTTGTCTTCTTCATATGACCATTTTAGAGGAATATAAGAATATAACTTTGGTCTTAAACCACAATATTCATACATAATATGACCATCTAATTCGTCTTTAAACTTTCCAGTAACATTTTTATTTTTATCAGAGTATAAGAAATGGTCTCTACTATATCCAGAGGTATCAAAATAGTGCAAGTCACATTCTATTTCCTTGTAAAAGTCCTCTGTAACTATAGAATACATTAAAGAATCAGTGTCTGTCATTAGAAATCTTTTATTCTTAAATTTTGACATATAATTATAGTGGAAATCATACATTATTACTTTACTAATATCTAAAATGGTCATTCCCAAATATATCGGTTTATTAAACTTTACAACTAATTTATTTAAATGTATAGCATGTAAATTGTAATCAAACTTTTTACTACAATCAAACCTTGGATTAGTAACATATTTAGTTAATAGTGACTCATCCTTGAGATATATATCACGAAACTTGCGTTGGTTCATAATTGTTCGACCAAAGAGACTATTATTTAACAATTTGTAAAAATCTTTTTCGAAATCATTTTTAGCACATTTGCGTTTTTCAATATTAAAATTAATATAGGGTGCAAGCCATTTGGACTGTCTAAATTTTAAAATTCTATGGTATTTTATAACAACCAAACCCAATTCCTCATATTTTTGTAATGCTTTATAATGTAAAATATATTTAGTTTTGTCATTTAAATTTGGTATTAATTTGCCATTCATTTTCTCAGGTGCCAATGGATAGTCATTATGTAAATCATGTAAGCTTTTATCATATTTTAAATCAACTTCTAAAATGTATCCAAACTCATCATTTTGATTGTATTTGTAGTCTATCTCATTCGTCCAACGAAATCCATCCACGGGTAGTGTCTCACACATAGCTGTGGAGTATAGCGAGTTACAATCTAAATATATTAAATACACACTTTCTTGATAGGGATCATAATGTTCGCCCATATATCTATTATTGGCTTTAGCGTAACGTGTGGAAATCATACTGACTCCTCCTCTGATTGCACTTTCTATGAACAAATGCATGTCAATATCTTGAAATAATTGTAATTTTATACCAGTCATTCTAAGACAGGCTTCCCATGTTAGTCCTGGAAGTGAATACATATGTACGGGGTCAAGTTTATAATCTTTTAAACACAGGTCTCTAAATGTCTCAAACACATCAGCCAGTAGCAATACATCTGTTTTAAGATATAAATCATGATATTCTTGTAAATTATTTATATTAAAATGGGTCCAGACATTTTTAGCATGTTCATATTCAATGGGAGAGATATGTTCTTTAGTTAGAGTACTGTAAAATTTTTCAATTGAAGGTAGAGACTCTGCAAACTTATCTGGTCCCGTCATGTATTCATAGGGAAATACGCCTTTACGTTGTAGTAGTGGATTGTCTATGAATCTAAATGTATTTAAATTGGAAGCTAATTTGTATAATGGAAGGGACAGAAAATTATAGGAATCCAAAAATACTAAATCATCAACTGAGAATGAAATGTACTTTTCCATATCCTTGGCTATGCAATTTAATTTACGATCAAACTTTCCCAAGTGTTGCATTATTAAATGTCCATCATAATTTTTCAAGTTATGGAAGAATACTGGTATTTTCTTTGTTACTTTATAGTTTAAATTACAATCATTATGGGCAGCTCCACGGTAACGGCCAGATGAATGACAATGATCACGTACCCTATCAAAATATAAGGGCTTTTCACAAATATGACAATGCGTTGAGTTTTGGAAACATGCCTCTTGTTCAGGAGTCATTACAAGGGGAATATATATCGCCATTTGACTTTTAATGAAGTCATAAGTCTCAAACAACCTTTTGAAAAACACATCCATAACATTTTCACCACTATATAACTCTTCAGAAATAATCTTAGAATCTCTCACTACAACGAATGCAAAACCCGATGGAATATGCTTGTTAGAGTTTATAAAGCACTCAAAATCAGCATAAATCACAAATGGGGCTTTAAGTTGATATTTAAAATTTTTAAATTGTAATGTATCTTGTTTAGACATTTCCACTCGTTGGGCATCAAAGTTTTGACAATACATTATGTGACGTTCTAATTTATCATTAGTGTAAAAATGTTGTAAACACAACTTGCAAAAATGCTTCTTATTGTTATCTTTTGTAGACCGCAGCATTAATCTATTAAAATCACGAATTAAACAGTAATGTGATTTACGACCTTCTTGTAATAATAATAGATCTATATGAGTATTACTATTCAGTTTGGTTGTTCTTAATGGATGTATACATTTCTGGTCTTCAACTCCAAATACATTAACACTTATATTATTCTGTGTTTCAAATTTTTCTATATCAGATATTTTTACGGGATATTTTATATTTGTCATATTTAACTGCCCTATGTAGGGTGCATAGCTAGAGACCCTTTCAGCATTTTTAGCATTCCTTGGATGTAAAGCTGCTAAAATTGACCAAAGGAAGCATTTATTATCAGCATTTTTAATATTTAAAACTGCATGTTTTGATTGAATACTTTTTGGTGTAGGGATATATGACTTTGGAGTTAGGGGCTTGTACTTGTAAATATGCAACTGCCAATACTTAGTGTGGTCATAAATCCATCCACTGCCTTGGGCTTGATATTTGTGTATAGAAGCATCAATCTTTAAAAGTGAATTTTCAATTTGAGGCTTTAAATCTCTCTTCTCAATAGTTAAGGTAGTAAAGCTTCTAAAATCCGCAATACATTCTTTCTCATTAACTAATTTTCCATTTTGATCCATTGAATATTTCATAAATTTAATTCTCCTAACTAAAGTCCATTTTATTGGCAGAGGACAAGACTGAAGAGTATTTTTAAGGTCAGCTCTAATTGATTCACCAACAAATTTAATCATTGTATATGGACATTTGATGCAAGAATTGGCGTGTCTTTTAAAATGACCAACCACATTTTTCTTACAAAAATTACAATTCTTATGACTTTGTAATACATGCGACTTTAGAGCCACATTATTATCACAGATTAAATTGCAAACCTTGCACAGTTTCACCTTCATTTGATGAATTACCTTGTAGTGGCGAAACAGGTTACTTTTGGTGGAGAGCGACACGGAGCAGTGTTGACAGGTGGGCCTCATGGTCCAGAATGAAATATCACCCGAATGTCACTTCTATTTATAGACTTTTCAAAATTTCAAAATTTTTTAACCAGAAATTGTGAAATTTTCAAAATTTTCAGCTAGAAATTAAAAAAATTTTAAACAATTTAACTAGAAATTACTTCAACAGGAGGTCACCCACCCAAGGCTTAATCAAGAGCTACCACTAGAGACGAGAAAACCGACCATGAGTCGGGAGCGAGAAGCCTAACCATAGGTCGGGAGCATGACCGGGAGCACGCCATGAGCCGGGAGCGCGCACGAGTTCGCGTACAAACCTCGATCGATTTTGAGAATGGATGTGGATTTGAAATAGTAATGGAGTTGTACAATGGTATTGAACATTTATATAGGCTTGTATAGGCCAAGAGCTGGATTTTTAAAAAAGTGGTCAAAAAAAGCTCACCATGTTATTCTTATGGGGAAAACGTGCCTAAAGTGATGTCATATTGTGGGTTCACCACTACTTGTATCTATATAAATAAAATTAGAGTTTTGTCTGTACATTGCTTAGAATAATGAACTTTTTGGTTATTTTTACATTTCATAGGTCAGAGAAACCGAATCAAACCTTATCTCAATTTCTGTCTGTCTGTCTGTCTGTCTGTCTGTCTGTCTATCTGTCATTCTCTTGGTAACGCTAAAATACGCACTTTATTACAACTACTCCTCAATAACTATAGCACTGTCCCGCCTGAAACTTATTTTCCAAATACTATACATATATGAGATGGTTTTAGACGTATTTCATCGAATATGAGACAGTTAGATATTTAACAGTAAACCCTTGAAAATCAAGTTTTTGTCGATTTTTGACGTGGAATTTCTGGAAGCCCATGTTAACCTTATGAGAAATGAAATTATTGAATCTTAACAGCTGTTTCAATTAAACAAGTTGGTTCTGTTCTGTGATGTTCAATAGCATTAAAGTTACAAGGATTACCAACAGGGTGCAGCACTAGCACTATTATTTCTTTTACATTTATGACAACAGCTAATTTGCAACCTGGAGGCGAGTGAGCGTAGCGAACGAGCTAACCTGAAGGCAAGTGAGCGTAGCGAACGAGCTAACCTGAAGGAAAGTGAGCGCAGCGAACGAGCTCCAACATACAGGTGAGTGAGCGTAGCGAACGAACTTCAACCAGGACGTGATTGAGCCATGCAAACGAGATCAGATAGTAAAAATAAAAGTAAGCCTACCGTTATAGGATCGACCGGCAGACACAGAGGTAATTTAACCTTTTATTGATTGTCATACCGATCCGGAACAACAAAAAACAACATAAAATGAAGCTATGTATAATAGTTTGGCCAGCATATCTTAAAATATGCAAACCAACTGCTGTTCTTTATATAAGAAGGTTTCAACTGAATATTATAAGATCCCCGTGCGTAGAACGGGTACACAGCTAGTCGTAAATAAACCTGAAGCTTTGGCCGACGCGGTAACTGGCCCTCGTCAAAGTTTATGTATCTATTTACACTGATTACATGTATGAAAACAACTCTTAGTTTATTATTAATTAATTTTATTGTTTCAGGTAAATGGAATATAGTGACTATTGAACAATGCGTAAGTACTTAGAACCAATCATCATATAGCTAGATAATTAATATGAATAATTTAGTCATTGGTTTTCGTTATAAGTCCAAAATATATGTTTGCTCAAACTAACAAATCCACATTTTCTTTACGTATTTTTTTTGTAAAACATAGGGAATCGTAAACAAAATCTTTAAACAGGGGAAGTGTCTTTAAAAACAATATGTTACTTCGAGTTTATTATAAACCTATCCACAGCGGTCAAGCTTGGTAAGGGCTTATGGAGTTTATGCCTACTTCCAGTGATACTGACTTCTTGCTGCTCCAGAATGGATAAATTATATAATAGCTAACTTTTACGTAATATATCTCTTAAGTTAAGCCAACCACTGAAAAACTCGTACAAAAAATAGAGTGTTTGGTTGAGAAGTTTTATTGGCTCGAGAAAAGATTCAATTTGTTTAGCTGTTGTAAGGATATATGACATCATAGTCTCCTCTAAAAGGTCGCGGCGAGACGAAAGTGGTAAAATTGTTGTCCTGTCACACCGAAAAAGCTGTGTATCTATTTTATAATGGAGAGTATAAGCAGCGTTTTAAGATTACAATTTTGTTATTTCTGATATTACCAAGGCACATACCAACGCCGCTGTATTAAAGGAGGAATGATCACATTAAATTAGGTTAGGCATGGGGCAATCGTTGACTGGGACGGTGGCGTCGTCCTGTAATCCAGCTACTAGTAGGTCCCGAATTGTGGATATTTATAGACATGAACTGTGGATGCGATACTCCCTGATGTGGATTAAAGTCAGCACTAGTGATTACTACGACTATCCGCAGTACTATCCTGATAATTTTACCAAGGCAAAAATGTGGTTCGGATTCCACTATAAACTGTAGGTCCCTTAGTTGCCATTGGCTGCATGGGCTATTAATTAACAGCTGTGTCTAAGAAATATGTCGCTTAGTCACTAACAAGACTACAAGATCGCGCCACTCATCCTACACTCATCTCCATTCATACTTTGCTTAAAATACCTACTTTGTATGGACGCCATTTCAATGAAAAGTATAGAGTGTGTAAATTGTTGCTGTTTAAAACGGACTTTTAAGTTATGTTGTTGACTCTTTACTTGGATTGAGTTGTAGAATAATGCTTCCACTTACCAAGACCGTACGCTATAAAATAGCTAGCTTACTTAGTCATTAGATACATTAAATCTCCATCAAGTAACAACGCACACTAGTCATATAGTTTTTCTTAAATTCAAGAAGAATATTCTAAATGATAAATTATTTTGAAATATGAGAATTATAAATGTTTTCTCTGATTTTGCCTTTTCCAGGCTTTTTCGTGAAATATTAGTATTATTTTCCAGACTCATGGTGTTTCTTCAAACATTTTATATAAATAAAAACATAGATTTGAAGGCCTGATGTTTGTAGTTTAACCAACATCTTACCTCAAATCTTTCCTCAATACAGGTTTTTCTTTTAATGGCGTTTTGAATGTGCCAATCAATAAACATGTAAGAATAATAGTTTATTTTTATAAGAAACAAAATCAAATACAACAGATTATTGTGAAGAAATAGTTTAAATTGCCCTGGTTGACATGAGCACCTGACTGTGGACACGCAAAGTACTTTTAAACACAACCATCGCATGTAATAAACCATTCATATTTGACTAACTAACTACAAGTGGTTAACATGTGTAGCATTAGCATATTATGTAAATGACAGTTGTGGTTGACCACGGTCGTGGTGGCCGCCTGCATTATAACTGCTGCTCCCTGGTGTGAATATATATGTTGGGTTGGAAAAATATTTGATAAGTTATTGACATGTATCTTAGCCGTTTGTATATACTTTTAGTTTGTTCATAGCTTAAAAAGGTCTTTCTGAGAAATAAATATGTCTTGGGACCCTTTAACTATTGCCATACTTAAATATAGTCATCACATTAAAAATATTAAAAAAATAAATCTACAAGACAATGCGTAAACTTATACATATGTGTACCTGAAACACGCGTACGGATACACGTAAGCATATATTTACACATATCATTTTAATTTACAATATGGTAAATATTTTTACAAATTTGGTTAGAGAGGTTGGTTCCAATTGGAGTGCCTAATTGAAAGTAATCACCACTTACCATATTATATATATATTTACCGTCATGTGAGTTGTGAGTAATGTCAGATTACATAAAACAAAATTTTAAATACTTGTTCGATCGAAATATTATAATACATATAATTGATCTATAAGCAAATTAATTATTTATTAGTTAAATGCAGTAAATAACTGTAATTATTAAAACGTTTACGTTATTCAAAAATATTAATATGAATACAACTATAGCCACAAAGCTCTGGCTAATACTTGGACAATAATCAGTCCCATATAGACATGTACACGTCCTACTAAACAATCATGTCTCACTGATGGACCAATTACATTAACAACAAGCAAGAGCCAATCTAGATGGCACTGGCTGATTTACTCTTACTAATTTGCATTTACAAATCGTGTCTACATGTAACCAACCCAAACCATGTAGTTTCTGTTTGATTTAGCAGGGTTCATAGAAAAATTATAAACACGAATGTATTGCTTATCTTTAGAGAGTTATAGAGCTTTGCCAAATAAAGAACTGCTGATTACTCGATGTTTATTTCAATCGGCTTAGGTAGAAATAAATTTAATAAATTCCTAGTCATTAAATGACCCAGGCATTGCATGTTTATATCAAATTCGAATAATCATTAGTCGCCTGTATAATTGGTTATCGGGTATCCAAATTTGCTACTTTAATCTTTAAATAGTACTTTCCTAATATAACAATTACTGGCATGAATCTGCTGCTAAATCAGATAAGCAATAATGAGTAAAACCAGCATGATTGGACTATGAAACGGGGGTTTATGTGGGTTTTTATGGGGTAAAAATTGATTTTTGCCATTTTTGACCCTAAAAACACAAAATGTCACAATTTCTCTCAAAACCGTTTTTTACAACTTAAGAAAAAAATAATTTTGTATATAGAAGCCTTGTTGTATGCCCAACGGTTACGGAGATGAAAAAAAATTTTAATAAAAAATTTGAATTTTATTCTTATGGAGCAACTGATGTAGTTTGCTTGTTTATGGATATATTTTAACCAAATTTGGAAATTTGATTTATTTCATACTAGAAGTTATTAACGTTGCAGTAAAAAAAAAAAAAAAAAAAAAAAAAAAAAAAAAAAAAACACGCCTCAATATCTTCCCTGTAGCAGCAAAACTAAGTACTTACTAAAATAATGTTATTTAAATAGGAAATTAATCTGACAATTTTTAGGGAATATTTGAGTAGAAATCCAGTCAGGTAAATGGAAATTCGCTTAGTCGACAGGTTTGCTGTGGCGGGGGTATTTGTATTTGTGTTACACAAATTACTGGTCTTATACCATACCGACAGCTAAATAGATGATGGCTTGAATTAATACTGTGTTAGTTAAATACCTCTAGGGCTTAACTTTAATTTTAACCTTAAACTTTAATTTTATTTATGTCAATTTCGTTTATTGACATAAATAAAATGTAAATATTTAACTGAGACAACGAAGTACCACAAATATAAATTATTTTCCAGTGTACAACCTAACCTATATTATATTCTGTTTAATTAATTAAATACTGTGTTAGTTAAATACCTCTAGGGCTTAACTTTTATTTTAACCTTAATCTTTTATTTTATTTTATGTCAATTTCATTTATTGACATAAATAAAATGTAAATATTTAACTGAGACAACGAAGTACCACAAATATAAATTATTTTCCAGTTTACAACCAAACCTATATTATATTCAGTTTAATTAATTAGCGATAGTACGCAACGGTACATCGGTCCCCAAAATAATTGTCCAACAATGATATAGGGTGAGACACTGCGATAGGATGAATTATGAGACTGGTATGGCTTGAATTATTAGGCTACTATTTGGATGGTTAGTTGTTTAATTAATTAATTTTGTATCCAGTTAATCTATGTTTTATTGAATTAGTTTTAACCAGTTGCAGTACGATACTTGATATTGTACTACTTGATTATGGTGACCTGAACTGATTTAAACAGTTACATAAAACGAAAATTACAAGTATAACCCTACCAATCAAGTAGCTTTCTAATTATGATTGATATTCCTGTAGACCTGTATATCTGTATTATGGTTAGTTAGGGTTTCCAGGAAGGAAGTCTTCTCGTTATCTAAAAAGTATAAGCATTCCATGACGCAGAACTTAACATTTACTCTTTACTATCTCATAATAACTTAAAATTTACTCTTTGAAATCTATGTGATCGAATAATATTTTTCTGATGAATACATTTTCCAAATATCTAGTTACCAAGCGGGTTATACGCAATGCAGATGTGTAAGGTAACGCAGGCCGGGCATTCATGTGTGTTGATATATTATGATTGCAGCGAACGCATGCAGTTGTTTGCTTTAGCACTTGATATGCACTCTGCAAGTGTGCGTAACGCTACAGGAATCATTGTAAATTTTACATAGTACACACATACTTGAAACAATTTGTTAGGCATCCATTGGTACACGAAAATGGGGCTTTAAGATTGTACTATACAGAAAGGAATCCAATAATCATCACGGCATAAAATAATATTTTCAAGTTTAATATCTTATAGTTATTTTAAACATAAAACATTGAGGAGGATTTTCAAAATAACTTCACTGAGAAGGAATAGAGTTGTAACAACCTAAGTTGAAAATACTTACCTAAACGTTTAGCAAACAAAGAATGCAAGATTATATTCCAATACCTAAAGCAACAAAGACATATTCCTGAGAATGCTGAGCACGTAGCTTTTATCCGCAGATACACCAAAGAGAATGCCATCTGACAGCGCAAAGATATATCTCTTTGAGTGAACATCACTTGGGTTGGATACACTAAGAAGGAATGTCCAAAAGTGTGTCAGTTATTTCTTGAAGCATCGACGGTTCTTTATAAAATTTAGTTTACCACATGTTATATCCAATAGTGTTGCATTATATTTTAACAATGATGTCTTTTTCATGTTTAAGCATTTTTACTGTTTCTAGTGTTTTAAATCACTAAGTTTTTCTTTACACTTACAAATAGTTACTTAAGCACAGTTTGTGTTGTGCAACAATGTTTGGGAACTAATAGTTGTTAAGCGTTTAGACCGATACACTCTCTACTGCAGTACAATTAATTAGACCATTTATCCAATTTCCCTTCATTAGGTTTATCGCATTATGACACTACCGAGTTCCCTTCAACAATTTATCATCACAGCCCTGTTGTAAGCTACGCAATGAATGCTTTCGTAGTTAAATTGATAGGGAAGTGAATGCACTGTGATAAGCAAGCAGAGCGGTTGGATATTTAGCCTACCTACCGCAAATTCCCTTTTTTAGACTCGTATTTTTCCTAAGTGACCCTTGTTTCAGCATATCCATGTGACTTAAAAATATATATATTCAGATTTTTTCAACATTTGCTGTATCAACTGTGTTTCACACTCTTCATTTTTAATATTTTGACGACATCAAAGGATGGATCGTTTTGATACCATGAGGACATGACTATATGGCTGGCTATATGGTGAACAAAAGCCGAAACCCAGGTAATCCACTACATATAACGAGTCAGATCTGGGACGGATAATATGGTATTTTTCTACATTTATTTCAAGAGTATTTGAACTAGTACATTAAAATTTAATATAAAATAAAATAATGTAGCGAATCAAATTACACAAAAAACCCCGCAAACCGTTGCCAAAACCACAAGCCACATGTTGGTTGAAATAAAAAAAGGGGCAAGAAAAAATATATGAGTTAGTTAATTAATAAGAGATTAATATACGAAGGCTGGAATTTATTAACTTTTTGTTTTAATACATTTCAGATTTAAGGTTTTTACATGTATGTAAAATTGTAAAGGTTAACGTTTAGCTTTTACTTATTTGCAAAATGTATTGTTACGTAAGACAAACACAGCACAATTGGTCAAAACTTAGTGAATGTTTACAACTTAATTGTTACATTGTTGCGGTTTTACAAAAATCACCTGATTTATTTGGAATATCAAACAGCTGTTTGTATGGTTTATTCACCTTCATATTGTAAATTTAAGCAGTTTTAAATCAAGAAATGTGTTTCTAATATACTTTTTTCCCATTTTATTCTGATAAACCATACTAACAGTACATGATTATGTTACATGTGTCTTTCTTTTCATATGTGTTCATTTTACCCACAGATCAAATCCGATCGTTAAATGAATGCTTCAGTTCACGTAAACATGAAGGCCATAAGTGGAAAAGTAGAAAACACCTAACCTATCTCATACCAGAACAACCTAACTATATACTCTACATAACCTAACTTAATTTGTTGATTCACTATTAATCATTCTTAAAAATCATCTTTAAACCCCCCTGTAAAGTATTTAGTGAACATGGCACAAACGTACAATTGACACGGTAATTCAACAAGGGTTGTCTAATCAGTTAGTGACCATGTAATACTAGTCTACTACTGATTGTGCTAATAAATTACAAGTGTTAATGAGACCCTCAATTACAACTACAAGTCCCTCATGTTCAATCACAACTACGATAACATATGTACAGCCTATTACGGCCGAAGTTTTTATATTCCTAATAATTAATATTCAAAATTACTGTTAAATCCCATTTTGAACTATTCTGTGCAATCCTTGTTGTGGTTAAAATATTTTTTGTTATTGTGTAAGTATATGAATGATAAGCTGGAAGATATATAGACTATATAAAATAGACGTAAATTAAAAAAAATATCCGTGTTGCAAAATGTATGTGATTTTTGTGGCATTTACGCATATTACGCACCAGTGCATATCAAGTGCTAAAGCAAACAACTGCATGCGTTCGCTGCAATCATAATATATCAACACACATGAATGCCCGGCCTGCGTTACCTTACACATCTGCATTGCGTATAGCCCCACTTGGCTTATCATATGGTATTTAGGAAATATTATACATAGAGTAGTTTAATTTAGTCGTAAACGTATAAAATATAAATTGCGAATAGGTATAGTGTGTGTTTTAGCTCCAAAGAAAGTTTTTAAGTTTTTTCAAACTGAAAAAACCTAAAAGAAGTGTAATCGTGACAAAAGCAAAAGGTTTATGTGGAATAGTTGGTTGAAAGTAGTTAATCGCCAAGTAAAAAGTGGGATTTTAATGTATAGTTTTAATAAATGAGTTACAATGATCACCGAACAATAATGTTCAATGGCCACCATAGAACAGCCGATTGAAATAGAGGAATAATTTATTTGGGGTTCAATGTACCGTAAAGTAACAACTATAATTAATTTAACTGGACAACTGATCCACTGATTGTATTTTGCTTAACGATTAATTTTAATTAAATCTTGCGTTTGCCCCCTATTTGGTTGATTTAAAATTTTTGGAGTATTTTAACATACTGTAGTTTTATCTCTGAAGATTTTTCTCATAAAATATATACAGAATTTTTTTTTTACTATTGTGATGCATACAAGAACAAATGCTGATATGACAATTCTTCTTCATAATGGTCAGTAACGGTATATTTATAATATATAATAAATAATATAATGATCATAGTATGGTTGCATATTATTTATCACACTTTAACTTGGTAGTCCAAACTAAAGTTAATAGATTAAAATTTGATTGATACATAATGTGGCATTAAAATGCAGTAAATGTTCTAAAAAGCTATTACGGGTGAGTGTAAAACACTTAGTTCGATTTCTCCGGATAAAGTGCAATAGGTAACTAAATAGCCAGTTTTAGAGCATCAGTCACCACAGAAATCCCAAGACTCTTTATGTGTTCAAACAACCAATGCTGAACTTCATATTATCAATGAAAATCATACATAGGCTTTCTAATTAGGAGCGTCTTTATTATAGTTGGGTGTTAAATCGACGTTGGTAAAAAAAATAGTAAATAGGAGTTTCAAAACGTAAGGACAAAACAGATATTCCATCAAAGTTTATTGGTGATTTTCTTCCTATGCAAACTTTGGTATGTACCAATTTTTTTGCATTGTTGTTAATAATCTATTACAATCAAAACTTGATGTAGCCTATTTTAATATTCATTAATACCAAATAAGCTCGTATATGCAAAAAAATGTTTATTGGTGTATACAATTGTGTATTATTGATCTTACTTTTGATTTCCCTATGATTTCTTCTCAAGAAAAAAAAACATAACACATTATAACTAAAATGATTGTCTTACTACATTTTATATTTAAAAGTAGACATATTAGAAACGCCCGTTGGTAGTTTACAAACCTACACTACATATGACTGCTAGGCCTTGACTCCAATAGTATAATAACAGGTAATGGACCTTAACTTATGTCAACACCACCGTAAGTGGATTACATGACCATGATTCATGGTTTAAGGGCCTATATAATAGATCGAGCTTCAATTCATCTATGAATGAGGTGCAGAAGACAATGTTCACAAAATTATTCCCATTTTTTAACAATTTACAATTTTTAGTCTTAGATAATGATTACTATAAACTAAAATAACTTTGATATTTTAGGTTAATTGGTAACTCAATTAGCAAGACGTGTATCTTATGCACAGCTCTATAATTAGAACATTACATAATGAGTCAATTACATTAACAGCAGCCCGAGCTAATCCATATTTAAGTGAGTGATTTATACTTACCAATTTGCATTTACGTATAAAGTTTAAAGATGTTTACGTGTTTTAGGCAATAGCCATACAATAAACCACCTTGCCCCTTTTTCGTCATATTGTTCCTATAGAAACCAACAAATAATATGACTCACATAAACTTAAAACACCAAATTGAAAGGTGTAAGGGCAGAACGTCACTTCATCAAGACAGGATGGAGTGAAATACTTCACAGTATTTTAAATGAACCCATAAAGTACATACAGACAGACATACATTTGGCTTTAAGTATGGTTTTGTAAATACAGCTAATAGTACTTAATACTTACTTTATAGTTTTCAATGAAATGGCGACCATACAAAGTAGGTATTTTAACCCAATATGAATGGAGATGAGTGTAGGATGAGTGGCGCGATCTTGTAGTCTTGTTAGTGACTAAGGCCGACATATTCCTTAGACACAGCTGTTTAATAGCCCATACAGCTAATGGCAACTAAGGGACCTACAGTTTATAGTGGAATCAAAACCACGCTTTTGCCTTGGTATATACGAATTGGTCCAATTCTTTGTTTGAAGTTCATTGTTGGTGATGTGAGTTAATGTTGTTCAAATGTTTATTGAGGACATTTTCCATCACGATTGTAAAAAAAACAGTACACAACGTTTCGGGATCTAATTATCTGGATAGTACTGTGGATAGTCGTAGTACTCACTAGCGTAGACGTTAATCCACACCAGGAAGTATCGCATCCACAGTGTATGCCTATAAATATCCACAATTCGTGACCTCCTAGTAGCTGGATTACACGACGAGGCAACCCGTCCCAGTCATAATCACTGATAACTACACGATGTAATATTTTACAATAAGGACATGCCAATATAAAATTATTTTTATAAAATAAGAAAGTTTCAATTCCACTCGCAAACTGTTATAGTTTATGTTTATTCAAGTTCATCAAGTGGATGCTACTACTACACCTCTCACTTTATTGAAACATACGAAGCATGTGTTGGATGTTTGACGTCAGGTAAGCCAAGAGACATTGATAGCAACCATGTGTTTGCATCTTGTTGACGGGTAGTTTTTTTAGCGAATTTCCCATATAGGGAATAAGCTATTACCGTAGTACTCATGGTAAGACCTGGACCCGAGACCGATTTAATTTTTCATTTTGAGGTCCCTAGAGGCCAAAAACACCATCCGTTCAAATTCATATATATATATAAATTTATATATATATTTATATATATATTTATATATATATATATATATATGTGTCCGTTAGCGCGATAACTCGAGCAAAAATGATCCGATTTTGATGAAATTTGGTACAAACGTGTAAACCTACGTTTATTCGAACGAGTTCGCGATCCAGCATAATCGGACCATGGGAACGGGGGTTTATGGGGGGTTTTATGGGGTAAAAATGGGTTTTCCCATTTTTGAACCTAAAAACAAAAAATTTTGCAATTTCTTTCTAAACCGTTTTGTAGAGCTTAAAAAAAGAAATAATTTAGTATATTGAAGCGCTGTTGTATGCCTAACGGTCACGGAGAAAATTCAAAAATAGTGTAATTAAAAATTCCCATGTTATTCTTATGGAGAAAATGAAAATTGTTGTAGTTTACTTGTTTATGGGTATATATTGATAAAATTTGGCAAATTTATTTATTTCATCCTATACTATTGACGTATGGTCAAAAAACACTTTTTACCTTCCCCGTAGCAGCAAACCTAAGCACTCGTTAAATCTAATGTTATTTAAATAGGGAATAATATGTCTTATTTATGGAAATATTTTAGTAAAAGTGTAATCAGACGAGTTGAAATTCGCTTAGTCTGCAGGTTTGCTGCGGCGGGGGTATTTTTACGTGTGTTAGTGATAGGCTTGGGTGAACAATAAATTTTAACAGTTCGATATGTTAGGTTACCAGTTTTACTTGGATGGTAACGAACTAACAACTAACTTGTGCTCCAACATGTATATAGATAAAAAATAATTGAGAGACTGTATTTTAATATACTGTAGAATCAAAGAATAGCTATATATAAAGTAGTTTTGTTGACATTTCAGTCCGCCTATATTTATATGTACAGGAACTTCCAATGTTTTAGGTTTTACCAAGCCTGCGTGACAAATGCTGTTCATAAACCTTCCTGACGTACGATAAACTGTATATTTTGCACTTTACAATCTCAAAAATTTACATTTTTCAATTTGTTTAAAGTTTTTTCGGTTGGATTTATTTTTGTGTGTAAACATTAATGGTCTGAAACCATCATACATTTAACTAAAGTATTACTTGTATGTATATTATTTAATTTAATTCTAGTTAGTTTTATTCTATACCAATAATTTAAAATCAAATTATATGAGTGGAATATGAGATTTTTTTGTTGGTTGGACAATACAGTAATGAGTAATGAGTTTTTTCATTAACAATTCCTCTCTGAATAAAAAAGAATATTTAGTTATTGTCCAAACAAATTTGTACTTAATCGAATAGTAAAATGTTGATTAACATTTAGTTTTTATATTGATAAAAAAAAACATTTTATCACTAGAATTTTAGATACCACCGTTTTACAATGGGCGTAAAATTAACCATTGGTGTTTACCTCTTTGATCCCTAGTTTAGGAAAAAGGGTATTTTTTACGGTCAAACTGGGGGAGCGAGCTGGCCTTGGGGTTAGAGCGCGGGACTGCGGTTCCTGGGGTCCCGGGTTCAAATCCCACCAAGTGATAATGCGGTAACCCCTAGGTCTAGCCTAAAGTAATGTGAAAAAAATCCGGGCTCGTGCATAGCGTCGTAGGAAAAAAATGGCCTAACTACAAAATATAGATGCATGGTCAACAGAGTAAATGTTTAACTGTATGTACTAAACATACAACAATAGCAACTACAATATAAGCAACAACAGAATATTACTTAAACATTATCAAATTGATATGAGTAAAATCATGTGTTGATTTTGTATCATGTTTCATGATCAAGTATTACGTTTTTGCATCACATATATCATATTTTTGTATTGCATTGATACACATGCAATGCAATCTTACAACGTTTGTTCTAATTCTATGCTGAATTGTAATTCTGTAGTTGAACTTTTTTAGTAGGTTCGTATAGTTCATATACTAGTTAATAATCAGATTAATAAGTTACGAAACTTTGAATCATATTCTCATCACTACAGATATTTTTCCCTTTTATTCGAACACCCAATTCGTATTCCAAAACAGTTTTAAAATTCAAAATCAGTCATCTGTAGTAAACAAAACACTCAAGTAAACAACACTCCACTACACGCCCCATGTATAAGTGAATGTACAGTGAACGTAGCAGCAAGCACTACAGGGGTATGCATGTTTAACAACGGTAGGTTGACTGTAACCACCACAACGATCAGGTAATCTAGTTAATTGTTGAACAGCCAGTGACTAACACGTTTGAACATACATTGTTTGTTTCTTGGGGTAACAAAACCCATAAATACATTGACACTTCTTGATAATTTTGTAAATACATACAACCAAAATATCCAAGCTAAAAACTAGTTTCAAATTGTACGCTTTTAATTTATAAAATACATTTTTATCCTTTAATGTCCATGCTTTCAACTAATTTTAATTGGGATCTTTTCTTTTGGGAGAATTTCGTATACGGCAGAATTCGTCTAACCCATCTGAATCTTTAAATTTACCTGTCGACAACATCAACATTGTTTCTTCTTCTAGTGTAACATATTTAGGAGTAGTCATTGACAGCAATCTGAAATTTTCCAGTCACATCGACAAAATTCACAATAGACTTAGTACTAGTGCTTTCCTTCTTCGTAGGCTCTCCTGTTATCAAGAAAGACGCATCCTTCTGACAGCTTATTACGGTCTTGTTTATCCCTTTCTTACATATTGTGTGCCCGTTTGGGGTAACGACAAACTTCAGACTAAGAAAATATTCAAACTGCAAAAAAGAGCCATCAGATTAATCTTCAACCTAAAATATAGAGAGTCTTGTAGATCTGTCTTTCGTACAAATAATATGCTGACCTTCCCATCAATTTTCATTTTTGAATCTTTGACCTTCTTAAGAAAAAATTCGACAATGTTTCATATTAGAGGGTCATCTCACCACAGCTACAATCTCAGGAGGAACTTAAACCTACATATTCCACTATCTCGTACCACTTTCCATAAAAACCAATCATTCTCCATGTGTATCCGTCTTTTTAATTCTCTTCCCAACTCAATCAAGGGCGAACATGATTTTAAAAAATTTAAGCGTGGTCTGAGGGAATATCTAGTTGATAAGGAATTTTACAGTGTTTCTTCGTTTTTAAATTGTAAATAGTTTGTACCTTTTGAAGTTTGTATCTTATTTTAATGGGTCTGATTTTATTTGTTTAGTTTTAGTGACTTTTGCCCTGTACATTTATGTATTATTATGGCAATAAAAGATTCTGATTCTGATTCTGATTCTTTATGAGTGTTTGAATTCAGTGCTGTAACTTTTTACCACGAAACTTTGGTGGTCGCTGACACAAAAGCAGTCACTTAAGATGAGATTAATGGATGTGTGAAGAGTTGTCTCACTTATCTTCATTGTACTCCATCTTTGTTCATAGAAGGACAAAAATTATCAAGTTTAGGGAGGTAATAGAGGTTTTAACTATGTGTAGCAACTCAAAATCATTAAGAGTCGCTTTAAAAAATGGGTTATCTCATAAAATCAAAACAATTAGTCTTTCAGTGGGTGAGGCTTAACATCTTTTTCACTCCTTGCCTAAAATACATCTTTTCCATGATATTTGAATTTTAAAGTTGTTTAAAGATAATTCCATACGCTGGTCTTAGAACTATGTTTGCTAGAAAAGTAGAACTACAAACCAAGTGAGATCTGGACTTACAGAATTATCGTTGAGGAATAAGTATCAAATGACTAAGATCGATTTCAACCCACGTCTTCAGGAAATTCCAGCAATCTTTTAAACCATCCGCACCCACCGAAACAACAATATGAATAGTATTACATTTTTAGCGAATTTCCCTATAGGGAAGTAGCTATTACCGTAGGTCTCATGGTAAGACTTAGGCCCGGGACCGATTTACTTTTTCATTTTAATGTCCCCAGAGGCCAAAAACACCATTCGTTCAAATTTTTATATATGTATATATATATATATAGATTTATATATATATATATGTGTCCGTGAACACGATAACTTGAGTAATTTTTATCCGATTTTGATGAAATTTGGTTTGGAGGTGTAAGGCGGGATAAACTTGAATGAGTTCGCGATCCTGCATGATCGGACCATGGGAACAGGGTTTTATGGGGTAAAAATTGGGTTTTCTCACTTTTTACCCTCAAAACACAAAATTTCCCAATTTTTCTCTAAACCTTCTTAAAGAGCTTAAAAAAACAAACAATTCAGTATATCAAAGTGTTTTTGTACGGTTATTGGTTACGGAGAAAACTAAAAAAATGGTAAATTTAAAATTCCCATGTTATTCTTATAGAGAATATTGTAAAATGTTGTAGTTTGCTTGTTTATGGATATATTTTGATCAAACTTGGCAAATTTATTTATTTTATAGTAAGCTATCAATATTTTACTAAAAACACACTACTTTATTAGTTTCCATGTAGCAGCAAACCTAGGTACTCGTTAAACCTAATGTTATTTAAATAGATCAATTGAAAATCAATTCGGCAAAATGGAAATTCGCTTAGACGGCAGGTTTGCTGCGGCGGGGGTATTATTTAATTTGAATGTTTTGTTTGGAAGTGGCTTTGACAGTTGACAATCTATAAAGATTGACCATTACCCATCGAGTAATATAGATCAATGCGATTATCTCAATCTCACAATGGGAAAATAATTACATTTAAAAGTCTGTATTAAGTTACCGCATTTGAAAATTTGCAGTATGGATGTAGGTATATCTCATTTAAGCTATTTTATGTGAAAACAATTAATTAACATACACATTTTTAAAGACACCTAATAATATCCAACTGTTTTAATCATACACGATGAAAACAGTTTTTTGCTGAAAGTTATTCCTTCATTTCGAACCGCTCTGTCCAACTCTTTAAAATACCACAAAAACCAACCCATCTATCATTTCTGTTATGTTTTTGGTCAACTCATTCCACATTTTCTGACGCTCTCTTTTAACATATTTATTCGAGCAGCCTCTCTAAAATATGGCTCATAAAATCCTTTTGAAGTAATATTTAAGTAATGATATGTACTGTACCCACCGTCCCACGTATGTACGTACAGTGCTTATGATTTGTCTAATCATCATATCCAATCATAAGGTGTGACCGATTTTTAAATTGTAAAAAAAATATTCTTTATTTTCAGTATAAAAACAAACAAATTGTGTTTTTTTATTAATAATTATGTCGAAGGATTTTCTTAAAATGTTTGAAACAAGAAAAGAACTATGCAGGAAGTAACTAAGACATGTTAGAGCTGTTTCATGAATCTTGTAAAGATGAACTAAGAGCTAATCTGATTGGTCCAATTCCACCAATCAGGTTAAGCAGTCAGACCACTATAAAAGACTAGGTTTGCATGTTACATCCCTCTTTAAGTCAGAGTGTGTTGCACAGTGATGTTGTTTAGAAAAGATGAAGTTTTTAATACATTTTAGTGAGATTTCGGCCCAGGAAAACTGGTATGTAAAGTTATTTTATTAAAAATTTAGTTCATCTAGGTCTGTGTTTCAAATTCAAATGTTAAGTTCAAATGTGTAGTCAAATGTTTCAAATTTGATTATATTTTAAAAACTATTAAATTTGTTTGTTTTTAGGGCACATGTTTGTTGGGCACATGATTGTTGGTACAAAAAAGCAAATTAAATTAAAGAATGATGGTGAAGAATTTGAAGTATATTATTTCCAATCATAAAACCTATTTTTCAAAATTAATTGTAATGAAGCTATAATCAAGGATATTAGGAAGATATAAAATTACAACTAAAGTTTCGTTACAGGTGTAATTAACAAACAAGAATTACAATTGTAATTAAATCTGTCCATGACAGAGGTAATTTTTAGATATGTGACTGTCGTCGTGTATTTAATTTAGCTGTACTGTTTAATGGACTTTAACTTAACATAAATATTCTGTGATGGAGTTGTCGATTTTTGGGAAATAATTGCAACTGAATGACCAACTAATTGACTAATTGACTAACAAGTTCCTACCAGTCATGGAGCTAAAAAAATCCACACTTGATCAAAAGGCATTCTTCTAGAGGATTAATGTTGGCATTGGTAAAAGTTTCTTTTGTTTTGCTCTAGAATTGCATATTGATCTTTACGGGAAACTTTAAACACTGGTAACCAGTTAAAATAAATCAAATAAGTTGATTAAGCATAATTTTAGTTATTATTGCCTTGACATTTTTCATTGATGTATGAAATTAAGTTTCATTCTTAAAAACTTGTTTTAATTTTGATCTAAGTTTCACTTAGAATTTGGTTTTAAGTTAGAAAGTAAACAATTACTTTTAATTTATTTATATATAGCATAGTTTATACTAAGTTTTTTGTAAGTTAACGGTCCACTCACTGTTCTTTTAACTATGTTTCTTAGAGAAGACGACCCAAAAATAATGCCCATACAGATTTATCTTTAAAGAATTGTTGAATGGCTAAAAGTGATTTGAACTTAGGTCTACAGTAAAATCCTTCACACTTTCCTCCGCATCCGTTAAAGATAAAGATAAGTTTTATACAAATCTACAACATTCACAAAATTTTATTTTAAAACGATTTTTCGTTTGACTTTTGATCTAAGTTGCACATAGAACCGAGTTTGAAATGAGGAAGTAAACAATTAATGTACCATTTATTTGTAGTAACTGATATTCTTTTACCATTCTACATCCTTTTTTTAATACCTATTATTGTGAACTGTCCATAGTAAACAGGTTGTTGGTAAACAAGTATAGTTGTATAACAATAAGTATAGCAATTTTCTACATTACTGAAAACCAAACGTATCTTTCTGTTGGTTAAAACTAACCGCACAGTAGTCGAGTCAGTGTAATAAATCACTTTCAGTTGGACTTGTCTACAAAAGTTTTGGGTCGGTGCCAAATTAAAGTTCTTTTGTCGTTTCACTTTGTGATTTAACTCGTTTCACTTTGTGTCAAAGTTGAATTGTGGTAGATTGTTGTGTTGAGATAATTTAATTTGTTGACAAAAGTGAGTAACTGAATAAATCTGTAGCTTTTGATGAATTTTGTCTTTACGTGACTTGTCCTGGTTCATCTTAAGATTCTAATATTTATTAATTGCCTTAGAATTTAATAACTTGCTTGAATGCAACTTAACAGATGGTCTTATAATGGGTACCTGTTTTGTTATTTGAAGTAGTATTTAAATTTCATAATACTAAAATGAAACCTTCTGAGAACAATATCATTTTTGCTCTCAGGTAGTATACCAAAACACATTTTGATAGTACAAAGATTGTTTTTATTTTCTGTCCATTCTTACTGATTACCTACAACATTGTATTATTAACTATTGAAGTCAAATATTGTAGGTATTAAGTTATAAACTGAGACGGGTAGCGTCGTCCTGTAATCCAGCTACTAGGAGGTAACGAATTGTGGATATTTATAGGCATGCACTGTGGATGCGATACTCCCTGGTGTGGATTTACGTCCACACGAGTGAATACTGGAGGTAACGAATTGTGGATATTTATAGGCATGCACTGTGGATGCGATACTCCCTGGTGTGGATTTACGTCCACACGAGTGAATACTACGACTATTTGCAGTGCTATCCTGATAATTAGACGATTTCGTATATACCAAAGCAAAAATGTGGTTCGGATTCCACTATAAACTGTAGGTTCCTTAGTTACCATTAGCTGTATAGGCTATTCATTAACAGCTGTGTCTAAGGAATAAGACAGCCTCAGTCACTAACAAGACAACAAGATCGCGCAACCCATCCTACACTCATCTCCATTCATACTTGGCTTGAAATACCTACTTTGTATGGTCGCCATTTCATTGAAAAGTATTTTAAAAAATTGTTTACCTAACCCTAAATAATAAATTAACAGCTGATCTACCAAACAGATGTGTAAGATGTATTATAGAAAACAGCTGAAATCTACTAGCGTAATAATAAATGAGCGTTTAACGGTAAGAAGCATCCAGGGATTTGTCACCAAAGGGTGGATGTTAAATTGTACAACTGTCCATTGACATTCACTTGCAGATAAGGGATGATATGCCCCACGGTACTGAGGTTCTATTGCAATGTTACCATTATGTAATACTTAGGCAGATTGTTTTGGCATTACATATTACTGTATTTGACTGATTACTGTATTGAAAGTAAAACACTGCACGGTTTGGATCATCACTGATGTCTTTTAGTTTCTAAAAAGAATAATAAAATACAAATATTGTTACCATTAATTTGATTGTCAAGTATCGTCCGAAAAAGTATCTTTTATCGGATATGTATAGGATTGTAATTGTAAACTGCTTCAAACCATATTTACAGTACATTTATAGGTATGCTGTAAACATAAACAAGATGATAAATACTACAAGTTACTATCGAATTAAACCAGTCACGCTGTTAATCAAACACTATCAGTATAGAACTACACTAAATGATATTCAAAATATAAAAGAACCATTTTATTGAATTCTTAAACACATCAACCTAAGCAGAATATTTACTAACAAACTTAATAATAATAAATCAGCTGATGTATTAATACATTTAACTATCTAACACTTTTCCCCTCTTTCTTTTTACACGGATTCAACAGCTCCCACTCTTTGTCGCATCTGGTCCGCATGTTTCCTCTTTATAACACCTCCACAAAGTACATCATATGAGTACAGTCCATTTTTATTTTTCATCATTCCAGCTGACCAACCATTTTCATGTTCATTCTTAATCCATACATCAGCTGATGTATTAATTACTTATACATTTAACTATCTAACAATCAGAAACATATTTACTGTCTTCTAAGTGTTAACAGTTTTTAAAGAGCATACATCGAATTACATTTATTTAATGAAATGAAATGAAAGTCGTCTTTTTTCTTGAGCGTTTTTCATATTACAACATATGTTTTTCAAAACAACTCACGTCAACATAAATAATATAAAACAAAGGCAACTTTCAAATCTTAAGTTAGGCTAATTAAAAATTAAAATATGTTCTCTATTCCTAATTATTTTACCATTCTTCAAGCCATTTGTTATATATTTTTTAAACGACTTTTCACTGTCCAACACCCCTGGCTCAGTCCTGGATGACAATTTATTCCAGATTTTAGGGGCAAAATAAGAAAACCCACAACGGTCGGTTTCACAGCGCACACGGGGCATCTCCAGCATGTCATCCTGCCGTGTGCATCGGGATCGCATCTCAGAGCGAGCTCTCAGTCTTACCTTCAGGTACTGAGGTCTCTCCTCTGACAGTACCCTCCGGATGATGCAGGAAGTGCGTAAAAGGCACAGGTCAGCCATAGGCCATAAGCCAAGAGATGTGAAGTCTGATGAAATTCGATCAAATTTTCGCAGATCGCAGACGTACCTGACGCACATGTTTTGCACCCTCTGCATCCGACTCATGTCTCCCAGTGATATAACATTACCATACACTGGAAGACAGTAATCAAACACAGACAGTACAAGTGCCTGCACAAGCCGAAATTTGGTGGGTTTGGGGAACAAGTCACGATGCCTGTACAGCATTCTCAGACGACCTATTGCTCTCTATTTAATAACGCAAAAGCTTAAATCTCTTAATGAAGATGTTATATATCAAACTAAAAAGTAGGTAAAATAGTATTAAGTGAAATAATGATTTATATCCTGTAACTGTTAAACACACCTCTGTGGTTAACTCTTATCAAGTCCTACAAACCGAATCCCTCTGTCCAGTAGAATCAGGGATGTCATTGTATTTGCCATTGGTAGTGCCATTGGACTTGCCCGTTAGTGGGGTGTTGTGAACAGCTAACTGTGGTGTTAAGGCTTATTGTTGGGGCTGTGACAATACAAATAACCATCTATTCCCCTTCCCCTTACTGCTACCATTAGATTTAGCGAGGTGCCATTTGCTTCGTTATATGATGAAAATGCAAAGGGAACAGTCGTAGGCCTACAAGTACACTAACTAAATTCTATATAATGTATCATACTGTTTTGTTTACAAGATACTGTATCAATGGATTCACTCCAACTGTAGCTTCTTTAACAGTATGCACATGACATTTACCAAGCAGGATATGTATCTATAATATAATTAAAAGAGGTGTTTTTGACTGCGTGTTTGTTCCTTGATCTGCATTGTTGTAAACGCAGTCAACATTTAGACTAATTTAGTTTTTGAAACCCCTTTGGAGTACGCCTCTCAGTGGTCCAGAAATGATGAGTTTCTTAAAGTTATTCTTTATTGCTTGGACAAAAAAAAACATTGGTGTATTTGTATTATTCACATTTATTTTTTAATATTTAGTGAAAAGAGATTTGTAAAACTGAGTCACAAGATTCAGGTTGTTTAGTTTGTTAATTTTATTTTTCAAAATTAATGGTTTTTACGAGTTTTTTTCAGTATATATAAATAATATTATGTTATTCTACATTCTTAATCCATTCAGAAGCATGAGGTATACTTTGAAAACACACCAGTCTATTCAAAACTATACAGCAAAAAAGACATATTCCTGAGAATGCTGAGCACGTAGCTTTTATCCGCAGATACACCAAAGAGAATGCCATCTGACAACTCAAAGATATATCTCTTTGAGTGAACATCACTTGAGTTTTATACAGTTTGATAAAATGTCCTTTGCGTCATAAAGTTAGACTAAGATTCAGATTGTTAAACTTTAAAGCGATCTATATTTGGTTCTAGTAAGAAAATGCAATGCACAAAAGTAAATCTGTCCGACTAAATCAGTGAAAAATCTATTTATATGTTAATGAAACATACCTCTTGGACAACGAAAGCTTTCTGTATTTAAGAGAACAATACAGCAAATACGACCAATAAATGGTTGTCAATACATTTTTCATGATATTGTAAATTAAGCTGAGCATAATTAATAATTTTGGGGAATTTTTTATAAAAACATATTTTAGGTAAAGACAAATTTAATAATTTAAATAAATTAAACGAAATACAATTTAAAGTTATAATTTTTCATCATAATCAGAAATATGGGTCAGGATGATATATAAAATAGACAATTATTATTGAAATATGAATAAATTTAAAATATACATTTTCGATTACGGTGTTCACTTTCGTGATGCATTACACATGAAATATGCCTATATATCGATGTACATCATTGTAAAATGGTGTAACCTTTGAGAGAGAAAAATATTAATGAATATAAAAATTATAAAAACCCACAAATCTTTTGGAGAACGACCTTGAGCATTTTAATCTCCTTAATAGTTTTTAATCTAATAAATTAGTCCAATAAGGCCAATCTGGTCAACACATCAGTATAGCAATGCCCTTCTTCGAAATTACTTAAAATCATACATAACACGCATCACAGTTTTACACTATATATATTTATGTGACAGCACATTAATAATTTACAACAATATTTAATTACACGCATTGCAAATTTTTGGAAGACAAGTCTAATACTTAGGAGTGTTCATAGCTGGATAACTTAACGCTAATTATTTTGTTCCAAAATAACTAAGGGTAGGAAATAGTCAAATGCCTTCACGTTAAGGTAGTGATATGAGAGTTTCACATTGATCGACGCACTAGTTTTTCCGGAGGCAGTGTAAATTGGCACTAGGATGTCAACGACAGACGGACAGAAATTAAAATAAGACTAGTTTCAGCTTTCTTACGAGAAAAACTGTATCTTTTAATATATTTATATTGTTTAATCACTTTTTGATATTCACCAAAGATGAGAAAGACAGCATTAACGAATCCAGGCTAGCCATTTGGTGGGTCAGTCTATGTTTATGGCTATTAATGCACACAAACCAAGGTACTCTCCACTGCAGTACAATTAATTAGACCATTTATCCAATTAACCTAAATTAGCTTTATCGCATTACGGCTCTACCGAGTCCCCTCCAACAATTAATCACTGTGGCACTGGTGTAGGCCCTATTGTACGGTGTTAGTATCGATAAATTACAAAGACAAATAAGAAACTCGTAAAATATAAATTGAATTTATAATCTATTAATCAGTCATTTAAAATATATAAATTGTTTTGATATATTTTAAGTTCACACGGAATTTAAAGTATATAAACACCATCATTAACATATGTAATTAACGTAAGCAGTTGTTTATAAAATATAATAATAACTTAGAACAAAACGTGCAAATAAAAAGAGAGACTTTCTAGGTCAAAAAGATAATGCAACATCGTCTCGATTCTTAAGACTACTTTTTATATTACCATTTATTATCTTAATAGACACGATGAAATATTTAAATGTAAAATCTAACCCTCCAGAAAAAAAAATTGGCAACACCGAATAAAAACACCGACAAGATTGACAGGCTCGAAGTGATCCTTCATCAAAGAACAGAGGAGGTGTCATGGCGTGTTATTGACCACATCAATGGTTACACTCCATCGCCACAGTCTACCACCTATTGTTGATCTATACACAATGCAACTTCCCCTCTCTCTTGTCAGAAGACACCCTACATCAGACAGTAGAGGTGTCATGGCGTGTTATTGGCCACATCAATGGTTTCACTCCATCGCTACAGTCTACCGCCTATTGTTGATCTGTACACAATACAACTTCCCCTCTCTCTTGTCAGAAGACACCCTACATCAGACAGTAGAGGTGTCATGGCGTGTTATTGACCACATCAATGGTTACACTCCATCGCTACAGTCTACCACCCTGTACACAATGCAACTTCCCCTCTCTCTTGTCAGAAGACACCCTACATCATACAGTAGAGGTGTCATGGCATGTTATTAACCACATCAATGGTTACACTTCATCGCTACAATCTACCACATATTGTTGATCTGTACACAATACATCTTCCCCTCTCTCTTGTCAGAAGACACCCTACATCAGACAGTAGAGGTGTCATGGCATGTTATTGACCACATCAATGGTTACACTCCATCGCTACAGTCTACCACCTATTGTTGATCTATACACAATGCAACTTCCCCTCTCTCTTGTCAGAAGACACCCTACATCAGACAGTAGAGGTGTCATTGCATGTTATTGACCACATCAATGGTTACACTCCATCGCTACAGTCTACCACCCTGTACACAATACAACTTCCCCTCTCTCTTGTCAGAAGACACCCTACATCAGACAGTAGAGATGTCATGGCATGTTATTGACCACATCAATGGTTACACTCCATCGCTACAGTCTACCACCTATTGTTGATCTATACACAATGCAACTTCCCCTCTCTCTTGTCAGAAGACACCCTACATCAGACAGTAGAGGTGTCATTGCATGTTATTGACCACATCAATGGTTACACTCCATCGCTACAGTCTACCACCTATTGTTGATCTATACACAATGCAACTTCCCCTCTCTCTTGTCAGAAGACACCCTACATCAGACAGTAGAGGTGTCATGGCATGTTATTGACCACATCAATGGTTTCACTCCATCGCCACAGTCTACCACCCTGTACACAATGCAACTTCCCCTCTCTCTTGTCAGAAGACACCCTACATCAGACAGTAGAGATGTCATGGCATGTTATTGACCACATCAATGGTTACACTCCATCGCTACAGTCTACCACCTATTGTTGATCTATACACAATGCAACTTCCCCTCTCTCTTGTCAGAAGACACCCTACATCAGACAGTAGAGGTGTCATTGCATGTTATTGACCACATCAATGGTTTCACTCCATCGCTACAGTCTACCACCCTGTACACAATGCAACTTCCCCTCTCTCTTGTCAGAAGACACCCTACATCAGACAGTAGAGATGTCATGGCATGTTATTGACCACATCAATGGTTACACTCCATCGCTACAGTCTACCACCTATTGTTGATCTATACACAATGCAACTTCCCCTCTCTCTTGTCAGAAGACACCCTACATCAGACAGTAGAGGTGTCATTGCATGTTATTGACCACATCAATGGTTACACTCCATCGCTACAGTCTACCACCTATTGTTGATCTATACACAATGCAACTTCCCCTCTCTCTTGTCAGAAGACACCCTACATCAGACAGTAGAGGTGTCATGGCATGTTATTGACCACATCAATGGTTACACTCCATCGCTACAGTCTACCACCTATTGTTGATCTGTACACAATACAACTTCCCCTCTCTCTTGTCAGAAGACACCCTACATCATACAGTAGAGGTGTCATGGCATGTTATTGACCACATCAATGGTTACACTCCATCGCTACAGTCTACCACCTATTGTTGATCTGTACACAATACAACTTCCCCTCTCTCTTGTCAGAAGACACCCTACATCATACAGTAGAGGTGTCATGGCATGTTATTGACCACATCAATGGTTACACTCCATCGCTACAGTCTACCACCTATTGTTGATCTGTACACAATACAACTTCCCCTCTCTCTTGTCAGAAGACACCCTACATCATACAGTAGAGGTGTCATGGCATGTTATTGACCACATCAATGGTTACACTCCATCGCCACAGTCTACCACCTATTGTTGATCTGTACACAATACAACTTCCCCTCTCTCTTGTCAGAAGACACCCTACATCATACAGTAGAGGTGTCATGGCATGTTATTGACCACATCAATGGTTTCACTCCATCGCTACAGTCTACCACCTATTGTTGATCTGTACACAATGAAACTTCTTCTCTCTCTTGTCAGAAGACACTCTACATCCACACAGACATTGCCTTGAAACCTACTTTTTGGACTAGGATGTAAAATTTAATTTTCCTAATTCCTTGGTACAGGTTTATAACTATAGGTTATGGATTTGATTTAGTGTTGAAATACGTATTTCCGAGTTGTGATTTTTGCTTTAAATGTAATTATTTTTAGTTAGTAGTTATACATACAGTGTGTAAATTTAGTCTGGCACACATTTTTTATCTTTTTTTCTATGGTAGATAGAAGAAATCAATTTGCGGGACTGACTAACAACAAATGTTAGGCACCTTTTACAAATTTTGAAAAATAAAAATTCCCTTATGGGCAAGGGGGGTAGGGGGTAACTAAAAATTTTCAAAAGACAACCCCCATTTTGTGACCCCTAATTTTAAAGGTAATTGGAAGACAAATCCAAAGATGTGTAACAAAATTTGTTTGCACCCTATTCAAGATGGCAGTTTAAAATGTACTTAGGGTTGAACGGGTAAATTAGGTATGGCACACATTTCTTATCTCTTTTACTCTTTGTACATTAGAAGGAATTAATTTGCGGGACTGAGTAAGAACAAATGTTTGGCACTTTTTGGCATAATTTTGAAAAAAAATTCCTCTTAAGGGTAAGGTAGGGGTGGGGGGTTACTAAAGATTTTCAAATGACAACCCCCATCTTGTGACCCCTCATTTTAAAGGTCATTGGAAGACAAATCCAAAGATGTGTCTGAAAAAATTTTGTTTGCACCCTATCCAAGATGGCGGTTTAAAATGTACTTTTTACTCTTGCAAACAAATTTTTTTTCAGACACATCTTTGGATTTGTCTTCCAATGACCTTTAAAATGAGGGATCAGAAGATGGGGGTTGTCATTTGAAAATTTTTAGTTACCCCCTACCCCCCTTGCCCTAAAGGGAATTTTTATTTTCAAAATTTGTAAAAAGTGCCTAACATTTGTTATTAATCAGTCCCGAAAATTGATTTCTTCTATCTACTATAGAAAAAAGATAAAAAATGTGTGCCAGACTAAATTTACACACTGTATAATGTATTCATACATTACCAAAACGCTTACTACACACCCAAAAAATGCGTTTTTGAGGTCTCTTAAGGTCACATGAAAAGATTTTTATTGTTTTTTAAATGCTCTTTTTAACCAGAAAACTATGCCTATGCAAGGAATGTGCAAATAATACACAAAATGAATAACCACAATAAAGGGAAGTCAGGTAGTAGAGTAAAAGCCCTCATTAAGTTAATGTCAGACATCAACCGGCCGTTACAGTTGATTGTTGCAATCTATTACAATTGTTTACTTTGTCCCTGTAACTGCAACACAGTTAAGAAATTAAAATTAATTTTGATATTTATTATGGTCAATGATAGCACAAGTTTTATTCTGTTTCTATTCTATTTTCCGTTTCTAATTCTATTTTTATTGTGTTTTAAATATTCACGGAACAGGGCCAAAAGGTAGCTTAAAATATGTCTTTCAAGAACTACTAAACCTTGTTTGATGGGCCAAAACATATTTCTTTGTTTCCTCATGTTTCAAGTTTTAGTTTTACTTTTTAAAGTTAAGAATAATTTTTAAATTTCAATTTATTCCCTGAATACCTCTATTAATAGCAAGTGTATTTTTGTACTAATTATTTCATGTTACCTACATAGTTTCGACGTATTCGGTTACTGAAAGATTTACAGCCACCATATAGTATTTTCATACTTTGCAAGCTTAAATTGATGAAAAATTCGGAAAGGTGCTTAACCCCTTCGATAGGTTTAAATTTATATAGTTTTTATCAAACAAAGCATTAACATCAGCAATACAACATGTTCATCAGCTGTCAAAAATTTGATTTAAAAACTATAAACTTTGTATTAGTATTTTTGTGCATCGCATATTTAAGATTACTTAGAGGTTAGGTAAAATAAATTGTAAGATTTGGTGTTAATTAATCAATTAGTACATAACGGTAAAGAAAATAACTCCCTTTTTTATAAAAATATTAACTTAAATACTAAATTAAAGGTACTGAGCAACAATCTTTCTTTCAATATAACAAATGCTCATCGTATTTCATTTCCATAGCAAACTATAGTATATGGTAATAATTGTTTTATTCAGCCATTATTTTTACATAAGGAAAATTTTTGTAACTTTCTTATGCTATGTTTTACATTGGTTTACCCCTACAACTAGAAAAATCTTCATCATAGATCATAATTTCTTTATGCGAAATAGTATGTAGGGTTAATATAATCTAGCTTTGCCTGTTAATTAATTCATCGTTATATTTTACCTGAGCCAGGGTGATAATCATACGGAGACAAACACCATAAATTGTTGTCACTAATTTATTACCCGATTAGAAATTTCTAGATAATGTTTTAACATAATTATTATTTGAACCCATATTTAGTTCTATATTTATGTTTAAAATAGTAATTTCTTGTGTGTTAACATTGTAAAAATTATGTTAGGTAAAAAGTAACTATGTTTAGCCAAAAGGTAATGAAATTGTGTATAAAAAGGAAAAAAAGCATTCCAAAACCAACAACAGGGCCTTACCAACAAGGTAAAATAGTTAGAGGGGTTTTTTCATTTTAAATGGTACGACTTATAGTCTCATTAATAGAAATAATTGTTTCATGTCTTGATTAAGGGAAGTATATTCTACTCGAAGTACAAAACAATCAAATAAAACTTCATGATTTTAATAACGATTAATAAATAAACTAATATAATGTACTCCAATAAAAAAATAAATAAACATATGTTTATGAAAATCATAAAATATAAAAATTTGTTATAGATGTATATTTAATCCATTTTCAGGTAAACGAGGTAAATCCAATCGGACAGTTACAAACATAAACTTATGTCCTTAACTACTTTTAAGCTCTAGGTGCCTAAGTTTGAAGATGAATGTCAGTCGTCTGTCAATTATTGTGGTTCTAGTGGGACAGTTCCATACTGAACAATAAGAATTTCTGTAAACAAACTTAAAACTTGTCTTGTCTTAGCACATAACAAATAGTAAAAAAATTATAGAAATATGTTTCTACAATTTAAAGGGTGTTTATATTATGAAAATTAAATTTTAAAATTGGCGTATTTTACAGTAAAATACCGATGCTTTAACAAAATTAGAATAGTTATAAGAAATTTGTTTATGTATATTTTGTTTTATTTCTTAATTGTGGAAATAATTATGTTATCGATTCGTTGAGTTTAGGTTTTTTTTTTTCTATTTATACAAGCTATATTGAAAACGAAAGGTAAATATTTATACAAACTGAGAATTTGTAAGAAGCCTTCACAATTTTATCGTAATTTTTTCTTTTGATTAGTGTTTGTTTAGAAGTTTTTTTTAAATCAAATATTTTCAAAAAAGGTTAACTTTATCTTAAATTTAGAGTTATAATCTATAAGATTTAATTAACTTTTAAGGTATAATTACTGGACTAAAGTTACTCTAAAACATTTTAAAAATTTAGAAAACTGAAAATTTACTCGCATTGCAGACATTTGGTGTTTTTCACAAAACTATTGTTTATCGGTTGACGGTGTTTTTTGGTAAATTGATATTTTTTGGTATATAGACTAATAATTCAAAGACACTAATGGAGAAAAAATATATATTTTTGTATCATTTATAGTAGGTATTAAAACTTAAATAAAACAAAAATTATATCGTATAACAAAATTAATACCACTTAGGTAGAAAAACATTTTTCCCAAATAGGTATTTACGTTATTAGGCATGTTTACAAATTAAAAACTTAGTTTTGAAAAAAATTAAATGGATGTTGTACGTGTAACAAAATGTTAAGAGTTTTGGGAAACTTTGCAATGTATTATTTTATTTTGTCTTGGTCCTGGTATGATAACCTAAATCTCCCTAGAGAGTGCAGGAACACTCTGTATAAAGAGTAAACAAAAACTCTTGGTCCAATATTTTTACTTGTATTCAATCATTAATCATGTAAACTGCTGAGTTGTATCTTTTTGACCATTACCAACCATTATTTTGCTTATTATGTTATTCAAGCTATTGAAATTTTTAAAATAAATAAATAAACTCTGTTAAGCAAAGGATTTAACAAGTTATTCTGTTTTCAGGTAAATACATCCATAATGAGTCTCCAAAAGTAGTAAGTTAAAGTATTATATTTAATACCTTGGGTAAAGGCTTATGTATTTGCATTTAATGCCTTTTTTAAATGTGTTATTCAGCTTAGCTAAATATTTTGTACAACATATTGAATAACAATTATTTTTAAATATTTTAGAGGTATGAATAAAACTTATATAAGTTTAAAACAAAGTTTGAAATAATTCAGAGGAAACATTGGGTAGGGATGAGTGATGAATGAAGATTGCTCACTTGATTGGACAATCAACAGGGATTGTAGAAGATCAATCAGATTTTAAGTTCAACATATTAAACAATCTTGCTCAATAAACATATTAAATTGTATAATTTTGTTCACAAAATTAAGACGTTTTGGAGGGATGATTCTCTGGGTCCCTTAACCACGTTTTCTTATGTATATAATAAACAGCTGATAATAGCTGCTAGACAGTTTGAGCTCATTAACAACATACTTCTTACACTTAAACTTTTACTATTTATTCAATTACTGTATGTCTTGTATTATTTATGTCTTGTTACTCCTAGGTATAAGTAGTTTTTTTTTTCACTGTCTTAGATTTTGCATGTATCCTTATTGTATTGTTCATCAGTTTTGCATTGTTACTTAGTTTTAGTATTTAGTCATGATGAGTAACTCACTATATTGTAATTCTCATTATAAATTGGTGAAATCCGTTGGCAATAAATAAATAAAAACTGCCCAGCTGTCATTTAAAGGTAGGTTGAGGGTATCCCTATTGCTTACCCTATAGCCGCCTAAATTTTGTGAACGGAGTATAGAAATACTGCAAAGTATGAGAAAACCTATTAAATTTAGTTTTCCAGCTAATCTCTGGTCCAAGCCAATAATAAACGTAACACATCCACGTAAATTAATTTTAAGCCTCTACAAAATGAGTACTTTTTAGGGCGGTAAACACGCTAATAATGAGGAAATCGCACAGAAACTCGATCATAAAGTAGAGTTTTGGATAAGAGGGAAACATATTTGTCTGCGGCATATTGACGATGCACAGTAACTCACAATGTTTTATCCTGTAGCAAGTCTGAGTGACAAACGCAGCTCATACCTCTCTACTGATGTATGGCGGGTTGTGTGTTCTATACTCAATCTGCTCGCTTAAATAATTCACGATTGTCTACCTTCATTCTACAAAACCTGTTACGAAATCCTGTAGCGTTGAAATAAATTTACATAATCAAATTTTATTGATTGTTAAAAACTATATAGATATGATTCGCAATGGAATTAAGATTTGATACAGTCTATTTGTTATTAATTTATGTTTATTTATTTAGTTTATTCATATAATTCGTGTTAAATGTTTTTAGCGAATTTCCCTATAGGGAAGTAGCTATTACCGTAGGTGGCACGGTAAGACCTAGGTCCGGGACCGATTTACTTTTTCATTTTGATGTCCCCAGAGGCCAAAAACACAATTCGTTCAAATTTTTATATTTGTATATATATATATATATATATACGTCCGTGAACGCGCGATAACTTGAGTAATTTCTGTCCGATTTTAATGAAATTTGGTTTAAAGGTGTAAGGCAGGATAAACTTGAATGAGTTCGCGAACCAGCATGATCGGATCATGGGAACGGGGTTTTACGGGGGCTTTTATGGGGTAAATAATGGTTTTTCTAATTTTTGACCCTCAAAACACAAAATTTCCCAATTTATCTCTAGATCTTTTTAAAGAGCATAAAAAAACACATAATTAAGTATATCTAAGTGTTTTGTACGGTTATTGGTAACGGAGTAAATTCAAAAAATTGTAAATTTAAAATTCCCATGTTATTCTTATAAAGAATATTGTAAAATGGTGTAGTTTGCTTGTTTATTGATATATTTGGATCAAACTTGGCCAATTTATTTATTTTATACTGAGCTATTAATATTTTACTAAAAACTTGCTTTATTCCTTGTAAGGTAGCATCAAACCTAGGTACTCGTTAAACCTTATGTTATTTAAATAGATTTGATAACAAATCAATTCAGACAAATGGAAATTCGCTTAGTCAGCAGGTTTGCTGCGGCGGGGGTATTTTGTATTTTTACATGTTTTTTTATTGAACGTCTCTTGTTTCGGTTTTTCCTACTTTCTATTTTAGAAAGTAGGAAAAACCGAAACAAGAGATTTAAACGAAACATATTTTTAAATAAAATCACTAACAATGGTAGTACAGTTCAATGTTATCTCACTAAGAATATTAATCTCACATGTGATTGAACGATAAAATGTATCTATATTTTTTTTTTTGTATAAAATGTATCTAACTTTTACTGAAAAAATGTGCATACCTTTTTTTCATTATTAAGATAAGCAAAGCATATAGAGACACTCGTCACATTGCATAAGAATCGGAATTATTCGTATAAAATATATAATACATTTAAATGTATTATAACACAAATTTTAAATAAAATGTTTATATTAAAATAAAATTTTACTCCGTTTTTACGTCGTCCTTTTTGTAAATATGCAATAATTTAAGATGAGCTAAACTTGGGCTTGACAAGTTGACAAGGGCCCAATTGTACGGAGGGTCCAAATTTCAATCTAGGGTGACCACCCCTGGGACTTGATTGCTAAAGGTCTGCAGATGAGCGCTGAAGATGATGACTGTCACATTTTATGTTTTCTGAGGTATACTGTGGAAAACTGTTAAATTTGCTTTCAATTCAAAGTTATAGAAATGAATCCAGTAAATCATAAATATTGGGTTTCGGAAAAAATCTATTGATTATATGACCCAATGTGTATATTAATATAGATTTTGGAGAATGTTCGTTCGTTTATGTTAGCGTAAAAAAAATTTTTACGATGTGACTTGGAAATAATTTAAAGTTCTTTAAGGCCAAAATTGAAAATGGTAACCTTAATCTTTTGAAACATATTATAAAACCTCAACATCTTAATGCATGGAATCTTATTTTATAGGAAAAACAGATCAAAATTATTTGTTAAATAATGAAGACGTAATGAAGACAAATAATTATGAACTCGGAATTACTTAAAATAATTACATCAAGAAAAACACTGCAATATATCCAAATTTCAAAAGATTATTTTTTTCATATATTTTTCCAATATCCTCTTCATAATCTGTTTTAACTTTACTTTAAATTTAATTTATTATTGTAAATATTTACTTTTTGTGTCAGTTTAAACACAGCCTGACGATGGAAACATAGTTTCTGAAAGCGCTTGTGGATTAAAATAATTTATTATATTGGCCTTGTTGAACTTTTAAATTTAATTATACATTTCACTATTCATTACCAATATCTCCTATATAAGTTATTAAATACATAGTGTTTACATTGCTTGTAGTGTTTTTTTTTTTTTTTTTTTTTAGTTGACTTACGAAATAAAAAGTCTTGACTATTATATGTCTTCTAATAATCATTATATACTCACTGTAAATTTTATTGCAGACTAACCAACTCAAGGTAGTATGTTTAATGAAATAATAAGACGATCACATACTCTTTATTTAAAAAAATCAATTATACCATTACAGTCCTTCGAATTGTTTTTGGCAAGATGTATAAAGATACATATTGTTATCGTCCATAACAGTTATGGTACTTCAAAGTGCTAATGTTCTAGTCCTTTTTCTTAATTTTTTTTACGATATAGTGCGTCAAGTTTGTAAATCGTTAGGCGCACAACACATTGTATCAACAAGTATACAATGCTGTATGGGTCGCGCTATTACAAATATGAAAGTGACACGTTAGCTGTAAAAAGCTCGGTTTTGCCCAAGTAATGTGACTGATGCTTTCAGATACCACAAAACCCGCCCATCCATCATAACTTTTATGTTTCCGGCCCACCACTCTCACAACCACTGAATGATAATGGCCGAAGCGTTTCAAAATTATTAACTACGAATTTTTGTATTTAAAAAAGTTAATATTACAATGTTAAAGCTGTTATTCATAGATTTAAACAAAGAGATAATATATTTTTTTTATAAATGTGTAATGGCAAGTTTATTTAGAATGACTGCATTGTTTCGCTATGTCCGTAAATTACAAATAGGGTAACAAACCTTTCAAATAATATTTATTATCGGTTAAGTTTCTATTTCGCTTTGTCCCTGAAAACTTTGTTGAATAGAAATCAATCTATAAAATGCAAGCATCCGTCTCACGTTTTTACTCGTCTAGTATGGACACTTGTAGATAATTTATTTAAAATCTCACCAGTGACAGCTAAATTATAAATTTTCACTGATTTTTTTTTATATATTCACTTTACTATTACTTTGGGGGGAGCGAGCTGGTCTAGTGAGAAGAGCGCGGAACTTAAGTCGCTGAGGTCTCAGGTTCAAATCATAACAAATCACCAATGGATTATATCTAAGTGATAATGCCACAACCTCTAGGTCTATCCTGATGTAATGTGAAAAACGATTCCTGGTGGGTAGAGTCTTAGGACAAAAAAGGGTATATACTTCCGTTAACGAATACTTTATCGTTACTGGCACTTTTTATTGTTAACTTGGTTTCAGTACAGAAATCATTTGAAGTATTTCTTAATGTAAAATATACAATAAGTTAACGTAACAGATTTCAAACAAGAGAGATATAGTTTTGCAGATTAAACTTATGAAACCAAAAATATGTTACAAACATAGTAAGAACGAATGGTGGTTGTTTTTAACGAGTATCTAAATATGCGTATATTATATAATGATTTTTCGTATTTTTATCAAGAAATTGTATTAGTAAAAGTAGTTAGATTAATTGAAAAAATGTATTACTAAATATTGATTGAATTGAAAATTCTTAATCTCCAAGCCTAAATTCAATTTAAACACAGGAGTGGTCATGCCTTTTTAGGGAATTTCAATAAAAAACTCTAAGTAATCTTTAATTATACTGAACAAAGTTATTCTCAAACATCCTATTGATGAACTAGATCGTTTTTATGGTGCAATGTAACCATTCGTGATAACTCCCTGTAGGGAGTCTTGCAGTAGAGGATGATTGTAACAGTCCAGGAGGTCTAATGATCTGGCCTTGGTCTGAATATCACAACCGAGTAAAACACTGTGACCTAAGTATTTGCTTTAGATCGTTTTATCTCAATTGAGTTGACCAGATAAACGTATCACTAATATTTTCGAAATTGTATTTTTTATGTAATTTGTAAGGTATTATTTTATTTATATTTTATTTCTTCCCTGTTAGCAACAAGGAAGTTATATTATTTAATCTGCAGGGGCGAGATTTAGCTTTTTAGCCTTTTGATGATGTTTTACAGAATAGCACATCCTTAAATAATTTAACAAAATATAATTATAATTAATCAATTGCAGTTAAACATCATACATTTTTTTTGTGAAACATGCTTTATGCCAAGTAATAAGTAAACTTTGTTAATAGTTCATTATATTTTAGTATCCTGACTTTGCTAATAATAAACAATACAAAATATTTACAGCTACTAACATCAATTGTGTCGGTAAGTAAACACAAATAATACCCCTATCATACGTTTTCCCCCATAGTTTAATATAATCAATTGTTTAAAACATCAAATAACATTTGTGAATGTTGGTCACCTGAATACAATAGGGACTCAAATGAACATCATATCGGACTGCTAGGGTTATTGGCTGTCCAACTCTGCAACAGTTCACTGATAATCACCTGTAGATAAGGGACGATGTGTCTAAATGTACCATTGTATTGTCTGGTGAAATGTCATACTTATCGGTGAAATGCTCGAAATTTCAAACGAGCTCAAAGAGTTGTTGTACAATGAGATAATACTTGGATGGTTTTAAACCGAAATATTAGAGTATGGGTATAAACGAACTGTGTTTAAAATGTGAAGACATGAATTAGGGTACATTGTATATTGGTAGGTAAAGTATGAGTTATTTAATGCATATATTACTTAGGTGCTAAAATGTTTGCACGGAGAACGGTATTTGTTTTTTTTTTGAATTTTTTAAAATTATTTTTATCTAAAATATTTATACGCCCCTTTGTATTTTCTTGAAAGAATCTGTTAATATTTGAATGCCGCCTTCAAAATATCAACGTGTTTGGTTACTAAAAAATAACGTACAGTACTATTCATATGCTTTGTATCTTATCGTCGTTTAACCATTAACTTAAGTTCTAGCCTTGTCAGAGTGAAAACAATTTTGACCTTGTTCAAATAACTACACAGGTAATACTGGTGTGGGTCTGAGTTTATGAAATCGTATACACTATTTACTACCCTTACATAATTTGAATGTACAACAGTTACACACCTGTAGTGGTTATGTATTTGTTATAACCTTATTGTTTCCCACTAATTTAAAGTAGTTCAATTCTAACCAGAGTTTGTAGATAATTATATAATTTTCAAATAAATAAATAAAGTGGTAAATAATTTACGGAAAATTCCTATTTTGTTACTAGGCAATATAAATCGGTGATATCTGATGATGGAATCCTAGAAGCTGGCGCTACTAACTATGGATAAAAAAAACCTAAACTAAAACTAAACAAATTTAGAAATTACTAGAGCTCGCCTGTGGTCGAAACTCGAACAAAAGTATGTACTGTGCAAATTTCTCTATTTCCAACCCTACCTGGAAATAAAACACGTGATTGGAATTTCTTTAATCTACTTTGATTTTCTATTTGTATTTTGTTAGGTACGTTTGTATCAACATAGCAACCCATAAGGCCCATGTTATTTTTTTTATTTAAAATTAATTTTTGAGCCTATTTTCATTTATAAAGGGATTCTATACTTCTACAGGAAAATCTCTTTTTTTATTTGGTACCATCCGCGTGTAATTCGGTCCAGTGGTCAGGCTAGCTTTCATAAGTTTTGCAAATGTTTTAGTAAATAAAATAATATCACGTAGTGTTGTTGATATACAGAATTAAGTGCGCATCCACTGTTAGACTTATTGCTCCCTCGTCCAACCTTCTAATTGGTTTTCCCCAGGGATGGGAGTCAGAAGAGCTTTGTCTATCTGTCTGTCAATTATGTCAAGTCTTTTGGGAGTTGTTCCTATAATGGACGTCACAGTAAACCCTCCCCCACCACCCCCTACGGTGCAAACAGCTGATAATGTCAGTTGACAAACATTGGAACTAGGTCTATATTCAAATAAGTGGACAAAATATGTTTATGCAGATGAGTTGTAGACCATGAGCCACCAATATGAAACCCTCCCCCCCCGTGGGAATTTATGACTTATACTTTTTTTTGTTGGTATTACCTACCAGATTAAGAATTCAGTTGTTTGCCTCTTTTAAATTACAGCGTATTCCGGAAAATAAAGAAAAACTGTTGAATTTAAAAACTGTTTTATTTAAATTACAAAAGGGTAGCCTGCGTTAATTACTGGTGCAATATTTTTTATGGACTTCTTTAGTATGTATTCAAAGGCTTTAAATGAAAATAAAAAAAGTTAATAAAATACCCCCGCTGCAGCAAACCTGCAGGCAATGCGGATTTCAAATTGGCCTGAATTGATTTTCAATTAAATCTATTTAAATAACATTAGATTTAACGAGTACCTGTAGGAAAGAGATTTTAAGAGATTCTATTTAAATTAAATAAATTTTATTGAGAAATTTTAGACGTAAATTTTACTGGAATGTAAGGTTCCAGTAAAATTAACGTCTAAAACTTCGTTTTCCTCATATCAAAATCGGATTTGCAACAGTAAAATTCTTGTTTAAATCTCTTTAAAATATTGTGCTGATTGATATGGGTTGCCTTTAAAAAAATGTAAGTTACTCTTGGCAACCCTGTTTGTGGGTGGGGGGTGAATTTCAAAATATCACCAAAAAGAACCTTACATTACCCTAGAAACGTGTATTGAAGCTTGTTTGAATTTATGCATATTTGTGCTGAGACCATTCATTATTTAGCAGGTTAACCCGTTGTTCCTTATTTTTACCATTAGCTAGGATTTTTTTCCAATCCCGTGGGATCTTGATTTTGGACCTCTCATTAAAAACGTTTCTCCAAATCCCCTTCTCTCTTTCAATGTTTTTAATAGATACATCTAAATTGGTATCCGTAATAAAGTATATCCTGCTGAATTTCGGAAAACGGCTGAAAGCAATCTGTGCTAGTTCACCAGAGGTTTCTGGAATATTAGTAAGAACCTAAAAGTAAGCCATACCGTCAATTACATACATACATTCTTCAATCTTGAGAGGTTCGTCTATACCCTTGTTCTCCAAAGCATGGAGCAGTTTGGCCTTTTCTGTTTGGTTGGGCATCCATCGACATGGCTGATGCCCATGGTACTGGATCTAATGGGTATGTCATCAGCTTCTCAAGGGTTCCTGGGACAGCAGTAAAACTCCAGAAAAATATTTCTTATTGCTCTTATCTCAACTAATCTGTTTGCATGCAGCTTTCTCTAGATTATCTACATTGAGTAAATTGTCTTCCACCGATTCGGGTACAGGTCTTCCAGCTGATAAACAGACCATCTAGGAATTCTGATCACGGTTTTCAACTTCAAGCAGAATAATGCATTGTTCAAAAGCATCAAGTACAGTACTTGCAAAATACTTTGCTCACTTCGTTTCATTTCATTTGCTTGCATGTCACTGAGAACAATCTGATGACTTCACCATACTTGCATTTTAAAATTCTAACTTGCTGTGGGCCCGTCCTACGCACAGGAATCAACTAATCAAATCAAATCAAACTAAAAAATCTATACTAAAGGACCCATGCTGCACTGCGGCGTTAAAATAAATATCATATCCGAGAAATAATCAAATTTATTATTTTTGATTGTGTAATACAGTATCTTAAACTTAACTGATTCAAACGATCAATAGCTCAAATTAAAGCCTATAATTGACTGATTATTTTGAGTCGAAAACATATAAAAAAACGTAAACAATACTGAAGCTATTGATATTCAATCATAGAAAAACCTTATAATTTTTTTTTATGTTGGATGTTCACCTTGCGTTTGCTTGAAAACCGTCCGATTTGAATAACTAATATCTTAAATGCAAGCCGGTATTTCACTGAAGGTTCTTAGACCAAAATATATAGGGTTATATAACTACAAATGGTAAAATACTGTACAATTTAAATTGAAATACGAATTAAAAAATATATCAAACCTATGTTTTTTGGTCGAGTAATAAAGTAGATAAATATACGATGATGCTTGATGTGAAATATATGTGTGCATACTACCAATTTAAGACCTCAATCATGAAGATCGGACATGTAGAAGAGCCAAAGAAACTCGGAAAAGAAAAAAAAAACAAATTTAACTCCCTTTAGAAATACATGGGGGGTAAATTTAATTTACGTATAAGCCGAGTGGGACTGTCGATAAATATATACTGATGCTTGATGTGAAATCTGTGCGTGCATACCTTCAATTTGAGACCTCAATAATGAAAATCGGGTGGGTAGAAGCGCCAAACGAACTCGGACAAGAAAAACCAAATTTAACTCCCATAAGAAATACATGGGAAAAATGTTGTTTACGTATAAGCCGAGTGGGACTGTAGGCAACTATATGCCGATGCTTGATGTGAAATCTGTGCGTTAATACCTTCAATTTGAGACCTCAATCATGAAAATCGGTCGGGTTGTAGAGCCAAACGAACTCGCTAAAGAAAAACCATTTTTTTTAAATATATATATTCATGATATTTTCGCGTTTTCCAGAACATGCTGTAATTCACAAGTGGCAAACACCTAAAACCTTAAAGTACATGTCAATACAAACCAAAAAATGTATATGTCGAAAATTCCCACCGGGGGGGAGGGGGGGATAAACGCCAGCCTCCGCTCTATTAAACTAAGAATGAAATATATTTATATAATATGATGTAATAGTTTCAATAACATTATTTACATATCAATGAACACACGCACACAGATACAACCCTTAAATTATACCGATTTAACAGGTGTTTTATTGTTATACATATTAAACTCCTGTTCATGTTAATATACACATACAGCTATATTCATACAAGGTTATTACAAATTACGTTCATGATTTCAAACGTACATAAAATACTCGAAGTTTTTATACAAAGAAATAAAATGGTTACAATATATACTAACTTTTAAATCTGAAATTAGGTATAAATTAATCACATACACTTCGAATACAGTACACCTAATTCAGCGAGGAATTGGTTAATATAACGTTAAAAAAACGTTATTCCCTTTGGTTTAGTTAGCTCCTACAATATAAAGAAAATATCCAACACGCGTTAGTAAATTACGTAAACTTAAATGAGTCATATATTTCTTCAAGTACATGTGGGTTTTGAAAAAAATATCAATTAAATATTGATTGATGTTTGTTCTTGTATAACAATGAAAATGTGTTTGTTGGGTTTATGGCTGTCTGTGTAACGCAACAAACTGCAAATCAATGAATAATGTTTGTAAACCGAGGTGTAAATGTCGTGGGTTCACCTTCTGGTACTACTAATAACAGTTATCAGGGGTAGATCTGTTAGTACAAACAACCGAATGAAAATATCGATATTTCGATTTGTCGATATATTGTTTGGTTAGTTAGGTAAGATTAACCTAACCTAACTAACCAAACAATATATCGAACAATCGATATATCTATCGATATTTTCACTCGATATATCGTTTGGTTAGTTAGGTAAGATTAACCTAACCAAACGATATATCGTATGAAACAATCGAATAATCGATATTTTCATTCAGTTATTTGTGCCAACAGATACGGAAGACTACCCGTTATTAGTACAGGTTACCAAGGGTTGCTTGGTACTTAAACGCACTAGCTTTTGCGATTGACCAAAGAAGATGGACAAAATGTGATGTTAAAGATGCCACTAACCTCTTTAAAATGCCTAAAAATTTTTAAATAAAAATGAAAATAACAAATTATACTTTTAGTATATAAGAACATGATTTATAATACTGTACAGGTTACGCTAAGCGTTGATGTTAAATGTCCATTCCTAGAGAGCAGCAAAGCAATCATATGACCATAGAGACTATAATACACATTATGACGTCACCCAAGGGTAACAGCTGGTCAATGATGATTGCCTAGAGCCTCGGGGTGTTCCATAAACTGTATAGCCTTAATACTGTATCCTTAGGATATTGTGAATTTATTAGACATATTTATGAGACAAGTAAAGCTAATATAGTATAAATGAAATAGATGAAGTAAATAAATAAGTATTTTGTTTGATGTTTCGATAAAGCGATATAACTCAACAAATCCATAGTTTAGGTTCGACTTAGACACTCCAAGAGTGCCAATAACCATCAAAACTAACTGTCAAAACTTTAGCTAATGTACAAGTTAAGAGCAGCTTAGTGACTTACTGTGCGTTGCCAGAGACTGAACGAAATATACGAAATCTTGTCAGCAATATATTCGGATTCCTCTTTCATTCTTCATCCTTCACTTTTGTTTTCTAAGACATTTTTTATTGACTATATCATAGTTTTTGCTAAAGTTAGTATACAAAATCTGATAGAGTTGAGGTAATTTTAGAGCAAACAATAGCGTAAAGGTTTCAATAAATGTTGAAATGGTTAGTTAAGATTGCATTTGAAACGTTAATGTAGGCATGATAATGCAAACCGAATGATAAGTTTGGCAAAAATCGTAGATCTACTATCATTCAAATCTCTATCTTAATATGGACATAATTCTGTTCGATTTGCTGTAGTTTTATGGTTTCATCTAGTTCAATTATTTTATGGTAAACCTAAAAATATTTCATGTAAACCTAGCTATCCTTGGATATAAATAAATGTATGAGATCCTGAAAGATCAATCCTAAAACAATAATATTTTGTAACAATATTTAATATGGTTAACAATCAAATAAAATAGTAATTTAGGCTTGGCTCGTATCTTAAATTTTTTACTCGTGTCGTTAACACATTTTCGTGAATTGCATACACTACTGTACTTTACCTATGACCGGTTTATAATTACTAATAATCACTATTCAAAACTTATAAGAGACGATAACCTCTCATTGTGACTGACATTGATGCAACGACTCACTGTACCAATCACTATTTGCATTAATTGTTAACAATTAAATTGGTAAACAGCTGATTAGTTGAATTTCAAAGCATTACAATTTTACTTCTTCTCTAATCCTTAAACCTAATTTGTTCGTTGCCCGTCTTGTTAAGTAAAACTATGTTGTTATGGGCGTAAACAATGCTGGTGTGTAAAACGTTTTAATTCTAAGAACTGAACTGAAACGGCTACTTTAAAAAACGTCCGTAGGTGTTTATCTTATTTAACAAATAACCTTATTTTGTTGTATTTTAAGACTAAATTTTCTTATCTTAAGGAAAGCATTTTCAAGACCTCCTCTTTATCAACCACTAACTAAGGTTCCGACCTTATTTCGAGTTAGTACATAATCATGGATGCAATCAAAAGACGGAATATAATTGTCAAACATTGAGACAGACGGACCTAGACTCAAGGGAATGGTTAATGAATTGGGGAAATGAGTTCTGGGAGGGACGTATACAGCACGAGGGACGGGACCATCAACTAAATGTTTGACTGAATTCACGATCTTGAAATAAAGGTTAACATTATACATTCATAGAGTTCTTTAAAATAAATGATTATAAAATAAAAAAAATCCATCACTAATATTTATTTTAAATTAAAGCCAGTGGTATTTTAAGTTGATTTGTAAAGGGACGTCCACAACCATGGTATTACAAATGATGTAGGAAATTTATTAGACTAATTTAAAACATATAGAAGATCCCTATATGTTCACCCCCCCCCCCCCAGAACATCCCTATAAGGGTAACCATCATGCCATGTTTTATACTAAAATTTTGACAATCTTTAAATAAAGTGTAAAATAAACGAGCAGCATTTAACCTATGTATTATCAATTAATTATGTATTTTTATTATGTACTATGTATTATTGACACAGTATTATTATTTCTTTGGAGAAAATATACAAACATACTTTACCCTATGTTGTAAAGCTATTTTGTTAATAAGCTAATGTCAAAAGTCTTTAATAATAAGACCTTTGACAAGAATCATGGTAGAAACAATACATCTTTTTATGAAGTATTTTTTTTTAAATACTGTCAATGTACGTATTTTATATTTTGGAAGAAGGAAAATAACCCTGCCCAAGATTAAGGTAGTTCCTTCGGGATGTGTATTGTTTGCTTTTCATTCGTTAGAATCCCAATTTGATTGTTTGAATACGAAGCAAGCAAAAAAAATCTTTTCATAATTAGTTTTTAACGACTTTTGTAACTTGTTACATAAATACTTGTATCAATCATATTTGAGTGTATATAATGTAAAATATTAAATCTTCTTGAACTTAAGGAAATTTGTTTCTTGTGTTCTAAATCCAAACTGTCTATCTTAAATCACACGAATGTAAAATACAGTCCCACAAACTCAACACATGTTCTAATATATTTTATATTAAAGACCTTTTACATTAAAATGTTTTCCTAAGACGTAGGAAAAGTCAAGCAAGTGAATCTTACTATTTTTTTCTTTGAAAATTTTACGCAACTGGAATTATTTACATTTTTGTGAGAGGCGATCAAAATCAATTTTCCTATGTAACATTGAGTTTAATCACTTGATGACATCATTGATTAATTAGCATTTGAATGTCAAAATATTTGAGTAATCTTATTTACAGGTTTATTTTATTTTATGACTCATAGTAAACAGTATTTGTTTTACCATAGTATGGTATTTACAATCAATTGTTAAAGGGCAAACATAAAAATTACACTATACTGAAAATAAAGTTTATTGCGGTTACAAAAATCATATTCATGCTTAAACAAAACAAAGTGTTGATTTATTAGGATGGGTACATGCAGCTCCAAGCACTAGAAAAACCTAACTTAAAACCTAAAATGCCTAATCTTTGTTAAAGTATTCTCATTTTTTAACGCAGAATTAATTGAGAAAATGTTAAAATTATCTGAGATTCCAAAGGGGTGGAAATATGACTTTTTGTTACCCATGATTATCTGGTATTGTAATACCACATTGCTTGAGGAAAAATCTAAAATGATCATTTAATTAATTTAATTACTCATAACCACAATGCGTAATATAAGATTCAATATGTCTTAGTAGCTAATTCTGTAGAATACCAGACTCTGTCACGAAGGAGCCAGTTGCCATATCCAGCTTATCCTCAAGAATACAAGGCTTGGACCGTTTTACCTTCAAAACAGTTGTGATATTTTTTTCAAAACTTCAATTGCGGATATGGTAACTCAAGGAGAAGATATTTTTTAATAGGTTTTATTATTTGCAAAAAGCATTTCTGTAAATGAACAAAGTATCTTGTCCTTTATTGCAAAAATACGTTTAAGCATACAAAGGAAAGGTTGCGAAACCTTTTTGCTTATCTGCGTAGAAAAACGCACCCTTCTTATCTTGTAAACCCCTGGTTTCACCCCAGGCATACCGAGCAGCTTAGTCCATCTGAGTTTGTATTCAAACTCATCATTTGCTACAAGTTTAGTGCTTTTATTATTGTTGAAATTTGATTGATTTATTGCACGATAAAATAATTAACACACGACCTTTCAAGAGTGGTAAAGATTTGTGAATAGTAACCATAAATTAGTGAAATGTTCAGTCTTTTTTCTATAAAAATATATATTTTTCGGTATTGTGAAATTTTTTTTATTCTTATTATTATTGGGTATAAATAGTATACATTCAAAAAATAACACATTATTATTTATTTTGTATTAAATGTATATGAGTTAAAATTTTACGAATCGAAAGAAGAAATTGTTTTCAAGAAATGAAAACGACGGCATCCTTAGGGAGTTGAGATTGTTTGTTTTCATCAGCTGAATCTTTCACAAACCTTCATTGAGATTCAAAAAACATTAAAAAAAAGCATTTCCTGTTGTATCAGCTCGCAAATGTTCATAAAAAAAAACACATTGTATCAATACGGTTTCGTAATATTATAGTAAAATTAAAAGTTAAAGAGCAAAATGTAGAGACTAAATGTTATAAACATTATAAATGATTATAGTTTTTGTATCAATAAGGTCTTGATATACTTGATATTGATATACTACTTAAATAGCTATTTTTTAGTATTATCTCCATAATAATAGCTTTAAAAGTGGGTTTTAATATCTACCCATCTAAAAGTTGTAATTAGTACACCTATAATAAATAATCGTAATATTCTAAGTTAAACTTATTGGAGCCAAAAAGATAAAATATACGTTACCTACCTTATTAATACTATCAAAACATTTAGTCGACAACAACCCATTCAAACATAACCGGTCATGAAACACATATCAAAACAGGGTTTAGATTTTACAATAAAATGTGAATCATATCTGCACTGTCCGAAGTCAATTTAATAAACAATTTCTTACCGAATTGCATATTTTTACATAATTTTTTTCTTTAACCTTGCGTAATATTGTCTAAAAGTGTAACTAAGTTCCAATGTTCGATGGTAAATTTCAATCCAAAATATTTACTACAGTATTCCATTGATTTTTTTTATTTAGTGCATAATTTACTTTCACATATCTTTGTATATCAGTTCATTTAAAGTAAAGCATTCGTTGAAATAGCTAATTTAAGTATTTTGATTAATCTCGAACAAGAAGAGAGGTGTTTTGGTGGAAAAGCTCCCCGGACAAGCGAGTCTACGCCTTATAGCCAGGCTCGTATACAAAGACTGTGCCGTAAATTGTATGGAGGTTTTTATGTTCTCTTGTAGCACTCACTTTCGTTTTATATCAAGTAAACACATTGAAAATGTTACAGAGATGGCTTGCATGTGTTATAAATTCTAATATACTAAAAGGTTAGCCTTTATTATTCTCTGGCCGAAAAAACGTAAAGTGTAAAAACTTAGTTTTATAATTACGTATTGAATTTTAAATTAACAAATGTTCGATGTCGAGCAATAAATATTTACTAGAAAATATTGCTACAATGTAAAATTGTAGCTAATTAAACAGTAATGTTGCAAAAGTAAAATTAATTCAAACAAGAAATAACTTTTGCTACCTACATTTAAGAAAACTCTCGCTGTCCTATGCTCGGTAACCACACCTCGTAGTGCTGACGATAGGCAGGACTAGCATTCTGTCTGACCTAGGTCTGACCTGCTGTTGGTGCATCACATAAATCTTTTGATTAAGCATCAATGATTAAGTTCTGTCCTCAAATGTAATTGTAACCCCTTGGAAGTTGGTTTTAGAAGAAGGTTTTTGCCTAAATATTTAACGCAACATCACATTCAAAAAGATTCAAAAACATAACAAACACTAAAGAATTCACTATTAACGGTATGTAATCAATAACTGTTCTAAGGATAAAACGTAAATATAATAATTGAAAAGGAAAACTCAATTTTAGTAAGACGTAAAAAATCTGTCATCAACATAAGTTTGTATCGAATAACATGTTATAAACCAAGGTGAGATAAGACTGTCTATAGCATGGCCGTCCTGGGTCATTGGGGTCACGACTCAAAGGAAATTACTAAGCAGCCTTGGAGGAAAACTTACCTCTATTTCTTTGGACTACAAACATTTCGGAGAACTACTCCAGTTAGAAATTACATTATTGAAAAAGAAATGGTTTACAGTATTGAAATCATTCAATTCATGTTTTTGACAAACGTATCAAGTTTTTGAGTTGATTTATATTTGTTTTAAGGTTTCCCAGGGGTCACAGTGCTCGTATAACAATAATTGAGACAAAATTGTCTTTTAAATAATTTAGTGTTTTCAAACTAGACACAGCTATCCATAATAACTAATATTCCAATGATTCGCCTTGGAAAACAGCCGGTATCATGCAAAAAATTAAAAAGCGACATGTTAATCGTATCTAAGAAACATCTAAGAAACATGTCCATATATAAAATTTAGTAAAGATCTTTACGCATTTTTATTCTTTGGGGTGAGCTTTTTTACATACACAAATGGTAGTGTTTAGATCAATACAATCACATATGTTCAGGGAAAGGCATGCATTGCTTGTCCAAAGCCTGGACACCACATTTAGTTTTGATTTACGTGTAAACCCAGGTAAAATTGTGTACCAAACATACCTTCAAAGCAATCATCCAGTAAACTATTTAATCTTTACAATCAAGGGTTCTTAAAATGTTATGTACATAAATAGGATAATCCTAAATAAAAAATATCAGGTTTACCTCATGCTGTTATGGGGTAAACCAACACCTGCTATTTCACCAAAATTCAAAAGCTCAACATAAAATGTTTAACTTAACTAAATATTGTGTAAAAATGCAAAAGAAACTATCAAGAAGATTTTTTTATATATCCTCTCAATGAACACCGTATGAACGGTTTATTGTTTGAACGTAAATCTAAATATAAGAGGAGTTGAACATTAATAATTGGTCCACGACAGTCGCCGTTTCTATGGACACACTTAAATATTTATATATATTAATATACAGGGTTAGTAAAAAGTGTGGAGACCCCCTGTTATTTTTTTAACGGCCCATACTAGAAAAACTAAACTCGGCACACCTTTATAGCATGTTATGAAGTACTTTTTGGGCTTAACTGTCACTTGGTATACATCCCCAAAATGGGGGATTTTGGGGGAAACTCAAAAATTTCAAATACAAAGACCTATTGAGTGACCCCTCATTTTGAAGGTCCTGGTAAAAGGAAACCAAAAACGCAAACTAGAGGTCTTAATCTCAATCCAGTAAAAAATGGCAGCCAATTGAAATTCTCAGAAGTTGAATTTAACTTGCAGCTTTCCAAGTCTGGAGACCCCCTGTAAATTTTGTAGCGGCTCACACTAGGAAAACTAAACTCTACACACCTTTTTGGCATGTTATGAAGTACTTTTTAAGACTAATAGCCACTTGCTTACCAAACCCAAAATGGGGGATTTTGGGGGAAACTCAAAAGTTTTAAATAATAAACCCCATCAAGTGACCCCTCATTTTGAAGGTCCTGGTAAAAGAAAACTAACAACGCAAACTAGAGGTTTCTATCTCAATCCAGTAAAAAATGGAAGCTGATTGAAATCTTTAGAAATTGGAAATAACTTGCAATTTTATATTCAATTGGCTGCCATATTTTACTGTGTTAAGATAAAGACCTATAGTTTGAGTTGTTAGTTTTCTTTTATTATGACCTTCAAAATGAGGGGTCACTCGATGGGGCTAATTATTTAAAATTTTTGAGTTTCCCCCAAAATCCCATTTTGGGTTTGGGAACTTATGAGAATTTCAATTGGCTGCCATTTTGTACTGAACTGAGAAAGAGACCTCTAGTTTGCGTTGTTGGTTTTCTTTTATAAAGACCTTCAAAATAAGGGGTCACTCGATGGGTCTTTGTATTTGAAATTATTTAGTTCCCCCAAAATCCCCCATTTTTGGGATAAACACCAAGTGGCGGTTGTGCCCAAAAAGTACTTCATAACATTCCATAATGGTGTGCCGAGTTTAGTTTTTCTAGTATGGGCCGTTAAAAAAATAACAGGGGGTCTCCACACTTTTTACTAACCCTGTATAGATAGATTACAATTACATACTTGGCGACATGAATAGCATGGATTTTTTGTTTCCTGAACTACAAAACAAGTATTTACTTTGGCCTTTACCCTAGCTCTAGAGGTAGCTAATCCCCTTATTTAATAAAAACAATCCTTTAATGAACATGATACCTGCTCCTATGTCTTTTATGCACATGTACTCCTATGTTCATGAAACCCACTACACAAGCTTTATACTTTGCATTAAGTTTATTATCCCACTTTTTATTACTATTGTCAGTTATAAATAATATTTACGAACACTTCGTAGTGTAAAACATTTTGTTTGACAAATCTTGCAAATGTGACTGTTAAACATTTGTGTTTACGGCATTCATTTTACATTTTTTTTTAGTTTATTTGCTGGTTTAATTTTTATTTTTTTTTAGACCAGCAGTATTTACTGTTGCTGACATTTTTCAGCCCCTCTATACACGCCGCGACTGCCAATCGTATGGCGGAAATAGCTTCATACTCGTTCGATTTCGCACAAATACACCCTGCTTGTACCAGCTTATCCCTACTTCCAGAGGATTATCTGTAATTTTACTTTTGTAATAACAAGAATGAAAATACTTTGCGTAGTTGTTACTTTAAACCAATTAATATGTTTAAGGTGTGTACTGGTTTAAGAGGTTATTTAATAATTTATAGATTTTATATCACACGTCTTCTTTGTTTAAAGGGTGTTTTTATAATGTCAAGTTTGCTGCAAAAAAAACAACACAATACAGTAAACCTGTAGTCTATTAAACATATCATAATTGTTGTGGAATTTTCAGCGAATATTAGTAAAACAAGTACAAAAACTACTAACCAATGACGAAAAGCTGCTGAAATCCATTATACAACATTAAGTTACCTATATAGGAACCAGATATCTAGATCAGTTAAAGATTTATATTGTTTTGTTTCACAGATGGGTAATAATTTGACATTTTTTTACTAAGGGTTTGTCTACTATAAACTTGAATTCCCCCATCCAAACTGTCCTCATCCCTATGTGCGTAACGTATTAAGCAGAGAAAGGCGTGAGCCGGTACAGTACAATAAAAAAGTGTACTGATAACTTCTAGTGTCAAAATGAGCAGTGAAACCCAAACATTCTGCCCCTGATTCATATTTTATCAAGCTACCAATTCGATCACTGAATCTTCACAGAAAAATCTTTAAAAACAAAACAAAATGTATAAACACTAGAGTCAATCTTTGAAATACAAAATTTATCCTACAGCTTAATTTTTAACTGTGCTTCTTCGTTGCGAAAGATAACAACGCAGAAAACACAGATTTGTATTTTTACATTACATGTTTCCAAAAATATTGCAATATTTGCAATACTAATTAAGTGAGCCAATTATTTGAACTCAACCTTAATTTTTGTATTCATTACGAGGAGCATCGTCAGTCGTCACATCCTAAGGGAAAACGAAATATTTGCTCGTCCAGCGACGATGAGGGATGTGTTATTGCATTCTTGCAGGGGCTGCTTCTATATTGGAAATCTCAGCCCCTCATTAATGTACTTGCGGTGTCCCCAAGCTCCTTTGTCCATCGCTAAATCTGCTGAGGAATTTTCAAAAAACACTTAATATTGGATGAAATTAGGCGTAAGGGTATTTGTGATGATAATGTTTAATATTAAAATTCTGTTAGCTCATTTTGGTAAACCCTATTTTGAAAGGACGACATTAAAGCTGTGAAGAAAATACATCTTCCTCATCAAAAATATTTTTTTTTAATTTTTTAATAAACGAAATGGTAATGAAATGAATTTACATTGTCTGTTTAATTGGATTAATTTAGTAATCCTTTCTTATGATAATGGTTACTTGTTGGTTTCCGTCCATACATTGATTAATAACTTTCACTTGGATTAATATCAAATACTCTTTCTTGTACGTACATATATCTGAGTAAACCTAGGCTTTCAAGCACTTTTTAACAGTCTAAATAAATAAAGGTGATAAACAGAATAGTATAAGTTTGCAATATTCATATAACACGATAAGAATAAAATAATGTTTTAAAACTACTGTAAGTCTTCTGGTAGTAGCAGTTTTCTCGTGTTCAAACTTACTAAATATGTGTTATAATAATATACTAAATAACGTGTACTAAATATGTGTATGGACAAAAAAAAATAAAAAAAAAACAATCCATCGAGAAATCACTCAAGAAAAATATGTACGAAAATGAATTAATTAAACTGTTTTCGATCAGAAAAAAGATTAAGACTTATAATATCGCAAATATAAATGAGGTCTAAAGAATGTCTTGAGACGCTTGTGAACTTATCGTGGTCGTATTTAGCTCCAATATCACCAACCTCCAGCTGTGCCGGTTATAACATGTTTCATCGCACCATAAAGCAGCCATCAATTCTGGAAATGGCGTCGAAGATCAGACATTTCATACATTACTGGAAAATGTGTTCATAATGTTAATGCATCTTCGATCTGAAATCACCTAAAGGTGAATTGCAAACTATAAACTAACTATAACAATTGGTTCTTGATAGAAAATAATCGTGTATTAAAAACTTTGCAATAAATATTAACACTTTGTGGTTTTCTAGATTTTTTAAGAGCATTAAGAGTGTTGCTAAAATAAAAAATCCATTTGAAAATTTAAGGGTGTGTTCATATTATTGGTTTATCTGCTAGCCACACTGAATTATTAGTTTGGCTCTTGTGTCAGTTTAGTTACCCGTTTGATTATTAATACCTCACCTAATCAAAACTCGTGTGTTGGTTAAGCAGCGGCTACACTTGCCCGATTCAGTCCGGTCCGGTTCGTTTCGGTCCGGCCCGAATTTGTGAGGGGTGGCTACACTTGTACGAATCGTTTCAGTCCGGCCGGAAGAGGTAGCTACACTTGTACGATATTTTGGAGGACACACACGAGCACGGGGCACAAGTACAGCAATACAGAAAGTGTTTAGTCAGGACCCACGGTAGGCACGTGCCTAGGGTGTGAGGCAATTGGCTTTTTTTTGGGGGGGGGGGGGTGCCAAAAAAATGAAAAATTAAAAAAATTGTGGTTGTATTTGCATGCAATCGCGGTAAACTTCCTATAATCCCTCGCGGCCGTGTAGACATTGTAATCGTCTCCCAATATTGCGGCAAAATTCAGACTATTTTCCGCGGTCGTGCAGATATAAATATCGTCTTCCATGATCGAGGCAATATATGAACATAATTGCATAAATTCGTAGGCGTATGTCCTACAAATAACTATTTTTCCTAATTTAATTCATCACTTTCGCAGCCGAGTGCTCACGGAACCACCCGATCCTCATCCGAATTTCGGGAGTAGGTGGCTACACATGTCCGATTCGGTCCGGTCCGCCCCGAATGCTTCCGCCAAATGCGGATGAATGCTCCCTGGACGATTGTTCCGCGCCGGACCGGACCGTACCGGACCGAATCGGGTAAGTGTAGCCGCCTCCATTTAAAACATGGGAAGCATTGTTCCGCATTTTGGAGGACCGGACCGAACCGGACCGAATCGGGTAAGTAGGCCCGATTCTGAGAAAGGTTAGTAGCTTTTTGATGGTTCGAAACTAGAACCAGCTGTCCTTGATCATTAGGGTTTAAATAAATGGTCCTGACTAATGAAACAGCTGATCTTAGTCAGTAACAAACACAGATCATCACACACCAATCTACACTCATCCTTCACTCATATTTGGGTTAAAATACGCACATAGGTGTCCCCATCTCAAATGATATTGATATTCATATTGATTGTCTATTTATTAGTAGTAAACTATTACAGTTTCATAAAAATAAGACGATTTTACAATCAATTTATACAAGTTTAAAGTTATTAAACTATTGGAAAGCTTTTAGTGGAGAAGACTCTCTGGTATAGAAAAAAAATCTGGATATAGAGATTTGTAATTTTTTTGTTTACAAAAATGGTGAATCAAAAATTGATCTTAACCATCAGATCAGAGCATTGACACTATCGGGATGGTAAACGTATTTGGTTTATAGTGTGCTTTGAGCTTAGGCATTTAGGATCAAATATCCCCACTGTTATAATAGTAGACCCGATGCAAATGTATCATTGAAACTGTTTATATTTTGCTACTTTAATATTATCATATTATGACAGCTATAGAGTTTTTCCTTAAGCTATTCGGCAAAAGTAATTATTTGGCAATAAAGGTTAAGGTATAATATTAGCTATATAATATTATATAAATTTTTTTTTTTTATTTGATATATCTAAAGTTAATTTATTTTTACCTGCACATAAGATGTATAAATTTCAAACTCCACGAAGGTCCGGACTGCAGTAATGTATGCTGTCAAGTTAGGGATGTGATAAGCAGGGGTGAGTTGGAGCAAACCCAAGCACCTTCAGACTTATTATCTGCAAGATATAACCTGGCCCAGCTGAAGTTTTGAGTATATAAGGTTCCAAATGTTAAGTCTTAATGAAGTCAATGTATCATATTATATTTATTTCCCATATTAAATAGCCATGTGTAAATTTTAAAATTAGATTACTTTGTCTTGAAGTAAAAGGTAGCACGTTTTAACTTCGTTAAAGGAAAAAAATTAATCAATAGCTATTTAACCAGTTCAAGGTATAGTTAATGTCCCTTAAAATATAGTTTTAGTGACAAACTATGATATAAACGCATTTTAAAAACTTTAATACGTCGGGAAAGTTTTCAAATGAAAATGTTAAGTACATACTTAATTTGTCTTTTCTGAGTAGAGTATTGATAAAATATATCCTTTATCAAAATGCAAGAGTAATTAATTTGAAAGCTGACAATTTAATATTTATTTTTATTTATATTACCCTCAAACCAAGTACTTTGGTAACAAGATCCCTAAACAGAAGTTGCTTTGTTAATCAGTAACACACAAAAGTAAATGGACAGAGATTATTCATTAGGCAAAGGTTTTGACATAAAAATACGTTTACGGGGAAAATACAAGATCAAAATAATTTTGCTATACTAAGAAACCATTATCCGACATCCATAACTAATTCAAAAAATGTTATCAAGATTTCATAACCGTAACAAATCTAAAGGAAGTTTAAACGAACGTATAGGACAGGGAATACGAACCTGGAATCGTATGGTTTCTAAGGTGATATCAGTAACAGTAAACAAGTAACAAGGTTGCATCATAACCGGATATGACTACTTTCCTTACTTTATCGTTGAGTAACATGTCTTTGCGTTTTCCCTTACTGCAGGTAAAGAGAAAAATATTATCAACTAAAATTGTTTACATGTTTCATATTATTCGCATAAAAAAACGTGTTAACAACAATTGTTATTTTTTTGTAAAGGTAAAGTAATTGCTATTTGATATGTTTTTATTACTTATTTGTAGATTTCCAGATAGCTAGATTTTTCAAATACGAATACAACTCGTCTCAAATGCTGTAAGATGACGGTTATGGCCTTTTTCATTACAGTTTCATCAATACTCCATACATATGAAATCCGTCCCCAAATCATTTTAAGGTCCAGATAAAAGTTAGCCCAAGACTACGGAATCAATAACTCCCACTGAGGGTTGTGTCAATTGGGCTTAATCACGTCATTTCACCCCCAACCCCCAATAGATGGACCAGATGTCCAGCTTTGGGACAGCTTTAAATTTATTGAAATTGTTAAAATATAAGCTTGAAAATGTACAGTTTGTTTTGACGCTCCTTACACAGTTTCAATTAAAATACAATTTGCAATGTATGTTGTACCGTTTACAATGTATGTACGGAAATACTTGCATCACATATTTTGGTACATATACACACTAAGATAGTCTTTTTTATTCAAAATCTGAGCAATCACGTCAACATTGTCCGCACAAATATTTGAGTAATATTTTTGTTTGTGTTACTATAGTAAACATTGAAGCAATATTGTCATCGTTTGATGTTCAAATCCAATGTTATCACGATATGTCACGCGCACTTCACCAAGCAGAAAAAATTGTTAAAATATCATCCCAGACCAATTCAATTCAAGGTTGTTTTGTACATACACGGTTAATAAAAAGTCAAGACCCCCCCTCTAATATTTTTACAAGTAAATATACAGAGATATCCTTTTGGTGGTTGAGCAATCTTAGCAGGAAGGTTCATTTTATCATTTTGAAATTTTTGAGTGTCCCCCCCAAAAGGGGAGATTTGGGGGGCAACTCAAGTATTTTAAATGTAAACCCCCTTCAAGTGACACCTCATTTTGAAGTTTTTACAAGAACTTAAAGAATGGTGAAAACTAGAGGTCGCTATCTCTTCTCTATCCAAAATGGTAGCCCGTCAAATGTTGTGGAAAATCAATGGTAAAATTGTTAATATTGGCTGCCATTTTGGATAGAGAAGAGATAGCGAGCACTGGTTTTTACCATTCTTTAAGTTTTTGTTAACACTTCAAAATGAGGTGTCACTTGAAGGGAGTTTACATTTAAAATATTTGAGTTGCCCCCCAAATCTCCCTTTTGGGGGGACACTCAAAAATTTCAAAATAATAAAATGAAACTACCTGCTAAGATTGGTCGACTATTAAAAGTATATCTCTGTATATTTACTTGGAAAAATATTAGAGAGGGGGGTCTTGACTTTTTATTCACCCTGTATGTTATTTTGTTTAAACATTGTTGTTTTTGGTTGACGTGTTAAAGATTTTTATTTCGTAAATACGATCGATTAAAATCATCGTACTTGAAAAATTCAATTGTACCTATACGCTGATGTTTAATTAGTTAATTTACATACTGATGATGTATTTTGAAAATCATACATTTACGAGTAAACTGTTCTTTATTCGTGCAATAAAAATAAACTCTACAACATGTACGCTACACAAGATGCAGTAGTCTAGCCAGATGCCTCCAGTGACGGTACATTATAACACGGAGCCTCAGTTATGACACATAAAACGCAGTTATACACGAGGCCTCTAGTGGTTTAAAGTGTATTATGGCAAAACTATGTAGCATAAATTCTCTATTCCTGACGATTTGTTCTCATTTGTATTCAAATATGAACTTAGTTTGGCTTTTTGAATTCCCCTGCATACATGATTTTAATGATGTACATACTATTTAGAGATTAAATTAATTTCTGGTTTAATTTGTCTCCTTTCTTCTCATTTTTCAGTGTATCCTTTTTACAGTGATTTTCATAATTGATGGTGGTGGGAAAAGACAAACCAAAAAATTGTAAATGCAAAGTAAATACAGGGTGTTTCCAAATCGTCTGGACATATTTTCTGGACTTGTTCCTTGGGTTAAGACAAACATAAAATGCCATATAAGTATGGTCTAAAATGTCTAGATTTCTGTTTGTCGGGCTGTTTGTGATTGTATACCTTATCGGACTCTTTCTTATACCTATGTGACTATGTGATAGTATTTTAGTACGATTATCGTTAACATAATGTTGCCTATCTTTTTACGCATAGAATGCTTTGATAACCACTATTTAATTTGTATAATTTTTGAATAACACAAAATAATGTATTGTTAAAAATAAATATATAATGGATTAAACCTGTGTTTAACAAGGATATAATATAGTTTATAAATACCTAGCATCAATGAATAGTGACATTCATTATTTGTGAAAATAATATTGTATTTGCAAAGTATTGTCTGTAAATTATTATTTAATAGGCTTAATTAAAGAGTTAATTTGTTCATTTTTTTGTGGTTAGAGTACAAGATCTCGGTGCCTGAGGTCCCGGGTTCAAATCCCGCCAAATCACCAAAGGATAATGAATAATGAATAATGAATAATGAATAATGAATAATGAATAATGAATAATGAATAATGAATAATGAATAATGAATAATGAATAATGAATAATGAATAATGAATAATGAATAATGAATAATGAATAATGAATAATGAATAATGAATAATGAATAATGAATAATGAATAATGAATAATGAATAATGAATAATGAATAATGAATAATGAATAATGAATAATGAATAATGAATAATGAATAATGAATAATGAATAATGAATAATGAATAATGAATAATGAATAATGAATAATGAATAATGAATGATGAATAATGAATGATGAATAATGAATAATGAATAATGAATAATGAATAATGAATAATGAATAATGAATAATGAATAATGAATAATGAATAATGAATAATGAATAATGAATAATGAATAATGAATAATGAATAATGAATAATGAATAATGAATAATGAATAATGAATAATGAATAATGAATAATGAATAATGAATAATGAATAATGAATAATGAATAATGAATAATGAATAATGAATAATGAATAATGAATAATGAATAATGAATAATGAATAATGAATAATGAATAATGAATAATGAATAATGAATAATGAATAATGAATAATGAATAATGAATAATGAATAATGAATAATGAATAATGAATAATGAATAATGAATAATGAATGATGAATGATGAATGATGAATGATGAATGATGAATGATGAATGATGAATGATGAATGATGAATGATGAATGATGAATGATGAATGATGAATGATGAATGATGAATGATGAATGATGAATGATGAATGATGAATGATGAATGATGAATTATGAATGATGAATGATGAATGATGAATGATGAATGATGAATGATGAATGATGAATGATGAATGATGAATGATGAATGATGAATGATGATGAATGATGAATGATGAATGATGAATGATGAATGATGGATGATGGATGATGGATGATGGATGATGGATGATGGATGATGGATGATGGATGATGGATGATGGATGATGGATGATGGATGATGGATGATGGATGATGGATGATGGATGATGGATGATGGATGATGGATGATGGATGATGGATGATGGATGATGGATGATGGATGATGGATGATGGATGATGGATGATGGATGATGGATGATGGATGATGGATGATGGATGATGGATGATGGATGATGGATGATGGATAATGGATAATGGATAATGTATAATGGATAATGGATAATGGATAATGGATAATGGATAATGGATAATGGATAATGGATAGTGGATAGTGGATAATGGATAATGGATAATGGATAATGGATAATGGATAATGGATAATAACGAATAACGAATAACGAATAATGAATAATGAATCTAAGTGATAATGTCGCATTCTCTAAGTATTGCCTGAAGTAATCTAATGAACAAACACATCGGGCTCAGGCCTAGCGTCCTTGAACAAACAACAAAATGGTAGCGTTTTTTCCTGTGGAACTACCACATAGTCAAACTCCTAACGCATCCTAAACCAATAACTTCCTTGAATTAGTTTATTGTTGAACACAACATTAACTTGTATTTGCTATTTATCTTTAGAAAAAATAACACATCATTAGAGTTAAATGTAATGTATTTCGGTTTAATTAAAAACGCATCAATCGTAATACCTGAGATAATAACTATCATTCGTGTTTTAAAGTTATTTACAACTGAAAATAACAATTTGCATGTAAAAGGTGGCAGCCCAATCAGTTATCGTTGTGCTATAACGGTGATCACTCATCCATTGTTCTCCATCCTTGGTAATCTGATTTACGCGTTTTGCCAAACAAGCCTCCCCATTTGTTTTCTCGTTGATTTATCGAGTCATGAAATGCTTCCAAACAAGCATTACAGGTCTGTAGATGTACCAGAGCTTTGCAAACACTACATGTCAAGTGTTTTACTAGTTGGGGAGCGTGCTTTGCTAAAATATCTATACATGAAATGCTTCCAAACAAGCATTACAGGTCTGTAGATGTACCAGAGCTTTGCAAACACCACCGTGTTAAGTGTTTTGCTAGTGGGGAGTGTGCTTTGCTAAAATATCTATATATGAAATGCTTCCAAACAAGCATTACAGGTCTGTAGATGTACCAGAGCTTTGCAAACACTACATGTCAAGTGTTTTGCTAGTTGGGGACCGAGCTGTGCTAAAATATATATACATGAAATGCTTCCAAACAAGAATTACAGAACACTACCGTGTAAAGTGTTTTGCTAGTGGGGACCGAGCTCTGCTAAAATATTCCTAAGAATTTTCCTTACATAACAATTTTGGAAAGTGCACCGATAAATTTAGACTTTAGAATTGCTAAACTAAATCGTATGTATACTTTATTTGAACTTAACATGCATGTTAATATAAACTGGAACTTTTTTACCGGACGTACAGCCCATGCATGCATGAGGGACAAAAAGTGAAAGGTGGATCGGGAAATTGAATGGTTACTGGGGTGATATCAGTAAAGGTAAACTACACCTGGGGTGGATTTTATACTTCTCGTTTCTGTCTAAGATTTTTATTTGATTGTTGTTTTGGTGTCTATTCACAAAATTGGTACCAAAGAACCACAAAGGAACTAAACGTAAACTATAATTGATTTATCGTAGAGATGTCTGGGAGGGACTTCTTCAATTCAGATAATGTCCTTGTCTAATGGACCTATGTTTTTGTTATATAAATATGTGGACCAATGTCCAATCGTTGCCCCAAAATACAAGGTATGGATATTATCACAACACTAATCTATAGATTATCGGAGGGATTTAGCCCCGGATCTCTAATAGATATGTTTAGTGCTAAAACCACTGGTAAACAAGACAAGTGCCTTCTTTCACAAATTTAAAGTTTTATGAATGTATTTTATTTCTATACGTTTATTAATGTGTAATCCTAAAAATATATGTATGCATTAATGAAGGTAATTCTTATAGTATAATTTTTCCCCTAGGTCCATAGGCACGAGTCCGGAATTGTTTTTCACATTACTTCAGGCTAGACCTAGGGGTTACGGCAATATCACTTAGATAAAATCCATTGGTGAATAGGCGGTGTTTGAACCCGGGACCCTAGGAACCGGAGTTCCGGGCTCTAACCACTAGACCAGTTCGTTCACCTCCTATTGTATAATGCAGTATAATTTAGTCCATTACAAGTTTATAATTTCTATATGGAATATTTTATTTTACATTTTGTTGATAGTTGTAATAAGTCCACTATTTAGTTAGATGTTTTAACTGAATATGACATTACACACATAAACAAAGATAAAAGGCCATTAAAAGCAGACGTCGCATACATAAATGAATGTCTACTGCCTAGAGCTTGCACATTTATATGACAATAAGGCAGTTTACTATGTCAAGTTCTCTGTTTTTACTTCAATGAAGTGTCTAGTGCTCAAAAATTGTTGTACGTGTTTCACATTTCATGCATTGTCGAAATGTATTTGTGGAATTCATCAAACATTAGAGTTTGGTGCCATCTACTTGTTTATCATTAATAAAATTAATAATTTTGTTTTAACAACTTTGAATCAAAATGTAATTCAATTTATTTGTATGTGAATTTGTGGTCCAATTAAACTATTAATAAAAAGATAAAAGAAAATGCGCTAAGTTAGAATTCAATTTGGCAAGTATATATTTACAGAACTCTCTAAACATATCCATATTTATTCATACTTTATCTTGTAATGTTTGATGTGAAAGGACTCAAATTGGTCATTTATCAACACAAAAAGAATACTGAATGACATAAAAAGCACATTGCCTTGAGTTACCAAGATGAACTTTTCAAAAGAAAGCTTTGAATAATTTCACAAGGATTACTAACTGATAAAAAATCCATATTAACTTTTAGCTACTAGGAACAGATTTTTACAAGGAAGCCTTGATTTTTCCAACATGTATAATAAACACAGAACAGTACTAAATTAGTTGACTCGATTCAATTGAGTTTTGTTAAATGAATATTTTTTATTGTAAGACTTTATACACAAAAGAGTTTGATAGTTTTGATCAATTAATGCATTTACTTGATACGATATTATACTACGGACGGATCCAGTACTCTCATGGTGAGTAAATAGTGTGATTTCAATTAACTAGAATTACAGCATTATTATTAATTCACCCCAAAGGTTGGCAACTTTGGTATGCAAGTAAAAACCCCCGTTGACAAAATGTATCATTGTGTCGACTAAATCCCTCAGGACAATGGACAGTCACATTTACTAGACATAACAACCCCCTAACAATATCTGTATCACATTCGGTTATTTTGTCCTAGGACGCAAGTCACCCGGAATTGTTTTTCACATTACGTCAGGCTAGACCTAGGGGTTACGGCAATATCACTAAGATAAAATCCATTGGTAATTTGGCGGGGTTTGAACCGAAACCCCAGGAACTGGAATCCCGCACTCTAACCACTAGACCAGCTCGCTCCCAATATCGTCTATCAAATATCACGTTCGGTATTAAAACTGTTTGCTGTTAAATAAATGAAAACATGCTCGTTGTTGGTCTGTATTTCTTATTTATTTAGCTCAAAACATGCATTTGTTTTATATAGAAACATAATCTTAAGAATTTTAATTACAATTTGATTTCGTCAAATATGAATTAGTTTTTAGATTTTTGCTTTTATTGTGGTTTATACAAGGTCACGTACTATTGACAGATAAGACATAACATTGTTAAAACATCGTTGGAATATTCTGTGTAATATTTATGTTTAACTAAAATATATTTGGAAGATATTTCCGAAAAAGTTTTTATTAGGTTGATTGGAAATGTTCACAGGAATAGAACTATAAATAATCGATGTACCGATGTTATTCCGACCAAACAGTTTAATAAATATAAAATGCATATTAGACTGAATTACATAATTCGTTTACTATTAACATCCCTTACATTAAATTTTATAAGTGTGACGATCTAGCTTTGTCTCATTTAAACCTTAAAATTACATTTGCTTCACCTCAATATTGGCCTAGAGTTTTTTTCTTAGCAGAATTTCAGAACTAGTTTTTAAACTTATGTTATTTAATTAGCTTTAATTCATAGACTTGATGATTATTTTCCATCTTATTGATTCATCAGAAATTATTTACGTACAACATTACGTGTTCACCTACGTTAGTTATTAGTGACGGCTAAGATGATAACAATGAAAGTCCTTACTTCATTTCCTATAATTTATGCTGCTAAGTTATGGTCCCGATAAGTAAGGCAGAAGCTGGCAAAACCCCAACACAACCTAAGACTGCTGAGCGTTATCTGTATGGTTTAGTTATTTATACACTGTGGAAATAGGTATTTTATATTAGGTTATAGTAGTACGTGTTTTTATACAGGGTGTTACAGTAAAGCGTAGCGGGCTATGCAGATTCAGACTCTACCCGCAAAAATAAGTCGAAAATGTTGTATAAAGTTTTTTTCTATTTTGGTTTAGTTTAGCCGTAATCCGCCATTTTGTATTTTTTTTATAATTAATATCTCAAAACCCTTTGGAGATATTTTTATTAAACTTGGTATAACCTTTAAGTATACAGGTATAAACATTCTCCAAAAATATCTTTGGTCAGGCTTATCAAATTTCAAAATGGCGGCCATTTAAAATTTTGTTTTAATGGCTGTTTTTCATGGAATTTTACTTCAAAAAATTTAAATGTCCGCCATTATGAAATTTGATAAGCCTGATCAAAGATATTTTTGGAGAATGTTTATACCTGTAGACTTAAAGTTTATACCAAAGTTACACCCCGGACAGTTTAGTTAAGTTATACTTAAAGTTTCATAAAAATATCTCCGGGGGGTTTTGAGATATTAACTAAAAAAAAAAATACAAAATGGTGGATTACGGCTAAACTAAGCCAAAATCGAAAAAAAAGTTATTCAACATTTTCGACTTATTTTTGCGTGTAGAGTCTGAATCTGCATAGCCCCCTACGCTTTACTAAAACACCCTGTATAAAACATTACGACAATCTTTTCATCACAGAACTGTATTTGAAACGCCCTGACTTGTTTAACAGTGGAGTGGGTTGTGTTTTTTCCTGATTGCGTTTTACATCGTTCTATTTATTTTTTTTTTTTTACAGTTACCCAACAAAGTGGGTTTTCTTGCACATATTATAGTACAGAAAGCCTTACTTTGGCACAGTTTTGACTTTGGCGCACACCCGTATTCCAACCAAACAACAAAAAACAACTTTTATTATGCACGTAATCCGTGTACGCTTGAAAATAAGTTAACAACACTAAAAGATATTACGACTACGATCAGCTTGTGCAGTGTTTCCCATTTCGTACAATGTTTGGATTTAACCTAACCTAAAAACGTGATGTACAATGTTTAAAAGATTAATTATTTATAGTAACTGTAGGAAAAAAATAATGTGTAACACAAGTGCAAACTGCCTTTGCCCACTAGCTACACAAATAACAATTGTTAAATGGTAAATAAAGTAGTTTTGTATGAGTAAACCTAGATATTAGAAAACGTGTAACTGTATATAGAGAAAAGTGTGTAGGTTTAATGTGACAACGCAAAGAATATTATATATAGGAGGTTTTTATAACATTATTTGATGCCTAAATGTTAAAACCCCATTTCAATTCAAACATAAATGCATAGTAAATTGTACACAACCTCATATACAACAAAATATTACTATGAACATCCAAAGTTTTCAAGATTTTAAAAATTTAGTTTAAATGAAACCTTTATAAGTATTGACAAACCATATAAATAACTCTGTCGGAAAAAATTCCATAACCTGACTATAACTCAAATATTATTTTTCTAATAATACCTAAGTAATTTTCATATGAATGAAGTATTACATCATATGGTTAAAATTACTATAAAAGGCACTGAATACATTTACATATTTGTAAAAATTTTGATATTACCAATTTAGCCTGCATATATTTACTTTAAGCCTGCTTTTAATTACGTTAATTCATTTTTACCCCAAAAAGTCTTGTATGACGACTTTTTAACTGACTGAAAAGTCAATCGGATTTTTTGAGTTTTGTATTAAGTTGGATTTTGATGGTTGCATTAAGTTTTACATTTAATTTGCTCCACACGTTTTGACAGTAATTCAAATACAATAGTAAATTCACAATATTTATTTTAAGTTTGTAAAGCTAGTTTAATAGGCCTAAGCAAAAATCTAAAAAAAAACTTTCTAGAAAAAAAAAACTGAATTTCTTAAGACAATTTATTTTAACGTAAGTAACAATCATATTGAGTATTTATACTATATCAATAGTCGTTAGTGTTTTTAATGCAGCAAATGACTAAACTGCACATTCGTATTTAGATCGAATCCAGCTAAACCAATCCAAGGCCATTCACAGGTAAACAGCCAAGATTGTTTTGGACCCAATCCAAGTAGCAGATATTGGAGGCCTGTGATAAATCTTGGATCCAGTTATGTTAAACGCTGCTTATTTACAACTTTCTCCTGGCTAAGAAAATATTTATTTGTGTAACTAGTCATTATATTTTTCCTACAGCATATAAATAATTATTCTTTCAAACACTATACAAGACTTTTTTAGGTTAGGTTAAATCCAAGCGTTGAAGGGAATGGGAAACACTGTGCCAGCTGTGTATAATCAATGTATAATAATCAGTATAAACAAAATAAACAAGTTATGGAACTTTCTTACTTACGCACCAAGAGGAAAACAGTTGGTATGCTCGTGCATACACCTTTCTTGATTTTTCGGGAAATAATACTACACTTTAGGTTATGTTCAAACTAAGCGTTTAGTGAAAATAGAATATAAACACGAAATAGAAGGTTAAATCGTAGTATCAATAGTCAATCAGCTGATCATAGCAGTAGTGTCTGTAAGTGTTGCCAACCTATTTAAGTGTTGCACGGATTACGTGCATAATAAAACCACGCTTTTGTGTTGTTTGGTTGGAATTCTGGTGTGTCTAAAGGTTAGCATTTCTATTTGGATTTCAATTTAGTACTAACATAGATAAAATATAAGTCTATGGTACTAATGGTGACTATCAACGATTTTCAAACTTAAGTCATCTAAGGTTCATATCTTACTTGTGTGCATGTATTAAATATAATCTACACATTGACCATTGACCTAGAACCAACCTTGTATGTAGAGCATCATGGACCTTATTCTGAGGAAGGCTATATGAGAAAATACCCCAGGTGTGATTCACCTTTACTGATACTGTCCCAGTGGCCATTCAATTTCCAAAATCACCACTTCTCCTTTTATTTCCTTGTTTATTCAGAAACTGGATGGTTTTTAAACTGACAGCCTTTAGTGTATTAATTTATAATATGACCAACACATGATTTTAGCTAAAGTTTTTTTTTTTTTTTTATTATGTATAACCTAAATTTATTTATTTTTTTCAGGTATGCAACAGAGTTATGCTTCGCAGTGTTTAGACGTTTTAAGTAAGTAATAAATCCAATATTTGACCATAAATCGATATGAAATATTTATTTCTCATAGTTTGCAATTTCTGACGGATTTTATGTTAATGTTTTTATTTGTGAATTGATACGTAATTTACCACAATCTTTTAGACATATACACCGTGAGTCTTCTAAGCTGTCCTAAACAGACAGACGAACGGCTTGACATACAGAGATGAAACAAAACTCTTCCCGACTAATTCATACCCAAAGAACAACGTTAAATTATTTTTACCGTTTTTAAAATACAGGATGTTTGAGACACTGGGGGTCATAGGGTCGAATCTCAGAGTTTTCAAATGTAAACATATGTCATATTTAAACGTCCAGTACTGGAGATTACTGGAATCAGATACACTATTCAATTACATCATAGCACTCTAACATAGGTTTTATATGGGCAATTGGAGTTTGTTGGTTAATTACTGGAAAGCTACCAAAGAAAGATGATGGGTTTATATTTAAAAGTTGTTTGTTTTTGTAAGACTTTCAAAATGATACTACGCTATTTGACGTATGATACCTTTTAAAATGTTTCATTTACAAGGCTACTAACATAAAAAATAATCATCGAAAAAATAATTGGCTTTTAAAATATTGACATGCAGCAAATAAAATTAAAGCTAAACTCGCGAGGTTTAAGAATTTTTAAACAGAACAAAAATAAATTTAGAGGTGTTCCAAGATACAGAGTATTCTGTAAATGTCGATATTTTACATACAATTGGACGCCATTTTGAAATGGATAAAGATAAAGGTGTTCTGTATTCACTAAATTGTTTGTCTAGTCTAGAGCTTTAAAATTATGCATAACATGACATATGTTTACGTTCGAAACCTCTGAGATTCGACCCCATGACCCCCAGTTTCTCGAATACTCTGTATCTTAAAAATGGTACAAATATTTTTACGTTGTTCCTTGGGTGTGAATTAGTGGGGAAAAGTTTTGTTTCATCTCTGTATGTCAAGCTGTTCGACTGTAATCTGTTTAGGACAGCTTAGAAGACTCAACCTGTATATACGGGGTGTTTTTTACACAACCCAAACAGTTACAACTACTGTGAGCCCTTTCAACGATTTGTCGTCAAAACAAGCCCATATGGTTGTATCCGTGTCTTCATTATTTCATTGCCAATAAACAAATGCCCCTTGTTATATTGCTATATAGGAGGTTTATTGTTGTAGAGAATTTTTGAAAAAAATGAGGCATGGCGTTTTCCAAAGCTCAGCATGATTGTAGGCTAAGGTTTTTTGTGTTATACGAATACAGTTTACCTTAATTTTTGACAGTACTAGAATGAATATTAGATTGTTTAGATACTGGAAAAACACCTGGAAACTTAATGCCAAACTTTTCTTGGCTTAAAACCAATTATTTACTTTTAATGTACAGTATAAACTCATTGAGCTTGCAAAATACCACGTCATCCTTTATATTTTATTTCAATCTTATTCCAAATGAATTCCCAATAACACTGACACTAATAAATAACTATGCAACAATAGATATTAGCTGATTGGCAATGAAATAAGTACAGTAAAACAGGGATCTTGTTTGTCCAACAGGATACGATACTTGTAATTTGGGAAGCGTTAAAAACACCCTGTATATAAGCCGAATGCTCACCTTCTCACACACTCTTAGTTATCATTAAACTGTATAACATTTTAAGAAAACACGACACTTATGATCAGATAACCATGCATATTACTCTACTTAAGATATATATTATCTATCTTGCTTTCCGTATTATTTATTAAATCGTAGTTGAATCATATCTTACTCCATTTATGGCTGTCTAAGTCAGGTTTTTTTATTGAAACACAGACAATTCTGAAAGATATTTCCATCAAATGAGGAAAGTGGCTTCTTAAAACTCTATTTCCGGTGAGTGATTTTGGGGCGTGTTAGTCTGTGAGAGGAAATCTGGGATCAACAATACAGCGTCTGATGAAGCCGCCAACTGCTAACTTTTATCTCACCATTTCCACGATATATTCTGTATTTTGAGAAATTGTAGTAAATAGATGCTCTAAGTAAATGAGTTTTTTATACACATGTTACATTTTAAACGGCAATAGAACATGTGATGGATAGAGCGTAATTTTACTACTATTTTGTAGCATCATCTTAACATTTCAATTAAAAAAAAGGTTTTATACTAAATTTTAAATTTTCCCTGGTTACTTAAAAACACTTGAGGGTACTTGGTTTGCTTAGGTAAATTTTATAAATAAAAATATAGTTAAGGACTTTGAAATTATTTAAAAAAATTATAACAGACTTTAGCGAATTTATAAAAAAAAAACAAAAAAAACACAAAGGTTACGGTAATATTTGAGACACAATAGTTATGACCCACCATCTAGCAACTGATTCTGACTTCATAAGCAGAGTTGTCTACATCAGTTTTTATGCATACATTATCAGATATTTAATACTATTATGGAATCACAGTTGTTCAAAGCAGAAGACCGATCTGTGTACGATAATCAAAGCTTTTTGTCACCCAAAGTCATAAAGCGTCATAAAATGATGTAATCATCAATCATGAAACAACAGCTGTCCGATCGTTGGTTGTCAACGTCGTAATCTGTCCGTGATGGACTGTCTGGTGTTCGACTGTATTTTACTTGGATCCACAATTTTAGGTTAGAGGAAAATAAAAAAAAACCTTTTACATGGAAAGAATGTTATCCTTTCAATAAATTATCTATTCACATTCAGGGCTAATCCAACTATAATAAGTTTATTACTTTTAACAGCTTCATGGGGACTTTCAATGTATTACATGAAACAACAGCTAATAGTATACATCCAAGCAAAAATGATTCGATTTTGATTAAATTTGGTACAAACGTGAAAATCACGTTTATTTGAATGAGTTCGCGATCCAGCATAATCGGACCATGGGAACGGGGGTTTATGGGGGGTTTTATGAGGTAAAAATGGGTTTTTTCCCATTTTTGAGCCTAAAAACAAAAGATTTTGCAATTTTTTTCATGCCGTTTTGTAGAGCATAAAAAATAAATAATTTAGTAACTTATATTGAAGCGTTGTTGTATGCCTAACGGTCACGGAGAAAATTCAAAAATAGGGTAAATTAAAATTCCCATGTAATTCTTATGTAGAAAATGAAAATTGTTGTAGTTTACTTCTTTATGGATATATATTGATAACATTTGAAAAATTTATTTATTTCATCCTACACTATTGACTTATGGTCAAAAATCACTTTTTACCTCCCCCGTAGCAGCAAACCTAAGCACTCGTTAAATCTAATGTTATTTCAATAGGGAATATATATGTCTTATTTATGGAAATATTTTAGTAAAAATGTACTAACCCAAAATCACAATATCTATAAAACCCTTTAAAATACGTAGTAAATAAAATAATACGAATTTAGAATCTTTTATCCGCCTAGAACTTTAAAGATTTAATTAGTACTAGAATGTTTTAATGTTATTATAACTATCTTAGTTAAATCAACTGTTAACAAATAAACTATGTTGACAAAAGGAGTGTTGTTATTTAAACTTCCGCACACCTGGACCAGTGACAAGATGGATAACTGTGATGTTCAAATCCCATGGGACAACAGACTGTCACGTTTCCTGAACATAAACAACATCCTGACAATGTCTATACCACTTGAGACTCGCCACCTGAAATGTGGTGAAAAATTTATTCATGTTTATGGATATGTTTTTTTGATCCTTGTGATGGTAAGAAGCATTTTTTTGGTAATTCAGTAAGTAATGTCATAAAAAGAAACTATTGATTGACATTATCCTTTATTTAACAATTGTATATTAGAATGCTAGATAAATTACGTAGTATTCTGCTGAGTTTTGCATCCCTATGACAATGATTTACGAAATTTTATTACTGTAATTGGAGAGTAAGTAGTCATAAAAATGGTAAGTATCAATATACATTTGTTAGGCAATCGCTTATTTTGTGATTAAAGTTAACCATTATTCTGGTTTTTTATCAATTCCTTTTAGATTAAGATATGAGCTAAGAGAAAAAATGTATTTTTAATTTATCTTCCCATGAAATAACAAATATTTCACCACTTGGGCGTAAAATGACTCTTTTTCTATCCAAGCTCAAGTTTCATGATCGAATCGAAGCCGAGGTTGGAAAATGAGGGAGGGTTGAAAAGACAGAGTTCAATATGCTAGAGCACAAAATTATGTTTATGTAAAGATAACCTCTCAAAACCACTTTCAGCTTGTTTTCAATTCTGCTAATCCAAATAAGCAGCTGTTTAGTAAGGGGTTCAATCATTTCGTCTATTACTGTACATTATGTCAACATGTCGTATGATTTACAACAATGCAACAATGAGATAAAACTTAACCTAATAAATCAAAAGATATATAATTTTGATCCCTACGTTTGCTTACAATCGACTTTGATAACTGTTTACAACAGCTGACCTTAACTCCCTAGGGAGTAAACATCTATTTTAGACCCGCAACGCATTTATTTAAAATGGCTGTTTTTGCTGCAATATGACAAAAAGTTGTTATACTGCATCAAAAAGTACTTTATTTTTTTAATAATTCCGTTGTGGAACAAAAATATATATTTTACTCCCTAGGAAGGAACAAGCCCTTTTAGTCCTATGAGGGTAAAATTCAGATGTTGTAAACTCAGCTACAAGCAATCTCAATGGCCTTTATAGGCAGTCGCATGTTAGGAAATTATGTATCGATTAATTTCATCGGTTGTAACTTATTGTTACGTTAATGTCGATAGTTCATCTAAATATACAAAAGGCAAAGCCCTCACTGACTGACTCACTTACTCACTCACTCACTCACTCATCACTAATTCTCCCACTTCCCATTTACCTAGGAGGCTGAAATTCGGTACACCGATTCTTTGGGCATAGGAAAACTGAGTAGTTTTAATTCTGATCGGGCTTTCGGGCTCCGCCCCAGTGGCTCTGGAGTTTCCCATTAAAACCTTATGAGTACTCATATTTAAATGGAATTAATGAATCTTAACATCTGTTTCAATTAAATAAGTTGGTTCTGTTTTATGATGTCCAATAGCATTAAAGTTACAATGATTACCAACAGGGTGCAGCACCTATTTCTTTAACATTTATGACAACAGCTAATTTGCAACCAAAAGGTGAGTGAGCGTGGTTAACGAACTTTAACCTGGAAGCGAGTTAGCGTAGCGAACGAGCTAACCTGAAGACAAGTGAGCGCAGCGAACGAGCTCCAACCTAAAAGTGAGTGAGCAAACAAACTTCAACCAGGACGTGATTGAGCCATGCGAACGAGCTCACTTATGAAGTAAAACGGGTCAAAGCCCGCGGGTACAGCTAGTCATTTATAAACTAACACAATCGTAATAGACGAAATGTTGAAATTGCTTTCTTAACATCTGCTTGTTTGTATTAGCAAAATTACAAAAACGTTTAAAGTAGTTTTATAGGTAATATTCTCATTAAAATTAATTTCGTTTTGACACTTAGTGAAAAATAGTGGTGCAATGTGACAAAAAATGTAGTTTATTAAAATAGTGTCACCCTAGGTGAAATATACTATTTTCTATCTTCCTATAAAGTTTGTTGTTAAGTTACGGTCCTGATATGTAAGGAAGCGTCATTGGCAAAATCCCAATACAACCCTGGGCGTTATCTTTATGATTTAGATATATACTGTGGAAATTGGCATTTTACCATCGGTCACCAACTAACAGGTAATGCTTATGTCGGGTTTTAGTGTTAATCAATACCATTACTGACGTTAGACTCCTATAATATTTGATGTTATGTGTACATGAATACTATAAATCAAACATTTCGGAGTAGAACTTGACAAAATTGTAACACAATATATCCTTTAGTCTTGCTTTTGGCTATACTCAATTATGCTTAATTTTTGTTGCTAAAACGAGTTCCATTCCATATTTAAAATGTTGAATTGAAATACAGATTTGTTTTGAATACAATATCTGGTCAGACGATGATTTTTTTAATCATAGACAATGATGTGTTGATGATAAAATATTTTATAGGCTATGTTCTTTTTATTCGTTTGCTCTGATTAATTGTTTAGAATATTCATGTTATGTGATATATATATTTGAACAGGGTAGAACATCAATATTTGACAGACTAAAAATTATTTGATTAAAATATTAAGAAAATATACATATAGGTATTACATGCTGTAATTATTATTATATATATATTACAACATTTTGTTGTTTATTTTCCGACTAAATGTACCATATTGTCCCACAACCAATAAAACACAACACATATTTACTGTTATTTCCGGATTTAGAACTGAAAGGTTGTCAATGTTTGAGAAAATTAAAGCAACCGTTGGTGCTACCAGTGGATTGGAAATGGGGCAACTCGGAGATTAATTGACGATTTTGGTGGAATCGTGCTGCGATTGAATCAATTCTCAGGGCTGTGTTTCTCGATGTGGATTTACTTTACGTTTTCTGCCTTGACGTAAACATTTCTATTTTACAGTTTTAGGTAGCATTTTGAATTTCCTTTTATTAATGGTTTCCTTTTTAAAAAATACTCTAATATTATGAGTTGTAAAAGTTATTTCTTTGGAAAATATAAAAATTGTTCTCACTTTATTTTGTTATGGTGATGTATTTGTCAATTTTATTCATGATTATGTAGTCCTTCTCCGAACGGAGAACAGGAGAACAGGAGAGGTACTCTGCTAGTATCATAAAATTGTATGAAATTTAGGAGACGAATGTAGCTATTAATAAGGTTGAACAATAAATTAACCTAAAGATTTTAATGAGTAAATGTCAACATATCTCTGTACTAGGAATTTTCTTCTTTTTATTTGTTACAATTTAATTTTACTTTATCTGGACTCAAATAATTTCATAATCAATTACTTTTTAACTGAATTATAACAGGGATTGTTAATACAATAATACTATAAAACATGTTATAATAGCTCAAGTTTTATACTTTTAATTGTGAACTAGCATCAGCTGACTAAAAGTTTGCTTTATGTTTACGTTTTTGGATATTTTGGTTGTCGTGGTGACTAATTATTGGTAGAGTTTGTGATTAATTATTGGTTGAGTGCTTTTTGTTGTGATTTTCGATGTGTAAAATACATAAGTAAGCTGTTGAAATATCTGAAGAGTTTTATTTTCCGATTAATTGTCACATCCAGGTTATTTGTTTAACATCGGAAACCTTTTTGTGGAAATATAACCTACATGATGGAAAAGGCGTTACAACCTCTGAAACAATTAAAGGTCACTTTTGTAATTTGTAATGGATAATTTTATGTCCTTGTAAAAATATGAGTAGAAATTCATGTGCGTTAGGACTTTCAAGTCACACTGTATGGTTCCAATGTGCTATGATGAAGATATCCATACAATTTTCATCATTAAATAACACACGACATCGTATATTATCTTTATCTACGGAGAAGTAGGTTAAGTTTCGATTTCAATTTATACTACCAGTTAAGACATGAGCTTTGATACTAGTCCAGACATTTTGGATATTGTTGTTTCATCAGTAAAATTATAATACCTATATTTTTAGTAGCACTATGTATCAATTCTAACAGCCCAATTACATAAAGGTTAGGTTAAACTTGGCTTTATGTCATGTACCTATAATCTAGAGTACTATGAGGTGGGTGGTGCTTAATCTATTACGTAAATAAATGATTTCCTATTGTTATTAGGCATACTATTTTAATTTTATAAATTACTCTACATGCCTTTCCGACAAATTATTCCTTTCGTTTCATGTAAGTCTGCAATGGACCACAACGCAATGTACACAAATCGTAAAGAAATAATATAGTTTAAGTTTTAAAAAAATGTTGTAACATCTCGTAATCTTCAAATCCTCAAATAGTGTACATAATCAGCATCAAGCCACTAATCCAGTGAAAAGAATTGCTTGTTTATCCATCCATACATTAAGTCTTGAAATGCACAGACATGAGAAAACCTTGATATAATGGTGCAATTCATATAAGACTGGGACGGGTGGCGTCGTCCTGTAATCCAGCTACTAGAAGGTCACGAATTGTGGATATTTATAGGGATGCACTGTGAATGCGATGCTCCCTGGTGTGGATAACGTCCGCGCTAGTGAGTACTACGACTATCCGCAGTACTACCCTAATAATTAGACCAATGACCAATTCGTTAATTACGAGGAAAAATGTGGTTTGGATTCCACAATAAACTGTAGGTCCCTTAGTTGCCATTAGCTGTATGGGCTATTAATTAACAGCTGTGTCTAAGGAACATGTCAGCCTTAGTCACTAACAAGACTACAAGATCGCGCCACTCATCCTACACTCATCCTTCACTCATATTTGGGTTAAAATACGCACATAGCGGCGTCCCCATCTTAAATAATTGATAATTGATTGATAATTGATAATTGATTGATAATTGATAATTGAATACTTTGTTATTAATTTATACAAAATAAATACGAAATCGTATATCAAAATGATATACGATAAATGACTAACGAAATCTTTTTGAATATATTTAAAAAATATGTTATTCATGGCAAGCATTTGAATTGTTTAGCACCATTTACCGAAAAATTGCTTTTGTAATAAAACACTGTTTACTATTTTACGTCACTATATTTTGGTAAGATTCAAGTTGAAATTCGAATTATAGAGTTTTCTATTCATATTCCATTACTTAACTCTATGCTATCTTGATGATCTTTGAAATTGGTTAGTCTTGTTTGTACTCTAACGTACGCCACAAAATAGCGAAATAACACGTACACAATGTTCGTGGCTCCAAGGAGTGTAACCAACACCATAAACTGACAAACCGAGTTTACAAAGAATAATAAAAATGTGGTTTCCTGAAAAAAGTCCATTTCCTGTAAGTGATTGCAGAACTCAACAGAGTGTTGTGAGCAAATCCGGGATTAACAATAACCCGTCTGATGGCGCTGAAATCGCTTTCTAACTTGTATCTTGTGATTTACTCAACGGTTTTGTATTTTATAAAAAGTATCTTCTTATGTGTTGTAAACAAATAATCTTTATAGAATCCCTACACTACTGTATAGAATAGGACAATACAACTACTAACATATTGCATTCATTAATAAGAAAATATTTATCATCATAATAACGTTCATTTATTTTTCCCACATTAAACAATGCCTATATAAAATATTAAACTAAAACATATTATGGTCTAACAGATGATCATAGGCTATTATCGTATTGTGAAAAGGTTCCAGTTTCTAAATATCTTAATATCAGCCCAAAATATCGAATTATACCTGCGACAGCGTTCTACCCAATCTCTTTCTTTGCTCAGAAGTGTTAAACAGAGTGGTAGGTTACATTTATAAAAAAGTATAAATGCCAATAATTTGCACTTTCTACCTTGACATTGTTTTTGATTGTTTTTTGAGTGACTGTTCTGACTAATATTTAAAACATATAACTTCTTGATCAGCATTGTACGTGTTATTAAATTTTCTATCTTGATGATGGTGCTATCTTGATGATGGGCTTGGTGCAATTAAGGAACACTTTGGTGCAGTTAAAACATATTGCTCGATGCAAATAATAAAAATATTGTATACTTAATTTATTTCTTTACTAAGTAGGTATTGTTTAAAACCCTCAGTTGATTCCATAGAACGATACTTTTTCACATTTGACATTTTAATTAATTAGTCCTTACACAAAAATAAAGAATTATATTATACTACGAAATCTCTATAAAATAGGATTATACCTTTTTAGACCTAATTATATTCAACAAAGTGAACAAAATATTTTTTTAGGGTAATATTTAATTATGCTTAATGACTAAATAAAATATAAAAAGATCAAACATAGGTAATTAGGAATGGAAAATAATTTTCATTTATAAAAAATCATACAAAAAATTAACGATTATGTTCATTTTTTATTATAAAAAATCAACAAACAAAATGATTCTCGTTGTAGAATTTGTAATAGGACTTTTAGTATGGATTAAAGGAGTTTCAGAAAGAATATATTAGCAACATAAACATTTTAAAACATTAGCCTGATGGGTTATTTGGTTAAAAACATAATAAATCGCGACTCATACTCTATATAGACATTGAACCCAGCAAAACAACAAGTCAGCTACATTATTGGCTTTCTGATGATAAAACGTGGTTCTATTGCCAAGTGTTTGTGATACAAACGACTGTTGCAACATCTACTATAAAGGCGTCTTCCAATACTGAACTTTGAGATACATGTTTTGTTGAAAAAATATAAACTAATAATTTTGTTTGTTATACAAATCCTATTGTTTGTAATAATAAGTAACTAGATTACTAACAGTTCAGGGATTTTTGTTAAGCTAAGTGCCAATGCTGGAACACTCTTGTTTAATTGCTTCGAATAGTCAAATGTAGATTCCATATGTTATATTCTTACTCACACTTGCTAAATACATTATTAGTTCAATCAATACGAATCTACGTTGTTAAAAATATGTATTACAAACTTCAGAATTTTCTGCTGTTAGACTTCGAGATAAAACCATATTTCTCTCTAGCAAAAATATCAGGCTTTATCAAAAGAATATAAAACATGCATATAAAATTTACATTTTGCATTTGTGGCTGCCATGAAATTATTGGTTAAAACCTTGCGTTCTAAATAAGTGTAATGCGAGTATAGTTAAGCATACGAAGTTTGTCAGGTAGGATAATTAATACGGGGGGAATAAAATAAAATTCATTCATATGTAAATTTTTATGCTTGAATTTGTACACTAACTTGACCATTGGATGAATGAATGAATATATAGTTAATTCCAAAATAATTGGCTACAAAATTGTGCTTAGAAAACAGAGTACAATTTCATCCCTGAAAAATACATTTGTGTTTAAAATGGCCTAGAGATTTAACAAACAAAAAAGGAATTAGTAGGCATAGGCAGTGCTACCTGTAAGTCCACTGAGTTGCAGTCCTATAGAAAGAGAATCGTCGTTTTATATAATAGCAATAAAAAAACTAACAAAACGTGTACGAAAAATTTGATATTGTTAAGAAAAGGTAATGTTATGGTAAAATAAAAAATTATGTTATAAAATAATAACACATGACGCAGTGAAGTTTTCATTATAATATGAATTGTATTATATTTAGATCCAACCTGATAGAAAAAAAAATATATACAGCTAAAATATTAAATTATTTATTCAAACAACACATAAACAATTAAAACTGTTCGAACAAGTTTTGTTTCTGAACCCAAAGCTGTTTTAGAACAAGGAAATCGTATAAATCGCAACGCAGTCAGCCCAAATGGAAACATCGGGTGTAATGTGTCAGATCAATCTTGGGTACGTTATCGCCTTCATCTCATGTATCTCAAAGTTGACTACAACTATAGATTAGATTTTTCAAGAGATTAGATATTTTATGTTGTCTTTAAAAATAGTAGAACAATGAAATCAATGTTCTCAACATTATTTTCTTGGCCGAACGGAGATCGCCGAAAGGATTAGTTAGGTTATGCAAAATGTTTTACTCAATCACAAATCCTTCAGAAAAAATAGGCCTCCTACTTTTAAAAAAATCTACGGATATTGTCAGGTGTATATCACCGATACAGAACATATTTGGAAAGTACAGAATGAAATATTTAATTTTGATTTTAAATATGTTACCGTAGACTATAGAGTCCAAACCCTGGTCTTGTTACTTTTCGTGTTACTCGCTTTGAATTGAACTACCGACCTTCAGATTTAAGGGCGAGCACTAGATCCACTCGGAAACCCAGACAGAAAGTTAGAGTAATATTAAAATTATGGGGGAAAGTTTGGATCGTGGTGGATCACTAAGAGTTTTTAAGAGACATTTTTGCTCAATAGTGTTTACTGTATACCAATGCCATTTGAACCCCTAGTAGTAATAATGAGGTAGAGAACCTGAGAAAGATATGTAACCATAAACAATAAATTTTTTGTATCATTTTTTATAAATAACATTATTTTCCATTCCTAATGACCTATGTTTGACCTTTTTTTATTTTATTAAGTCATTTAGCATAATTAAATATTACCCAAAAATATTTTGTTCACTTTGTTGAATATGATTAGGTCTAACGATGTATAATCTTATTTTATAGAGATTTCGTAGTATAATATAATTCTTTATTTTTGTGTAAGGACTAATTAATTAAAATGTCAAATGTGAAAGAGTATCGTTGTATGGAATCTACTTAGGCTTTGAAATATTAGTAAGTAAAGGAAGAAATTAAGTATACGATATTTTTATTATTTTCATGGTGCTATATGTATTAAATATTAGTCAGAACAGTCACTATACGGGTCTTAAAAACAATGTCAAGGTGCAAATTATTGGAATTTATATATTTTTTTATAAATGCACTCTGTTTAACACTTCTAAGCAAAGAAAGAGATTGTGTAGAACGCTGTCGCTGGTATAGTTCGTTAATTTGGGCTGGCTTTAAACATTTTCAAAGGTCTAGAAAGTAGTTGGGAGTTGATTGTGTAGGCATTTCAAGACCAGTTAAATTATAAGGCTTCAGGGCTAATGTAAATCAGTAAAAAATGCTGATATTTTAAATAGGACATTTTAAACATTTTAAATTAGGAAAGATATTATGCTAGATTGATATGTGGACAAGAATTGATAGTTAGAACACCTCAAAGAATATAAAAAAATAGGCACTTTCCTGTTAAATTCAATATTATCGATGATTTTTTTCGATATATTGATATTAACAAATTGAAACATATCAGCTTACAACTACGAAAAATATTGTTCAGTATCAACAAACATTAATGAAATGAAATTGTTCAAAAAAAATAACCTAACATAACTAACCAAACTTGCTGTAACATTTAAAAATTCCGTGTTTATAACTTGCATTTTATATTCAAACCCAAACGAAATTTTTCAAATGGTACAGCAAGTTTGGTTGGTTATGTTAGGTTAGCTTAGAGCAGTTTCATTTCTTAATCCATATAGTAGACTATTTTAGCCTAAACAAGATCAGTTAGTTGTTGTCAATTTGTAATGGATAGGAAAACAAAAACATCGAGGTATCGAGAAAAAAATCATCGATAATAATTAATGTTCCCTTTAACAGGAAAGTACCAAAAAGTACTGAATTACAATGAAATTTAATCAAGAATTATTTACAATTCGTACAATCTATGGTTGTGCTAGTTGGGAATTATTTATGGTAAAATCGTAGTTATTAATGGCAGTAATACATTCAAAAATTTCAAATCATGTCCACCATGTGCCTTAAACTTAAGTAAATTAAATCATTGCATCTTTAGATAAACACTATAACTGGTCTAATATTCTTAATTTACGAAAGAATATTTAATACACGATTGGCAGGTTGTTTATTGTGTTGATTTCCAAAACTATACAAATCAAGGGATTTATTGTGGTCAATTGAGTGAAATCGTTTAACATTTAGATTGTTTTTATTGTATAGAACCTGGTTTAATCTTGACATGGATTGTATCAATACTACTTGGTCCAAGTACTTTTGGAGTCGTACCAACATTATAACTGTTATGGCTGAGGAGTCTGCCAACAATGGGATAGTTATTAGTTTGATATTGAGGAACTATTATCTTTAAAAGCTGTGCTGTTGTTCCAGATAATTTTTTCCGTATTGAGTGATTTTCAGACTTTGAGTGCAATATCCTTTTATAAGGAGTAATTTATAAAATTACTTTTTCTAAAAGCATTTACATTCAAAAACGCGGATTTTAATAATTTTTACAAATGGTATCACGTACCATATTGGTTTTTTAAAATTGAATAAACTTTTTTCTGTCAGTTGCCTTTTGTTCTTGATTACGTACAGGTTACCTACTGATGCTACATGTGTGGACTTTTCTCAATACACTTAATAAGTAAATTAAAATAAGTGAGCCAAGTTTCAAATGACCCTGATTGTTAATACACGTATATAGTTGCATTTAGATCTAATAATTTAGTACACTATGCATTTTCTCCTCAAGTCGCCATAAGGAAAAAAATAAGATCTGTAAATTGTAAAATCCATGACTTGTTAAACCACTATAACCGTGTAAGGTTGGGGAAACAGAGTGTTCCATTGTAGTTCAAGTTTACGCATATCGTCATGGTAACAGTCCAATTTCCACCATCAACCTGTCTGTTGTTTTATATTCACTCTCAATATTTCCCTCTAGATCTAAAGGAAATCAGATTTTCCCGCCAACTTGGTGCACTTTAAAACATAAGAATTTGGTTTGTATGAGTCATGCTCTGTTGTTTAAATGTTCTCTTTTTAAAATGTTCTCTTATGTTTACACTGCGTAATAAGTGGCGTTTTTTATTACTTTGCGGAAAAGTAATTCAGTGAAGTGAATATAATTGAAAAGTGCTAAATTGAATTGTATTGCAAACTTAATAAAACATTTGTATTAAAATTTTCTATTGGTTTCACGTATTTAAAATCGTAAATGCATTTGTTCAACAAATGATTTTAAAATAACTTCGTTATTTTTAGCGAATTTCCCTATAGGGAAGTAGCTATAACCGTAGGTCTCAAAGTGTTGCTAGGACCGGGCTTTTACGCAAATAATACCATACTAATAGCCATACTAATTTAACATAAAAATTTATTATCCATTTCTAATTTATTGTGGTCAATTTAAAACGTCTTATTTTAGATATTATTGAACGTTAATAATTAAAAACCAAAGAGTCTTTTCATTATTTAACTAGGGAGGTCATCAGAATAACTACAACAACAATTGAGCCTGGTAGCTTCTCAATTTTATATAAAACCACCGACAACAAGTAATGTTTTTGATAAGTTGATATATATATATATATATATATATATATATATATATATAAAGTTTTATTTAGAGGTAAATGTTTGAAAGTATTAACTAAACACTCACTTCATTTCAGTTTTTCATATTCCTTTATAGTATTTCTTGTAGTTTTGTAGTTTTGTTCTTGTCATCATTCGACTTCTTTGTGTTTCTATACAGTGTATAAAGTATATTGGGGTTGATAATGTATTATTGAATATTGATTGGACATAAGCAACAACAAGTCATAAGCAAACTAATCAAAACATCGTCCATTTTTTAAAATCACATTTTCAACCACTAGTTATACACTCCAAGGAGCACATAAGAGTTAGTTTGTCACAACAACAATCAAAATAACAAAAATCCACAACTACCGGTGGATGGTGGTTGCCATGTTTGTATTGGCCAGTATCAATGATAAGCGTAGATTTATCAAAGCTGTGATAAGCCCGGGGTGACAGATTGCAAACGATAAGCTTCAGATGGAAACTTTGTACGCTTTGATTGATGAGTTGTGTCCATGGATTGATTTTTAAGCTCAAAGCTTTCCAGTTGGTTCTCCAATGGTTCTCCATTGATCCGGCTTACGTATGGCGATAATAAGATTTCATTAATAAGAATGAGTGTGTCTTGTATATGTGTTTACCTTGGGGGAGGGAGCTGGTCTAGTGGTTAGAGCGCGGGACTTCAGTTCCAGAGGACCTGAGTTCAAATCCTGCCAAATCACCAATGGATTTTATCCATGTAATAATGCCGCGACCCTAGGATTAGCCTGACGTAATTTGAAAAACAATACCGGGATCGTGCCTAGCGTCCTAGGTCAAATAAAAAACCTTACTCGGGTTTGGAAAACCCCGAAGATGTTTGGTCCATCTCTCAGGAAGAAAGAAAGGGAAATGTAATTGGCAATGTAAGTTAAGAGACAGCACGTATAACAAAAACAAAGAACTATAAAATTTGGCTTGCTTTGGTCTGGTTTACTATTAACGAATAAAGCTTTATCAACACGTTGACGCTATTTATGGTAATGAATGTACGTATTTTTTTCTGTAATTGTTTCAATAATGTTTGATAGGTTTGATTTTTTTTATTTACAAAAATAATACTTTAGTTTAGGACCTACTTATAAAATGTAGTTCAAGCTACGGTTCATCACATTTTGAGTAGCTAATTTGGTACGTGCACACTACGTTTCGTTTACAGGGAGGAACAACTCATTTCCAACAAATACTAAAGAAAAATTACACTGATTAGATCTTTCCTTGAGGTAATGTCCTTTTAGTTCCTAAGGTATGCTTCTAGAATGTGTATTTAAACTTAAAATTAATCGTTGGTAAATTACTCTTATTTATTATAAATAAAAAGAAAATACCTTTTTTAGGTTATGTCATTTATTTTTTTGCTCAAAAATAGCAATCCATAACATACCCAGCACTGAATTTTTTTTATTCCAAACGTCCCTAAATTCCCTTTTTGCCTATGAACATTATGCACGATTTTAAATCAACTGTATCACTGTCCAAGTATTTTAAGTTCACATGTTAAATAAGTTATGATGAATGATTTCGAATTCATTTTTTTTTTTGTCAAAATAGATGTTATTTCTGGACCCTTCTTGTTTTTGTTTTAGAATAGTTTAAGCAAGAAATAATATTTTTCATCATAATTACACATAACTGTTATAAGTCTGTTAGCTAGGATTTAATTCTGGTCACTAAAGTTTAAATCATTGTCGTCAAATGATACGGTGAAACGCATAAGCAAATGCATCTACGTCGTGATAAACACAACTAAGTCATATTTTCTTACACTACTTATGCGTAAACGTATTTATAATTTAAATAAACCATTAATATCAGTGTATAATTAGAGATAAAGAAAACTGCTTATAAAAATCAAAGCTTAACCGGAAGGCTTAATATAGTAACTAAATACGCAAACGGTCATTTTAAATATCCTTTATTTTACGGAGCGTAGGCCTACACAAAGAATTTAATAACCTCACAACATAGCCCTGGTTTAAGATGCAATAACGTTCATCATAATACTGTTCATTTTTCGTCATGTCGCTTTTCCCGGAGAAAATATGTTTTGATTAACAACCTTTGAAATGCATAACTTTGTAATATTCAGAGATGAAATTCGCAATGTAATGTTTATCAATAGCAATTACAAGAACTGTCACATCTCTACATTGTTTTTATGGTCAAACAAATGTCTATTGTAGGGTTACGTATAACAAGGCAATGTATAACAATACATAATTAATTGGTCGCTGCACAACAATCTACAAGGAAAAATAAATAATCGATGTTGTTATTTTAGAACACCTAAACAGCTGGGTAGCAACGATTAATGCTGCATTTTAAAATTACCGATGTAAAAATACAAAATCACCGTTTTGATAACAAATATATATATAAGGTTTTCTGTCGAAAAGGGAATTCTTTCCTCTATTACTATTGGAAATACTCAAACGTCAATTTTTCTATGCGTGCATCACAACTCAACCACATATAGTTAGAAGTTTGAACATACAAATAACATTCAAAGAGTTATTTGTATGTTTTGAATTTCAAGCCTGCCATAAACTACTATTTAAAAAAATACAACTTGAACATTACAGGAAAATGTTGCCTAAACCTGAACTAAAACATTATCGATAAATATTTTTGTTTTTGACCATTAAGAAGTTTAAAGTACTGCAACATGGAGGTCGTTAAAAATGTTATTAATTACTGCACACAAAAGCATATGATCAACAATGGAAGGCAGTTACACATTGTTGTGTTATATTTATCGTCATCGTTAACTCATCTGTACATATTGTTGGCTGCCGATTCGTCAAATAACAATATCGATGTAAAAATACAATGAAATTTCACAACAGGATAAGAGCTGTAAACAATACCAATGATTTTATACTGTCAGCTGATTCAATTGCAGGAAACTATATTTGGGTTTTATATTGTTGTTTGTTGAAATGAACTTCCAACAAAAGTGAAAATGACTTAACGCTCTAGTGATTTTAAGCTTCATTTACACATTATGCCCATTACGTCGTTTATTAGTGTGTTTGTCCAAACCGTCACGCTGTTCCTGATTTGTGTAAGCGTACTTGAATGCTACTTTGTATACACTTTTAGGTGGCCACGATTAGAAAATCTCAAAAAAGAATAGATGTACCAAAACTTTGGTAGTGACCAAACCTAACCAAACCCACAGTAAATTTTCGTTTTTAGATCCTCAGAAGCCAAAATCACCAGTCAAACTGGTAACATAATCTGTAGTAACATATGTAGAGGTTTGTTAATATTTGCTGTTTATTATTGATAATGAATTTAAATGCATTCTTACATCATGTGAAAAAATCATAATAGTAAAAACTCCAGGACAGCAGGTTTGTTGTAATAAGCTGTAAATTAATTTGCACATTTTATTTAACCTTGGTCTTAAATTTATTCCTTACCTGAAATAAAAGTAAATCTATTTGCTAATAGTTATCGTATGTTGACAATTATTATTCCTAGTTTTTTCCTAAAAGGACTGAATTATATTTCTTATAATGATCTTACTATTTTTCTTCTTTTCCCAATAGCTTTAGATTACTCATTACATATTATTGACACGAACGCAGTATTACATAGACAAAAATAATTAAATATAGACTGTCAGCCGTGCAGCGGTTACCATGTTTAACAAAGGTTCTGGCGCACACCGTGGGAGCGCCGTGTAATTACCTAGAGCGTACGCCGTACATGGCACTCCCAGTGGTTTGTGCCAGAACCTAGGTAGCCGCAGCTCAGCTGACGGTCTATATTAAATTCTTTTTGTCTATGGTATTACTAATGCATATCAAAGTGTTATTGCCTTATTTTTTGCATTAAGTTTAATCTTTTATTTGCTCGTTTATAGTTTACCAATGTTCAAAAGTTCAACAATCAAAACACAAGGAAAAACACCCAAAAAGTACCAACAATAATCAAAGTCTAATTACTACCAAAAAACAACGTAAAGCGACAATGATAGGAAACTTCACTCAATCGTGTTAAAGATATAAATCGTGTTTAAAGTTCGCAACAAAGCTAAATAAACGTTTAGAGAGCAAATGTCATGTATTGTAATTGACTACAGAACAAACTAATGCAAATGAGGGACAATAAATGCAATCAGAGCACAGTCCAAACAAACCCTCCAAATTACATGAAACTAGTCCCCGTTGTATTGCTAAATGCAATTAACATCTCGTTTGGGTTGTGTGTGATATTTAAACAAGGCATGAAAAATCTACTGTGATTGTGGAATTTGAAACCATTAAAAGAGTAAGATATTAAATTTCCTTGCAACCTTTATTATACAGGGTGAGTTTTAAATGAGTTCCCCCCCTACTTTTTTCTACATTTCTTAAGATATCAACTCCGGACCACATCAGATCATTGTAGAGTAGTAAGTACTTCATTTTGACTGGGTATAAATTTTCGGCCGCCATCTTGGATCCGCCATATTGGATACAAAGTTTTTTTTTCAAATGCAAAGGTAGGGTTGTGACCCATTGTTTCATACTAGGCTTTTACGCCGAATACGATTCTGCAATCCGTTTTAAAAAATCTTGATCCGTTCTAAAGTTATGAGTACTGTTTAAAACTTTATTTTTAGCCAATTTTAACGTTGTGCAGTTACAAACTAAGACCATAATCGTATCCAAGTGATCATAACCAAGTGAAAATAAGTTGACAATGACTGGTGGTGTATACTTATCATTATCTAGCACTATTTTACGAGTATAGTCTGAGTTTGTAACTGCACAATGTTAAAATGGGCTAAAAATAAGTTATAAAATGTTTTCATAACTTTAGAATGGATCAAGATTTTTAAAAACGGATTGCAGCATCATATTCAGCGTAAAAATCTAGTTTGAAACGATGGGTCACAATTCTACCTTTGCATTTGAAAAAAAAAACTTTGTATCCAATAAGGCAGATCCAAGATGGCGGCCAAAATTTTATACCAAGTCAAAATGACTTACTTACTACTTTACAATGATCTGACGTGGTCCGGAGTTGATATCTTAAGAAATGTAGAAAAAAGTAGGGGGGGAACTCATTTAAAACTCACCCTGTATGGGTGAAAGGGTAAAGCACACGTTTTCATTTAAAAGTGTTACAGTACAATTTAGTTACCTACTAAATGAAATTACTATCTTGTCATATATTGATTGAAAGTTCGAAGTTGACGAAAAAGTCAACTATGATAATTCTTGATTTTAAAACAGTGTGAAGATTTAAGGTAGAACGTATAATATCGTGTTTTTTTTTGTTTTTTTGTTGTTGTTTTTTTTTTTTTTTTGTGGACGGTTTAATGTCTTTGTTTTCTTATAAAATTGTTGTAGTAGCATTTAGTTGATTATTAATTTCATAAAAAGGGGACATAAACATGGGTCGAATAAATTTTGTTAAGGCACTAGCGACCTTTTTGTATTTTTTTACAAAACAATTTATATCTCAAGAATTATTCAAGCTATGGAAAACAAACTTTGCACATGATCTATTGTGTCAGGAAGCAATACAAATTAATAATTATGTAATTTTCTTTTAAAATTAATAACATTGCGGCCATTGTTGAAAATCAAGAATATTCAAGCAAGAGGCATAGTTTGATCATGGTGTTTAACATTTTGAACAGTGAATATGGTTTTGAAATAGAAGATCAAGAAAGATCAATCAAGATTGCAACTAGACTTTGATCTCTGGTCACGTGACCGCCATCTCCACCAATCAAATGTGTTCTGACGTGATCCAATGACTCTTGCTACAACACTCGAATATTAAGTCAACTGTTATTCTAAGTTTGGTGAAAACTCGCTCCCCCTAGATGAACTAAGCATAAAGTGCAGTTCCTACTTAATAATGTAGAACCGGACGTTTTCTGTTAATTCACTACCATTAGGGGAAATGTGTTTAGGTTAGGTTAGGTTTTTTCTATTTTTATACTAACATAGCCAAAGTTTTGTGAAAACTCGCTCCCCCTCAAAAAACTAAGCATAAAGTGCAGTTAGGATACTTAATAATGTAGAACCCGAACGTTTTCTGTCAATTCACTACCACTAGGGGAATGTGGTTAGGTTAGGATAGGTTTTTCTAACTCTATACTAACCTAGCCAAAGTTTAATTCACTACCACTTCAATTGTTCTAAAAACTAGTGGTAATGAATTCGGAAAAGGTCCTAGAAACCTTTTTTTGTTGCTAGATTAAATCTTTCAAAGCAATTCATGACTCATGATTTTATGTGATAAAAATATCACCCCCAAAATAAGGATTCATATGGTAAAGTTGTTCTATTTTGAACAGGATTACACATTTAATCTAAATAAATCAATTATAGTCTATAACTTAGAGAGGATAAAAATGTTAATCAATAGAACTGGAGTTAGAAGTTTTATTTTATGTTGATATTTTAATATTTAGAGTAAATACTCAAAGCCCAATTATTTAAAAACATTATTTTTCACTTTCAAACCACATTTTATAGTAACTTTTAATCATTTAAACAATTATGTTTCGAAACCTAATAAACTGAAGACCAAAGACAGATTTGCAATCACAAATAAATCTTATTAAATCAGTTTGCATTCTACAAAGAAAAACTCTCAAACCGATTTTCCGAAAACTTGTTTGGACGTAAAAAGGACAACTTCAAAAGGGGATTTTAATTTTATCGAAGTTCAGCTCTTGTCTTCCAATCTCCAATTGTGAACAAATTGGATAAAAGAGCTTAGAGTAAGTAATCGATTTCATTACTCCTCTCGTCTTTTGAATTAATATTAAAATAAAGGTCTGAATTCGTTTTACTTATTTTAATATTTATATTCTACAGTTACGACAGTTTTTTCTAAAAATTCATTACCCATTTTTAACTAAAAGTTGTGTATTAACTGTGGCTGATTATTATATTAAACCTACTTTAAAACTAGGGTTTGTAGTAGGAATCATCATTTTTCCAAAATATTGTTTGTTTTTGTGAATAAAGTAATAATAAGTATCCAAAAAAATAGTAAACTCATAATTTTTTTACAACTTACTTTTCCATGCAGTTAGTGGTACATTTTCCTAAATGGTTCACTTATATGTGTCAACAAATAAAAATCTTGTGATTGACAAAACAAAACCTTTATTTACGAATACTCGTACGCAGATACCCAAAAACAATTCTATTTTAATTTTTATTGAAGTAATGCAAAGTTAAAATCAGAAACGAATGAGAAGTGCCATTGTTATTTCATTAATCCCAAACTAATTACTGAACTTGATTTGATTTCACTATGCAATTCAATAAATTATATGAAATAACTCTGATAATGCACAACATGCATAAGTTAATACTTGATTGTTATAATACTGTTACGATCATGCTATGTTGTGTTTATACTCAGCTTTGATTTATAATCATCTGATGTTAAAATTATAAACAATGTATATAAATAATTTATATAAATAAAAAAGTGCATATACTAAGATAAAGCTGTAAACCTAGATAGTATTTTTTATAACAAAAAAACTTAATTGTGGACGGTAACAAGGGTTGTTTTTGTATATACAGGGTGGGTAAGGGAAGTATCCCTAATTTTGAAGGTACATTAAAAAACAACCAAAAATGTTAGAACCAAACTTTTTATTGAGATTAAAAGGTCACATCTGGGAGTTTATTTTAATTTAACTTTACTTGGTTTTAAACAGCATATCCTGCAAGTGGTGTCCCTAATCTTAAATGCATTGCTGTATTCTGGTTCTGGAGTTCATAATAACTTTGTGAAGCATTTGTTGTGGAATGCGGCAAAATGCAATGTGAATTGCATCCTTCAAGGCATCTAGGGTCTTCCCTTGAACTACCCTAGTCTTAGCATCACTCCAATAGAGCACATTCTGCTTATTTGCCGCTCCAGAAATATGGAAGTTTGCCTCGTCACTAAACAAAACCCGAGCAGCATGAGGTAGTGCCGCAAGATTTCACATGCCTGCATTCGTTATAGCCAGTTCCGTTGTGTGAGTTCTTGAGCAACTACCCTCTTATATAGATGGAGGTGTAGGTCCTCATGGAGAATACGAGGCACAGTACGATTAGACGACGCCAGCGCGGATGCATTCTTACAAGCAGAACTTTGATGAGACTGCAAAATCGATCTTCTGACAAGGTCAATGGTTTTCAGGACTCCGGACGGTTCTTTGAGCTCCAAATATCCTTTGCAATACACCACCACATACACGAAAGTAATTCACCCACACCAAATTGGAACAGCTTTGCGACAGGCCACCCGATAACAAGTTTGCAGCCAACGCTAGCTGCACAGCAACAATAGACTGATTTTTGAAAAAAAAATACATCTCGAGTGCAAAAGAACATTGCTCACTCGAACTAGCCATGTCTACTACTGAAAGTGATATTCTTAGAAATTCCCAAAACAAAAGCTTCATTTGAGTCTAACTCCATTCCTCCAGCACACGCCCACTACTTACAGTGCCATCTTAAAAGTAGGGATATTTCCCTGCCCCACCCTGTACAAGTCATCGCCCCCTGTACAAGGATTTTATGAATAATCAAGAAATTTGTTTGTTGATAGTTAAAAAATAAAATGCTATTACTTTTTGTATATTCAACAGTATGCTTTTCTTATGGATCTAATCCGCACGGGGAAAACATATCATATTTTTTTAGAAAATGTGCCAAATATTAAGGATTTGTTACTTTTTTCTTTAAATAAAACCCTCCTGTACTGTAGTCTCCAAACCTCGCTAGTACAGATTATTCCTTAGATGATTTCTGACAAGATAATGATCTGGATTTTTATCTTAGGAACATTTATCTTGTCTCCACGCCATGGTATTTATTGATCTGGTTTCGTAGCGATGTCGCTAGTTTTAATTGCTAAAGTTTAATGGAAGCATATCCAGAATCTGGCATACAATCATGGAGCTAACATTCATACTTTGAAATTATTTATTCCTCAATTAAGGTGAATAGTATCATAATAGATCTGATTTGTGTATCCAAAATGATATATTTGATATATTTACGAATGTAAAAGGTAAATGAAATAATTTAAAACACGAAATAAAATTTCATTACTTAACACTTTAAAAAGTCAATATAAAAGTTACTTATGCTTATGCTATGCAATATACATCATATAATATAATTTTACCATATAAAATAAACATAATAAGGAAGATAAATGATACCGTGAAGATACTGGATAAAGACGATAAGGAACGACAAGAAGATTGATCTGATATGTTACATTGGATGTTTCCATTTGGCTGGAACAGCGATTGGGATTGTCGTCCTTTTCAACGGTTTGGTGCCAGCTTTGATTTTGCAAACTTGGTTTGATTTTAATCAACCCGCTGCAGCAAACCTGCACACTAAGCGAAGTTCCTTTTGCCTGATAATATTTTTACTAAAATATATCCTTAAAATGTCAGATTTATTACATATTTCAATAATATAGTTCAACAAGTACTGTAGTGGGTTGCTGCTACAGGGAAGGTAATATAGTGTTTTGAATAGAATTTTAACAGCCAAGAATAAATATTCTTAACTTAATCAAAATATGTTCATAAACAAGCAAACTACAAAAAATTATTTATTTTCCATAAAATTTACATAGAAATTTTAAAATTGCAGTTTTTGTTATTGTTACCTTAACCATTAAGTATTTTAGTATACTAAATTATTAATTTTTTAAGCTCTACAAAATGGTTAGAAAAATCATTGGACATTTTAGGTGTTTTTTGTAAAAAATAAGGAAACCCAAACCATAAAGCAATTATTTTTCCATTAGATGGATTATTTATAGTTTGAATCTGATTTATGTGTAAAATTAGTTTAGCTCTTTTACATTAACAATTCAAATTTATTTTAATATAAGTAATGTTTACGTCTCTAAAGCCATTTTATCGGATATTTTAAAAGGGTGATTCCAAAAGATTTTGTATTTTGAAAAAGTTCAACCATTTCTTGTACTCTTCAATTATCTAGATTGCTAAAAGATTAGATCAAAAACCTATGAGTTAATAATTATTCCCATGATTGTTTTGGTGATTTCAAGGCTGTAATCACATTTAAAAACATTTTAAAGTTGAATATAGAGTGTTTATTTATTTTACTCAGTTGCATTTGTGTATACTTACTTAAAGGTAATAAATGTTTAAAAAATATTATAAATTAAAAATTTAATAAATTTTTAATTCAAATTTTTATATTTTTTGTTATTTATATTTTAATAATCTAAATTTAAAAAAAATTAACTATATTTATGTTTTAGTTGGCTCAATTTTAAAATCTAATTTTTACTGGAGGTGTAATTGACTGTTATAAAAAAATGCTTTAGTAATGTAGTTTGTTATTGTAAAAAAATTGCTTGGAAAAAGAAAATTTATATATTAAATCATCGCAGAAATTATAGGTATGAGAATAATTATTTGCCATCATCAATAATGATAGAGGCAGTTGCCAACTCTAACTATAAATTCCCAATTGATATTCAACTGATGTCGAATAAAGATCCAAAATGGCCGAGTTATCCCATTTGCGGCAACCATTAATCTCGCAGATTCGCCGTGGATTATTACAAATATTCCATAATTAATCGTTTTTAACGTTTGGTATATGTAAAAATGCTGCAACAGCGTCACTATAATTGCCTTATCAATTATCAGATTTATCTATATATATAAAAGGCAAAGCCCTCACTGACTGACTGACTCACTCACTCACTCATCACTAATTCTCCCACTTCCCATTTACCTAGGAGGTTGAAATTTGGTACACGGATTCTTTAAGCATTAAATAGGAAAACTAAGCTGTTTTTATTCTGATCGGACTCTCGGGCTCTGCCCCAGTGGCTCTGGAGTTTGCCATGTTAACCTTATGAGTACTCATATTTAAATGGAATTAATGAATCTTAACAGCTGTTTCAATTAAACAAGTTGGTTCTGCTCTATGATGTTCAATAGCATTAAAGTTACAAGGATTACCAACAGGGTGCAGCACTATTATTTTTTTTAATTTATGACAACAGCTAATTAGCAACCAAAAGGTGAGTAAGCGTAGCGAACGAACTTCAACCTGGAGGCGAGTTAGCGTAGCGAACGAGCTAACCTGAAGGCAAGTAAGCGCAGCGAACGAGCTTCAACGTAAATGTGAGTGAGCGTAGCGAACGAACTTCAACCAGGACGTGATTGAGCCATGCGAACGAGCTCACTTATGAAGTAAAACGGGGCAAAGCCCGCGGGTACAGCTAGTTACCTTATAATTGAACTAGTATGGGTTTTTAGTATGCATGAAACTGCTAGATTTGTATACAGTTTGATTTATTTTAATGAGTATACTGTTGTTGGATATACACTTAATTAAAATATAATTTTTAATCCATTGCAATTCATGCAGCTGTTTTCTAATGATTAATTTTATTTATTTATTTTATACATTTAAATGTATATTTTCAAACTCAACGCAAAATTATCGATTAAATTAACCATTTATTTGTGCCTATCTCCAGATTATTTAATTATTCATATTTTTACTCAGTTTAAATATGTATGGTATATTCTTGCTTGTAAAAGTAAATATACTTGATGTATGAAGTTTATATTACAATTTATGAGTTTTAATACATAATCGATAATAGATAATTATAACTGTATATAATAAATAGATGATTTTAATAGACATTCTTAACACTTTTGTAAAAATTTTAAATAATTAATTTCATTGTGATTTGGTTAAGCTAATGAAGTCATAGTTTATTTCTTAATCAGTTTACTTCCACCCAAATACAACTCATTCATCTAAAAAGGGTCAATACTTAAATCAGTAGATTCAATAAGAGTATTAATCAAAATCGCATTCGTCGACATACGCTCACTAAAGTGACAATAGTTGCAATGCAAGCCTAAATACAATGATTTCAATTTTAAAATTGCTTTGTACAACTGTCATTGTCTAAACATATGTGCATATAAAACAACAACTGGGAATATTTGTTTATTTAGCAACAACAAATCTTTACTTTCAGGATCCAAGTCAATAAATTGTCTCAAAATTGTGGTTATGGAGCTTGTATCACTTAATGGCATTATAATATAGATTACTTTAGTATGAATTGTCAACTGAGTATTTAATGAATGAATGTATGATTATTTAATACTTAATTTATTGCTACAGGCTATAAAATCTATCCAAATAACTTAATTCATTCAATGTGTTTTAATATATTTCTTACAATTTCACAACAAATATGCACACAAATATATAGTTTTAATAATAAAACATTTAGTGTAATTTAAGAAGGAAACAGTCTTAAAAAGGCTAACTATGCTAACGTACATGTTAGTTACTACAATATATATATATATTATATAATAATTTTAATTGAATTTTATTGCGTATTATATTATTAGTTTCATACTTAGACTACATCTCAAAACTACTATAAATTTAATATGTGTTCTAAACCCAAGTTTAAAACGGCTAGATAGAATTATTATCCCATTAACATTAGTTCAATCCTGTAGATAAGCAATCTATTTAATACATCTAAACTCATTATTTTTTTAATTCTCCATCAAAGTTGAATGAGTTGTTGAAATCCACGGATTATCCTATTATCGGTTGATAATAATCCCTCTAAAGTGCCGAGGTTTGTGGCTGCATTCACGAATCCCTCAAACAAACCTATTAATCCTTTTGTTGGTAAATGCAATTGAATTATTATTAGCTAACACTAAAACAATATATTTGAGGAAAATGCAAAGCTATTATTTCATTAAACACATTTTTTACTTCTGCATTATGTTTTTACATTGTGAAAAGACAGTGCTTTTAAGGTGAAAATAAAATATTGTTTAAATGTTAAATACTTTTGTCTCTTTGTAATACAAACAGATTTTTAAAGGCCAGGTCTTGTAAAATAGTAATCAAGATGGGAAAAGTTTAACCTTAAAAAAAGAGGATCATAACGAGCCTTTAGAAACGCGATTTCAAGAAAAATGATTATTTAAACAAACTCTTTTCAACCTATGTATGTATAAATACAAACGATTGTATGTGATGATAACAAATATTAAATCATGTGATTAAATTAAGAGTCATAAATTAGATCCTAAAATATTTTTTTACTAAATATTACTCTCAATCTAGAAGTGTGCTTTAAGTGTGCTTTGTGAACTTTATGTTATTTTACTGCAGATGGTCATTTTCATCCTAAACTATGTAGAGCTTAAGTAGATTAACAGCCCTACTTAGTCTATTTTACGAAACCATGCATCCACTATCTTTAATTTTAGTGGTTTTTATTAACTTCGTTTAAACAATTGTATTGCATTCATCAACATTTGACAGTGTTTAAGTTAATTTCTAACAGTTTTAGGTATATATTAAGGATCTAAATTTATTTGTTTAATGCGTCGTACAAATGAAACCCAAGTTTCTTTTCATGTCCATCTTAAAACCCTTTACAAAAGGATTTTGTGCGTTTTAAAAACCCTTTTCAAAGGAATTTATTTTTTTGCGTTTTAAAGAGTAATCTTTATTCTTTACCAACAAAGGAACCGATATTAAAGGAAAACAGTTGTAGGTTTAAAAGAGTTCGTAGTCTTTCTTATCGTCTTTGCTCAGCTATTGATGTCTGTAAAAGCGCTAAAAGCAATATTTATTCTAAAAACATTCTTCTCCGACGTTTTGTCGCGTAAATTCCGTCAGTTTTGTCCTCGGTTTTCATTGTTTGTGTGAATTTTATACTCATATTAAATTAAACCTGAAAATAAATGAAATATTTAATCATTCGTTCACAACTTTTTACACATCTATGTATAATGAAAAACTGTAACAGTTAGGCAATTGGTAATATCCTATCATGTGAAGTTATGAATTTTAATTGGGGACTCAACCTTCTTTGTATGAAATAAAAAAAAAAATCAATTTCATGTTTTAAATCTTACAGTTTGCTAATAATAACAGAAACCTTGCAATATGTTACCAAACCGTTCTTAGAACGTAAGTACTATGTTTGCTGCTGCAGGGGAAATGTAATATTTTAACCTCAAAACCCATGATTATCGAAATACAGTAATTCCTTGAATTTTTTGCACATAAGAAACTACTTTACGGTAGTGTCCGTGATATAAAAATGCCCGGAAAATCTATTTGATACAAGGTTGCAATTGTTAAATACATTTACGTATACATGTAACTTACATGTACTAAACTACATTTTACATGTACTAACTTACATTTACTAAACATATAAATTTTTAAGTCGGATTCGTAAATTTTTCAGAGCTTTTTAAATTTTTGGCGTACTTATTGATGTATAAATTACTCACTTTCGAAGTACTATTCTAAAATGTATCAATACACCTTTTGAAATTCATTCAAAAATGGCGCTTGTCGCACAGCCTAGTGGCGTCGCTGTGAACTATCGCCGCGTATTAGTTCTGTGAGTTGCCGAAAGATGGCAGGAGCAGGCCAAACAACGTTACCGTGTTGTCGGCAAAGCAGACTCTTAATAAATACTTTAAGAATAGTAGTATTAATTCAATTATCTTAGATTTACTGTAAATAATGCAAACTCCACAATCCTTTACTATGTCTTCGTAAATTGTAATGTAGTTTAATACAAATTACTGCACAATTAAGCCTACAATATTTAAATCTCATACCATTAATTGAAGACTGAACAATGTTTAAACCATCGGTGTTATATTTTATACAGAAATCAAAAATTAAAACTCAGAATTCTCAACGCTTAAACCAAATCTTGTATAACATCTTGGTTTTTGTACATAATATAACTTGTTTCCTCTACACCCACAAAAAATATAACAGCTTATAGAATTTGATTCTAAAAACGTTTTTTCATAACAATTTCATATCTTCCAAGGAATTTTTTGAGAACTTTCTTTAAAAGAGGCAATACGCATAAAGCAGTGATAATCCAGTTATACAGTTTTGTCATTGATTTGGTTGGATACTATAAGAACCAGCTTGTACTGTTGTTTCCGCAATCTCAATCCTAGTTATCTAGGGGGTGACGTTGTCGAAGACCCCGATGATCCTATTAAAGTCAACCCCCTCCAGAGACTGCCCGGAACCAGTCGGCGTGTGCCAGACGGACCTTCACGACCTACACCCTTAGGCCCTTGGGGCTGCTGTATTAAGCCACCTTTTATCCTATAAGTATATCCGGGGGAGGAAAATCTATTTCCAGACGATTATAGGTCTAAGGTTGTTATGGTCTTCATTGCAGTTCAAATTGCTCCTCGGTAACTTGGTTTCGTACTAAGTACAAGTTGATCGAAATCAAGTAGTAATCTGGTAAGTGAGAGACCTTCCATTTAAATAAACCCCCAAGGGATATACGCCTGAGGACATGTCCCTAAAATTTGATTCTATTTTTATAATTGTGAGTGAACATATATTGTTAAATTATGAAATTCTGATCAAAAGGTCATGACTTATATATACATAATAATGAATAGCATAAGGATGCAACAATATTTTTAAAATTCACTAAAAGACGTTGGTTCTTTAATGTTACTTTTAACTGGCCTACCATTTGAGGGTTGATAACATTTAATGGATTTGGCAATTTCACTTGAAAACAAGAGGAGGTGATCCATCTCCAGAATCGTTGTGCAGTTAAAAAAAACCTTGAAAATAGTAACATAACATTTAGGGTTCATACACGAGTACTGGCTGTAAATTATTAGGAATTTGTTGGCATTTTGCCGGTACAAATTTTGTGTAATACGTTTTACCTTTTTTACTGCTGTGAACATGGCTCATTATCTTCAAACTTTATGGTAAAGGGTACGTGTGTTTTAATACCTTGCAGTAAGAAGTTATCAGTGATTTTCTTTTTTACCAACAAGTAAGAAAGAAAACCTTAAGGAGATAAAACTTTTGTAGCAAGTTAAAAAATGTTGTGTAATTTCCACTCGTTTGGCAACAAATTATTAATGAAAATTTAAAAAAAATATCTAAACTAAATAATACTTTATTTTTATTACTATCTTTGTTTTATATTAATTTTTCTATTCGAACATTGTCCCAATAACAGCATATTTATATTTTTCATTATACAAAATTCAATATTTATGCAGAATCATCATTTGTGTAACTGATAGGGATTGAAAGCTTCTAAAGATTTTACTTTACTATCATATAGATAATTTAACTACTGTATTTTATAGCTAAATTTGGCCTACATATTTTTACGAACCAAACAAACCCTAATTAAGAGACGGTTAATTGTGCGGCAAGCTACACAAAAGATAAATCTAAGCAGGAAATGAAGAGATTAAAAGCTTAAAGCACCGCTTTTGGGGGGGGGGGGGTAGCCAGAGGGGGAAGGGGGGGGGGTGTGAACGGGAAATAGAACAAGGGAAGTAATAGGGTCAGTGATAGAGGGGTCAGCTCGGTCTAATATGTCTGGAGATATGGTTTATGAGTAGTCTTATGTCAATGAAGCATTGTGATACCATTGACTTGTGGATACTTGAGTAGACATCACATCTACTGTATATTTACCAGCTGTAGTCAACTATTATAAAAAAAATAACACTGTTCAATTAGCAGCTCAAGTGTGTGTAAGAGTCTAAAAATATATTTTCCTACAGTTATCTGACGAAGTGGACTTCCTTGCACTGTAGCATAGATTAAAAGAAGTACTGTAGTACAGAAAGTTGCTAATTGCTGGATTTATTTACTTTCGCCGCACCCAAACAACACAAAACAGCGTCCTATTAACCTACGCACGTAATCCATATACGCTTCGAAATAGGTTGGCAACAATTAAAGATACTACGACTACGATCAGCTGTTGCAGTGTTTCCCATTTCATTCAAAGCTTGGATTTAACCTAACCTAAAACATGTTGTTTAGTGTTTGAAAGACTAATTATTTCTATGCTTTATAATAACTGTAGGAAAAATATAATGTGTAACACGAGTGCGAAATTGTCTTTGCTGCACTCGAGAAACTTTCCACGCGTAAAACATTTCTCTCGTTTGCAGCAAAGTGCCACTTTGCTCACTAGTTACACAAATAACTATGTCACCCTTTATTTATGTTACTGTGAGAGCCATGTGACAAATATTACTATAATTTACAGTAGTTTTCCATGCTCAGTTTGGCATGCAGTATCCGTCAGAAATCAGTAAGCAGCTGTTGGGGGTTCAAATAATCTAAATTAAGTTTAATCTAAATCTGCTGGAAGTAAAACGAACTTAAGAATAGGCTATATAGCCTACGATACACACGTTTTTGCAGATTTAGCATCCTTAGGTTTCATCCGAACACAGTATTAGTTTATATTTCTGACTGCTATATAAAGGGCATTGCCTTGTTTAGTATTTCTTAATTGTTGATTTTCAATAGTAGTAAAAAGGTTATAAAATAAGTAAATGAAACGCCATATTTATAGACTTCTGTTCGCTGGTGTGATACATACACTAATATAAACCATCGTATAATTTACAAAAGTAGGCTATAAAAGGAAACCAAAGACATCAGGTTGTTGTAAAATATTATTGTTATAAGTTAATTTAATTGAAATAAAAAGAACGCATTACAAACTTTCATGATGTAATAAATATTTTAACCTATTTACTGACTAATTAATTAACAGAAAACCATATGTTAACAAACACATTTAGATTCTCAGAAGTCAAAGAGTACTAAATATAAAATTCATAGTCCAAAAGTTATAATAAGCAACACAGCTTACTTAAACTTAGAACACACACGTAAATAAATTAATTATCTACTTGCAGTACCAAAGTCATTATACCTTCCTTAAGTGTTTTAATAGGGATACCTTAATTTGAACAGATTTCAAAATAGCAGTCAATAGAGCCAAGCCTTATATCTCCTGTCTTATATAGAGCTTTTTATATCTCTATTTTTTTACATGGACGACTTCGTCTATGCTTCTTTTCCGAAAATGGATATCCTTCCATGTCTACAAAGTTGGTCCAGCTTAGCCTCAAAAACAGTGTTAATACTCCATTACATAAGTTTGAGCTTTTCCTTCTATTGAATACGTTTTCCTTGGACACAAGAAACGTTTAACATGCAAAATACAAGTTAGTTTTCTTACCAATTCACCCATCTTCCCGATATGGAAAGTTGAAGTTATTCTTAGACAAGATGATAGACAGGGGATCACCCGCAGAAATCAACACCACTATTAATCTCCACGACCTCTCCATCTCCAGCTACTTCATCTCCTCGTCACTTCCGACCATCCATCATCTCCAGTCATCGGACACCCGCAGGGCCACAGCGGCGTAGGATGTATAGTGGATACGGTGAAGCTGCTCATGAGATATTATACCTAGGTATAAGTATTGCCTCGATTATTGATACAACTAGACATTCTGGGTGTTAAAGTCTTTCCCAGTTTTAGAATCTAAATTTGCAGAAATAATTGAGCAATGGCAGAGTGTGGAGGCTAATTACTGATTTCGGTCAAATAAACCAACTGTTTAACTAATTGAAACTTAAAGATGACTTTTGAGCTATAGCGTATTTAATTACACGTCAAATATCGTAAAATGAATGAAGAAAATAGAATTTCAGGATGTAGCATGACAGGAGTAACGCGTTTAACTTTGATCTTTTTGTATGAAAAATACAGGGCTTTCAAAAATATGGACCCAACTTCATGACTTTGCATCTCAAAAAGGATAAATCCTGCAGACATAAACTTTACACCGTTCAAAAGAGGAATTTTCAAATTTCTTTTGACCTTAGTCCCGTAAACGACCGAAAACGTCATCGCAACAATGGGCAGCCATTTTGTTTTACCATCAGTCGATGTTGTTAGTAAGATGGCCGTGCAGCATGAGATTTTCTGTGTGACAGAGTTTGCAAAAGCTGAGTCTCCTTGAATTCGTTATTGAACCCCCGACTAGAAAAAGCATAACTCGTTGGTTTAGGAAATTCCAAGGAATTGCAGCTGTATAATCAGTGATACAATAAATGTAGTCTCGTTTGTGGGACGAATTCGGCTATCGCTTAGATGATTACCATGCAGCACAGGGGGGGGGGGATACATTGAACAGTTGTAATCTGTGTAAATAAAACTTTGAAATTTTCTCTTTCTAAGGGAATAAAACAATTTTTTTTTCTATTTATACTTTTTGAGATTCAAAGTCCCGAAAATGGGTCCACATTTTTGAATAGCCCTGTATATTACAGCTAGACGTATAGATGGGATGACTAGGTACTGAATGGTCAATGGTCTTGTTTAATTCCCACTTACATACTTATTTTGGTATTCCCATATGAGTGTTGGACACACAACAATACGAATAATTGCATTGGATAATCAATTACAATGCTTAGTAGCTAATGTTTTAGAATATATTTTACGACATAGCACGGTAAAGAAAATTTCCGAACAAAAGGGTCTTTCTCCCTTTGCAGAACTCTGTTCTCTTAAGGTGCTTATTGGATACTTTTAGAATGCTTATAGGATTCTAATAAGATGTGTGACTCATAGAAGATTTATTTAAGACTTTTTGTTATGTACTTGTACAAACTTACACGGTACAAATTTGCTTAGAAAAACTTCATATGATATACGTAATGATCACACGAGTATGGAGGTTTCCTGGAACGACTGTGATAAAAGGTTAAATTGTTGCTTAAACGAATAAATTGCATCCATTATATTGACTGATTTATTTAAAGATTTCTCTTAACTTTCAGGCCATTCAGTTCAAGCTAAATGGATATAACTATTGATAAACTTTGGTATTAAGAATTCAATTGTTTAAGATATTACCCCCAGTGTAATCTATAATAGCAAAACACATCATTTAAGTTTTAATATGAAACAAATTCGCTATAAAGCAACAACATCAAATTCGCTATTAACTTGTAACAATAGTATTTTATATTTCGCTTTACAGTTAGTTCATTTTTGTAGATACTGACTATCTGTTGCCACTCTCCAGTACAGCTGAACAAGAAAAAAAATCATGACCCGTAAAAAATCTTTAAAATCTTTCCTCGGGGGTCTAGAACTCTACCACTCAATTTAAGTATTCTTTTATTAAGTAGTCCATTACTTACAGCCCTAGCTGCTCACACGGGACCGAGCTTTGAAGTAGCAACGCGTGTCGTCAAGCAATAAATTATATCAAGTACTGAACATCCTACAGTAGTGTGAGTGTGAGAGTAGACACGTGAGCATGAGGAAGAATACACTGTATCCACTAGGAGAATGAGAATAGAGAATCTAGGAGACATCTATAGATATATAATATCTGTTATACAGGATCTTCACGATTATGGGAGGGAGAGAGAGACAACAGATCTGTCAGTATGGAGTCAGTAGATACACAGATCTGTCAGTATGGAGTCAGTAGATACACAGATCTGTCAGTATGGAGTCAGTACATACACAGATCTGTCAGTATAGAGTCAGTACATACACAGATCAGTCAGTATGGAGTCAGCACATACACAGATCTGTCACTATAGAGTTAGTACATACACAGATCTATCACTATAGAGTTAGTACATACACAGATCGGTCAGTATAGAGTCAGTACATACACAGATCAGTCAGTATGGAGTCAGCACATACACAGATCTGTCAGTATAGAGTCAGTACATACACAGATCTGTCAGTATGGAGTCAGTAGATACACAGATCGGTCAGTATAGAGTCAGTAAATACACAGATCTGTCAGTATAGAGTCAGTACATACACAGATCTGTCAGTATGGAGTCAGTAGATACACAGATCGGTCAGTATAGAGTCAGTACATACACAGATCTGTCAGTATAGAGTCAGTACATACACAGATCTGTCAGTATAGAGTCAGTACATACACAGATCCGTCAGTATAGAGTCAGTACATATACAGATCTGTCACTATAGAGTCAGTAAATACACAGATCTGTCAGTATAGAGTCAGTAAATGCACGGATCTGTCACTATAGAGTTAGTACACAGATCTCTCAGTATAGAGTCAGTAAATGCACAGATCTGCCAGTATAGAGTCAGTACATACACAGATCTGTCAGTATAGAGTCAGTAAATGCACAGATCTGCCAGTATAGAGTCAGTACATACACAGATCTGTCAGTATAGAGTCAGTACATACACAGATCTGTCACTATGGAGTCAGTAAATACACAGATCTGTCAGTATAGAGTCAGTAAATGCACAGATCTGTCACTATAGAGTCAGTACACAGATCTGTCAGTATAGAGTCAGTAAATTCACAGATCTGCCGTATAGAGTCAGTACATACACAGATCTGTCAGTATAGAGTCGGTACATACACAGATCTGTCAATATAGAGTCAGTACATACACAGATCTGTCAGTATAGAGTCAGTACATACACAGATCTGTCAGTATAGAGTCAGTACATACACAGATCCGTCAGTATAGAGTCAGTACATACACAGATCTGTCAGTATAGAGTCAGTACATTTACAGATCGGTCAGTATAGAGTCAGTACATACACAGATCTGTCAGTATAGAGTCAGTACATACACAGATCTGTTAGTATAGAGTCAGTACATACACAGATCTGTTAGTATAGAGTCAGTACATACACAGATCTGTCAGTATAGAGTCAGTACATACACAGATCTGTCAGTATAGAGTCAGTACATACACAGATCTGTCAGTATAGAGTCAGTACATACACAGATCTGTCAGTATAGAGTCAGTACATACACAGATCTGTCAGTATAGAGTCAGTACATACACAGATCTGTCACTATAGAGTCAGTACATACACAGATCTGTCAGTATAGAGTCAGTACATACACAGATCTGTCAGTATAGAGTCAGTGCATACACAGATCTGTCAGTATAGAGTCAGTACATACACAGATCTGTCAGTATAGAGTCAGTACATACACAGATCTGTCAGTATAGAGTCAGTCCATACACAGATCTGTCAGTATAGAGTCAGTACATACACAGATCTGTCAGTATAGAGTCAGTACATACACAGATCTGTCAGTATAGAGTCAGTACATACACAGATCTGTCAGTATAGAGTCAGTACATACACAGATCTGTCAGTATAGAGTCAGTACATACACAGATCTGTCAGTATAGAGTCAGTACATACACAGATCTGTTAGTATAGAGTCAGTACATACACAGATCTGATAGTATAGAGTCAGTACATACACAGATCTGTCAGTATAGAGTCAGTACATACACAGATCTGTCAGTATAGAGTCAGTACATACACAGATCTGTCAGTATAGAGTCAGTACATACACAGATCTGTCAGTATAGAGTCAGTACATACACAGATCTGTCACTATAGAGTCAGTACATACACAGATCTGTTAGTATAGATTCAGTACATACACAGATCTGTCAGTATAGAGTCAGTACATACACAGATCTGTCAGTATAGAGTCAGTACATACACAGATCTGTCAGTATAGAGTCAGTACATACACAGATCTGTCAGTATAGAGTCAGTACATACACAGATCTGTCAGTATAGAGTCAGTACATACACAGATCTGTCAGTATAGAGTCAGTACATACACAGATCTGTCAGTATAGAGTCAGTACATACACAGATCTGTCAGTAAAGAGTCAGTACATACACAGATCTGTCAGTATAGAGTCAGTACATACACAGATCTGTCAGTATAGAGTCAGTACATACACAGATCTGTCAGTATAGAGTCAGTACATACACAGATCTGTCAGTATAGAGTCAGTACATACACAGATCTGTCAGTATAGAGTCAGTACATACACAGATCTGTCACTATAGAGTCAGTACATACACAGATCTGTCAGTATAGAGTCAGTACATACACAGATCTGTCACTATAGAGTCAGTACACAGATCTGTCAGTATGGAGTCAGTACGTACACAGATCTGTCAGTATAGAGTCAGTACATACACAGATCTGTCAGTATAGAGTCAGTAGATACACAGATCGGTCAGTATAGAGTCAGTACATACACAGATCTGTCAGTATAGAGTCAGTACATACACAGATCTGTCAGTATAGAGTCAGTACATACACAGATCTGTCACTATAGAGTCAGTACATACACAGATCTGTCAGTATAGAGTCAGTACATACACAGATCTGTCAGTATAAGGTCAGTACATACACAGATCTGTTAGTATAGAGTCATTACATACACAGATCTGTCAGTATAGAGTCATTACATACACAGATCTGTCAGTATAGAGTCAGTACATACACAGATCTGTCAGTATAGAGTCAGTACATACACAGATCTGTCAGTATAGAGTCAGTACACAGATCTGTCAGTATAGAGTCAGTAGATACACAAATCTGTCAGTATAGAGTCAGTACATACACAGATCTGTCAGTATAGAGTCAGTACATACACAGATCTGTCAGTATAGAGTCAGTACATACACAGATCTGTCAGTATAGAGTCAGTACATACACAGATCCGTCAGTATAGAGTCAGTACATATACAGATCTGTCACTATAGAGTCAGTAAATACACAGATCTGTCAGTATAGAGTCAGTAGATATACAGATCGGTCAGTATAGAGTCAGTACATACACAGATCTGTCAGTATAGAGTCAGTACATACACAGATCTGTCAGTATAGAGTCAGTACATACACAGATCTGTCAGTATAGAGTCAGTACATACACAGATCTGTTAGTATAGAGTCAGTACATACACAGATCTGTCAGTATAGAGTCAGTAAATACACAGATCTGTCAGTATAGAGTCAGTACATACACAGATCTGTTAGTATAGAGTCAGTAAATACACAGATCTGTCACTATAGAGTCAGTAGATATACAGATCGGTCAGTATAGAGTCAGTAAATACACAGATCTGTCAGTATAGAGTCAGTACATACACAGATCTGTCAGTATAGAGTCAGTACATACACAGATCTGTCAGTATAGAGTCAGTACATACACAGATCTGTTAGTATAGAGTCAGTACATACACAGATCTGATAGTATAGAGTCAGTACATACACAGATCTGTCAGTATAGAGTCAGTACATACACAGATCTGTCAGTATAGAGTCAGTACATACACAGATCTGTCAGTATAGAGTCAGTACATACACAGATCTGTCAGTATAGAGTCAGTACATACACAGATCTGTCACTATAGAGTCAGTACATACACAGATCTGTCAGTATAGATTCAGTACATACACAGATCTGTCAGTATAGAGTCAGTACATACACAGATCTGTCAGTATAGAGTCAGTACATACACAGATCTGTCAGTATAGAGTCAGTACATACACAGATCTGTCAGTATAGAGTCAGTACATACACAGATCTGTCAGTATAGAGTCAGTACATCCACAGATCTGTCAGTATAGAGTCAGTACATACACAGATCTGTCAGTATAGAGTCAGTACATACACAGATCTGTCAGTATAGAGTCAGTACATACACAGATCTGTCAGTATAGAGTCAGTACATACACAGATCTGTCAGTATAGAGTCAGTACATACACAGATCTGTCAGTATAGAGTCAGTACATACACAGATCTGTCAGTATAGAGTCAGTACATACACAGATCTGTCAGTATAGAGTCAGTACATACACAGATCTGTCAGTATAGAGTCAGTACATACACAGATCTGTCAGTATAGAGTCAGCACATACACAGATCTGTCAGTATAGAGTCAGTACATACACAGATCTGTCAGTATAGAGTCAGTACATACACAGATCTGTCAGTATAGAGTCAGCACATACACAGATCTGTCACTATAGAGTCAGTACATACACAGATCTGTCAGTATAGAGTCAGTACATACACAGATCTGTCAGTATAGAGTCAGTACATACACAGATCTGTCAGTATAGAGTCAGTACATACACAGATCTGTCAGTATAGAGTCAGCACATACACAGATCTGTCACTATAGAGTCAGTACATACACAGATCTGTCAGTATAGAGTCAGTACATACACAGATCTGTCAGTATAGAGTCAGTACATACACAGATCTGTCAGTATAGAGTCAGTACATACACAGATCTGTCAGTATAGAGTCAGTACATACACAGATCTGTCAGTATAGAGTCAGTACATACACAGATCTGTCAGTATAGAGTCAGTACATACACAGATCTGTCAGTATAGAGTCAGTACATACACAGATCTGTCAGTATAGAGTCAGTACATACACAGATCTGTCAGTATAGAGTCAGTACATACACAGATCTGTCAGTATAGAGTCAGTACGTACACAGATCTGTCAGTATAGAGTCAGTACATACACAGATCTGTCAGTATAGAGTCAGTACATACACAGATCTGTCACTATAGAGTCAGTACATACACAGATCTGTCAGTATAGAGTCAGTACATACACAGATCTGTCAGTATAGAGTCAGTACATACACAGATCTGTCAGTATAGAGTCAGCACATACACAGATCTGTCACTATAGAGTCAGTACACAGATCTGGGAGTGTGACAGAGAGGGGTGACGGTAATATGAAGTGTCTAAGTGACTTTAATGGAGTCAACGGGTAGACAATGGAAGGGTTGAAGATGGGGGCGCGTCAACGTGGGGTCTCCATTGCCAAGATAAGCCTTTTGTGTAGAAGGGTGATTATTACCAATTACCATTGCGAAAGCGTCACATCTTGCGTTACGTCTTGTTTCGAGTGTAAAGTTGGAATGCAAGTTTAAAACATAGTTATGTTTATCATAAGACCTAGTTGTTACATGCTTTCCCTCTAGAAACCTTCCTTGATATTAGAATGTTTATGTATTATGAGATTTCTCTGTCTGTGTATATTTTCACACGCTAGAATGGTATCTTTTTTTTAGGAACATCATTTGAGAAACATTGTTTAAGTTTGACAAGTCAGAAAGCATCTATCTACTTATTTACTCCAAACTAGAGGTCGTCTAGTAGTCAAAAACTCGACCAGAAATATTTGTGTCACACAATTCTCTATTTTCACCCCAAGCTGTAAATAAAACATATAATTGGAATTTCTTCCATTTTTTCGTTTATATTACCTTTTTCTTTTGCTATCGGCATGGCAACCTATAAGGCCCATGTTAATTTTGTAATTATTTTAAATCAACTTTTTGTGTTTATTTTTAAGCATATTTTATGTTGGGATTCTGCACATCCACATTAAAATATCTTTTTAGCAGTATGCGTATATCTCCCTGCACACGAGCTGATAACAATGGTTTTCAAGAAACATGCTTGCATATTATAGGATACAGACTGTGGGAAGCTTATGCATTGTTGTCGGTTCCTAGCAACCATGTATGTATTTACTATATTACTGTACTTGTATTATTGATATTTTTGTGAATAAATAACAAAAATCAGGTCCTAATCATCCATTTTCTCCTTGAAGATTTATTGACATTAGTTCCTATCATAATAAGTAGGTTAAGGATTTCTTCAAACATATCCATATCGATATTAATTGTAAATCTGTATGTATACAGTGCTGAAAGTCGTATAGCATTTTAACCGAATTGTTTAGTTCATCTAAGATTGTATGGTGGTATTTTCTTTCACATTTTTTTTTAAGTTTCTAATTTTGTTTTTATCTGTTACAGGTGAGGTATGTATCAACCACAACTACTTTATACCTTGCGTAAGTAGATACACCTTACGAATTGAAACTTGGTACAGTACAGTGTACATTGTAGTTATTCTTGTAAACGGAGAAGGATTGAAACATGATGAGGAGCTGCTAACTTATTTACAACAAATGTTTTAAAGCACAGAGGAAATAGTACAGGGCTAGGAGTATTAAACATTATAAGGAGGGGACATCTGCTGAGTAGGTTTTGGTAGTATTTTTATTTTATTTGCAGTTCTAGGGGGAAAAGGTGAAACTTTGGTAAACATTAAATGTGCACTCAAGCCTATTGTTTTATCCTAAAACTATAACCATAATATACAGGGTGTTCAAAAAGGGATGTTTCAATCTTCAGGGGCTGATAGTACTAAATCGACCTAAACAAAAAAATTCATATAAACATAGGTCGAAAAAATTTCATTTAGCCTTCTGCCACCATGTTGTTTTTTTTTTTTTTTTTTAAGTTTACATCTCAAGAATTATTTAAGCTACGGAAACCAAACTTTGCACTTACAGTGTGTGTCAAGATGCAATAAAAAAATTTTCTTTTACAATAACAAAATGGCGGCCATTTAAAGTGTTAATATCACGGTTTCATTTGTAAAATGGGGTAGGTTTGCCTCATTTTACAACTTATAATCATGATCTCTCAGCTATTTTTAATTCGAACTTTTTGAACTTGTTATCGTTTGATAAGGAATTTGAAATGCTAAATAAAAGTGTTCTAGACATTTTTTCATAAAACCAGCCATATTTTAGTAATTTAAGTTTACCAATTTTATATGACCTCCCTTTTGTTAATTTAAAAGAAAATTACATAATTATTATGCCTGCTGACACAATGAATGTTTGTGCAAAGTTTGAATAATTCTCAATATATATATTGTGTTGTAAAAAATACAAAATGGCGGAATTTTTTTCGACCTATATTTAGATGATCTTTTTTGTTTAGATTGATTAGTAATCATCCCATGTAGTTTGTGACATCCCTTTGTGAACACCCTGTATTATAATCTCCTCAGAAATCACAATAATACCAGAGAAATTTCAAAGTCAAATTGACTTGACGGCACTTCTCAGCGACCCGTTTGCAGGACTACTCTACTTTCTCCATTGAAACATTTCAAAACACTTAGTGGACCACCAGCGATATAGTAATGAGATGGGTCTCTTAGTTTTATGCCTTCCTTGGACATAAACTGCTGCAGAATGACTATGTCGAGGTGGTCCAAACGTGAGAAGACTTCGTGTCGTGTGTAAAATAGTACGTAGCCGTGGCATCTTGCCATGCCACCAACATGCGACATCGACAATGCCACGACTCTGCCATGCCAGACGGCCCCGTTCCTTCGTCACCTCTTAAATCATGGTCTTTTGTAAATTTTGACCCATCAAAGTTTGGACTTAATAAAATATCCGCACCGCAGCAAACCTGCAGACTAAGCAAATTTCAATTTGTCTGATTTTAATTTTACTCAAATATTTCCATAGAGAAGTCATATTTATTCCTGATTTGAATAACATTAGATTTAACGAGTACTTAGGTTTGCTGCTACAGGGAAGGAAAGTAGCGTTTTTGATAAAATGGTAATATTATAGGGAGAAGTAAATAAATTTGTCAAATTTTATCAACATCAATGATAATTATTTTTCTTAAAACTGCAATTGTAACTCCTTGGTCCTCTTTTACCATGGTAACACAGTTGAAAGCTTTTCCATTTATTTTTGAATGGATTTGCAGTTCAATTGATTTAGCCTCACCAGCAGTTACCTAGATTTACTGTTTACTAACTGAAAACAATAGGTGAACAACGCATTGTGAATAAAATGCATTGTAAATCTCCGAAAATCGAAGTAATGTTCGATGTTATAAACGTTAGCTTTTTACAGACAAATCTATAACTTGGGCACTATGCTATGAGTGACCTAGAGAGCGTTGGTATCTGAGGGACAGGCGCGGGCGTAACCACTATAAAATTGAATGAGGGATGGTTCTGGGCACTATGAGAGGCATTAGATACATGAAACGATTAGGGAGACTTCATAAAAGACCCTAAAGGGATGTATATCGGCCCTGGGTATAAGCCACCGTGCCACCTACCTACGGTAATAGCTACTTCCCTATTGGGAAATTTGATAAGTTCTAGATTACCTTAAACACAGATTATTATCTAGAATCTGATTCGGTGCTTAAGGGGAGAAGGTATAAAAACATTGTACGCAACTGTGTCCCAAAAATTGTCTAAATATTATTTTATTTATTGGAAATTCCGCAATGATTTGTAGGATAGGTAATTTAAACTCACATCAGCAAAAATGATCTTGAAACAACAAATTTACCTTGAATGTTGTAATTAAATGCTAATTGTATGAGCGCCAATTTTGGAAAAAGAATTGACGTGATGCATAAATAAAATGGTGTTTAACCCTATTATAAAAACAAATTTAAAAACTATTTCATGTTGCGGATATTATTCGAGTACACCAAATAAGTTCCTTCACATATTTATTACTGTAATAAATAATCTATGTCTAATCTATGCCTGCCTTATTTCATATACAGTTTAACTAACATATGTTTATTGATTATTATGATTTTTGTAAACAGTCAAAATAAATACACATCTTTTGTCAAGCCTAGTCTTTTGTCTTGTCTGTCTATAATATTTTTAACATTGGTGCCGAAACCCGACTTATAAATCATGTCAAAAAATATGTCAATCCGAAAGTCAGGGAGAGAGAAACACCCTCCAAATAGATATTCCCCAGAAAATGCAAATGACAAGAATGATGAACCCATAGAAGGAGATAGTCAATCTCTAAAACCACCTTCTAAGTCAAAAACCAAATCTTCAACTTCCAGCAAGCGCCGGTTAGTTCAACTGCAACTAGAAGAAATAGAAGAAATAAACAGGCTTGAGAAAATACACGAAGAAAGAGAGTTGCAACGGCTGAAAGAATTTGAAGAAAAGGAGATGGAGCGACAGAGACAAGAGATGGAGCGCCAAATGCAGCAACAACAAAGGCAAAGAGAGGAAAGGGAAATGGAACGACTACGTCAAGCTGAAGCAAGAGAATTAGAACGACAGAAGCGTCTGCTGAGAGTAAGGACCGAACTTGAGTCTGCTTCGGTCTTGGGAAGTAGTCAGTCCGCCTCAGTCTTGGGCAGTCGTCATTTGGATTTGGAAGATAATGAAGACCCTGACAAGGTAAGCTTCAATATTGCTACTGTTGAGGAGGACTCTAATGTCAAAGTCAATAGGTGGCTGAATGAGGAACCGTCAGTTCCTTTGACATCGTCAGCCATCGTGTCCACGGCTATTGATAAACTAGCAGAATCCTTTTTAAAAGCTATAAATTCATCCAACCCCAACCAACCTGTCTCATGCCGACAGCGTCTTCCATCCTTCAGCGGGAAACCAGACGAATGGCCCATGTTCTATTCCTGTTACAATAAGACTAAACACCTTTTTAATGACGATGAAAACCTTGACAGAATAAGAAATTGTCTGGAGGGAGATGCCTTTAAAATGGTAAAACCTCTATTTATATCAGGAAAAAATTTGAGTACAGTAATGAAAACTTTACAAATGCGTTTTGGACGTCCAGAGTTTATAGTCGAGTCAATGTTGAAGAAGGCGCGCATGCTCCAGCCAGTCAAGGAGGATGACGCTGTCAGCCTTATTGAGTTTTCAACAACTCTTTTAAACCTGACCTCTACCGCAGAGTCGTTGGATTTGGAAATGTACCTAATAAATCCTCTCTTGTTGAATGAACTTTTAAGTAAGCTCCCATATACTCTAAAGTACAGGTGGGCTGAACATGTAAATAGCATGCATTTAGAAAAACCTACTGACCTGAAAGTATTCTGTAACTGGCTTGAAAATCAGTGTTCCATTATGAGTATTTATTTTCGTCCACCCGAGGAGACAACGCGGAAGAGAAGTGACCCTAAACCAGTTTTTACTAATTCGCCCAATGAAAACGTTTGCATGTTTTGCTCGGAGAGTCATGAAACCGATAAATGTAAGCTTTTTAGAAAAGCAGAAGTCTCACAGCGGTGGAAGATGATAATTGAGAAAAAACTGTGTTTCTTTTGCTTCCGTCGTCACCACATCAAATTTTGCAATTTAAAGAAACCTTGTGGAATCAATGGGTGCAAACTATCCCACCATCGCCTTCTGCATACTGACAGTGCCACTAAAAATGCCCAAGAGATCAGCTGGGACAGAGTACAGAACACTTTCAGGCAGGAAGGTAAATCAAAAGAAGAATTTATAAGCAATCACTCGGTAAATAACCGCGTTTACTAAGAGTATGTCCAGTGACATTATATGGTCCAAGCTGTCAGATCGACACATATGCACTTTTAGATGACGGTTCAACCATATCTCTACTAGATTCAACTACAGCCAATAAATTAGGCGTCAGTGGTAGCATTGAACCCCTTACCACTTGTTGGTCAAATGCAACTAAACATTTTGACCCAACGTCCAGACGAGTTGAACTTAAAATAAAAGGGCTCTATGAAGACGAAGTTTTCACATTGACTAATGTAAGAACTCAATTTCCCTTAGATTTACCCCAACAGTCGATCGATTCAGTAAAGCTTCGTGAGACATGGTCTCATTTAAATTCAATCGACCAACCTCTACCAACATCTCATGCCAAACCTACCATCTTGATTGGTCAAGATAATTGCAACCTAATATTGACAAGGAAAGCTGTGGAAGGACCTCCTAACTCGCCAGTTTTATCCTGGAGTTACTTAGGCTGGTCGTTGCATGGAAAATGTCCAGGATACAGTGGAGGACGTATCGATGACAACTTTGCTCTGACATGTTTTAAATATGATAAATTGTACAAAACAGCAGAGGAATCATTTGAGATTGACAACTACGGTGCAGAAAACATCTCCCAAGAGGAAAGGACTCAAAACAAAGATATGAAAATCAAAAAAGCACATTTAAACAGGGATCCAATAAAAGAAAAAGCGTTAGAGAAGGAATGCCAACCCCTGGAGGCTAAGAATATGATTCAAGACTCTGAGAAACATTCTGACATTCTCACCAGTGTCCAGACAGTCCGAGTGGTTGGAGAGAAAACGGAAGAGCCTGATAAAGAAAATGAGATAGGTCTAGTTGACGATGAGCTGATAGAAAATTCCAAAGTACTTGAAGTCTTGAAGGAAGCCATGCTGGAATCCAGTGTCAAAATCAAGAAAAAGATCTTTGCGGTAACTGGCAAAAGGAAGAATGTGAAAACAGAAGACAAAAAACTTAAAGCCAAACCTCTATGGGAAATGAAGAAAACGGAGAACGATTCAGAGTTGAAAATTTGTGGTGGATGTGATGTGCAGTTTGACAATACCTCCTTCTACAGACACAAGAAGAAACGTGTGTGCTGGAAGGAGCACAAGAATAACGATGACAATCAAACAAACAAGTGTGCTCAGTGTGGCTGCAAGTTCCCATGTCTGATGGCCTTGTTTAAACACAACTGTAGTCGCTCACAGGAACCTACGATGCCACAATGGTGTCTTGAAGAGCAGATGGCGGAGGTACTAAGAGACAGCGTGGAGGACAATTCCAACTTGTCACCTATGAAAATATCCAGAGACGAGTCTGTGAGGAGAATGTCACTAGTAGACGATTCAGTCAGCCTAGTCAGTGACGAGAGCTTTGACATCTCACAGTACCACAACAAGTCCAGCAGTGATAACCAGAGGAATAAGAAATATTCTGAAATATTCAAAGAAATCAAACATCAAAGAAGAAAACGTATGCTCAAAGTGAAAATCACTAAAGAACTGGTGAGTGCCAAAGTTAGGCTTCGCAAGCCTCGGCCAAAAATTACTTTTGCTCCAAAGAAAAAACTAATGAAAAGGAAAAAGAAACTAATTTTTGAATGGTTAGTTCTTGGGGGGGAGAGAAATGGCGTTATACGAGTTGTGGACATCAAAACAACCAAAGGTACATTCCGGCGCCCTCTTACCAAGGTCGCAGTTCTTGGGGGGGGGAGAGAATGTAATAAATAATCTATGTCTAATCTATGCCTGCCTTATTTCATATACAGTTTAACTAACATATGTTTATTGATTATTATGATTTTTGTAAACAGTCAAAATAAATACACATCTTTTGTCAAGTCCTAGTCTTTTGTCTTGTCTGTCTATAATATTTTAACAATTACAAAGATGTTTCCCATGACCCTGTGACCTCTAATTGAATTTAGGGTCAAACATCACGTAGTGCCATGTGTCGTGAAGATCCTCTGACTGATATTTTAGAAAGTTGTCACTAAAAGCTGAAATTGTTCTGTAATAGTTTATTATTAGCGTCAGTCTGTAATCGAATATTAAGCCATTACATCGAAGCAGTCTTTTTTGTAGGGAATTTTGTCAGCTATAACTTTTGCTTTTAGCACTTTTAAATATCACTTACAGATTCCGATATATAAGCGAAAAACTAAAAAAAATCCACATTCAGAGCCCTTACCTAAGTCAAGCTCGACCCCCACCCATCAGGATTTTTTATTTTCTTCAATCTAAAGAACAAAAGGAACGTTTGAAAAAATTCCAACTCTGTGGGAATTATTTCACCTAATTAGTCTAATTTAACTGGCATAAAAGTTATTTGTATATGGAGCAGATTAGTTTTGTTAAATAAACAGCTGATCATAAAAAACTTAAACAGAGCACACATGTTTTTAGTTAAAGATTAAAAAATTTGAGTAACGTCATTGTCAACAGTAAAACAGCTGTTCTCAAAAACACTTTAACAAAACTATTTTAGCCAAATAATTCAGTGATACTAACCTCGTTTTTATACCTTACCAGGTATCTTTGTATAATCAATCGAAACTGCACCCTGCAGTTCTATATATCGTAATTCATATAGGAAAACCCTGCATTTAAAAGGAAAAAAAATATGGATAGGTAAGAAAATAGTTTAAGGATTAGTAACGTCTTTTATTCCTAAAGCACTTCAAAATAGTAGGCTACGTTAATTTCCTTAAGTTATATCATCATGATTTTGATTACACGTGAAAAAATAAACACCCTGGCATTCTGTTAAAACTTAAATAATCCCAAGCAAGATTGCGTTTACAAGCCACACACCGAACAATAACAATTTTAAATTACGGATAACCGAAACCACCTCATGAATACCACCTCGTTACCGGCAATCCTTTGGTTATACACCCGCAACTAAACACATGTAACTGCAATTGAAATTATAACAAACTCGGCCATTGCTGGGAGGGCATTGACTATTCAAATCGACCGGTGAATAATTGAAGTGGCCGTTAATATATGGAGTATTTAATCGCCGTTGGGTGACTCGGCAGATAGACTGATTACAAAGTAAAATCACCTCCGAGGATTGATTCTTAATTGGTTTCGTTGTCGGCTAACAGGACTGCTGTAATTATAAACCCGAGTGTCAGGCTTGATCTGATACTGCGTCGATTAGCACCTAGTCACTTCTGGGTCGCATGGTACAGCTACATGGTATGGCTGCATGACACGCTGAAGGGCTTCACGACATCGCTGATTGTTGCGTGGAGGAGGACTTCATGGCATGGCTTTTGATGATCATGACTGAAGATTTTTGGCCACATGGCAGATAGCTACGTGGCATGGCTGCATAACATGCTGAAGGGCTACGTGGGCTACATGACATCACTGAGTGTTACATAGGGCTGTATATAAAGAGGACTTCATGGCATGGACGCTTTGATGATCATGACTGAGGGACATTGCTTGGCTACATGGCAGATAGCTGCATGGCTGCATAAAATGCTGAAGGGCTACAACCCATTGCTGAATGTTACACAGGGCTGTATATAAAAAGGACTTTGATGATATTCTCTAGAGCTATATTCTGTATGTATAATTGGAGATTGGGGAAAGGTTGAGTGTTTTATACTCTGGCATATTTATCATCCATGTACGTGTGAGTTTTAATGTTTAAAAATTCTAATATACTTGATAAATAGTGTAAAGAGAGTAGAGCAATGAATGCCAATCCACATAGTCGTTAGAAATCAATTAATCCTGCCGTTGTTTACCTTTCGGAGAGTGACGGGAGATGCTTACAGGGGCGGTGGATTTGGCGGCAAAGAGCGGGGATTTGGCGCGAACACCATCAATCATCATCCGATCTCGTAAATTATCTTTTCACACCTCAATAATGACTTTACTCTGGAAAATAACGTTGATATTGTTTGTTGCTGGTGAATTGTGAAGCAATATTTTAGTTTTTAAATATTTTCTTTTAGCTTTGTTACTATTAAGAGTTCTTAAAATTGTTTGGTAAAAATTTTGTAATTTTCTTAAAAGACCCATTAAATAAAGTACATTAACATACAAGGTGAGTATAATACGTAGCGCAGTGTCGCACAACTTTATTATTTTCAGGTAACGATAAAGAATGTTCAGGTCAATATTACACCGGTACCTACAGTTTATATTGTTATAGGATGATATTATACAGGGGTTTCAATAGTCCAGCAACTGCATTTCATCTTTAAACTGTTGCAGAAAGTACACGTCTCAATATTGCCACATGTGTCAATTTTCAAATGATTTACTAGAGACCGGCACCATAAAAATTACAAATATTGCTTAACTGTAAAGGCTGATGAATATGTATAAAATCGGACAGCGCCTCTCAGAACTGGGCTGTGCCCGGGGCAGGGGCGGAACTTCTTGATCCGACCGATTTTATTAACGAGGCAATTAACACCGAATGAGAATACGGCGGTTTTGGACAGGCTACTGGACATTGGACTAATGGTCATAGACTACTGGACTCATGTACCTAGGCTTATGAGGACAGAAAAACTGGAAAGTACAGTTCGGCCAAAGTTTCTGTGCGCGCGATCTGGTTGGGTCAAGGCAAGGGGGTACTTTTGTGAAAACATTTTTGTCTTGCTACTCACTCACCCTTATCCCCATCACTGCCAATAGCCGGTACCGTATGTTTTGATGTGGTAGCGACCCGTCCACGCGTACAGAAGTTTTGGTCGAACTGTACTTTCCAGTTGTTCTGTTCTCACTCAGTTACTGGGTGATGAACTGGTAAGGAAGGTAAACTAGATATGGCGAGGTACTGGCAAAATGAAAACTACGCTAACTCTAGCCAAATTGAAACTAAGCTACTAGACATTGAGGAAATTGGACATACTGGATACTGGACAACGAGAAACTATGATTCTGGGTACTGATAAATGAAAACTATGATACTGGGCACTGAACGAATCGAAACCATGACACTAGGCACTGGAAAAATGTATACAAATTGCTACTTGATACAGGGCTATAAGTCGACCACTTAGAAAAGAACCTGCGCTATTAGCATTAGCGCACAGGTTCTTTTCTAAGTGGTCGACCTAGTGAGCATTGAACTACTGTCACTAGGTGCTGACAGGACATACTGTAGGACTAGGTGCTGTGGGCATTACTGGTCACTGTCATGAAACTGTTAACAATTGCACTCACCTACCTAAACTCAGACTCAAACTTGTGTTGGTTGTAAACCTCTAGGATACTATAAATACTTACTTCAGGATACAGGACACGACAGTGAATTATTAGAAACTCGGGTTCGGCCTAAGGGGTGCTAAGGTTTCTAGTGTTTCTTATAAACATTAGATTTTTATTCATTGGACTAAGCCTAATATAAACTGAACTTGTACTACTACATACTTTACTCATAGACATTTTACATAGGACTTGACAATTAGTTGAAAAAAAAACTAATTTTAGGAAAAGCCAGAGCTCTTTTTACTGAGAGGAAAGAATACTCCAAAGACCAATACGGTACCTTTATTTTGTTTTGTATGCATTATTCTATTAAATCAGAATTTTTCAAAATCTTATTTTTTGTTTGTAAAGTGTTTCCTATATAGTTTAATAGTTTGCCAAGTTAGCGGTTATCCCAAATGGCACAATTTGTTTGATGGTACCTTCTCTTTTCTCTTTTGACTTGTACAGTGGCGGCTCCTCTTCTTGTTTCAAAGCATACACGTGGCACGGACATTGTAATTCTCAACAATGGCTTTGAAGTAGCCGCTCGCGCCCCTGGTGTTTCGACTATTTATACTCCAAATGTTAGGGTTTTGCCTCCAAAGTCTTTGGCCAGTCACCTTTCAGCTAAGGGCTCTGACAGGTCAAACAGCTGCAAAACTGGTGTAAATCGTGCGTTCCAAAACTATCCTTCCTGTCCAGGGGTTCCGGCTGTTCGGGCTGCACACCTTGGCAAATCAATTTCACCTACTAGAGCATGTGACGAATTTTTGTTGACATAGGTGATTTCTCTAAACACATCAGTGAGACTGGTTCAATGAAATTGTTTCAGCAGTATGGGGATGTGAATAGTTTTTTTGGCCAATTCAATATTCAAGGATTCAGTCTACCAGGCCTAAAGTTCGAGTCCAATGGCTGTTTGATATTAGGATAATTTCCCTTGAGATTTGGAGATTCAACTAAAGCTCTGGCTAGTAAACCTATTTGATACTGTTGGATACTGTTCAATGAAATGGCGACCATACATAGTAGGTATTTTAAGCCAAGTATGAATGGAGATGAGTGTAGGATGAGTGGCGCGATCTTGTAGTCTTGTTAGTGACTAAGGCCGACATTCCTTAGACACAGCTGTTAATTAATAGCCCATACAGCTAATGGCAACTAAGGGACCTACAGTTTATAGTGGAATCCGAACCACATTTTTACTTGGTATATACGAATTGGTCTAATTATCAGGATAGTACTGCAGATAGTCGTAGTACTCACTCGTGCGGACGTTAATCTACACCAGGGAGTTTCGCATCCACAGTGCATGCCTATAAATATCCACAATTCGTGACCTCCTAGTAGCTGGATTACAGGACGACGCCACCCGTCCCAGATTATATTCATTCAGATGATAAAACCAAGTCTTTAAAAGACGTATATTTTCATAATGGACATCCCGTGCACATAATATATGTGCAAATATTGAAATGTCTACAGAGACATTTAAGTATCTTAGTATCTCTTTATCTAAGTATGCTGTCTAAATAAGGCTACCCAATTTTAAACGCTCTTTAATACGGTTGTAATACCTGAAAAAAATATTCATGGAATTATAACAAAAAATTTAAGTTAATCAATTATGTAAATACTTTCCCCTAAATAATATCTTCCCTACCCATTTGATTTATTAAACCAAAGCTACTAAAAAGTAACAATTTATACAATAATTATCTACGAATAATATTTTGAGCAAATTGTTTATAAATTGTATACAATTCCTCATTGTTTAAACGTTGACGTTTTTTTTTTATCCATGCAGTGTAGCCTACCTATTATATTCAATTCTCAAACAAACGAAATTATTCCGCATTGAAATCAGATAGTAAGTACTGATTATAATACAGGGGTACTGGTTATACAGGATTGTAATTATTCACAAGTTTGTCGCCCTAATTTCACCGTTTCAATGTTTACAACAACTGGACCGGGTCCCGCTTAGTACCCGGTCTCGCCACCGAGCGCTGCGGTCGGTTGTATTGTTGTAGTTCGCCGCGCGTCTGTCAGTCGTGTTGTAGTGATCGAGGTGGCAGGACGTGTTGTTGTACTTCCATTGTTGTGCGTGTGATGGTGTAGTGAGTGCGGGATGGATAACAGCACTATCATAGAGGGCAGTGTCAAGTTCAGAGATGGAAAGAAGGTAATACACGTTTTACAAGTTCAATAATTAGTTTTGTGTGGTAATTAGTGAAAATAATATTTAGTTTAGTTCAATCTCATTTAAGAAGCTAGACTGAGTAGAACTGAGTCTAGTTCTTGCAATCATACCTTACATTAAAGCCATGTTATTTAATAGTCCATGGGGTCTACAGATATTTTAATAACGCAACTATAATGAAATGGACAGCTGTTTACAACAATAACAAATTTTGCTTTCGGTTAGTGCTCACATTTATTTTAGGAATATAGGCAAATCTTTGAAGTTACCACTTTTTAATTCTTGTGCAAAAATTATCGTACTCATTATGGTATATTTATGGTGCAGAATATTAAATTTAAGCACCTGATGTTTTTCTTACATATGTTTAAACGCCAATTGATCATTAAATCATAATCATCGATGACGTATGTAAAGAAAAATAAAAACAACTCCCTCCTACTACTTTTATATATTTAAATATTGTATTTAAATATATTTGCTCCTTGCAATGCTCTCAAATGAATCCTTACAAATGTTGGTTGCCCCTGGGTTGGAAGAACTCCAGAAAATAAAAATATCAGACAGAGCTTTTTGGCAGTGGAAGCTTGATGTTATTGAAAAAATATGAGTGGGCCCTGCAAAATATAAATATTCCCAAAAGGTCCTTAGGGGACGCCCTTGGCACTGTTTGTAGTTCTTCCAAAAAAGTAATACCTTTAATGAGAGCAATTTACCAGTCTTAATTCTACACCGAATTTACTTGCTCACTACTACACTAGTGTTTAGTGTTGCACTTAAAAGGTGAATCTTTTGTAGTGGCCTATTATTTACTGAATTACCTTTTGTTTACCAATTTGATACTATAGCATATAATAAAGAACTACCAGGTTATTGAGAACTAAAAGTGAGTACAATTTGATTTATTAAGCATTATTTAAGATTTACAATGATTCCAGTTTGACAGTTTCTGATTGTGTGGTGCAATATAAAAATATGACCTTGAGTGACACAATCAGACGGAATTGATCTGTCTGAGAATGTTGAACGGATTTATTCAAAGGGGAATATTTGGCGCGGTTTCACACCGATCTCGAAGGTGTCAACGGAGGAGTGGTATTTAATTTAATTTGAGACGACCAGTGCCAAACAAGTCCTGTTCGTTGGCCAACGATGTAAATATGAAGGTCGATTCTCGAAGGTCAACTGATTAAACAGTATTGCGTTTAATCGTAATAATATTTACTGGAACGTTGCTTATTGTTTTATAGCTAATTTGGCACTTTGGCGGTTCGTCTATATGCAAACTGGCACAGCCTCCGATAACACTTCCCGATTCAGCCGAACCAGCAACCTAATCCCTCCTTTGATATTAAATGATTCCCCCAAATTAAAATGCTGATTGTGACACTCTGTAACGAATTGTACTTTTAATAATGACTCTGTGCAAAATTCAAATACTATATAAAAATATTACAAAGCAACTCTGAATTACCCTATAAAAACATTTTCATATATTTATTCTTAATACTATAGAAATATCACAGTCTGATAAATAAAGCGGATTGCAACAATATGAATGGATTTAAAAATCAACAAATTGTGATCGAACCTATGAACATGTGCTTATTCTACATGAATTGACAAAACAAGACAGGAAAATTTACCAAAGTGCGACTCACTGAAAATCTCAATTTAACAAATAAATACACAAAATTACTTACAGTTTGGACGTCCACAAATATAACACAAAGGGGAAAGGATGGGAAAACGTAACTAGCCGGTATACTACAACACGCGATCAATTGAACTCGTGACTCGTTTGAGAAATTTTCAAATGGCGGACTGCGTTTGGCCGGTAACGAACTTTTGCACTTTTTGACAAAAACACTGATTCTAATTTCCGATCGCGAGGCAATTATATCCCTTAGGGATATAGGCTGAACGACTTTAAGGAAATTTAAGATTGGCCGACCAAACGCCGCGAAATGAATTTAATTTCCACGAACGATAAACAATTTTACCGAACTAGCTACGATGAGACTTGGGTAAGGACTGAGTGAGTACTGATTTAAACAGATGGCCGCCCGGCTAAACCTTATCCCCTCTCCGTCTTTAGTGCGTGGTGCATTCTGGTCTATACTGATCTATTGTTGAAACCAGCTGACTGTTCTTCGCATTAACCTGTATTGATTTGTTGCCTTTTACAACAAAATCGGTACACGTAAATTACAATGATCTATTTACCTAGTACGTTAAATGAGCTTCCCATTAAAAATACATATCGTACAGTAGTATAGTAATGGAATACGCCTTAGAAAACTGTGTATGTACCTACAGAATTAGTTAACTTATAAAGAATATAATGGAGACAAATTTAATATCAATATAATATTTTATTATATTAATCATATCTTAAAAAATTGTTTATCTTTTCCGAGTTCATTTGGCTCTTATATCCAACCGATTTTCACTATCGAGATCTGAAATTGAAGGTATGCATGCACAGATTTCACATGACGCATCGAGATATATTAATCTACTTACAGTTCCACTCGCCTTATACGTAAACAAAATTTGCTCCCCATGTAGAGTTAAATTTTGTTTTTCTTCTCCGAGTTCGTTTGGCTCTTCTACCCGACCGATTTTCATGATTGAGGTATCAAATGGAAGGTATGCACGCACAGATTTCAAATCATGCATCTTGCATACATTTATCTACTGTATTATAGTCATAAGTTCTTTATTCCAAAATAACAAAAAACACATTGTATTGGAAAAGTCATAAAAATAAACAATAGTAAAAACTGAAAAATTCTTATCAAGGTGGCTAAATAATATGTACAAAGACTAACAATTTGATTCTTGTTTAATCTTTAGTCTAACAGGAATGACTGACTACATGTCAGCTGAGAAATCGCGGACGCTGTAGCAAGCCTTTTCAACTAATACTTCAACTAATTACTCGGCCAAAAGACAAAATTGGATTTATTTTCAAATTCTTACTTCAATTCAAGATTTTTATAAGGGTTTTATGATTAAAAATCAATAGCTTCAGTATTGTTTATGTTTTATTATAGGCTTTAGACTCAAAATAATCAGCAAATTATAGGCTTTAATTTGAGCTATTGGTCGTTTGAATCAGCCAAATTCAAGATACTTAATCAATCAACAATCATAAATTTGATTATTTCTCGGATATGGTAGTCATTTCAACGCTGCGGCGCAGCATAGTGTTTTATCATTATTTTGTTGATTTATAGTGAACAAATCATCTGGACTCCAAGTTTTTCCATATACAGTAATTCCATGAACAATCCCATCATTAAAAGCGAAAGTTTTTCCGAGTCTGTACCTTGCGAATCTCAGAGTCCAATAATTCGACAGGAAATCACAACAATCGCGACTGCCTCACCAGCCAAATTGGGGGTTCATCCTGTGGTAGCTTATTTGCGTTTCTAATCAGCTGATAAGTGGTGGTTTTGGCGGGAAAGTGGAACAATAATCTGATTGTTGTATGAAGGTCAGATGGCCATCTGTGTTTATTGTTGGGGAGTTTCACCCACACTGGACTTCTTCGTCGAAATTATAACTGCATATATTTTTTGAAAACTTCGTTTCAACGAGATATTAAGTCAAACAATTACAAGTATGTACTTGCCGTTAATGATGGCTTATATCACAGGAAAACGTATCGCTTTCCAATGAAAATCCAGGAGATTTAACAGTATTTATATTTATTTTCCTTTTCGTTGCATAATGTAGACTTTGCTATCAGTACACTATATCTATAATAAATCTCCTCTTCAGAACTTTGAAATCCTGAGTGTGGCAGAACCCGGTATGTACAAAATAAAAAAAATGGGACTGTAAACATTTTAGTAATATTGAGCACGTAGATTAAATTTGTGTAAAATGTTAGCTAATTTAGTTTGTGTAATGAAAAGGGTGTATTTTGAGCACTTAAAATTACAGTTTGGGGTCAATCCATATCAAGTGATCCAATAAAAATAATTTGGTTGCTGGACCATTTTAATATTTTTTTATATATTGTTCCCTAATGTTTTATGTTTCATGATTATGATCATAACCAAAATTCAAGATGGGAAAATGATGAACAAAGTGAATTTGGTTGCATTTGTGTAACTTAAGTAGGTAAATGATATGTTCGTTTACGTTAACGTCTGCAAACTCAAAAATCACCGTGCGCTGTAAGACAAAAATGGCCGCTACAAAAAAATTGGAAGGGATAAAGATTTAACAAAATCATTTTTGAACTTCCAAAACATGAGGGAACAATATATTTAAAAAAATTATTAAAAATTGTCAAATGCAACTCTCATTGGATCACTTGATATGGATTGACCCTTTGGGTTGGTACGAAATCGTACAAACATGAATAATCTTAAGCTGCTACTATTATTATTATTGTTATTTAAATTGATGTATTTATTTGTATGGGGCGAATATACCATTTCTGGGTACATGTTTCTTTGAAGCTAAGTAATACATGAGCTGAGCGAATTTTCATTAAAGAATTTGGGGATGGCAATCTTATTATTAATAAAATCTGATTAAATAGCCTTTTCTATCAGTTTCGGTGACAAGTTTCTTCGGGATAATATTTTCACTACCTGTGAATTTCAGGTCTGTCCCTGCGGTTTATTTCTGACCACCGCATGAAACAAGGTCTCGGTTCCGCGTCTGGTTCGTTACACACCAAAGAAAATTCAGCTCTTGAAAACCAAACAACCGCAGTCAGTTCCAGCGATCGGGTTTGAACAAAGGCGGTGACCGGCTCAATACCAATGGGAAACGTGCGTTTTATTCAATTGCTAACCTAATCCATACGGAGCTTTAAAATATAATTTGGTTATGAGATATTAAATTTGTTAATATTTTGTGTGTGTAGTTGTCTGTACGTATATTTTAATTGTTATCAAAATAATACCGTACCACTATGATATCAAATGCAGAGATTACTTTACTAGTACAGCACAGAGAAGCAAAAATAACGGGTGAACTACGAGGTCCCGGGACAGATAACTGTGAATTTGACTAACAAAAATTATAACTGTTAATTTTTAGTTTTGTTTATGATTATATATTGATAAAATTTGGAAAATATGTTTAGCTTATTTCATACTTAACTGTTAACATTACTTCACAAAAGAATTTTTACCCTCACTGTTGCAGTACTCGTCAACCTAATGTGATTTAAATAGAAACTAAATGGAGTTATTTTAGTGTAAATCTAATCAGGCAAATGGAGGTTCACTTAATCTGTTGTAGGTTTTCTAAATACTTTTATAATTATATTATATTCTATATGTTATATTATTCTAAATATTTTACATCTATTATATTAATACAGATCTATCCTAATTATATATACTGTTCAAAGGTTAGTAGAACATTACCTTTGCCACCCACCCTTCATACATTATAACAATATTTATGCATTTTAAACATAACCTAAGGCACTCACGAAATAAATTCACAAAAAAAGCTTTTTATCAATATTATGACTGTTTTTTACCTTGGGTTAATAAGCCATAGGGATTATTAATATAATATTGATGTAATACTTCCTCAGCTCTTCTCTTATTTTGTCAAGTTTCGTAGATCCGTACGTTAATCACTGCATTAAGGAAATAATATTTCTATTTTATCTTCTGTGTGTTTTTACGCCAGTGGCATCTTTTACGTTTTGAAAGGGAACGGTCCAAACCCTGGTCTTGTTACTAACGTCAACCTTTTTGTTAGATAGCATCATTCATAGCCCAATGACAAATGGCATCTGGGTCTGGAAACTATCTCGCTTTGATTCTAAACATATACTTATTCAAAAAACAATTCCAACTAGCACTTCATATTTTCCTCTTCATTACCTAAAGAGCCTATTCACCACCCCGTCAAATAGGTTTAATGCCGGCATCAAAATGCCACCACGTCGCCAAGCTATGCGCGCGAGCTACGAGGAGTTTATGGTATTTTTATACGACGAAACAATGGTTATAAATTATATTACAATGTGATGCCATTGTTCTATGGTGACGCCTTCTTTTACGATATTGTGGACAATGTATCCCTTTAACGTGTTATTGTGTCGTGAAGACCCTATTGCTCCTGTTATGGTATTATTTTTGTGTACTGGTTTATGTTGTTGCTTTACTGGTGTTATTTAGTGTCTAGGTATTAGTTTGGTACGAGTAAATGTTTATGGTATTTGAGAACTTACCACCTCGATAACAACTCAATTTGTTACACTTAAAATGTGGAAGTAATTGGGAAAATTTATTTAATATTTTATAGTACCTAATCCATTAAGATGTAGCCTATCAATTGTATGCCAGTATAGTTAAAATGGTCCTATGTTTAAACTTATTTTATATTCATTAAAACCAAAACCCTTTTTTATGTAGTAATATTGTTGGTTTTCAAACAAGATTTTGCCTTATTATATTTAGATTTAGCAAATTTCCCATATGGAATAAGCTATCACCGTAGGTCTCATGATAAGACTTGGAACCAAGACCGATTTACATTTTATTTTTGACTTTCCCTAGAAGCCAAAAACACCATCCGTTCATTTTTCACCCTAAAAACACAAAATTTCATATTTTCTCTACAAAACAAAAGAAATCATTTTGTATATTGAAGCGTTGTTGTATGCCCATTGGTTACGGAGATAATTTAAATAATTTTCAATTTAAGATTCCCATGTTATTCTTATGGTGAAAAAATAAACTGTTGTAATTTATGGATACTAAACCAAATTTGAAAATTTTGTTTATTTAATACTAAGCTATCGACATTACAATAAAAAACACATCTTAATATCTTCCCTGTAGCAGCAAAGTACTCACTAAAATATATACTAATTTAATACGCAAGTTAATGTTAGTAAGTAGAAAATAAATCCGACATTAAGGGAATATTTTAGTAGAAATCCAGCAAGGTAAATGGAGATTCGCTAAGTCTGCAGGTTTGCTGCGGCGAGGGTATTTTATTATTTGTATTTAGTTTGTTATTTGTCAAATTTAACATATCTTAGAGCACCAAATTTAACGAATAATACATAATCATTCTTGTTTCAGTGGAAATCCCGTTGGTGTGTGATGCGCAAACTGTCTCCAGTTGCAGGTAATACATTGATTATCGATGGTTTGGTATCATAATTTAGTTTTCTAGTTTGCATAGCCCTTTGACCTCATTTTTTGTTAATTTCTCGGGTACGATAAGAGCGGTGAGCGGCGTCGCTGTGACATCTGGTCTCATATAGGTAGTTGCGTGTAAATTTAAATGTGATTACCCTGCATTACTTTTGGGTAGTGACAGTAAGTGGTGTCTAATCAGTAAGCTGCTTTGGCTAATCCGGACAGATTTTCGCCCAATAGCACTCGCCCTTCAGAAGAATTATGCTTTCTTGTAAACCATTCAGTGATAATGCTAGTCTAGAAGTAGGAATGAACACCCTCAAGTATGAAAATAACCTATCACCGCCATCTTTAAGTAGCCGAATTTAATGGTAATATTCATCAATCACTCTTCTCTTGTTATTTGGTTGTACTCCCGAATATATCCTTCGCCTCTAATAAGAAGTAAAATTTTTTTTTATTGACAGACAATTGTCAGATAATATAAATGGAAGTTCACCCTGCGGGTCTTAACAGTTTTTCTTCTTGAACTAGAATGAAAACGGAAGAGCCAATGAATTTTAAGAAAATTGCCGCTTTTCTCGTAAATACCATCGTTCAGGTTCCCGTTTGCCACCCACCAAAGATCATCTACAGGAACGATTTATTCTACCAAACTATGTAACCTAAAAACGAAGAATACAAGAAATAAATACAACCACATAATACTTAAGTACTTTCTACCACTGTCCTGTTGGAACTCGTACTTCTTTAACTTCAAAAGGAACAATCAATTTTTTATTAAAAAGTTAAATTAACTATTTCCAGAAAACACCAACTTTCCCCCGTATGCACGCTGTATAGAGCCCCGTGTCACAAAGACTTGATAAACGCATGTCCTTATCCAGGATTGTTTTCTCTTCCGCACGTTCCGAGGATATCTAGAGGGAGATTTATCACTGTTTCATTCTCATTCCTTTGTTACATCTGCGTATGTTTTCTGTTAACAGTTTGCATAACATATTCATTGTGAAATGCTGAATTTTTTTAATAATTTAAGTCTAAACAAGTTTTGGATTCAGGCATTTTGTTTATACTCGAGCGATCCTACTTATTTAAGTTAAAATAGTCAGAAACTAATCAAATTGTTGTCTTTTACTTTACGTTAAACCAAGATTTGTAAGTTTAAAAAATTTACAAGACTTTGAATTAAGTTACAAATCATTATTTTTTACAAAAGTAAATGTAAAATTCTTTGCTGATTTCGTCGTAAAACTAATTTTGCAAGTTGGCTACTTTTAATGGTATAGTCATAATGTTTGAACAGATGATTCGATAGTTTTTAAATTAGTTATCAATAAAATAAATATTTTGAATTCACTCAAGGCCCCCAAAAAGAAGCCTACAGCAATTTACAGCCATGGCGATAACATCACAGTTTTAGTGTGAAAGTCTTAGAATAATCTTGTAGATTTCAAGTTCCCACCCCAAGAGTTTTCAAATTCAATCTTACTCTCTCAAAAGACGTGAACAAAAACCCTTGAACTCTCGGAACTATTGTTGACATTGTTGATTACTCAGTGTAACAGTAAAGGGCTTGTGGCAATCAGGTAGTAGGTCTACTAAGATTTTTAATTCAATTCCTACTTTACAATTGAAATTTAAATTCAGCAGACCCCAAAAGAAGCTTACTGCAAAACATGAGCTCGTCGAATCATCAAGCATTACAACTGTGGAAGGCTTAAGACAATCCTATCATTTTCAAGATTCCTCCCATCCTAAACCCTTAAATTTAATTGATTATTTCAAGCGCCTGGACTTTCTAATCACTGTAAGCAGGCGGAAATAATTGTAAAATCGAGGTACGTCGCCAGCTTCTACAAGTCACGACTGCTGGGCTTCCTCCCTCGTGATCGGATGATTGCAGATGTAAGATGCAAGATGGAATCGTTTCCGCTCAAAGTCGTGCAATATGTGAAGACATTGTCTCTGTGTACGACGACTATAAATTTGTGTAGATTTATTTACAAGCTTGTGGATTGTGTTGTATTTAAGTTCTGAGTTGCTGCACAATTCTCTTGCTCTCATTCTCATTATTCTATCATTAGGGGTCATTATTACCCCTAATGATAGAACCCCCCTGGTGACATTATTCTCTTGCTGACATTGCTATAAAAGATTTTGTGGTAGGAAAAACTAATATATTGTATTTCGTTGTACTTGGGACTAGTTTTACAATTTCGATTATTTAACTTCAACTGAAGATACTATAGATGGTAAAATATAATTGCTAAATTGGGTCTTCTGTGCTAGGAAATAGTTGGAATAATTTGAAAAAGGTTTTATTGTACAAAAGTATTGTACTGTGTTGGTTTAATTGAAGTACACTTTTATTTTTTTATTTGTACAATGTAGAGGAGCGTGGGTTTTAAAACTGTTGTCTGAGATTATCCTGAAGGCCTAAGTTCAAATACTGTTCATCACCAATTAATTTATCCATGAGATAATGCTGAGATTCAGTTGTTCAAAGACCGTCTTGAGCTGCTGTATGCAGTAAAGCCATCTCTCGAGAAAAAAAGGAGGAAATATTTATCAAGTTACGTTAAATTTCTCTGTATTGCAACATCCTCCACAATTATTTGTATTAATTTCAAAAACATATATAGAGTTTTTAACTGTTTATGTAGTTAAAAATAACGGCGATACAAACAATTAGAAACGTTTTCCATGTTTTGTTGATATTGTGGGATGAATGGGTATAAATTATTTACGTCATTGTTATATCGAATGTAAAAGATTTAATTTGTTACAGCTTATAAATGTAGCTGATAAAAGCTTGTAAAAGATCACAATTTTACGGAGGGGTTTGGTGACAACGTTACGATCAAAGGATGGCATTACTTCTTAAAACTCTTTATGTTTGCCTACTAATGTTTACTTAACTTATTTTCTTACAATCAATCTTTCTCAACTCAAATAATTGCATAACAATTGTTTATACAAGTATAGAAACATATTCTGTAGAATGTTCACTCGTAAAAACCCCGTAGAGTTATAAACACTATAATTAGCTCTTGGTAAATTACACCACTGACCCATTTCATCCCGGCAAGAGCCGCATCAAGGCGTTTATGTAGCTTTTGATGGTAAAATATGAGTCCATAATCAAATAGACTCGTAAACACAGAGTTTCAGGTGCCTGTGGTGGGAGGGGGAGTGGGGTGACACGTTTGACACCGGATAGCCACCAATCTATGCCTCGTTTGAGAGCGTCTGTATGAGAAACTCGATATAGGCTCAGGTAGTGATTGAACTCAAAGCTCTGCCCGGAATGCCATTCATCTGTAGGAATGACCTGGTTAAAGCGTCGAGTTTTTAATCGGCAAACTTCCGTGGATTTCACAAATCTTTTCCCGTTTAGAGACTGATGGGATCCATCTTAGTAGTTTAGTAAGGGATCGTTGTTTCTGAAGATTTGAAGGTAAAATGTGGTGCAATCTGTTGTATTTTGTTGTTGAGAGTGAATGTAATGCTTACTTTTAATTATTCTTTTTCTTTTTACAGAATTGATTATTTGAAATATGTTCCCGATATTTGTAAGCACTGTTATTATTAGGTACAATGTGTAGGGCCCAATATATACTGCTACTGTGAATAAAGTAGCATTGCTTTTAGTAAAACTATAGGTCGTTCAGTGGTCAAAAACTCAACCAAAAAATATGTAATATACAAACTTGTCTATTTTACCCCACGGTGTAAATAAAACACGTGACTGGAATTTGTTCTAATTGTAATTTTTTTAATTTTAGATTCATTTTTTGCTTATTTTTTAGCATATTTTAATTTATGAAGGTATTCTGCACATCTACGGGAAAATATATACGATGCACACGAGCTAAGAAAAAAGGTTTTAAAGAAACATGCTTGCCTATTAATATATAGATACGAGATGGTATGAATGCAAGTTGAGTTTAGATTGGTTTAGATAACCGAACCAGCGTGCCTACATATTAGATGTTTCTTTAATCACAGTCATTTTTTAGCCCAATGTTCAAAGACAGCAGGGTATAGTTTACGCCCAGCGAAAAAAACAGCCTTTTCCGTATCATACAGAAACCTTAGGACTGCTATATGAGTAGATTGACCACTCATGCTCAATTTGAGTCATTGTTTATGTTACTGGCTACAATTATGAACATCTTATACTTTAGTGTAGCTATCAAAACTCTCAGTTTAAATGTTCCCTAGGATAATCAACATGTACAAAATAAGTGACCGGTCTTGTTGCTGGTCCGCTCTGATCGGTGAGCGGTTTGACCTATATCCCGGGGCTGGTGGCGAATTAAGTAACGTTTCGGACATCCCAACAGCCGCGTACTCCGGACAGCGGATCACGCAGAACGGGGAGTTCCGGGAGTTCTTTGTTGCCCTGGACTCAGAAGGCCCGGGGCAGCGGCACACTGACCCCTGGAATTTCAATTTGGGGCTGTAATCGATAAGGTCCATGTAATTGGCGAAATTGATTGGTAAATTATTGTCCATTTGTCTCGATGTTGCAGATTCGTTTTAGTGCATTGAAACAATTCAGATATGTATTAAATTGGAAAGGTGTTTATGTTTTTTTACGTTATGATGACACGATTAAATTAGATTTACAGAGGTAGTGGTTTGGGCTTTTCTAGAAATTGCTGGTGAAATATCAAGCTTATGCTTGCTCATGCGGTACTATCATTTACATGCTGCTGCTACTTGTTTTCCGATCCATGCATAATTTTTTTGTCATAGGACGCTAGGCACGAGCCCGGAGTTGTTTTTCACATTACTTCAGGCTAGGGGTTACGGCATTATCACTTAGATCAAATCCATTGATGATTTGGCGGGATTTGAACCCGGGACCTCAGGACCTCATAGAATGTATACGTTAAGTCTACGCATATATTATAACAGTACGGGTACTTCACCGTCTTAATTAGCGAGCGTATGAGGTTTTGCTATTGGTTGACTTATGTCATTACTATTGTTTTATTAGTAGCCACTTAAACAAATGGGTGTTGTCGAAATGAGCTATTGACAAAGTTTGCCAATTACTGTTCTCTGTCAAAAACGACCTTTCGATAACAATGGCAAATTAACACGAACCATCATAGTTTTAACAACTAAGGTAGAGTATATAATTTCGACAGTAACACAATTTTGGGGAAGCTCATTTAAACTGCGGAACGTGCATAGGAGTAGTACCCTACGATCGTAAGCATTATCATCCGCTAAATGACATATCAGAGCTTCTTAATCTTCAACATAATCGTGTGTCCGTATCAGCTGGTATATAGACATCTACGCCAGCGCAGTACTGTCTGCAGACCACCCAGAGCGCCTGCGTCGTACAATCCAGTGACATCCACAACACTGCGAAGCTGCAGTAGGGTCCCGTCGTGACGGTCGGGTCACGGTCTAATTTAGATTGTGAAAGCATAACCAGGGACAATAGGACTTGCGAAATCTCATCTTTCTCTGACATCTTCCCAAAATCATCTGTCAGCGCCGAAGCGGAAATTGTTGCATAATGTCATTGCAGATGTTGAGGTCAATGCATCTTACTTTTGTCTTTTGACAAATAGTCAAATTTTGGATAGTTCGAAAGTTTTCTCAGCTTTCACCATAAAAAAAAGTAATTTTCTTGGCTGAGTAAATAAGTTTTTGGTGACAAAGAATACTGATACCATCTGAAAAAAAACCTTGTAGGCCTATTAGATTGTTCATCGTTTTCATCTATTGTAAATATTTTTATTAACCTTTTGTATTAATACCAATTGAGAATATTGAAAGGCCCTGATAAAATTCAATCTAAAGCTAAAATATTTTGGATACTTGGACCACGCTTTCCTATTTATTGCTCTTAAGCTCTCGGTCTGCAATACAGCAGGCAACCGGTGCTCCCATTATCTTACCGATCTCGATCTTATTTTAATTCGTTCGATTTATTAACGTTTTGGTAACTTTTAAAATTTAATCATGAGAAGCCAAGAAAATCTTTAAATTACTGTCCTAAGCACTTAAAACAATATTTAAAAGTAACCTTGACTCGAAACATATTACTGACATGTTTAAACGTTTGTAAAGCAAACTTACTAAATGGAATCTCCACTATTCAATCGTAAAACTAAAAATATTTTACTTTGTAAACATCTCTTTGTCGGCTTCGCCACCTCTCCCTTTCTTAACCACATCAAACACTGTGACAGTTGTTGACACACACTTGTTACTTGATAAGCTCTACAGATATAAGGACCAGGGCAGTAAAACCCTTCGGTTATTGCTGCGCTGATAACATTATGGTTTCTTGTAAGTCCGTTTACAGCCAACAGCTGTTGATCTAGCTACAGCTGCTGCGTCCACGGAGTTATTCTGGGGATCTTTTATTTCATTTGGGCTTATTTTACGCCAATAAATGTTTAGGTATAGATAGTTTTTTTTTATTTTCTAAGTTCCTTATGGGATTGCAAGGGCCTGTTTGGGAACAGTATGTGTATTGTGTAACACTATGTATGTCTGTGTGTATATGTGCTTGTTTCTCGTGTTGCCGTTAGTTGTTACGCCATGGAATAAAATATCAGTTATTTCTTTCAATTCTAACCATCAGCCACTGGACAAAATTATACGCAATAGTGTGGCAACGACATAAGTGTATTGAAACCAAAGAAATATGTTACCGTGGTTACTGGTAACAGTGGTCTAACTGAGGGTACCGGTTCGATCCTGAGAAGTCAGTAGCTTTCTGATGATTCGATCTTGGACTCAGATGTCCTTAGTTAGATAGAGCTTACTAAGTTTTCGTTAGAAAATAAATAAAAACTTAATGCTTTTGGAAACAATTTACTTTACTGACAAATTTTAGTAAAGTGACTCTGTTTTATATAAAACAAACTAATGAGTTTACTAATGGAATTTGAGTATTTATTTACTCGTTTAATGTCAGAGTCTCGTGCCTATCTTAAAATATACAGTTGCATGCGAATGTTAATTAATTATAAAACTGTGAAATTAAAACCTTTTACGTCCAGTGTTTCTAAATATTACATTACATCATGGCAACAGGTGAGGCGTACAGCAAATAACCATCCATCTTGTCTCGTTAGATGACTTTACTGTATCTTGCTTCAGACGTGCGTTTACAAATTACAGGCAAAAAGTGTATAGACACAATAACTATCTATGCAGATGTTTTGGCAATGAGTGGTAAATATTTACTTAGCGCTGTAAAGGCTTGTTTTCACCCTAGGTCCATTTACAGTAATTTCTTATTAAGTTATCACTACTATATCTTTATAGGGAGGGGAGTATGTAAAATATAATAAAGGGTGGTTATCCCAATAACCATCAAAATAATAAGTTAAGTTTATGATAAAAGTCTGTTTTAATCAACAAAGTTTTTAAATCCAAAAAAATCTGCAAAATTACATAACAGGTACCTAAATGCAAATTTGAGTTTAAGCATTACTGGACTTCGAAAATCTGGTTACAGAAAATCAACAGGTTAAAATATATTATACCGTTTATTTTATAAATCGCCTACATCAAAAGTTGGTAAGTATATGTAATCATTTCTAACCTATTATTCAGTATAAAATATCTCCTTGGAATTCCATTCCCTTTGCCTCTGACCCTATAGGTTTGGCCTGAGACATTTCCTCTGACCAACCAGGTTTGGTCCAAGACATTCCCTTTGAGCTGCCAGGTTTGGTCAAAGAGTCGAAGACATTCCCTCTTCCCTACCAGGTTTGGTCTAAGACATTCCCTCCGACCTACCACGTTTGGTCTAAGACAGTCCCTTTGACCTGCCAGGTTTGGTCTAAGATAATCCCTTTGACCTGCCAGGTTTGGTATAAGACATTTTCTTTGACCTACCAGGTTTGGTCTAAGGCAGTCCCTTTGACCTGCCAGGTTTGGTCTAAGACATTCCCTTTGACCTGCCAGGTTTGGTCTAAGACATTTCCTTTGACCTACCAGGTTTGGTCTAAGAAATTCCCTTTGACCTGCCAGGTTTGGTCTAAGACATTCCCTTTGACCTGCCAGGTTTGGTCTAAGACATTCCCTTTGACCTACCAGGATTGGTCTAAGACATTCCCTCTGCCCTACAAGGTTTGGTCTTAGACATTCCCTTTGACCTACCAGGTTTGGCCTATAACATTCAATCCAACATTATGAGCTACCGTGTTCGGTATATTTGACACACGAAGCTGTACACAACAGTTATACACGTGTTTCTAGCCGGTTGCTCCCTTCTCCTCCTAGTCGCTCTGCAGTAGACTGTCAGCGGATGACGACTATGATGACAGACCACACCTGTTAGAACGGCTTCCTCCCCTCAAGACCTCGCAGCATCCTGCGTTCTCACGAGTGTGTTACCATTGCCTGGACAAGATTTTTATTTACACAAGTTTTAAAGGCTCGTTTTGGTAATTACTGATGAAAACTGTGAATGAATGCGTCCCTAGATCAAATTGACCTCAAACTCATTGGTAATTAGCGAGCTTTTTGGGTTCAAATCTTGTATATCACCAATAAGTACTAGTAGTACGCTTATTCTGCGCGTAATGGGATGAGTGAACGTGAGCGCAACAATGGAGAGTCCATCCGCACCTAGCCTACTTACCGGTGTCACTGGTGAACACAGTGTTATTTGTATAGGTAAATCAACCAAAAGTTTTTTGAATTGAGACCCGTATGTCCTGATTAACAGTTTTATAACTAAAAGGGTGTAAGATATCCTAAGAGGTTTATTATCTCTTTTGATCTTGTATTTGCCTATTCTCAGGCTAGTGGATGTCTTACCACTAGTACAACACTTACCATGCAAAACAAGTTGATCTGGTAGAGTAGGCAAACTTACAACTGAATTATATGATAACGTTGAGTGCACTGGACGTTGACTCGCGAAATAGCTACCTTGGTTTCCCGACGACCCTCAGTCACACGCACCGACTTCAACCATCGTCTTGTTCTTTAGAATATTTAACTGGTCTTTGAACAATTTAATACACATTACTGCATTCTTGTCTGGCATAGCAGTCTTTAATTTTCCCCTCCTCTTTGCACCAACAATCGACAATCCCTTCTTATGTGCTTCGATGTTAAACGGTAAGTATCGTTCCCATCTCTGTGTGCAACATACAGAATCACAGAGATTACATCTCCATCTCCCGCGGCGAGTGTTAGAAACAATGCAGTCGACGCAATGGGGAATATAACTGTAAATATGACCAGTTCACATTCGCACAATAACCAGAGAATGGAGTCGATAAGGATCGGAAAAGCTGTCGAAGTCGTGTGAACAAAGATTCGCACTTAAGATACTTGGATCATAAATGATCGCTTGATACGGTGAAATAGACACCCAAACCGCACTCAGGGACGCCCACCAGGTAAGGGGGGGGGGGTGGGAGAGGGTGAGAGGAGTAAAGAGAGGTATAGGAGTGAGGGAGAGAGAACTAGTAACGGAGTTGAAGAAATTACGTGACTTAGGAGTAGTTATGTGTTTAATTATACGAAAAGCTTATACGATAGCTATCGAAAAGATAGCTTTACTTACTAGAAAATAAAACAAACTAACATTTTACAAAGGGGTGGCATATCTACCTCAACATCTTGATTCAATGATTCGTTACACACAGAGCTTAATAAGTTATTGATCAGCATTGTACGTGTTATTAAATTTACGAAAAGTAAATAAAAGAAATGTCTTATAACACTTAAAACATATTTATGCTTAAACTGTTACTAGGATTCGCCTATTAGGTCTGATGATGATTGGAGTGTCCAATCGAAATCGATCACCACTTACCATCTTTTGTGTATATTTATCGTCTTGTGAGTAACAGTATAAGCGTAAATATATGTTTTAAGTGTTATAAGACGTTTATTTTATATACTTTCCGTAGATATAGCTTATAAGCTGGCACAAATACAAATTCAGTTCTAAATATGTATACTATAGTTATAGTACATTATCCGTAAAGTTTTTTTCTTATCTTACAGTGTGATTACTCGTAATACATAAGTGGATAAAAATTATTAAATGCCACAAAAACAGAAAATGTTCATACGAGGAAGGAAGCAAGAGTAATTTTTTTAGACATATTTTTTTCATAGAAATAACATATATTTTGAAGAAGGAACGTTACATGTGAATAACCACAGCAGTTGATTTTTCGTTACAATATTTCGTATTTGTCACGAACATCGAGAATACGTGTTGACCTGCCACATTGAGGTTTGACCATTGTATTGCGTAAAACCTCCTTGAATTTAGCCATTGACTAAACGTGATTCCTTGTACTTTAGTGGACCCGTTTCAGAAAATTCAATGTGAATTTCTGTATATAAAATATCCAATAAGTTACTGTCTGTTGCTTATATTTTATGTTTTTTCTACTGATGTTCAAACTTCGGTAACTAAATATAGCAATATAGTTAAGATAAATTGCTTGCGTGCCCTTTTGGTAATGTACAAAAGCACATAACTTACTTCTTTGTGACAAAAGTTAGGAATACGAATATGCTGATAATTCACTATCCACTGGGATCACTATCAGACTGGGACGGGTGGCGTCGTCCTGTAATCCAGCTACTAGGAGGTCACGAATTGTAGATATTTATAGGGATGCACTGTGGATGCGACACTCCCTGGTGTGATTAACGTCCGCACTAGTGAGTACTACGACTATCCGCAGTACTTTCCTGATAATTAGACCAATTCGTCAATTACGAGGAAAAATGTGGTTCGGATTCCACAATAAACTGTAGGTCCCTTAGTTGCCATTAGCTGTATGTGCTATTAATTAACAGCTGTGTCTAAGGAACATGTTGGCCTTAGTCACTAACAAGACTACAAGATCGCGCCACTCATCCTACACTCATCCTTCACTCATATTTGGGTTAAAATACGCACATAGTGGCGTCCCCATCTTAAATAATTGATAATTGATCATTTACTGTTCATCGTGAAGTAAGAGTAAAAAACATGAAGTTGACATTTTAACGCTTAATCCTTACCAAACGAGGAATACATATAGTAAAGATAGTAGGATTTTGAGTTGCGTTCATTCATTTTATTTAAATCCAATCAAATCAAATTTTGTGGATTTTTGTCGTAAAGACTTATTTATTAAAAATAGTTCTCTATATTCTTCATATTGTTTCCAACTGGGTCAGACCCGATCTCGTGGAGAAACGACGAAACAAGTTTTACCGCTTGTCAGGTCAATTCACAAAGCATGTTTCATACCAAGGATATATTGACAATCTGCCCGACAAATGTTGTATTGGAATTAAACCAAAACATTATAAATCAGTATCGACGGTTATAACTCTAAGACTACTGCAGTATTAGATTGTAGCTTGAAGATATTTGAGAAATGTCAAACAGTATTATTACTACTTGAGAAATGAGAAATGTGGTCTGAAGTAATAAGGTGTATTACAGATCTTAATACGTCAGCAATGTCACATAATTATTCTTATGGCGAGTATTAAAAAAAATAAGTTAGATTGGGACTTGATGGTTTTAGAATTTAGGGACTTCGATAAAAAAAGATGAGTAAACATATATTCTTGCCTTCTTAAATTTCCAAAGTCTAGTTTGATAATTGTAGTGTTCAATAGTTTTTTTGTATACAATTTTGAATTCATTAGAATAATTCAGAAACAAGAATATTTTGTTGATAGTATTTGGTCTTTTTTTATACATTCAATTTTACACTATTCCCATCAGAAGCTACAGAAATTCTACTCTGGGTTATTGGATGTACCAATGCACCAGATTTACACACGCTTTTGATGCATATTTTCACAAAATAACATTTTCTCTAGCTTTAACGAATACAAGTTGTGCTTTTGTTAACCATGTGGTATAATTATTTTGTTTATCCAACCACATTGTTTACGGGATTTTACTCAGTGCTTAAGATTTCAAACAGCCCACAATTCTAGTGTATGCATTCTTGATCTGTTAAGTGTATAGCCTGCTGTTATACGATACTAATGGTATAATGTTAGTGACTCCATTGGTACAAATAACCCTCATTGTAAGCACTTGACGATCTAATGTGCTTCAAAGATAGGATAAATATTGTTTACAGTAATGTTTTAACACACAGTTAAAGTTAATGATCAAAATTTACTCCTTGTTTGACAAGTTTGTTTCGTCCAAAAATCCTACTATAATTTTGAAGATTTTCAATGAAATATAACTAGTGTACAGGAAATGATAATATTGGTAAATTGATTATAATGATTGATAATGTTACAACACATTATTCTCCATGAAAAGTGGTTTGTTTCTTTTGTGTGTTCAGACTATTTTTAATGCCAAATTGAAATTTTACCTTTGTCATCCAGCTCCTGATTTATTCAACTTGTTACGGCCGTTTCAGCATCACTGTGCCATCGTCGGACTGTTCAGCCAAAAGGCGTCGTTAAAACACAAAAACATATACACGAAACACACACATATTTGTAAAAACGGGGTTTTGAAAACAGGCCTGTTGAGGATAGTACATTCCCGAACTTGAGCAAGTAGCTGACTAACTGAGTAAGTAGTAGACTGCAAGTTGATAATAAATCAGGAGCTGGATGACAAAGGTAAAATTTCAATTTAGTTATAGAACCAGCTCAGGGGCTAGAAAATATGGATTATAATATTTTTAATGGTTTAAATCTGGAACATTGTTGATTGAGTTTTTGGAATAAATGGTCATAAGTTACCTAAATAGAAACAGCTGGCTTTGCTCAATACCTAAACTGCTCAAGTTACCTAAACCGGTGAGCTCATGTAAGCCACGTTCAGTGATAAAGAAAACCAAAGAAAAAAGTGTTAGTTTCCCCCTTATCTTATACAGTAGGGTAATGTTGTCATAGCTAACACCACTTTTTAGATAATAATATACGATTAAAATAAATAAAACACGTAAACGTTGATTTAAAATCATCTCCATTCCCTACAGCAAAAGCCGAAGTCCAGGGGACTTCTTTCACAATTCCGAATTTACTAAAATTGTAAAAGATTGGCTCAAAACGAATCCTTTTTATGAATCTGTTGAATTTTATGATGCTCCTCTGGCTGGCCATTGTTTTAATTTATAATTTGTATTTACAGTATACTCAGGTATGTGTCACAATTTTAGTTTCTTTTGTATTTTTGCCATAACTGCATGGTTTGCTGATTTGTTTGCTGTGTGAGATTTTAATCAATTTCAGCATGGTTTGTAATGGGGAAATTTCATTCATTTATATAAATTGGTTTGGTTTATTTTTAGCATAGTATTGACGTTACCTACTGTATTTATTACTGAATGAATGAGTAAATCTATTGAGTCTCTTGAATCTCTTTTGAACAGGTGAGTCTTCATAAAGAAACATTTTTAGACAACCCTATTGCAATACTCAAACCATCCAGTGCTTCAGGGAAAAAGCAAGACGTCTAAAACAATGACACGCATTGCTTCCCGTAACCGAAGCCCCATTGAGGTTTGGAAGGTCGGGTAGCTATGGAAACGCGACACTGACCGCGTAGCTATGTAAAGTGGTTCTGGTAGGCACGTAACGGGTACCACTCGCGAACGCACGTCCGCACGTGTACGTGGTTCGCACGTAATGACAACATAGCACGCGGGTCTACCACGAGCTGCCTGCAGCGAGGATCACAATCTTGGTGCTTACTTGCTCTCCTCCGCATGCCCACTCTTACTTCCTCTGATAAGAAGTTCTCATGCTTTCACTGATGGCTTTGATATTTCATGTGGAACCATAGGAAAATGTGTTGTTTCTGAGGAAAGTTTTGAATTTGGATTCGCAAAATATTAAAAAGAGGAAAAGGTCAATCAGGTAAGGTTCTATAATTGAAACGGATTGTTAAAACGTACAATAGCTATTTGTGTAACTAGTGCAGAATACTAGTAGAATACTTCAGTAAGAATACTTCATGTGCAGAAATGCTTACGCACGAGCCGCAGGCGAGTCAAGCCCTTAACAACACGTTTCTAAAGGTTAAATCCAAGCGTTGAACGAAATTAGAATGTTAACACAAAACACATAAATCATAGTATCAACATTCAAAAGGCTGTGCAACGCTGCACCAGCTGATTGAAGTCGTAGTATCTTTTGTGTTGCCAACTTATTTCCAAGCGCACGCGTATTACGTGCCTAATAAAAGCACACTGTTTTGTGTTTTTTAGAATACTGGAGTGCGGCAAAAGTCAGTAAATGCAGCAATTAGTTACTTTGCGTGCTATAGTCAGTGCAAGGAAGCTTGCTTTGTTGGTAACTGTATGGAAAATTAAATTTCTTATGCCAATGCCTTGTCGTGATATGAGTTCTTCATTAGACTGAGCTCATCTCGTCTAGGCCTATATTTTTTTATTTGCCGGGCAGGTCTGTAGCTGAATGCAGTATTTGAACAACTGAGTCAAGGCCTTGTCATATAGCTAAAATGCTTGCTTGTGCCTGTGCCAGTGGCATTTTAATTAAGTCAATTAAAAAACTTTTACGGGAAAGTTGTGTAAAACCTTTAAAGTTTTGTGGGCCGATATCGGAGACGGTAATGTTCTAATGTACTAGGATTTCAACACACCGATTTGTTAAATGTTAGATTTGAACCTTAATATACATCACGCACTCGAATCTGAAATCATACATGCTTGGAAACTATCCTACTCGAACGAAAGGATTGTTGTGTTTCCTAAGTCAACGTATATCAAGGTTCATTGAGTTTTATTACTCTACTTAAGTTTATTTTTCTGTTTCGTTACTATTTTAATATCGCACCAGAATTTACGTAATGCAATTCCAAACAAACATTTCAGACTCAGTTCCCTAACGGTGAATCTATTATCCAACCGTCTCTGAGAAACTTTTAATTAATTTGTTTCAAAAGTGGAAAAGAAAACCTGTATCCATTATCTTTGTCGCCGAGGCAACGTTGTACACCTGACGGGCTATTAATTAAGAAAATAATGGGCGAAAGAAACGGCAGCGATAAATGCAGCGGCAATTACTCAAATGACACAATGGCGTCTGTGACAAGGCAAAATGGCGGCAACTGTGACACAGTGACAATGTGGCACAGAAGCAACTAGTTGTCTCTGACACGCGGCTACAATGGACAATGGAAAAACTGTTAGCCTGGGAAAACTGAAAACTGGGAATTGAATTGTGCCGTTGTATTCGGAGAATTGTGGGGTTTCATTATTTTAAAACGTGCATGTTTCAAGCAGGCAAAGCTTTGATAGAAAACACATTGAGTATATCTTTGGACGGTAACTTTGTATTAAAATGCAATTTTAAATTTTAAAACGCAATTTTAAATTAATTATAATGTTATTGCCACATAAAACAGCAAATTTACAAACAGACAACTCAATTTACAAGATGACGAGATTGTTTACCCACTAGTATTGAAATATTTATAAAAACTGAGATTATATATGAGTCATGTGTATGAATACAATGTGATGAACACTACTAAGATTTCTGCTGATAAAAAAGTAGGCCCCTAATTAAATGCAATGTTAATTTGTACATTTCTCCTTCCAGCAATGAAAAAATCCAACAGCAACTCTGCTTAACTATTTAATGTTTCAACCTATAAGATGTTTGTTGGTATTTTTCCCTAATGGTCTATTCCAAATATCTAAATTCTTTATTGTAGAAAAATAATAATGTTTCCATATTAGTTTATTTTATTAACATAACTATGTATTATTACGAAAGGGAAGTTTTTCCTATAGAATGATAATAAAGAGTAAATCGCACACTGCGTAACGCCTACCCTACATTTAGTCCACATACATGACATAAACATTCACACAATCAAACTCGATATTTCAAAGACGAGAAGTTTTCTTAAAATTAATAACGCAATGATTCTATTAACCATTAGCATATGTATTTAAAGTTTTTTTACAGTTTCATCCTTGATCATGTATATCTAACGCAACATTTCTTTGTATATTTGTTAGAAAGCATCTAGCATTAATGGTGGATTGCTAACGCAATTATAAATTTCAACTGGGTCCATATTTGAGTCGGCTAGGGGTTGAACTTCACATGTTTTTTTCTCTTATAACCTTGCATTTGCCCGTCCACATAGACTACAGATCTGTGCGTGGAACGTATCCAGCAAAGCAGGGGTGAGCCGGTACAGTACAAAGGTGAACTGTACTGATAAAAGTTAGTGGCAGTGACCAGGATCCGAACCCACGACACTACTGCCTTGGGCCCGAAGTCCGTGACGCTACCGACTGAGCCACCAACTCACCAATTTGAGGTCACTAAATCACATAGCTACCTGTATTATCCAGCACATACTTTACATTGGTAAAATCTTTAACACAAAATAAACTCCGAGGCCACTTGAAACTCCTGAATCAAGCAAAACGTGCACTGTTATTTTGTATCACAAATTCGGAAGTTCCCACAAGTTTATCAAGGCAGACGCCACATGTTCCCTGACTCATCAGTCTCGATGTCTGGAAGACTTATGGTGCTGATAACACAGACGCTGGGACATGAGACTCCTGTTATCTAGAGGTCAAGGCAGCCGGAGCGGACGTCTCTGTCAATGTAACGTCAAACTGTACTTAATTAATTACCACTTTCGGATATTTCAACTTTGATTCCCTAGTAAATTGGATTGGCACTTTGACATTCTTGTCATTTATAAATTTGTACAGTGGAATATTAGAGTTTTGTTACTGTAAAGCATAAAGTTAAAAGTTTTTGTCTGTATTTTTCTAATTGTCAGTTGAGGGGGACTTAAAAAGCTATTATATACCTTCGGAAAAATGTGCAGTATTTTGTAGGTACACAGAATGAACCTAGCTTGATGACCAAGAAAATTTTTAATAAACTAAAACAAGACAATATAGAAAAATTGATTTAAAGAAATGGATGATGCTTTTCAGCATGAAATATAGTATAATGCAAAGTAAATAGAGAATAAAGAGAAAAAATATAATCTAACAAATTCAAAGAGAACGGAAAGGATAGAAAGAAATGAATGGAAATAAGGGAAGGAGAATAAATGCACAGGGTTTTTGGGAGAAAAGTTCTGAGAGACTTCCATAATTTGGGTTTTAACGCTTTCAAAAAGCAGTTCAAGCTTTATTGGAATATTGCCTGTGTTGATAATAAACGGTGGGCCGATAGATGACTAGGGGATGACCTATCCCCCCCCCCTACATGTGTTGATAAAATACGTTTATTGAACTTTTTTATGTGTAAAATTAGACTGACTAAAGGATGCGCTTAGCATTCGTAAATAATGCCCAAATGTGATGTTTCTTAAAATCATTTTTGGAGTTATATTACTTTAGATAAATGAATAACGTGGGATTTTAAATTTCAAGCGAAAACTTTTAACTACTCCATTACAAAGTCAAAAGTATAAGAATGTTATTCTTTATCCATCAACGACTCCACTTCCCTAATTCGGAGACTTAAAGGAATGTTTTGCGGAACAATTCAAGCAAGATGGAGTAGCTCTCAACACAAATGCGACCACCTCGAGTCTTATTTAACTGTTGGTTACTTTATGCGATAATAAGTTTATTTTTAACCTTCGTAGGCTACAACCTGCATAAAATGAATACCAAGTACGGTACAAGTGAATAGCGATAGGGGTTAAAGGTCAACGGAACCTTTTTATTATAAGTGTGTGAGTGTGGGTGTGCGTGTGTGCGTTACACCTGTAAATAACACCTGAACGATTAACTCGCTGTATGCAAACAGCTGTGTGTCAGGTGATGGTTACGTAAACCAACAATTTACTACTCAATTATAACTCCGAACTTACTTCATACTCGATCCACTTGCTATAATCTAAATGAGGACACGTTTTGTTTTATAATGTATAATTTACGTGCCTGTAAAATCACTCAATTGAAATGCTAGATTAAAACTAAAAAGTGCTGGAAAGAGTTGCTAAACATATTGAGACATTTTAATTGTTTGTTGGGAACGTTCATGTCGAGACAAAATGAATCCAACATTTGTCAAACTAGTTTAATAGAAGAACGCTATTTACGTACTTTTCTAATAAATATCTTAACATTTCCAACAACTTCATTGCAGCCCAAGATAACATTTACCTTGAAAAAAACCTATGTCGTCAATGCTCATTAAAGTTTTTACGTAAAAACATATTTATATATTTATGATTTATTTTTATTGTCAACGTACCGTAAGTTTTAAAAGAGTTCAAACATATCTAAAACCTTCAAAGAAGAACTGTTTATATTGGAATTAATACTAATTTGAAATAATAACTTCGCCAATATATCTGAATCTTTTATGGTACTTTCCTGTTAAAGGGAACATTCATTATTATCGATGGTTTTTTTTCTCGATATATCGATATTAACAAATTGAAACATATCAGCTGACAACTACGATAAATATTGTTCAGTATCAACAAACAATAATAAAATGAAACTGTTCTAAAAAAATAACCTAACATAACTAACCAAACTTGCTGTGACATTTAAAAATTCCGTGTTTATCTTGCCTTTTCTGTTATCAAACGGTTAGCTTAGAACAGTTTAATTTCTTAATCCATATTCATATAATAGACTGTTTTAGCCTAAACAAGATCAGTTAGTTAGTTGTTGTCCATTTGTGATGGATATAATGGATCGGAAAACAAAAATATCGATACGGTATATCGAAAAAAATCATCGATAATAATGAATGTTCCCTTTAACAGGAAAGTACCTTTTTTATTTTTATGAGGCCTTTCGCCAGCTATGCTGGCATCATCAGACATCAGTTTTGTGATGTGTCTGATGATGCCAGCATAGCTGGCGAAAGGCCTCATAAAAATTAAAAATTCAGATATATTGGCGAAATTATTATTTCAAATTAATATCTAAAACCCTTTAAACTGTTCTAACTATTAGTGATCACCAATGGTTTCGAACCATAAGTACAGTTTGAATGCTAGGCTAGGTACAATCGTAGGTATAATCGTCTTAAAACTCCACTCATGAATAGGATTATTCATAGACTGTTATAAGTTGACATTAACCTTTAGGTTTTAAGCTATTGGTCGTGTGAATCATTTTAATTTTTTTTTAACTAAAAACTGATTCATATTAGTCTTGTAAATTATAAGTGAAACATAAGTATCCAAAGTTTAGTATTCTATTCCCTCAACAGAATCACTTTCACTGTGAGCGTTAGGCTTGAGTCCCATTTATAAATGGCTGTTTCCCTAATGCCCCAGGCTACCCTTGCGAGTGTGAGCCACATGCACCCCTACAAGCACTCTCTGGGGAAGGTTTAATTCTGACGAGCCCATTAGACCTTTGTGTCTACAGCGGCCATAAAATAGAGACATTTTTGAGTCGCAGAAGTGGAAGGTACTTAATCTGCATTAGCCATGATCGATTACATGGGGTACTTAATTTGTAGGGTTCGAAAAAATATTGCTTAGTGTAATGTGAAATGATTTCCTCGCAAACAAATTTCAGTCTGGATTTCCTTTAAAAATATTTTGGTTGGAAATACTGGGAAGATTACTTTATGGAGGTACACTTGACGGTACGTTCATTTAGCTATGTACATAAAACAAATTAACTTTTAATGAAATTTCATACACTAGTCTAGTTAGAGTGCGCTAATGGCTTGCCAATTACAAATTGATATAAGCCATACGACAGCGTCATAAAAAGGTGGTTCAGCACCCTATTGAAGATGCAGCTGAACTTGATCAGAAACTAATCTATATTAGGCCTTTCAGGCGAGGGGAAATTTCTATGTACCGGAGTCTTGCTTCCACCAAAATCAATTTATTTCTTTAAATTTAGACAAAAGGTTTGCTTTTTCTACTCTCATATTCGGTTGGATTAGTCTATTATTTTACAAACACCGTAGGAAACTTTTCAAAAATATGTATTATATTCACAAGATTCAGCTTTCTGTTAGAAGGCTCTGTTAGAAACGAATATAATAATTTATTAAATTAATAAACTGTGTAATGGCCCCTAAAGTAAATAATGTTATATCATTTTTACTACATTTAAAGCAAGTTTTGTTAAAAACAAATCGACTCGGGCTTTCATCAAGTTCACATTATACATTTGTTCTATCATTAACGATAGAAGTTCTACCACGTAGTACACCTTTTCTCTTCTTGTTCGAATCTAAGTCTGTTCTATAGGTAAAATAGAACACCAAAGCACACACAATGTAAGGTTATTCATTTAACTATTTAGTTTTTAGTAGAGAATCTGAAGGATCTACTTTTGCACTGTGGATGGATAGAGCTGGGATCAGTTTCCAAAATCAATATGTGTACTCGTGTTTGATGATAAGTTGAAATGATCGATTCTATTTTGAACCGTATAGTCTGTTTGGACGACAGTAGCCATATATAGCTGTTACAGCTGATTATGCCACTGTCACAGTAAATCACAACAGTATGCAAACAACGGTGTGTCATATCTCCGAATACGAATGAGTTCAATCTCATTTGCCTATTCTCCGAGCCTATTTTGCATACAGCTCTATGTTTGAAGTATTTGTGTGTTTGTTATAAAAACATCGTTTTATTGCAAAGGGAATATATTTTAATTGGTGAATTTCAAATGCGATTTTTAATGCTGAGCTAATTTTGTTCAACCATAAGAATTAAAGAATTAAATATGGACCGTCAGCTGTACTACGGTTACCATAGGTTCTGGCGCACACCGCTGGGAGCGCCATGTAGTTACGTAGCGCGCTATGTAACTACGCGGCGCTCCCAGCGGTGTGCGCCAGACCCTATGGAAACCATGCTAACCGCAGCACGCCTGACAGTCTATATTTCATTCTTTTTGTCTATGGTCCAACGTTCATCTAACCTAGAAGGACCTATTATCACCTACACTTATTTTTCAAATCGAGAACCATTTTATCCATAACCCTACCAGAAACCATTCTAACCGAACTAACCCTGCCAGAAGAAGATAGATCAGCAATATATCCCTTAGGTAAATTTTAATGGAGTAGTCATTCGTTAACAACATTTTTAAATCCCTATATTTTTTTAGAAACCTTGTGATTAATTTGTAAAGTGCAGCATATTCCTGCAACGATCCCTAGTTAGGTAACATCCCACATTACCATGTCAATAACTATGTCAAGAGCTGCAGTGGCGCCACGGCCACAAGGTCGACAGTCGGATACTCCAACTCGCCACAATCTAATGAGAGCTTGGGAGGCATTAATGAGTGAGTGCAAGCAATATTGGCACGTAGTGGAATTCACTGCTTGTAAGGGTGTGTTTCGCAAGTTGAAGTATAAATCTTGTGTAATGGAAGGTGTTTTGATCGGCCCCTGGCGCTATCACGTCGATTAGCGATCTGGCAGTTAACACGGCACCTCTGACATTACCAGCGGCTTTGAATATATTATCGATGCCGTTTTGGGGTTAGACTAGACATTAGCACCATTTATGTATGTTTCCCAAGAATTTTGGATTGATCCAGTTATATTATAGTGGTGAGAAAACTAAAAGTTTTTTTTAGATGTCGATCGAAGACACTTGGTGGTTGTCTTTATGGGTAAGTAAATGCAAATGTTTAGTTAGGTTGTTTATTTCTTACTTCTCAATCATACTTCAATGGTTAGTCGATGTAATTCAATGTTATTTTACCTAACCTTAATTGTTTTAACTTGATTTTGGTGTTCATCTGGCAATCAAGAGGTAGCTAATATTCAATACTGAGATACGTTCTGTACCCTAATTGGTTTTCGTAAGTTGGCCCAGCTGGCTTTGTAATTTAGCTTTTAATAAATTATGAGGACAGGAGAATTAGATTCCACCATAAACTGCAAATCCCTTAGTTGCCATTACCTGTATGGGCTATAATTAACAGCTGTGTCTAAGAAATACGTTGGCCTTAGTCACTAATAAGACTACAAGATCGCTCCACTCATCCTACACTCATCTCCATTCATACTTGACTTATAATACCTACCTTTGTATGGTCGCCATTTTAAAGAAAAGGTATTAAGTATTAAAGCTGACTTTGGCAAGCTCCTTCTCAAATTTGTTAAATAATGATAATACGCACTGTGTCTTTGCGTTTAATGTTAATGATACCTCAAAGACAAAGTTAACAGCAATAAACCATAATAGTTCAGTTATAGCCCAATCCATCTTTATTTAATTAAGATGCAACCCTGTCCATGGTATATTTATTAAATTATTCTCTAGACACCCCACCAGTCACACCATATTAATATGATTACTAAAATTACACACGTTAAAACAGGGGATTTTAATCCACGCATAAATTACCTTTATTTTCTCATCGTGCAGTAACCTCTAATAACCATAGCACAGCCATACTGTCATCTGCCTAGCCATCAAGGTGTAACGGAGTGAGCAGGTGAAAGTAGAATTTATTTAACCATAAACCAATATTTGAGCAATTAGGGCTTAACCGTAACGGTCTACGGAGCGGTTACGGGCGAAATGACCGGGTTCGGGGTTTCTTGCATATTGCCAGGGTTATAATTAGTTGCAGATTATAGCTGCATGAAGGAGGATAATTGCCTAGTTATCAGATGCACGATGTATCCTGCCATCCTCGCATCCTGTGAGTGTCCTTATCCTTGGTGTACTTGTGTATCATTGGTGAATCCATCCGGTATCATCGTTATGATCTTGTATGCACTAGGGTTGTATTTTTAGTCTACCTTTCCTATATTCTCAGGCCATGTATTATATAGGGTAACAATTAAGTCTTAACGAATTTATAACTTCAAAACAAAAAGATATATCACAAAAATATTTGTCTTGTCATTAATGGTAATAGTAACTAACTAACTACTTTTTTGTGTACATGATGATCGGATGTAACCTTTGGGGGACGGTCCCTAGGGAGTAAGTTAAAAATCTTAAAGGTAAGCTTAGGTTGATATGTATATCAAAATAAAGGTCTTGTTGTTACAAAAACAATGCCAAATAATGAATGAAATAAATAAATTTATTATTAAATTAAATACTTAAACAAAAATAATTAAGTATTCTATAGAATTAATTATACTAGTGGTCGTCCCGCGGTCGAAAACTCAACCAAAAATATTTTGTTTACAGACTTCTCTAGTTTCACCACGCTGTAAGTAAAACATGTGATTGGAGTTTCTTCCATTTGTTTTTATTTTCTGTTTATATTTAATGTAGTTGTTATTTCGTCACCAGCATGGTAACCCATAAAGCTCATGTTCTTTTTCTTATTTAATTTTAAATTCATTTTTTGTGACTATTTTTGAGCCTATATAATTTATAAAGGGACTTTACACATGTACAGGAAAATGTCTTTCTAACAGCATGCATAGATTTTCCCTGTGATGTACACGAGCTGAGAAAAAAGGTTTTAAAGAAATATGCTGGCTTATTAATATATAGATTAATACAAATCTATATAGAATATTTAACGCGTTTGACCAAAAGAACGCCAAAGATAATTAAATGTCAATATTAACAGTGCTGTAGGTCCAAACAAAATATTAATCGCGGTTTTCCTTTTTCCTTCGCCTGAGGAGATATGAAGTTAGTTACCGTAGTGAGTTACCGACAGCTGATGATTGGAAAAGTTGAGATCAATCGGCTATCACCTAGGGCGATGTGTAGAGAGCTATGTATAGTATGAGCATAAAATGTACAGTCATCTTAGTGACACTTTATTTTGTAATAGTTTAAATGTGTTATAACTATGGCGTCAAATATAAATTCCCGATAAAAACCGATTTGAAAAATAATGTGAACGTGATTTTTTAACGAAGTAGACAACCGACACATGAGTGTATCATATGAGTGTATATCCAAAAATATATTACTGTACAACAAAATTTCTCTTTGAATCGATAGGTAGAACTTTGGCAAAGGGTCCTATTCGAATTCGTAACTTTTTTAGCAATACACGAGTTATTAAAGGGGTATGGTAGGTAAGATTGCCAAATCAGTCGCAATTGTATGCTCCGAATATTAGGATTGTCAAACAAAATTAACACAACTAATTTTATTTAATTTATAAAATTGTGTTAGATACGTTGTTGTAGAAGTATCATCGTTTTAGACCAGTTGTAGCCAAGTGTTACTCAAAGGGCAAATAGCTAAAGTGTGCTACACAATGAAGTTTGATTACGGTATCTTAACATATTGAGATGTTAATATATTTTTTATTTTTTTATTTCAATCATCGACGATGCAACTCATACAGATTTTATATATTAGACTGAGCAGTGTACTATGGCAACACCTTGACTGTTTTGATTGGAGCTGCGTGCAGTTATCCTGGTTAGTCTATGTATTACAGTTTCTGGGTTAGTTTTGATTTGTTTTCCTAAATTGGAAGGGTTACAAAGAAATGTATAAAGGTAACAAGCTGCAGCAGTATCAGGCATTTTCAGTGGCTCGTTTTAAAATGGTTATTAAATTCTTAAAAATAACTATAACAAAGAAAATTGATAAGTTTATTTCACGCAGTAATATAAAGACTTGCAATTTCACCCAAGACTAATATCATAGATGAAGTAATATAATATTACTTAATGTATAATGTTACTTTATAATGTTACTTAATTATATTACTTCATCTATGCTAATGCTCATTAAACGCTCGAGCGCGTATTACAATCATCTGGAAATAATACATCAGGGGTAGTTGTTAGTGCGAGTTTCAATGGCAATAACTAACCATAGAGTAATTCACGCCATATGCGAGACAGGAAACGGTGCGCAGATGTGTACCTAGCACGGCGCACGCACGCACCCGCGCCGGCACGGCCCCGGTATCACATCATTATCTACGGGCAATATCCGTATGGGCCGGACAACATTTCATGCTTCACTGAGCATTCTAATAACTTTGTTTTGTTACGTGGTTAGCTCGTTGCAGCGCTTGCGCTTCCGTCTTGCGCGGCGCAGCAATCGTTGTGGAAGCGGAGCAATCACTTTACAAGAGGTGCGCTTATGCGATTTACTTGAGGGATACGCTTTTACAGTCTACATTTTTGTATGAACAAATGTTTGTACCTGTCTGCCTGTATGTAGGCCTACATCAAGCGAAGCCCACTACCCAAACTAGCTCGTAACCTACCGAAGAAAGTAGACATATTGGCGTTTGACTTTGATTTCGAAAAAGCAATGGCTTAGGGTGCCATAATTTTGGTCACAGTCGACGGGTTTTGTTGCACATCTTCTGGTGTTGTATAAATAGCTCTCGGTAAAGTGCATTTTCTAGATAAAAAAATAAATAAATATTAAGATTTTTAGAGTTTGACATATGAAGAGGAATAAAAAATAATATCACAATGGTTCCAAATGTGCTATATTGTAGATTGCTATTTTACTAATGATAGGTTTGATGTAGAAAGCCCCACTATCCCCCATTTCCACAACCCAAGAGAAAATTAGTTTGTTAGAAAATATGGCAACTAAAACTGACCCCAAAAATAAATTGCTCAAATACATCAAAACCATTAAGAGGGGCAAATTAATTAATCTGCGTGATGAAAATAAGCAACACGCAATATTAACATTCGTTTTTAACGTATCTCAAATTATATTGATAATACAATTTCATAAACCTAAATGAAAAATCATTAAATAAATATTTTAAAGCATAGTATAAGCCTTGTTGTTCTCTATTGAAACCTGTGATCATAATTTAAACTATGATACCTTGCATAACCAGGAGTGTTTCCACACTTGTTTCCTCACAGTTGCTTTAGACTAACATTTTTAATAAAATGGTGTACTAAAAGTCTGTTGCTTCTTACCCTACAACCTAAACTATCCCATCGATAATGACGCATTCGTATCCCCAATGAATACTAATTACTCGTTCATTTAGAACCGATAAAACAACCGGCCCAAAATCGAAATGGGTTAGCAAGGCGGCAGCTGGTGGATGGGGAGGAGCGGGGAGGTCAAAAGTAACCCCCCGGTGAGGGGGTATGGGGACATAAGGGTACGACACCCCCGTGGCGAGGCTATCTCTATATCTACATACAATGACACCACTGGAGCGATATATCGATAGTGGCGATCGATACGATAGTGACACTGGGGACAGGTTGTTAGGTCAAATAAACAAGTGTGGTGTTCTGATGTCTCACTCAGAGAGTATTGAAATTGAATGTAATTATTGAGAGCGTAGATTTCAATTTTAATAAAGTAATTCAGGTTCTTGTTGTCTAGGGCGACATTTAACCTAACAATTCAGCTGGAATCATGGCACATACTTTCCACAATACTGCACTGAGAAAATTGCCCGACTGGGACTATAATATTTTTCTGTATGTGTGACCCTACCGAAGGAGGTAAGCTCAGGCCCGCTGGATTACCGAATTTCCCACATAAAGGCATAGAATAAAGAGGTGTTTGTTATGTGTTAAAAGCCATCGGTTTGCGTGGTTTGAAACAAGGGCCCCAAATTCTTTTAACCTGTGATTTTATTTACAACTTTAGTTTCGTTAAGAAGAAACAACACGTTTTAACAACCAGACAAACAATTTGCAATAACAACTACTTTAAACATATGACTTATGTTATAGGTGTGATAGTTCAAACTTTTTAGGTATCATTAGTGATATCTAATAATAGACTACGTAAAAAATATGCCAGATATTTTTGCAAATATGTTTTTTTCAAATCGTTAGCTAGCAGTACAGATTTGAGTTTTGTAGTTGATAGTAATATTTATTTCTATAATGTAATATTTTTTTACGCTTGCCATACCGATCATTGTCAATACTCTAGTTGCAGTTGTAGTATCAAAATCGTGATTATTTTTTTTTACCAAGAATAAAAGAACTCATGTGACAAAAATAACTGTAGGCCTATATTTGTAATAATAACAAGAGATCATTACTCGTAAACATTCTAGTTATGTTACTTCACCTAAAACATTAATTGGCTTACATGTGTTATTCCTTCACACATCATCTAACAAACACAGGGCTACATAACTGCAAATTCAACCTTCATTACCATACAAAAGGCTGGATCGATAACTAGGTTGTTATCGAATGATCATCGAGGATCAAAGATGAAAAGGCCTCGTAGACAATAGCCTGCGATCGATGATCGACGATCACACAGACCCTTGACCCTCATATGCACGCGCACGCACGATAACGAGCCCATCGTTATAGTTATGGCGATACGTACGAAGTGATTTACTACTTCACCGTCAGCTGCGACTTTGTCGATCAAAATCGATTGGTGAGAAACTTATCTGGGACTTGAACTGATTTGGGGATTGGGATCTGAAGGAGCTTTTCTGTTTATTCACCACCACTATTATGTTAGGTTAGGTTAGGAGTACGTTAACGTAAAAGGTCCGTAAACATCTTCCTAACCTAAACTATCCTAATATACTAATTAGTCGTGGAAATTAACCAAAAAGGTCCCTGATCTGTAAAGACAAACTCTGGTATCATTGTATCATTGAATAATTTGTAACAGTTTAGTTTGCTTCTGTCATAAAAAGCTGGATATCTGATTGGATGTAGCGGTTTTGTACTGTAATAAGAAAAGTCAGAAAGTTTTAAGTGATTCAAAACAGCACCATAAAAGCATCATAAAATACATAGAAATAATAAAAAAGCCCCAACCCAAATCTGATATCCTTTTGTAAAAGATAAATTTAAATTTGACAACAATAGGTTTTACGTTAAAGAATGTGTATTAATGTTGTATAGAGGATTGCTAGGTCTGCATAAGTGAGGAGGGCTTCAGTACCTTACCACTATAGATGTACAAAATACAGTGACGAGAGATATAAATATATTTGTGTAATTTATTTACAACATTTTAAAATTTTCAACACTTTTACGCTGACACAATGTGTACGTATTAGGGTGGCACGAAAGCCATATATTTAATGTTTACCATTGTCACCACATAGTTGGAAACCCACCCCAATGCTTTATATTTACACAAACCTCAGCTATTTCAATATCCCGAGGGGTTGTGTACATGGTCCATGGAGGGTAGTTCGCCATTCACCCTGACTTTGCAGCTGGCTGTTATAATAACTGCAATTATACCGTGTTGGACCTACCCCTTCCCAGCACGTGCCCCCTTAATGTTCACACCTATACTACTTCCTACCCCCCCCCCCCACTTCCGGGCTAATTTGGCCCATTACACATTTTAAACGCTTCAGCAGCCAGGCCGGAATGGGCGACCAAATTAGTTCACTGATTTGTACACGTTTTGTAAGTTTAATATTTAGAATAAGCTATATTAAGTTATTGGTGTCGATTTTTCTTTTTAACCATTTTAGTCACTCTGATATTTTAGAAAAACCCCCGCCACCATTAGAATAAAACTTAGAAGTTGTAGAGTTTTTCAATATTTTTGGATTGATAGGTTACAATAGATACATTTTTAATAGGATATAAACTCATTTTATTTACTATATTATTTTTTTACATAGTTGATTCAACAAGATTACTGGTGTCTATGTTCTGGTAAAAATATTCCTGCTTATACTATTATTTAGTACTGTATTTCTCAAACTTCTTACTTTCGGACACAAATGTACTAATTTTAAACTCCGACTATGAGTTAATCTGTTCATTAAAAAAATTAAAATTTGTCATAATAGGTGATGATAAATGCTTCACTTATCCATAGTTTATATTTTATGTGAAGAATTAAATATTTGTACAGGTTAATGCTTGGCGTTGTTAAGTTTGCTTTAATTTCTCACAATAGGTATACTATTATAATACATGCTTTAGAAAATGTTTATGATTGGTTAACTTTTAATGATTTTTATCAACTATTATTTTCTATCTTATTACTTTTCATCATATTTCATCATACCACTTAAGATTAAACTCACCCAAATGGTATAAAGGAAACGGTTAAAAATTGACAATGATATATCTGTAGTCACAGCTGGATGATTTCATCAGCTGATCGTTTAGTAACACAGCTGATAATTATAAGTGAGCGCGGTTGGCTGGCCATGTATTAATATCGGTTGCGATTTTCCAGGTAAATGATCTGTCAAACTCCATCAACTAAAGAGATAACCGTTTGCGTAAGTAAATTATTGCATGTTCGTTATAATTATTTGTTACCACTTATTTATATCCGTAGCTCAACTATATGTGCTCTGAAGTGAGTTTGAAAGATAATTTTAATTCTGCTACTACTGTTCAGTAAGATGACTTTTTTCGTAGGTTTTTCAAATCAATATAAAATAAATTAAAAGAGTGTTCCGAAAATATATAGCTATAATGAGCAGGAACTTTGCTACTTATAAATATATCTACCTACAGTGAAGTAAATAGAAACAATATTTACTATAAATAAAATTAAAGGAAATTTAAATATACATATTTATTACTTCTCTATGATCTACGTATGTTTCTTAGCTGGGTGGGAATACAGGAAATTCCAATTTATAAATTCAAAGATTTAACGTTTTAGCTCCACTTACTGTAAACATTAACAGGGTGGGAAATAAGCACATTACAACAAAACGAACTATCCAATTTTGTACTCTTGTCACTAGGCATTCTGTCGTTGTATCTATGCAAAATACAGCAAAACAAAATGGTTCGCCGTTGTGTTTGAGAACATGGCAGAATTTTCTCATTTGTATTAAAATTTCCTTCAATACTACCTTCAAACGAATGCACCTTTATTGTGTCTTTAATAATATTGTAGTGCCATTAACAATCACAATGTGATAGACTGATTTTACTCCTGTTTTCTAGCAGCTCTTTTGTTTTATGCTTCAGATTTTTTTCCTTCAGAACTTATCTCATACTTATTACTAAGATAAAACATTTCTACAAGGGTTTTACCTAACATAAAATTTACGCAATAACTCAAAGTAATTATTTTCCACCCTTCCCCTAACGTGGTATTGCCTCATAACTTAGTAAAATTATACATGTCAACTTCACTGGGGGTGGGAAAGTACAAAGCTAAATTAGAAAAGGATTTATACTAGGGGCAGTTGTAGCCAAGTTGCTCGGGGTAAGGCAAGGGACTGCAGATTTACAGCTTTTGGAAGCTTTCAGGGAAGAAAAAGTGCGGAAATGTACGCAGCGGGTTAGAAATTGAGCTGTTTTACACAATTTTACACCCTGTAAAGGAGGCGTAGAGGTTTCTTTAGCATTCTTCTCGGTGTTTTTCGTAAACGTTTTGGTTACAAAGTTGATTCTCGTTGGAAAACCCCATATTTTTACTGTTTATATATATTTTAATGTCGTATAGCTTCCAATCAAGTAAGTTCTCAAAACAAAGGGTTTTCTCAACTGAGAGTCTGTCCTTTGTTTTGTAGTCAGGTGGATTCCTAACCATCGGACCACGGAATTAACGTAAAACCTAAAAGCCAATAGTGGTAGAAAGGGTTTGTACCCCACTTTTCAGGACTGAAGTCCTGCACTTTTACCATTGCAATACCACTTGCAATACTATTTATTTTAAATGAGTTGTTTTCAGTACTCACTCATATGTTATCTGTGTATGTGCGTATACAAAACGCTATACAAATTGTATTAGCGTCCCATGGGCTAAATAAATCACTATACTACGTGAACAAGAAATGCATTTCCTCAAACTATTTCCGGCGTCGATTTCTCATGTTAAAGTAGGGGATGTTGACGAGAGTGCACTATCACTCAAACTGTTTCGAAACACTTCCAGTATGTTTATGAATGATGAATCGCAATTCATCAAGCAAAGATTTATCCTGGTTTACGCAAAATATTGCTCAACACCACCTTTTTCTGGTGTTTGTCACCAATTATTGGTATGTTAATTCACGTTTTTTGACCCCTGGACTATTTTGTTAGGACGAAAAATAGGTTTTATATACCTCAAAACAGTAAAATAATCTTACTTGACTCCGTTAAATAGTCAAAAACAGCTTGCCGCACGTCAAAAACGAACAACAACGAACAGAAAACGAACATAAAAACTGTACGAATACTCAAATTGTACTTAGACTGAGCCTCCAAGTTGGGTCTATTTACCTGCAACTTAACTTAAAACTGCCAAACTTAATATTTATATTACACATTATTACTCGATAAATTTATAAAATTCAATTGCATCATAGATTAATATAAGATAAATCGAAACCCTTTATTTATGAACCCTTAAAAATATTGGTGTTTGACAGGATTCGGATCCAAACCTTCAGGTTCAAAGGCACTGAACCTCTACACACACTGTTCAATCATATTCTCAACTCTAGCGCCCTCGACATGACGAATGGAATGACTGACCGTTGTTTTGACAATAGTTCTAACAAGCCATTTAGAATGGACCTCAGCCCATTAGACATGGCTATGGTACGTTTCCCTTTAGTTTGTAAAGATCCGTGACCAACCTAAACCATATTTGGTGTCAACTCGTCATTTTTCTTTCTCCGTTTAACGTATAGTTTTACGTAATTTTTTTGGTTGGATAAGCTACCCTAAAATAGATTTTTTAGTTTTTACAAGTTTTGGTATTAAAAAAATGTAGTTCTGTAGTCATAGTCAGATTTTGCTGTGTATTTGCTTAAACTCCATCTTAAAAACTCGCCAAACTTAAAGGCCAGATTGTAAATCCATTATAATCTGGTCAATTATCATAGTAAGAAAAAAATAAACATAACTTAAATAGTTAAATAATGGTGAACTTCATAATAGGCTCATTTAACTACATTGTCTAATTATTTAGATTGGATATCTGTTGCAGTGCCTATGATTGAACTCATGTAGTAATAGTACAAGACATTGGTAAAACATAGGTGGAATAAAAATGCAGAGCAAAGAAGCAGAGCAAAAAACTGCACTACTGGACTGCACGTACAGATGCAGCTATAAAACTAGTGTAGACCACTACATAAACCAACCTTTGGATTCTGGACGAGTCCATCGTGAACCTAAGCTGCAGTTGCTGTAAATAATATAATAAATTCGAAACATTTTTTCTTCTCCCTTAAATAAAAAAGATCTACCAACGTGTTATGAGTAACATTGCATTTTGATACAAGTTGACTTCTGTTACATCTTAATGCAGCCTATATATTTTACTTAAGGCAAATATTTTGTATATACGATAATTACTTGGGATACTACAAGTTTGAGGACACTTTCTATACAACTGAAAAATCTGAACATTATTGGTATGTAGATTTACATCCGTTTTATGCTGAGATCATTATATTAAAATGTCAACTAAATTTTTCTAACACTAAGTAACGGTTCCACAACTAAACTCTCAACTACAATACTATGGACTAGAATAAACCCGTGTCATATAACAAGTGGGATGCAATATCAGGTTTGCTCTCTCGTAGCCAAATGCTTAGTGCTCCATTACTGCTCTGAAGTTGGCAACGTCATCTCCAAAGGGGGCAAAAATTAGCCTAACTTAAATTAACCGATGTGACACGATTTCACCTACTGCAATGTTTTATTTATATGCCTCTTTTTAATTTAAGTAAATTTGCCGGCCTCAAGTGCTATCAAACGAGGACCTTCAACTTGTCTTCATCTGGTCTACAAATGACGGATAAAGGTCCATCTATGGTTGTATCGTGTGGGGTCTCGCTGTGGTATGGTCCATGCTCGCCGGATCCAGACCAGAAGCACAAAGAACATTAGGTGTGACATTGTTGTGTTTCCGGTCTAAAACACCGCCCTCGCAACCTCACAACCGCAGCTGGTACGCCCTACGATCTCACCAAGAACAGCCCTATTTCAAGTTTCAGCACCATTGTTTTTTCGCGTTTTTATGGAAACAATACTAACGTTGTTTTGGAACTAATGTTGACATTTTGATAAAAATAGTTTATAATAACGAATGACATTGGGATCCAGAATCGAATGGGCTTGGGTTTGAACCAATAACCTTTATATAGGGGATACCTATCACTCACCTACTAAAACTTTTATAATCCTCCATGTGTTGATATACCCTTAAATGTATAGTCAGCTTTTACAAAACTATACTAATTACAGATAGACCTACACTGTTGAGAGTGTCCCTTCATTAATTAATAATTTTCTTTATTCCCTGAATTGTTGGATTCTACATCACATGGTCTTCTTTAAATTTTCGTCTGGATAGCCAAGTCAAATACAGTTTTAAAATAACATTTTAATTTGGTTCGATGCCAAATGGTTGTGGATTCTAGTCCCCGATGCTTTTTGTCATTAAAATAACGCATTTACTATAATTATGCGTTCTAACAAGAGGTAATATGATATAACAAAAAACAATAAAAATTCTAATGTCACAAAAAAATTAGTATTTTAAAACAAATGTTATATATTTTCTGTTTAAAGACTAAGAAGTATTTTCTGTAACCGTTAAATAATTCAGCAAGGTAAGCGATGGGTCAACAAAATGTGGACAGACCTAGAACTGTAGAAACGTGGTTGGAATAAGATTGGGACTGCACTAATGACAATCGTTCTAAGCTACTAGACACTTCTTTTGTTAGGTGAATTGTTGGTAAAACTAGTGAAGTCTTTTATGAGAAGAAATTGATGAGAAAATCGTCTATTTGGATTACTCGTAACTATTGAATATTCAGGCAACTTACATGAAGTATGTGATATTTAATCAAATCAATAAATTTAGTACTGTATTTCATTATTAGTGTAAAAACTTTAAAAACCATTTCTTTAAAATTTCTATCTCAGGTTTGACATCTTCAGTAGAAACGTCAGTCTATTTTTACCTTACACCACTACACACACGATAGTTCCCTAAATCCAAGAGAGTCCCACATCCCCTTGTTATTTCAAGTACACGTTCCGCCTTTTTGTTGCTTTTCATAATAAACGCGCTCCCCTGATATTTGATGCCTGCATATTTACGTCACCACAAAAACCCTCCTGTAATCGAATTGGGTTAAAACAAACACAAGTAAAACTCCACCTATCGCTGTTTGTTGTTTTGTCACAAACATTTTGTCAATCATGGCACTTCCTGTTTGGAATGGCTTACAAAATGCTGTTCAACCAGAAAAAAGGTATGTGATGTAAAAATGCAGCATGGTAAACTGCTGTTGATAAAGTTATGGCTGGATATTCTACCATTGACGATAAAATTATTGAATATATTGTGTTTCATGAGCGGGGATGAGTGTGCTGATTTTTAGGTGTTAATTTCGCATGCAAAATTATTTATGGTTATTAAGAGAACAAACTATATAACTATATACAGGGGAAGTCTTATAAACTGTCCTAAACAGATTACAGACAGAACGGCTTGACATACAGAGATGAAACAAAACTCTTCCCCGCTAATTCATACCCAAGGAACAACGTAAAAATAGTTTTAACATTTCTAAAATACAGGATGTTCGAGAAACTGGGGGTAATGGGTTTGAATCTCAGAGTTTTGAATCGTAAACATATGTCTTATGTATAATTTTATAAGTTTGTATAAGTTTTGTTTCATCTCTGTATGTCAAGCCGTTCGTCTGTAATCTGTTTAGGACAGCTTAGAAGACTCACCCTGTATATGTCGATTATTATGAATCCGAACCAAGATATATTATATATGAATCTTAGGAATATTCATAAAAAATTAAATAAAATTGATTAAATTTTCAAGGTACTTAAGTAAAACTATTCTATTAAACTTTTTGTATTTTTCTTAGCAGTTATTCAAAAGGTGGTGTTACTGGTTTTCTGATTAGAGCGCCCTTCTATAGTAGATCGTTGCTCATCTTAAAGTGTTCTGTAGTAGATCGTTGCTCATCTTAAAGTGTTCTATAGTAGATCGTTGCTCATCTTAAAGTGTTCTGTAGTAGATCGTTGCTCATCTTAAAGTGTTCTATAGTAGATCGTTGCTCATTTTAAAGTGTTATATAGTAGATCGTTGCTCATCTTAAAGTGTTCTAATATAATAAAAGAAAATAAAAAGATAGATTTCTCAACAGATGAGATCTGTCTCTATCAGGGAGTTCCCTCTACTAAAGTCGAAAGATAATTTTTTATAACCCCCTTGGCATTTCCCTGCGGCCCGCACAGTTGTACGCGGCACGTAGATGGCGAGCGCTCTCTGAATAATAAAACGAATAGGTTGGAAAACGTTTTAAATCCCGGTCTCGTTTGGAACTCCATTGATCCCGATATCACCGGTTTGGCTATCCCCTCGATAACTGATATTTCGTGTTTTTATTAAAGGTCGACTTTTGTAAAATTGTTTCAAAGATGTAAGTTCAAATAGTTATAACTAGAGATTGCATGACATGTTATTTAACCTCATATTGTACGAACTAATTTTTTGATAAGGGAATTTTATATTTCTGACAGAATTCAAAAATTTGTATTGAAATATTTAAACTACATTGACACTTTCAAATACTGTGTATTTCAAAAGCCAGAGTATTTCAGTATCGTAGACATCGGGTTTTAATCTAGTAGCACGACGTGATAGATATTTCTGATGATATTGGTATATAATGATATTATTGATGATATGACAGCCACGTCCACAGTTGTGGCCACAAATCTGAAGATGATGATGTCAGTGGAAGCAACTCCATATCAGCGTCGCGATGGAAATGGCAGTGGCCACGATCCATACACATGATGATAAAGGCAGTGGCAGCAACAACAATGCCACAGTGTTCTGATGATTTTTGCAGTGGTTTAAATACTCACGGTTTCAATAGTCACAGAAACAAATCTGATGATGTTGACAGCAACACTGTACGATCCGACATCAATGTTCTGATGATGATGGCAGTGGCAGCACAGCAGGATTTTACTTGTTCAATTATGCAGCTTCACAACGCCACCACCACTTTGCATATACTTATCATGTGGTATTGTGGCCACTGCTTGGGCATGTTTTTGTATCAATAGTGTGATTTTTTTCTGTATTTACAACTTGTTTTATCACTATTGAAATAATTATAACATTAATTGCGATGAATTGAAAATGGTTAGAATACCATAAATATTCTAATATATATCAAGAGTCTCAACGTATCCCCTGACTAATGGCGTAAGCGCCATTTTTAGCAGAATAATTGAGAATGTAAATACTTACTTCAAATCTTAATTTTTCCAAAGCCTTCAATGACTCTTTACAATGACGGGGTTGTAGCTATTTAATATTTTTTTTCAGAATTTGTCAATATAGTAATTGTACAACCGTTAAATAGCAACAGAGTTCACTGCTACATACTTTACGTAACATAATTTTGTCAGTTCAATGCAACTATTATTACTCTAATCATAGATTAAAAGAAGTGTCTACAATCATTTTATCTATACTCTAATTTAACATATTTTTTTCATTCCGACCATCATATTCACAAATCACTGTTGGCAAGCATTTCCAACGGTAAAAAGCGTCTATTCAGCGACTCCCAACCTCAAGTTAGGCCTATTACATATTATCTCGGGTCATCGGACACATCGTTCGCACATAACAATCTTGTGAGCTAACCGACCAAGACGACCGCTACCTTGACATCCTTCTTTACTTCGCTTCCTCTACTTACAATAATCATTCACGCATACATATACCCAACGTCACTTATCATAAACATCTAGTTCATTTTGTCGTCACTACATTTCATAAACATCTAGTTTACTTAAATATTTTGTTCCCCTTATTTGTCTTGGTCGTCTAGTTCTACTTCCACACTTAAATACTTCATAAATACGTGTATCAATAAGTATCAAGTAGTCAATAGTCTATCTCTATACTACTTTCATACAATCAACCATAGGTTGGGGAGCGAGCTGGTCTACTGCTTAATTGTCTAGTGATAGAGCTCGGGGCTCCAAATACTGCCAATCACCAAAAGATTTTATCCATGTGATAATGCCGCAACCCTCTAGGACTAGTCTAAAATAATGTGTAAAGCAGTTCTGGATTAGAACCTAGCTTTCTAGGATGTGAAGGTGGGATATTAAAAAAAACTTCCATATTCTAGTATGACTTAATTTTTTTTACATTCCTTTTCACAAATAGTTAGTTCTACTTCCACAATGCTTACTTCTGATAAAAATCTAGTTCTTTTACCTTCTTTGACCGTTACTTAAAAGGATGTTCATCAACATACATCTAAACATCCCTAAACATCTACGTCAACATCTACTGTAATCTAATCCCTTTTCCAAGCTCCGCAATTCATGTTCCTCAACCGAGTCTATGTCTATTCCTAGCTACTTCCACTTATACGTGTACTCCTCTTTCCTCCAATCACCATTTCCACCTGCTAGACGTATTCTACGACCGGGTCCCCCGCAGCTCGAGGATGTAGAGTCATTAGTGCTGTACGATTGTCGGGACGAGTACGTAAACCATCCTAGCACTCATCAACCCACATCCAATAGAAATCTGGGCTGCAATTTCTTACCTCTCAAACCACTTTCTCCGCCTAATCATTCCAATCATGCGCGAAGTGAGCCTCTCGTCCCGTCCCAGCGGTAAACGTATTTCCAGTTCTTGCTGGAGATTGGAGTTGTACTTGCTGTTTCCAGTTGTTTGGATGAGGAAGGTTTAAGTAAGTCCTAAGTAGAAGTCTGGTCGGTTTTTGATTTCACAGTCTTGTACGAACGCAAATGAGTTGATTGTGCTTTTGTTTGATTTTAAAAGTTTATCCTTTTGACCTTAAATAATGATCTCGTTATAATCTAAAAGAAGTGAAGTACCGGTAGAATATACCCTAAACTATTCGTGTTCTATATGTGATGGAAAGGTGGTACAACATACCAATATTATAAATGTAAAATTTTGTGTGTTTGTTTGAAGTTCAATCACGCATTAACTACTGGTCGGATTGGGCTGAAATTTGGCATGATGATAGCTCACATTCCCGTTTAACATAAAGACATATTCTTATAAAGCTGTATACACAATGAAAACTGTCAAAGTAGGATTGTTTACAGTAATGTTTATGGTTTTAATGTAATGAATAATTTTTAATATTGTGTGGATGTTTGATAATTTAATTTTTTTCTATTGTTTAGTGGTAGCACAATTTGTCTATGGTAGATGTGTAATACTATAGCATACCTTTAATACAATGAACCAAATTGTCTCAAACCTTATCCTCCCCCATTGTAAACGCAAAGCAAGAATATAACTGCAAGCATTTTATACTTATACGCCAACCCCGTACGAAGAAAGGGTACCCTGCTAGTATTTATAAATACAATTATCCTACTGCATTTATTACACCCTACTACTGTTGATTTAGATGGGTAGATGATTACCTTTTAGAATCTGGATCGTAGTTCAAATAGAATGTAGTATATCATTTTAATTGACACTTGCTACTGTTTGAATTTAAGAAGGTTTATTCGTATAAAAGACTTACTTATCTGACTGAAAACCAAAAAAACCACTGATGGTCCTAGTAACCCAACAATATTAACAACGCAACAGTTAAATATTTCAATAATAATACAATTTACAAAACGAATGCATATATTTTCTGTAAAAAATTAGGTTTTAGGTTCCACACTTTGTTAGAATAACTAAAATAAAGAGTTTTAATTAATTTTAAGATAAAAAAATATAAATACTTACAGAATTTAAAATACGTTATATAACCACTAAAATGGCACGTTTACTTGGTAAACAAGTCGTTGAGCACTGTCATGTTACTGTGTTGTAGTAGACATTGTAGTTACATGGATCATGGCAGAATGTACAACCTTTGACTATCAAGTACAGCTCTAGCTGAAGGACCCCCGCAGCGCGTGGCCTGATGAAGGTACTGGATCAGTAATTGAAACGTCGCCAATGTTTGTATTAGACCAAGTGGTATCGGTTCCGAGCCACTAGACAACGTCTGGGCGAGCGTGAGAAAACCATCTGCCCTGCAAGGACATTGGTCTTTGAAAGCTATCACTGAATTTATCGAGTTTTGAATTAGTTTTAATAGTGGTTGCGGTTTTTTACCCATTTGAACATTAATTCTCATAGCCAGTTTAGCACGTTGGTTTTGTCTCTTTCAAAAACCCTAAACCAATTAAGAGTTTTGATTCTAAGTATTACTACGACGACTAAGGTGACATTTGTTTCACACTCAGTGCAGAATCTAAAAACTAAATTTTCGAAGAAAATATGTTTTTGCATTGTAAATTGTAAATAACCATTTTAGTAGGGTACGTCTTGTTAAATATGCAATAATGTAAGGTTACTTTACCATTCCGGTTTGTTACAGAAAGAATCCAATAATTCCTTCTCTACAAAAATTGCAAACCAGTTTATCATGGAACGATTTAGCATGGGTAGTTTGGCAAGAATTTAGATTGCATGGTTAGGAATGAAAGAAACCGAAATCACTGCTCTTCCATAGCCAAAAGCTTCCAAAAGTGACGCAATAGTACTGAATGTACACCGGTATTCACTATTTAATAAAGATTTTAGTTCACAAATATACAAAATTGTTGGTTATGTTGTTACATCTTTTTCAAATAAATTCACGTCAACCACATGTTTTAATCTTATTCATTTGGGGTTTTGTATTATAAATGTTTGTAATTGATGTCACAAATACTATCACGTAACAAGGGAAAACTTCTGAATTGAGATTCTTCGCTCCGGTCCAAAAAGATTAAAATTACATTGTCACACTAACTTGGGCTATTCACACTGCTCCGTACTTCGTGTGCATACTTTAAAGAATTATGAACATTGTATAAGTTTAAGATTTAATATGAGTGTAGAATTATGTGATTATCTGCGTTGATTACCTTCATCACTTACTATTATTCTACAGGAGCGAGCTGGTCTAGTGGTAGAGTGTGGGCTTTGGAACCCAAGGTCACGGGTTCAAATCCCGCCAATCACCAATGGATTTTTCTATGTTATATTGCCGCGACCCTCTAGAACTAGCCTGAAATAATGTGTAAAACAGTTCCGGGATAAAACCTAGCGTCCTATACAGTATACAGTAATGTGAAGTTGGGGCGAGAAAAAAACAATTTTCAATAATATTTCTTACAAAAATAACGTAAGGTTTTGAAAATGTTTTTGATTTAAATAAATAAGTCATTAGGAATGCTGTAAAATATTCCAATCAATAGCATACGTTGTAAAATTTATTTAGAAGCTAAATGTATATATAAAAAAAAACTCTACTACACAACCAACCCATTTGTGGAATATTCTTCTCAAAATTGGAAACGTTTCCTCTCGCAATAGGAATCAAAAGAAGAAGAGGAGCCCAAAGTAAAGAAACTGCAGAGTTTTGAGTTTCCTTATTGTTTGTCTTTAGTAACTTTGTACATCTGATAGGCGGAAAATATGCTAATTTTGAGTTTGTTTGATGATTTAATTAATCCATTAACTTGAACGTTCTTTTAAAGTATATTTACCCTACAAAGTTCTCAGCTATTACAATTTTGTATCCAACAAGTTTTTAATTTACCAACGTAATCTCTTTGGTGCATATGCCATATGGCAACATATCAGGTGTGTATGATTTTATGGTAACATACATAAACATTCACTCACTACTGTTTTAGCGAACGAGCAAGTTAAAATACAAGTTAGGGATATTTTCTGTAATTTTTTACTTTCACTAACCCCAATTTCACTTCAGGCATAAAATTGTCAGTTTATTACTTTTGTTCGAAACTCAAAAGTTCCCTTACAGTTATCCCCTCTTGGTCGTTGCATCTTTATTATTGAGTTTGTTCCGACGTCTTTGGACTTGAAAATTGTGAAATCCGATTTAAAGTTGTCCCAAGTTGTAAGCTGCACCTTTCTCAGTTTTGATCTACGGAGGGTTTAAACTCTTCCAAGAGCCTGAAAATTATTGTAAATCATTAATACGCCTTTAGGCAAACGTAAAGTTAAAAAATATTTAATTTATCTTACTACGTAGTAAAAATTAGCCTAATAACGGCTAGTCCTTTTTCTGTTACGAACCTGATCAAAATGTAATTTCCAGTTAAAATTCGGTGGTCACTTTTCTTGAAACAGAAGTATAGTAGAAAGAAATGTGACTAAAACTACTAAACCATAGTTATGGTATTCTGATGTCAACGAACGATACTGCCGTAGATAAAGTAATACATTATTATATTGCTTTATTTATTACGCTTCTGTTTTTTAGCCGTTACACCAAATTTGGTATCTGAACTTAAATATTTTTTTATTTATACACAAATGAATAATTTAACCTTATAAAACAACACCAACAACAACATAAAATTTGTCAGTAAAATACAAAACCAATCAACTTTAACATCAATAAACTTTGTAAATTAAGTCAAGTTTGATACCTTACTCAAATTCTTAATACGATCTTGTATTGCAGATGAAATATCTTGTTTGCTACCTAGTCAATAACCTACATCCAACTCACACTTCAACTCAAATACGAACTTGCACTACAAACATATGCACATACTAGAGATCTATTATGTGAATATGCATAACCCGCATGAAACGTGTGTATGAGTGTAAGGTTAACTTCCCACACGCTTAACACGGTTTGTTCGAATTTCCATCAACAGGTGGTCACGAAAACCAGGTGGGTTATTGGAGGTAATCTTTGATATTATGACAATAACCGTAAAGGAATTTTGGGGAAGATCGACTAAACATAATCATACACGATAAAAAAATTAAGTCCAAACAAAGAATGAAGTATCGGGGTAAAATAAAATGTTTCCAATAATTATTTTTATCGGTAAGACTGTTCAGTAAACTTTAAACATTTATTAACACTCTACAAGAGTACACCTCTTGTCCCAGTACGTGTTACAATCATATTTAATTACTAAATTGACAAAACCTTGTGTTATATCAAAAGGTAAATAATAGTAGTCTACGCAACGATTGCGTAAAGATAGTGTTAACGACACGAGTAGAAAATGTTAGGGACGAGCCTTGGCGAGTGCCTTAAAAACTTCTACGACTGTCGTTAACACTATTTACGCGAGTTGTGTACCTACGACAGTGTTGTAAATTACTAAAAATCACAACTCATTTACTTTTAAGAGAGGTTTATGTTTTCGTGTACAACCTCTCATTGCCACCATCCACTAATTATTGCAATACTCGACAATTAAATTGGCCTGAACAGCTAGTTTAAGTTCGAATCATTACAATTTTACTTCTTCCCTATTATTCGTTGAACCTCATTGGTCCGTTACCCGCATTGTAATGAGTAAAACTATGCTGTTATGAAAGTAAATAATGCTGTTATGAGAAACTTTTCAACTGTAAGAACTGAACTGAAACAGCCACTTTAAAAAACAGTCGTAGGTAAAACCTATAAGCGGTTTTTAAACATTAGACAAATGTGTTCGTGGTTTTCTCTCTCAAATATTCTTTTATTTTCAAAATTTACATTTCTCAACATTGAACTCGCTAAAGAAAAACCATTTTTTTAAATATATATATTCATGATATTTTCGTGTTTTCCGGAACATGCTGTAATTTACAAGTGGCAAACACCTAAAACCTTAAAGTAAATGTCAATACAAACCAAAAAATGTATATGTCGAAAATTCCCACCGGGGGGGAGGGGGGGTAAACGCCAGCCTCCGCTGTATTACACTTTATTCCTTTTCTCATTTCATTATTTCATATTTCAAATAATTAACTCCCTTTTCAGTAATAGAATTTTTCCATACCGAATATCCCTTCCTCTAAAATCATCCAAAGATAATTCACCTACAGGAAACGTCGTAATTCCAAGGATATTTGTTCTGTTTGATTTAATTTTGTTATTTATTACGTTAACCTTACCTCGGTAGTTACCTATTTCATCTAAGATCATAAACATACAAATTATAAAATGCATATGCTACGTTATTCAAATTAAACTTACATTGTAAATTGACTTTGGCCTTACCTACCTACTTACTTGTTATGTTGAAGTAGAATATACAGGTTGATTGATATAAGTGTGCCAGCCGTTTTATTCGAAAACCATAAGAGATATAAAAAAAAGTTAAAAGGTAAGTGCCTTGGATTTTTGATTAAAAAAATTGTAGCATAGTCGAAAAAATATTTTTGCCGCTATTTTTTTAATATGGTTACCAACTTAGATTTTTCTTACGGAACACCCTGTATTTCATTATGTATTCCTGTAGAAAATGTAATTTTAAGACGATTTTATTCTTGTGATTCTTTTCATAAACCTTACCGTTTCAAAGATAAAAATGGTTTAAGTTAAAATGGTTTTAAGTTTAAGTGAAAATTCGAATAGTTTTCGAATAAAACAACTGGCATGCTTGCTTAGGCCTTTATCGAAACTCTTTCTCATGCGGAAATTTCAAAACTTTAACCATTATTATTTTTGAAACGGTTAGGTTTATGAAAAAAATAACAATGATAAAATCGTCTTAAAATTACATTTTCTACCGGAATACATCATAAAATACAGGGTGTTCTATAAGAAAAATCAAAGTTGGCGGCCATAGTGGAAAAATTGCGCTAAAATATTTTTTTTCGACTTGACTACAATTTTTTTAATAAAAAATCCAAGGCACTTACCACTTAACTTTTTTTTTATATCTCTTACAGTTTTCGAATAAAACGGCTGGCACACTTATATCAATCACCCTGTATGACTTGTATTCTACAACACCATATCCAAAAAGGTGTGTAGGACAAAATTTTAAAAACATTTGACGAATATATTTTATTTAATTATTTTAATCATATCCATTCACATACACACTCATTAAATATTTTATAAACTTTAATATAACAAGTTAGCATACGCAAGACAAGATAGAAACAGTAAATAGAGTATACGAACTCCTAAGACGAATATGTTTCCACTTCTAATTATTGTTCAACACGGCAAGTTTGTGTGTAGACGGATCGCAAAACCTCTAAATCACAAGTTTAGACAAACAAAAGAATATCTTGTCACTTGTTAAAGGACCACCCGTGCACGAGCATGTGACCGCGTGTCCGTGTCCGTGTCCACTTTGTCGGCAACACGGTTTTGTCTTGACCGTCTGTTTGTACTACGTAATTAATTTGTGTCCTAACTCCCAACACTGACATTTCTTTTGAGTTGTAAAGTTGTCATTAATTAGTTTGAATTGGTTTTGTATGTTTGGTGTTCGTATTTATCTAATTTACGATTTAAATAAAATTGATTTAGATCAAGTATTTTTTTACAATCTATATACAATGTGTCCCACGAAGGAGTTTAAACGTTTGATTTGATATTACTTGCTCATTTATGCTCTAAAGATTTTAAAACTTTACACAATTCATAAAGTAGGTTTTAAAAATTTTGTGGGAAAATATCAACTCCTTAACCCTCGTAGGAACAAAATGGTGGTGTATTGAAAAATAATACTTTAAACACATTAAAAATAATGTTTTTGGTTTTCGTGAAATATTTGTATTATCACATTTTAGGGAAATAAAGCTTTTTTATCCGGAAATTAGAACATTAACTAATGAAAACCCTAAAAGTAGAGTCCAAAATTATCCAAACTGTGATCCATCACTAGTTAATAAATAATAATCAATTAATTTATCTAATATAAGTAGTTATTAAAAACGTTCAATATGCCACCAATCTGTTTCTACGAGGGTTAGGGAGCTTAAGTTTTCCCAGAATATTTTTAAAACCTACTTTATAAGTAGTGTAAAGTTTCAAAATTTTCGGTAACTTATAAATGGACAAGAAATATCAAATAAAACGTTTAAACTTCGTCGTGGGACACCCTGTATATAGCTTGTAAATCTTTACATAAACGTTATCTCTTACCTTAAAAGCTGTTGGGCAATATTTTTGTCATGTAGTATTTTTATCATGTAGTATTTTTATCATGTACACTATCGATGGATGTATAGTCATAATTATTTAACCAATATTTCGACAAAACTACTGTGCATAACCAATGATCTTACCTCATCAAGGACTTGATCATCGATCAAAGATAATAGACCCAGGTACTATAGTCTACTCTTTAATCTATGGTTTAACCTTGGTCAGTATGTGCTGTGTAAAATGTCATTTTCTTCTTTACACTTTCTTGTTTAGTCAGTAAACCCCGAAAACAAAACTGATTGGTAAAATTAAGATTTTATCTATTGAATTTCCTATTTCATTAAGGTTTTGTTGTGTACAGAAAACTGCTTTGAGGCGTCTTGTTCATCTTTTAACTTTACTCTTGAATATTGGTAACCCAAAAATACTATTTGTTGCAAAATATAATCCGTAGTATCTTTCCTATTTTTTTTAGTCATTAATAGGCTACTCCTGGTCTAATAGATTGGAAGTCAATTAACTACCCAAAACCAATGGCATACTCTAGCATTGTTGCTAATTATCTAAGTGTAAAATTATTTAAAACTCATGAGAAGTCTATTAGCACTTTTTAGTTTCCCTATTTCCCCGTCTAGTATCCCGTTTCCGGTTCCCAAATCACCGGAAGCAGTCAATCCACACCTGTAGTCGCACTGTTTGATCTATTTCAGTCTTGTAACAATGTTAATGCCTCGTCGTCGGAAGGCATGGTGGCGCCGTGGTGTTAATGCCTGCCATAAAAATGGTCTGGCCATCACATGATATCCATCGGACTAAAACATATATAAGTGTGACAAATGAGAAATAAATACTTCAAAATATGTTGGTTTGTAAATTTTAGTAGTATACATTTTAGTCGGGCAGGTGTGTTATGCTAAGTTCGGAAAAAGTTATGCATTGTTTTGATTTTAACATTCAAAACAAAGAGTTTAATGAATAAAATCAGTGTATGTAATGTTGTTAAAATACCCTGGATTATACCAATGAATATTGTATTCATTGATTATACATAAGGCGATGAAAATTAGTCCTGGTCACCTAAAGTTATAACGATTGAGTAAGTTTGAATTTGCGGCATTGTATTCTTATCACAACGACCTTTATTTTGACGTGCCTATCAAACTAACCCTAAGCTTCTGTCTTATTAGCTTATTAAAATATTAGTTACATTAAATGTAACTAATATTAGTTACATTAAATGTAACTAATATTTTAATAAGCTAATAACGAATAAATTTTATTCGTTTCAATTTTCAATCGTCCCGGGACTAATTTGCTACCCTGTATACATAACATAAACCAAGCCAAATCGAAAACCACACAAAATATAAATTCGGACGCCACTTAAAATATGCAGGGTAAATATAAGGTCTACGATAATAAATCATCATGTTTGATATTCTGTTTCCAATAATTAGAGCAAAATTGGATTGTCAATTTTCAAATTTATTCACCGAGCATGTTTAATACATTCACAGTCTGTCGTTAATTTCGAATTCCTTGACACGTATAACTCGATAAGGTATAAGTTCCGCAGAAAGTGATCCTCCATAAACTATCGCTGGACCGATTACCTCACGTTCGTATCAGCAATTCAAATTTCAGCACGAATAATTTCAATCAAATTCTCGTAAAGGTGCGATATATTGCGCCAGTATTGGCCAGCCTGTCGTACTGCCTCGTAGATTAGCTGATTAATAACAGGCTAACAGGTGGTGATCGGCGGAAGGCAGTCGACTAACAGCTGGTGTATTGTTGGCTTTGGCGAAATAAAGCAGTTATAAAGATTTGTTTGATTATTTATAATTGGGTGTTAGTATCTACATTGGTTTACTGTAAACGTAAATGTTTGTTCCTGGTTAAATTGGGAAAGTTTTTTATATAAAGTTATAATAATGTCATTATGTATATATTCTTGAACCAGAACAAATTTTGTATTGTGACTTTATTAAGATAGGTACTTTAAAAAAATAATATAGCTTAAATCGCAATTTTAGGAGATAATTACTGGGATATTCTTTAGATGTATAGATTATAGATGTAGAAGTCAGAATATAGATTGCCAGAGTTATTCTGCGTTATTCAGAAATAACTAGGATAGATTTAATTATTGACAAGTTCAATTATTTATTTCCCAACGCGTCTTTGGAGTTTTTATGTTTTCTTTTTAACGGACCGGTCGAAACTTTGTTCTTCTTGTTCATCTATCGTTCTTCGATTTGTGGCATCAATGATTGATAGTCCAATGACAAATGGCATTCCTCCGGATTTTGAATTACAAAACGTCATTAGTAAAAAGATAATGCAACTACCCCCGCCGCAGCAAACCTGCCGACTAAGCGAATGTCCATATTTCTGAATTGATTTTAAATTAAATTTAAATAACATTAGGTTTAAGAAGAACCTAGGTTTGCTGCTACAAGGAAATTCATAAATAATGTGTTTTTTTTATAAAATATTAATGGCTCGGTATAAGATGAATAAATTTGACAAGTTTGATCTAAATATATCCATAAACAAGCAAACTACAACATTTTATAATAATCTCCATACAAATAACATAGGAATATTAAATTTCGTATTTTTTTTAACTTCTCCGTTACTAATAACAATACAAAAAGACTATATACTAAATTATTTGGTTTTTTAAACTCTTCAAAAAAGTCTATAGAGAAATTGGAAAACATTTTGATGTTATAGTCCAAAAACACCATTCGTTAAAATTTTTATGTGTAAATTTTAATGTGCCCTAAAATATTTAGTTGCAAAAGGATAACACTTTGTTTTTGTTTAGAAGTTGATTACGATTTAAATAAATATGTTTAGAAGCATAAACATATTTATTTGAGTTGTAACGTGTAGTCTACAAATTTAATGATAAACCGGCCTTTATTACATAAAATTATCAAGGGATAAAACACTATGGGGATTTCTAAAAATGATTTTCTTTAAAAGATTACACTATCAATCATTTTGTATCACCATTAGTGCAGTCCAATTCACTACACACCCTATTAGGCTGATTGGGCCGAGAGAATCAGTGATTCATCTTCTTTTATGCGAAGTTAAATCGCTGCAAATGCAACAATGAAATGGACAATTGATAATCGATTGTAGTTCGTCCGCCACATGTCAGTTCCACCCTAAGTATCCATGGGGTCTTGTGCTTTAGGAGGGTGTCTGGGGTAGATGGGTCGTGTGTCAGTAGGGGGCGTTGAAAACGCTGACTTCGTGAATTTTATTTATATTTAAGATTCAGACTATTCGGAGCAAGTTTTTGTAACCATTGTACAATTTATAGATTTTAGTGTTTTGTAGTAAAAAAATATCATGTATTCTTTAAGTTTGTATCTGTGATTTAGTTTTAATATTATTGGATAACTTCAGGAATTCAAATAAAAAATCAAAATATACTTTATTTCCAAAAATATTCAACAGAATAAAATATAAACATTAACTTCCAGTGAAACAAACACCTTACTTGCTATTGCATAGATAAAATAAATAATTATAAAAATACATGGAAACTTAATAATAATAATAAAGGATGGAAGGTTTCAGAGAAAGCATGTTAAATATAGTCATTTAGGAAATAAGCCTACATGGGCTGGAAGCCTGTGCGTAGGCTCAGTCGCTATCAGTGACTTACGTATTTGTTGGAAAACAATAATATTCAAATATTAAGAAAATTTAGAGAATCTATTAAGAATTGTGCTTCTTATAAAATGTATAATCATTTATTGTATGTACAAGTTTCAATCTAGCTAACGTTACCTACATTTTTGTCTTCTCTACTAGTTTTAAAGGTGTCCGTCTTAACTCCCCTCCCCGAAATTGTCCCTCTCCCATCAAAGTTCTAGGCACTTACAGAATATATCAAACAATTACATCAACGTTGTTTTATTACAAATCGATCAATATGTTAATCCAGTCTGGTAATTGAATACCCTTTTAGGTACTTTCCTGTTAAAGGGAACATTAATTATTATCGATTATTTTTTCTCGATCTATCGATATTAACAAATTGAAACATATCAGCTGACAACTACGATAAATAAATATTGTTCAGAATCAACAAACAATACTTAAAAAAAATATTGAAATGAAACTGTTCTAAACTAACCTAGCAAAACTAACCAAACTTGGTGTAAAATTAGAAACTCCTTAAAATTCTCCACTTGTCTTTTCTGTTACAAACGGAATTTAGGTTTGGTTGGTTATGTTAGGTTAGCCTAGAACAGTTTCATATCTAGACTATATTTTAACCTAACGATCAGCTGTCAATTTGTAATGTATCGTAAAAGAAAACAAAATATCGATATATCGAAAAAAATCATCGATAATAACGAATGTTCCCTTTAACAGGAAAGTACCTTTTTGGTAGTGGTTAATTTAGTTAAATGTATTTAAAAAGGTTCACTTTGAACACATTAACATATTAAAAGTTCAAATCTTATTCCAAGGTTGTTATATGTTTGAAATACCAGAACTCTTTAAAGAAGGAAATGAGTTGAAGACTAAAAATTATCAAAAGTGGACAAATAATGACTTTCCTGCCACGAGAACGCGGAGTCGTTTGATTAATAGTTCATAAAACAGAAAAACCTTCCCGGCTTCTTGAGTTTGTCTTGACGTTACTTACTTTTTATCTTGTCCCTTCCCAAAGTTTGACTTTTTTAATATTTTTTCCTTATATGTTTGATCTAGAATAAATGGACAGTTGTTTTACATAGGTTCGTTTAATTAGTAGGTCTATGTTTATATCCTGATACACTTTTAAAGAAGAACAAGTTATTCCGTTGAGTTTGGACTTGTATGGAGTAAGTTTGGATACGAAAACGAAATTGTTGAACCATACATAAGAAGGAATTTGGTGCATTACATTTCAGTTTTGAGATAAGTGTTCTCCAAGTTTTATAAAACTTTATTCAAAACACATTTTTTGTTTATAAAATGTATTTTCTAATAGCTTATCTCTACAGGGTGAATAAAAAGTCAAGATCCCCCCCATCTAATATTTTTCCAAGTAAACATACAGAGATATCATTTTGGTGGTCGTGCAATCTTAGCAGAAAGTTTCACTTTATGATTTTGAAATTTTTGAGTGTCCCCCCAAAAGGGGGGTATTGGGGGGAAACTCAAATATTTTAAATTTAAATCCCCTGCAAGTGACACCTCATTTTGAAGGGTTTACAAAAACTTAAAGAATGGTGAAAACTAGAGGTCGCTATCTCTTCTCTATCCAAAATGGTAGCCCATCAAATGTTGTGGAAAATCAATGGTAAAATTGGGTCGTAATGGTAATATTGGCTACCATTTTGGATCGAGAAGAGATAGCGAACTCTAGTTTTCACCATTCATTAGGTTTTTGTAAACATTTCAAAATAAGGTGTCACTTAATTGGGGTTTACATTGAAAAATGTTTAGTTGCCCCCAAATCCCCCTTTTGGGTGGGGGGCACTCAAAACTTTTAATGTAAATCCCCTGTATTTTGAATTCACCATGTGTAAGATAGAGTACCGTGATATTGGGTTATTGTACATATTCCGTATAATAATCTCACAATATTGCAGAACGTGCAAAAAAACTGCGAATTTAGTTTGTTTCCCACTATTTCAGTCATTTGTTGCACTCAATAGCGAATCGCTTTGATTGTCATTTTCAATCAATAGAAGTGTTGTACCTCATTTAGCTAACCGGTGCACGTCTGAAGTGTTTAAAGGAGAATGTTTTTATTGCACCTTTCGATTGTGAAGTGTATATTGATCATAAATCCAGCTTTTATAGCGATCTGGGTTGTAGATATCGTCGTGATCATGCTACTGTTTTTCCCCGCTTTGAGAAGAATGGTAATAAGAAGTGTTGAAGCCTAAGTTTGATAGATGAGTGTGAGATGTTTTGTGTATGTCACAAAAACATACTTCTTTCAATATTTTGGATCAACTGAAAAAGTTTATATTTAGTTCCGATTGGTTAATGTAGAAGGTGTTTTGTGTTTTTATATTCGTTTCTTGTTATTTGCCTATTTAGCAATTTTAACCAAATAAAATTGCAAATATAATTGTGGGCAAGTTCTGGTTCTCTGTCAAAAAAAATCCAAGATTTATGAGTATTTCTGAAATTCATACTGTAAAGGATAAAAAAAGAAATACTAAGTCGGCAAAAGCTTACTCATACAAAACTACACATATCACAAAAAAGCATCAAAACTAAAATAGGTAATTCTACTAGCACGATTCTATCTCAATGGTATCTTAATAGGTAGCTTAGTACTTTATACCTCAATAACAACACTAACTAATAATCTTATTCTTCACGAAGCTAAAACCATAGATAAAAGGAGTATAGACATAAAAGTATAAAGTAAAATAAAAAGGAGTATAAAGAGTCTATACTATAGGAGATGTCTATACTCTTTTTATCTATGCTAAAACGTACACAAAATAACAACTCGAAAATTGTTTCAGACAGTTTCAGCACACTGTCATTAACTCCTTAATCAATCCAAATATGGGGTACTGTGTTAACCTGTTCATTAACACATTACCAAGTGTTAATTTGAGCCATTAACTTGTGCAGACAACCTAATCAAAGGACATTCCCGCGTAATTGCCACCTCGGCCCACGCAAATGCTTCTGTTTGGGCAAGACAACATCCCACGAGGTGATTTGTACCAATCTTCAGCAATTTTGAAACTATAAAACCTTCGAGTCAACACCTCGGTGTCAAATGACTGTTAAGCATAGAAATGGCTATTCACAGATTGGCTTCGAATAATTATTGGGAAATGTGTCAAGGAAAATTTTCCAATTTACATTTTAATCGGTGTATACAATTTTAATCATGTACGTGTGTCAAGAATATGCAGATTTGTATGTAGCTTAGATTTGAAGTAGGCCTAGTAAATGCAGTGTGAATTTGCACCATTCCAATGTACAAGACTTTCTATCCACGATCAAATGAACTGATTTTGATTTTGAAACCTGCTACATACAGGGTGTTTTGAAAATCTCTCACGAAACTCCGTAGTCATGTTCATTAGATCAATACAAACCAAAAATAATATACAAACATATGCCCTATCTCGCGCCCTAAGTCGTTTCAAAGTTATGGGAAGTTATGTTAAAATACATACACACTGACAGACGGAAAACGAAGCGAGTTTGGGTATATGTTTATGTGATATTTTTTGTTTCTTGTTGGTTCTTTTTGGTTTTTGACCTAAGGAACATGCCCACGGAGTTTCGGGAGAGAGTTTCGAAACACCCTGTACAAACAATAATTATTCCTTGGATCAAAGCAAAAATGTTTATATAGACACATTTCCTATGTCGTTTCTTTTCGTGCCTGTCTGTATATGTAAAAAAAAAAAACTTCTAACCAAATTTGAGCCTCAGCGTTGAGATGTGCAAACATTTTCATCTTATTGGCCGTTATTTTGTGCAAAATATCAATAAAACCTCGTAAACCGTTTTAAAATCTTGACTATTTTAAATGGTTTATCCCGTTATCAATATCAGCTTTATTCAAGTGATGCTGGCAAAAGAATGTGCTAGTTTTGATAGCAAAGCTACAAGGGAATATTAACCATTCCTTACCTTAAAGATTCACCAATACTAAGAAAAAATGCATATTAGTAGTATCATTTTTGTACAATGATATTTGCAAATCAGAAAAAAGCTTTGTGTAAAACCAAACTCACTGAGGTGACAGACACAACCTCTTTACCAGCTTTATGAAATGAGAGCAAAACCTAGCATATCGTTACCCAAATATGAACAGTAGATGGCTTTGAGTTCTTTCCTTCTTGTTACTGGCAAATATCGGATGTTAATCCACTCAGGATAATTTATTAAAATACCAACGATTTAGAATAGCTGAGACTATTGTCATACTACAGAAAGGTGCTAATTCCTTAGAATCGGATTGCGATGTTTTGTTTGTGAGCTTAACCGGCTACCTTGCTATCACACGATAGTGTGGAGGGTTTAATCTTAGTCCTCGGCGCATCTGTTGTAACAAAAAGCCCAAGATTTGCGACCTGCTAATCCAATGCAGATCTATCAATAATCTAAAGAAGCAGTCAGACTGTTTCTCTGCGACAAACAAGGAACCCGCGCGACCGGCTATTAATCAACAACCAACAACTTTTCGTCGGGGACACTCTCGCTTCCCCCCCCCCCCCCCAACAACAACAACAACCAGGGGGGGGGAGTAACTCCCAGCTCTCATCACGGAAAAATACCCCTTTGCGGTTCTTTATAAAAATACAATTTTAAACGCCTCCCCCCGCGGAAAAGCTCCAGGAGTTTCAGTGTTTACAAAAGAGAACCATTTATAAATACGCCGTTATTTGGTAATTTTTATTAACCTTGTAAAGTGTTCGCTTTATTTTTGCTGAGGGGACTGAAATGTAAGAAAATGAATGGTGAATTACAGTGTTGGTTATGGCTTTTAAGTTTGTTTGGCTTTTGCTATTTCTCTTAACTCTTCTGAGGCAAGGAAATATGAAATACAGTATTGGTACGCAATTTTTAACAGGGTTAACTTTATGTTTTCTTAGCCAATTATTCACACGTACAATCCTTACAGTTTCATGTTTAGGTGTCCTTTGTTATAATTTGTTTAGTAGTTATTAAGTTTTAAACGTCATAAATATTTGTTTAATGTTGTTGGCGTTACTATTGTTGTTGGCGTACTTATTAATTTGACTTTGTGTTTTTCAGGTAATATACTAACTACTAGCGTAAGGTTTGAGAAAGGTTAAACCAAAATGGTAAGTACGTTTTATATAGCAATACAGATATTAAATTACCAATACAAAATGTGAAGTAGGTTGCTTTTGCTTTGCACTAACTTTTAGTAAAACTAATTGAAAGGGGCATTTGTATTTATATTTATAAATAAAATTTAATTTTTTATGATTAGTTACTATTCGATAGATTATTAAAGCTTTAAAACATTTAGCTACAAAGGATATACCAAAAGAAGTATTGAAGATATTAAGTTTTTATTCCGTTGATTTAATAAAGCAATACCCTCTAGTAAATATACCAGGTAATAGTGGCAGTTTGTTCTTCTCCAACCTTAATTTACATATTCGTCCAGTACATTTATCCTCAAACAATGTAGATTCACATACAATCCATTATTTACGTCAACCTAAACAAAACATCCGATTATTTTCAAAGTAAAACATTTTAATTTCTGAAAACCATATACTTAGAAATTGAAAACAAACTATTCAATTATTACAAGTATAAGCAGAACTAAATAAACGTATAGAATGAGTTACACACGCACCGACCACATCAAAAAGAGAATATCCAAAAAATCTTACACCATAATTATCAAAATATGATAAACATATGGCCGAAGTACTTTTTTGTGAAGACGTGAGGCATTGATTTGGAGGGAACGGACAAATTGGCGGGTAACGGCGCGAATTAAGGCGCCTAAGCTCTCAGAATGGCCTTATTATTGGATATCAACACTTCAATTTGTTGAGCCGCGGAATTGAGTAAATTGATGGTCAGGTGATTTGAGGAGCGCCGCTGGGCAGTCCACATCTACATTAACTACAACACAAACTAATATGAGCGTTCACACAGAAAACATTATGTAACAAGTCAGAAGTTCATTAGTAGGTTAGTCATATGGAGAGTAATGGACATTTAATTCCTAATACATTTCAGAATGACTACTTCTTACTCCAGAGTCAGAATGAAAATAGGTGGTGATTAATCCATCTATCGCGTATGTGCTGAAGTAAATTCATTATTTCCCACGAAAAGAAGCTAAATCGAAAGAAAAGTGTATTGTAAGAATATACACGTGTTTACTTTTTAAAAGGGAATATTAAACTATACTTCCGTTAAACTATATCGTAAGAATAGTTTATTGTAAACTGGAGGATCTTTTATAGCACATAATAGTAACGAAAATTAAGAGATAAAATAATGATTTACTGTAGTTACTACTTTATGTAGGCAAAGCACAAAACTTTAATGTAAGCTATGTAAAATGTGGAATCTAAAAAAAATATTGGACAAGCTATGTATGCTATTTATGTAACTATGAATTCAGTCATAGTGACAAATAATCCATGAGTAATAGTGACTTACTTTTACAGCATTCCATGAAACTTTCCCAATATGTGTTAAATCCACATAACTCAGTATGATTTCTAAATACCACTCGTAACTAAATCTTTCCTTGCTTAGTTTGTAACAGACAAGTTTATCGTGTTTATGGAAGGTGTCAGTGTAGGATTACACGCATATATCGTACTGTTGTAATCATAAGGTGGTCTATCCCTTGTCATAATGTTTGGTATTAGAATGGTATTAGTTATGTACGATCTTAAGATGATTTGAAGGGGGCTTTGAGGGGGGTTTAGGGGAAGAACCCACGAATGTAAACACGTCTTCCCTCCTGTGTTCTGTGATTGATTGTTTCTCCTTGACAAATCTTCCTGCTGTTGGAGATGGATTTTCATTATTAAACACTTTTTCTCCACACTTCGGATACATTTCGAGTACACCTACTGAGAAAAATTCCACAAATGCATTTCTTTTGTATTAGGTAGTGCACGTTTTAGTGACTGAACAAAGAACTGGGTAAAGTTGATCTGGACAAAGATGGAAATCGTTAGGTTACTTGTTTGATCTTATCACTTGTTTTTCAGACTACGAAATCGGAAAAAGCTATCCTTTATTATTGGACAGGCAAAAAATGATCCTGGATAAAGAATCCAACTTAGTAAAAAGCTAAGGTATACAGTTTACACAAGTTAATTTTATTTAGAATTAAAGTAAATTTCAAATACCGGTACGCATATTTCTTTTCTGTATATGGATTTTTAACGTTGACAGATGACAACAATGAAAATATGACAGCTGATCTATTAAACCAGTGAAACACCATGGATTCTAGTAGTTCGAGAATATTAGTTTGTATCAAGTTTTATACAGTACATACGTCTAGTATAAATGAATACAACTATAGTAAAAATGTATTCAAAATATAACATCGTACTAACTACCAACAAAATGGAATAACATGGTGTCTTATCCTTTTAGCGAATTTCCCCTAAAGGGAATAAGCTATTACCGTACTACTCATGGTAAGACCTGGAACCGGGACCGATTTACTTTTTCGTTTTGAGATCCCTAGAGACCAAAAACACCATCGGTTCAAATTAATATATATATCGGACTATGGGAACAGGGGTTTATGGTGGGTTTTATGGGGTAAAAATTGGTTTTCCCCATTTTTGACCATAAAAACTTAAGATTTAGCAATTTCTTTCCAAACCATTTTGAAGAGATTAAAAAAAAACATATAATTTAGTATATTAAAGCGTTATTATGCACCTAATGGTTACGGAGAAAATTCCAAAAATCTGTAAATTTAAAATTCCCATGTTATTCTTATGGAGAATAAGTAAACTGTTGTAGTTTGCTTGTTTATGAACATATTTTGATCAAATTTGGAAAATGCATTTATTTCATACTTAACTATTACATTTTACAAAAAAATACCTTTTTGCCCTCCCTGTTGCAGCAAACCTAAGTACTCGTTAAACTAATGTTTTTTAAATAGGGAAAATTTGCTTAGTCTGCAGGTTTGCTGCGGCGGGGCTATTATTTAAAACATTATCAAAAACACCTAGCAATAACACTATAATTTCTTTCACGTAAATCTTAGATTTTCTGATCAGACAAAACACACAAACATAACTTCAAGTAAACACGTTAAAAGGATGATTTTTGTATGCAGCAAGTTAAGTTACACTTCGTAAGGTATAGAATGTGTCTCGGGTCTGATTTAACGGAGCATGTCTTTGTTTTTGCGCGCCCTTACTAATGTACCGGATAAGTTTTTGTCAGACAACGTCCGTTTGAATCACCGCCAAGTTTACATTTTCACTTTGTTACTTTCCTAGGAGTTTTTATCGTGCTTAAAGGGTCAGATTGTAATTTTTGCAGGAAAGCACATACAACGGCAAAGACATATAAACATTAACAATGTCACAAACAGTAATACAAAATCAACAATTTAGCAGCACAATAAAAAAATCTATTTCGGACTTCTTAGCGAATTCCCCATAAAGGTAATAAGCTATTATTGTAGGTCTCATTGTAAGACCTAGACCCAAGTTCAATTAACTTTTTCGTTTTGTGGTCCCCAGAGGCCAAAAACATCATCCGTTAAAATTAATATATTTACATATATGTATATGTGTATTATATATATATTAATATATATACGTATATAATATAATAATATATGTATATATTAATATATATACGTATATGTGTCCGTTAGCGCGATAACTCGAGCAAGATTTTTATGAAATTTGGTACAAATATGTAAACCTATTTTTATTCGAACGAGTTTGCGAACTTTTATAATCGGACTATGGGAACGGGGGTTTATGGGGGAATTGGGTAAAAATATATTTTTCAAATTTTTGACCCTAAAAACAAAAAAATGCATTAGTAAAAATTAATAATAATAGTTAGCTTAAAAAAATAATTTTGTATATTGAAGCATTTTTGTATGCCCTACGGTTACGGAGATAATTCCAAAAATTGTAAATTAAAAATATCTTGAGTTCATTAGTTAATCTAATGGAGAATAAATCAACTGTTGTAGTTTACTTGTTTATGGATTTAGGGAATATTTTAGTAAAAATCCAGCCAGGTAAATGGAAATTCGCTTAGTCTGCAGGTTTGCTGCAGCGAGGGTATTATTTATTTGATTTCCACCCCCAAACCCACCACTCTGTGGGTGTGTCCCTTCACCTCCTGCATGGAGGACCCTAACGAGACCCAAATGTGTCGTACCGCATATAAATAGACGGTTTAGTCCTCACAGCCATCGATTGAACAGCGTAAAACAATCCTCATTCTTGTCAATGCAGGGCGAAGTCGTTATAATGGTTTCTCAGACTAAAATGTAGTAGTTGTAGATCCGAAATAAAGATGGTGGGTGGGCACAAGCTGAAAGGTATGGGTTGTGATTTTTGCCTTCAAAGAACAACGGTACCTTAATTTAATTAATAGAGGTAACGATCTAAATTTATTGTTATTGTTTCCCCTTTGTAAGATTCCTTGTTCTTGTAATAAATATTTCATTTTAAATGTTTCACACATTTTCAGAATTCAGTTCAGTGATATCCTCCCTTAACATGTTTCATGCCTACGGATAGTATTGATGATGTATAGGACATGGTGTATATATTAACCAGCTGCTGTGGTTTCCTTGCATTTAATAACAGTATGAGACTGGATCAGGTTGGTTTCTTTTGAAATAATAAATAAAAACTTAATCCAACCCTGATTTGAAAGTTACATCCAAAGAAACATGTTTTAAAGATTTAAAACACTTTTTTAATTACAAACTCAATATCTTGAGTGTTACGATAAAAATTGCTATTAAAGGTATGTTTATCCATACCACAACTTCTAAAATGCAAGTAGTTGCCTTTTTGGAAAGTACAAAGGTTAATTGATATTGTTGCTAAAGTAAATCCTAAATACAGTAATGCCTTTGAATTATAAGAATCGCATAAAATCTAGGAATTTTTTCATACCTTTTTCAGTATCCTGGTTTACTCAAATTTCAACACAATCCTGGCTATTAGAAAACCAAACTAGGGAAACGCCTTTAGTTTAAGTAATATTGAAAATATAACCTTTTTTCGTCGATATTTTGCTATAAGCTATAGTGTGATGAATCTTCTGTGTATTGAAGAGTTGCACATTCCATTAAATGTAAATGATATATAAAAAGCACATTTTCTTCTAAACAATCTTGATGTTGGTCTGCAGAAGAAACCCTGGACATTTCAGATTCAGTTATTTTTCACGCCAGTCCCTCACCCTGTCGTTGTTTTCCCCTCAGGTCACCTGCTGGGGGAACCCGGGGAAATATATTACTGGGGAAGGGGAAGCTGAATGTGCGGCAAAATCAACTTTGTTACACCTAATGTTTCTTGTTTTAACAGGGGTTGTTTTTTGCGTTTTCTTGTGGTTTAGGAAGCAAAGATTTTCAGTTTGGTTTTTTTCTGCATCAATGTGAATGCCTTTTGTGCGGTCTTTGTATTTTATTTTGTAAGGTTTCTTTAGTTTTTATTTGCATGTTAAATTTTGTATTTTAGTTCTTTTTAATCGCCATTGAGGGTTTTTGTTTGGTCAAATGCCTTTACGTTCATTTACGGCTTACTCCAAAAACAAAAATATTTTTGGGAAAGATTTTGCCTTTATTCCGTTTTTAGTAGGGGGGGGGGCGTAGTTTTTTAATAATGCTATATTGCCATTTAACCAGTAAGGAAATTTTACGTTTCTAGGTTTAAATTTTGTTTTGTAAGGTATAGTTTTCCTACATTTCAACTTTCATTAGCACAAATAAGCAACTAAGCAGAATAAGAAATAAGCACACATTATTATTATTTGCACAGTATCTGTTGTTATGATGTGTGTGTTTTTATTTTCCATCGTATATACCTAAAAATCTTTGCAAAACTTATTACAGCTAGCCTGACCATACTACTTTACGGAATTACACGCGGTTGGTACGAAATAAAATATATTTTCCTGTAGATGTGAAGAATTCCTTTACAAATTAAAATTGGTTCAAAAATAAGCACAACAAATAATTTAAAATAGAAATAATTATAATGGGCCTTACGGGTTGCCATGTTCTTAACGAAATAACAGTAAAATATAAACAGAAAATCTAAGCAAATGCAAGAAATTCCAAATACATGTTCTATTTAGAGCGTGGGGTGAAAATAGAGAGGTTTGCACAATACATTCTTTTGGTCGAGTTTTTGACGACACGGCGAGCTCTCGCATTTTACTAACTTATTTAAAAGTATTATGATTTCCAGTTAAAATTCCTCTACGCTGTTTATTTATTGTAAGTACTTATCCATTGAATTAAAATCTCGTTAACTTTATATTTAAAATACGTATAGTTAACTCAAATCAAAGCGCAATGAGTTATGCTGCGGCAGAGTTATACACTCGATTGAAGAGTGTAATTGGTTGAAATTTATTGGCGTGTTCATATTAATTACCGACGTGCTTTCAGTAAACATTTGACTAAACATCAGTCATTCATTGGGCATGACCATGACGGTCGGATGTCTTTTATTGGTCAATCATTTGTCAGTATCAATAATTACTCACTAGTATTGCAAAACTGATTTTTAACCATGACTTTTTTCTTCTTCTTCTTCTTCGTGACGTACCAATCCAGTGAGCTGAAACACTACTGGACTGAGGCTGTTTAAGGACTTCGTCCTCTTCTTTTGGCTTTTAAACTTTACTAGGTGAATTCATCACACTTACATTTCTTCCAAAAGACCTTGATGAGGTTCAATACTTTTGATGAGGCTATGTTATTACTGGCTGAAGGGTTTATGCATCTCTAGATTAATCGACGATAGGCTGGTTTACCTAATTTAGAGTCTAGAGTTCTAGATCATCAGGTATCACGAGAAAACAAGCGAATGTGTCATCCAACTGAAATATACTAGATGACACTGTATTTTAAATACTGTGTCTTCTATGACCTTGAAAAATCTGCCTAATTCATCTTGATGACACATTCGTTTAATGGTTCTGTGACACATGAACCACATGGACTCTAGAAGATAGTATAGAACTATATTAGCGTTACCAATAATAATCCAGGAATTACTCGATGGATGAGATTATCTTTATTTGGCTATTGAGGTTTCTATGCAACAATTGAAACAATTATGTATCATATTGGTTAAAAAATTAATGCAAAAGATTAAGAGAGAGCATGAATAATGAGTACAGTACGATTTACATGTTTCTGTTAATTCTCTTATGTGCACAAACGAAGGAATAACATTTATTTCGTAACATGATTAATCCGAATGTCCTAACCTAACCTAACCTAACCTAACAAAATTAACATGCATTGAAATAACTTTCACGCCTATATTCCCATTTACAAGGATTTTACTAACAAATGTTATATTTGGAGTAAAATAAATTAAACCTTGAGCTTTTCGTGAAGAAATAATTCTAATACAGACACACTTCTCCTCGTTTGAGGGACCTATTTCTCTTGAACACAGTTATGTGGACTGTGCCAACCGCAACAACCGTATCGTGACATCATTATATCTAAACACAAAATTTTTTCTTGAGTGTCAAATAAATAAGTTCCGCTCTCTAACCACTAGACTGGCTATTCCAACCGAAAATTCCAACAAACAAATCTTTAGGCAATATCACTCAGCACACTATTTCTCCCACCCCATAAACTCGCCATTGTAACTACCTACACTAATTCCCTCCCGGGGCCCTGTCCCTTGGGAAATAAAGTTTAGTAATAACAAATAACGAAGAAATGAAGTCCTCAGATGAAGTAATTTTTCGAACGAACCGTTGACTGAAGGCTCTAATAAGTTTTCTAAAAATACTTCTACAATCGTCTCAATCAGTTTCAGTCACGTTATGTCGTAGTGGATGGCATCTGTGTGGTCATGCAGCCATGCAGCTGCCCGTGGCTGTTCTACTCGTGTTCATGTCCGTGTAGTCGTGTCGAGTGGCTCTCAGTAGCCGTGTTTGGATAAGTGGAGAACTCTTGATCACCACAGGACAGCTGCTCGTCTGTTAACACCGTGTTAAGACAAGCTACAACTTCCGTGGCTGGGAGAGGTTTCTCAAAGTTTGAAGAATGCTTTTGAAGTTGCGAAAGCTGGAACAAAACCTGTAACATTCCAAGGATATTTTTGATGTGACATTTTAATTTTGACATTTTAATTTACGTCATAGAAGTCCAAATATATCTAGAGTCTTTTATTACACTTCTCTGCATGGACATGTTGACGTGTTTTCTTAAAAGAATAAATGGCATTTAGATGAGTCGTATGGACATTTCAAAAATAAATTATTTTTTCTCTTTCGAAGTATAAATTTCTTTTTACCTTTTTTTACCATCAACAGCTACCAAGATCGTAGTTAAATACGAGTTAGATATATTATCACTGTTTAAAATTACAATACAACATTCAAATATTTATGTAAACTACCTTTACTGACTAGATATGTTTGAAATTCTTCAAAACTACCTTAACAAATTATGAAAACTGTCTATAGTTATACTATATCACATTTCAACTCATAATTTGTATAATAAGTTTGACAATATTTTTATCTCATACACGTGTACTAAAAATATTCTTTGCTTTTGAGCTTTATTCTCTAGATTCTTTACAAAAGGACTTTTCAACATTAGCGATAAACGTGATACCCAGAGAGTTCTGGTCCATCGCCTTCACCCTAGTTTTCGTTGCCATGGTCACGGCTGAGCGACATCCTCGCCGCCTCTGTAGACAGACAGACAGACATCCATCAGTCATCCTGGGGTCCCCGGGATACGCCCCCGAGGGGTCGAGGTCGGGAGCTTCCGCTACGGAGCTGAGAAATCTTCAGGACTATTTGTTACTTCCCTCAGGAAAAACTTGTGGAAAACAGCTCAACACTGTTCTGTACCATGTAAATGTATACTTGTGTTATTCCTATTGCAGGGATTGAACTTGTAGAGGTTTATTAAAATGTTAAACATCTACGACACTAATTTATTTATTCTGTCTCTGTTTGTCCACAAGGAGTAAGTTGCTTTTTGATGGTTCCAAACTGAACTACAAAGTGAAAACCCCTCATCCTACACTCATCTCCATTCATACTTGGCACCTGCCTTCATGTTCGCCATTTCAGATTTAATTATTTTAATTATAGCTTTTTTTTCGATCACTGAACGTTGAATATTAATCCTGGCTTCGCAGGTAACAGTCAATTAAAGTTCTACTCAGGTGTCTTCATCTTTCTTCACTCATTTTGTACATGTTTAAGATATACCACGCATAATTTTTTCCTGCGTCATCGTACAATAATAAATATTTTAATAATGCTAACAATTACAATAAACCATTTACGTCACCTAAATAATAGTTCTAAACTACAAAATGTATTCCGTCAGCGAACCTGTGCCAAAAGTTCCCGCGTAAAACCACCCGCATCCCGCGTTCCTGTCGCACCTTTCGTTTCTTTACGAGATTTATCAAGCAATAAATTAGTTTATCAAGGGTCAAATGTGTGGCTCCCCTTGTCTTCCATAACTCAGCCTGATAGTATCGCAGGCTGCTGCCGCTAGGGCTGCTACCTAACTTTATGGACTTTGTGGACTTCTAACTTGTAGTCCGTGACCGTATGATAATTTATTGGCCATTGTATCGGGTGTGATACAAATTTGTTTAGTGTTGTATCAAGCGTATATATACAGGGTGATTGATATAAGTGTGCCAGCCGTTTTATTCGAAAACTATATGAGATATCAAAAAAAGTTAAATGGTAAGTGCCTTGGATTTTTTATTTAAAACATTATAGTCGAGTCAAAAAAATTATTTTAGCCGCCGTTTTTCCAATATGGCCTCCAACTTTGATTTTTCTTATGGAACACCCTGTACTTTATGATGTATTCTAATAGAAAAAGTAATTTTAAGACAATTTTATTCTTGTAATTTTTTTCATAAACCTAACCGTTTCAAAGATAATAATGGTTTAAGTTGTGAAATTATGAATGGTTTTCGAACCAAACAGCTTTGGCATGCTTGCTTAGGCCTTTATCGAAACTCTTTCTCATGCAGAAATTTCAAAACTTTAACCATTATTATCTTTGAAACGGTTAGGTTTATGAAAAAAATCATAAGAATAAAATCGTCTTAAAATTACTTTTTCTACCAGAATACATCATAAAATACAGGGTGTTCCAAAAGAAAAATCAAAGTTGGCGGCCATATTGGAAAAATGGCGGCTAAAATAATTTTTTTGACTCGACTATAATTTTTTAAATAAAAAATCTAAGGCACTTACCATTTAACTGTTTTTGATATCTCTTATAGTTTCCGAATAAAACGGCTGGCACACTTATATCAATCACCCTGTATAATGCCAAAAGACGATCGTTTTCGAGAGTAATATCAACTTGTTTTCTAGTAAAATAAAATCATAAAATTTAAAAGATATCTGTTAATAGATAATTTATGGGCGTCATAATTAAAATGTATGGGTTTATAAGATTCTAATGGCTCTAAGTTCTTAATAAATAATTTATTTCTCCTGTATAAGACCTTACATACCTCAAAGGTACTGTATATACTTACTATCCCTTTTGAATTGAACAATGGATAAAATTTTCTATATTTTCCCTTTAATTAAAGCCACCTATAAACAAACGTTTACGTGGTTTTCGTCGTAACAACGTATTTGAAATTACACTTACCGTAAATTCTAGAACTGTTTATTTTATTTAAGCTTTTAAAAATGGACACGCAACAGTTATTTGTTAAAAAGGTGCTTAACTTATATATTTATATACTAAAAACTCGCTGGCCCGACAGACGTCGTCCTGTCCTAATGTGGTTTTATGTCAAATGCTCGTTCATTTTCAAGATGAGCTCGTTTGCATGGCTCAATAATGTCCTGGCTGGAGTTCGTTCGCTACGCTCACTCACCTTTAGGTTGGAGCTCGTTCGCTGCGCTCACTTGCCCTCAGGTTAGCTCGTTTGCTACGCTAACTCACCTACAGGTCTCGGAAAAAATTCACCCCAAAACCCTTTAAATGCGAGTTAAGCAAAGTAATCATATAATATCTTCCATTCAAAATACCTTAAATACAGAAGGACCTTGCCTACTCTATGATTAACACTTCAAATTTGACTATGAGGACACCTAAAGGATTTGAGATAGCTTTAAAATTTCAAAATGAGCTTTCAAATCCCTAAAATGTCTACAACTGCTCGAACTACACTTCAACCTGACACGAGTCTTCATGGGGAGCCTCGTCGACGCTTCTACTGTTACTCAGAAGCATGTCGTGACTGTCGCATTTAACACGACTTCCTGTCTCGTGATTAGAGGTTAAGTAATAGTTACTAAACGTAGACAACTCAACTTGCTGTGCCGCTTTCCACTTCCTTTTAAATTTTAAAATCCATCCTTTCAATCACAATACATCAGAGATTGTATGTTGCTGACGGATTTTGAGTTTTCAGTTTAATATAAATGATGTCTAAGAAAATACACGTTAAAGCATTTTTGTTCTTCTTTGCCGTGTTTTCATGTTAAACGCCATCAGTATATCACACCGTTAATGTAATTATTGTATGATATTGAACTAAGATATGCATTTTCTGGATAAATTTATTTATAATTTTGTGACTATTTATTTGCTTAAAAGGATGAATTTCAAACAAACGTCTTACTGTTAGGTACTATCTTTGACTATCAAAATAGAGTTTTAGACAGTAGCGCAATCTGTGACTGGCTCACACAACTACATTCTTTTTTAGTAAAAAATTGGCGACAGTTGATCCATATAGATGGATGTCTTCTTCTGTATACAATAGTCAATGGTACTATATCTAGACATCCCATCTATATGGACCAGCTGTGGCCAATGTTTCATTAAAAATGAACGTAGTTTTGTGAGCCAGTCACAAAATGCGCTAGTGACTAAAACTCCATTTTCTACCTTATTTTTTGTCGTTGGCCAAGTTGATGGGTCATAACTGTTGCTAGCCCCCAATAAGTTATTCTATTAGTTGCAATTGGTAAAAAAAGTGTTTATTTGACAGAAATCACTAATTTAGATCAGCACAATCACTCGGTGGCTCACATCAACAACGACAATTTTGGTTGAAAAACAGGCTACAAATTTTACATGGGGATGGAATTTCTAAGAAACTATCCAAAATTATGTTATTATATTGGAAATCATAAGCTAGGTTAAAAGTAACGGTTACTGAATTTCGTTGGTGTTTGGTACGTATCGGTCCCCAATGTTTCTCCCCTTACAAAAAGCTTTTGAAACCCCGAAGAGAAAGCCGAAAGTGTTGAACAAAAGATTTGAAGGATAGGGGGGCGTAAGAGGCACACATAAGCCTAATACTGATTGTTACTTGATATATGCATTGACTATAAATCATATATATTTGCAGAGAATTGAAATGTTATAGATATCCTAAATTGCTGTGATATGCCAAAAACAGATTCAACTGATTACTCGTCAACATATTTACCACGAATCAAGATTATTTCATAAATTTTAGTTTTTATAATAATGCATTTTTCATATAAAATTATAAGTATGGAAAATACCGTTGGACGACAAAGTTTTAAGTATGACAATGTTTCATCTACAAAAAGCTGCAAATTATATCTGGATACATTTTATGAACTGTTTTTTGGTTTCACCACATTTGGATTACAGCATGTACAGCTGAACTTTCAATTAATTTTCGAAAAGTATCCTTGTGGTACGTTACAATGTACATACATTTTACCCCCTGGTATGCAAATATTTATTGCCGCCTGATGTTTCCCATAGGGTTGCACATACAGGGGTCCTCCCCCATACATCGACGGTGTTTCCTCCCCTGCACGGTGTCATAGTGAATACATAATGTATGAGGAGTCATAAAACAATTCCAGTATCCAAAATAAATTGAGCCTTCACCGGGGAACACAACGAGGAAAACTGCTGCGGATGTTGGTTATTTAATTTAAAAAAAGTAATTAACAAAAATTTTATTTGATAAAAAGACTGGATAATTGTCATTTCATCTTAGCATTGATTACTGACCATTTAAAATTGGTTAAATATGAAGCAAGTTAACGAATGAACAAACTTCGTAAGTAATAAACATGTATAACACATATATCCTCCATAATAAAAACCACTGGTGAAGATGAAACTTCTGTCCTAGAGGCCTAGTTTTCAATAGGATTAATTTTGCAATATTGCCATGACTTTGGTATTTGGAGAGCTAAACAATGTTTAACTATAAGTTTATTCAGACCTAGAAAATAATATTATTGACCTCAGTGGAGATTTTTTTATGTTTCCCCTCCACTAACTGTGTTGTAGTGTTTGGCTGCGAGCTCAGATTTGCTTAAGTGGTAGAGGGACGGTTTCTATCCCTATCTCTTAGAAAACGTGAGGTACCGCTTCACACAATGTCGATGTAGACAAAACAACCTGCTGTAGATGTATTATAATTACACCGACCAATGTTTAAATTCTTTCTCATAACAATGCACGGCTATCGCAGCAGCTGGACAATAATTGGCAATCCGCGAAGACAATAACCGTAACGTCCTGTATTCAACGGCAGATAAAGGCACATTGGACAGTTCGCGGTAGTTTTTCACTGTAACCTCGCCCGTAGCTCGTATCTTGTTGGTCGTAAACTTCCTGTGAAGAGTCGGCCATTTGTCGCCCCTTTCCTCTAAAACACATCCGGAAACTGTGGAAACTGTGGAAACTCGTTTACGTTTTACAATAGGTGTGGATTTGTTTTTGTATTCTTTGTCGCATACGCCTGTACTGTGTATATCGTTTAATGACCAAAGATGTAGAGGTAGAGTAAACCCTAACATTGACCAACTAGATATCACTACTCAAACGTTATCAATATTATGCAATGTATTCTATCAAGAATTACTTTCTGGTTTCAAAGTGCATTCTTGTTTAAGAAATATATGTTTGATTGCTTTTTGCATTTGTTCAGCGATAGGTTTTTTTTTGTATATTTTGCAGCTTTTGTAAATTTTGAACACACAGCGTAAATATTCTTCGAAACATATCTACCTATAAATTTCAGTCACTTTTGAGTAATAATAAAAAGATAATTGATTTAAGCCATTAATCATACAACCTATATAAAACATTAAACCTTGTTGGAAGGCCAAAAATCAGGGTTTACGCAGGAGCTAGTTAATTACCGATGTTAAAAGGTGCGACCGGGAGGTTTTTGGGCCCTCAAAGGGCAACTAACGAGTCTAAAAACCCGACCCGCCTAGAAATGAGCTGCTTTACATGTTAACCTGCTCCGGGCACCTCGGACCTAAAACAACTTGTCCACGATTGAAATAACCTAGGATAGTTTTGAGCAATTGTTATTTGTGTGCTGAATTTATCGGTAGGTCTGTAATATTTGCGTTATTTTGTTGCTAGAATACGATTTAGCTAAAAGTCGAAATAAGATTTAAAGAAGCTAAGCTGTAAGTTTTATGTGAAACGTTCCAAGTAAAGCAAGATGTAAACCTGCAGAGTACAGTAGGCATACCAGATAGAAATGTACAGGAAAATGTGAAAAAAGTGTTGGTACGAGTGCGAAACTTGGATTACTGCCTTCGTGCATTGTTGACTAAAACCCCGGCACCGAATTATAATATTAAGTATTAGTTACCGTTATAACTCAAATTATAAAGACAAACTAGATACGATTATTTATAGTCCTATATTAGGTACTTCTCGTCTCACGCACATTTCTTTACGAATCACTCTTCTATTTAAAATTTAAATATTGGCGTGATATGATTCTTTAAATAGAAAATACTCCCTGTACGAATTTAGGTACCAGAACGATGATTAAATATACTATCGTTGCGGAAAACCTGTATTAAATGCAGTAGTTGTGTAAAATACGATTAGTTTGTAAAATACAAGAATCTATATTTTATGTCAAACTTAATAGAACACTAAACCATATAGCTAATTCTTGCAATTCGAAAAACATTTTTTACACCAAACCGTGTTCTCGCGTTTAAAAAGTATTTACTTTGGTTTGTTAAATATTTTAAAGAAATAACTACTTTGAACAGCCAAGATTGTTATTTTTTGCACTAAATAGCCAATTCAAAGGTCATACTATATGTTACAAGTTACAATGAATTACAGAATCAAATTTAAAGTTTTAAACGTTGTCTTAGTAAAAAAAACTTAAACTTGTTCTTGTACAAGATACTACAACAAAGGACACATATTGGAACAAACCCCAAGTTACATTTAAACTGTGACAAACCCGACGCTGAGCAGTCGTTACATCTACACGTGTTTGAGGCTTTTTACAAACTTTTACAAACTTTTGTTTTCAGATTTTCATGAATAATTCAAGATATAAAACGTTCGTGATCGGAAAGTTACCTTTCCACGATAAATGCCACCAAGGGAACACCAGGGGACTCCTTTGAATTTCTATGCCTTTGGTGTCTGACGAGATTGCTTAGTTTAACTCCATATTTTTTATTTTTCATTTCAGTTAGTGGTTTTAAACACAAGATTCGCTGTACCCATTGTTATATAAGATAAGATAAGATACCCCCGCCACAGCTATCCTGCCGATTAAGTGAATTTCAATTTGTCTGAATTGATTTTAAATCAAATCTATTTAAATAACATTAGGTTTAATGAGTACCTAGGTTTGCTGCTACAGGGAAACTAATAAAGTGGGTTTTTAGTAAAATATTAATAGCTTAGTATAAAATAAATCAATTTGCCAATTTTTTTCAAAATATTTCCATAAACAAGCAAACCACAACATTTTACAATATTCTCCATAATAATGATATGGGAATTTTTCATTAGAATTTGTTTTTAATTTTCTCCGTAGACCGTAACCAATAACCGTACAAAAATACTTTGGTATACTAAATTATTTGTTTTTTAAGTTCTTTAGAAAAATTTGAAATTTCTTTAGAAAGATTGATAAATTTTGTGTTTTGAGGATGAAAAATAAGAAACCCCCATTTGTACCCCATAAAACCCCCCGTTAAACCCCCTCCGATCATGCCGGTTCGCGAAATCATTCGAGTTTATCCCGACTTACACCTCCAAACAAAGATTTATCAAAGTCGGACAAAAATTACTCAAGTTTTCAAGAACGAATGGTGGGTGTTTTGGTCTCTTTTTGATATAAAAATTGAAAAAGTAAATCGGTCGTGGGTCCAGGTCTTACCATGAGTACTACGGTAATAGGCTAGCTTACTCTCTATATGGGAATTGCACTAAAACCACGCCCCAATTATTTTATAACTAGTATAACATTAGTTTTTGTGTTGTTTTCTGTAACTGTTTTTTACACTTCTTCTGTAATTATATGTACACGTATGTATATAGAGGTTTTATTGCCAATAATGTACTCGCCCCACCGAGGGTCCCGCTGCATGAGAATGACCGTTTTTGCATATTACATCGCTGAAACCGCGTTATGTGCGTCAGCAGAACGCTGAGTACCTTTCCCAACATAACGACTCGGTTAACTACTGTCTGTGTGGTGTAAAATGTTTATCAGGCTTTAAAATAATTAGTCTCTCTAATGACAAGTTTATTACATGAAGTTAGTGTGTAAAGTAGGATTTTATTTGTTACGTCCATAAGTTAGATTAACTATTGAAAACTAATTTCTACCAAGTTCTGGCGCACACCGCTGGGAGCGCCATGTAGTTACGGCGTACGCGCTACGTAAACTATACGGCGCTCCCGGTGGTGTGCGCTAGAACCTATGGTAACCTAACCGCAGCACGGCTGACAGTCTATATTCAATTCTTTTCGTCTATGGTAATACCATAGATAAAACATACTGTAATACACAGCTATTCCATTAGTAATACATCTGTACATATGGATTTGGAGGGCAGTAAGATCAATTACTGAACAACAAGATAAATCAACTATCGTATTGCTTTTAGTGGTGGTGGTGGGTGGAGGAGCATCTTCGGAATAAGACGTTGACAGTTTTGCCTAATTTCAATGGTCCATGGAATTATCACATATTTACATGTCATTATGATCTGATGGATTTTAATACAGACCTCAATGACATATATACGATAGCCATCAGCTAAAAACAAAAATTTGTGCAAAGTTTAAAACAAATTGTGGTAGCACTTATCTTTTATATCAAAATACTGGAAAGTTAATATCATTGATTTCAAACGGAAAATTTGGATAGTATGCTGTAGTAATAATCGATGATTGATGAGTATAACTTGTTCTCAACCAATCATTATTAGAACTTTATAAATTACAATAATGTCATTTTAAGCATACTTTCTCAATACATTACAGAAATCATTTAAGTATTTTTTTGTAGTAAGATCTTGATTACTTACTTTTATTCTAATGTGATAACGGTTAGAAAGTTTTTTCCAGCATTTGTTTCTTATTCAAACAGTAAATTTAAATGGTTTACATGGTATTGAAATGTAGAAAAATTTCACACAAGTTTATATTTTAACTACATAACTCTGTTTAAAGGGTAAACATTCGAGGTTTAATGAACCCTCAAACATGGTTTTGACGTTAGATAGAATCCGCCTACAGGACTATTTTAATGCCTTTTAGCCTCACTGAATAGGATCATATAAAAATTTGTTTATTCATATTTGGCTCGAGCTGTTTATAACATATATATAGGCTACACAATTTTCTGTTAATGTCAGAGGTTTTACAGAGATTTCTTTCTCCTTTAGATTCAGACCAACGATATACCCAATCAAAATTTTCTTCATTTTAAAATCAACCTTGCAGTTAAAATGGTCTTTTTCTATCGTAGTACAATCTTTGTCCAGCATACTCCCTTCTCTTCTCTCCCATGTAGCAGACTAGACTACAGTGTTCGAAGACAATAGGTTTTGCCGTTATTAGTCTAGGCTCCCATATGGTGTCCTCCACAAAGCATAGATTAAGCCGTGTTGGCAGTAAAGATAATGCTCTAGATCAGCAACCCATTGTGTCTCAGCACCGAAAATTAGCCACATTATCATAATAGAGATTATTGGGGGTGGGTGGATGTTTTAATAACTATATTGTGCACAAGAGATACGAAGACCATTATTATAAAGTTATTGACAACTTCAAAATATTTAAAATTAGGAAAATTCATGTGGTCAACCATAATTATTAAAAACGTAACACTTAATTGGAGGGTCTTAAACGAAGTGACCAAGAGCTCTTTACATAGTTAAACCATGAATTACAGCCGTTCGAGATCTCTTGTTGTACGATGATGGCAAATTGTTCTTAAATATTATAGAGACTTTTAAAATTTAATTTTTTTTTGGTTGCTTTTAATTTATATTTAATGTCAAAGCAATCACTAAAAACCACAAAATCCCCAATCATTTAAGCTAAATTAGTTCATCACATGTATTTTTATAGACATTTGTAATAATTACCTTGGCAAGGTGTGGACTTAATTAGTTATTTTAGAGTTAGAAGGGGCACGGTAATAGCATATATCAGATTATTAAATTTTCAGATAAAATTAATATATTTTCTTTGAAATAAATACATTTTTAATGGATGGATGATACCATTGACAATATATGATACATTCTAGTACCATAGCACAGTTTAAGACAAGCTATTTAGGAATTAATTGTTAAAATAACAATTAGCTGTTGGTTGGTTATCTCCTGTTTCAGATATGTTAGTAAAGTTTAACGTCTGTTTTGGGCATTAAACAGACTATAATGCTCTTAGTAATTTTCCTAAATGTTAACATAATTATGTTTCTAGTATATTAATGAACTTTTATCTTTGTTCCTAGACTTTGTAAGTTAATAGACCATAATGTAATTGTATTAAGATATTTAATATTTTTTGTTCTTAATTCGTCAATGGTCTTTTATGTATTTTAAGGTATAAATGAACAACTTTTTCCGTTTCCAATTCGTTACCGTTACGTCTTTTCGGGTTGTGTTAGTACAAAATATCAGTTTTAGTCATGCTAGTAAACCATTTCGCTCGTATTAACTCAAATACTAAAAGGAAACTGGGCAACATATTTTTTTATAATCTTAGAGGGCGATATCTCAAACTGGCCCAGACCACACCAGACAAGGTCAAGAGGGGTTAGTTCGCCAAGACAGGGCGAGTGTCTGGCGTGTGTCAGAGTGGATGCTCCACCTCGCCAAAACCACCCCTTCCACTACAGACATGGAGTGATTATAGTAAATGTTATAAACTATTCAGTCTTTGTTCCCCATACTATCCTGCCGTCACGTCGTTTTTATGCTATTAACTGTTTATGATATCACGGAAGATTTTCAATAAAAAAAATTATAAGTTAATTCAACACAATATATTTTACAGGTTAAGTGTAACAAAAGGCCATGTGGCCCTAACTTTGCCTGTGTAAATAAATATTTTTTTTCTTTATTTCATTTCAATACGTATGACATTTTCTTTTAAAGAAAAAATAGTATAAGCAATTAAAAAAATATCAGTAAATTTAAAAAATTTTTTAAGGAAATAGTTATTTGTGTAACTAGTGTGCGAAGTGGGACTTTGCTGAACATGAGAGAAATGTTTACGCACGAGCCGCAGGCGAGTGTTGAACGTTTCTCGAGGGCAACAAAGGCACTTTGCACTCGCGTTACACATTGTATTTTTTCTATAGTTAGTATAAATTATATTAATAAATTAGTCTTTCAAACACGTTTTAGGTTAGGTTAAATCCTAGCGTTGAACGAAATGGGAAACGCTACACCAGCTGATCGTAGTCGTAGTATCTTTAAGTGTTGCTAACTTATTTTCAAGTGTATACGTATTTGGTGCCTAATAAATGCATACTGTTTTGTCTTGTTTTGTTGGAATACTGGAGTGTGGGAAAAAAAATTAGTGCGGCAAAAAATTAGAGTTTGGCAAAAGTGAGTAAATACAGCAATTAGCTACTTAACGTGCTATAGCAGTGCAAGGAAGCCCACTTTGTCAGGTAACTGTAGAAAAACATTTATACACATACCTATTGGGGCTTCAATAGACTGGCATGGCCTACTATGACGGTGTATTAGGTAAAGAAACTTATTTATTGTTCGTTTATTTACTACTATCATTATACAACTATTGTTGAATTTAATTTATTTTATTGTATTGAAAATTTTTAACTTCAATCTTCTCCACCATGTACAGAATAGGGGAATTATTTTTTCTTTATTACAAAACTCATAGCATTCTTTAGTTCATACATAAAATTTAAGGTTAATATTTACTTCAGTTGTTGAAAATCGAAACAGTTGATAAAACAATAACGAATATTTGTTTGTTTACGTCGGCGAAATCAATGGTAGTAAATCTTACTTTCACATAGTAAAGATTTTTTACCGTAGCTAACAATGTAATGATCGATTTTCGCAGGTGATAAACATGAAACGAAAACAGACCATTTCACAGTAGTGTAGCGAAAATATTACCACTATCCCACAATTACTCTATGGCCCTGTAGTCGGTGTGGACAGGGTGCTTTATCACCTAGGTTAGGGGGGATGACTGTCCCCCGTGGGGGGGTCGCCTCAAAGGGCAGCTAACGAGAGGGTGACTCGTGCCGCATACTGATCAGCTGGTTTACATATTAAATGTCCCTTAAGTCTTTGATATGCTCAACAAACGTCCTTTAAGTCAATATTACACCGAAATTTGGTTCCACATTTCCTGTGACCACAAGTGTTAACCCTGTCTGTGTCCTTGTTGCAGCAAACCTATGCAATTATTTTCCAACAATTTTTTGTACTTGACTAGTACAGGGTGAAAATATACATACTGTATTCCGAATTCAACCGTTAAAAACAAATATCCAATTGGAAACGTTGGTTTTAGTGTTTGGCTTTTTTCAATGTTTTTTACTTTAAACATTTTATTTAGTTGTTTGAGAACCTTAAACGCTTTAAGGGTAAAACGGTTAAAACCCCAACAATTTTCCAGATATGTTGAGGGCCGAACTTACATTTTTGCAAAAAAGTTCAAAACGCTTATCAGTGATCTATTTACTTATAATATACCATGATTATTATGATGTTGCTCATTATTCAAACATATTACCTATAATAATTGTGTCAAGAATATGTATTTATCCATAAATGTAACTACCATAAAATTACTAAAACTCCTTCTATTATTAATACAAAAATGTGTGTGCACTTTTCCGACATTTCTATTGAGCATGGCAGCTTTTATCACTCCTATAAAGTAATATAAGTAAAAAAGCAAAGTAAAGTGTGTAAAAATAGAGTTAACAAAGTGAAATATTACTATTACCAGAACGATGATTTTGAACCCAAAATTAACAGATAACTCAAATAAAATTGTCAAAAAGTATGCCTTTAGAAGAATCCTAAACAATGGGGAACATCTTGAAAAAAGTCTAGATAAAACATTTCAGTGTGATTACAAAAAAGTTAATTGAAAGTGCAAGAACAAAGATTGTTCATTAACAGGAGTGAAAAGTTCTGATTGGGGCTTAAATAGTTTATCTTGAGCATCTAAATTGGTAAGTGATTTGCTTAAGCTTTCCTGATTATCAGGATTAAACACCTTAAAGAGTACAATTTAAATATTGTAGGTATGTATATTATTTTATCTTTAACTTAACATATCTGGGGTTTGAATAAAACCTTATCATTTAAGGTTTTTGGTGTAAAATGTTTATTTGAACATATTGCAAAGTTTTAATTGTAGCATATATATTTTTTCCTTTATTTGATGATTTAGTAATCAATGCACATACATGACAAGTTATTCACCCTTTTCCTCGAAACATTTAAATACATCTATATCTATAAAAGAGGAAGTCTTGATCTTATATGGAGTAAAAAGTATAATACTGACGTAATGGGCATCAGTAATTTAAAATAGTAATCGCTTATATAACAGGTGAATACAATTGAAATGGTGTCCTGAGTACTGCGATACAAAGCAAGTTCTTAAATAAATTGAACGTCAAATTATTAATTTTGTATTTAATAAAGGTCAAAATAGCTGGGTTTCCTCACTTTTCGGAATATCAGATACAATATCGTCATCGAAATTCAAATTAAAGGCTGCAGAGTAATTAAAATGGAAGTTATTGGAGTCTGGGCGCCGATTGATTTGTCAAAGGAAAAGTGAAGTCGGAGGAAATTGTGTCTGAAAGGAGCAGTCCGTCTTTAATTTTGTGTTCTGAAAACTGTTCGTTTCGTACCAAATTGCTTTGTTGGAGGTTAAAGGAAACACGGTTCATTAAGGTTATTTTGGTTTCAAAATTTCATTGTAAAAAATAACCCCGCCGCAGTAAACCTGCCGTCTAAGCGAATTTACATCTGCCTTAATTTTCAATTAAATCTATTGCAATAACATTAGGGTTGCTGCTACAGGGAAACCAATAAAGTGTGTCAAATTAATAGCTTATTATAAAATAAATAAATTTACCAAGTTTGATAAAAATGTATCTATAAACAAGCAAACTACAACATTTTAAAATATTCTCCATAAGAATAACATGGGAATTTTTAATTTACAATTTTTTGAACTTTATCCGTTACCAATAACCCTATAAAACACTTTGACATATTAGTTGCCGTTAGCTGAATGTGCTAAATTGCTAAACAGCTGTGTCTAAGGAACATGTCGGCCTTAGTCACTAACAAGACTACAAGATCGTCCCACTCACACTCATCCTTCACTCATATTTGGGTTAAAATACGCACATATTGGCGTCCCCATCTTAAATAATTGATGATTGATGTAAAAATATTGTTATAGTATCCGGTGAAAGATTACCTTGGTGTGTCCTAGTTATTAGTAATCAGAATAAATGTATAACGTTACATTTACACCTCTTTGCAACACAAGAAACACTGAGTAACATCTTCCAGACAATAGAGAGCGAAAATTCAAGTGTTGCCGATATGGGTACATTTGGTACAAAGGGAGGTTCTCAGAAAACAGTGTATTTGAGAGGAAACGACATATCAAAGGAAGCAATGAATATCGTTATGGAACAGAATATTGTGTTTTTATCCGTGAATGCTAAGCTGTTCCTTATTGATTACAGACTGCCCGAGGAAGAAAATTTCCCTTTTATCGGCATTCCAACAATTTGACTAAAACGCTTGTTGGCGTCGGGCCCAACTGCTCCTTAATCTACTCAGGATTTGCCAGCGTCTTACTGGAAAGTTCAAAGGTGTTATAGGGTGTGTTAGTAGAGGAGGAAATGTTCACAAACGGGTAACTAACAGAAAATTGGTGTTTAGGAATTACACTAATATTTATCAACAATTCCTAAGATTTTTAAAAAAAGAGGTTTATAACGTAGTTTTTGCGAAACATATTTTTGTTATAACTTTGTTAATACTTAGGATACAACTTTGTACCTGCTAACCTTTTCTATTGGCCATATGTGTTCGATTAAAACGACGTTTTGACCAACGTCCCATCTCGTACCGTTCTCGAGATAGAGTCGTTTCAATGTATAGCACGGTCGGCCATCTTTGTCCCCCTCCCACCAAGTTCTCGACCACCTGAAAAGTAGGCGACATGTATATTTTTTATCACCACAGTACGTATTACAACTATCAGCAAAGATATTTGATATTACTTATTTGCGACACTCACAAATTAATTCTACTTTCGGGGGAAAAAAAACTACACAAATAGTCCATTTTTACTTATTTTATACAATAACTTGTTTATTATTAATGATACGACCTCGGATCTAACAACCATTATTGTAGTCCATATTTTTAGGATTACAACTACGTTCAAACCGTTGTTCTATCTTATACTGTTTTCAAAATATCAGCGTTTTAACGCATAGTGCAACCCGCCATGTTTGCCCCCTCCCCCCCACCTTATCGACACACTTTTGAAATTGGTGACATACGTAATTTTGATCACCATAGTCCATAATCAGCAATATCATTGCGTACTACTTTCATGCATGCTTAAACCCCCTCAGCTCCTGGACTATAAAAGTTTCTTGGCAAATTTATAAGCTGTGTAATCGCTTTGATACAACAGAATATGCTACTAGAATCTTTAGATATTACAACAATATATTTTGCCATTATACATGAATGACACTAAATAATAACTACTGCATGTAAGGTATAATTATAGGAATTAACTATACAGGAGTGAAAAGATCAATAGGCCTACAACGCAAACAATTAAAACCTTTTGTGCAGTTCTTTGAAATGTGGAAGATACCACGTCGTTAATCGAATTTCCAAATTCTTTTGAGGAAATAAATTAAAAGTGAAATGGAGTGAGGGAAGAAGAAAGGGCCCGCTTTGCAGGGGCTACTTGCAGTATAAACCATTCAATTAGTTGGCTCTTGAGCAGATTAAAATAGCGGCTGTAAAGGGAGTTTAGCTGATTTGCGTCCACCCTTTACTGCCAATTTATTTGCTTACTTGTTCAGCCGGGCTTTTAACGCGGGACAACAAATAATTCCCTCTAGTGTTGCCTTTAGCTTTCCCTTTTTACTGTTTCGATTTATGTCTACTTTTTTTGCAAATGTGTTAGTCTTTTTTTTGTTTTATATGGTTTTATTTTAAATGTAAACTATTTTTAACTATTGTTATTCATACTATTTTTTATGTTATTTCACTACTTGTGTTCTCCAGGTTTTATTGATGTGATTTTATTTTCATTTCTATTTGTATTGCTAGAAATAAATTTTATATTATTTGTAAAAGTAGATTTTTAAATCTTTATTTTTAATTATGCTATCAAACCATTTTAATGATGTTCTGTTTGTCGTTATGGCTTTACATTAAGTTCAGCCCTCCCTTAGATAAATTGGATTTTATCTAAAATTTTCCTTAAAATTAATTATGGATATATAAAACCCCACATTATAATCCGTGTTGGTAAAAGTTGCTGAAGAAATATTGCAGCATGATTTAATTTCAATATTTATGATTAAAATTATATGTTTTAGGGCCAATAATGTGTGGCTACTTTTTTTTGCCTGCGAGCTTATATCTCAATCATAAGTAAAGCCTTAATACATTTCATAAGGAAGGAAACAATTGAATAAGTAATTAACTCCAAGAGTGTGGGAAGTTGTCACCAAGTTTGGGCAATTAACGCAAGTTTAGAGACAGGAACCGGAAGGCTAGAAACTGCATCTAAACAGGAAATGGCGCCAAATATGATAATAAACAGCTGTTGGTAATCTACATGTTACACCAAACATCAGAACTACTTGGGCTAATTTGGTCGTTTGGTGCTCATTAGATTTTGTATGATTTTTAACTTGGTAAAGATCTATTGAATATTGTTGGAAAATGCACGTTATTATATTTGTAGGACAAAGTAAACGTAATGGTTCTGAAATGGAACCAGCTATCCTTCATCATCGTCCTTCTATTATTAAAAAAATATTAAAGTTTGGAAACAGTTTGTGAAAAAAACTTAAAATAATAGGATTACATTCCGATAATTTTAAATACCTTTTTAACAGTACGAAACAGGACCTATCTGCCTTTCGTGATTGGGTTTATAATAAATTTCTTGGCTACACAAACATGTAAAATTCTATTTAAAAAGTTATTTTTTTGCATTCGATAGGTGTTATTCACGTACGAAATCAGTGGACACATTATACATACTTATTCGTCCATATCCAGCATTGCACGACACCCTGTCTTGGACGTATGTTATCCTGACAGCCCAGGTACAGCCATAGATGGACTCCTTTTATCTATGGTAGAGCGCGTCGCGGTGCGGGCGCGGGGTTTCTGGGGTATTTTCTTTCACGTCACGGCTCTTGCCCACCCTAATTAGTGACATGGACACCTTAGAGGGGTTTTGGGAGATGAATGTACTCTCTTATGTTTACTTGGTGGAGAGTTTGCAAAGAGTTGGATTTCTACACGTTTTTTTTACGGTGAAACATGCATTTTGTCTGCTAAGGAAGTAAGAATTTGGAAAATGTCGTTGATGCAGTTTTGGCAATATTTTAACAAACTTGATCTAAGTATTGAGTACCCGTACCTGAGGTGTATAATGATAAAGAATAAATTTAAAGGTTTTTCAACCTTTCATAGGATATATTTTTATTTTTGCGAATATATTACCGCAAGGCTGGTTTAGTTTAAGAGCCCCGTGTGTGAAAACACCACAGTAAAAACATAATGTTTGTATATACAAATCTCAAACTGATTCAAATTTTGCATCCAACCCATATAGTATGTGTATCCTTATTGACGTTATTGTTATCCAAACAAAATATACTGTGCTCATTTTCAATTGGAATAGTAAGCATTTGAGAAATATTTAAAATAAAACAACACCTAATTAATTTTGTTTTCCAGTTAAAGCACATCCTGTATACTAGTATGGTAGGTTATGTATCATACCCACAGCCAAGCGATAAGCCCTAGCGCCCCTGATAACAACACTACATTAATTCCACAATTTAGTGGAATCAACGTCCGTGAAATGATCATCGCTGAATTACAACACGATATTTTTAGTTTTGTGGCAGTGATAAGTTTTATTTTATTCTATACATTTTCACATAAGAGTTATTCTAGACAATGTTTTTAAGGCGATAACCCTGGCTGGGCTTGTACCAGGCTAACGTTAATTGGGATTATTGGGTCCAGAATTGATTTTTTCATGATCTAATGAAAAACTTTCTGATTTTCTCGTAAACCAAGCACAAATATCTATTTCACACGTCCGTAAATAATCAACTTACATTTTAGTTTTGGAAAGTAGTGAAATGTGTTTCAATGCATGATACCAATCATAAAAAGAGTTTGGGTGGTATTTATAAAAAGTTTTCTAATGATATAAAATCTTACCAATCGTATAATTGAAAGTACGCGAATACATTGAAACATACGATGAGTATGTTATTTGAGTATGAGTATGTATATGAGTATGTATATTTCTGAAACATACGAATACAATCTATTGCTTGACACAGAGGTTATATTGAATTAGTTCTTCTACAACAAATTTTTTTTATTATTCTTTTCATTTAAATATTAATATTATATTGTCAGAGTTAGATTTGTGTATTATTATATATGTATATTTAATAGTTCTGTTCACTTTTTAGGGCCACTTTTTCAATTAAAGAAATAAATTTCAGGGTACTCTGGTTTTTATTATTTTGCTTATTATGTGTATTTAAGTATGTAAATGTTTTTATAATTGGTTAAATTGAGCTAGAAATAAAACAAGATTCGAAATTATTACTTTGACGCTAAATAAAATTTAATTCTTAAAGGCTGTTGAATTTCATGCTTGATTGTAGACCTACAATATATTTACAAACTTCACTGGCCTATCCAAGTTTACAATATTTTATTTGAAAGCGATCCTTGGTAGAATTAAATATTCCTGAATTTACCTAAAGGCGCGATTAAAAACTCAATATAGGAATAAATTATTAATCCCTCCAATATATTTGAAAGGACTCACCCAAAGTCCCTTCCACCTTATATCTGTCCATCCAAGCGTTTCCCCTACAACTTCTACCTTATCTAATCGACCGATCCAGACTTTGACCATCCCACCCTTATCGGCAACCCTAAAAAGCGAAGTTGGTTGGCGAAGTGCTAGAGCTAGTTTCATGGGTGAGTTAACCCCCCCCCCCCCAAAGGGGCACACGTGGCCAGGAGCTGTCTGTCGCTTCCCCTTTTTACTTTTTTTAGCCCCCATCAACCTTACAAAAACCTGCGATCTTTCATTTTGACTCGCGGCCCATTTCTCGCTTCCCTGCTCTGGTTGTTTATGCTTGTTAGTTAGAGCTAACAAACTGCCACTCTTTGCGGTTTGTTTGGTTTTTATATGCACTGCCAGGACAGTTGTTTTAAACAAAAAATATGAATTCATAGGTTCAGGGATTTTCAACAAATTTTCCCATACGGAAGGATGGAATATTGTCATAGTCAGAGTACTACAGGGTGGCGCAGATGGATCGGGTGGTTTTAAAATACTTGTCAAACTGTCAATTTTAAAGGTATTGGATTGAAATAAAGTGCAAAACGTGTAGTTACAATGGAAGTTTATTGACAAAAAATTAGTTAAGTTAGTTATAACAATTTTTTTGTCAATAAACTTCCATTGTAACTACACGTTTTACACTTTATTTCAATCCATTACCTTTAAAATTGACAGTTTGACAAGTATTTTAAAAACCACCCGATCCATCTGCGCCACCCTGTATGTACTAACTGTACCTTTATGTTTTTGGCTTCAAACCCTTAAGTTAGTACTCACAGTTTCATAGTAAAATATTTTGAATGAATATAAACTAGCATGATGCGGACATAAAAACAGAATTCCTACCTCAAAATAAAATACGCAAGGCGTTGGATATTCAAAAGATTAAACCCATACACGGGTAATCTTAACATTTTTCCATAACTGCATCTATTAGACGTAGAGCATGTTTAACAAATTATTAAATTATTAGAAAGACCACTTCAGTATCCTAAATCAATTATAAAACTACATCATAACTGATTCAAAACCCGATCAATGCAAAATGTCTACAAAGGTTAATGAATCAACAAAACTAGTTTCCCAAACCCTTTTCAACAAGCCATACAAAATAATCGTTATTTGTGGTGTAATTATATCCATGTAAACTGTCTTTAACATTGATCCAATGCTAGGTGTCACGTATATTCAGACAATCTACTGAAAGGTTAGTTGGAAGTCTGCCTAACTAGTGTTCTGATGTTACAGCATTTAGTCGTCTGCTCCTTCCTCAGATGCCATCACTCGTTATGTTAACTAACGACACTTATAATCCGAACTGTCTTAATCTTGAATTGTGAGCTGTTGAATTGAAGAAAACAGCAACTTGTGAATAATGACTGTGTCTTGATAGAGAAGTTTAAGTCCGTAAAATTGGGAAAAGTTCCAGGTTTTAGTTTCTAAACTAAAATTTTACTAACAAGATTGTGCGATGTTAACAAATAGTTTTATTGCACTCATTTACACATTTAGTTAGTTAACTTAACTGTGCCAGTTACAAATTACACGATTGACAATTCCTTGCTAGACGAATATTTTTCTTATCTCGTATTATTACCAATGCCCCAGTGAGTATAGCCGCTACGCAGTATACCCATTTTTTACACCCTTAAACGCGTATCCCTTAGGAAAATATTATTTCAAAAGTAGGTAGAATACATAGGTAAAATTTACAATTAGTCATAGTATTTAATTTCTAATAGTTTTATGTAACTAAGTAGGCCTAGCATATACCTGGGAGATTATGCCATTCTCCAAAATGCTCTCTCTTACTAACCACAATATGGAAATAGCTATAGAGTAGGGAATAGATACATATCTGTTCCCTTGTCTGTGGTACAAGCTAGATTTTTCTATATGGCATAGCACTAATTTAATATTTTTGGCTGCACTTTGAATTTATGTATATGCCTTAGAAAAAGAATTAAATCCCTAAAGAGAAAATGAAGTAAATAGTAAAACTATCCACACACCAATAATGATAAGGAAAATGTCAGGGATGTAATTGTATAATCCCAGGTCTCAAAATGGTGACACCTATTTTCGTTTTGTCTACAAATAGTACCACAATGTGATTTTTCCTACAGTCAACCGACAAAAATGTCTTCCTTGCACTGATTATAGTACAGAAAGCTGCTAATTTCTGCATTTACTTACTTTGTCGCACCGTTTATACTTTGTGTTATACTTTGTTGCACGGTTTATACTTTGGCGCACAACAGTACTCCAACCAAACAACACAAAGTGCCACTTTGCTCACTAGTTACACGAATAACTATTTACAGTATATTACTGAGATAGACAAAGCCAGTTTTCAACAGTTTCTGATAAGAAACACGGTACCTTGTCCAGCTTTCTGCACGCTTGTGCCTAACTGATCTTGATAGTGAACTGGCCAACGGTTAATTAACCTGGTGAATCAATTTGCTACCCGATTAGAGTAAATAACTAGTTCATTTTGTGTTTTGATAATTAACAAACGAATACCTCGAAATCCTCCAAACTTATTTTGTGGTTTCGGTACTTGAATAATTTGTTTATATGTTTTGCGATATTATGTATTTATACATTTTTGTTCCTAGTAGTGTACCAAATGTGGTTTTGTACTATGACGGTACATTCTGATAAATTAATTTCGTACCCCATACAGAGAAAGCTCTCATCGTCCATGAATGACAATTTTTGACAAATTCTTTTTGTTTCCCAGACAGGTGAAACTACAACCGCACTTCCTAACCAGACTGTGTATTCCGAAGCATTGGGTCATGTCAATATCATTAATGTAACGATAACCAGTTTTTACACTTGTATCTCCGGGATAGACCTATATGATTTAAAGAACTAAAACGAAAATACCAACTACATAATGTTTCCATAGGAATATACATAGGAAACCAAAGGTGGAGAGTTTCCTAGAATCTGCGAATAGTATTTTGATTATTTGTTGGTTAGCCCTAGTTAGCCCCGGAGTATATTTGGGCAGGCAAGGTGGGAGCTATAACCAGTGTCCTAAAACAGTTTACGAGCCCAACCAAAGAAGATACACTTCCGGGAGGCCCATCTGACAAACGTTAAAACCTGGAGACAAGCTAGGTTGTCAACGAATCATGTTTTGAGAATTAAATTATGATCCTCCACACGTAGAGAACATATGGTGTATGGTAGTTGTATGGGGAATTTATGGGATTTTTTCCATCCAGTAATAACTTTTCAATTGAGTGTGGAAATAGTTATTTGTGCAACTAGTGCGAAAAGTGGCACTTTGCGATCGTGTTATACAGTATATTTTTCCTATGGTTACTATAAAGCATAAATAATGGGTAGTTTTATATGTATAACTACGCAGTTTCGAACATTAACAAATTCAAACCTAAATGAAATTGTCTAACAAACAAATCAAAACCCTATTGAAATTGTTTCACAAATTAGCAAATAAAAATCTGAATGAAATTTTTCAAAGATAATGAATTACAATCTATGTATGTATTTGTTTGTTTGTAATACTTAGGCTAACACGCAACAACCGATTTTATAGGTTAAGTTAGGTCATTGTATCGAAAACAAATGTTATGACAAATAAACACTACATCAGCTGATCGACTTACCATTATTGCCAACTTGTTTTTAAGCATACCCGTATTATGTGCTTAATACAAGCACGCTATTTTGTGTTGTTTGGTTGAAATAAAATAGTTGAAATAAATTATGCGGGAAAGTAGAAATGAGTGCGACAAAGTAAAATGAGTGCGACAAAGAAAAATGAATGCGGGAAAGTAAGTCAGTGCAGGAATCAGTTGCTTTGGGTACTATAATCAGTGCAAGAAAGACCACTTTGTCATTTAACTGTAGGAAAAAGAAATTTGCATTTTTAACAATTGAACCTTTTTAAATTATAGGCTAATGTCTTAAACTTTCAGAAACAATACGTTCACTCTGTTTCACTATATTTTAAAGTAAATAATAGTTCCTAATTTAAAATGTTACAAAATCCCAAATGAAAATTTCCACACATTTAGCACGAGTTTTACCTGCATTGTAAGCATTATAAGTTGTGTAGCAAAATCGTGGAGTAACAATTCTCGGTAACTTGTTAGAACTCACCCCCAGCTTTCCGCCGTCTTGAACAAGAAAAGTTACCTTTTCAATTGTAGCTTCTCCTTACATATTCACGCTAAGCCTCGACTACAGTTGACTTCTCTGTTTATAATTGAATTCACATTCTACTTTGAAAGGCTTCTGTTACTCGTGGAATTTTAAATAGCTATATTAAACTTCATTGTTTTCTGGTTAAGTCCTAAAGCTTGATTGCTTGATGCATCATTCATTGTTTCATTTGTTTTAGATCTTCGTTCGTAAATAAAACAATTCCGAAGGACATTTGAATTCAATTATACAGTTTAATATATTATCAATCAATCAATTAATTATTTTAAGTATTCTGTTCAATGTAGTATGGTATGACAGAAGAGAGATTTATTCCCTTGTCTGTGGTAGTATTCTGAGGATTGTGGTTTCGGGTCACATTGTCAAATCCACTATTTTATTGTTCCATTGTTTCGATATTAAAATATTATCGCGAACGTTGAAATATAAATGAGGTTAGGGTCTCAAGCCACATTAATGAAAAATTTGACTTATTTATCGACAACACTTGTTATGATAAAAGTGTTTTAAACATTTTGTCGCAAACCTAGGTGTAGGCTACACACGGCTTCAAGGGGGCTCAGTTATTAGTGCTTAGTCTTATGTCGATGTTATTTGGATCAGTAAAATCCAAAATTGTTGAACATTCTCTCCCAAGTTTCATAACAGGTTTAGACTGTGGTGATATACACCTGAATCTTACCATTGAATTATTATTGAATTAATCCCTTAGCTTAATCCCTTAGTTAGCCCATATAAGAGAGCCATTAAAAGTTCTTGTAAAATCTTAAGACCAATCTATATCTAAAAACATGATATAACTATAAGAAAAGTTGAGGTGTGAAATAAACATGGTCAAATGTGAGCTCCATAAATAGGTGTCTTAGCGATAAAGTTATCCTTAATAGGTCGTGTTTGAACAATTTCCAGTTAGTCAGGAATTCAAGAGTAAAGTCTACCTTATTAATCTTCAGTTTACAATTCCATTAAAATGTTGATGGTTTTAAATATAGAGAGATTTCGAGTAATTTTTTTCCAATTACGTTTTACCCACACTTACGTTTAATCACACTAGTTAAATAATCAAATTAGGAAATTATGAATCGTAAAATAGCAGCCATAACTCATAAAGTTTAACCCACGAATAAGTTTCTATTGACCCACAAAGGTTAATTACCACATAACCCCATAGTTAATGTGGTGTTAAAACATTTTAATAACGGCTCTTTGAAGGTTTGCACTCAAGTGGGTTGGAGTTGGCAGTTTTATGCACTTTGCAAACTATAACTCTTCTGCCTCGTGAACTTCTTTTCCCCTTTTTTAATGTGAAGATAAAACATTGAATAGTTTCTAAAAAAATTGAATGTTTAGTTTAATATTAATTTAAGGCTGCAGAATATATTGTTTATTAAATAACTCACCGTATAGTTGTTAAATCTCTGCAACTGTTGATAGGTTTTTTGTTTGTGAAATATAGATAACGATTTTGATCACTACATTATAATACCTAAAACCTTAGCAAAGTTATTCTTGAGCAAGTTATTTGCCACACTTCTACAAATGCATTTCTAGCAATTGAAGAAATACTAACTTAATGGAACAATAAAAATTTATTTAACAAAAATTATGATTGAATGTTTGAAAAACCGCATTGCATTTAGACAGTTTGGTTGTTTTAAATTTTAAGATAAAGTAAAGAAAATCTAGTCCTTGGTTTAGCAAACTCCTCCACCCCGAAATGCCTGTGAGGGCAGTTATAGCCACTTTGAATAATTCAAAAAGCATTATGGCCATCGATAAGCTATAAAACAGCTTTGAGTAAATCTCTAGTTTACTCAAAACTTTAGAAAACTCCCATACCCATGGTGGCATTTAAAAAATATTCACTATTTGAAATATTTAAAAACTGTTATCACAAAATAACAACAAAAATTATGATTATGACCGATACAATGTCATCTTTTTCGTAAATTAATTGTGTTGAACGATGTAATCAAGAACAAACTGTAATTAATTATTGCTCGTCCAATCCCAGTATAAATATTTAAATTCAATTTTGAGAATTAGTCTTCCAGTCAGCTTTTACGCCTTATTTACTAATTAAGTTTATACGTCCACTAAAGACCTATAACTCGAATGGATTGTTGTTGTTGTTTCCGGCAGTTTGCTAGCCTGTAACGAGGCAGTTCGCTAGTTTGTTATGAAGCAGTTTATCAGTAATGAACACTTTATGACGGAAGTTGAAGCATCTGGAAGGAGGCGCCAGGAATTCGCTCGTCTCTAAATTAATATTTTAGTAACTGTACATTTTATAGGCTATAAACCCTGAACAAGAGGGACAGTTTCAAACTCGGCATTAATTGTTTGTTTGCCTTGGCCAGTCTATATAGATTATACCGGTCCTTTCTAGACATTCTTTTTCTAGGGTGCTAGACACAAACCTGTAATTTTTTTCACATTACTTCAGGCTAGACCTAGGCGTTACGGCATTATCACTTAGATAAAATCCTTTGGTGATTTGGTGGGATTTGAACCCGGTACCTCAGGAACCGGAGTCCCGAGCTCTAACCACTAGATCAGCTCGCTCCCCCTTTCTAGACATGGCGAATAATTTATTGTATATTCCTTATGTGCCGAAAAGGGTGGGTTGGTTGAAATAATGTGGGTATGTTTGTAAGTATTAGTTTTGTTTTCTATTTATATGTTGTTTTCATAATATCTTGATAAAATATAACATTGTAACAGCAAACGGGTGCTTAAATTGAGATAAATAAGTAAATAGAAAAATTAAAAGTGATGTTAGATAAGTAAATAGGGATTTTATATTAAGACAGTTTATCCTTGAAGCTTTAAACATTAAAATAAATCAAACATTTCCGGGAATATACCTAGTGACAAACCACACATTCTTTTACAAGCACTGGGTGGAATGTAAATGTTTTACTAAAAATATATCATCGGGCATCTAGAACGGATATCGTGTATTTTATTATAGAACATAGAACTTTGCATTTCGATACATCTCAGTTTGCACGGAGGTTAAAGACGTATATAAAATCTGCCATCATTTCCCGGTGGTATATTTAAACTGTCATAAAAATTACATATAATATTGAAATAAAATGTAATCATAACTTTTTTTCGGCGAGATTAAGTGGATATCATATTTATCAATCCTGAAAAAGACGGTAGCTTTCATCCCAAATGTGTTTAGTGGAATAGCTACCCTGGCAAAAAACTATACATCGCATTCAGTTTGGACTAAAATACGCCTCATTTGCCCAAAACGTCCTCCTGTATTAGTGATATTGATAAAGTGTTAGTGGCTGTTTTACTGTTTATTTAGTAATTTAAAACTTTAGGGACCTTATAAGTTCACATATGCATTATTCAAGTGGCAGCTCTCCACCCTTACAACCAATCATTCACCCCAGGGACTGAAGATATACCACGAAAACCACCCTTAACGTACATCAATACCATCCCCTCCCCACCTTCCGCCAATAATTTGATGCACTTCGTCTATAACTCACTGTGGTCTATTGTTAGACAAGTTTTGTATATCAAGGCTAATGTTAATATGTTGTCAATACTATTATTAACTGGGGGGAGCGAGCTGGTCAAGTGGTTAGAACGTGGGACTTCGGTCCAAGAGGTCCCGGGTTCAAATCCTGCCTAATCACCAATGAATTGTATCTAAGTGATATTGCCGCAACCTCTAGGTCTAACTTGAAGTAATGTGAAAAAAATCCCAGGCTCTTGCCTAGCTTCCTAGGGGGAAAACCCACTGGGGGCAAAAGCACTGAAACGCATTGGAGGAAATATTTAAAGAAATATAACACAATATATAATATTTTCAAGCTTACTATAGGCATTTCTCCTTCCGATATTATCTTCTAAATATGCGAGTTGCAATATAGAAAAATTATAGTTGTTTTGCAGCTCAGCTAAATGGAATTTAGATCAATATTCGTTACCTGCGCACAACTCAATTTTTCCCAATTACGCTGCTATAACTTATTGAAACCTTCTGTATGTTAGAAATAATGAATAATACAATATTTAGAAAAGGTTTTTGGTCACATGCTACATAAACATACACACGAATATAAAGATAATTCTAAGGAAATGCACTGCTAATACTTATTTCTCATGGTGTTTCCTTTTGTTGCAGGTAAAATGTGACTCCAAGCTGCAGTTTGTAAGTTGTCTATTCACATGTTATATACAAAGCCAAAGTTAGATATATAAAACATTTATATTGGCATTATAACGTGAATTCACGCTAGTCTGTTTTAAATATCTTACAAAACATTATGACCGTCAAAAAATGCATTTATTTTGGATTTGGAAAACATTTAGTACCTGTATCCTATGATGACGAATTGATTTTATGTTTGTGGTTAGCTATGTTCAATTAACAATAATACTTCCAATAGTTTGCAATTAATCAGTTCAAAACAGTGTATAAAGTGCAATTCTTCTTCAAGAAGTTTACATTCGATGTTTCAAACAGCGAAATAGAAAACAAAAGTTGCCGTGGTGACAACTATTTTCTATAATGTGAGTTTGCTTTGCTTCGATGAACTTCGTTAACAGTCTAAAGTTTTTGTTTTCTGTATTGTTTATTTTATGCAATGCACAACACGTCCTACTAAAATAACGATAAGTGTTCAGAACATTTTACATAGTATTGTAGTCAGGTTAATTTATGGTAGAAGAGTTTTTGGAGTTTTGTAATGTAGGGGAGGGTGGAGAGATTCTAAATCGCTTGATGATGATGCACCAAGCGTTTAACATGATGGATTGTGTGAAAAATCGACCCCAACTTTAGTATCCTCTTCATTTTATCATTAAGGTTACATAAGGTAGAACCTTTAAAACTTAAATAAGTAAGATCTGTATGCAGGAAATGACTAGTATATTGTTCTGTTCTTGGGAATTTCAGTCATGGGGAGCAATTGTAGTTAAATCCTTGTGAATTTACAATTTTGAATTCGAATGAGGCTGATTTTGACTTTTCGTCGACTAATAAAAACCGATAGGCAACAATAGCACAAACTGAGATAGGCAAATAATTATTCATATCTTCAATAGCTGTGCACGTGATGTATTTGCCTATTTCTGTTTCGACCTATTTCCCTGGCCTATCGTGGTTGTGTTAGGGTGTTTTGATGTTTAATATGACAGTCAAGAAAATTTTTATGTGGGAAGTCGGTGGCTCAGTCCGCTCGAAAGACTGCCAATCTTACAGCAATGTCGTTTCGCGGCCTAGTGTCGCAACTAAATTTGATCGTAACAGTTCTTGTTTTGTGTTATCTCTTGATTTTTTGGTTACGCTACGCGCATAGGGCATATTGCATGTGAACCAACAAATACAAAGTTAAAAAAGGCTACCGTCCTCTCTAAGAAAGATCTGATTGGTCTCCTTGCACAACAAATAACGAAAATGTTTACGTTGTATTTATTTACTTTTTTCAAAAGAGGCGTATTGCAGGGGATTTAAGCTAATAAAAACATAATGTGTTACTATCCCATTTTAGAAAAAATCTGAAAATTACATAATTGATGATTTTAGTTTCTATAACAAATATTATATATATATATATATATATATAGTTTATATATTTCTTGGTTCATATCCCATTGCTGGTTAAACTACTATAATGACTGCCAAAACAGAAATTTGCCGGATTTTTACTGTAATACAAGTTTCTGCGTTGATGAAAATGGAAAGCTTTTAGCTAATAAGTTGGTGGCACCGTCCACTATGTTAGTCCTAAAATAGGAGCAAATTTACTTTAGTAGGGCTTAATTTAACAGAAAGATTCTTGGCGGGCTTGTATAAAAGTTATTTTTAGTCAATTTTTTTTAAATAGTTATCATTGTATGCTAGGGGACAGCTGGTTTAATATACAAACTTCAGAGTACTAGACTTGTGTCCTGGAATTCTAGGTTCAAGTCACACAAATCATTGATTGTTGTATTTTGTACAAAACGGATATAAGCGCTCAAACACGTGTAATTATTCTTTGCTACTACAAAAAATAACGCTCCCGATTCAATTGCCAATTCATGGTAATTTAGGTTTATTTACTCTTTGGTCAAAAACGATTCAAGAAAAAACTGTTTTGTTGGTTAGAACTGGACTAATTGAATTTGTTTAACCTTGAAAACATTGTTCTATGTAACTGATTAACTCATTTTTATAACAAACCAAACATTCCTAATTTTAGTAAGTGTGAACATACATTTTTTGTAAATGTTTAAAACCCTTTAAAATATACATATACTTGATCAAAATCCGATTTTTAAGAGAAGTACATAAACTGAAGAGCTTTTCAACCACACTTATGGTGATCAATTAAACTTTTTTATTTCACAACTAGCAGCTTCCCATCTGACAATCCATTTATTTTACATCCAACCCAGACCTGAACGAACCGTTTAACCGTCAATAGCAGCACTGGTACAAAGGGTTGGTCGGAAAGAAATTAAAAGTGTTATAAAGAAGATAATGAAACGGGGTTTATTGTGGAGGCATAAAGAAGAGAATCAATCTCAGAGCTAACTGGCGTCTTTACAACCTAACAGAAGGTAGCACAGGGAGGGGAGAGGGGTATAAAGGGAATGGCAAATAGGGAGGTGAAGTAACCGTCTTCAGTTACCAGGGTTCAACAAACTGTTTAAGGTTATCAATTAGTAAACTAATATAATATAAATACCTCGTCACAGCTCTGAAGTCTCTTGTTCACAGGCCTGTCTCTTGTTTTACGTGTTTTTGTGTTTTTATCGTGTTCGTGTGTGTGTACAGTTTAACGACGCCAATTCAGGTGGATGTATGTGTATCTGAGGATGGAATTTTGATGCCGAAACAGCTGTAATCTACAAATACCCCCGCCGCAGCAAACCTGCAGACTAAGCGAATTTCCATTTGCTTGATTGGATTTACACTAAAATGTCTCCTTAAAAATATCACATTTATTCCCTATTTAAATAGAATGAGTTAAACCACATACTTAGGTTTGCTGCAACAGGGAGGGTAAAAGTGTTTTTTATGTAAAATGTTAATAGTTAGTAAGAAATAAAAACATTTTCCAAATTTGGGCAAAATATGTTAATAAACAAGCAAACTACAACAGTTTACTTATTCTCCATAAGGATAACATAGGAATTTTAAATTTACAATTTTTTGGAATTTTCTTCGTAACCATTAGGCGCATTATAACGCTTCAATATACTAAATTATTTGTTTTTTTAAGCTCTACAAAATAGTTTAGAAAGAAATTGCAAAATTTTATGTTTTTTGGGTCAAAAATGGGAAAAACCCATTTTTACCCCATAAAAGCCCCCATAAACCCCCGTTCCCATGGTCTGATCATGCTGGTTCGCGAACTCGTTCGAATAAACGTAGGTTTACACGTTTGTACCAAATTTCATCAAAATCGGATAATTTTTGCTCGAGTTATCGCGCTAACGGACACATATATAAATATATATATATATATATATATATGAATTTGAACGGATGGTGTTTTTGGCCTCTAGGGACCTCAAAACGAAAAAAAAAATCGGTCCCGGGTCCAGGTCTTACCATGAGTACTACGGTAATAGCTTATTCCCTATATGGGAAATTCGCTAAAACTTCAGAGATGTGACGAGGTATTTATATTATATTATATAGTCATCAATTCAGCTCAGGGGCTAAACCGATGGCTAAACCATGTCTATCGAATTAGTAAACACCTTTGTTTAAGTTTTTGAATGTATAGATTTGTATGTTCTTTTTTCATGCCATTGTACGGTTTATAGTCCTCTGATAGCATGTATGGTTGTTTAAACATTTTTAACCCGGTTGATATTTCCACCGCTATCTGCTGCACCGTGGAACCGGTCACTGATACCTGGCTGGCACTCGCACCGCCAAGCCTCAGGCTGTAAAATGACCCTCGTCAAAGTGTTTAGGCAATTGGCACTCGGTCATGCACTTGATTTTTACTAACATAATCTTTTAAATGTAAATGGGATTGTGTTATTAGTTATGCTTTATAAGTTTTCATTCAAGCTTCGAAATGTACCATGTATTTAGATAACATGTGTTGAACAGAAAGTACAAACGTCTCTAAACATTTGAAACTGCTGAAGTGGCGTTTTATATGAAACAAGTTAAAAACAATGACTTTGCAGATTTTGTGGTTTGTAATTAAACCAGCTGCAAAAGTCTTTGAACGTCACTTAGTAATTAATGTCGACCTTCGCACGTGATTCTCAAAATTTATTACAAGGCGTTGTGGAAAACATTCTAAATAGGATTATAAACCGTATTTTATATTAATTATTTTTACTGAAAAAATTTACTATATGTTTTCACTAGTTTCAGACTTGTTATTATTGCAGACACTAATTATTATTGAATTGCCAACAACTATTTCATTCGGTATTTGAAAAACTATAGTAAACAAAAATCGCTACTAGAAAACTGTTGTTATTTATAGTACATGAAATTCACCTTACCCATCCTTTTGATATATATATATATTTTTTTAATACCCCTAATAATTCAGTGACGTATAGTATAGTTGTTGTTGTAGTCTGCCATAAGCATAAGCTATTGTTATGTCCATTTAGAAATAAAAGATTAAAGGAATTAAGTTTGCCGTGTTTATAACCCCCTTACGATAGTTATTTATTACTATTCTATGAGTAATATATTTTGAAGGAGGAGGAGGAGATATATTTTATCTCAAGAGAAAATTAACCACTATGAACTGTTACCAGAAAACCCTAACCCAACTATTTTAGTCAGCACTGTAGTTTGGCAGTTTTATTCCCTGTCAGGCCAAGCTATGACTTTACATGGGCTAATTGTAAATAACAAAGGTAGAATATTTTACCTCGATCAAAGCTTGGCCACCACACACTACACAATTGTAAGGGATATTTATATACAATAACCTCGTGCAAAGCTCGTTCACCTTGCCAAATACAATTATTGCAGCCGGGGTTGTAGTTTGTCCGTTTTGTACCCTGTAAACCCATTATGACCTGTTGACATGTCTAACTCCGGCGGGCGACGTGCGGTGGTTACTGAGGGTGGAAAATTGCTGACTGATTTACATAAACGTGACATTTGAAACGCAGCGTTGTAAATGGTATAAGGTATATTTTTATTTTTCCGAACTATTTCCATACTATTTTTGACTAACTGAATATAAATTGTAGTTTATGTGTACAAACCAATACGGGTAGGCTATATTTAAAACAAATCAATAAAATGACAAATTCGTGTTTTTAATGCACGATACAATATTCAAACATAATATACAACGTGTGTGGAAAATCCTATTTTAATTTTATACTTACCAAGAAATTGACGTAGACTTTAGTAGTTTCTTACAAGAGATAAGTGTCTAAGGTTGAAATAAAACTAATTAAAAAGGGGAATAAGACAGTATATCCCAACAATATAGTAATACAGGGTGTCTCAGACCACCCGGCCGGCTTCTATAGCTCAAATATGAAAGCAAATGGAAACCTAATTGCAACTGGAACCCCCTATTTTGAGTCCAAGGAATTCAGTAAATTATTTTCAAACTCAAAAAAGCACCCTAAAGGGCAGATTTGGGGGGGGGGTTTGGGAAATTTTCAAATATAAAGGGTGGTAGGAAAAAATGTATTTTTTAAATAAACTGATTTAAAACAATACTTCTAATATTGTTGTTAAAACAAATTTTGTTAAAAATGTAGGTATTTTATGTTTTGGTTGTTTGAATATTTTCGGAGTAACTGCTGTATAGATACTCTAAGCTGAGCAGATGTGAAGTTACTGCCTTGTACGGTAAGTAGATCCAGCCATATCTGGCAACTGCGATATGTTATAGGAGCCATGCCAGGCTGTAGTTTATGAGTGAACGATGTAAATGTGTATGTTTGGCACGCAATACATTTTTAGAACATACTGCTATTTCTTTGTGAAACATGGTCTCACAGGTGCTGCATGTTTTTGAACCTTTAGAGGTTTTATAGACTTAGAAATGTTTCAAAAGACACAAGTACTTTAAGCTGCTATTTAAGGTATAACTATAACACTTTAAATTCAATAAAGCGATAAGGAATATGCATCATAATTAGTAACGACAATATTCTTAACACAGTTTTATCGGATAAATTGGGATAGAAAGTAAAGAAGTCTCTACAATTGAAATTCTTTTAAATATTGAAATGTAACTGTAATCTTTCTTATCATCTTAAGTTTTTTGCCAAAAGTGTTTCTAAACATCAATTATCTTTAGTTTAAAAATATGTTAACAAAATTACTATCAGAATGTGGTACCATTTTTGTTGTAATAGGCTATAAAAATTCATGTATAGGGTGTCCCACGAAGGGGTTTAAACGTTTGATTTTATATTACGCGCCCATTCATGCACCGAACTTTTTGAAACTTTACACAGTTTACAAGGTAGGTTTTAAAAATATTCTGGAAAAATTTCAACTCCCTAACCTTAGTAGAAACAAAATGGCGGCATATTGAAAAAGTTACTTTAAAACATTAAAAAAGGTATTTTTGGTTTTATAAAATATTTTTATTGTTACTTTCCAGGGCAATATGACTTTAAAACAAGAAAAAATTAGAAAATAGCCAAATGGAAAACTAAAAATTAATCAAATAACTAATAAATAATAATAATAAATAAATAACTAATAATAAATCATGAAAGTAGTTTTTATAGAAAGCACATTGGTAAATTTGTCAATAAGCCGCCATTTTGTTTCTACTAAGGTTAGGGAGTTGAAATTTTTCCAGAATATTTTTAGAACCTACTTTGTAAACTGTGTAAAGTTTAAAAAGGTTCGGTGCATGAATGGGCACGTAATATAAAATCAAACGTTTAAACCCCTTCGTGGGACACCCGGTATTATTTATTAGCTTTGGCCTGATTAAATGACCATGTGTAGAAGATAATTTGTTTGTTTAAACTTAAAAATTAAACTGCGTTTCCTAAGGTATTGTGTAAAGAACAAACAAATATTGTAAAAAATATTACATATTTCACAGTATTTATAGCCTTGATTTCACAGTATTTATAGCCTTGATTTCACAGTATTTATAGCCTTTATTCTGATAAACACACTACATTGTAAGGCAATGTGAAAAATTGGTTATTGCGTGACTCTCCAAAGCTAGGTAGCTCAGAGTTCAAAGGGATTTCGAAGCTATGAAATTGTTTTGTGTACGGATAAACTGAAAAGTTTTCCATTTCCTGCAAAGACCCAATTCTACCACCTCTTTACATAAGGGTTAGAGGATTTGAAGTTGAACATTATTCTTCGCGCAGCATTTTTTCTTCGTCGTGGGAAATCCTTAGGACATTTAAGTTACCTAACAAACTGAATAGTGTTGTAAAATAGGTAGTAAGGAAAAATACTGTAATATAAACTTTACATATGTATAATTATACAAAAATGTTATGAAATTACTTTTAGTACGGTACTGATGTTTTTAGTTGAGATTAAACTACATTGTTTGCCAAAAGTAATTGATAGTCAAACATGATTACATAAACCATCATATTTTTTAACACTTAAGACAACCAAAAAACAATCAAGCATAACTAAAACCTTTGATATTCTTGCCTGAGACCTATCCTTTTTTGTGTATTGCCTAAATCAAATGACAGAAGCAGAGATGAATGTTGGACTTAATAGTATTGTGACATTTATAGAAGACATTCATTGGTTGTTTGCAGGGTTCGAACATGAAACTCTAGACATAAGTCCTTTATCCTTTATCATGACGTATTTAATATTGTTCCCATCATTTCCACACCGTAAAATAAGTAGTTTTCACAGATTATACATATTTTTTTTTATAGAATATCTAATAGGTAAGATAACACAGAATGTCATGAAGTTTTTGTGACTGTTAAGTTGGTAATACTGATTTCACTAGTCAGCACAACTCAGCTGATTTCATTGTTGGCGTGACCAAGACAATGACTAACAGTAGGTAAAGAGTAAGGGAGACTTTATGAATCACCCTATGAAATGAGTAACTGCAATAAAGTGTTGGCAAAATTAGTTAAAAAGTGAATGTTTAGTTTACTAAAGCCACGTTTATTTTACTTTTAAAATTTAACTCAAATGTATATATAACTCTTAAACCTAATAGATCGTTTTAAAACTATTTTTTGAACAGAAATAAAGAGAGTATTTCGAAATTCAAATGTGGTTTCAGTTTCAGAAACGTAAAACTGCATATGAAATCGACGAATAAGAACCAAACTGGAAATTCATCATTGAATAAATAACAATATGTTTGGTATGACGATTGAAAATAAATCCTGTTTGTTCAAGATATTACAGACCGTAGCTTCAGAGCTTCGTTAAATCCAGGCAATCGATTGTAAATACCTCGCTGGATGCATATTGAATGAATATATTGAATGTGTCTATATTAAAAATTTATATCAAGTTGAATAGATTGTCTAGAGATAAATAGTGTATATCATAATAATATTCAAAATGTGAATGTTTGTGTGTTTGTTTGAGGTTTTATCAAGCATTAACCAACGGTAGGATTATTCTACAAAAATAATCCTACCATTTCTAAAAAAAAATTTTGGCATGATGATGGCTCACATTCCCGACTAACATATAGGCATATTCTTATGTCAAACATCCTTTCGGGATCCGCCCCAGTGGCTCTGTAGTTTCACATGTCAATCTTATGAGTATATTTAAAAGAATTGAAGAATTTTGTCATCTGTTTCAACTAAACACGTTGATTCCATATGCAACAGCATTAAAAAGTGAAAAGGTTTATCAACAGACAGGGTGCAGCACTATTAAATTTGTTGCAAAATTATGACAACAACTAATTTGAACTAAGTTATAACAAAAAGCTGTGATACACGATGAGAACTGTCAAAATAGGATTGTTTATGTTTATGTTTTTAATTTAATAAATAATATATTAAATTTTGCGAATGTTTAAAGATTTACTTTTATTTATTGTTTAGGTTTAGTAGTATGGCATTATGGCTATGGTAATTGTGTTATACTATATAGCATACTGTGTAGATTTAAAGAACAAAATCATCTCAAAAATCGTCCTTCTCCATTACAAACGAAAATCACGAGTATACCTGCAATACGCATTTTATTCTTATACGCCAAACACCCGTACGAAGGATGGGTACTCTGCCAGTCGTTTATAAAATCAAGATGACTACACGATATGTATTTTTTTCCAGCTGGTTTTATCGGGTATTTTAAACTCAGTATACCAATATTCTTTATCTTTTACACCTTATTCTTCTCTTTATATTTTCCTACCCCCATGTCTCAGTTCAGTCAAGGGCAGAATCATCAGTTCCCTAAACACCACGACAAATTGTTGGTTAGTGGTTAAAGCACGGGACTTCTACCATTGAGATTCAGGTTTGAAACCCAATAATCACTAAACACACGGGGTCCGGTGGTTCGGAATCTACTTAAACTGTTAGACCTAAACAGTCAACATTAAGACACTCACCACAGCTACGGACCGAGGTCTCTAATTGCATATCTCCCTTTTACAAATTTTCATTATATATTAATTTTTATATAGGTACTTTTATTTTGTGTGGGTATACAACAAAAGATAAAAATATTAAGGTATTGCCATCTCTTTTATTGTTTATAATACTTTGATAAAGGTTTTTCCTTGTATATTTACATATTTAATAGTGAAGAATCTAAACGTTGTTGAGTGCATAGGTGGGCTGCGATTAGGATTTAATATATTTGGACTTATCCAAAGGTAAAATAGTTTTATGTGCTGCATTCTGTGGAAATAGTGTGGCACTATTTCAAATCATGACTAATACAGAATGATGTGATCATTCAAACCTACGAATCAGTTGGAGTAAGTAAACATCTGCTTTTAAATTAAATTTATTAGTAAACATTCTACTTCCAAAAGTCTGAGATTGGACCCCTTAAAACCCTCTGGGACGGAGCCCTTTTGACGGATCTGCACCAAACTTCGCAGAAACCATCCTTGAATAATGCTTAATAATGCCTGAAAGTTTCATTACAATCTGAAGAAATGTTTCGGAGTCCATAGGGTACATACATACATACATACATAGTTCCTCTTCTATAGATATAGATTTTTCTATTGCCATTTTTTTTTTACTTGTATTAATAAACTAGCATTACGATTACAGTACTCTAAGCTTTACCCTGTCTCACACACACTTACACACACACCCTCTGTTCTCACAGCTTCGTGAAGGATGGATTACTCAGTCCCCTGTCACCGTCTGCTGTTTGTCTGCCTAAGTTTTTGTCTGAGACAGTATAGAGTCCGGAAACTGTCATTCATTTGTCTCGGATTCGTTCTCCCCTCCATTATGTCGTTTGTTATCACGCTTAAAATGAGTGCCGATGTACGTAGAAACATTTAATTAGTGGATGCATTCTTACTATACGAGAATTGTTTTTGTAATGCTTATAGAGTTGTTATTATGATGCAAATTGATTTAGAATACTTTATTACTAGAAAGATTCCAAGAAAGAAATAACTAGCAAAGAGAACTCGTAAAAATATATTCTAGTTTCACCAATGAAAACGAGCGATAAATATTTAACAGTAGAGTGCTTGTGAATAGAATCATTTCACTATTTAAAATAGTTGTTGCTAATATCGTATATTGATTGATTAATTTTACTACAAAGTTTAATGTTATTTGGTTAAAATATGTTCTGGATTAGTTAATCAACAAACACATACAATACAACTGTCTTGCTTATGCCAAAACATCTTGGTGATTTATGACACACCATTGAAATATTATGTAGTTAATTAGTTAATCACTAAACTTGCCAATAATTCTTGATGACGATAGCAAAAAGTAAGTTGATAAAATTGTATTACAAAACGTAACAAATAATTAACACCATGTGTATATAATAGCACATACCATGTGGCATTTACTCTATATGTATTTTTGAAACATTACTATAAAATATATTACTAATTTTTAAGGTATTTTTTATAGGCTTGAGGCCGATAAAATGACAACAATTCATATTGAACGAATATTTTTCATAATGAAAGAAATATTGCTAACACAGTTAACTATATTCATATTTTTAAACCACAAACCACATCGACTCTTCATGTATTAAAATTTCTATACTTTGGATTTACAATCTAAAGATTACAGCAGAAGATTTATCAGAACAGGACGTGATCATCATTTTCAGGCAGTAACCCCCTCCCCCCCACCCTATGTTACCCCAAACCTCCCCTAAACGTAAACTTTCACTCAACCATCAGTCTCGGGTTACACCTTTAACGGGAAACCTTTCAAGATGGACGGAGATCTTTGTTGTAAAAGAAAATAAACCGTTTCACAATAATATCTTTGCTAAACGATTAGATAATTTAATGGATCCTATTGGGTTCTCTCATGTCAAGTCAGGTAGAGAAATAAATCTCTTACGACACCTAGTAGCATCGGTCCTCCGGGGGGAGCGAGCTGGTCTAGTGGTTAGAACGCGGGACCCCGGTTCCTGGGGTTCCGTGTTCAAATCCCGCCAAATCACCAATGGATTTTTTCTAAGTGATAATGCCGTCACCCCTAGGTCTAGCCTGAAGTAATGTGAAAAACAATTCCGGGCTCGTGCCTAGCGTCCAAGGGGAAAAAATAAAACAAAAAAACTATTAAATAAATAAGGACGGGTTTCGGAAATTTATAGTCCTTGAGTATATGTAGTACATATATGTTACAAATAATTTAGTAACCATTGCTTGTCATTAGGAAAACACGTTTGATCTACAACCAGTTTGGGTTAAATCAATAATATCTTTAAGACGATGTGGTTTGTCTATCTTGGAGGCTGTTAGGTTTTCAATGGAACCTTTCCCCCCTGGAATTGGTCTACAATTTTACGCAAAACAAACCCTTCAAATTCCCTTGTACTATTTCCATATACAGAAAAGTGTCACGGTGCGTGGCGCCAATGAATGTGGCGCCTCGCTGGAGCATGCGCACTGAGAGCTTTCCCCCACTACGCCTCGATGTACGGTGTCACGTTCAAATACTGAAGTTGTGAACTAGCATCAGCTGTCAAATTAGTTTGCTTTATGTTTACGTTTTTGTAGTTTTCTGTCTCTCTCGCACTGCCTCCCCTACACGCCAAGCACGGTGAAACGGTCTGTACCTTCAAAGTGGTGAAGCTATTGAAAGTAAATATCAAGTGGTCTTCATGTCAACACAAAGATAAACGGTGTAACGATGTTTTTATATCGATAGATATTCATTATTTTCAGCTACACAGCTGACAAAACCAAAGAGAACTCCAAGTCTAAATGTTACTATAAGGTATTATTATTATTTTTTTTAAATAGGGGTCCAACTGATTCTTGACAGCAGATTAGACGTTTTCATTCATTCATTCGGTGCCCCTCCCCGTTGATACAGTTAAAACAGTTGTTATCGTAAAAGTCTTCCAAATATCAACACTTAATATATAATCAAAAATATTCATCACGAGTGAATCATGCATTCATGAATGTTTTAGTTGGTTTCATTATTCAGTTCTAAAATTTGACTGGATTCGCCCTAGACGGTCAATTTAAGTTGCCAAGTCCGTAAGCCAGACAACTGACAAATTTGCCCCCCATTTAATTGTAGCCCAAATCAGAAAAATCACACAGACATCTTAAGCTTGTACTAATTTTTTTACCTCTAGTCTATTTCATAAAAAGACAAAGAATTTAAACTATTTGAAAAAAGGCTACATATCATTACCAAAACAATTCACATAGGCTTCATTCGATAATAATGTTGTAGTTATTAAGTTTATTAAACCACCTAATTAAAGTAACTAGCAGCTAAAAGCTAAATTAAGTTTCACCATTGTATAATTGTTACAAATAAATTTAAATCGTTACTTTTTCTAACTTATACAGCGATTAATCGTACATCTATTTTCGTATCATCAAAAACTAATTGCGTCATTAAGCTGCACAAACACACTTCACTGTAACAAAAACAGTTTGTACTAAACCAGAATAACTTTCACTGTAACACTTAACCAAAGTAAACATTCAAGTGGTAGAGTGATCATCAAGCTGTATTGTTGAAGCACTATCAATGATGTGATATCACATTACGAGGGGCGTAGGGATGTGATGCTGAGATGATAGCTGGATTATTACCTCGAAGTCTTTATCTAACTTCTTAATGTACTCCATTCTGTTATTTCAACCAGAGGTGTAGTTTATAACCTTGTATTCTACGTTATCGAAACAAATTATTTTGAATTTGTTTTTCTATTTTTCTTTATTTGGACCTGAAGATTACTGGAGTACATAGTTGAAAACGACTAAAATTAATTGTAACATATTTTTCACATGTTGATCCCCTTTTAAAAGTTACAGATTAAGCGGTGCTAATTTGTATTAAAAAGGTAAATTTGGGTTTGCTCTAGGAACTCTAGCAACTCTAGGATAAATATTTCTGATTTTAATTAATTGTAAATTAAATTTTTATGATGTTAATTGGTTGTTATTTGGTTCGATAATAGGTGTGTATATGTAACGTATTCGAAAATTATTGTCTAAGCCCCAACATAATTGTCAAGCATCAAAAATATATATTTATAAACTTATTTTTTGTAAGTATATACAAAACGTATAAGTTTGAGCTATAAACTTGAGGAAATAATAATGATTTACTTTTCTCATGAAAATCAGTGCCAACTTTTGTCACTTTAAATTGGTTAAAATAAAAAAATATTAATTAATACGTGCTAAACCATTTTTATGTCACCATCTTTACCTTTTGTAAAATGTTTCGAAAATACAAATTTGGATTACAGTAAAACATTAATTGTGCTGATTATCAGTATTATAAATTATGAACGAACGCCTTTAGCTATTCTTTCAGTTTTTAAATATTTTATTTATATCTACCTTATTGTCAATTTACAAGTTAAATGCTTAACAGTTACTCTAAATATTTAATTATCTTCTTCAAAATAAGCAATATATTTGAACATTTAAATTCTGAAAGATGAAGCAGTGAATTCTGGAAAAGCTTTTAGTTAATGAAACGTAACCAGGACCAAAAACGTATACAACTCACGGGAATCAGACATTCTGTTTTGATTTAATTAATTTGCTCTGACATAGTTTTGTCGGTTCAACTTTTCTCAATATTTAAAAATTGAGTTTTCATAAACTAATATTAGGTCACCGTAAGTCACTAACATATTATGCAATGTACAGTACAAAGATAACTACATATTATTTATTATTAATTATTGCGCAATTAGAAGTTTTATGTAAGATTTTGAAGTAAAATTCCTATTACACAACAAATTAAATAGTTTATTACAGAAAATTCAACAATATACATATTTGCATATCCAAGTAATTAAAAATCATATTCTAAATTTAATAATACATGGATTTAATAATAGGTGGATTTAATAGTACTGATATTACAATAATTACAGATATAAATTGTATACTTAAGTTCAATCCACATAACAACTAACCATTGGATCATTAGTGCATATTAAAGAAGATTTCTTCAGAACTTTGTGCAGTGAAAAAAATTTCCCACGTCTAAAAGTTCAGTGAAACACTGAGTTTACTTAAAAATAGTTGTAAAATATAATGTTGGTATTATTATTATAAACGTATTGTACAATTTTATAAATTTTAATAATATCAAATACAACATTTTCAGACACATGCCATTACACTGCTTATATAATGTTGTATAACATGATGACATTGACCTTTGCCCTGTGTCACAGTCACAGGTACAAGATACGTATGTATAAAACACTTAGACATCACTTCTCTCCATGTGTGTTAATAATATTCTTTCAATCATTGCCATTCTAATATCATTAAATGTTTAACGAATTTGATCTTTATTCATGAATTTGCCATATAGGCATTAAGCTATTACCGCAGGTCTCATGGTACGTGTAAACCTACTTTTATTCAAACGAGTTTGCAAATCAGCATAATCGGACTATGGGAACTGGGGTTTATGGGGTAAAAATTGATTTCCCCATTTTTGACCCTAAAAACACAAAAATTCATAATTTCTCTCCAAATTACTTTGAAGAGCTTAAAAAAAAATAATATTGTATATTTAAGCGTTTATTATCCAATAAATGTTTCTTCAATAATAAGCGTTTTATGCCCAACGGTTACGGAGATAATTTAACAAATTGTAAATTTTAAAACTCCCATGTTATTCGTATGGAGAATAAATAAACTGTTGTAGTTTGCTTGTTTATGGACATATTTAAAACAAATTAGGACATTTTGTTTGTTTAATACTAAGCAATTACTATGCAATAAAAAAAACACATCTCAATATCTTCCCAGCAAACCAAGGTACTCATTAAAATTAATGTCAATTAAATAGGAAATAAATCTGACAATTTTTAGGGAATGTTTTAGTAGAAATCCAGCCAGGGAATTTGAAATTCGCTTAAGTCTGCAGGTTTGCTGTGGCGAGGGTATTTTTTATATCGTGAGATTTGGATAGGCCATAACCTTTAGTGATTGGCAAAATACAAATTTTAAAAGGGTTTTAGTTACATTAGCTTTTTCTAGCTAGACCCATGGCCAACATAACCTAAAGTTTGTGAGTTCGAAACAGCAAGCCACACACATGTTTATTCTTAATAGTAATAAAATCGTTTTATTTATGTGATACACTTAAGTTACTGTGGAAAGTTATACAAAGCTCAAACATATAGGACAAATTATACATTAAATTGGTAATTTTTGAAAGAATGCAATGCTATTTTTTCTTATTCAACTACTTTTAAATGAAAAATGACGTATGAAGTAAGGCCCAATTTACTTCATGCTAACCAGCATAATTTTATCTTTCTGATAATCTGTTTATTCAGTGGTTCAAAGCCTCTCTAAACTCTAGATCCACAAAACTATGAATGAAAAAATAATAACCATGAAGAACTGTTTGAGAAATACTAATCTTCCTGCAAGGCGTAAAATATTTTGCAATAGACAAATTAAAGCCACATTCTCCAGGGTTGGTAACAATTCCATTAGAGTAACGGAATCACAGTTAATTGTCGGCAAATGGAGAATGGTTACAGATTGAGTTAAGCACAAGATAAGGAGCCGCTTGCCACAGGGGTTGGGGACAGTTCTAAACCACATAACCACGGAGAACTGGTTAAACCATCCCTTAAATGGCAATCCCTATTAGGGTTGATAGAGAAGTTATCAAGTATTGGGGGGGGGGGGAATTGTCCTTGAAAGTATTTTTTATTTTGTTTTTGTTGTTGACTTGTTTATTAGTTTAGTCTAAGTTATTCTGGTGTTCTAAAGTGAATAAGAAATTTTGTACCGTTGTGTAGTTTCAGCGTATACACAAATCTATATAATTAATACGCTACATGAAACTTTGTCGGTTGAACTCCTCCGCCATTTCTTAACAGATTTTATCCATTGACGTCTCATTGGAAAGAGCGTGTCGCGTAGATTTGCAAACTGGCCTTACATTTTTTAAAAAGTCCCTTGGGCTCCACCCCAGTGGCTTTGAAAGTTCCCATGTAATCCTTATGGAGAACATAATTGTTTACATTTTGATCAGCTGTATAATTTAATTGCTGTTATTTTTAAATTCAATGAAACGCATTGAGTACATTTATTTACTATTTGAGTTTGTGTAAACATAACCCCCAAGACGGATCGTGTTAGTATGGTTGTATCTTAAAGTTGTGTAGGCCTATTTATCGTTGTTTCGTGTCGCTATGAAGGATCGTGTTAGTATGATTGTAACTTAAATTTGTGCATTTATCGTTGTTTTGTGTAGCTATAATTTGTTTATTTGTTGTTTTTTTTTCTTTTAAATGCCTCCGACGTGACGACAACGAAACATAGACAGGAGGCGTAATCGACAATCGTGATAACGACCACAGCTACAGAACCGTGGCGCGTAATAGGCTTAACTCATCACAATCAGCACCCGACCCTGGACAATCTCAACTATTAGGTTACAAATGCGCCCTAACACTACCCCAAAACGACTTTTCGTTCTATATTGGCCCTCTATCAATGACCTGTGTTGCCTGTACAGCGAGGCATTTTGAGAAGGAGAAACCCGGCAGGAATGCTTTAGGTTTATCAATAACGAAGATAAAAATGGTCTGAGCTACATACCGGTAATCTTGAGTTGACTCTTTTAAATTAATGGTAAATATGACTGTTATTCGTTTTAAAATAACTCCTGTAATACTTTGCAATTGCTCGAATTCGAGCAACATGTACACTAGTTATTTTTTAAATCTGTTTATATTATTCACACTTTGTATTCAAACAAAAGAGGGTAAACGTGTTAGAAACATGTTTTCGCACTTTATTGATCTTGTGTAGTTTGGTGAATGAGAAAAAATGCAATGACTTTTATACTACATCGAAACTACCTTACTGGCAGTGTACGTTACTTTAATTGTTTGATTCAAGTAGTTAAATAATTAGTTCCCAGTGGGAAGGGGTTAAAATAATATAAGGTTACAGAGAGGCTACAATATTAGGCAATAGAGAGTTATTGCTTTCTTTACATATCATAATCTTCTAAGCCTGATAATTTCTTAAATCAGTATTAATACAAACTCAACTGAAAAAGATGTTTAGTAAATTTGTATTAGTTGAATTAGTCAGCAATGTATTTTAGTATAATCCAAAGTTTTCTAAATAAGTTTAAAAAGTGTTTATAAATATAGCACTAGTTTTAAAAGGTCACACACAACTACCATCTTCGTACAGTAAACCCCCTTTTAAGTGTATCTAGTTAAATCAAAACCCCAGTCAAAATTCAAATCGATTGAAAAATCTGACTGGCAACGGAACTATGTCCGTTGTGGCAAGGATGGCTGGCTTGGCATGGCCTATATGTAAATGGGGATACTTCAATCTCATACCATGAAATATAAAATCGTTGTTAAATATTTTAAGTAATAGATTTTTTGTTTATATCTTTTTTTACAGTAGATATTAGGATAGCAGTAACTATATGTACTAACCCATTTTAAACTTTCCTATTACGTATTGCCTTTGTATCTTCTTAAAAACACTAGTGAGTTTAATGTTTCAAATGATTTGAAATTAAATATTTATTCCTTCTGTTCCAGATTGCCTGCATCTACAGTTGTACAGGGACAGCAAGGACAGATACAAACAAGGACAAACCAAGGCATCTCTCTCTCTACAGCACTTTTTGGGGCTGCAATCAGGTGGGGAAAAGTTACATGTATTTGTAATTGTTTTTATTACAGTTCTGACAATATGATTTTCTCTTATATGAATGAAGGTAAATTTTACAAAATCGCTTTACTCGTTGATAATAACACCAAGGGGTATGCCAATTGTCATAATATCACTCAAGTGTTTTTATCCTGTAAAAGGGAAGGTTTCATGCTACAAGAATAAAGTAGCTAGCGTGGCAGTGGCAGTTAATTGAACTGTACATTTTGGGAGCCAATTCAACACAACAACTTCCCCTTTCGAACTTGTTTACTGAGGCCAATAAAGTGTAAAAGTAATTTGTTACCAGGACATAATTAAACATTGTGAATGCCACAGTTGATTGAGTTGGGCTGTTCGTTTGTCTTGTCTCAAGTGTGACTAAATAAAAAATCTGGGTTTAAAGGTTTTGAAGTTAATCTTTTGATAACGAAAATATTGATTATTTGTCAGTAAAAATTAATAAGGTTATTTCATTTCTAAAGATATGTTGTTCCAATTTTTATCTACTATGTGTGTAGGAAGTTTTATTATAGCAGCTAGTTCAATAAAAATGGACTTAACTTAAAACTTTCAAAAAGTGAAATATTTTTTTTTTTACTTTTAAATAATTTTATCGTACCCTAATACTACTGAAGAGCGATCAGATACGAAAGTCTGTAAACTGGCTTTTTAATCATGTTTAGCTTGTATCATAGACAAAAAGAATTAAATTAAGACTGTCAGCCGTGCTGCTGTTACCATGGTTACCATAGGTTCTGGCACACACCACTGGGAGCGCTGTGTAGTTACGTAGTGCGTCCGCCGTAACTACATGGCACCCCCAGCGGTGTGCGCCAGAACCTATTGTAACCGTAGCACAGCTGATAGTCTATTTTTTGTCTATGCTTGTATACACGTTTTTGTGTGAAATTGAAATTGATCACAAACAGATGCTATTGATTGTTCTTCTCTTAACTACTAAAGTAGTTGATTGTGTTGTATGAGGCCAGTATACATTTTACAAGTAAACAAACCGTATATTTGTTTGATTTGAGGGACAGCCAAATATTTTTAGTATTTGAAATTTACACCAAATGTTATTTAAGAATTTTCATACTTAAATTTATTGACACTTAATATTTCTAATTAGATTGGTTGTTTTCAGGATTCACACTTGACAAGGAGTCCAACACGATAGCTATAATCTGTCAGGATGTGACTGTAGTTCTGGCCTTTGACACCAGGGAGAGACTGATACAGTGGCAAGTCAAGATAGCCAACAATCTGGGAGAAGGTAATTCATAAATGAATAAACATAAACAAAGTTCAAACTTTAATTAGTGTCTCAAAGAATGTTGTACACTCTTAGCCTTAACATGGTTATAATAATATTTTGAAAAAAATGTTATCACTGTATTGTATCCTAAATTTTTTTAAATGGATAATTTAGTACTGAATGCATTTAATGTTTGTTGTGTGTGTAATTGTTAGTCTAAAATAGGTTATTTCATTACTTTATTACATTTATTATATCATTTTATTGTCACCTGGTCATTGGGCTAGTATTGATGATAAGTCAATTAGATAGTAACAATACTTCTCATACCGTACCTGTTTTCAGACAGTTTCCTTACAAAATCTACTTCAAAATGGTCACTGGTATGGAAACAATTAACCCGTAATTACCTGATACTCTGGTTAATGAATTACTGTTAATAAATTATCACAGCGATCTCAATGCCATGTGTTTTACATTTTTCTGACTGGGTGTTACAGATGAGCAGTTTCTGGTCCAGATACAGTCTGCCCCGACCAGAGGCAAGATCCTGCCTGGACCTGCCAGACTCCACATACAGGAGCACAGGTTCTGTATGACCACAGGAGTCCCTCCTCGACTGGTCGGCTACTGGCTCATCCGACAACTCAGGTAAATATAACACCACTATACTACAATAAAAATCTACAATATTTCTTTCACAATGTTTTCCAACACCACGGCGAGACTAACCTTCGCATAGTGATGAAATGGGCTAGAATATTTATGGATGAATTAAGAAACACGACATTGGTTTCCGATTTGATCTAGCCTACTTGGCTGCGGTATCTCGATGAAGACCTCATAATTTATAGGCAACTCGTTAGCAAAACTTAAATAAGGTTTTTGTCTCACCAACATTCCCCTGTTATCTGTCTCTTGGGGCTGCGACTGCTCTGGGATAACATTTCCAGAATCTCCAAATTCTCACATCTTTCATTGTACTTGATCACTTATTCATATAGGATTACTTGTTTCTAATGCAATAAGCTGTTTCATTGTTTTCACATAAGAACACAAACATTGTTGTGGAGATTCATGATTCCCATCTTAAATAATTGTTATGTTAATTGATAATTGATTGGTTCCAATCAGATCTGTATAAATCACAGTATATAATCCAAGCAGGGGATTTGCTAATCACAACAAAGTTGGCTTGACTCAGCTTACATCTCTAATAATCTGTACAAACACAAAGAAGAAGCTATTTTAAATATCAAGAATATAGTTACCTATTCCATTCATGTCTTGCAAGTTAAAAGTTTCTATAGCTAGGCGTACAATACACGGTCCATTTTGAAAACAAGTCAGGGAGCTACATTTGTCAAACAGAAAATGGGGAATCAAACAATAAAAATTTTGGTTGTGGAGTTCACCCTAAAATACCATTCTGGATCAGCCCTGAAAATCCAATGAATTATTATTTGACTTAAGATTATATTAGGATTCAATCCCTTTCCTTACAAGACAAAACCTAAAATTGTATCGCCTTGAATAATTTAAAAAGAAAGCATCTTGTTAATTTTTGCAGGAGGTATGGAGTTGTAGAGAACAGGTTCTGTTTCGAGGGAGGTTCCCGGTGTGGTAGAGGTGAGGGGTTGTACGTCCTGGTGTCAGACCAGGGACAAGACATTGCTCGGGCCTTCCAGATGGCAGCGGAAGGGAAGCTACACACTCGCCGTCGCTCCGTCAGCAGGAACTCTTCGGGTAAATGTCAGAACTCGTGAGGTTATCTGTTGTAGTCATGAGTACACATTATGCTTTATGGTTTGAATTTGTACCCAATAGTCGTTGAACATTGGGATTTTGAATTACAGTCCTGGCCAAAGAAAAAAAGATTTTAATATGGTAGAGAAAAAGCTACTCAACCGCCACATCATTTCAAAACTCTTCTTTCCAGGCTTAAAGTGATTTTTATTGAAAAGTCCAATAATATTACTAATTTTAAAACTAACTCAATGCTGTGTTTGTGATTGTTTTCTTTTTATTTTAAATTGGTGTTGAGATACTACATTATACTCTCATTAAAAGAAAAATATGGAATTTAAATTTAATGAGATAAATTTATTTCCAATTGCCTGCATATTTGACTGGTAGAGATATTTTACAGTGTTTCTAAGATCACTCTTCGAAGCAATGGTCTACTTACATTGGTTTGAAACATATAATGTTCTTTTTTCTGAAACAAAGGCTCTCCTTGTGACAAACAACAAATATAATTTTTTATCCTTGAATTGTATTTAATGTATTGGTCCTTGTTCATCTTATAGCCATGGACAGTCCCAGAAGGAATGTTCACTCTCGAGCAGAGACGAGGATGTCTGATGTCAGTTGCTTGGAGTCCTTGATGCTGCATTCTGAACACCCAGGACCTGGTAGTGAGGTAAGGTGCTTGTCATTTTATTTGGAATGTAGGATTTAAATATTTTCCAACTAAATGTGCATAATCAAAGAGAAAATAACTGTACAAAATATCTTGTACTTTGATGGTATTGATAGGGATGATGAACAAGTTTCTTCATTAGGCTTGTTCGAGAGTTAATTTGAAGGGAATGCAGTAGAATGGTGTTACGTTTTAGGATCTTTCTCCACGTAAAGACTTTTTCAGATTTATATTTATAAGATATGTTTCCTATGGTTTAATGTGGGTTATTGCTCTTTGTTGCAATAAGCACAACATTGCCTACTGGAGAAAAAGAGAGTTAGAGTAATGGTGAATTGTGGTGGATAGAGAGTGGGAACATCTCACATTGGAATACAACTTCAGACACTGCCATTTTACACATCAATGACTGAGTATGCATCTTGCAAACCTGGAGCCCTACATAGGTCATATGGGTACATAGGTATAAGTTTAGTAGGGCCTGTAGATTTTTGGGTACACAGGAAGTATAATTTATTAATGTAAAGAAGATGTGAAGAAAAACAATCTGGTGAGCCAGCCATTGCTGGTTTAAATTACCAACTACCAGCACTATCTATACTGGGCACACTGCAGTCAACACAGACTTACAATTCATTGCACTGAAATTTTTTTTTTTGTACTGTTCCCAACAACATACGTCAAAAACAATCCAACTAACAGCAGTCATTTGCAGGTGTGCTGCAACTGCAGTCATGGTGCTGAGGAGTCTATAATCTGGCCTTCGTCAGAGACAAGATCTGACAGTTGCGACTATGGAGATGCTGCATCCATGGCTGATTACAACAACAGTCACCTTCAGGTATACATACAAGTAATTTATAGTTTGAAATAAACCACACCTACTCACTTGGGTGAGTCAATCAGAACAGACAAATTTACTTTAATTAATTGTACAAACTACTCTACTCAAGTGACTACACTTGATAACTACGCTGCCACAGCTGGTAGGCCCTCTCCGCCGCCAAAATGTTAATAAAGATCACTCCAGCAACCACCAGGATGGCAGGTTCAGACACTATGTGGGAGGCGGATGCTACCCGAGTGGTGCCTGATGTTATACATGGGCATCATTCATTTTCTTACTAAATTAATCCTCTCTACTATTTGTGCATCTGCCATAAACTTGTTTTGGACATAACATGGAGGAAAACCCTATTCAAAATATGAACATTTAAGTTACTGAATAATCTCTGGATTTTGAAGGTTCACTTTAAAATCATAGTAATACCAATGGTATACAGGTATAAGAGGGGACAAAAAATGCTAATAGTTGTTGCCAATTTTGGCAACGTAGTTTGGAGCGCTGACACTCAGTTTGCGGTACTTGCTCGGTAGTGCAGTGCGCCTCTAAGCCCTTTAAAATATTAAAACACATTATAAAACAACAAAACTACGACCAAACAAACAAATTTTATCACCAAAAACGACATTTTACAACCTACAACAAGCGCAATGTTAAAAATCAACTAAACTGCATTACCGACAAGCCCGAGGTGGCGTAATTTGGGCTGCTTACGCTACTCTGCAACAGTGCAGTTCAGGTAACGGTAACCCTCATTGAGTGTCTACTCTACTACGTGTATATTTAATGGTAATACTTCAAAATGTTGTACTTTGTACAGGAGAGCTGCAGGATTCCAGAGAGTTCCATGGGAAGGTGTACTAGCTGTATCAGTAAGCTGGGAGCTTTGTCTAGATCCTCTACAGTCACCAACCCTCCTGGCTCTGGCACAGGCTTCACACCCGCCTGGACCATGGATACTGACAATCTTGGTACGTTCCGTTGAATTAAACACAATGTAATCGCTTGGATTGTAACTTAATTGGAGAGCAGCAAACCAGAGAGTGTCTTTAGTCCAAAAGTCACGCTTACACGAGGCCAGTAGAGCAGGCAGGTTATGGGGCAGGTGACAGCTCGTGACATCTAAGCCCATCACTACTAGCATCTAGTTCGAAAACATCTTGTCCCGTCATGCGGGCTGCGTCAACTGTCCTCGCGACTCATGTGAAGTTGCTCAAGTACATAATATACGGGGAGTCAACCCCAAGAAATAGAGGAAATGTTTGCAGTCCTGTCTTTTCCTTACTTTGACCCTCCTCCCGCCTACACTGCCCGCGCTAGGCCAAGTGCCAGCTTAGGTTTCACGAGCTGTACCTGCCTCTAATGTATTTCAAGTTACCCGAAGCAAGTAGCTTGACTGTCTACTGGCCTTGTGTAAACAGGGCTTTAATGCAACCTCACTAGTGAATGCTGACTATCGTCTATTTTATAAAGTAATATCTTCTAAATATATAGGATGATGTTTTTAGTTGTGTGTTTTAAAGTTGGTAGCATTGCTAAACACAACAATCAAATTAAAATCAGACAGCTGATTTTTGTTTATTATCTTACGTCATTTCAGTATTGTCTAGTACTTTTTCAATTTCTATAATAGGCTAACCATGAATAGAGTTACAAAAGAGGAATGTTTGCAGATTGTGCAAATTAATTTTGAAACCTTAGTTCAGTTCGGGCAAATTACAGTTAGATGCATTTCATCCAATCTACGGACTACATAATCGTCCGTCGGAGTCAGGTACATATTTGAGCTTTGGTGAATCGGTATTTAACAATAAGCATGTACAGAGACGCTGCACAGTAAGGACCGAAGATATTTTATTTTAAATTGATGTCTTTAAATCTGATTTATTTATGAATGGTTTCTTCACAGGAGGTTGTGGCCATGAGAACAACATGAGCTGTGGAAATGTTCAACAAAACTCAGACATTATGGCTAGACTGTCAACTACCTCAGACTGCTGGTAAAGTATTTGATTCATAGATCTGAAAAGTAAAAAATAATAGTGAAACGTAATATTTTGTATCATTTAATAACAGTCAGAAGGTCGTCTGTTAAATATAAACTATGGTCGGTAAATTTGACTGAGATTATAACAGTTCTTTGACAATATTTTTTTGTTTGATAATTAAGTTTTTTGTAAACACTGTCCCATTTTATAAGTAATTAGTGTAAATTCTTTGAATTCTCCTTACTGAATAACATGATGGCACGAGCTCTAAAGAAGACATTTTTGTTTTACTTTGGTAAAACTTAAGTTTCTGCATGAGCATAATAAACTGCATAATACCGTGCAGGAAGAAAAATCTGATATTTGTTTTGGTCAGATTTGATCACATTCAGAGGAGAGTTGGACTTAATATCAACATTTTGTCTTTGGAAGGACTAGCATAGGTTGTCTTGGTCAAATGGTGGTCTGTAATCACTGTTGTCTTTGCACAACATCTCAATTATAAATTTCATATCCGTTGTCTCTGTCCCTCAATAATGGTCTACATAAAAACACACATTTACTTAAAGGCGAGCATGATTGACAACAAATCTTATATACTAAAAAACGGTACTTAAGTATTATACGGAGGCCACTTATTTTACAGCGCGCTGCGGTGGTTAGGTTAGGTTGGTCTATTATAAATATGTTTGTAGGACTTTCCTACTTTCGTTATGAATCGAACCAGACAAGTCATAAAAGCTTCATGATGACCAAACCTAACCGCCGCAGCGCGTTGTATAAGGGTGGCCTCCGTATAATACTTAAGTATCTAAAAAACTCTTGCAAAACTTATCACAGCTAGCCTGACCATACTACTGGATCAAATTACACGCGGTTGGTTCCAAATGAAAGATAATTTCCTGTAGATGTGCAGAATCCCTTTATACATTGAAATATGCTAAAATATGAGCACAAAAAATATATTTTAAATTTGAAAAAATTAACATGGACCTTATGGGTTGCCATGTTGGTGACAAAATAACAACAAAATATAAACAGAAAATCTAAACAAATGGAAGAAATTCCAATCACATGTTTTATTTACAGCGTGGGGTGAAAATAGAGAAGTTTGCACAATACAAACTTTTGGTCGAGTTTTCGACCACGGGGCGAGCTCTTGTTTGATCTAAAATAGTTTTTGACAGCTCCAAACTCCAAACTGGTGGGAAGAAGCTGCGATGATGGTTAATGAACTAATACACAAAGAAATATGGCCAGTACCGTACTACTTGGCAAGCAATCATCAGAAAAATTCTGTGCTTAAATAATTTTACACTGGTTACGTCAATGAAGTAGCAAGAATGAAATCAAAGAGTTTCATAATCCTATGCGCAAAATATCAAAAAATATCTAGTACTGTGTGGTATTAGCCATACATATGTACACCAAACTTCGCGTGGGAGGTGATACCGAGCAAGTAACCGAGCGTGTGAGACAAGTTTCTCCTACGAGGCAAAGCTGAGGACTTGCTCTACTACAGATGACTTAACCAGTCCCTTTCTAGGTCAAAAAGAGTACAGGAAGAATCTGCTTACTGGGTAGTGTGGCAAAATGCCTTTACAAGTCCACTAAACTAAAACGGCGGTTAAAAAAGGATTTTTTAAAAATTAACTCAGTTTAATCTCTAGATTCCATAATGTTATATACTTCTATGGTATACACAGTACATACTTACAAGATAAGATTTCTTAAGCCTTGATATCATTCTCAAGCCGATGTTTCTACAGGTCTTCCAGTGGCTCGTCCTGCAGTACAGTAGCAGAGAGGTGCTCTTGTTGTCCTCCCATCAGACCTCCCAAACCTCCGCAGCTATCTCAGTCACCACACAACTCTCCCATGAAGAAGAAACCCAAACCTCCCATGCCTCTACCAGTTTGTAACTGTCCTCATCATCAGTCACCAGCCAACCCTTACGACAACTACGACGTTCCTAAGACACTGCCTGCGCCTAATCAGAGAAAGGCGAGTTTTCCAAATTGATATAGAGTAGATTTTTAAGAAATGCATGGGTTCTACTATAACGTGTTGAATCTAATTGAGTGCTCAGATTGGGAACCAAGGGTCATAATCTTTTTATCTGATTTTAGCCAGTTTAATGTTTGTGATTCATTGTCGGGAACGTTTTTTTATAAATTGATTAGAATTGGAAGTCCCTAGGTGGAAATTAAAATCCTCCGTATGTGGGAATCGGGATCAGACAACACATATATTAAATGTGAAGTCGTGTTGATAATTTTCTTCTAAATATCATTCTACAATCACCATACTAGAACTTGTTGGTGTAGTGCTCACCTTCAAATACGTTGGAAGCTTTACCGATCCCAAGACAATCCATTCAGGAAACAATTTGCCATTCATTAATTTGTCATTTAGGCTAATGCAGGGTCGATTTACTGAATAGGCACGGTAGGCATGTGCCTAGGGTGCGAGGCAATTGGCTTTTTTGGGGGGCGCCAAAAAATCGGAAAATAAATAAAATGGTGTTTCTATTTCCATTTGATTGTGGTAAACTTCTGGTAATCCCACGGGGCGGTGAAGACATCATTATCCTCTCTCGCAGTCGTGTAGACATAATAATCATCTCCCGCAGTTGCGGCAAAATGGTAATCATCTCCCGCCGTCGAGGGGACATTATCATCGTTTTGGGCGATCACGGTAAAATTCTGATCATTCCTTGCAGCCGTGAAGCCATCATTATATCTATATCGTCTCCCGAGGTCATGTAGACATAATAATTGTCTTACCCGATCGGGCCAAAATGGTAATCACAGATATGTCACTGCGCGATAGCGTTAGATTGAAAATTCCAGGAAGAAATACAAAATTCACGCATAATAATTCCCGGTAAAAAAAAAAAAAAAAAAACTCTACCACAATTTCCGGTTTCCCCGGCTGTTGGACACCCTCATTATATTTTAAAGGAGCAATACTATTAGTTTTGTGTAGGGCGCTGACAGGGTCAATAACGGACATGGGTAAATGTATGGTATAGATAATATTTCTAATATGGGTAAGCCTACATTAAACATCTAAATCCTAAAATGTGCAAATCTTAAGTTTAAAAAACAAATAATACCTATTATTACAGTAAACAAATTAATTTTTAAGGGCTAGTCTGGGGTGATATCCACAGTGATAAAATAGTGTAAGCAGTCAGTATGAATCAGCAATCTTACCAATAAGTCCTTACAACTGAGCTGTATATAATAATATTTATTCTTTTTGACATATGTTATACACTCATAACTCTCATAACAGGATGAATCCAAGATCAGCTACATGAGTCATGCTGCAGACGATTATTACGACACACCCAAAAACATTAAGGACAGCCTGGTAGGGGAGTACGGGAACTACGACACTCCTCCTCCGCCAACCCTGGCTGTGAAGAAGACCTCCTCTTGTCTGCATCATACACATGCTCCTCACAGGTGAGTATGAGTGTCTGCAGGGAGTATATATCAAAACTGGAACCAGCTGTCCTCCATCATTGGGGCTTTTAATAAATGATTCTGGCTAAAGATGCAGCTATAGCTTCTTTCACTGAGTGATTATAATCTTAGTCAGGAAAACTAAAAACTAAGTCTATGGTATATAATCCAGTGCTAATCTCATTTATTCAACACTGAATCTTAACTCATCTTAACCTTCAATACAATTTGTTGTGTTTGCCATAAAAATATGACGTACTCAAGGACAATTCTCCATCTGCAAGGATGTTTGTGTTCTCAAGGAACCAAATACTTTATTACTTTTTTCCCTGTTCTCAAATAAATATGTTATCCTTTGTTGTTTGATACACTCAATAATTTGTTGGTGAACAAATTTTTCTCAATAAACATTACCATCAGGTGTACTAAAATCAGGTTACCTACACAGGAATACAACAGTTGTCTTTGTAATTTGGGGATCTAATAATAAATCCATTGCACATTTTGTAGTACTATTTTATTCACAAATATTTTTTTGTTTACCTCTAGAGAAGTTCAAAGATTTAATCTTCTTCAAATTATGTGCAAAAGATTACACCCACTCTCAAAGACAGCTATGAATTTGTTGAAATGGATGTTTTTGAAATGGATTTGGTTAAAAGTGTTGCTATTTAAAGTATTTAAGTGGTTGGGTAATACTTCTACACACAATCTTGCTCATTGGTTTTACCATAACTGTATGTTACAGGGTTGAAAAGGATGAGTCCTCAAGGCAAGGCTCTTGTCTTTGTCACAGGGTTCCATGTTGGTCAGACACCATACAAAAACCTTCACACTTCCGCGAAATATCTTCTCCGGTGCTGCAAAGAGTGAGTGTTGAAGTTGTGTCTGTTGATAGATTTTTGTCAATGGTTATTCCAGTTCTTTAATTACTCTTCATATTAGTAAAATTGTCTGCACTATGTAGACAATTTTATGAAATTCTGGCATATACTAGCGCCATCCAGAAAGTAGATTATGTTTTGGAATCAAGGATAAAAAAGTCTTGTGAAAATATTTAATATATAGGTACAATACAAACAAAAGACACTCTTAAATACTATTTTTCAACATAGTCTCTTTTCAAATTAGGGCACTTGTGGTAGCGAAAAACGACCTTAGAAATTCCTTCGTTGTAGAATTCGGCCGCCTGCGCCTTCAACCACTTTTTTACCTCTTCTCGTAGCTTTGTCGCCCTCAAAACGCTGCATAGCCAGCCACTTCTTCATTGCTGAGAATAAGTAAAATTTTCTCGGTGCCAGGTCTGGACTATACGGTGGATGAGGAAACTCCCACTTAAAAGATTCAAGAACATCACGATTGACATTTGCCATGTGAGCCGGGCATTGTCGTGAATCATCAGGATATTTTTGAGCTTATGTTTCCCCTGCCCTTTTCTTGTATCCCTCTTCTAAGGTTTTTTAGAGTTTGGAAATAACTTTGAGAGTTTATTGTAGTGCCTCTTTCCAGGAACTCCACAAAAATTACACCTATCCCAAAAAACAGTCGCCGTCACCTTCCTTGCCGACATCATGTGCATGCATCTTTTGGGTTGGGGGAATTTGTGTGCCCCCACTGCATTGACTGCAATTTCGTCTTACAGTTTGGAGTTTATATGTTTGACCCATGTTTCGTCACCAGTAAAGAGGCAATCGAGTAGTGAGTCACCAGCTTTATTGTAAGCGTCCAGAAACGTTAGTGCAGCAGCCATTAGCCGATCTTTACGACTCTCTGTCAAGATTTTCCGTACCTATCCTGCACAAAACTTGTGGTAATCAAGCTTTTCGGTAATGATCTCGTGCAACAAACTGCGCGAAATTGGTGGAAAACCCATAGAGAGTTCCGTTATTGTGAATTTTCAAGTTTTACAGACATCGGCATTGACTTTTTCGTCAAGTTCAGCGGTCACAATGCTGGGTCGTTTATTTCCCTCTTCTTTGTGAAAATTAGTTTGGCTATTTTTAAATTTTATGACCCCCTGACGCACTGAACCTAGTGATAGTGTTTTCCCCATAAACTTCACGCAACTGCACACACTTCACAGTTTCAACACAGACATTTCAATCTCAACGGAGTACAGCAGAAACCTCTCACTAGCATGACTAGATGCCGACTGAGCTGCGTAACGATCTGACCCCAAGATGGCCTTACTAGCCCCGCTCCTTGCGGATACAGACAAAAACGTAGTCTACTTTCTGGATAACCCTCATACTTAACACTTGGATTGATAATGGTTATTTTTAATTAATTTGTCTTATAGCAGTTAGGGCTTAGAACATTGGTAATAAACATTCTAAACAAATATTGTGTTTCAGGTGAGGCAGACTGAAGAAGGAAGAATGCCTCTTGTAAATACATCATCAATGCCAATCTACGCAATCGTTGACAAATCAAAGAAGTCTAAGAGTAAAATTGAAGAAAATAACATCCTCAACAATCAGGATAGCAACGACAAGAAAATTAGTAATGAAGAAAAAGATAAAAATGAAATAAATAGTAATGGTAACTATGCTAATATAGAAGTAATCGACCCAAAGGATCTTCCAGAAATGTGCAAAGAAGAATCAAACACCAACAATGATTACCAAAACTATGCAAATTTAGAATTTGCCCAGTCGCTCGAGCACTATGAAAACTCTAAAGAGGTGTTATTGAGAGCTGGAATAACTCAAGAAGAAATAGAAAAGTTGATAAAGAACGAGGATGTGGAACACAAAGTGGTTGACAAAAACTGTGTCAAGTTCTGTACAAAGTGTGGCCATGCTTGCAACACTGGTGGACCACCTAGACCTAGCAAGCAAGACGACTATCTGATGATGGAGCCAACATCTCAGCAAAACTCTACTCAGGACTTGGCAAACAAGTTAGTGGGGGGTAAATACTTTCCTGGGTACCTCCCAATGCATCCTGTGTCTAACTGCCAGAACAAGCACGATCTACTTAAAACAAGGCTACAAAGAGAATTTGGTGACATGTCTTCCAGCACACCCTCTCTTTCTGGAGGTCTATCAGAAGCGTGCAGAAGAAGGTTGGAGTCTGATATTCAAAGAGTACCTGGATCTGCATTGCTCGGCATCAACCACTCCATATCAGCTGCCAACAGCCCTTACTTAAGAAGAAGAGTCTTGTGTGCAAATGATTCAGTAAGCAGTAGCGGAACTCTTTACAACTCCTTACCTAGAAAACGATCTAGTTCTGCCGATTCCTCAAACTACTTTGATGAACTAGACTCAATCACTGAGAAAACTGTCTCGTCTTCTTCAACTAACCACACGCAAAACTCTCTGAGCAGTAAAAATACCTCTGTGGACTCAATATCTGGCCATTCTGTACAGATGAACACCAAAATGGAAAAATCTGAAGATGTTAACAGTTCACAACAAAACAATAAACCCAACTTAGAAAATAAGATGAATGAAAACAACCTAAATGAAGTTCCTACACTACAAGATCAGAAGGATCAAAACGATGACCTTCCAGTGAATGTCCGGAGATCCTCTAGTGTTCCGTGTAAGTCTGGCCATAACCGGGACTCTTCAAGCTCAAATGACTCAGGTGTTTCTATTTGTTCCTTGAAGAACCGAGGAGGAGACTTTGCTGAGTTTGAACTGCCCTTGACAACGTCCATGTCTACTAGAAGACATCACTATGCTCTTCAGAAGACAACGCCACTGCACTTCACAGACTGTTATCACTCATCACTTCCCAGAAGGTCGAAGAGTGTTGATCCCTTAAGAGAACTTACTTTCCAGTTCCAACACATCGATATACCCCTCAAGTCATCATCTGCAGAAGCTGAAATACCTATCTGTCTTGTGAAACGGGATGCCAAAGGTAAGCAGGAAAATATTTTCTGAAACTTAAGGAGTTGTCATTAAGGATAGAACACAAGGGATTAAGGACTTTTCAGTGTAGACCTTTTATCGGAATAGAAAAGGGCTTGGGAATAAGAGTCAAAAGCAAGGAAAACACCACAGTGAAAATCTTTTATGTTACTTAAGCTAATTTCAAAACTTTTTTACCCATGTAAGCTTGCAATATTGACAAAAATCCCTAACTGATTGTGGATTTGGGCTATCCAAACTAATACCTTATGAACTTGATTTAATTTAATTTACATTGTTTGTGATCAATGTTAAGTAACTCTCTGATTTTCTAAGTAATTCTTCGTCTCACAAAAATTGAACCTCTATTTTAGTATTTTCTTACCACGATAAATTTACATGTGGTGACTAAGAAGTACAACCTTGGTACCACTTAACATACGAAAGGGCCTATTCAAGCATGTTTTCTTTTAAGACATTGAAAAATATATTGGAATAATGTTTGATATTTACTTTTGTAGACAGAAACAAATTAATATTTGATTGTTATTGTAATTAGGGAATTCTTTAGACGTCTTGTATGGATCGGAGTAATCTACACATTGCAAACTATAATATTTAAATAGGTATCTCAAGACTATACAGTATTTTTTTCAAGCTTCTAAAGATTGATCCAGAATGTATTTCAGTCACTGACAATTAAATAGTTCTAAATGTTGTTCCTCTTAGGGTGTATCAGCCCAGGCAGTGCCATGCCTTATATAGACTCACGCAGCACCAGCAGTGGTACTTCTGACATGTCAGACTACATTGAGACACTCTCACTGTCTTCCTACAGCTCTTCTGATACACCTGACTGTCTCCAGTTAGTAACTTTCTACAAGGAAACTATTACTGTATTTTTACTATAAAATTCCATCAACAAATAGTAGCTATTTATATTGTATCTAAATTCAAAAATATAGTAGTGTAGCCGATTTGTCATAAATGTTCTAGTAATCTCGTAATGTTCAAATAAGTTTCTGATTTGACCCTGAGAAAAAGTCTGTGGTTAATAATTTCTAAACTATATGCTTTTTTTATATGGATTATTGGCTAAAACGCTGAACCTAGTAACACATCACATCCTAGATACACATCGTACTTTATCCTACATTCATACTCTATTTATATTCAATTTGTACAAAAAGTGTGCAATTGTCTCCATTACATTGTTAAGCATTAGAAAATGCCTTTAAGGTAACAATCACATACATTAAGACTTTTTTACTCTGTTGAACATACTATTTTAAACTTGATTCACCTTTTATTACTTAAAATTTTAAATCAACTTTTGAAGATTCACCATTGACCACCCTTGAACCATTGATATACAGGTACTTTTAACAACTTGTATGTTATCTTTTAGAAGCTTATCGTAGCAAAATTATTTATGTCGGCATGAAAAAGAGTTTTGTTGACTTCTTAAAAGTGCTTAAAGCCAAATTCAACCCAAAATTCAACTGCTGGTCTTCAAAAGCTCTGTTTTACTTATACCTTTGTATAGTACTTAAAAATTCAACATAAGTTACAAAAGTTAGTGATGCATGTTCTCTTGCTTATACAGGCTAGGAAGGCCGGCAGCCACCACTTTAAGACCCAGGTCAGGCAGAGAGTATCACAAGATAGACCGCTACATTCTAGAGAGTGACGAGCAGGTGAGGCAATACTCTGTGGATATCATATTTATATATTTATTTTTGTAACAACCTTTGGTGTAAAAAATTACACCCTCTATTCAATAAGTATCGGGGCTGGTTCACTGTGGTACAAAAGAGCACCTTGTCGGACGCCCGACAACTGCTAAAACCGAGGATCAGGTGGCCAAAGTGAAAGAAGTTTTGGACTCTGACAAGCATTTAACCATTGCTCAAATCAGTGAGAAGACCGGCCTTTAAGAAGGAACCGTTCTCACTGACGTAAGAGAGGATTTGGCGATGAGAAAAGTCTGTGCGAAGCTGGTGCCGAAAGTCCTGGAATATTTTGCAGGAAGTCTTGGACTGCGTCTAGGACGATCCAAATTTTCTGGACAACGTTATTACTGGCGATGAAACCTGGGCGTTCCAGTATGACTCAGAGACAAAGTGTTCAAGTTCAGAGTAGCACACAGATAAGTCCCCGCGCCGTGTAGGACCTATATATTTTGACACTCGGATGTCCAAATCAAAAATCAAAAGCCATACTGATTGATTTATTTTTGTTTATCCATGTGGTGGCATTGTTCACAAGGAGTTTGTGCCTACTGGAATGACTGTAAATGCTGCATTTTACATGCAGTACTGACACGCCTGCAAAATCGCATAACACTTGTGTGACAAGAGGCAACTTTACCACGATAACGCGCCGTGCCATGGTACAATTCTTGTGGGGCAGCTACTGGCTAAATTTGGCATTGCCACTTTACTTCACCCTAGATTTACCTGACGTTTTCTTATTTCCACGAGTAAAGAGGCAGCTGAAAGGACAGCGGTTTGACTCCATCAAGGCAGTTCAAGCGGTGGCAATAGTGGTTCTTAATAGCATTCTGTGAACTGACTCCCACTGGGCTTTTAACGAGTGGCGAACCTGCTGAACTTATGTATCGAAACAGGAAGAATGTATTCTGAAGAGTATTTTGTACAGTTCGAGCTACAAACTCCACCCGGTCGCGTCACCTGCCTCGTGTCTCCGAGTACTCGGTATTTTTAATGTTAAATGTTCGTCACTCAATGTGCGTTTTCGTGTGTGTTCGTATTCTATGTACTTATTTATTAAATGACGACCTTCATATACGGAGATGAATAACGACGCCTTGTACGGCCTGAAGATGATTCCCTGTGAATCGAAACTATAGTTGTCACAAGCGACTTTTTGTATTACTGAATGCAGGTATTTAAACCATTACAATTATTTTGAAGAGTATTAAAGTCATTGTAATGGTACCTGCAAAAAATTTAGATTTTCAAATCAGTCCAGATACTTATTGAATTGAACCTATAAGTTGGAAAATACCACTATATCTTTATCTAAGTGGCGCTTCTTTGAAGCTATGGATGCGCCAAAGGTATTTTAGTAATCTGTCTGTTACTCGAGACATGCGGATAAGGTTTTGACGCTGATGATGGTATTTTATCTCCAAAATATATTCTATGCAAAGATATTGTTTTGACCTGTCTGACAGAAATAGCGTAATTTAGTATTACATGAGCAATAATAATTGTATTATACTAGTTAATAATTATAAAAGTTATAAATAGTGTTATGGGTGTTACAATGGTGGTGGTGCTTTTGGTAGGTGTTTGTAAACAGAGCTCACTAAGGTGCTTACTCTTTCACCTATAGCATTAAAGGGAGATGTATTCCATTTTTGGAATACATTTATTTATTAGATAATGAATTGCTTTATGAATTTACTTCGGAACCGTCTCCAAATGTGCCCTGTAATACAGATATGACTAGGCAAAATCGATTTACTGGCTAGTAAATAAAAGTTTACATAACTTATTTGGAAAATTTTAGTTCAAAATACCGTACCTACTTTATTGTATTTGTATAACTCTACTAACACAAAAAATGCTAATCAAGAGGCTATTTATTGCATCGAATAGACTATGTAATATAGATTGGTACTTTGAAATAGTTCTGAGAAATCCATAACATCTCAAAGTTCTGAATGGAATATGTTTTGATCAGTGTTGTTCTGTTGACAGAGTTCACCTTACACTTCCATAACCTCCGTAGCTGAGAAGTCTGAGTCCCCTTCCCCTGGGTATGTCAGTAGCTCCCCGGGACAGTGAACAGGACAGAAACGTTCGTAAAACAAAAGTAAGTAGATGTATACACGGGCCAGCAAAGTACAGTTAGTCATGTCTTAATTATCCAATCTTCAGCTGTGTGTATTCCAAGTTTACTGACACTACCTGTAGGAGATGCAGTGCCACATTTGTAATTCTCGTAACCGTAAGACTGTACACCACAGCGGAAAGTCTGGACAAACCCTTTTCCATCTCTAATTTATATTTGGAAGAATTTAACAGCTCTGTTTTCTAATTGTTTGGTGTGCTACATACCGCAACGTTTATCTACTCCTCATTTATTTCTTTTACCTAGCCGTGGTACAAACGAGAAACTGGGTGTGGCTTAGCAGATGAATATCACTTCATTTTATATCTGTCTGTTGTACATTATAGGTGTTTTTAATTTGTTTTGTTATTTTTATAATGTAATTTTTTATGATAGAGAATGCAAATAGTTTTAAATCAAAGACAAATTCAAGGCTTTAAATAGGGAAATCTTTCAAGATGAGTTACAATGCATGCAATGTTTTTTATTACTATAAATCTTATTTTATTTTACTTCTTTGCTTGGGCTTTTTTAAGTTGGATAGCCTAGTCAAGATTCTTTTACACAACCTACAACGTACATGACTTTTAATAGCAGGATCAGGATCTTAACCAATTACCTTTGTGTTTTGGCGGACAACTTCCAAAATATAGTTTTATTTATTGTACGATTCGTAATAATACTAATAGTTGTAGTAAAGTGATTATTTAGTTTGAAGTATAACAGAAGATATTTTAGTTTATTTATAGGCTATTGTATAAATGAACTAAAATATCTTCTGTTATACTTCAAACTAAATAATCACTTTACTACAATAATAACTACATTTTTCAAAGTATTCTAAATTCTATAAACAAGCTTCTGCTATTACACTCGGTAGGTTATCTAAATTGTATTTTAACAATCGTTTAGCATTGGTATAATACTACTGTAAACCATATCTAAATTTATATTTTATCGGTCATTCATGTGTGGCCGCTTATAAATGGGCAAGAAGTTTTACATTTGTTGGGGACAAACATAGAGAAAAATTCCCCCACAAGATGGAGAGGGGCGCAATTTTCTCTGTGGCACATAGTGTATCACTTGCAAACTGCGGGCCTGCACCCATGTTGCCCTTCTGTTATCTAATCTAATAATAGTAGGCAACAAATTATTTTTATTTTTATTCAGTGATTAAATAATACACTCTAAATACAGAATTGTTCTGACTTTAGTAGGGAAGATCCTTCTATGAATAGAAGGATATACTAAAGAAAGAAGAAGAAGAAGAATATACTTAAGTCAGTATGAATACTGCCCATGATAAAAATCTGACTATGGAATATCTAGCATGACAAAAAGTTACAGTTATATGAACATTGCTAAAATATATTTCTAGAAAGGATATGGATCCATTCTACAATGATTCTTGAACAATATTGGAAATTGAATACCATAATATGTTCTTACACAAACTGATATTTCATCAATAGAAATGTGAAAGAAAGTAAATATATTTGTTAAAACACATATTCGAGAAAAAAGACATTGTTTCCTTGATCATATTTCATTTGAGAAGCGCTCAGAAGTGATACATTGTTCAGCTTGAATATTGATTCTTATGGCTCGCATACAGTTCAGTTAATATTTAAACTTCAATATTGCAATTTATATTTATCGCCCAATATATTGTATGAAACAATAAATTATACCTTACTTGGTATTCGGTTCCAAGCATAGATTTTCTAGATTGTTTTATGTTATTTATATCATAAATTTAAGTTTTTTTTTTGTTACTATGTCTAATAGGCAAAGTTTATTGTAATAAAACTCAGTTTTCAAAATAAATAAATAGTTAAAATATTTTTGATTTGCTTTAAATTAATAATCAAGTAGATTTAGTTTTTCCTTTCATTTTTACGGTAAATATATTTAAAAAATTTACATACAAGTAAACTATGTACAATTCAAAATTCCCTTCTGTTTTATGTCATATGTATCAATACACAATTCATACACAATAATTTTTCAGTGGGTTCTTTACTTGAAAATAATTTATAAACCCACTTCACTAGATACTAAATGGTTTTTTAACCCATTGGCGCCGACTTACGAGCGTTACTCGTACGGCCGCTGCAGGCCCGGCGGCCGACTTGCGAGAGCCGCTCGTGTCACCGCTAGGCAGCGCCATAGTTATTTAGTTATTATTATTTTTCGCCCTTTTTGTTTCTTCTTACTATTATAATGTTTATAAATATCTTGCTTCTTGATTTGCGTATTTACACATTTATTTTAGCGAATAACAAACAATTTTGTGTTGCCATGGTAACCACATATCACCAAAAATCAGCTGTGGTAAGGTAAACAAACAATTTTTTAAAAATGTTACTACTTATAAAAGTACACAACTTTTGATTTTTCTACGTAGGGAATCGATTGACCTTTATAATAGTAGTGTTATTTGGTGTCTGGATTAATCTTGGAATTTGTATATCAAGTTTACTTTCAAAATATTGTTTTTAAAATTTTTATTTTTATAATCTTTATATATATATTTTTTTTTTGTTTAGAACTTTGACTATCCAATTATCACTTTTCTGTAGACAATTTTACTGTGAACAAAACGGTGAAATAATTATTAATTTATTACTTAAGGTTTTCTTTCTATAGCAGTTAGAGTAAAAGTCTACAAATTCGGTAAAATTAATTGCCGCCAGAGGGTGCTGCAGGTAGCGGATTAATTCCTTCCCCAATGGGTTAAAGTTTAACTAATATTTACACCCTAGTAATGTAATAATTCAGCAACTTTTTAATCCTTAAATATTGTAATTAGACCTTAAAATAGCTTAGTAAAAGCGTAAAATAAAGACTTATGTCTAAAATTTGAATTCAATTAATTATTATTAGTAAACCGTAACAAGCTAAAAATTTTACCCTGATTATGATGAGTAAAAAATGTAACATTCATATCATAGAAAAGTCATGTTAGTGCTTGATTCATAATTGTCAACTTTTTACAGGGAGGAAGATATCATAAGCTGGATGGATGTTGATTGATTGAACATCACGATAGACTGTGGACTCTTCAATCTTTGTATTATTGAACATTTTGTAAAATTTTCTGTAGAATTAGATTTATATATGCAGTTTTGTAGATCTTTAAAAGGTTATAGTTCAACGAGTACCATTTGATATCAAGGAATCAATGGTTTAGTAAAAATAGTTTGAAGTTAACAATCGTCCATTAGTGAATATGTGTAAACCGCTCATATTGTAAACAATACTGTAAATACTTTGTAAATAGGTTTATTGTGAATTGTAACGTAACAGTAAAACCAAAGCTGAAATTGTTGATTAGCTTTAGACAACTAGTGTTTCTACCAAGGGTGTTTAAAGGCATTTAGGTGGATTAATCATTATACCAGAATATTTATATAATAAAACTTTATATAATCATAATTTGGTGTTATATTTCAGATACCTTTAGATATATTACTCTTCAGGTCCAATTTCTATGTGGCGACTGATACGACTCTAGTCGCGCGGCTAGAGCACTACGGCTCAAGACGCTTTGTCTTAATTCCTATGCCGCGACTCCTGCGACTCCCACGACTAGTGACTAGTGCAATTGCACTCTTGACCGTCATGGAATAAGCACAGTTGGTAGCAAATATATTACTTGGAGAAGAGGAGGAAAAGGAAATATTAATGTCCATGGTAAAAAACAATGAACATCCTAATCCATTGTTCATGGTACGGCGAAAAGAGGGGTTTCAGAGTATTCTTATTCATTCAGAGAAATCTCCTTCAAGTATTGGGGGTGCTTGGGGTTGAAAACGTATGACAAACCTGTTCCATCAACTTTGAATCACCTGTGAAGGTACACACCTCAAACTCCGTATGTATAAACTATAAATTTGTCACAGCCGCGCGACTGAAGCAACTGGTCTGCTCACGGAGCAGTCAAGTCGTGACGACTCTAGCCGCGGGCTCTAGTCGCTTCAGTCGCACGGCTATAGACGCTCAATAGGAATAGGTTGCATTTACTTTGCATTGAAGTAGTCAACTTTTACAGCCGTGTGGCTAGAGCCACGCAACTAGAGTCGCTGGATAGGTATTGGACCTTTCTATAAGTCATAAGTCATAAGTATTTTATTGCATAAAACATTCTTCATTACAAAGGCAATGGTGAACAGATGCATGGTCAATCAATAAGTTATAAAAACTAAAAGTAATAAGTTACAACAAAATACAACAAGAACAGCACAATTGAGAGATGGTTACCAATTCAGACAAGTTAGAAAAAAGACAAATTTAAATAAAGATCTTGAAGCAATATCAGAGAAAAAAAACAATTAAAAACATTCTGTGTCATATTTTACATAAACTTATGGTCAATTAATGTCACGGTCATTTAGGAAATCTGCCAGGAAGTAATATGATTTCTCCACCAATAATGATTTAGTCCAAATATTAAATTTTTGTGGTGTATAGGATTTTATTTTTGAGGGGATCTTATTATATAGACAAATCCCCATATAGATGGGGTTTTTTTCAAAATGAGAGTGTTTATGAATTGGATAATTTAGCAGATTTGGGTTTCGGGTATTATAACTATGAGTGGGTCTAAATTCATCAAAAAGTGGATTATTTCAATGAACAAAATTTACTGTTTCATAGATGTACAAAGAAGTCAATGGCATTATTTTTAATTCCTTAAAAGAACGACGACAGCTTGATCCATATTCTGCCCCTATCATCACTCTAATAATACTTTTTTGGACTTTAAAAACTTTGCTAATATCCCCTGAGTTTCCCCACAGAACAATTCCATAACAAAGCAGAGAGTGTATATAAGCATAATAAATAATTTTTAATGTTGCTAGTGACACTGAATTTTGAATACATTTAATTGCAAACCTAAAAGAAGTCAACTTACTAACCAAATATTGAATGTGTGATTTCCAATTAAAACTTTGATCTATATTAATTCCAAGAAATTTATATTTATCTGTGATATTAAAATCCGTTCCATTGAGTTTGTGGTTATTGTTAATTCTGATGTGGAATTGCATAATGTTAGATTTAGATTCATTTAGTAAAAGTCCATTTGATTCAAACCATTTCTTCAGATCTTTCAGTGTTAATTTCAAAGTGTTTTCTAATGCAGACAGGTTTTTTCCTGAACTATTACACTTGTATCATCAGCAAATAGTACGAACCTTTTGGAAATATGTGCTGGTAGGTCATTTATATATATAAGAAAGAGTGTGGGTCCTAAAATGGATCCTTGAGGGATGCCAAATTTTACTGTAGCCCAGTCCGAGTAAAAACGGGTTGAACTATCACTGATAACTGTTCTCTGCTTTCTCCCCAAAAGATATGATGTTAATAGCTTAAGGGCCGACTCCTCAATACCAATAGGTTAACCTATACCAATATAGGTTAAGTGTATGTAACTCTTGGTGTATTATCATACATGAACTTATGAGAACTGAACCTCAACTAGCTTTTAGATAAGGGGGTATCATTATTTCATCTAGTTTTGTCTATAAGCAATTGATTTTGGTTTTGGATACTGCAAGCTAGATTTCTCATCCTATTTCATCTGAGCTTGTTTTGGGTGTGTTTTATGACCAGTCTAAATAAAGGAAAAACTTTGGTAGCAAACTGAACCATTTCAGTTTGCTGATAAAGTTTTCCTTTATTTAGAGGGAATTATTGGTACTTTTACTTTTACACTAAGAGGACAAGCAGTGCTTTTATGGATCATTGTGTTTGGTTAAATACCGGGTGTTTCAAAATGACTCACCCGGTTTTAACGCTTTATAACTTTTATACTATTAAACTTACCGCTATAAAATACACATCAAACGAAAAAGCAACTCAAAGAGTGTATGCCTACCAAAGACACATTATTTAATAAAATCGATCCAGCAGAACTGTAGATTTAATTGTACAAAGTTAAAAAGTAATCTCCAACTTTTTTAACACTAGACATTTGGAGGTTACTTGACGTTTTTGCAAATAACTTTTAAATGGTGAGGAAATCGACCAAAGTGGAAGTTAATATTCCGAAAGAGAATAAAATTTCCTACAATCTACTACTATGCATTTCTTTAAAATACTTAATAAATGTAGCCTAAATTTGCCTTAAAATAAAAAAGTGTGAAATTTAATGTTTGCTATGTCTATTGTCTACATTGAAGACAGGGATTTTAAATTTTTTTTCCATTTTTAAGCAATTTTTGGTACCTTTCTTGAGTATTTTCAAAAAATGCATAATAGTAGATAGTAGGAAATTTTATTCTCTTTCGGAATATTACCTTCCACTTTGGTCGATTTCCTCACCATTTAAAAGTTATTTGCAAAAACGTCAAGTAACCTCCAAATTTCTAGTGTTAAAAAAAGTTGGAGATTACTTTTTAACTTTGTACAATTAAATCCACAGTTCTGCTGGATCGATTTTATTAAATAATGTGTCTTTGGTAGGCATAAACTCTTTAAGTTGCTTTTTCGTTTGATGCGTATTTTATAGCGGTAAGTTTAATAGTATAAAAGTTATAAAGCGTTGAAACCGGGTGAGTCATTTTGAAACACCCCGTAGGTTTCAAGTTGGTAAAAAAAACATAAAATCTATTAAAATGCATGAAATAAATGTAAAACCGGACCTTCTAAAACCAGATTAGGTGACAAGGTAATTTTGTACTATTATGTGGTAAAAATCTTAATTATATTACATTACAAGTAGGTAAATATAGCTACCTACATAACATTCATAATGACAAATATTCAGATATTTGTCAGATATTTAGCTACAGAATATTGCTAGCCAGTACAAACATTTTTTTGTAGGTTATGAATCCAACTTATGACCATTGTTTGAAGTCCAGCAATACCAAACTTAACTTTCTCTAGATGGTGAGTACGCTAGATGTACGCATGCCGCATGCCCTGAATACAACTATAATGTATCAGTGAACTATTTATTTTGATTGTACAGGGAAGTTACTGGGGAAACATCGAACACTTTAAATTACGGATTATACATGTGGTTGGTGAATGTGAACAAAAATCTGTTGCTAGGCAATGTAAGCAAATATAAACAGAATTATTCAAAATGACATAAAGGAACAATAAATGATTTGTTGCATTAAAAAAATGTGGTGGTAGACTGTGGTAGATAGTAATGTGATAGTGTGTGGCGGAGAAGAGAGAAGTTGGAGAAGAGAGAAGACAGAGAATAGAGAAGGCAAAGAAGAGATAAGACTATGAAGAGAGAAGACTATGAAGAGAGAAGACTATGAAGAGAGAAGACAGAGAATAGAGAAGGCAAAGAAGAGAGAAGACTATGAAGAGAGAAGACAGAGAATAGAGAAGGCAAAGAAGAGAGAAGACTATGAAGAGAGAAGACTATGAAGAGAGAAGGCGAAGAAGAGAGAAGACGAAGAAGATAGAAGACTGTGGAACAGAGAAGGCGAAGAAAGAAGATGGAGAAGAGAGAAGGCGAAGAAGATAGAAGACTGTGGAACAGAGAAGGCGAAGAAAGAAGATGGAGAAGAGAGAAGGCGGAGAAGAGATCTGGAGCGGAGACATAGAAGTGGAGCAGCTTAGATGAAGAGAGCGGACAGTGGCCCAGGTGGAGAGCTACATAGAAGAGGAGCGGCTTAGATGAAGAGAGCAGAGTGGCCCACGTGGAGAGCTACATAAAAGAGGAGCAGCTTAGATGAAGAGAGCGGATTGGCCCACGTGGAGAGCTACATAAAAGAGGAGCAGCTTAGATGAAGAGAGCGGAGTGGCCCACGTGGAGAGCTACATAAAAGAGGAGCAGCTTAGATGAAGAGAGCGGATTGGCCCACGTGGAGAGCTACATAAAAGAGGAGCAGCTTAGATGAAGAGAGCGGAGTGGCCCACGTGGAGAGCTACATAAAAGAGGAGCAGCTTAGATGAAGATAGCGGACAGTGGTCCACGTGGAGAGCTACGTAAAAGAGGAGCAGCTTAGATGAAGAGAGCGGACAGTGGCCCACGTGGAGAGCTACATAAAAGAGGAGCAGCTTAGATGAAGAGAGCGGACAGTGGCCCACGTGGAGAGCTACATAAAAGAGGAGCAGCTTAGATGAAGAGAGCGGACAGTGGCCCACGTGGAGAGCTACATAAAAGAGGAGGGGCTTAGATGAAGAGAGTGGACAGTGGCCTTTGAGTGGCTTGGAGGAAGAGAGCAGGCATAGAAGAAGAAGAGAGCGGAAGAAGAAAAGAACTGAAGAAGAAGAGAGCGAACCGTGGTGCACTTGGAGAGTGACGGAGAAGAGGAGCGGATTGGAAGATACGGAATAGAAGATAGGAAGCTGAGAATTTGGTTTTGATGCAGTTAGATAGTAGTAAATGCCACCACATAGATAAATAGTTGTTCCTTTGTATCCTATTTTTAATTTTTATGGTAAGGAGTGCGTATTGAATAACTATGATCATCAGCAATCAGCAAATTTAATGATGAAAATAAAGCCCAAAATAAAAATTATTTGAAATATATTTAGTAAAATGGCCTCATACACCCTATCCTGTACAACACATTAATTACGGTTATCTATAGTAAATAGAAAGAGTACTTTAAATATTTATCAAACGGATAGGCTATATATACTTTAAAAGTGTCTTTAGGTGATCTAAAAGTGCGACATCCTGTAATCGTTAGTTGATGGCTGTGAATTCTTTATGAATAGCCAATCTTTGCTGCCAAATTGATATTATGCATTTCATAAAAAAAATACTCTCATAGCACTACATGAAACTACTAGTTTTATACTGGGTTCTGTACAGAATATTAAATGGTACCAAAACCACAACATGATCAACCAAAAGTTTGATTTCTTAGTATTTGAAAAATCATACGACCAATTTTTTAAATTTTTAGGAAACAGAACATTCAAAAGTATAAAGCGCTGAGCTCAAGTAAAATTTTACAAACCTTCTTTAAGTCTATTTACATATTGATATTATAATTTACCAGCCTGTATTTTTTTCATCCAGATATATGAGTCTACTTTATTTATAGGGAACTTATTTAAAAGTTTTTTTTAATGTAAGCAAGTAGACTTTTGCATATTCAGGAATGAGGTATATGATAGGTAGAAAAATTTACCCTGAAGCATCCTTACATTAAAGCTTTGCCGACGATCTTTGGTCGACGAATATTTGCAAAGTTAACTGTTATAAATGTCACCTTAGTCATCAGTCGTACTAAATATAGTTTTTGTCAAATCATTTTGATTCCCAGGCCAATAAATATTAAATTTGATTTGTACATGAGTATAGTAAAGCAATGTAGCATTATAAGAAATGCTAAAAAATATAATACTTAACCGCTAAAATTTAAATTATTGAAATTTCCTTCACTTTGAAAAACTTGCAACTAAACAAAACATTTTGCATGTAACAGCTTCATGGATGGTTAAGGCTGAAAAACAGATTAATTATAAAAGGCGAATCGAAACTCAAAAACTTCCGTGAACTCCCTTCAGCAACTTTGAACAGTCTCAGCCAATCATCTGCTATTGTAAACAAGATTGCTTGATTAGTTTATTTAATTTCAGCACTCGTACCTCTTTGGTAAGTAGGGGGGGCTTTGCGCTCTTCGTTCGAGCAGGTAGATCTAAGAAACTTAGCATATTGTTATGTGAATAAAATTAATTATACAACACTGTATGATTGGTGAAGATTTTTAACAGGGATATATTTTTTGTGTCATTTACACTTTCTATTTTGAAAATAATGTCAACTACCATATTATTGAGAAAATACTTATTTTCATGAATTTTCCTTATAGGAAATAAGCTATTACTGTAGGTCTCATGGTAAGACCTAGAATCGGCACCCATTAAGTAAACCTACCTGTAGTATCAAACGTAATTACTATTTAAACCTAATGTGTAAGTTTTTGCTGGGTAGTTTTATGATTTCAGAATTGTGTGTAATAACAATTAGTTTTTACATATCTCAACATGATCTAGCCGAAATAACTCATGGGTACTATGTAGACTTCCCATCTATATGGACCAGCCAAGTGCCAAGTATGTAGCCAAGTTTTTATTAAAAAAGAACGTAGTTGTGCGAGCCAGTCACAGAATGTGCTAGTGTCTAAAATTCGAATTTATACCTTATTTTTTGTTTCTGACCAGGTTGATGGGTCATAACAGTTGCTATAACTCATTATAAGTCATTCCCTAAGTTAGACTTGGTAAACAAGTTTGTGTATTTGACAGGATTTAGTAATTTTGATCAGCGCAATTGGTAGGTGGCTCACATCAACTACGACGATTTTGATAAAAAATCTGGGTACAAATTTAACATGGGGATGAAAGGTACTGTACTATGTAAGTACCTTGGTTTCAAGTTTCAGCTCACTTGTGTACTCACACCAGAACATTCATATATGTCTATAGTGACTGAACTCTAAAAGAGTGTGCTCCCATGTTTGTCTGATAGTAGCCTACTTTACCATGATCATGAGACAAGTGTGTGTGTGATAAGCATAACTAATAAGCCACATCTAAGACTGTTGATGTTGAGATAACTAAAACACCAAGGGAACATTTTATTAATCTTACACAGATCATCAAAAAAATATACATACTGTATGACCAACTAGCATGTCTGAGAGAATTAATTTTCAACGAGCTATTTGAGTTGAAGTGGGTATACACATATAAAAAAGATGTTAAGTGGTGATCAATTTTGATTCGACAATCCAATCATTATCAGACCCAATAGACAAATTAGACATTGGACGTATTTTTACGTACTTTAAATTATAAAACACATTTGAATAAAAAAATTGACTTCAACCAGTCTATGTTACTACCAGGAAAGTTATTAAAACTCCCAGAAATGTGAGAGCAGAAAAGTAGGGGTCAGCCAGGTAGGTGGTAAGTACCACATTTGTAATAATTAAAACAACATTCCTGGGATTATCTGACCAGTAGAGCACCCTGCTAATGAGCTTACCCACCGTTAATCCTGGGCTATCTTAGCAAGTTTGGCTTAAACTGGTGGAATCGGGCTTGCTCATTTCAACACACAGATTAGATATGCAGTGTGTATGCAATGCTATTTTGGAATAGTTGTGTGATTTCAAAGTATTGCCAAAGTGTATACCCTTCTGTGATAATTTGGTTGATTAGTACGCATTTACACACTAAAGTTAGTAATAAAAATAAGTACATAATGTAAAAAGGGACGAGTGTTTATGAAGAATTGTACACTTTGTAAGGGTAAATGTAAAAATAGTAATAAGCTAATTAATCAAAAAGTTAATTGACACAGCTACACCTAAAAACTGTTCTGTTAGCCCAATCTAAGTACATACCCAATGCCATTTTTGCTATTCCCTTGTTGGATCTGATGATGATTTGAGTGTTCAATCAAAATTGAGCACTACTTACATTTTTATTTACGAATAATTTTATTCATGTAGATTATTGGTGAACATTTTAAAGTTGAATCATTCCTGACGTGAACAGTATACAGTGAAAAGTACCATGCTGATTAACAAGTTATTTATAGATAATGTGAGAAAGAGAGAGAGAGAAGATATGGGGGAGGGAGAGAGTTTCAGGAGAGAGGAAAGCAGCTCAGGGGACAGAATCTGTTGTTTCAGCTGCCACATTGTTGACAGTTCAGGAAAAATGAGATGAACTCTGTCCAGAAAGGTAATCATTCCTTCTGTTGTCTTTTACTTCTGAAATAAATGTATTCAACTGTCCTTTGGGATGAATATTCAAGGAGTTAAGCAAATGAGAAGAGTTCTTGGATGATTTCTTTCTCCTACTGATCATTTTGGGTAACTGTTGATGGATCACGATCTAGTGGACTATCATATTTTTTATGTCTACGCTAGTGTAAATTTTGAATGAAAGATTAAAAACGTAAAAAATTGGTTTGATTATTTAAACCTCTTGTAAACTCACCTTAAAATATTCATTTAGGCTAGGCCTATTCAATAAATGTTCAAAGTTAATAAGTTAACAAAGATATGGATTACAAAAGGTGTTTTATTTAAACAGATGAACAATTAACATGCAATGAGAAAAGGCTTGACGTTACAATGAAAGGATTGACAATAATGGTGTATGGGGTTGAAATTAAATTGAAATAAAAATAAATTTGAATAATAACTTAAAGGTTCAAATAATTTAGATGTGACATCTCTCAGGGTAGGGTGTCGTGCTGGCTTGAATGCTGATAATTAATAAATTTAATAGCGTCCAAATAGGCCTAATTAAAGTGTTAAATTTACACAATCTCAACAATGGAAAATCTAATTTTGGTGTTGTCCAAAAGGTAAGTCCAATTAGTATAAAATTTAAAAGAGTTTAAAGAAAAGGTTATACTTAATTTTGAAGATAATGATTGAGTTGAGTCCTCTTGAGGTTTAGGCTACTATATGATATAACTTGAAACTTGAAATGAACTTGATTCTTGATAAATGAATTTGATTTAACTTAGGTAAAAATGTTGAGTCCTTCTTCTAATAATTTCAACTTCTCAAAGGCTTCCTTCTCTCTCAATTCCAATGTTCACATCACTGATTGTTGAACACATGGGATCACTTTCACTGCTTCTTAAATTTTGATTCCTTATGGACTAATTTTGAAATTATATTATAAGAAATTTTGATGTATTGCAATTCTCTTACATATTTAATAAATAATTAGGTTGTGGGTGTTGAAAAAAAAATATATAGGCTATGGAATGAATATTATTAATGATTAATTGAACATATTAATGAAATGATATAAATTAGGAAAATGAATATAGGGCAGCCTTTCTGAGGAGTGATTATTAGGTGTATGAATAAAAGTTAACATTTTAAAAAAAAATTAATACTAAATAATGAATGAAATGAAATGAAATATTACAATTTATCTCCTCAGAAATTTGTATGATATGGAATGAAGGACAAATTTCGAACGAATATGAAATGGAATTCATGAATCATTTAGTATGAATTATATTTAAAGCTAGTTATGGGTCACATTAAATGATTGATATTTTTGGATGATGATGCTTAGAAACTTCTTAATCTAAATTTACATAAACACAGGAACAAACATATATGGGGAAATTAGTGAGGGTTAAGATAGTTCATGACCTGACACAGGGAAATAGCAATAGAAGCAATGTTAAGGATATGTTTTCACAGTTTTCACTTGGGAAATGGGGAAAAGGTACACGCACTCGCGATTAAGGTTCATGACGATCTCCTCTAATATAATTTATGACACTTGATTAATTGATTATAGGATTTTATTTACACAATGTTTTGAGAGTTTATGTTACCGAGATCTTCTTCACTATTTTCTATCTCCTCTTCTACGATCATTTTGAAGCAGATATGTGATAAGGTCTGAATAAGATATCTTCATTCTTCAGAGAAAACGTTTTTGCATTTTATTTAATAGTTTGATGTGTTTGGCGATATGTATTAATCTCCTCAAATGTCAATGTGCTGTCCTTTAGTGGATTACTTTGTTGATCACTGAAGTTGTGTGTTGTGCTATCATACTCATTATATATTATATTATTATGGTACACATCGTACATCATATTATCAAAATTATCATTTATATTATTATTTGGCCTATGGCTATTATTATTAACAACTATTTGACATATTTGTCCTTCATGATGACACAAATTAAACTTCACTGTAACATTATTATTGTTGATTTGCATATTGATTTCATTCGTATTAACATTCAAATCCATTTTAAGGGCGGATAGTACATAGAATCTAAGGATGACTGGCTTTATTAAGTTTAAAACTATTAAATATCTTATTATTCATCTTCTAAGAGAAAGTTGTTTTTATCACATAATTAAGTATTTCGACACTGTTCTTAATGAAGGATCAGATGGCAACATAACTCTTTCTCGGCCGTAATCTACAACGACGAGTGGTTTTCCGACCTCTGTGGAGATTGTGGAAAACGATAACTTGAATGGTGGCTGTTTAATTGTGGATCCATGGGTGGAGCAGTCGGGGCAATAGACAAGTTGGGATTTTGTCTAAACATCGCACATATTTGGTTTTGTTCCTTAGTAGGATGATTCCGATTATAATTGTAGTTTTGGCCATAGTTCCGGTCCGGGTAGTGGTCACGCTGGTACGGTTTGTTGTCTCGGTGCGCCCGTTGGTACTGTTGGTACTCATTACCATTGTTTCCGTTGTATCGGTAATTTTGTTGATTCCAAGGACGTTGGTTGTTCTGTGCATAGTTATCGCTGTGTTGGAAGTTCTGGCGGTTCATCTTAGGCACGTAAGCTTGTTGGTTAGTAGATCGATCATGGTAACGTTGCTGGTTCTGTATGTTAGGGCTAGACGGTCTGCTGTTCTGGTGACTGTTGTTGTAGCTCTTAACTTTCTTCGGTCCGTCTCGAATGTCATCCTTCTGTAGAAGTCGTTCCATGGCTCTTATTGTGGTGATATTTTGCACATTACACTGTCCTGGATGATTGGATCGAATCGCTCTGCCAATAATGATACGATCTCCTCTTCACTTAAACTAGGGGAGATGGATTGCAATAAAAGTACTCGTTCTGTTAAATATTCCGTACGGCTCAAGGTTCCATTAGCTCGATATTTTTCAGACTCAATCTTGGCTTTTATTCCTCTTTGGACGGCTTGACTCCAATATTTGCACTCAAATTCCTTAACAAAATGGTCCCAATCAAGAATGTCTGATCTGATTAGTTGTAACCATCGGGATGCGGGTCCTTCAAATGACGTTTCCAATAGGTCTTTAAGGTATTCGGTTTGATCGCAGTTCATATTCCTTTCGATCCCTCTCTCGTAATATCGCTTAAGTTTGCGCAGATATTCCATTGGGTTACCGCTTCGTCCATTAAATTTCGGCAATTGACGATCATTGTTCTCATTACCGCTACAGATTACTTGAATCGCACCTGCTTGTCCATTTATTGGGTTAGCTTGCTTTAAGTTGTTTACTTCAGACTCACATTTGATTAAATTTTGGTTGAGAGTTTGAATTTCGAGCTGTTGTGTTTCAATTAATCTAGTTTGTAGGGTGATTTTAGGCAATACTTCATTTTGTAGGGCAGTTAAATTTATTTTTGAGTTACGTTCATTGTCAAGTTGTGTTTTAACTGTGATTTCTTCTATTTTCTGCTCAAAATTAGATTTATGTTCTTCTAACTGTGATTTTACTGTTGAGATTATTTGTTCTTGGAATTTGTTATGCTCTATTTCTGAATTAGATTGTTGTTTTGATATGCTATTAACAACAAATTGTTTCAACTGATTTTGAGAATCTTCAATTTTTAACATTAGCCGATCATTTAATTTAGCTGTTTCTTCAGTTAAAATACTTTGTGTTAATTTTATGGCATTTATTTCTGACTTTATTTCAATTTGACTTTCTCTAGTTTCACGTATTTGTGATTCAAATGCGTTTCTACAAGCTTGGATTTCTTGGTAGGTTTCGTTTTTTTTATTGTTAAATGTTTGAATTAGTTTAGCTTCAGTTTGATTAATCTGCAGTTTTGTTATTTCTTGGATTTCTGATTTAGTTTCACGGATTTCGTTTTTAGTTTCACGGATTTCTGACTTTAATTCTGCAGTTATTTCTGACTTTAATTCAGCACTGGTTTGTTCAAACTTATTACTCAAGTTGGTCATAAGGTTAACTAACATGTTCATATCGATTGTGGGTGTCTGTACTGGAGGATTTGTGACGTTTAATTCATCATTTGAAGTGTCGGAATGAGTAAGGAGCTCGTGATTCACATTATGAACGGACTGAGACTGTGTTTGAATTATATCAGCTGTTCGACGGCTGTCTGCAATATCGTATATCACATTTGTCGAGGTTCGGGAAACGTCGTTTAAGTCCGGCTGCATTCGGCACGACGGCACTGTGTTTTTGGTCGGTGGCGTTTCGGCTAGAAGAGGCAGTTTGGGTGGCGGAACAAAACCGGTTAAAGTCGAATGATCAACGCTGTCTGATTGGTCAATGGATCCGGTGAACGGTTGGTAGTCGTTGAAATTTGAGGCTTCTTCTCGGGTTTGTTGTTGTTCTGCTTGTTGCTCAAAATGGCTGCCGTGTGTTCTGTCATTTATGTCGTCGTCGTCTGAAGAACTCGACAATCTATCCAGAGACGCGTAGTTTCGTTTAGGCCTTAAATTATACTTATTTTCCGACATTTTAATGTGAAATGTGTTAGGTCATGCGTGGTTATTAAATATGCGATGTTGTTGTGTTGATTATTTTGGGAACATGGGCAATTACGGGACAAATTAACAATGCAAACTCTTAAATCTAACAAACTTATAGGCTAGTTATGGTGAGAATTGCAATAAAGTTAATGAGCTATTCAAGCCCCACGTTGGGCGCCAATTTGTAAACTCACCTTAAAATATTCATTTAGGCTAGGCCTATTCAATAAATGTTCAAAGTTAATAAGTTAACAAAGATATGGATTACAAAAGGTGTTTTATTTAAACAGATGAACAATTAACATGCAATGAGAAAAGGCTTGACGTTACAATGAAAGGATTGACAATAATGGTGTATGGGGTTGAAATTAAATTGAAATAAAAATAAATTTGAATAATAACTTAAAGGTTCAAATAATTTAGATGTGACATCTCTCAGGGTAGGGTGTCGTGCTGGCTTGAATGCTGATAATTAATAAATTTAATAGCGTCCAAATAGGCCTAATTAAAGTGTTAAATTTACACAATCTCAACAATGGAAAATCTAATTTTGGTGTTGTCCAAAAGGTAAGTCCAATTAGTATAAAATTTAAAAGAGTTTAAAGAAAAGGTTATACTTAATTTTGAAGATAATGATTGAGTTGAGTCCTCTTGAGGTTTAGGCTACTATATGATATAACTTGAAACTTGAAATGAACTTGATTCTTGATAAATGAATTTGATTTAACTTAGGTAAAAATGTTGAGTCCTTCTTCTAATAATTTCAACTTCTCAAAGGCTTCCTTCTCTCTCAATTCCAATGTTCACATCACTGATTGTTGAACACATGGGATCACTTTCACTGCTTCTTAAATTTTGATTCCTTATGGACTAATTTTGAAATTATATTATAAGAAATTTTGATGTATTGCAATTCTCTTACATATTTAATAAATAATTAGGTTGTGGGTGTTGAAAAAAAAATATATAGGCTATGGAATGAATATTATTAATGATTAATTGAACATATTAATGAAATGATATAAATTAGGAAAATGAATATAGGGCAGCCTTTCTGAGGAGTGATTATTAGGTGTATGAATAAAAGTTAACATTTTAAAAAAAAATTAATACTAAATAATGAATGAAATGAAATGAAATATTACAATTTATCTCCTCAGAAATTTGTATGATATGGAATGAAGGACAAATTTCGAACGAATATGAAATGGAATTCATGAATCATTTAGTATGAATTATATTTAAAGCTAGTTATGGGTCACATTAAATGATTGATATTTTTGGATGATGATGCTTAGAAACTTCTTAATCTAAATTTACATAAACACAGGAACAAACATATATGGGGAAATTAGTGAGGGTTAAGATAGTTCATGACCTGACACAGGGAAATAGCAATAGAAGCAATGTTAAGGATATGTTTTCACAGTTTTCACTTGGGAAATGGGGAAAAGGTACACGCACTCGCGATTAAGGTTCATGACGATCTCCTCTAATATAATTTATGACACTTGATTAATTGATTATAGGATTTTATTTACACAATGTTTTGAGAGTTTATGTTACCGAGATCTTCTTCACTATTTTCTATCTCCTCTTCTACGATCATTTTGAAGCAGATATGTGATAAGGTCTGAATAAGATATCTTCATTCTTCAGAGAAAACGTTTTTGCATTTTATTTAATAGTTTGATGTGTTTGGCGATATGTATTAATCTCCTCAAATGTCAATGTGCTGTCCTTTAGTGGATTACTTTGTTGATCACTGAAGTTGTGTGTTGTGCTATCATACTCATTATATATTATATTATTATGGTACACATCGTACATCATATTATCAAAATTATCATTTATATTATTATTTGGCCTATGGCTATTATTATTAACAACTATTTGACATATTTGTCCTTCATGATGACACAAATTAAACTTCACTGTAACATTATTATTGTTGATTTGCATATTGATTTCATTCGTATTAACATTCAAATCCATTTTAAGGGCGGATAGTACATAGAATCTAAGGATGACTGGCTTTATTAAGTTTAAAACTATTAAATATCTTATTATTCATCTTCTAAGAGAAAGTTGTTTTTATCACATAATTAAGTATTTCGACACTGTTCTTAATGAAGGATCAGATGGCAACATAACTCTTTCTCGGCCGTAATCTACAACGACGAGTGGTTTTCCGACCTCTGTGGAGATTGTGGAAAACGATAACTTGAATGGTGGCTGTTTAATTGTGGATCCATGGGTGGAGCAGTCGGGGCAATAGACAAGTTGGGATTTTGTCTAAACATCGCACATATTTGGTTTTGTTCCTTAGTAGGATGATTCCGATTATAATTGTAGTTTTGGCCATAGTTCCGGTCCGGGTAGTGGTCACGCTGGTACGGTTTGTTGTCTCGGTGCGCCCGTTGGTACTGTTGGTACTCATTACCATTGTTTCCGTTGTATCGGTAATTTTGTTGATTCCAAGGACGTTGGTTGTTCTGTGCATAGTTATCGCTGTGTTGGAAGTTCTGGCGGTTCATCTTAGGCACGTAAGCTTGTTGGTTAGTAGATCGATCATGGTAACGTTGCTGGTTCTGTATGTTAGGGCTAGACGGTCTGCTGTTCTGGTGACTGTTGTTGTAGCTCTTAACTTTCTTCGGTCCGTCTCGAATGTCATCCTTCTGTAGAAGTCGTTCCATGGCTCTTATTGTGGTGATATTTTGCACATTACACTGTCCTGGATGATTGGATCGAATCGCTCTGCCAATAATGATACGATCTCCTCTTCACTTAAACTAGGGGAGATGGATTGCAATAAAAGTACTCGTTCTGTTAAATATTCCGTACGGCTCAAGGTTCCATTAGCTCGATATTTTTCAGACTCAATCTTGGCTTTTATTCCTCTTTGGACGGCTTGACTCCAATATTTGCACTCAAATTCCTTAACAAAATGGTCCCAATCAAGAATGTCTGATCTGATTAGTTGTAACCATCGGGATGCGGGTCCTTCAAATGACGTTTCCAATAGGTCTTTAAGGTATTCGGTTTGATCGCAGTTCATATTCCTTTCGATCCCTCTCTCGTAATATCGCTTAAGTTTGCGCAGATATTCCATTGGGTTACCGCTTCGTCCATTAAATTTCGGCAATTGACGATCATTGTTCTCATTACCGCTACAGATTACTTGAATCGCACCTGCTTGTCCATTTATTGGGTTAGCTTGCTTTAAGTTGTTTACTTCAGACTCACATTTGATTAAATTTTGGTTGAGAGTTTGAATTTCGAGCTGTTGTGTTTCAATTAATCTAGTTTGTAGGGTGATTTTAGGCAATACTTCATTTTGTAGGGCAGTTAAATTTATTTTTGAGTTACGTTCATTGTCAAGTTGTGTTTTAACTGTGATTTCTTCTATTTTCTGCTCAAAATTAGATTTATGTTCTTCTAACTGTGATTTTACTGTTGAGATTATTTGTTCTTGGAATTTGTTATGCTCTATTTCTGAATTAGATTGTTGTTTTGATATGCTATTAACAACAAATTGTTTCAACTGATTTTGAGAATCTTCAATTTTTAACATTAGCCGATCATTTAATTTAGCTGTTTCTTCAGTTAAAATACTTTGTGTTAATTTTATGGCATTTATTTCTGACTTTATTTCAATTTGACTTTCTCTAGTTTCACGTATTTGTGATTCAAATGCGTTTCTACAAGCTTGGATTTCTTGGTAGGTTTCGTTTTTTTTATTGTTAAATGTTTGAATTAGTTTAGCTTCAGTTTGATTAATCTGCAGTTTTGTTATTTCTTGGATTTCTGATTTAGTTTCACGGATTTCGTTTTTAGTTTCACGGATTTCTGACTTTAATTCTGCAGTTATTTCTGACTTTAATTCAGCACTGGTTTGTTCAAACTTATTACTCAAGTTGGTCATAAGGTTAACTAACATGTTCATATCGATTGTGGGTGTCTGTACTGGAGGATTTGTGACGTTTAATTCATCATTTGAAGTGTCGGAATGAGTAAGGAGCTCGTGATTCACATTATGAACGGACTGAGACTGTGTTTGAATTATATCAGCTGTTCGACGGCTGTCTGCAATATCGTATATCACATTTGTCGAGGTTCGGGAAACGTCGTTTAAGTCCGGCTGCATTCGGCACGACGGCACTGTGTTTTTGGTCGGTGGCGTTTCGGCTAGAAGAGGCAGTTTGGGTGGCGGAACAAAACCGGTTAAAGTCGAATGATCAACGCTGTCTGATTGGTCAATGGATCCGGTGAACGGTTGGTAGTCGTTGAAATTTGAGGCTTCTTCTCGGGTTTGTTGTTGTTCTGCTTGTTGCTCAAAATGGCTGCCGTGTGTTCTGTCATTTATGTCGTCGTCGTCTGAAGAACTCGACAATCTATCCAGAGACGCGTAGTTTCGTTTAGGCCTTAAATTATACTTATTTTCCGACATTTTAATGTGAAATGTGTTAGGTCATGCGTGGTTATTAAATATGCGATGTTGTTGTGTTGATTATTTTGGGAACATGGGCAATTACGGGACAAATTAACAATGCAAACTCTTAAATCTAACAAACTTATAGGCTAGTTATGGTGAGAATTGCAATAAAGTTAATGAGCTATTCAAGCCCCACGTTGGGCGCCAATTTGTAAACTCACCTTAAAATATTCATTTAGGCTAGGCCTATTCAATAAATGTTCAAAGTTAATAAGTTAACATAGATATGGATTACAAAAGGTGTTTTATTTAAACAGATGAACAATTAACATGCAATGAGAAAAGGCTTGACGTTACAATGAAAGGATTGACAATAATGGTGTATGGGGTTGAAATTAAATTGAAATAAAAATAAATTTGAATAATAACTTAAAGGTTCAAATAATTTAGATGTGACATCTCTCAGGGTAGGGTGTCGTGCTGGCTTGAATGCTGATAATTAATAAATTTAATAGCGTCCAAATAGGCCTAATTAAAGTGTTAAATTTACACAATCTCAACAATGGAAAATCTAATTTTGGTGTTGTCCAAAAGGTAAGTCCAATTAGTATAAAATTTAAAAGAGTTTAAAGAAAAGGTTATACTTAATTTTGAAGATAATGATTGAGTTGAGTCCTCTTGAGGTTTAGGCTACTATATGATATAACTTGAAACTTGAAATGAACTTGATTCTTGATAAATGAATTTGATTTAACTTAGGTAAAAATGTTGAGTCCTTCTTCTAATAATTTCAACTTCTCAAAGGCTTCCTTCTCTCTCAATTCCAATGTTCACATCACTGATTGTTGAACACATGGGATCACTTTCACTGCTTCTTAAATTTTGATTCCTTATGGACTAATTTTGAAATTATATTATAAGAAATTTTGATGTATTGCAATTCTCTTACATATTTAATAAATAATTAGGTTGTGGGTGTTGAAAAAAAAATATATAGGCTATGGAATGAATATTATTAATGATTAATTGAACATATTAATGAAATGATATAAATTAGGAAAATGAATATAGGGCAGCCTTTCTGAGGAGTGATTATTAGGTGTATGAATAAAAGTTAACATTAAAAAAAAAAATTAATACTAAATAATGAATGAAATGAAATGAAATATTACACTCTCATCTCATCTTTTGTAGGAATATGATGAGGGTTAGAACATATCCCCACACCAAAGTCTGTGGGGCAAACCTATAGATTTGCAAAACCCTAAATCTTAAACCTAACCTTTATTTTATGTTAGAAAGAAATCACCCATGGTCCTGACAGTAAAATTATTTCAATTTATTAAACATGAATTAAACGTATATTTTCACGGTTATGAATTTAATCAACACATCAAATTATAAAAACTGGAGTGTAAATATGGGGGGTTTATTTCATAACAATTTATCAAAAATTTTTCAATAAAAATTTAAAAATAAGTTGATAAAAGCTTATGAAAAACTGTAAATAAATTTACATGGACATTACATGTTTATTTTTAAAATTTTTAATTTATATATTAAGAATGTCATAGCCATTTTTAAGTAATGTACTTATTCAAGCATTACAAGCTGGACGTGTCGTCACTTAATTTAGAACTAGAGATTGTCCAGTGGTTGAAAACTCGACCAAAAATATGTAATGTGCAGACATCTCTATTTTTACCCCACGCTCTAAATACAACAGTTGATTGCAAATTCTTCCATTTGTTTTGATTTTATGTTTATATTTTGTTGTTATTTCGTCACCAGCATGGCTATCCATAAGGACTATGTTAATTTTCTAAAATTTAAAATTTCTTTTTTGTTCTTATTTTTGAGCCTATTTTAATATATAAAGGGATTCTGCACATCTACAGGAAAATATCTTTCTAACAGCATGCGTACATTTCCCCTGCGATGCACACAAGCTGAGAAAAAAGGTTTTAAAGCTTATTAATACATAGAATGTCAGGTCAGCAACAGCAACTTGTCAATGTATTGACAATTAAGAATTGGCATGTGTAGAAGAATCAAGTGTAAATAATAAAGAAACAAGGTAGATTCTGAGCAAATTCACGTTTTCAAACACTCCCCCCCAGCTAACATCTAACCCCTCTTGATTGCTTTATTTAATTTTAAACTCCTCTCTGCTGTTTAAACTTATTTTCTCAACATTAACTGTAGGCTTTACAGGCAGGTTGACGGTCTATGTTCTGTACTGAATGTACTGAACTTTGAATTAAATAATAATTAACTACACAATATATGTTTCAAACCAAACTGGAACGTCTACAGCTTCTTTTAGATAGAGTAGGTACAGGTACATACAGTACAGGTATATACATAATTTTAGTTCAATCAAGTTAATCTGAGAAATAAATATTTTTAGCAAAGAATGTATTTATGACTTTTTGTTTAAATTCAAAATCTGTTGCTACAAATACTACAGATGCACATTGTATAGCTTGCTTAGAAGTTATTTTAGATACTCTTTGATTACTTTAAGGGCCGTTTTAATATTTCAAGTATTTTACGTGTTGAATATTGTTTCCTAGAACGTGATTGGCTTATTCAATTATACAGAATGTCCCAAAAGTCCCGGACCGGTTTAATATTTTCTAAACGTCAACAGATAAATCAATAAGATTTGGTTCATCAACACCACACCTAAAAATCTACTTTTTTAAGGAACTATCAATTTTCTGTCATGGGGACGTCCTGCAAGGAGTCAGAAGGAAATCTTAAATAGAAGCATAGGTAGATATGTACATCAAATTAAAGACATTTACTAGCATAATATAATGCCGCAAATTTGAACTCAAACGGATAACTGAGAAAAAAATGGCAGTCGTCTCAAAGATTTCTTGAATCAGCCATTTTGAATCTTTGAACGACTGCCATTTTTTACTTAGGCGTTCATTTAAGCTTGAACTTACGGCATTGTAATCTACTAGTGAAGACCTTTAATTTGATGTGCATATCGACCTATGCTTACGTTATCAATTTTCTTCCGATTCCTAGGGCTGTGCCCTCCTGAGGAGTAGGCCTAAGCGTATAATAGCAATGCAAATTAAATGAATCTTTGAACCACTTCTTGGTTCGGTTGTCCGTTTGAGTTCAAATTTGCGGCATTATATTATGCTAGTAAAGACCTTTATTTGATGTACATGTCAACCTATGCTTCTATTTAAGATTTCCTTCTGACTTGCGGGATGTCCCCATGATATGACAGAAAATTTATATTTCCATAAAAAAGTAGGTTTTAGGTGTGGTGTGGATGTACCAAATCTTATTGATTTATCTGTTGTCGTTTACAAAATATTAAACCGGTCCGGGACTTTTGGGACAGTCTGTATAGTACAGCATCTACCAAAATAGCTGGAAAGTATATCATATTTTAATATTTTTATTTTAGAAACTTTTTTACCTGCTTAGAATTGGTTTTAAAGTCGTATAGTGTACCATCCGAAAGCACAAGTATCATATTTATGTTTCATTTAGGTCCAGGAACAAACTTTTGTTCAAAAATACATCTAAACAAAATTTTTCCTTATATTGCACTTGTCTTGTCATGTAGCCAATCAGCAGTATTGAATTAGAATGGTTTGTTCATATTTTAACAACATATGACAACATATAACAACATATGATATTTTAATACTTACAATAAATAAATAAAAAAAAATCATTTTATCTAGGTTTTGCACTATAAAATATTACCAATTATTTAGCTTACGAATACAGTATTTACTGACCACAATTTAGCTGCTAACAGCATTTGAATACTTCAGACCCAAAGTGTGTTCCCAACAGCTGTGTTTGCTTGTGTAAGGTGAAACATAAATACGACTTTGTTTTTTGACTGATGGTTTGCTGGTTCGGTAAACATCAGCAGGGAAGGCTTAGCAAATATGCAGTCAACTCATTCACACCTCAAAGGGGGATTGAATCATTTTAGAGGTTAGACATATTGTAGAAAGTATTACTCGTGGTCAACAAGCTTAGCTTATTACTAAAGTTTCATCCCAAGACTTAAGCTTTTTTCTGTTACAATTTGAAATCTATAGCCCTAAACCTTAAATGAAGAATGCCCTTTTAAAGCGTAGCTTGAAAAAGATATTATCTGTGTACATTTATTACATATATGTCATAGTGTATCCATACTTTGATACTGGGCATAGGAGGTCTATTGGTTCAAGAGCATGACTTTAGTCCAAGAGACTTGGGTTAGTGTCCAGCCAGTCAGCAACTAACTATTTAGCTCTGCCTCTAGCTCTATGGTTTGGAGCCAACATTAAGTCCGTATTATAAAATAATAATATAGGACTCTTAGTCGTCTAGAATTGTATTTATACTGGAAATCTTCTACAAAACCCCCATTAGATAAGTGTATTCCCTTCCTTTTTTTATACTGCATAAGAAACATTGATTTTTAATTAAAAACTGCAAATAATCGTACCATTTTAAAATGTAATAATTTAACGTTCTTTTTTAAACGAACCCTAAAATATTTACAAAGTAATTAATTATTCGTTGTAGGGTCTACACATAAATAATTGAGTATGTTAAAAAAGAAAAAAACTAACTGTGATATACCTTAAGTAATTATAGAGCTTTAAAAAATTAAATCGTTAATATAAAATCACAAAGCAAGTTTCCAGGCTAACCAGCTTTGTAAGTCCTCTTTCCTCCCCCCCTTACCACCCCCTCACCCCCTTAACCCCCCCCCCCTTCATTGGCAAATGGCCACAGTTTACTCTGTGAATACAGAATAACCATTCCCCAATTACATGCTAGCCGATATTCACATAGCTTTCAGCTTAACTGATGAAATTCAGTCTGACAAACGGTTTCATTCATCCAGATAATTATTTTTAACCCTTGTGCATTTTTGTTTTTCTTACCGTTGGAAATGTTTTAAAAGCCATGCAGCAAATATATTAAGCACATATTTGAGAAACGTGCTTTCAATAGTTAAAATCCCTATTTTAAATATCCAATTTTATAAGATGGACACGTTTATTTCTCGATTTATCACTTTTACTTCTTACTTGATAAACTTAGTTTTAGTGACCTCTCTTAAATATCTATAATTCTACATAGTTTCTCTTTACCTTTTCATTTGCTATGAACAACTTTTTTTTTGTTAGATGCAGTTTATCATGAAGGTGTTTTCACTGATATCTCAAAAAGGTTGGAATTAAGTTAAGGTCACAGTATGTTTTAACACTTAGGTCCCCAAACAATTTTTATTTGTATAGTTTTTAAGACAAAAATATAAGCTAGAAGTCTAAAATGACAATACTCGATGTAGAAATCCCTCCTTTACGTAAGATCTATATGTTGTCATGGTAACTGTTACGCCACTTTTTTATTAATAGCTTTTAATTTTCTCTGAGCTATTATGCAAAACATTTGAATAAAAATTAATAGCATGGGCCTTATGGGTTGCCATGCTGGTGACGAAACAACAACAAAATGTAAACACAAAACCAAAACAATTGAAAAAGTTCCAATCACACGTTTTATTTACAACTTGGGGTGAAAATGGACAAGTCTGTACATTACATATTTTTGTTGAGTTTTCCATAGGACGACCTCTAGTTAAAGTTAATCTTTGATCATAATAGGTTTATATTCTTTTAATAATTACTGTGGACTCTTTCTATAACTTTTCAGATGTAGAAAATCTGCATGACATGAAATCCTTGGCTTACCAACAGATTGTTGACCTATCACCGAAATAATTTAACACCAACACTATTACAAAACGAGCCGAAACCTCTGCAAGTCACAAATCAGTTTAGAGACAGAACGGCGCCTCTTGTTTTTTGTTGTTTCACTGGAAGATATTAAATATTGGAATAGTAAATCAATTGTTTCATTTCATACATTTTCATTTTATGGACAAACGTTTCACAATATTTGTATTTACCTAAGCACAGGACAAGTTTCTTTGAGAGACACCTATTTTATAATAGTATCAGGTTTTTCAATGTGTTGCCTGAACCCCTGAAAGTGGAGCAAGACAAAGACAAATTTGGGAGAGCGGTCAAACGCATACTCTTGGAACAAGCTCCCTACACTGTGAAAGATTGTTTAAGTTGCCGATCGAATTAAGATACTGTTCAGTTACGTTTTAGTTCTAACAGCATTTATAATTTAGTTTTATTATATAATAAGATTCTTGTGACGCTATTATACAGTTTTTTTCTGTGCAAAAATAAAGATGATTTGATTTGATTTGATTTGATTTGATTTATTTCAGTTCACAAAATAAAGGCGTTGTCATATGCTCGTTGATGAAACGATGTGTGCATATTTACAATACCTACTTCACTCAAATTCTAGAATGTAATCACATAGTAAAACTACAAAAATTCCGTGCAGCTTTTACTGGATTCAGTTTTCTAGAAAGACAACATTTCCCGTCCCCTGAGGCAAAAATTTTAATACTGAATAGCTAGCCCAGGTTACGTAATTATCACACACCTTCAATTCATTGGCGATTGAGGGGATTTGAACTTCTAAAGCTCCTTGCTTCAACGCACCAAGATATAGCAAATTAAGAATAAAGAAGAAGAACTGCACACCTAGTCTATACGATAAATACAATGCACCTGGAGTCAGGGCTGAAAACTTAACACTGAATGTCAATTGTTATTTATATTGTTTAAATACTTTAATACTTTTTCCAAGAAATGGCGACCATACAAAGTAGGTATTTTAAGCCAAGTATGAATGGAGATGAGTGTAGGATGAGTGGTGCGATCTTGTAGTCTTGTTAGTAACTAAGGGAAAGTGTAGTTAGGGGGTTTTTTCCTGAAACTCACTTAGCTAAATCTAAATTAATGATTAGACTAAGATGTAGAACATTACTCTAGATTTAGCAGTTACTTGTGACTTTTAATCTTCTAATGAATACATAAATACAACGTAAAATCGCATAATTAACTGTAAAAAATGCTTTTTGACAGAGAGTGAATAAAAAAGCTAAATAAATGTATCAAGACATTAAAACCATCACCCACCATAACATTATCAAAAGCTATTTTTTTTTTAATAGCTAAATTAACCACAAAAAAATAAATAAATAGGTAAATTTTAATAAACCACAGTGCACGGAAACACAATCATTTGATCACTTTTAGTATTTATATTGGAAAACACATTTTCGTCAGTTTTTTTAAGTATTAACTGGCAATCTTCATGTTTCAAAATTAGAATGGATTTTGTGGTCCTCTCTAGTGGATCGGATTTGCATACATAAATAACTGAAATTTGCTTCTACGTATGTGTCCCTTGTTCATATATTGTTAAAGATATTACTATATTTATTTTATAAAAAATTGATTGTAAATTGAAACATTTAATAAAATGAATTTGTGTAAATTACATGGTGTTGTTTAAAAAATTAGCATATAATCTGGTATTGGAAGCTTTGATTATATGACGAGTTTTATTAATATAATTTAGATAGATGCTTAAATCTTGAATATGAGAGTTTAACATATTTAGAATTTTAAAATATGCCACTACTTTTGTGAAGAATTAAAATTCTAGCATCATCCACTAAAGGCTAACACATAACGATGGTAATCTAACTAATTCTCCAAATTGTCTTTCAAAGGAAATAACGAGATTGTTAAAATCTGTTCTCTTCTTTTACTTCCCTCAATTAGCGAACTGCTAAAGCTTATCAAGATCATCAATTCAAATGAAATAAAATATGAATTATTTTTTCTATGCAGCTTCTTTTATGTTTTAAAAATTAACTCTCAAATCTGGGTCAACAATTTGAGGCACCCATTCGAACCATTTTATTTTACTAGATCAGGCTGGATGTCTTTAACTTGGTAGGTATTAGCATAATATTTCAAATTATTTTAATAATCGGAAAGTAAATGTTTGAGGAACCTTCCGTTTGTGTTAGCTATTTCCTTTTTTTATTAATTGCTCATAATTTCTCAATAAGTTTAAATAACTTAAAAATATAAATTATACAGCTCAGTTTATTAGGCTTATAAATATCCAACAAATTATCAAATTATAAAATGTGCTTATTCAATATTTATGTATTTATGGGTTGAAAGTCAAAGTAAAAAAATTCTAATTACGGTTTAACCAGTTGCATCAATTTGTAATCTAATTTTTAATATAATTAATGAAGTATCATTTTTAAATCTTATATTCTTCTGTCTGTAAATTAGTGTGTATTAGCAGCAATATTTAATTCAAGCACAGGAGTATTTTCTGCAAACAAAAATATTACATCGGACATAAATGGCTAACATAATAACGCTAAATAATTTGAAACGGGGGTCTGAGGTGGGCCCATAAAAGGGGCTTGAGGTCGTTTACAAAATGGAAGCTTCCCGTACCCCATAAATATAGTCTGTTGTCGACACCACTGCTGCTCTTTCTAAACTTTCTGTTTTCTAAGGCTCACTTTCAGAATCGTTTATTTCAGATGTGAAACCAAACATTTTAATGTCAATTGTTACCTTCCTCACCAGCTTGAGATCATAGTCGGAAGGGAGTTTTCAAGTTAGCTAACTAATAATTGAAAGAATTAAACAATAGAAAGGTCAAATGTTAGGAAATCCCTATTGGGAAACACACCTTATAGGGGGGATAAAATGATTACGAATATGGTGAATTATGTTTATACATGATACATGATTAAAGTGCGCCCCTCGAGATTAGTTGGTGGTTCAGACTTTGGCATAAGAGGGGCAGGTTCGATATTGGACACACCAGAATAAAATTGACAACTTTAAACGGTTTCTTCAAAACATCTTTTATCAGTTTTCCCATAAAATGGTACTGGCATGGAAACTAAAAAGGTAAAATTTGGGTTACATTAAAGAGAACATAATTGATTTAAATTATGTTGGTACCTATAGAGATTTTCTTCAAAATCTTCTGACGACTTTACATACATACGTATTAACTTATTAGAAAAAAGAGGTCTTTACATAAACGAACCAGTTGTATTTAATTAAGTATGTTAAATCTATCTCCGTCATGGCCTTATACGGATGACGTGACTATCGACATCGTGATTGTAACATTGTTTACATACAGGGTTACACAAAAGTATATACATCCCATCTTAACTTTTAAATTCGTTCTAAAAAACTAAACTCTGCACACCTTTACACGCCATAAAGGTGTTCCTTTGAAGCAATGGCAGATTGTACTTCTGTAAAACAAAGTTGCCTTTCATAGACAGTAGAACCTCGATAACAAGTCACCCTTGATAATAAGTTTAATTTGCTAAAATGTAATATACCCCAATAATATGTTTTGCAAAGCTGAATAAGAAGTTAACCTTGATTTTATTTATTTATTTTTTTTATTAAAAAAGAGGTTGACGGCCTCTTTTAACCTTGCATTTGCCCGTCCACATAGACTAAGCGCCCGTGCGTGGATCGTTTACAGCAAAGCAAGGAGTGAGCCGGTACAGTACAAAGGTGATATGTACTGATAAAATGTTATCGGCAGTAACCAGAATCCGAACCCACGACATCGCTGCCTTGGGCCCGAAGTCCGCGACGCTACCGACTGAGCCACCGACTCACTACACAACATCACATCAACATCACATTCAACGTTACATTTGGTAAATTTGGGTTTGATTGTTTGGTTATAATAAGTCTTATTTGATAATCTTCATGAGAGTCTTGGTTTTGAAGTTCTACTGCACAACATTTTAAAATCACGTCAGACTCTAGAGATTAACTTGTTTTAATGCACACACTACCATCACTACTAGGGTATAAATAACTGAAAGAGAAAACTAATGATCGATAGCATTATATCTGACCAATCCCATGATATCAGCATGAAATTTACATCAGTTACGATCGTTTTCTAATGAAAGCATAAATTCATAAAAGAGTGCAAACTAATTTGACCGTTCCATCCCACATGGTTGCTCCTACGTTTACACTCTGCATACACAACGATCTCGCTGATTACATTGAACAGAACAATGCTAAGGGGTGATGGGGCATTGATGTGGCCATTCAATTTGGGTTTGATAAACGCTGGATTATTTTTGTTCAATTAGTGTAATATTTATCATATATTGCATTGGTTTAAGTTTTGAGACATTAAAAACTAATTACTTAGCCAGGGTAAGTATTTCTTCCTATTTAAATAACCATCTGCTGTGTTGAATTCATTAATAATATATACGAGTACATTCACAATACCGTTAGATTCAGAACAAAAGTTGTATTACTTATTTATATTTGCCGTATGAATATTTATTTACCTAGATTTTCGTATCAATATGTAATAGGATATCTAATCATAAAATAAACTTAACTATAATTATAGGAAATATTGTAAGTCAGGAGACGTTTTTCTTATAAGAAAACCATATTCTTTTCGAGGTATGTAAACTGAAAGCTTAAAAGGGTTTCAAATATCACTATCCAATCCTATAGGTATCTGACGAGATTCAAACTTGGAACTCCAGGACAGATATTCCTCATTCTTTTACAAGAGTACTCACAGTACTTAAAAACCTATGAAAAATATAAATAAATAGTAAACAACTAAATTATATTTTACCAAAATTTAACATCCATGTTGATTATATTTAAAAACTTGCAACGCGCATATCTAAAATCTAAAAAAATATTGAAAACGAAATTGAAGGTAAAATTATATGAAACGTGTCCCCGGTGTAGCCGTGGTGATATTTATGTGACAAGAGAAGCCTCCATTTTGTAAACGACCCAGACCCTGTTATGGGTTAGAGGCTCATTTTAATGCAAGTTGTAAAATATTGATTCCAACGTTCAAACCAATTGGTTTCATACTAAGCTGCGTTAATTTAATGCTTCTTTTTCAATGCAATCTACAGGCATAAAGCTAATGTGGTAGGTTTGGTAAAAGATTATTAAGTTACATTAATACAAAGACGGTTATTCTTTCACTACTCAATTACTTAGTTATTAGATATTTTACATAGTGTTGTATCCCCAAGTTCTAAAGACAAACGTAGCTTAGGTGTACTCTTTTTCACTCGTAAAAGGATTATACTTAGACACATTAGTGTTTTCTATCACCTTGTTATGCAATGCTCATAGACGATGCTCAGACTCAGACAGTATAGTGATAACCTCTGACACATTGGAGTGATCATCTAACACAGTGTTCCTAGATATACGGACATAGTGGAGTTCGTAGATGATGACCTTGCACAGCAGTATGGTAACCTTGATAAGTCAATAATAATCTAACACAGTGGTATGTCCACCTTGTTAAATCAATAATAATCTAACACAGTAGTATGGCTAGTGACCACCTTGTTAAATCAATAATAATCGAACACAGTAGTATGGCCACCTTGTTAAATCAATAATAATCGAACACAGTAGTATATGTCCACCTTGTTAAATCAATAATAATCTAACACAGTAGTATGACCACCTTGTTAAGTCAATAATAATCTAACACAGTAGTATGACCACCTTGTTAAGTCAATAATGATCGAACACAGTAGTATGGCCACCTTGTTAAGTCAATAATAATCTAACACAGTAGTATGACCACATTGTTAAGTCAATAATAATCGAACACAGTAGTATGGCCACATTGTTAAGTCAATAATAATCAAACACAGTAGTATGGCCACATTGTTAGTCAATAATAATCGAACACAGTAGTATGGCCACCTTGTTAGTCAATAATAATCTAACACAGTAGTATGGCCACCTTGTTAAATCAATAATAATCGGACACCACAGTATGGCCACATTGTTAGTCAATAATAATCTAACACAGTAGTATGACCACCTTGTTAAGTCAATAATGATCGAACACAGTAGTATGGCCACCTTGTTAAGTCAATAATAATCTAACACAGTAGTATGACCACATTGTTAAGTCAATAATAATCGAACACAGTAGTATGGCCACATTGTTAAGTCAATAATAATCAAACACAGTAGTATGGCCACATTGTTAGTCAATAATAATCGAACACAGTAGTATGGCCACCTTGTTAGTCAATAATAATCTAACACAGTAGTATGGCCACCTTGTTAAATCAATAATAATCGGACACCACAGTATGGCCACATTGTTAGTCAATAATAATCTAACACAGTAGTATCGCCACATTGTTAGTCAATAATAATCTAACCCAGTAGTATGGCCACATTGTTAGTCAATAATAATCGAACACAGTAGTATGGCCACCTTGTTAAGTCAATAATAATCTAACACAGTAGTATGGCCAGTGGCCACCTTGTTAAGTCAATAATAATCGAACACAGTATTATGACCAGTGGCCACCTTGTTAAGTCAATAATAATCGAACACAGTAGTATAGCCACCTTGTTAAATCAATAATAATCTAACACAGTAGTATGGCCACATTGTTAAGTCAATAATAATCTAACACAGTAGTATGGCCAGTGGCCACCTTGTTAAGTCAATAATAATCGAACACAGTAGTATGACCAGTGGCCACCTTGTTAAGTCAATAATAATCTAACACAGTAGTATGGCCACCTTGTTAAATCAATAATAATCGAACACAGTAGTATGGCCACCTTGTTAAATCAATAATAATCTAACACAGTAGTATGGCCACCTTGTTAAATCAATAATAATCTAACACAGTAGTATGGCCACATTGTTAAGTCAATAATAATCTAACACAGTAGTATGGCCAGTGGCCACCTTGTTAAGTCAATAATAATCGAACACAGTAGTATGGCCACCTTGTTAAATCAATAATAATCTAACACAGTAGTATGGCCACATTGTTAAGTCAATAATAATCTAACACAGTAGTATGGCCAGTGGCCACCTTGTTAAGTCAATAATAATCTAACACAGTAGTATGGCCACCTTGTTAAATCAATAATAATCGAACACAGTAGTATGGCCACCTTGTTAAATCAATAATAATCGAACACAGTAGTATGGCCACCTTGTTAAATCAATAATAATCGAACACAGTAGTATGGCCACCTTGTTAAATCAATAATAATCTAACACAGTAGTATGGCCACATTGTTAAGTCAATAATAATCTAACACAGTAGTATGGCCAGTGGCCACCTTGTTAAGTCAATAATAATCTAACACAGTAGTATGGCCACCTTGTTAAGTCAATAATCTAACACAGTAGTATGGCCACATTGTTAAGTCAATAATCTAACACAGTAGTATGGCCACATGTTCTATGTTCGTAATGTTTGCCTATACACTGCGTAGTGATCCTTCTTCATTGTCTACTGTAGCTCGTGGTTGATGCTCAGAGACAGTGGAATGCTTGTTCACCTTGTTATGGTCGACACGTCAGTCTAACACGATTACACGGGGTTGTCAGATCGCTCCCTCTGCTGAGTAATCTGCATATATATTGGCAAAGTCTCACGTGCAACATGTGTTACAAAACAATATTTCATAAGTCAATTATCCATCTAGAGAGCCTTCGCTCTAAATTAAGTATAATATGTCGGTTGGTGTAGGTGATTGTTATTGCGATGAAAGTGAAAAATTTTGATGTGTCTAAATGTGGACTCTCAATTCATTCTTAGGGACGATTTAAAATTAATTTGTAAGAGTTTACGATTATTTCAGTCGAAACCCCCCTTATGGTATTCCACAAAAAGTAATTATTTTATCTTATCTTATCTTTACTATTAATTAGTACTATTATAAAATATGTTTAAACGTTATCACCGCTTTGATACGTATTTTAAACTGGAAATGGATTAAAAGTAATTATAGAAAGGAGTAATATGATCTGTAACTGACTAAAACAGTTGTTTCTTTAGTCATAGTTAATTATGTGTTTTCCAGGAAACGTGAAAACTGGGATCCTACTGGACAAGCCATTTATTTTCAAAGCAAATCAAAAGGTTTAATTGTATCTAACAATTAGTTATACAAATCTTAGTAATCTCATTCAATTGTGTTAGTAGGTAAAAATAAAAATACTAATGACCTTTTGAACATCCACACATTTAACCTAGTATGAAATACTGTTCAACAAGGTATTACCAATTATTACTTCGCTAAAACAGATCGAAGTAGGAATACTTCAAATTTTACAAATCATACACAATTTAACATTTTATGGACGAGGAATAAATACTGTGAATAACCAATATTTCACATTTTGTACTAAAATGACCCTCTAACCCATAACAGGGTCCGGGTCGTTTACAAAATGGAGGCTTCTCTTGTCACATAAATATCACCTCGGCTACACCGGGGACACGTTTCATATAATTTTACCTTCGATTTCGTTTTCAATATTTTTGTTCTTTCAATTCTGCCATTTCTTTTAGAGGTGTGTAAATATCTTACACGGGTTTTATAAGCAATGGCGTCTTTTATCAAATATTTTAGAAATAATGGTTATCAGTGTGAGTGGTTTGAATTTAATGAGTTCATATAACAAAGGTCAAGTTAACTAGTAGATAAATACGACATGTAAAGAACATTTTACACACCGGTCATTCATTGCTTGTATAAAATGACGTTACATGTTTGACGTAGGAATAAAAAAATACACATAAAAAAAAAGTAAGGATGTTATCTATTGACTAAGATCATATAGGCAGTGAAAGCAAAATTGCACCATTAAAAAGTTGTTACGCTATTTACATGGATATTCCTCTTCACTTGCTTTGTTCATTTAAAATTATCTTCACTGTCAAGAGTGAGATCACCGGATATAAAATAATTAAAGTTTATATTTTTTCTCCTGCGTCCATTAAATCATAATTTGAATGGCCACAATGCCCCATCACCCCTTAGCATTGTTCTGTCAATGTAATCAGCGAGATCGTTGTGTATGCAGAGTGTAAACGTAGGAGCGACCGTGTAGGATGGAACGGTCAAATTAGTTTGCACTCTTTTATGAATTTATGTTTTCGTTAGAAAACGATCAAAACTGATGTATGAGTCGTTCGCTGATAATACGATTTTGATCATGTTTTGGATGAGGGTATTGTTTAGCTTAAAGCTACAATATTATGTATACAGTCAACAAGTTATTAAGGAAGACCTCTTTCTTAGAGAGTTTAATGGACTAGTATAGGCCTAATGCCAGAAAGTAAATCTGGAAGTCCCTTTTCAAGCCCTGATAATTATTTATTAATGAGTGCAGGGCCGAGTGCAAATTGCCTAAAAACTTTGACGAGGGTCATTTTACAGCCTGAGGCTTGGCGAGGCGAGTGCCAGCCAGGTATCAGTGACCGGTTCCACGGTGCGGCGGGTATAGGGGTGGAAAGATTGACCGGGAGAGGAAAGGATGAGCAAAACATGTTTGAGAGATAAAATGAAAACCTAACATAACCATAATATAACCTAACCTAACATAACTTGACTTGCTGATTATGAAAACAAATTTATGAAGATTTACAAATAGAATTGATATTTTAAATCTATATCAGGGTAGCCCAGTTAAGAACCTGTACCCACCCGGTCTCCGTTACACCCTGCCAAATCCACCAATACCGCTTTCCTGAATCACCCTTACGCTCTGCGGAGTCAAACGGCGCTCGGGCCTACATGACGGTTTTGACAGTTTATTATCCCCACGGCAAAGAATAAAATGACACTCTCTCCAATTACCTTTACTAATAGGTCCATGCTATGTGATAATGTAATGCCTTATAGTTTTAAGCACACCTTAGGCTCATAAAAAATCAGATAAGTTTTCCTTTTCTCCGGCTTATTTAACAACTACTCTTACCAACATATCTCACCAACTACTGGTGTGTGCGTTTATCTGAAGATAGCGGAGTCCCGTATCGGTCACATCGATAAGCCGATAGTAGGTGTATTCGATAGTATAGTGCAGAGTGTAGGCGGCCGTAGTCCCCAGACACTACTATCAGTGAGTTCAGACCTTATAATCATTGCTACCAAGCTATCGTGTTTGGTAACGGATTCACAGAATAGATAAATATATGATAATTGAATATTTGTCTACATGATGGAAGTAATTTTGTTTCCTTAAATTGTCTGATGGGAGGTTATTGGATATTGTAGAACAATCATGATATTACATTAACTCATAACCATAAATAAACATTATAATCACCTAAAGCCAAAACAGTTGCATTTTTTGTACAAGCATTAACATTGAAGATATGTAAACGGAGTTCACGTTCTAAACTTCTTCATATCAGATAATCCTGTTTGTAGCTGTAAGCTATAAATATAGATATATTGAAATGAAATGTAAATTCAAACAGAATTGTCTTGTTCTGGAGTAACTAATACATAGTGATGTCGCTTTGAATATTGCGATGTTGTTCAAGGATTGGAAATAAACGTTCAAATAGATTATAACGCAGTAAATGTATAATATCTTCGGGACTTATGAAGTAATGTTGTAAGTATTAGTTTCCCAGTCAGTCTTGCATAAAATATTCGAATTATTATTTATGAATTTTTATATTGCTAAGTATAATATGTATTAAATATTAGGTTTATTTCAGCTTAGTTGTCAAATTAAAATAATACAAAAGATAATTACATTTTAAATAACGTTCACATACGAATAAGAACTAGAAACCTCTTCTTTCTTTTATGTGGACAAATTTACAAGATAAAAAAGATTAAATTTATAATTTAGCTCTACTTTTGTAAGAAATAAAAAAATAATAAAGTTAAGTAATTGAAATGTTATGTTTTAGTATCTTATTCCACTAATGAATAATTTTGGTCTTATCAGAAATTGCAATTCTTTTGAATTTAGGACATTAACAAACTTAGTTTTAATTATCAATCAATCAATCAATCAAAATCGAACTAATATATTTTTGTCTAATGAAAAACTGATCATGCAATTAATTTAATTTAATTTGTAATCAAGAAAATTATAAGATAACATGCAGTCAACACCAGCAATAAATTGTAAATGCTTTAACAGCGTAAAGGTTGTTCTCAAAACAAATCCACACAAAAGATTAACAAAAATATACTTTATTTATCAAATACAATACTGGATTTACACATTCATATATTTTTAGCCATACCGTTTGTATCCCAGTAGGCAGATCTTATAGGAATGAAGGAGTAGTACTTTGGCGCTTCACTCTCCCCCGTGTGGCTGAAGTATTGGGGAGAGCCTCCGCTGAAGGGGTACACCACGGTCCTAGCCGGGGGAGGGAACACTGGCTGCACTGGCTGTATGGCACGTACTGGAGTCACCTCATGGGCTGGGGAGACACCGATGATGGGGGAGGGAGAGAGAGTATGGATGGGTTCGGATGCCGGAGAAACTCCAATAGCGGCGTTCCTGTTCATCAGGGCGAAGTCCCTAGTCACGTGGAAACCAGTGGAGTCAGCAGCAACATCGGCAATCTAGATAAAAATAAGATATTACAGTAGAAATAAAAATTATTACAACAGCTGAACATCTGATTCATTAGGTCATTGGCTAACTCCTGAGTTAGAATTTGAATCGGGTTAAACATTGCTCTCTAAATCAAAGACCTTTGATGGCAAATCCAGTTTGGATAGCAGCATTTAGTAAATTGATAACATGGAATACTGTGCGAATGTTGCATATGCAGTAAAGAAATATCCTATTTTGCTTTACCACCAAACTAAAAATTGCAGCTTTTTGGGTTACTGTAAAATTGCTATTTGAGTATTAAGAGAGCGATCAGTGAAATCAACAGATTAAGCGAGCGAGAATGAATAAAGCGGAAATGATATATTTTACTCACTGTTACACTGTGTGTGTGTGTTACACTGTGTTTAGTCACTGTGTTGTTGGTGTGGCAATGTGATAATTTCCATACAGTGTTAAAAAATATGATTTCCTTCTTTATTAAACGTATTACCTGGATGAGTCCGCGATGCTCGTTGATCTTCTTGAACTCTTCCTCAGTGAAGACGACGACTACGGGCGCCTCCTTGTAGAAGCTTCTGAGCTTGGTGCCGTGCTCGGGGATGACGACCTCAGAGTCCAGGAGTCCTGGGAACAGTTCCCAGGGGAATCGTGCAAACGAGAAGACGGCAATCACCTTAAGGGAAAAAGTTAAATTGAGACATGTTTCATAATTAAGGAATCCTTTGGACACTTTTAAACAAAAGTCTGCAAATACCCTCTGAGGAGTTGTTAAAATAACAAAAGTATTCCTAAAATCCAATGTATGTATGTTTGTTTGTTTGTTTGTCCTTTATGGACTCTGAAACCGCTCGACAGATTGTAATGAAACTTTCAGGCATTATTAAGCACTATTCAAGGATGGTTTGTGTGAAGTTTGGTGCAGATCCGTCAAAAGGGCTCCGCCCCAGTGGCTCTGGAGTTTCCCATGTTAATCTTATGAGTACTCATATTTAAATGGAATTAAAGAATCTTAGCAGCCGGTTTAACTAAGCAATTTGATTCTGTGATGTTCAATAGCATTAAAATGTTAATAAGTTGACCAACAGGGTGCAGTACGATTATTTTTTTTTTTTAATTTATGACAACAGCTAATTTGCAACCAAAAGGTGAGTGAGCGTCGCGAACGAATTTCAAACTGGAGGCGAGTTAGCGTAGCGAACGAGCTAACCTGAAGGCAAGTGAGCGCAGCGAACGAGCTCCAACCTAAAGGTGAGCGACCGTAGCGAACGAACTTCAACCAGGATCTTGAAAATGAACAAGCATTTGACATAAAACCACATTAGGACAGGACGACGTCTGTCGGGCCAGCTAGTAAGTATATAAAATTAATAACATTTCCTCAGTAATTTGCCGGTTTAACTTTTGTCAGTACCGGCACTGTTTTCGGGCCGTAATTTATTTCCGCATTTCTCAAAGAATTTATTACTTTTTCAAAGAACCAGTGGTCACTAAGCTCTGTAATAGTTTTAATAATAGTTTTAAATATAAGTTGTCTGAATTAAATCCAGACATATGAAGCGTTTCTAATGGAACTCCTAGTAAACTTAGCATTTACTAAGCTAATAAGCTATATTTCTCATTTCATTACTCTTATATGTGTCATCCTTCCAAATTTACATTATTATTATCCCCGCGTCAATTATTTAAAAAAGTTGTTACCCTGTAAAATGTTACATTATGTCATCACCTCGGATTTAACTCTTTAAATTAAAATGTTCAATTAATAGCTTTTGATTTTTTAAACTATTCGATGAAAATTAATACATATCTTATATTACACCCTAAATATTCCATATATACTTTAAATATTTTGTTTCCTGTAATTCTAAATTTTTTTGCACCTAAGTATTTACGCCTATATTACCTTGGGGTCGGGAGATAGGATGGCCTCATGAAGTGGTGAGGTGAGTGGACTTCTGCCTAGACCGTTGAGGCCCTCTGGCACGAAGTTGAGGGAGTGCGCTTCAGGGAGGCTGCGGACCACGAACACGGGCTTGTGGAGGATGTGGTGATGGCAGTCTTCGCGACAGAGAGCCCGGGGGGACGACCAGGAGTCGATGGGGAGGCGGAGACTGGTCACATCCTCTGGACAGTGTGGAAACATAGTTAAAGATTTTAATTTATAATATTAATTTAACCATATAATATTCACCTTCCCTGACTATTACAATGTTTATTTTATACATGTGATAATGAATTTAGAACAACTTTCAGTGTACTACCATTAGATTTAGAATTTTCATGATTTTCTATATGGCGAGCGTATTCTCCATTGTAACCTAAACGAAACTAATCGATTTGATGTAGAATATACTTCCTCCTAGATGTTAATGAGATATGCTTCAATGTGTCAGAAGCTCCTCATATGTTCTTACGCCACCAGAAACTTAAACAGTTTATCGTAAGGATCACTCCAAAGTTGCATCATCGTAAATCCTTTGATAGTATGGTGATTTCCATCAACATTTTGACTATATTTTTCACGATCAATACCAACTTCTATGTCCCTTAATGTAACCTCTACTAATAATTTGTCTAAACAGGATCAGGTGATATACCTAGTTCCTTTGGATTTGATTTTAAAACTAGTCAAGTCAGCATGGAAATTATATTATAACACAGCTTATAGCAATAACAATCATGTCTCAGTATGAATCTGCAGGAGTAATTTTATATTGATTTGTTCATATTTTATAAAGTTATTGGATTGTTATTCTTTTTTTTACTCTACTCAATCTACTTCATTGCATCCAATAAGTAGTACTTTATATGAATTTGTTAACTATAATAATTGTTAGCAATTATCTACATTAGAAGCAGATTAACAATGTTCTCTATTGCAGTTGTGTGTTCATGTTCTGTATTTATGTTGAATTGTTTCTTATCGGTCACAACTTACATTGTGTTATGTTTTATATTTTGATTCCTGTAAAATAAATTATATTTCTTAATTTTAATTAAAAATTTTAGGTTACCAAATCTAGAATAGCCTTCTTCATTGTTAAATATGTAGAATAGATTGTGTAATTTACAAAATCACAAAAACAACGAATATCATGTAACAACTCATTATACTATTAGTAAGGTTATGAGAAGCGTAGCATGTAATGATTATACATACTATTTAATAAAGCGATAAGCTACAACTCACCAAAGACCGGGATGATTTTGGCCATAGGATTGGCATATGCAGCCGCGACCACGGCTAGGCAAAGTATCGCGAACATGTTGTCAGTAGTCTACAGTTACAACCCCTGGAGCTGCTCCGCTTCTTATATACCACAGCGGTCTAGATACTAACGATGTTTTGGTGATCGTTCATTTCCATAGTTTTCTTCCGCCCACCTTCCACTAGACTTCCAGTAGTTTCAGGCTTATCAGTGTAAACATGATACTAAGCATCTCGGTGGTTAGGTTTGTGATGTTTGTTTATAGTAGTTGTGTTATAACTTAGTGGTATATTTTATTGTTTGAAGGTTACTTAGATTTTATACTAGAAACTTCATAATTAAAATTTAGATATAGAGTTGAGTTTTTTTTTTTTTTTTTTTTTTTTTTTTAATAGAGTTTATTTATTTGAAAGTATAAATAGCACAAATGTCGTATATTTGGTAGAGTATTTGACCAGTTCTTTGCATATTTATCATTAGGTTTTTAAATAAAAACAAGATATTACGAGGTTAATTAAACCACAGAAAAAGAGTTAAATATAGACCGTCAGCTGTGCTTCGATTACCATAGGTTCTTGCGCATACATACCTTGTAGTTACGGCTTTAAGCGGTACGTACACGGCGCTCCCAGCGGTGTGCGTCAGAACCTATGGTAACCATGGTAACTGCAGCTTGGCTGACAGTCTATGTTTAATTCTTTTTTTCTATGGTTAAAAACACTATCCACAAATATCTCCAGTCACTTATTAATTTATTGTAATACTACCCCAATTTGTAGCTTATTTTAAACCTATTCAAAACTCTAATTTGTATTAGTGGCCTGATTTTCTAAGTTTTACCATTCCAGTAATAGTTTATTTATGAATTTATTTGTTTCATAATTTTGCAATAGTATAGAATAAGGTTTTAACTTATCTTTCAGAAATTAATTTCTAGTAGCAATTTTGAAGTTTAAACCACAGCTAAAGACAATTATCATTTATTAATTTTTACATGGGTTCAAGCGCACATTATACTTCCAAACAAGTTAAGATATATAATTTTTTGTATTAAATACGCTTTTTAATTTTAGGTATACCATGCTTTAAGTTCTTAAGTTAAAGCATATTGTGGATGCCACATCAAATATTTGCAAATATAGTTTTGCATGATTCATTGCATTATAATAATAAATAAAAGTAGCCTAATAATTTAATATAAGGTTTAGTAAAAAATATTTCCATTAAGCACCAATCTGTAACATATTTTGTAACATTTAAGAGATTAGTTCAACAATGTCCGTGAATGTATTGCATTAACTATACCTTACCTTATTTGTATATATTTGTTCGTCTCATGTTTTAAAACACATGAACCTGTTTTAAAGAACAACTCACTGTTACGGTCGGATATCATTTCTAAGACAACAGACAAATTCCTAAGAGATCTGATCATGTTTCCATTGCTTTGTGTCAATATGAACTGTGCCACGCTACGTTACATGCATCAATAAGCCAAGAGAGAAGGAAGATGATATTAAAGTCAAACGTTGTGTTGAACGAGGGATGTTATCTTGATATTGCTACAATATCTACTGTGGTCCCTCCTTACATTTTGATACACTTGCATTGCAGTTGCGAAACAATACCAAATCAGTGTATAAATGTATGAGTAGGCCTAAATACACATAAGTAAATGGATATTGGAATGACTAATTAGCAAGTCGTATATTTAAGAATAATTTTTATACATTACCATAGTTCAAACCCTCGTTTCAAACGTATCCAACAATGGTAATACCGATACATAATAAAATATATCAGTTCTAAGTAAATTTGAAAAAATATTAAATGTAACAAATAAATATATTTGAATTTGAATTTTAATAACACTATATTAAATCAATACCATATTTAGCCTAGTTTCTTTAATTTTTGCTCAAATGTAGAACCTAATGTACATAACTTGTATTTTAGTAGCATTGTAAAAAAATATCTTATGACGATACAAATATACTATTAATTATTTTATTTGCTGCTTTTGTAGTAAATTAAATAAGTATGGGGTGTCTTGGATGAAATATTACTTAACAATAAAACAATCATAAGAATAGAAGCATTCAATAAAATAACTTTATTGCATTAGTACATATTGTCAATAGCAATACATTAATACATTTTTTATTTTAAAGTGCAAATCATTCGAATATGTTGTGGTATATTACATTCCTAATATGAGTGCTTTCTTTTGTTGTTATCCTCTGTTAATACTAACGGATTAATAAATCTATCAATTTAAAAATCCCGCTTGAAAACATTATTATATATTCTAAACCAACCAGACGCAATTGTATATTAATTTTATTTTTCTTAAAACAATATGTTAGAATTAGTTTGAAATAGCACCATCCCAAACATGAAATACTTTTGCTTTTAGTAAAAACCTTTTTAATTTATCCTTTGTTCTTTCTCATCACCGAGTCATTAATAAACCATTTGGTTTTGAAATGCAGTTTTTAAAGTACCACTTTTTAAAATATTAAATTAGCCAGTCTTAGTTTCGATATTACATTTTTTAGACTAAAACATGACTTTAAAGTTATACACTGTTGAAAGAAACATATAACCTTAAATAGAATCATTTTTTAGTAACGGGTAACATTCTAAAATGTGTTTTTCTGTATAGTATGCATTTCCAAATTTCGTTACCTGCAGCACGATTTCCTAAAGCCGAGCCCAAATCGTGTAAGAAGGTCGAAGGGAGAGGGAAGGTTATTATATCCCTAATTCTCCCCAAGAGAGCCATTGAAAATCAAACCTCCCTTGCCGTTGGGTGACATCCCCTCTTATATTATACAAGAAATAAATCTTAAGAGTTATTATGACTGAAGAAATCTTAAAACTTCGTTGCACTTTTATAAATTCCTTCTAGTGGTAGCAGTAAATTAGCTATTGCTTATATACATTAGAAATGTGTTAATTGTATTGACTTTTACAATAAATTAAACACATCAGCCTTATTATATTGTTTTGTGAATTATTCACATTTTTTCCGCGTCTCCTATCCATTTTATTACTCAATAAAGAACAAAAATGGAACCCTTAAGGATTCTTGGTCTCCATAATCTGTTTATACTTTTTAATTTTTACTTGTTGTTGATGGGAAGCAAGCTGTTCTAAGTGGTTAGAGCGCTGGACTCTGATTCCTGGGGTCCCTGGTTCAAATCCCACCAAATCACCAATGGATTTTATCTAAGTGATAATGCCGCAACTCCTAGGTCTAGCCTCAAGTAATGTGAAAAACAATCCCAGGCTCATGCCTAGCGTCCTAGGACAAAAAAAAACTATTTGTTATCATAGACTACTGATGTATGGTGGTGTGGAGAGAGCAAAGTGCCGTTGCGAGACAGATCACATAGGCTAGGGGTGACTGCATTTGTAAAATAATAGTGACAGCGCGGCGGCCGACATCCTGCGTTCTGACTTCGTCACCAGCTATGCTTTATTAGGATTGTTCAAGGATCAATTAATTTAGTTGGTATAAGAGAAAATGAAGTGGCAGGGATAAAAAAATCATGGTCTTATATTTACATTACTTTCAGTAATCTTCGTACAAAACATAGTTTCTATACATACTTAACTGTTACGCTGTCTTCATTTGTTTATTACAGGTGTTTTCATAGACTGTTTACAGCTTTTACCGGGCTTTGTTGTGCTTGATGTGGGAGGAATTGTTTGGTTTTAGTATTCTTGTGGTGTTCCATCAAAAATAACAAGTCGCACATCAATCAGCCCTAGGGTGTTGCTATGTGGACCAACAACATTAGGTTTCCCTACAACTGTGGTTCTTCTCTTGTAGTGGCTTGTCTCAGACTTGCCGTCCATGGTGTTTTCTTATTGTTTCTATAGCTTTGCAACTTGTTTCTTAGTATACGATTTATGGTTATACATTTTATGATTATGGGTTATTCAGTAAGTCACATGTTTATTTGATGTTGCTACAAATGAATTTAAAATTGTAATTGTGTTGTTACTGAAATCAATAACATAAACTAAATGCTCTACAATTCCTATAAAAACTACCAAATTAGATGGAGACGCAGGTGAACGTATTAAACGTGAATGAAGTATGATGGGTTGACTTGACTTCATTTCATTAATTTTTTTACGGACAATAAATTTTACAAAAAAAAATAAAACTGTGTGTGTATATGGAACTGCTGTGCTCGATTTAAAAAATACATACAAATAAGGAGCATGCTTGTAACAATAGAGTAGTTATCAAACATAATTAACCACGTGATACTTATGACTAGAATACAAAAATTGAGCAGCTATGAGAGTACAATAGTTTGGCACATGAAATATGACTTAGGAGAATATTTCCCTCCATTAGTTAGCAATTCAGTTTAGTATGAAACGCAACTAGTAATAAGCAAGTCAACTGTTGTACTTAAATTGCATATGTTTGAATTTTAATTATAATTGGAAATATTAGTTATTTTACACATCTTTTTAAATCATAGGGTTTTTATTCTTTTTTTACAAAACAACTAATGACAACCAATGATGTTTAACCTATGTTGTTATATAATTAAATGTACGCGTATTTAATCCTAAGTAAGTTGAATACATGTTATGGGAAGTCGAACAGAAAATGAATTGAAATAAGGTATTCATGTTGTGACTAATAATTTAAATATTGAAAGCAACACTTTCTATAATTTGAAAACCATTTAGGACTTACTAACACTGAATTAAAACATTATTAGCATTTGAAATATAAACCTACACAGAATGCGAGTAGATATAATACCAGAATATGACCCCACTTTCGGCGTTTTAGAGGCACTTTTAGGGCACTTTTTATAGGGGAAAAATGAGAAAAATGAGTGGCTCATTTTTTTGGCCACTTTTTTAAAGACCCAGCTCTCGACCTATACACCCCTATATAAATTTTCTACTTTTGTTAATACTAAAAATCACGTCTGGAATATGGCTCATTTTTTGGCCACTTTTTTAAAGACCAGCTATATTTAGATCTTGTCCAATACAAGCCTATATAAATGTTCAAACTCCATTAAAATTTCAAATCCACATCCATTCCCATGTATATTTTCAAAATCATGTGAGGTTTGTGCGTGAACTCGGGCATGCTCCCGGCTCATGATGTGCTCCCTTGGACATCCTTAGTGGAAATCCATGAGTTCTGGCTACTTGGGAACCCAAGCCATTTGACATACAACGAATCACCCTTTCTCCTAATTACCTTCTCTACCAAATACATGTCCTTATACTTGGTCTTTAACAACTCCTCTGTATAGAAGCCTCCCCTGATTATATTGCCATTTTCATCTTTCAAGATATAAGTCACAGGCTTTGTATTCTTAACTTCTGCTATTGTAAATAGTTCCCCTGTCCAATTTGGAGTATAACCTTTACTAAAAACATGTTTATACTTGGAAATCCTTACGCTATCACCTACCTTATATCTTGGCTTTTTAACTTGCACTACTTTAGAAGTCAACCTCTCATGCACATATTTACTATTCTTAACATTCACTTGGTTAGGCTTCATTCCTATAGATCTATGCACTTTATTATTATATTTTCGAATTAACTTTGGAAGTAAATCCAACCATTTATAACTCCCCTGAGCACTAAATTCTCTATATAACCAATTCTTTAAAGTTCTCTGAAACCTCTCCACAATTGCAGCCTTAGTTGTAGAAAATGTGTGATAGTGATTAATATTTAATTTTTTCATTAGTTTGCTAAAATATTGATTAAAAAATTCTTTTCCATTGTCAGATTGAATGTTTTTAACCCCCTTTGGTAGAATGGTTTTAATGGCTTCTGTAACCACTAACCCTGTCTTATTCTTTAGTGGAGCAGCATAAGCTTTTTTAGAAAATGTATCTATTAAAGTTAAAATATATTTATTGCCAGAATTTTCTCTAGCATAGTTTTGCATATCAACTAAATCTATTTGTATGGTTTCGTTTATACCCAATACTTTAAAAGACCTTCTAATGAAATTCTTTCTTGCAGGCTTATGAAGCTCGTATGCAATTTCATTCATTTTTTATAACATCATCCTTTCCTGTAACTCTAAATACATCACCATTAGCCCCAATCAATAGATTATCTTCCATTCTTTTAAATACATAGTTTTCTGGTATATATGGTCTATTATCTATATACTTAAATCCACTCAAAGATCTGGGGTCAGCAACTAATAAATCAGGATTATATTCCATCAAATTAAAATTTTTTTCTCCATATACAAATTTTGATCCATCGTAATGCATAGATTGTGACATTAGACAAATATCATCCGAATGTTCCCCCTCTGGTAGATTTCTTATGAATTGATTTTTGGCATCCCAACATTTTTCTTTTTTATTATAAGTTATAGTCTGTTCTTTTGTAACACAGTCAGTGTCATCAATGGCAGGTTTAACACGTACTAACCTTTTATTATTAAAATTCCAATAGCCTACTTCCATTTTTGGAACTTGTGAAACATTCACAGCATCTTTACTATCTGTACCTTCCATCAAATTGCTAAGTTTTTGTTTTTTAGCATTCCAAACACCATTCTCTGATTCTAAAAATTCATAATTATTATCATCTTGTACAAATTTACCATCTTTTTTTCGTATTAAAGTCTGTTGTAAAGTGGGCACATCATTTAAACTTTCACCCTTTTCCACATTAGTAATTTTCCGTTTCTTAGCATTCCAAATACCATTTTCTGATTCTAAAAATTCATAATTATTATTGTCTTGTACAAATTTACCATCTGTTCGTATTAAAGTCTGTTGTAAAGTGGGCACATCATCTAAACTTTCACCCTTTTCCACATTAGTAATTTTCTGTTTTTTAGCATTCCAATTTTTATTCTTAGATTCTAAAAACTCATATTTAGTTTTACCTTGTAAGAAGACATCACCTTTTCTAGTTAATGTCTGACCCAAAGTTGATACATCATCTACAAACTCTCCATCTTTAACATTACCAATTTTACGGTTTAAACAATTCCAACTATCGTCTTGTAAATTCAAAGTAGGTTCATTACTAGCCCTGGGTTCTGCAGGCTTATTATATGGATTATATAAACGATAAAATTTATCTATAAACATATTTTTATTTAATAAATAATACCACTTTCTCTCAATTCCTCAATAATGGAATCTATTTCATTATCCACTCCTGAGTTACCGGCTTGGCGACTTAGCCAAAGAAGTCTTAACCTATCTACAAGCTCATTAGGATCATCCCAATAAATATAGTCTATTTTATTACCAGTCACTTGTCTCAAACCTTCACCAACAGATTTAAATAGAGGTTTAATTATATTAAGATATTTAGTATGTCTATTACTTGAAATTGGTGCACCATCTTTGTAACTCTTTAAATGTCCATTTGTAGCTTCCAAAATTTCTTTATAATTTTGCAAATCAGCCGGAGTATAATCCTCAGGTTCTTTTAAAGTTAACAATTGCCACAAACCTTTTGTCCCCTTGTAGGTTTTATTTGCAATTGTAACATCATCATTGGCAATGTCAACTTCCTTATTTCCAATAAAAAATTTATTTGCTTCTCGTCTAATACCATATGTAGTGTCTGTCATACTACTTTTACTGAGGTAATTTCCTAAATAGTCTGATGCTAAAAGACCAAAATCTAATTTCTGTGGGGTGGATTGCTGTAATGGTTGCAATCTTGGTATCACTGGTATTCTAGATGGAGTCATTGGGAGAATCTCCATTCGAGGCCTCTCTGTTTTGGCGATTTTTTTTAATTCTTGTAATGGCTCTATTAAAGGTTGGAATGTTTGGAACCTCTCTTCAGCCTCTAGAAACTTGCCACGTTTCAAAGCTCTATATTTCTCTCGTATTTGATTTGCAGAGTCAACCAATTCTTGTTGAATGTTTTTCATCTTTTATTTACATTTTATTTATCTCATTTGACAAAGGATTGTACTCAAACACTTTATCATGTATTATTAAACAATATGCAGATGTATTTGCTGGTACATTTTCTGCAGTTTCAATCTCTAATTTAATATCAACAATTCCTTCCTTCACTGTTTCGTTCTGTCTAGAACAGTCTATTACAATTAGTGGATATTTCTTCATAAACTCAGCCCTACTAATCATAGGATCTGGGATAGTATTATAGTAAGTCTCTCTAAACCTCATAAACATCTCATAAGCTTTAGAGACATCTCCATTTTCAAAGTCGAGATTTAAATCACTATAAGGATAATATTCAGAGTTTAGAAATACTTTGAGATTTTTTAACTTACAGTGATCAAATTCATCAGTTCTTTTTCGTGCACTATTATCCCTAGCTGTTTGGAAACCAAATATAATATACCTAGGCTTCTCCAAACTTGAAGATGTCTTTACTGACCATGTATGTCTTGTAGTATTGGGATATGATGGAAGTTCATGCAACTCTAAGCTTCTAAATGCAATTTGCAAATTTTTATTTTGCAATAACATCTTTTGTAATTGTAACTTCTCCCCATCTGATGGTATTACATGTGGCATCACCCATTGAATTGAGTTAAGTATAATTTTGGGAATTGCATCAGCAGTACCACTGGCTGGAGCACTAGTGGTTGTTAATATACAATTCAAATCATTTTTGGATCTTTTCAACACCAATTCTTGTTTGACATTTACTAATACCTTATTAAAATCCTCAAATACACCCATTAACAGTTCTAATGGCAAACAAGTACTAAACTTGCCACTTTTATGGAACTCTTTTAAATTCGTGTCAGAATCAAATGCCACATTTGACAATTTAGTTGTTTTATTGTAAGAGCTCAATATTTTCATAAGACTAGAAATTCCTGGGTTTCTTACAATATCTATTTCTTTACCTGCGACTTCATATCTAATTTCATCAAATAAGAATGCAAATGCATTATTTATAAAATGACCTTTATCATGATTTTCAATTTCTCCCTTAATATACAGATAACTCCTACATGGGAGAGTTAGCAAATCTTGATTATTAATACATATTCGAATTTCATCAGAATTATTTATTGCTAAAGTGTTATGGGGAACATAGGAGTGATTTGTAATTTTAACCACACTATCGTCGAATTGGGATTTCCCTGTAACATCTAGAAAATCTTCCATTTTTATTAATAGAAAATTTTAACTTTAGTCCTATTGATCGTAGGAACCTAGCATTTTGTATACTTATAGATAAATTCTTATAAATTCTCATATCTTTTTTATATGACAAGTAATTGTAGTTTCTTCTCCATTAAAGTCAATTGCCTTGTCATGCTGATCGGCAAATGTAATACTGACAACATCTAAACTTCTCTTATTTACAGGAAAATATATAATATTTCTTGGAACTTCAATAATTTTGTAGCCAGGAGGAGCTTCTGGATAAAAGCTATGTATGGTGTGTGATTTGTTTCCATTTAAATAGGACCCGTTTGCAATATTACATTTTACTCTAATCACATTTACATTATTAATGTTTATTTTATTTGTAGATTCAAACTGTACACCAGGAGTAGAAACACCTTTAAATCCCAATAAAACAGACCCTAAACATGGTTTTGTAAAATCAAACACGTGGCTAGAAAGTAATGTCGCTTTCATAGTTTTATTATTAGCTGTAAGGAAAAAGTCTGGGATTTGCTTTTGAATTTCCTTTGCAAGCTCAACCACCTCATATGTTCCTTCAGAAATTTCTATTGTAACTGGAGCTTTGTGGTCATAATAGAAAACATCATCACCTTCTCCAATGGTTAATTTGTTGCCTTTAAGTTTATTTAATTTTGGAATAAGCCCTTTGAATAAAAGTTTGACTTTAGTATTAATTAATGCTTCTCCATTTTTATGTATTATAACTTTAAGTTTACCATCTAATAACTGGTTTAAATCATCAACTAAGATCTCTCCCTTTGGTAATGTTTTTTTCTCTACTTTGTAATATGTTAAAGTATTTAGAGGTTTTTTCACATTAAATATAGAATTATAACTTTGAAAATCAACTAATCCAATTACATAATCATCATTTAATTCTATGGGAGGAAAGAACACTGACTTTAGCTCTGGCTCTGTACCCGAAAATGTTATAGTAAATGAATCCATTTTTATAAACAAAAATTTTTTATGAATGATAAACATAAAATTCCACAAATAGAACTATTTAAATCTTGTATTTGATCGGTTGTATAGAATATTTTATGTCCCTCAAAATATTTAATTACTTCTTTTGGAGGTTGGATTCCAAATGGGTCAAAATAAATTACAATATCTTTATTTTTACGATATGCTGTCCAATGTGTGCCAGATGAACTGTCTAAATTAACTATTCCGCACTCTTTTACTTTTGGTGTTAGATTTTTTAGCTCGTTTTTTAGGTACACCCCCCGGAAGTGAGGCACGTCTTTTGCGGCCTCTAACAGCTGGTAGTTGTCCATTTTTTTTATTAAATTTTAATCCCATTCCCATTTTTGCTTTTGCCTTCATCAAATTTGTCACCGCATAAGCTGCAGCTCTTTCAGCAAGATTTGCGTCATTTGCCGTTACTCTAGTCCAAGCTAAGTCTGCTAATCTCATGTCTGCTTTGTTCCGAGCAGCGGTATCAGGATTATTCATGTAGAATATGTCATGCTCTTTACAATAAGAGTCTAACTTATTTTTTGGAGGTACATTTTTGGCTAGATTTTGACGTATATTCGTTCCAGGTCCACAGTACCGATATGATGGTATGTGAAGTGGAAATGGAAGATTATTTATAAGAGTATTCAATAGCCCTCGACCCCTGTAAGGCTTTAGGAATAAACCTTTGCCTTTTTTACATGTTTTCTTATTATTTTTTACCATTTTTATTATATAAAAAATGTCTTTTATTCAACAAAAACACAAATTTAAAATAGTACATACTAAGGAAAATATACCAAAGAAGTTGGGTCTATTTCCTACCAATATTCGATGTGTTATTTGTGGTCCAAGTGGAAGTGGGAAGACGGTTGTAATTTACAATTTAATTGTAAGAAAGGAAGGATTAAAATTTACAAACTTATATTTAATATCTAAATCTTTAGAACAAGAAAAATATAAAAAAATAATTGAAATATTTAGTTTGTGTGACGAAGTGAAATTACACACGTTTACTGACTGTGAAATCACACCAAATGATGTAAAATCACAGTCAGTTGTTGTATTTGATGACATAAATAGTCAAAATATTACACAATTTTTTTCAATGGGTCGACATAAAAATATTAACTGTTTTTACTTGTGTCAATCTTACAGCAAAGTACACAAACATTTACGTGATAATGTAAATTTCCTAATATTATTTAAACAAGATGATTTAAATTTAAAACATGTATATAACAATCATGTTGGTAATGACTTTTCATTTAACCAATTTAGAAATCTCTGCCACCAATGCTGGGATAAAACTAAATATGGCTTTTTTGTAATTGACAAAGAAAGGTCAAAGAATAATGGCAAATATAGATTTATGTTTGATCAATTTTATAGTGACCAAGCGCAAGCGTATTGATGCCATCTTCTAGAATAAACCTCTTGTCATCGTCAAATGATAGTACTTTCTTGTTCATGGTTAAGGTTTGAAGATGATGATTTGTAGATTTAATTCTTGTCACATTCTCATAGTAATCTTGCCCAGTTGCAATACAGTTCAAATAATGTTGATGTCTAAGGAGATGTTTAACTGTAGCACCATCAGCTCCTTTAGCTTTCTTCACCTCTAAAGCTTGCTTGTCTTCTTCATATAACCATTTTAGAGGAATATAAGAATATAACTTTGGTCTTAAACCACAATATTCATACATAATATGACCATCTAATTCGTCTTTGAACTTGCCTGTGACTTTTTTATTTTTATCAGAGTATAAGAAATGGTCTTTACTATATCCAGAGGTATCAAAATAGTGCAAGTCACTTTCTATTTCCTTGTAAAAGTCCTCTGTAACTATAGAATACATTAAAGAATCTGTATCAGTCATAAGAAATCTTTTGTTCTTAAATTTTGACATATAATTATAGTGGAAATCATACATTATTACTTTACTAATATCCAAAATTGTCATTCCCAAATATATCGGCTTATTAAACTTTACAACTAATTTATTTAAATGTATAGCATGTAAATTGTTATCGAACTTTTTGCTACAGTCAAACCTTGGATTAGTGACATATTTTGTTAATAGTGACTCATCCTTGAGATATATATCACGAAACTTGCGTTGGTTCATAATTGTTCGACCAAAGAGACTATTATTTAACAATTTGTAAAAGTCTTTTTCAAAATCATTTTTAGCACATTTGCGTTTTTCAATATTAAAATTAATATAGGGTGAAAGCCATTTTGATTGTCTAAATTTTAAAATTCTATAGTATTTTGTAGCAACCAAACCTAATTCCTCATATTTTTGTAATGCTTTATAATGTAAAATATATTTAGTTTTGTCATTTAAATTAGGTATTAATTTGCCATTCATTTTCTCAGGTGCTAATGGATAGTCATTATGTAAATCATGTAAGCTTTTATCGTATTTTAAATCAACTTCTAAGATATATCCAAACTCATCATTTTGATTGTTTTTGTAGTCTATCTCATTCGTCCAACGAAATCCATCCACGGGTAGTGTCTCACACATAGCTGTGGAGTATAGCGAGTTACAATCTAAATATATTAAATACACACTTTCTTGATTGGGATCATAATGTTTGCCCATATATCTATTATTGGCTTTAGCGTAACGTGTAGAAATCATACTGACTCCTCCTCTGATTGCACTTTCTATGAACAAATGCATGTCAATATCTTGAAATAATTGTAATTTTATACCAGTCATTCTAAGACAAGCTTCCCATGTTAGTCCTGGAAGTGAATACATATGTACGGGGTCAAGTTTGTAATCCTTTAAACACAGGTCTCTAAATGTCTCAAACACATCAGCCAGTAGCAATACATCTGTTTTAAGATATAAATCATGATATTCTTGTAAATTATGTATATTAAAATGGGTCCAGACATTTTTAGCATGTTCATATTCGATGGGAGAGATATGTTCTTTAGTTAAAGTACTGTAAAATTTTTCAATTGGAGGTAGAGACTCTGCAAACTTATCTGGTCCTGTCATATATTCATAGGGAAATACGCCTTTGCGTTGTAGTAGTGGATTGTCTATGAATCTAAATGTATTTAAATTGGAAGCTAATTTGTATAATGGAAGGGACAGAAAGTTATAGGAATCTAAAAATACTAAATCATCAACAGAGAATGAAATGTACTTTTCCATATCTTTGGCTATGCAATTTAATTTACGATTAAACTTTCCCAAGTGTTGCATAATTAAATGTCCATCGTAATTTTTTAAGTTATGAAAGAATACTGGTATTTTCTTTGTTACTTTATAGTTTAAATTGCAATCATTGTGGGCAGCTCCACGGTATTGGCCATTTGAATGACAATGTTCCCGTACCCTATCAAAATATAGAGGCTTTTCACAAATATGACAATGTGTTGAGTTTTGGAAAGATGCCTCTTGCTCAGGAGTCATTACAAGGGGGATATATATTGCCATTTGATTTTTAATGAAGTCATAAGTCTCAAACAACCTTTCGAAAAACACATCCATAACATTTTCGCCACTATATAACTCTTCAGAAATAATCTTAGAATCTTTTACTACGACAAATGCAAATCCAGATGGAGTATGGTTGTTAGAGTTTATAAAACACTCAAAATCAGCATAAATTACAAATGGGGCTTTAAGTTGATATTTATAATTTTTAAATTGTAATGTATCTTGTTTAGACATTTCCACTCGTTGGACATCAAAGTTTTTACAATATGTTATATGACACTCCAATTTATCTTTGGTGTAAAAATGTTGTAAACAAAACTTGCAAAAATGCTTTTTACTGTTATCTTTTGTTGACCGTAGCATTAACCTATTAAAATCACGAATTAAACAGTAATGTGATTTACGACCTTGTTGTAATAATAATAGATCTATATGAGTGTTACTATTCAGTTTGGTTCTTCTTAATGGATATATAAATTTTTGGTCTTCAACTCCAAATACATTAACACTTATATTATTCTTTCTTTCAAATTGATCTATGTCAGATATTTTTACGGGATATTTTATATTTGTCATGTTCAACTTACCTACGTAGGGTGCATAGTTAGAGACTCTATTAGCATGTTTAGCATTCCTTGGATGTAAAGCTGCTAAAATTGACCAAAGGAAGCATTTATTATCAACATTCTTTATATTTAAAACTGCTTTTGTCAATTTAATACTTTTTGGTGTGGGAATGTATGACTTTGGAGTTAGGGGCTTGTACTTGTAAACGTGCAACTGCCAATATTTAGTGTGGTCATATATCCATCCACTACCTTCCGCTTGATATTTGTGCATAGAAGCGTCAATCTTTAAAAGAGCATTTTCAATTTGAGGCTTTAAATCTCTCTTCTCAATGGTAAGGATAGTAAGGCTTCTGAAATCTGCAATACATTCTTTCTCATTAACTAATTTTCCATTTTGATCTATTGTATATTTTATAAATTTGATTCTCCTTACTAAAGTCCATTTTATTGGTAGAGGACAAGACTGAAGAGTACTTTTAAGTTCAGTTTTAATCGATTCACCGACAAATTTAATCATTGTATATGGACATTTGTTACAAGAATTTACATGTCTTTTAAAATGACCAACAACATTTCTTTTACAGAAATTACAAGTCTTGTGACTTTGTAATATATGAGATTTTAGAGCTATGTTACTATCACAGATTAAATCACATAGTTTACATACCTTCATTTGATGTATCAATTTGTAATGGCGAATAAGGTTGCTTTTTTTGGAGAGCGATGCAAAACAATGTTGACATGTGGTCTTCATTTTTATATATGAAATTAAAAAATAGGTTGGCATCTTCTATATAGTAGAAATTACATTTTTACAATTTAAATTAATGAGAAGTAATAATTCAAATCATAATTCTAAATTTTAATATTCAAAACAATTTTATACAATAATATATGGCAATTAAAATTTTCTAAATCAAAACTAAATTCTAAATCTTAAATAAAAACTCTTTTTAGCAGAATGCTGAGTCTACATTTATACAGAGTTAGTGTTAGTTATATAGAGAAGACTACCTATGAAAAAATTATATAGTGATTGAGATTCGGCTAAGTTTTTAAATAATAAGTCACTCAAACTTCCCCAGTGAGTATAATTCGGCTAAGTTTTAAAAAAATAAGTGACTCAAAGTCCCCAGTGATTGAGATTCGGCTAAGTTTAAAAAAAATAAGTGACTCAAAGTCCCCCAGTGAGTATAATTCGGCTAAGTTTTTAAATAATAAGTCACTCAAACTTCCCTAGTGAGTATAATTCGGCTAAGTTTTTAAATAATAAGTCACTCAAACTTCCCCAGTGAGTATAATTCGGCTAAGTTTTTAAATAATAAGTCACTCAAACTTCCCCAGTGAGTATAATTCGGCTAAGTTTTAAAAAAATAAGTGACTCAAAGTCCCCAGTGATTGAGATTCGGCTAAGTTTTTAAATAATAAGTCACTCAAACTTCCCTAGTGAGTATAATTCGGCTAAGTTTTTAAATAATAAGTCACTCAAACTTCCCCAGTGAGTATAATTCGGCTAAGTTTTTAAATAATAAGTCACTCAAACTTCCCCAGTGAGTATAATTCGGCTAAGTTTTTAAGAAATAACTTGTATATATTTTTTACAAGTTCCTTAGTGACCAAAATCAGCCAAGTGTTTAAGAAATGGAATATTAGCTACACTCCTAAGTTAAAAGAAATACAGAGTATGAGTACAAACATCAATTATGCAACCAATTGATCCCATGACCCGACACACGACAACTTATTTCTACTAGGCTTACATATCAAAGACTTACCAAAACAAGAAGATCCAGGTGGAAGAGTGAGTGATGATACTATAGAATCTCCCTTTTTTATATCACAAAATTGTCTAAATTAATTTAAAACTTAACAATTTGAATAATTAAGGTCAATCAATCAAACATATTTGGTAATTGTCTAAACCTACCCTAGACAGACCAGTTTAACCCTTTCAGTGCTAGGCCAATAGTTCATATTTTGTAAGACTTTTAATTCCATTACATGTTGTTGAATTTTAACTGTAATGTTGTCACTATTTTAATAATTATGCTAATTTTGAATAATAAGACAATAAGAAAATATAGAACAAAGATAAATCCCAGTATTTGTAGTAAACATTAAATAAAACTTAGTTTTTGTAATAATTTTCCCAGTTTTCCTATAATTTTGTATGTTCTGATAGCATTCTTTGAAACCAAAATCTCATATAAAATCAAAATACATATAGTTTACAACGTAATATTGAATTTAACTTTGATTTAGTTAGACAAGGTTATCTTAATAACTTATAGCTATTTTAAGAAAAATAATATTTTGCAGCAAAGTCTCTGGAACACATTTATGATCACTGTTGTGTTTCAACTGAAAAATATCATCTAAATAGTCCATGACTAACTAGTGCTGCTACTTAGTAATGCATTGAACAACCATCTGTAGCGCTATCTGTTCGCGATCAGTGGTGTTAGCTTAAATACCAGTTTTTGACTCCTCAGTCTTCAAGCACAGATAGCCGAGAGGGCTAAGGCGTGTGTCACTTGGCCAGTGGCATTCGTCTGCTCGGGGTTCCATCCCCGTCCTGTGTGGCAAATAATTGGTGACCTGTGTGTTTGTAGCGATATACTACAACCGCTGGGGCATAGTGAGGTGTTCATAATCCTTGGGTTTAGACATACACCTCGAAATCATCGGATTGGGCGAATCTTTTAGCTAAGTGGTTGTTAGTGTATCCTATGAACATGCAGGTCACCAATGGCCGTTTTGCTACTTTTTATTAAAAATAACCTTCCTCTCTATATCCCTTAGAGATTTTTAAAAACAACAATATATCGTTTCATAGCACTGAAAGGGTTAAACCAGATTGATGCCAGACAGATTGGCACAAGACAGGCAGAAAATGTTGACAATTGGTTTTAATTAGGGTCATTAGGTACACTCACAGTCATTCGTTAGAGTCAGGCATAATTTACACATAGCCATAGAGCGCCCCCGAGTTCGCGTACAAACCTTGCATGATTTTGAGATATACATGTTCGAATGGATGTGGAATAGAGTTATACAATGGTATTGAACATTTATATAGGCTTGTATAGGCCAAGAGCTGGATTTTTAAAAAAGTGGTCAAAAAAATGAGCCATATTCCAGAAGTATTTTTCAGTATTAAAAAAGTAGAAAATTTATATAGGGGTGTATAGGTCGAGAGCTGGGTCTTTAAAAAAGTGGCCAAAAAAATGAGCCACTCATTTTTCTCATTTTTCCCCTATAAAAAGTGCCCTAAAAGTGCCTCTAAAACGCCGAAAGTGGGGTCATATTCTGGTATTATATCTACTAATGCGGCAAAGAAGCACAAATAGAACCTGCAAACATTAAAAGAAAACGACATGTTATATTGTTGGTCAGAGTGGATTCACATTCTCTATAAACTCTGAGATGTCACATGTAACTCAGCTGTGTTGTGAAACAAAGGGAATTTTGTATCTCCATGTTAAAAATACAATGTTCTATCTGCTTCCATGCTTCACAACTGTAGAACATTCTGATCTGAGCTTTCTATAGTTTGAAAATAAGTTCAAACTGAAATTTCTGTATGGAAAATGATGGTCGTAGTATAACAGAAATAAATCAAATATTTAAAACAACGATAATTTTCGACTTAGTTAAGTTTACATTTTAGGTTGAAATTTTGTTTATTTACTTTTTGCACTAAGCACACAAAACTGTTCATCGCCAACGTACATCTTGCTGGAGCTGGAGTAATTCCTGCCAATACTTAACTCCCACAGTTACAGGTTGAATATAAATTAAGGATAATAAGTACCTAAAATAGTTTTTTAAGCAAAAGTTGTAATGAATTACAATTTACTGTATAGCAGCGAATTAGATAAATCCGAAAGTCCTATACATAATATCCTGTAATAACTATTACAATTCCTTGTTTGAAGAACATTTTGTATATTAACTTACAAAACGAGAAAAACGACTTAACTGGCGAAGAGCAGAAACTATTAGCTTGAATATGGATTTTACAGCTAACATGTTTTGAATTCGTTATTCTTGTAGTTAACTTCATAATATTTGTTTTTACCTACGAAATCTTTTGTTTAGCCATTTAATCACAAGAAACTACCTAACACCAATTGAATATAAGTACTATACAATTTGGACATTTTATATCTACAAATAGAATATAAACAAACACTTTTTCGAGCGTGTGATTTTTCTGCAAGAAAATGTGTTGAAAGAGCTTAACCGGAGAGTATAAATGTGGTTTACGGCAGTGGCAGGGCGGTTTTATGGGAATGCAAAGTGCCAAATTTTCATAAAAAAGAATGGCAGTGTCAACGTATGGGTTAATCCCCTTCCCTATACAGTTTCAAAAATCAAATATTTTCTTTAACTGAATTTATGGGTTTAATCCTAACACATATTTTTGTATAATATATTCTAAAAATTCTGGTAAACAACGATTTTGAAAATCAAATATTTAGACATGAACGCTCAACTTGTGTCTAGTGTTTTGTTGCTTGCTTATTTTTTATTTAGGAAAACAATGCCGTATTTTGTATGATGATACACGCTGATCAAGAAGTAAATACTAATAATTTGTCTTCCGGATCCGAACGGAATTATATTTTTTGGTTATAGATTTTTTTTACATCTTTACGTAGATGTTTAAGAATAAAGATGGTTTAAAAACGAATTAGTATCTTATACCCTATTTTTATAACCTATTAGTCTAAAAATTAAAAAAGGTAAAGTACTTATTATAGTATATTAAAGTAAAAGAATATATAGGTAAGAGACTTTGACTTAGGCATTAGACTGTCTTTTTGATACGCCCAAAAATCTAAAGATTTGGCAAGAATTATTTTTTTTACAGAATTAGTTTTAACCTTACTTACTGTAATAGACCTAAAAATATAAAGGTTTTGTAAAAATCCACATGATTATCCACCAAAAAGTTCTCTCCACCTACTGTAAAAGATGGGTCCTCTAAAAGGTATTCTTAGATATTTTTAAAGCATCTTTTTAATGTAGTTTGTCTATTAGACTTATTTAAAACGACAACAAAGATAAAATAGTATTTCCATTGCTTGAGAACCTTAAGACTTTAAAACAAAAGAAACCCAGCCTGAACCATGGCTACCACAGCTGTCAGAACAATACGACTGGAAACGTAAGTTTTGATTACTTTGGAGGTTCTGTAATAATTTTGGCAAGAACAAGATGTGAAGAACTCGTTAATGGTTCCTGTGATTAAAATTGTTTTGTCTTGACATATTTCCACCAAACATTCGTTACATAATAGTGGTATGAATATATTTACCAACAATAGCAAAATGTTGGAGATGGTTGGACAAAAGTGAAATAAACAGTGCAAAATGGAAGTATAATATAAGCCAATTAAGTCAATTAAGCAGGTAAACTATTATATTACTGTTCAATCTAATCACATTTTTAATTCAGAATATCATCTTGTTGAAATAAAGTGTTTGGTTTAATTTAACTTCTACGTTATATTCTGTATTCCTAATAACCACAAACACGTGTTTTTTTTCAATGAATGGTATCGGCTACCTCCTAAACTCTACGGTGACTCAATGACTCAGTGGCTCGGTGGCTCGGTGACTCAATGGCTCAGTGACTCAGTGGATCAGTGGCTCGGTGACTCAATGGCTCAGTGACTCAGTGGATCAGTGGCTCTGTGACTCAACGACTCAGTGGCTCAATGACTCAGTGAGTTGGTGGCTCAGTGACTCAGTGACTCAGTGGCTCGGTGGCTCGGTGACTCAATGGCTCAGTGACTCAGTGGATCAGTGGCTCTGTGACTCAACGACTCAGTGGCTCAATGACTCAGTGACTCAGTGGCTCATTGGCTCAGTGACTCAGTGACTCAGTGACTCAGTGGCTCGGTGGCTCGGTGACTCAATGGATCAGTGACTCAGTGGATCAGTGACTCAGTGGCTCAGTGGCTCAGTGGCTCAGTGGCTCAGTGACTCAGTGGCTCATTGGCTCAGTGACTCAGTGACTCAGTGGCTCAGTGACTCAGTGACTCAGTGACTCAGTGAGTTGGTGGCTCAGTGACTCAGTGACTCAGTGACTCAGTGGCTCATTGGCTCAGTGACTCAGTGACTCAGTGACTCAGTGACTCAGCGGCTCAGTGGTGCAGTGCCTCAGTCGGCTTTGAAGAAAAGTAGTGGCGTAAGGTCAAGTCCCGTTGTTGCACCTTAAAATGTATTATTAGAATTAATATTTTATTGCACCATCTCACCTCTATTTGCATTACAAAGTTCCTGGTCATTGCCTTTGAGGTCATTGTGTACGGGCACTTTAAGGTAAATAAAGGCCACTATCTTTTTTTAGCTAAAACTGTATAATCCTGATATTGAAGTAGGCTTTCCACCACGAGTAGTTAAGGGCTCGAGTTATGAAATCCATTCTTATGGTGAATAAAAATAGACTTAACAGTTCTAGCTTGTATACTGTTATAATTTATGACTATTGTAAATATGTGTATTTTTTTGTAAATCGTAGGCCTATTCCTTACAAAATAATTTTTTACATCGAGGACACTTTAAGAGGTGTTCGTAGAGCTCGTACCACCTCCTCTCAACTCTGTGGGACTCTTGATCCCCATTCGGTACATAATTGAACAGGAAGGTAATTGAGAGCTAGGCCTCTTGAATTTTTAAACAATGGTTGTTCCCTAAACTACAACGGATCTTGAGGCCTGTCATGGTTCGAAGAGTTTGTGGAAAAGATCATTTGTTTGAATATATTGAGTTAATCGTTATCACTGAATCAACTTATCAATGATTAATGGTAACCGAAATATGAATGTTCTCGTAGGATGTGTGTTTTTTGTAGACAGGAAATTGTATGTCTATCGTCAAATTGTGGATATTTATAGGCATGCACTGTGGATGCGATACTCCCTGGTGTGGATTAACGTCCGCACGAGTGACTACTACGACTATCCGCAGTACTATCCAAAAAATTAGACCAATTCGTATTTACCAAAGGCAAAAATCTGGCTCGGATTCTACTATAAACTGTAGGTCCCTTAGTTGGCATTAGCTGTATGTGCTATCAATTAACAGCTGTGTCTAAGGAATATGTCGGCCTTAACAAGACTACGAGATCACGGCACTCATCCTACACTCATCTCTATTCATACTTGGCTTAAAATACCTACTTTGTATGGTCGCCATTTAATAAGAAAAGTATTTAAAAGTATTAATGACTAAAGAAACTACTAGGCTTCCTAAAGATGAAATTTAAATCCCTAAACGTCTCCTCAGGTTATGGACTCCGTCGCAAACACCAGTAGGTAAATATAACATTTAAGGAGCAAATAAAGAACCCTGTGCCTTGTATTTGCATAAGTAGTAAGGATATGTCATCCGTAAAGCTCTAACAATATCCCGGTTTTCACGTATTTAATTTTTCAATTCATTTCCACAGTTTCAACCGTACTGCACTTAATAAATTAAGTGCAGAACTCGTATGGTCGAAACAGTGCAGTGTACGAAATACATCATTCTCCATACAGCTCCCAAACAAAATCTTTCGCTAAAATAACCCTGTAATAATATGGAATTAAGTTAATTTTCTAAAATATAGTTTGAAATAAGGTTTAATTCAACTTATATCTGAGGTAAAAATAAAAGTTTAATAGACATGATAGTTTTAAATGCACTGTTATAATGCCAATTGCAAGTTTTACACAGTCCACACTACGTTCCTTGTTTAAACAATAAAATGTAAACCAAACTAAAACCTTATTTTTTGGTGAATGCATACGAAACAGATCTAAATGTAAAGGCATAAATATACTTCCACATATTAATTAATCTGGGCCTAACCAAAATAAAAAATCTTCAATTTACCTTTAAACTGAATCACCTAGACATGTATTTCGTGTTACACAGTTATATTGCCACTAAGTGCTAGATGATTTTATTATGATTATAGTACAAAAAAAAATAATTCCAGACACATCCTATCCAGTGTAAATAGTCTAAAGGATAAATGTAGCATACTACTGCACTCTAAACTATACAAAGAAACAGCGTAGTTTACAGAGGTGGCCCATTTATAGCCAAGCTGTACACTAACTTTATAAACTGTGTTGTCAATTGGACACAAGATTAGGATTTTTTAGGATGCACAATCCAAAAAAAATAATCATCGTCGAAGAATTAAAGGCAAAATACAAGTTTGGATACCATAAATTAACTTTTTAACTTAGGTAACTTTCAAAGAAGACTAAGTGTAAAGCTATTGAGTTAACTGTAAAACTTGTTGAGCTCTGACATGAGCGTTATACCAACCTACCCTTGAAGTATTCATTCATATAGTAGGCTATAAACATTTTATGAAATGTTTTTAAGTAAAAATTAAATTGGTATATTGTAATGATTTGTAATAAACTGATAAAATATATAACAAAAACGTGTTTTTTTGTTTTATTTGAAAGGTACGAAAATAAACTAGTAGTTGTCTTAAAGTAGAGTAACTTTCTAAATACACTAAATACTTTCTAAATGTATATGGACAGTTATATATCTTATTAAATATATCTATAAAAAACTGCAGAACGTTTTTAGGGATAATATCTAGTAAGAATAGATGCATGTGCTTATGCATTTAAAAGAGATAACGAAGTTACTGTTTTTATTTATTATCATTATTAGACTAACAAACTACTTGGTTTTACTCAATACTAGTACAACTCTTCTTCACCAACTATTAGTAAACAAAGTACTGTTAGTAAACTCAAACCGTTCATTAAAAGTATAGTATAGTAAATTTTAATAAAATATCAATACAGTATTAATATGCACACAGTAAAATTAAGTTAGTCAACGGTTAAAAAATTAAATCTTGTGTCATTTATTCAATTTCGTTTATAGAATATGGGTTAAACCTGGTTTTATAGAGCTCTCCAAAATTAACCATGAGATCCTTTTGACTATGGTTTCCTGGCCTTCCTTTGATCTCCAGTAGAAATAGTCCAAGGGATCTCATGCGAGGACCTTTTAGGGCTGGGCATATAAATATCACGTGGAATGCTGTCTCCTCCTCCTCTCCACATTTCCTACATAAGAAGCTTTTAACTTGAATCCCCAACTTGTGTAGATGAAGCCAGTGGCCGCTGATGAAGCCAACCACCTCCGCAGGGTCTTCCTATTCAGCCCAAAGGCATCTGCCACTATCGTACTTGTTAGATGTCTGCAGCATTCTCTTTGACTGTACATTGTCTTCTGTTCTTTCCCAGCTGCTTAGATGTTCTATGCCCATCTACTGGCGAACAGCTCTCCGTGCTGTGCTGTAAGCAATGCCACACGTTGGCTCTGGGCCCATGAGCGGGCTCCAGCTTCTTTATTTGCCCACTTGTAGCTCTCTCATTGTCAGCAATTAGTATCACGAACCCAACTAAGGTTAACCTTATTGTTCTCTCCCTTTCATGGCCTGAAGGCAGTCTCACACTGCCTTAGAGGTAAAGTAAAAAAATCATTCCTGTTTTAATTAAAATTACCAGCTACATAATCTTAAAACACTCATACAAATATCACGTGAGTGAATTAATTAATTATCATCTATTGGTCACCCCGTGTCATTATTGGGATCGTAAACTGTGCCATGTATTCAGCTCCTGTGTCCCTAGTTATTGATATTGACAACACTGGATGATTACCGATGCACTATTGTGTGTAGTGAGATATGGTTTGGGCCTAGTCCAACATCATTAGTTAAAGCGGTACATGTATTCTGGGGTTTAACAATTCATTTGAATTATGAAAATTCAATTAGTGTTTGTTGAACTTTCTGAAATAAATTAATACTCCACCATGTACTTTATCTCTAAGATTTAGAAACTCTTACAAAAGGGTCCTAAATCTTCTAATCAAGATAGATTGTTAACATGATTTTGATTGCGTTCCTAACCCTTTAGCTTTAATATACATTATAACTCGTTACAAACTGACTATATATAAACAAAAATTGTTGTTTACATGAAAGGAACGAACTTTTACTCCTCTTTAAATAAACTGTATGTTTAGTAAGTTACTCAATATATTCATCTGTTATTATTGTGTGAATTATCCTATCAATATGTCGACCTACCGATAAAAAGGCAACAATAAGCTAAAACCACTTAAAACAATCTATACATACTTTCGATGCATGATATTCCATACATTCGAAATTTACAATTGATTTAACACTAGGTTTTTAATTGATGTGAAATACATCATTAACGAATTATTCTTCCACACTAACTATGCGGTAGAATGATTAACAGGATAAGCTGTGTTTCATAATGTTTACTAGATTTATTTCAAAGCCAAATTAAAACGATCCAGATGAAACATCTGAACCCCTTTAAAACAATTATCGGGAGATGTTCGGGTTTCGAGGTCTCGTTATTGGTATTGATTTGTGAAATTTGTGCCCAAAAGTTGGCCTGACCTATTCCAAACCCCATAGTTAAAACTGAAACTACAATTTACTAAATTCGATTAAATTAATAATGCAGTTTAAAAATTAATTACAGATCCAAAAATAAATTGATTTCTCTAGCTTTAGCTCCAATCAATATATAAACCTGTTTGTTTTTGAAAATCTTTTATAAGATTTGATAAACGTTTTGTAGTTTGTTTGCATTAAAACAGATATTTAAAGCCAATCAATTTTACTCCCAACTCAGACCTTAGGCCTATATAACCAAATTAAATAAATTGCCTACTATTTCATATTTCCATTTGATTGGAAAGGATAACATATAATAAAATTGTGAAACAAATGTATTGATTTTGTATTTTAAATGTCATAAAATATAATCTTTTAGACATTCCATCCCCATGTTAAAGTTGTAGCAAGGTATTTAATAAAATTTGTCTTAGTTGATGTGAGCCACCTACAGATTGCGCTGATCTAAATTACTGACTTCTGCCGATTACATGATTGTTTTTACTAATACAAGTCAAACTGATGGAATGACTTATTATGAGCTATAGCAACTGTTGTGACCCAGCAACTTTGTCAGTAACGAAAAATAAGGTACATAATGGAGTTTTAGACACTAGTGCAATCTGTGACTTACTCACACAACTTCATTCTTTTAATTCTTTTGGGTAGTAATCGTGGATGTAAGGTATTTTGTGGAATTATGGTGTAATGTCATAGCAGGTACTGTTGGTTTATTTTGCTTATCAATAATTTTAGCCAGAATTTGAGCTTATAAAGATGTATAATATCTATAACATTACTTTCACAACACTATCTGTAGTATTATTTGCCTCGGTCGATGTAAAATCATAAACTTTGGATTATGATTTTTTCTTTACATTTCTGAAAATTATTATTAGAAACGTATTGATAGACGTTATTATATTCCTTTACCAATATCAACACGTGAAATGCTAATCAAAAAGGTAATTATTTTATGCATATTAAGACTTAATACCAATATTTTGTTTATTTTCACTAAAGCTATAGTTTGAGCCTTTTAAAATAATATAACTTACACATGGATATACAGTTTCTTTAAAATCACATTGTTTGGACAATATATCAAAATGTTTACCTAAATATTTTAAATAACTAGTGACCTAGTGAACTAGTGAGTTATTTTAAATAACTTAGATCCCAAGAATGTATTTAAAATTATTAAAAATACTCCTTGTTTTATTCACAAAATACTTTATACTCACCATACAGTAAATTTATCTTAGAAGGAACTACAAGCCCTATCTTCAAGTACATTCTAACGATAGTTTGTTAAAATGCACTTTGTTACAAATTATATGGAATGTGCTTGAAGAAGGGGTTGTAGTGCCTTATAAGGTAAGTTTACCGTATTTTGTGAGCACAAAAATGTTTGCTACATTTTAGGTACATTTCACATTGGCAATTAACAATGAATAAAGGCAACAAAGCGAAGCTAAAAGAACAGAGTAATTTATGTATGATTACTTTTCTGGCCACTCCAGCCGCAAGCAAAGCTTTGTGAGGTTTATGTGCTGACAATAACTCTATGTAACCTTTTCACCAATAAAAATGTATTTAAGAAAACTTTAAAAGTAGTTTATAAGTTTCTTAATTTAGAAAGGAAAGCTACTCACAGGAATTAAAAAAAATTTCATTCAGTTTTTTTTTCAATTAGTAGAGGTTAAAATGTGTAAATGAACTTTTTTGACTAAAATCCTACTGTGTTTAATGAAGTATCGAAACAATTTCAGTTACCATAAAATGGTTTTAATAACAACTACTGCTTAAACTACTTATGCAAATTGCAGATTACTTTTATTACTATAATTAGCCTGTTTCTAGCTAACAATATATTTCAGGTACGTTCTGATTCAGATAAATTCTGATTTCATTTGCAATGAAACAATAGAAGAAGGCTCCGTTCAAACTCATATACTAATAATTATAAAAACAATGAAAGGAGCATAAATAGTTTGAATCTGCTAAATGAACCACTCACAACTTATCCAATGACAATATTAGTTTTATTGATACTTTAATTTATACTACTCAATGTTAATGATATTGTTGAAGCATTTACCATACAAACACCCTCTTGTTATGTGTTAATGCATATACAACGCACCACTTGAAACATCAAAATGCATAACATTTACACAGCCAACTTGTCACTCCAGCGTTTCAACAAAGCTGTTAAACCAGTGAAACTTTCCAGTGTCAACGTAAATGGAATTAGCAGAAAAAAACGATAGTTTGCAATTATTTGCCATTCTCTATCAATTATAAATTGGTAATGGAATAACCATACGGATTGAATTAATATTTTCATTATTTACATACACATTTAATGGTTAAGACGATATAAGCAAGTGTTATAATTGGCACCCAGTTAAAACTGGCAACAATGGATACATTATAAATATATAATGTATATTTATATTATATTTATATATATTATATATTATATATATTATACATATTGAATAGGTTATACTATACTGTGATCATGGCATTAATGTCCGAAACGTGTAAGTAATATAAAATAAAATGTTTTTTAGGGTACTGTGGTATTTTGATTTGCTTAGTAACATTTAAAGTAGCCCTCATTGATGTATACAATAACAAAATTATACATATTATATATTATATATATTATATATGATATATATTATATATGATATATATTATATATGATATATATTATATATGATATATATTATATATGATATATATTATATATATATTTAGTGTAGTAGAAGTTTTTACAGTAGACTTATGTATGTGGTAGCACCCTTTTCAGTAATGAGTTCATTTATTTTAAATTTTCCATTAGAAAAATAATAGTAAATATTTTTGAATCTAATATATTTACTTCTGAATAAGGAAGGAATCTTATTAAATACAGAAGTTTTTACTTTATCCGCTTTGTAAATAACACCCTATATCAACAACTAAACAATGTGTGCAATATTTTTACCACTAGAAAAAATGGTAAAAATATATTTATTTTTATAAGTTTGAAATGAAAATGTTACCAATATTTTCAGAATTTTTCATTTCATGAGGCCTTTTGCCAGCTATGCTGGCATCATCAGACACATCACAAAACTGAAGGTTATGTTTATATTTAAAAATACAATTATAAATTTTAAAGAATGTAACATATGTGTAGTTAAATAAAATTAACTAAAATAAAAACTAAAAGTAAAAGTAAAAGTAAAAGTAAAATAAAATTAATTACATTTAGCTAAAATTAGAAAAAAAATTATATACGTATAAAAATGAAATATAAAGTAGAATTAACCTATAACTTTGTAAATTTAGAATTTACTAATGTTACATTTTGAATTGGACTATTTATTTTTGTTTTTTCCCCAAAAAATTGTGTTTTGAATAAAGAAAATGCAATTAATTTCCAGAATATGGTGAAAATTGTCGTTCAATAAATAATTGAAAGCAATAACCAAACAAACAAGAAACTCTTTTGGCGTCCATTGCCTAACTAAGCAAACATTTTTAATTTCCGGACTCTTCCATTACAAACGGACAGAAAACCACTTTCATTCTTTAGAGATTCGTTTTGATTTTTGATGGCTTTCCATTTGTTTTAAAACAGCTCTAAAATCAAATGTTCCAAAATCAATTGTTAGAAGTAAATCGCTTTTACTCGCGCTGGAGCAGCTAACTGTAGTAGTCTACTAACAGATACTTACTTAATTGATTTTAATGTATTTGAGACAAAACTTTTCATTTATTTGATGTCTTTGTTTCAACTATGTCAAATATATAAATAAAAAATAGTTCTTAACCTGTTTATTTTTTACTGCAAATCTTTCTATAAAAATAGTCTGTTTGCATTTAGTGTGATACCTAAAGTGTGCTAAAAGTAATATCGTCGAATTTAGAATCACATTTATTTACTATAATAATATTTATGTTTTTCGTAAGGGAATACATTTAAATTTAACTATGTACTATTGTTGTATTTATGTTAATTAACAGCAACTTAGTAAGATGAAGTTTTAAATTTATTTAAGTCTACTGTTAATACAATGCAATATAATATTGTAAACCAAGTCATTTACCTAATCTTCTATGTGGGGATTAATCCCAATTTCATTTTTGGGTACCATAAAATACTTGTTAGAATAACCCAGTATTGAAAACTATATAATAAAAAAAAAACTAGTTACATTTCATTTTACAAAGAACTCTCTATGCAGAGTTTAACTGTGTCTAAAATTGTTTACAGGGTTTAATTTAAGAATTTAATCCGCTAACAAGTACATACAATGTGTGTTTGTGCGTTTCTTTTATACCATGAACGATTTCTATGGCAGTAATATATTTATTTAGTACTTTAACAACAGTAAGGCAACGACTACTCATTATTATTTTAATTACTGAAAGCGTAGAATTGTAGAAACTGCTTTAACTGTCTGTTTTTATGACAGAACAAAGACAATTAATTTGCTTTTCAATTATATAACTTTCCGAGCAGTTCTTCGATTTTATAATGAGGTTTGTTCTGTTCTCTTGTTTAACTTTAACTCTTTCAGTTCAGATTAAAACAATATTTCGTATTTAATTTCAGAACATTTGTGTAAATGAACATTTTTGTAACTAAATGGGCATTTACTTATGATAAAATCAACAAGGTAAATATATTCAACCAATAAATAAAAATAAAAAACTTAAGCATTTACTAATTGAACCTAGAGTATTTTCCTACAAATAGCCTAATAGAAATGCTTAGATATCATGAACAAAAAATCGAAAATAAAAAGTTTTATTTTAGTGTTCAATAACATTTTGGAATTTCGGTACAAATTCCCTTAAATAATTACGAATAAAGAGGTATCGAGCACCAGACACGTTCCAATAATTGTTTCTATCTGGTTCAGATGTTATCAGAGTCATTTTATTTTGACTTTGAAATGAAAACTGTCCATACTGCCATTAAGTTGACGATAAACACTGTTTTTAAATAATCAATATGTCTAAATATAGGATTTCAAGATTTAAAAGATTTGAGGATGTTTGGCATTTGATATTTACTTCTATAGTCCTAATAGATGATTTAGTTCTTTAGAATAATGATTAACTTAACTTAGATATTATTATACAAACCAACACGCAGCTTTCAAAGATACTGCCAACTTAAAAAAATGAACTCTAAGTAATAACCAAGGTTTTAGATGTATCATGAGTAAATTTCATAACTCTTCCATGAACATTTGTAAATATTAGCATAAGTGTTTATTTTTTATCCTATATATTTTCAGTTTACTCGGTTCTAATTCATTTACTCAACATAAATCAATTTGTATCAATTTAAATTTCAAAATTTTTCTCTTTGGCTAACATTTTGATTTACTCCCGAATAAACTATTTTATTTCTGCAAAAAACCTTAAGAGGGTCAATGAAGTGTATCAGCAAAACGTTAAGAGCCCTCGACCTGTTATTAACTTGCTTCATTTACAAAATCCTAGAGTCTCAAGAGGCCAGGTAAGTGCTTCCAAAGCGGACTGAAACATGGTTCTATTTAGTTGAGATAAATACAAACGGCCAATTGGGTCGTGAAGTACCTGAATAATCCAGTAAAATTGAAAAGATGTTCTAGTGTGTTTTATTTTAATATTATTAAACCCAATTTATGAGATCTCGTCATCTACTTAGATTGAACGAATACAGTTTCACATTTTTTAAAATTTACTCGTTGATTAATTTGATTACCGTATTTAAAAAAATTGTTTTACTCTAGAATTAAATTGTATTATTCATTTGTATTAATTCCAACGTATTACATAATTCCTAGTTGTATATGTTTTGTACCACAAATTTTTAATTGCGTTTTGTAGGTAGTACTAAAATTTGCCATTAATGATCAAACAGATTAATGGATTTAAATACGTTAAGTTAAAAATTAACTTATTCATTATTTACTCTTTACACATCCAAGCCTAAGCTCTTGTGCTAAACGGCAAATGAAGTTAACAACAATTCTCTAACTCCTCATTTCAACAGAGCTGTTAAACCAAACGGAACGCTAACTCATGGAGTTCGGCGGGTTTTGAACTTTGGCTTGCATAAGTTGACTTGTTTGAGCTGAGATGTTGTGCACAATGTATGAAATGTCACGTATATCAAACTTTATAGTACCTCAGTTACTTTAAACAAATATAGAGAAAATGTTGAGCATCGTATAAGCTAAAGAAAACTATGTTACTCTTTTATTATGCCTACTTGACTTAAAAATGAAAAAAAAAAAACAACTATACTTACAGAAGATATAGCTTAAGCTAGGAAGCTTCTAGATTGATAGAAGTTAGGTTTGTAGTTTATAAGTACACTAGTGGCATGTGGGGACATATGTCCCAAAAAAGGAAAAAAACCATCAAACTATTTATTTGTCAAGATGGATATCCCTGTAAACCATATCTTAGTGTAAAAAGGTCTCTCTGTCTGCTTTTTACATATTGACTGTTTACAATAAACATACATTCTTCTTCTCACTTTTAATTTCTGACAACAGATGTAGTTTCATAACAGTGATTGTTTTATGTTAATCTTATGGAGAAATTCGAAACTTCACTCTCTAATTATTTCCCTACAAATAAACTTTCCTGCGCAACTTCACGTTACGCTTTTCCAATGACACAAAATACCTGCTTGCGTATTAAATAAGTATATACATATAGATTTGAAAATCGTAAGGTTGAAATAATTAACTAATTGAAGTTTAAAAAATTTTATAAATTTATTTCCAGATAAACACAATTCATATCTAACCTTCTGAAATATAATTTTTTTAAAAAAGGAGAAAACAAGGGTTTTACACGTACATCTTTATAATATGGTTAAATTTAATATTTTACAACAAACTTCGTAACATTTCACATCTTTATTAATGCACTTTATAGCTTTCGAAGATAATTTCAGATTTTGGCTAAAAACTTTCATAAGTATGCTAAAAATAACATCTTATACCATAAAATTAAAACCAAATACATGCACTTCACCAAAAGTCTCAGGTTCAATATGATGCACGTATTTATTTAGAGCCATATTTTCTGTGTAAGTTAATCAAAAGGAATAAAACATGTAAATTGACCCTTTTGGACTAGGCCCAAACCATATCTCACTACACACAATAGTGCATCGGTAATCATCCAGTGTTGTCAATATCAATAACTAGGGACACAGGAGCTGAATACATGGCACAGTTTACGATCCCAATAATGACTCGGGGAGACCAATAGATGATAATTAATTAAACCACATACGTGATGAATATATATACGTTTTAAGTTTATGTAGCTGGTAATTTAAATTCAAAAAAATTAAAAATTTGTTGTTGGCGATATCAATGAAACTTGTTGTAACCTAAATAATTTTTTAAGTGACGTATAGGGTGGGCCAAATACAATTCGCTTAAAAATTTAGCCAAAAGAAAACCTATTATATTGATAAATTTTATGATGATTTAGTGAATAAGTATTTATGGGCAAAAATCACTTGACTTTTGAGCAATATGTTGAAAATAAATACGCATTGTTACTATTTTAAAACATTGTGGACTCAAAACACTGGTCTTTTGGTGATAAGATTATTTTCTGATTGCATTACCGCAACCTATAGGACTTACTGAGGCAAATTAAGAGATCTATATTTGAAAACAATTTTTTATGGCCACATTCACAACAACTACTATTTTTAGGTTAATTTAAGGCTTAGACAAGCATCAAAAACCGACTCGATCATGGCATCAAATTAATGCATTGAAAGGGACTCTCCGACACGACAATCTATTCTGATATAATAAAAGCGTATAATTCCAATAATAAGGAACACTCTTCAATATTTGTAGGACAAATGTTGTGGCTTGAGCAATAATTGGTACAAAATACTCATATTAAGCAAAACGTATAATTTTTTTTTTTTTTTATTTACATACTCGGTTAGTCCCGTTACCTTTCTTACTTTGACTACATAAAGAAAGCACCTCAATATTTTAATTATAACAAAATATCTTGAAATTCATGATTACTAAAACATTTTTTTGGTTTCGTTTGAAAAAGGTTAATAATTTACTTAACCTTTTTCAATAAAACCACTCTCAAATATCCATAATTGCATTTATATAAAATAAACATGTATCAATAGGTCTGCAGCAATAATGATATTTAAACACTTAGTGGCTAACATAAACTGGAATGGAGCATTGGCAACTGAGCTGGAAGGGCTGAACCCCGTTTAAAACAATTATCGGATCGTGTATGGTGTATGGGACCTCGTTGATGGCATTGATTTAAGCAATTTGTGCTCAAAGTTTGTTTGGAACGCTTTCCTCTTTTATTGATACCATACACGTAATTCGAAAATATAAGTTTAAACAGGTTTTACATGTAACTTTTTAAGCTTGGATAAATATTTTATCAATGTATATTATTATAATAATCCTAACGTCACAACGCTTTTAACCCCCGATGTTACTCTCCACATTTCAATAACACGTAACTTACCACACTTACTTTATTCCCCTATTAGACAACTAATTGTATGACCGTACACGTAAATAATTTTATTGCAAGAATCCCTACATTTGCCTATCATTTCAGTGTAGTCATAATTGTTAGTACAATTCTACATTTTCATGAAAGTCAGCTGTTCAACAGTTAACTGTACTCTCAATTTACATGTATTATTCTCCTCAGCGGAGATCCATGACAATATATGTTTAAAGACTTATCGACACGAAATTGTAGTGTTTTTACAATTTGCAAAATTATTACAAGTGCGAAAATTTTATTGGTGTTGGTAGTTCAGATCAAATATTATTTTGTATATGATGCCTCAGCTTAATTAGTCCTTATATTATAACATAATATTTAAAAAAGCATACAACATTTTAAAACATGTGTGCATGACACATTTTTATTAAAACTAACTTTACACAAATTAAGCGACCAATACAAAGCTCACTTTTTAATTAAAAGGTCTAACTAACATCATATGAACCTAATTGGTTAACACGAACGCCAACCACAGCAATAATAGTTGGAGGTAAGAGCATAGTCGTGTTTGGTGACAATATGACTACATAACACCTGTTAGACGTTAAGTGTATTGGGTATTGGGTTAACATTATTCCTGGAGCAGTAAAATTATAGTACTGTACCACATACTAAAATGTTTCATTGTTCATTTAATGTATATCCACATATTGTTCCCAAAAGGATATTCTTCACATATCCTTAATGTTATGTTAAATATTTCAAACTTTGCCTCTCGTACTACGTTCTAAACATTTGTAACATTCGTAACAAGTAATAGCATAATATCATATCACATACAGGGTGATTGGCACTCAGTGTGACAAAACATGTTTGGTGTAAGTACTAAGTAAATGATGTGTGATGATGCATATAAGAGGTTCCAAGACTAAAAATTAGCTACCCAAAGAATTATTTTAAGTTTTAAAAAAATAACCATGTTTTTAAACTTAATACAGCAATTTCTCAACTACCTGTAAATGCGTTTGAGTAGATAATGTCGTTTTCGTGGTCTACATAAATTTTTCTATTAGGATAATAGAAAAGTATGGAGTATCAATAGAGAAAACTCCATTGTAAATAGATCCAAAGATAAAAATTAAGGGGTTTGATAAACATTTAAAAGACATTGGTCTATTGCACTTTTCTACACCCTGTATACAAGAAGGTGGTCCAAAGATGTTAAAAACTGTGCCATTTTATAAGATTTCCAACCATATGCTACACTATTGAGCTTTAGGTCTGCTTACGTACGCTTTAGTGGTTTGAAAACTACAAACTAATTTTTAGACTTGGAATCTCTTAAATGCATCATCACATTTTTAATTGTACTTACACCAAAAAAAGTTTGTCACACTGAGTACCAATCACCCTGTTAAATAGGTGTATTGTGTGTGTTTGTATAGGTAAGGTGTCACCAACAACGCAAACCTAGCCACATTGTGTAACTTAAGGAAACGACGTTTGTGACTTTCAGAGTTCTCATCGAAAACATTCATATTTAAATTAGTACCATGATAATTACTACAGTAACACTTTTAACTAAGCTTATCAACGGAAAGTAAATAAAAGAAACGTTTTATAACACTTAAAACATATTTACGCTTATTCTGTTACTCACAAGATGGTAAATATACATAAAAGATGGTAAGTGGTGATCGATTTCGATTGAACACTCAGACCTCAGACCCAATAGGCGAGGTTTCGTAGTTAAGTCGGAGGTAGTTTGAGTGTCCAATATAATCATCACTACTTACCATCGTTTATGTATATTTAACGTCTTGTGAGTAACAGTATAAGCGTAAATATATTTTTAAAGTGTTATAAGAAGTTTATTTTATTTACCTTCCGTAAATTTAATAACACGTACAATGCTGATCAAGAAGTTTATCAAGAGTTAACTAAGCAAGAAAGAAATATTGTACAGCTGACACTTAAATGCCCTAGATTTTATTTGCATTTTTTATGTTAATTTCATTATAAAGATTATTGTGAAGGAAATGTCCACAAATTTGATGTCGTTCCTACCTGGAGTCCACTTTTTGTTAGATAGCATCAATAATTAATAGCAGAATAAATGCCACTTACTTGTGCTCGTACCTGCGACCTTCATATTTGAAGGCTAGCGCGGTACTTGTTATTGCTCTTTTTTCCAATAACCGATGGTTAATATTATCAACCAACAATTATAATTATAGGATGATTTACTGTTAGACAAATAACAGATACTCCGTAATCACAATAATGTAAGCAATGTCAGTAATGTATAACTTAGTCTATGTAAATACAAGGTATTTAGGACCCATCAGGAGTAAGGGTTAATAACATGCAAATTTATTTGCCCAGCAACTCAGGCTCAACCTGAGCAACAGACCACTAAATAGTTGTTCTGGCTTATCCAAATTGCGAATACACACCAATCCATTAATACAATACTTCGAAGATGCGGAGTAACCATTTTTTCCATTTTAGTATGAGACTTTAAGTGAGAATTAACTTTTTGCTCAACCAAAGTCTGTTACTAATATATTCAAACCTGCAGACAGCACAAATATGTATTGTATATGCAAGCTTTAACAATAAAATATGATAAAATATTTCAATGATACAATATTTCACAATAAAATCGAATATTATACAAATAAAATATAAAATAAAATAATTATAAAATAAAAAAATATTTTGATGGTGTTTTGACGACTTATACACACTTTATTGTAATTTTTAACTTTAATGGAATAAATACTATGTGAAACAATATTCATTTTGCTATTTTTCCCATTTTATGGACTTAAGGCGGGGACACACTTGTCATACACTCTTCCGATCCTACTACGATCCGATTTGAGGGATTCCAGAAGGATCGGTGCGGGATCGGAGAGGGTGAGCACACATGTCATACACGATTCCGACCCATCTCAGATTTCCTCCACCGGTCGATCAACACTTGCCTGTCTGATTTGTAAACTACGTGCAGCAGAAGGTGGTAAACATGTTCAAAAACTTTGGACTTCGGGATTCAGCCATGATGGCGGTTTGTCTAGATGAAGAGGAAGAAAGTCAGACATCTCTGAAGGGAAGTGGAAAACTAAGAATTTGGGTTCATTCTGTATGGAAAGAAAGTTAGGTGGTTTACTTAAGTGCCCATCTTATATTAAGCACATTGGGGTTTCTCTCTCGAGTTCGATTGGCTCTTCTACCCGTCCGATTTTCATGATCGAGGTCTCAAATTGAAGGTATGCACGCACAGATTTCACATAAAGCATCGGCATATATTTATCTTAAACCATTAAATCTTAAGAATAAAGGTGATTTTAAAAAAACAACCCATCCTGCATCCGACAAACGAATAGACTGCAGTGTCGGTGCGTGATCGGAGCCAAAATCGGAGTAGGATCGGAGTATGACGTGACGCGTGTCGGAGAGGTGTAAACAACCACGTTTAAAGTTATGTACCATTCCCCTCTCCGACAGTCGTACCACAGTATGATCGGAGTCGGATCGGAAGGGTGTATGACAAGTGTGTCCCCGCCTTAAAATGTGGGTGTAAGCAAATTAGTTGGAGTAAATTAACTCATTACTAAAATAACTCAAGACTTATGGAAATTGTTCAGTAATCCAATCGAAATTTTCTCCTTCGCAATGTCAAGAATGTAGCTAATTACGACTTATTCGTTGCCCAGCCTGTAAATATGCAGATAACTCGAAAGTTGAAGGAAAGTTTTAAGTTATCTCCGGGCATTAAGTGATTGTACAACTTGTTAAAGGGGAGATGGGAAAAGGCGGTTTTAAAATATTTCTAATATCTGCGATCGTCAATCAGTGGAAAAAATAACGTACTGTTTAATTATTTATATCTACGATGATAACACTAAATAATATTTTCTTTACTTTTTCCTCATTCATCAAGTAGCTCGCTTTAATTATTATTAATATAACAATAATTTACTTTCACAATGGAATCATAACTTAAATATTCATCATTGTATTGTATTTTTGTCAAATTGTATACACATGTTGTATCGTAAAGACAATAGATTTGTTATATTAATAGAATAGTACATGAAAGAGATATATACCAAAGTTTTTTAACTGTTGGGTGGAATGGTTATTTGTTGAGGGCGATTATTCGTAACAGTAGCGCTAAGCCAACAGTTGCGTTTGTTTACAAGTGATATTGTGAGCAAAAGAAGGTAATTACAAAATTTGCATCGCAAAGGGATAAAAAGCCATTCCCACTTTGTTATTTCACTGAATTGAGAGTTTTTGAGTTTCGGTTCGGCTTTTACTTTCGTCGTAAAAATTCAGAAATTGTGTATGGAGACGTTTCAAGGACGAATTTTTAATTATTAAATACAAATTCGGTGTTTAATTTTTTTATCTAATATAAAATATTAGAAGATTGGTCTTAAAACCGCTTGCAAATTTCACTGGCTGTAAATAAACAATCACAATCTGTTGATAAAAACTGCGGTACAATGCTTAGAAGAATATAAATTAATGAATTTAGTTTAGTTGAACACTATAAAGCTATCTTCATTTCTAATATGGGATTCATCTCATAGTATAATCTTTTATACATACATCATAGTTAATTATGCTTTATATAGTTAAAACACTCATATGGTTCATACATTTTTACAACTTTCAAAACTTTGCATCTACGATTACGTAACACACAACAACAATTATAGCTCGTGGTAATTAGTTTTCAATTTTTTAACGTCATATAAAATAATACTGTCCAATGTGGTAGTAGTAAATCCTACATGCAATCTTACGACCCAAGAATGTTGTTGAATACACCGAATGTATAAATATAACAATAAATAAAAAAAAAAACTATATATTTTTTGTGTTTAATAATTATTATCCTAAAATTCAAAGTCCAAAAATACTTGAGCGATTTTGTTGGTAGACTTTAAGTGGTAAACTAGGGCTCGTTTAGCGCCAATTAAGCTGAGTTTATTGAGTATCTTCCAACGAAGCTGACTGCGCTTTTTAACGGATGCTTGGCGTGTTATTGGTGAAAAAAGTAATCCAACTTTCCAAACTTTCTCCATATTCCAACCATCATGGTTCATAATAATGTTTAATCATCTATATTATAAGTTGTATGTTCATTTAAATATATTTGTCATTATAATCCACAAATCATTCCTTATTATTCCTTATTCCTTCAAATTATTCCTTGTCTATCAATTCAATAGGGGTTTTATCTACTAAAAGCCCACAAACAACATCGACAGTCTATATAAAATAATCGTTTAACTAAAAATATTTCATAAGCAAATCTCCTCTATACGGTAAATTCTGTTAATTTAGTTCTTGTTGTAAAAGCTGTAACCGCAACTGCTAAACGACTATTAAATAAAAAAAATTCAGTCCAAGTTGTTTAATTTTACATATTTTAAATGTATAGCATAAATAAATAAATTGTTAAAGATTAATGTATCAAGTTATGACTTAATTAAAGAATAAACCTTGTAACTCAAAGGCCTGTAAAAATACATTTTTAGACCTTCCTAAGGTAAATATTTTCTTATGACAGCCTTTGACCAAATCCCATCTTTCATTCAACATCAACATTCTCCACCTGAAATAATATTGACCTTCGATCTTGATTCTATAATGTAGTAGAACTTCTCAAAACTGATATAGAGAGTTTTAGTGTACGTACGATTTAAAAGTAGATAGAATAAAAAATATCTTAGAGCAATATACTAATTTTCTCACACGGGAAAACATAGAAAATTTATTTCTGCTATTTTTGCAATAACCAAATTCTTTTACAATTTGGTTGACGTAAAATTATGAATCATATAGGGTAATTTAAGCCTATCTAGTGCTCGTTGAATTTCGAATTTTGGATATAAATTTCATTACATGATGTGTTTTTTTTCCTTGTTATTGTGTCAAATGTCTAAACATTCATAACATACCTTTGATGTGTGAGTAAAGCCTTAACCACTTTAAATTTACAACTTTAAATCAATTAATTTTCAATTATAAAATGATTAAATAAAAATTTATAAAATTTAACTTAATAGAAAATATTAAGACAGCAATTCCCATGTTTGTTGGTAAAAATGGTTATTATTTTCTATAACGCTTGTAAAAAGTGTTATTATTCCATGACTTAAGTACATTTCGTTTAAGCAAACTCCTTAAATTCACTTTCAAATTACTGGAAAGATTTAGAGGCATATACTCGTACCTTCCAATAACTATAGCACTTGGGATCAATATCTTTACCGTACGACGATATTAGAATCAATTTTACTCCAGATGTTTTACAACAGGATAAGCAATAAAATGACTTATGATAAAACATCATAGAATTGTACTTTTGTTTTATATTTTCAGTTTAACCCAAAGGAACCTTTACGAATCTTCAATCAGAACTGGACCCTTATTTGAATGTCAAACAACTTTGGATTGGAACATCTAGAGGGCAGAGTTTTCTTATTCCGAACATGGAAAATATGTAAATGAACGAAGAGTATTTATTATTATAGAGTGTTAAGTAATAAATAATTTTTCCCACAGTCACCCGACAAAGTTAGCTTCCTTGCACTGATTATAGTACTGAAAGCTGCTAATTGCTGCATTTAGTTACTTTGTCGCACCGATTATACTTTGTCGCAAGGTTTATACTTTGGCGCACACCAGTATTCCAACAAACAAAAACACACAAAACAGCATAGTTTCATTATGCACGTAATCCGTGTACACTTGGAAACAGGTTGGCAACACTTAAAGATACTGCTACTATGATCAGCTGATTAACTATTGACACTACGATTAACCTGTCATTACGTGTTTATATTCTACTAGCTGTACCCGCGGGCTTTGCCCCGTTTTACTTCATAAGTGAGCTCGTTCGCATGGCTCAATCACGTCCTGGTTAAAGTTCGTTCGCTACGCTCACTCACCTTTAGGTTGGAGCTCGTTCGCTGCGCTCAGTAGCCTTCAGGTTGAACTTCGTTCGCTATGCTCACTCACCTTTTGGTTGCAAATTAGCTGTTGTCATAAATTAAAAAAAATAATAGTGCTGCACCCTGTTGGTAATCCTTGTAACTTTAATGCTATTGCACATTATAGAACAGAACTAACATGTTTAATTGAAACAGCTGATAAGATTCATTAATTCTATTTAAATATGAGTACTCATAAGGTTAACATGGGAAACTCCAGAGCCACTGGGGCGGAGTCCGAGAGTCCGATCAGAATAAAAACAACTTCGTTTTCCTATTTAATGCCTAAAAAATCAGTGTACCAAATTTCAGCCTCCTAGGTAAATGGGAAGTGGGAGAATGATAATTGATTGATAATTTAGTGATGAGTGACTGAGTGAGTCAGTCAGTCAGTGAGGGCTGAGGGCTTTGCCTTTTATATATATATATGTATGGATTTTCGTTCATCGCTTGATTTGAACATAACCTAAAGTGTAGTATTTGAAAAAAAAATTATTATAATTGGGTCTATTATGTTTGAGAACTGGATTTGAGACTGATTATTACTATACGTGTGTTGTGTTTATACGTGTACTCTTGAAAATAAGTAACACCTAAAGATACTACAACTACAAATCAGCTGGTGCAGTATTTCCCATTCCGTTCAACGCTTGCGTTTAACCTAACCTAAAAACGTGTTGTACAGTGTTTGAAAGACTAATTATTTATATGTTTTAAAGTGACTGTAGGAAAAATAGTATGTGCGACACGAGCACAAATGTTCTTTGCTCACTAGTTAAACGAATCACTATTTTTAATTATTTTGAAATGTTCTATACAGTTTTTTATTTATCGTTGTTGTAATTATATAGCAGAAAACTTAACCATTGTATCTACTTGCTAAATTTTCTTAGTATTTTAAGTTGAATATGATAGCAGTTAGTGGTGACAGTATCATAGAGAAAGAAAGCTATAAGTAAAGCTGTGTTGCTTTCTACGACCAACAGTTTTTTTTAGTGACGACTATGTAAAAAGCAATAGTTACTATAGCTGGGTTTTGTCTATAAAACAAACGAAAAACTAGTGACTTTCCTTACGATTGGACCTACAAAACTCCCATTACTTGGTGATTACAATAGCTATTTAACTACTTAGAATACAGTACACTTCTGTTTTGTAAATCGTTAACCCCTCTTACCTTTTAGACCCTAGAAGTCACAGTTGATTTTTATAAGCTGAGGTTGGTTGCCATGTTATGACATGATATATGATATAATGAAATATGATGGAATATAATATTTAAATGATAGGTGTATCACCGATTAGTAAATTTTATGTATTATTAATAAACAAGCATTAAAGTACTGTTTGTTAAAGAAATTATTTTGCACGGTCAAACATATACAGTATATATAAGTGCTTACCACTGTTATAAAGAACTAATTGTTAATAGTACTAACTTTTGGAGCTAATTAAAACCAAAACTGTTCACAATTTGTCATAGGAGAAAACAAAACAAGGCCCAACGAAAATTCATGTTTTCTTACTAAAGAATTTATTGGTTATTCAAACTGATATTGCATTGTAATTATACAGTCAATTATTATTGATTAAGAATCTTCGTGTTAATACAAACGTCAAGTAAAAACATTATAACTATACAGTTTATTACGTAGTAAGTCTTACGTTTTATAAGCTCTATGCGCTAATATTACAGTAAAATAAAGTAACTTTACAAATAAATATACTTCGTTGAGCTATTGCTAATGAAATTATATCAAGTCAAAATTCAGTCAGAAAGAAAAGTTCAACATTAGGCCAGCAAAACCCTCTTATCAAAAATAGCTTTCTTCCTACAATAATATAAACCCACATACGCAGACTAATCAAAAAGCAAAACCATTTATTGTACTGTAAACATTGGTGTGTATTTCTAAAAACCTTACAAAAAAAGGTGTATTAAGTGAGGCTATGTTATTAAACATAAAGGTACATGCTTATTTAAAGGAAATTGACTTAAATAATATAACATTCTCGAAATGTTATTTAGTTATTAATATCTAACTTCGTGAAAACCCTGGTTGATCTTATAATACAGAAATAACATAAATTATTGCTTGAAACTTTATCGACAATTAAAGCTAACTCTATACAAAATATTAGTATGATTGTACTCTTATGTAAATGTATTTGCTAACTTATTTCTTCTGTTAAATCCTATTTATATTTTCACTAAAGTATGTACAAATATTTTGGCATTAAAGACAAATGACTTAATTACCACATTAAAAAAAGTAATAGGTTTGGCAAAATGTATCTCCTGATATATAAACTTCAAAGTATAACATTTCTAAAATCCACCAGGATAGGACAAAATTATTTATTTTCATAATGAATCATGTAGTAAAGTTGTATAAAAACATCTGTTATGATCAGTATCACATAGATTGTTGTGTCAAATACGTGATTTATAAAGCATCATATAATATAATTTGTGAAATTAATTATAAAATATGTTTGAAAAACAAATCAGTAAATTGCAGTTTATTTCGTTTCTAAAAAAATTACTAAATTAATTGTACTTGTAAATAATCTGTTTAAACGGTTTAAGTGATTTTTTTTATTTCACTGCTTAGTTATCTTTAATGAAAACAGTATATTTTCACTTTCTACAAATTTAGGGTATGAGCCGATTTGTTACAAAACCAATTTATGAGAAATACTAAGAATACATCAGCTACATCGAAAAATATTTTTATATGCCGAATATAAAACTAAAATAACGAAATAAATTTCTAAGTATGACAATCACTTGTTTATATAATTTGAATTTATTTCAAAACCGATATAACGTAGTTATTTTTGTTAATAAACTATATTTAAATATTAATTTAACTTAAAAAATCATTTATATACAACTATGTAGGCCTACTATATTTATTTGGTTATATTATTGCATTTGAGAATCACACTATCCCTGAACGTATCACTGGCACCTGAAACAAATGAATTAGTAGCATTAACATTTTGACATTAATTAAATTGTAGTATCAAAATTGTGTGAATTTAATTAGAACAATATTAATGATATATAACTTGTACTCATAGTTGTTAGCACGATGGAATATATGTCAAACGTTTCACATAAAGGGTAGTTGCAATATATGTTCTTTGGTAAAGTAGGTTGTTCAACTAAATACGTATTTACTTACTTAAGCTTAATACACTTTGCATTTTATCGTTTAACAATTGCTTAACAGTTGGTGTAGAATATACCTTAGTATGGAGGAGGATGCAGTTTTTCACTGTTCAAATAAATAAGTTAATTAGGAGTCCTTAACAAGGAGTTCAATTAGCAAATCCTTCAACCACACTTATTAATTAATATGTCATATCGAAGTTCTACTCTTTAGGTACATGCTGCTCAGAAGAAAACTGTGTTCAATATTTTACAATTCAGCTTTTTTGAGCTCATAAACATACTGAAAGCAAATGCTTATCCATACATTTAAAAAAATGCATGGATTCAATAATATTTCATTCCAGTTTCAATTTTGTGATTTAGGATGTACGATTGAAATTGAAGTTTTATACTATAAAACAAAATTGTTCTCTACTATTTATTACCAACCCTGGTTTATTGTAGAGCATTTTTAATGATTTAGGTGAAAAAATAATGTTACAACAAAGCACATTGCACATACACAAACACAGTTAAATGGCAAAATGGTGATTCAAAAAGTATTTACAATGCCTGAAGTTATTCATACTCACATTTAAAACCCTTGTTTTTGATCCACAATCGTAGTACATTCAGAGCTTTCTGCTACAGGAGGTATCATGGTGTATGGAGGATTCTAAAAGAAACAAATTTGTTACTATCATTTTGCTTAATTGTTGCTTTAGAATTTTGCTAATAGTTACCAAGAATAAAGCGATTAGGAATCATGTTTAGTTTCAATAGAAGAGTAATATTAATTATTTGAAAATCAATTCAAGTATTAAATCTTACCTTAGTATCCCCATCCAAAAAGAATCGGTCAATTTTGTGATACTCTTTGCCAGACCTTGGCCTCAGGGTTGTGGCAGCCGTCCTGCTGAACCTAAAAAACCATGCCATTATAATACATAAAACCATTAAAACATAAAATAGAAACATAAACACATAAACACACAATAAACATAAACACACATAAACATAAAACATAAAATAGTTTCTAGAAACATAAAATTATATTCTACCAGAGCACAAACACATTTGAAATCTCAAATTACTACTGTGTGAAAGATATAAATAATTTGAAAATATATTTTGTCATTCTGTTATGGTTTTTACAATTGTTATTGTCATTAGGTAAGAATTACAAAGACTTGATTACTTTAGTCAGCACGGTGTACAAATCTCAAAAGCTTTTAACTTTCCCTTTTCCCTCGGCGAGTTTGGTTTATTTAAGGCGCGGAACTATTTTACAGTATTTTTACCAGGTCTGTGATGTAGGCCAACTTTTTATGGATTGGTTAACTGTCCAATCCTCGACCGTGTCAAAGACTATGTTTTGAAAACATTCGTAAAAGAAATTTCTAGCAAGCTTTCTTTTTACTAAGTTTCAATAATAACACTGTGAATTGAATAATTTCTAAACCATGGCGTACCTTAGACTCTCCGGTGTATCGGAAGAGCTGTAGGAAGACAGTGAGAGTGTCTCAATGTAGTCTGACATGTCAGAAGTACCACTGCTGGTGCTGCGGGAGTCTATGTAAGGAACTCCACTGGGACTGAGATATCCTCCTGTAAACAAAGATATAATAAATCAGTTAAAACTTACTAAACTGTAGAAAAATAGATTACTGTCAGCATGACACAGGTTTTTCTTCATATTTTCCTGTTTCTTGATTTAATTTGGGTGGAATTATTGTTCATCTGCTAACTTAAGACATTGTAAAGATAAAAACATTATTGTGGTTACAAAGAAAACTTGTATTGTTTCAAAACGATACAAAAGAAGAGACTAACTTGACTTAACGCGATGTATCTTCATCCCATCCTTATCCTTATTTACGCTAACACATACCTCTATTCTCCTTCTTAATGAGGCAGATCGGAACCTCCGCCTCAGCCGAAGAAGACTTCGGCGCAATTTTCACGTCTTGAAACTGGAAAGACAGTTCTCTGAGAGGATCAGAGGACTTCGATCTTCTCGGTAAAGACGCGTGGAAGCACGAACTGTTCTCACTCAAGCGTTGACTGATAGCATAATGATGCCTTCTGGTCGACATCGAGGTAGTCAGTGGCAATTCAAACTCTGCGAAGTCAGACCCTCTCTGCCTCAACGAACAAAGAGACACGCCCGAGTCATTGGAGCTTGAAGAATCTCTGTTATGTCCCGGCTTACAAGGTACACTGGACGATCTTTTGATTTGTCCTGTAACAGGAGTTTCTAAACTGTCGGCAAGTCTTGAATCTAACTCAGTTTTCGTTGTCTCGAGTTTCTCGTAAGGCACTTCGATTTCATCTTTCCCTGTAGTTTCATCCGTGCTGTGAGCAATGTTTGAGCAACTACTTCCGTTGCTGAGGGTGGCTTCGTTGGTTCTCTTGGTGCTTAACGACTGACTGCAGAGGGAGTCTATGGAGGTGTTTTTACTACTTTGGTTGTTGACCTGAGTGGGAGATGAAGATCCGGTTCTTTCAGTTATCGACTCTAAGTCGTCGATGTATCTCGCGGAATCAGCAGAGTTTGATCTTCTTCTCATCAAACTAAAGCGCGAATCTTCTTCGCTGTCACCAAAACAGTTTCGTAGTCTTCTTCGTAAATAAGGACTGCTGGTGGCTGATATTGGATGTTCTACCTTTGGTTTTCTAGAGCGATCAACAAAGGGCGCAGTCAAACTCGGTGAGCTTGCTGCTCTTCCTGTCAACCTGTTTCTTTCTGTGAAATTGTACCTAAGGAATTCAGTCTTTGTAAATCCTCCATTTGAAGGAACAGGATGCATTGGTAGATATCCAGGGAAGTATTTGACTTGACCTCTCATCGATGGTGAGTTTTCCGTTGGATTATTTCCTTTTGATGGTTCCATCATCAAGTAATCATCTTGCTTGCCATTAGGTCGCATATTTTTATGACACGTATGACCACACTTTGAACAGTATTTTCCTCCGTTTTTCAAGTTATCATCTGCTGTCATTATTTCAAAACGTGTATTAGGCCTACTTACTCTAGAAAGAACATCTTTGGAGTTTTCATATAGTCCTAATGATTTAGAGAAATCTAAATTCATATAAGAGTGTGAAGGATCTGTTCCCTCAGGTTTTTCAGAAACTTTATCTTTTACAAGTTCACGTTCCCCAATCAAAACGTTTTTAAAGCAATCATTTTCATCACTGTTTACATTTTGATGGCAATTATCACAGTTACCTAGATCTTGATTCGTTTTACTTTTAGTTTTTTTAGACCGATCAATAGTCGCATAAATAGGCATCTTGTTTGAAGCAGGATGTACTGCAGTCCCACCAATGCCGCATTTTCCCTGTAACATATAAAAGGACTTTTTGGTTTGATGATATAATAATTGTATGTTGCATGTTTCAACTGTGATAATAATCCTAATCTATCTAAAACGCAATCTTTATTTACATGCTCAATGATCTGTTGAAAAGGGGAATTCGTCCAAAGTCTATTTATAAATTGAAGAAAAATTATTCTTTCACTACGACTTTGGTATAAAATATAGTCTAAAGGTAAATTAAGGACCAAAGTGGTCTATTCTCATTACTCTACTCGAACACTCTGAAAATTGTACTGGAATTATTAAAATAAGAAATAATCAAATTGTTTTAACGTACGGTTTTTAGTTATATAACATGTTCAATAAATAAAGTCCTCCTGGATTTTTTTACTAATCCGTCTTTAATTTTTGTCTGAGTTTTCCCAAGAGAGAATATAATTTCATATACACGTATCACTAAAATTACGCTGTGCTCAGTTGACAACTAGTCCGGACTTGCAACCAAGCAATGCACAGTAGTAGTATAATATTTTTGTTTGTTTAAATATTCGTGTATTTGTGTTGTTTTGAAGATCTCAATACGAGTGTGGTATCCTAAACCAGAATGCGAATAAGGTGATATAGTCGCCGAATCGATCGTCATCCACCCTTAGAGGAAGTATTAGGAGCTACTAGATGAAATCAAGGCAAATTAACCTCTTATTTACCAACTGTTGATATATTTCTACGTATAGATTAATCTTTAGTAGGGTACCGCGTAGTGCAAGACCTTGCTTACACAAACTACACTTATTTTTGTATGGACCATTGACATTTCAAAGCTTCCATTATTATATACTAGAGGTCGTCCAGTGGTCGACCAAAAGTACAGACTTTTCTATTTTCACCCCACGCTGTAAATTAACATGCGATTGGAATTTCATCAATTTGTTTTGATTATCTGTTTGTATTTCATTGTTATTTCGTCACCAGTATGGCAACCCATAAGGCCCATGTTAATTTTATGAAGTTAATTCATTTTTTGTGCTTATTTTTAAGGTCATTTTAATTTATGGAGGGGGTCTGCATAACTGCGTTGCACACGAGCTGAGAAAAAATGTTTTAAAGAAACATGCTTGCCTATTAATGTATAGATTTTTGGTTTTATCTTAAGCGTCTTTGGCCCTTCTTACCTTGTCTGATAAGGGTGGCAAGGCAGTGTTCTCCCGGCCGTACCCTCGTCTGCAGTAGAAGGGGAGAGACATCCAACTCATCACCCGATTGCATGGACAGCCTCCGCCACGCCACTCCGGGTTGGTCGTAGAAGTACCCTGGGTCCTAAGGGTACAAAAAACTGCATTACTTATGCAAGAACATATTTAAAAAAACTACAACCCCTCAAACAATGAATACGTATTTTCTTGAGACTAACATAAACAAATTGAGCCACTTATATAATTACCGCAAATATTATTTCAATCACTTAATGTATATAAAACACCAACCATTTCGTATTTTTCTTATAACATTTACATTAAGACAGAGAAAATTCAACAAATATACATCTGCAAACCTTTTTAAATACCTTACTTTTAAAATAAATGGTTTATAACCATTTAAACTACTTTTAAAGATTGTTAGTTAGTTTTAAAGTAACAAATATAAAAAAAAACTGTTAAATTATGTGTTATATATGCTATTTGATATGCACGAAATATTAATGGACAATATAAACACTCCTTTTCTATTGCAGTAGGTAAAGTACCGAAATAATAAAAAATCCCTACACAGGTTTCAATCACAATACTTTATGATCAAAAAGAAATATTATGAATCAAATTTGTTGAATAATGTAATATCACTTCAAATTTATAAATCTATTGAGTATGATCCCTACAAACCATAAGTTTATAACTGGTTAACTACAACAGCTTTTTGTTAAAATTGCCATGTCCATCTGAGGAACACACTTAAGAGATATAATTAAATAGCTAGTGTAATTCAAAATTAACATAGACCTACCCGTTGCAGTTCCTGATGGCAGGTGGTCTGTCATAGTGACTGAACTCCTGTAGCTGCAGACTCATCTTGAGGTGTTTTGGTGTGTCGTACAACTCATCAGTGGGAGAACAACAGGTTTCTCTCGGTGGTCCCTGAAATTTGTAACCTATGCTATGTTAAAAGTGTCTTAGCACATTTTCAAAAACTGTGCCTCATGGACCAAGTTTTCATTGTAATTTTTTCATTAATTTATTACTTGAATACAGTGACGCTCACATTATAAGCTCAATATGAATAAATGGAGAGTGTAAAATAGAATGAAATAATATTCTGCTTGGGTTTTTTACCGACTAAAATAAATTTACTTTGCTAGCTAAAATGATTTAGTAAACGGCAATTGTTCAAGAACAGATGCTTCGAATTGTCAAAAAGCTAGTATAATTTTATAGTCTTTTGTCAGGATCAAACCTTTAAAGTATCATTACCACTCAGCTACTCACACATTAATAGATCAACCTGGACCCAATAGGCGAATGAATCTGATGATAATTGGAGTGTCCAATCTAAATTGATCACCACTTAACATATTTTATATGTATGTGAGTTATGTCTTGTGAGTTAACCGTATAAGTGTAAATATATTATTTGACGTGAGTGTTATTTGACTCTTTGTACTTTCAGGTAATTTAATAACACGTACGATGCTATTCAAGAAGTTTTTAGCAACATACTGACTTTAGAGCGCAATTACCATTATAAATAAGTATAGATTATCATTTAAGATGAGAACACTGCTAAGGTGAGTTTTAAACCCAAATATAAGTGAAGGATAATGTAAAAAAGAGTAAGATGGATTGTGTGGCTTTTTACGGACTATGAACAGTTGTTTCATTATATGGTAGAAATAAATGTAGACTGGGACTTGTTTTGTTTTAGGACGCTAGGCACGAGTCCAGGATTGTTTATCACATTACTTTAGGCTAGACCTAGGTAGGGGTTGCGGCATTATCACTTAAAAGATTATCAGCATTATCAGATAAAATCCATTGGTGATTTGGCGGAATTTGAACCCGGGACCTCTTGGAATGAAGTCAGGTGCTCTAACCTCTACACCAGCTCGCTCCCGGACAGGGAGCTTACAAAAATAGTTAAAATGACAACAGCGTATAAATAGACGGGTAACGCACTCATTCAGATTCCTAATTCATATATTTACATCTTCATCTCATTCTTTCAAAAACCTGAAAACTAAAATCCGATTCAGCATACAATGACCTACCTTATCAACAAGATGCAATGGCCTAGGGACGTCGTAGTTAGAGTAGGGCCCTCCCTGGCAGGTACAGATCGTTGGCAGCGGCATCGGAGGCTTGAACTTCTTCCGCTGAGGAGAGTCAAAGTTGGAGTCTCCAAGCAAGAGAGGTTTTGTACTCCTGGAGAGGCAGCAGTGGCATCCTTCAGTAGTAGTGGAAGGGAACTGGTCTGGCGCACATCTATTCAAGGTAGTTAATTTATTTACCATAACATAGACCAATGATTGTGTAGTTTAAGGCATACGAGTATGACTGCGGAATTAATGACGTAATACGTGTATTACTGAATGAAAGCGGGTGTATATTTACCACAATCCAAGTTGCCAAAGGTCAATGTAAAACAATAAAAATACTATGATTGACATTTCATAAAATTGGACTATTACAAAAAAATAATTTTCTATATTCAAACAACATGTCAGCTATTCAAAGATACTTCTCATATTTATGAGCCTACTTAAGTAATTATCTGATTATTTCAAATGTGTAATACAATTGCCGTTTTGTGAACAAACATTTATAGTACCTTCTAAAGCTAAATCTCAGTTATGACATGAAAACATTTGCCGAGTTTACAATATTTTTTGTTGAACTAGAATCCCTCGTAATTTAGTCTTTTTAACATTGAATTTAGTGTATTAATTACTTAATTTTAAGGAAAAAATTATGAAAATGGAATGAAACAAAAAATTTGTTATTTTTCCAGGTAAAGTTAAGATCTCATGGCCCTTTCTTACACTTAACCTGATAATTATTTATTAGTTCATTGAATCTGCTTACCGGCTTTCTCCATTACTTGAGTTTGGGACTACACTACTGCCACACTGGTTATCTGAAAGCAAAAATAATACAAGCTAAAAAATTAAAAAACAATATTAAAAAACAAAAAATTGCTTTTTAACGGAGATATTTTTGATTATGTACTGTAAAAATCGTATTATAAATAATTAAGTTAAAAATTAGCTGTATCCTTCGATGTACTTCGCATCGATTAAAACACAACAATGCCAATTAATGTTCAAAATAAAATCATCTCTATCTGCATTCTATTTAAATATTTGTCATTAAAATACAGAATATTTTACAAACATAAAAATACGTCAATTTAATGTAGATACAGCGAAGGACGACTTTATTACGCACATTCGTTAAACCCAAATTTGTTAAATGTTTCACATCGAATTAAACTATTGGAGTATCCTGCTAATGGAAAATGCGTGTAACGGTGAAATAACTCGTTCGTAAGCAAATGTTTGCCTCTCTGAGACAGACTGGTTGTGAAAGTGTTTAAATGAACTGTCAAGGTGTGAAGACATTAGTGACTCAGTGTTCATTTCCACCTGTTGGGAAATCTGTTCATCGCTCTGTTCATCTGAGAGTTCATATTTAAGAACGTACTTTGTCATAAACGCCTTATGATAAGTATTTGGTTATCGATTATAATGTATAATGATCAATATTTGCGTCATATTTGTCACGTTTATTAAATAAACAACACTACGTTCAAATAACAATAAAGGGGAAACGTTTTACTGAAAAAAACGAAACGCCAATCAATGGCTCTCTCCCACTAAAATCACAACTTGCCTTTGCAAAACACGAATACCGTATATGCAATTTTCAAACAGTTTCAATAGTAATTAAAGTTGGACCACGTAACTCTGTAATCTTTTACTTAGACAAGATCATAAAGAATTCTATTCTTGGCTGAGATTTATCGTTGATTGTTTTTTGCTAATAACATATATTGCGCTACATAGTTTCACAAACATAGTTCACATAAACATTAAACAATACCAATGTTTCTAACTTTTACCCACCCGTATCAAATGGATCTAACGCTCAAAATAGAGTGACATATTTCTGAATATTTTGGGGATTGTGCTGAACCATTTAGATTAAAAAGATCGCTTTGACTTTGGATGTTGAGGCTAGGATCTAATTACACAGAAATAATATTTAAATGCCATGTGAACCTGAAGAGTGTGTTTCCATAGTCCAGGTAGGAGAGAATCCAGAGCCCGGCGTTTGAGCCTTGGGGACTGTACTGAACAATTTAGAGTAAACAGTAAGCTTTCTTTTTGGATGTCGAGGTTAGGATCTAATTACACAGAAATAATATTTAAATGCCATGTTAACCTGTAGAGTGTGTTTCCATAGTCCAGGCAGGAGAGAACCCTGAGCCCGGCGTTTGAGCCATCGTAGAAGAGCGACTCATGGCTCCCAGTTTGCTGATACAGCTCATGCAGCGCTCCATGTTGTTTTCAACTGTCCATACACCCAGCTCCTGCAACGAAGTGTCTTTAAATTCTTTCAGGTTGGTATGATGTCGTCAATGGTATGGTTTTTATATTCTTCTGTTTAAGAACTTAATCTCTCATTATGAACTACAGTCGTAAATTTAATTTACAATTATCGTTCACAAACGCCGATTTCTGAAAATTGTAAATCACCTAAAACCAACTGAGATTCAGTACAGAGAAATAGTGGGTAACCAACCCACTAATATTTCTAATATTTTGTGTTACAAGTTCATTAATACTAGTTACTAGTTTAGTGTTTTGTCTGGAAGTCACAAAATACAAAGTGGACTCTACATAATGATACATACCAAAATAAGTCGAACATTTTTAGTAACATCAGTTTGAGCTTAGTATTTTAATTTAGCTTAGTTTAGCAATAGTTATAAGTTATAATTTATTGCCATGTTATAATTTTGTTTGTTGAAAATAATTTCATTGCCCCTTAGTTATATTTTTAATAAGCTTAGTATACCATTTAAAGTAGTTGTTAAAAGTATTTAAAGTCCTCGAAAATATGTTTATCAAACTATAAATTTCAACATGGTTGCCTAATTAAACTTTCAAAGTAAAATTCAATGAAAATTGTCGCTTCATGGAATTTAAAATAATTTAATTCCAAATCCAGTAGTACTTAGATTGTAAATATCGGATGAGAAACAAAAAGAGTTGTGCAATTTTTTTTCAAACCATATTTCAAAATGGTGACCATTTAAAATCCTCAATGTAATTTTGAAACCATTATAGTTGAATTTGAACAGTGTATGAATACCATGGGATCATAACACAAACAACAGAAAAAATGTTAAGCTAGAAATTTTGGCAAATTGTATAAAATAGCATGTATTACCTTTATAAAAATAATATTTTCTCTTTTATTTAAATTATGGCCATATAAAGTAGTAAATTTACGTAAAGTGAATTAAATTTCCATCATTTATGTCATTTGTAACTTTTTTATGAATCCTACCTCAAATGGTTCCTAAGTTATAGGAAGTTATGTAAAAAATACATACACACTGACAGACTAAAAACCAAGTGAGATAGGCATATGTTTATATGATATTTTTTGTTTATTTTGACCAAAGAAAGATACCCACGGGGTTTCAAGAGAGAATTTAGAAACACCCTGTATATTCACTTTTAACGTGTATGATTCTCACAGCCGTACCTGTTCTGATACAGACACAGTGTCGCCGTAGTCACAGTCGGTGTGTGTCTCTGACGAAGGCCACGTGACCTCTGTGTTGACCTCAACCTCTGCCTCGGTCCTCCTTCTCACACTTGGGCTGTCAAGAGCTGCAGGGCAAACATAGTCATCGCTGTGAGTGAATGTTGGAATTCGCTAGTTCAATATTTAAGTACATATCTTCAGAAAAGTAAGGTTTTCAAACATAGATGTCAAAGTACCAAGGGGTATAAAATACCAGATTGAATATTTTTTCTATGTTAAATTTAAACCTGTTAATGGAAATAATCTGGTTCACCCCAAAATATTATGGATCACAATCAAGCGTATGATATTTCACTATACTTTTAAACAAATATAAGTCTTAATAAGATAAGAATCTTCGCAAAAAGGCAACAATGTATCTAAAACCGTTTAGGAGTTATTAATGTTTTTGTAAAACATCACATAAATACAGACAGACGGAAAACTAGGCACCACAGACCCATGTTCCTGTTGTGAAATGTGTTTGTCTTGACCTAAGCAATAACGCTATAAGTATGTCCAGAGAGTTACGGGACACCCTGTATATCTGTAGAATGTAACCACAGTATTTACATATCGCTGGTGTAAGGGGTGGGGGTTGAGGCCATTGGTGTTTATCCATAGCCTACCTGTTCTGGAGTGATGTCTCCTCCTCGTATGCAGTTTACCCTCAGCCGCCAACAGGAAGGCCCGAGCAATGTCCTGTCCTTGGTCGGTGACTAGAACGTACAATCCCTCACCTCTACCACATCGGGAACCTCCCTCGAAACAGAACCTGTTCTCCACTACCCCGTACCTCCTGCAAATCAAGTAAAGGCTTTCTGAGCGCACTAGTATTGAATCTTTCTAGGATATTCCCAAGAAAATCTAGATATTTATGAAAGAACGTAAATTATAGCTACTTTTCAGGAAAGTTGATATTTTATAGAAAACTAACCAAGAGTTGCTGGTAAATAATTGGCATATTGTAAGCCTCAATATATCCACGAAACCACATAAAGGTGGACAACACTTTGTAATAAATATTTTTATCATTTAAATCACCAAGAACATGGTAACAACCTAATAATCGTAAATTGATATGGTGAGCAGGGATTTACCGGAAAATTCTTGGTGGTGGCTAGAAAACAGAGAGGAAGACCTGAACGAAAGTTTAAAGATGAGGTAAAGAGCAATATGTATGCCAGAAATGAGGTGAAAGATGTTGGAGGAGTAAGAACTATTGATGTAATGAAGGTGGATAAAGTCAAGGCAAAGACATAGCAACAAAAGTAGAAGAATATATATATATATATATATATATATATATATATATATATATATATGTACACCACAATTTAAAAAACAGTCAAGATTTTACTTATTGCTAGAAAAAGAGTATTTTTTTCTTCTAACAACTGCCCTACCTGAGTTGGCCGATTTGCCAGTAGCCCACAAGTCTTGGTGGGACTCCAACCGTGAGACAGAACTGGTGTTCCTGGATATGGAGTCGGGCAGGACCTGGGGAGATCTTTCCTCGAGAGGGAGCCGACTGTATCTGGACCAGGAACTGCTCATCTGGGGACAGTCAACATGATGGGTGAGATGAAATGCAGTATAATTAAGTGGATGTATTGAACTTCCAGATATAAAAATGGATGGACCAGCCTACTGACGGATAATGGTTGTATGGATAGATAAATGTAGGAATAAATGGATTCATGGAATCATAAATGTTTTCATAGGCGTATTAAAGAATGGATGAATAAACTTTTGAACAATTGGATACACGTCCCTATGTACTGTTTAAGTGAATTGATGTCAGTTTAATTTGGTGGACTAAAAATACGTTGACATCCTACAGGATTGCTCTAGTTCATAGATCACATAGTCTATTCTAAATCTAGATAAAAGTAATGCGGACTATTAAATAAAATTATCTGCCCGATCGGAAAACATTTTATATAAACTAAGCATTTTGCGTCATTTAAATGATTATTTTTCTGGTAAGGTATTATAGTTGTATCATTTAGTTAGTGTCACAAAAAACCAAAAATGACTTACTGACTGGCAATCTTAGCAAAGCAAATCAACTACTACTTTGTAAAAAAAACCCTTATTAAATTATTTCAAATAAAAAAAAAACTTAACTAGTAATTACATTTTGTAATTCTAATTTTACATCTGTAGGATGAATAAATTTGGGTAAGTATAACCATAAACAAAAAGAATTGAATATAGACTGTCAGCCATGCAGTGGTTACCATGGTTACCATAGGTTCTGGCGCACACCGCTGGGAGCGCCGTGTAGTTAAGTAGCGCGTAGGCCGTAACAACATGGCGCTCCCAGTGGTGTACGCCAGAATCTATGGTAACCACAGCACAGCTGACGTTCTATATTTAATTATTTTTGTCTATCTTACAACCTAAACAGTGTTATATTAATGATTATTTTATAGCTAGATAATCAATAATTACCTTCTCCCAGATTGTTGGCTATCTTGACTTGCCACTGTATCAGTCTCTCCCTGGTGTCAAAGGCCAGAACTACAGTTACATCCTGACAGATTATAGCTATCGTGTTGGACTCCTTATCAAGTGTGAATCCTGAACAGAAAAATAATACAGAATTTTTTAAGATCGGCTTTTATTAGAACTTAGATATTTGAATAACGTTCAGGTTTGTAAAGGTGTATAAATATTTTTTAATGAAACACAACATAATGACTGACCTGACTGTACCCCCAGAAAGTGCTGTAGAGAGAGGGATGCCTTGGTTTGTCCTTGTTTGTATCTGTCCTTGCTGTCCCTGTACAACTGTAGATGCAGGCAATCTGGAACAGAAGAAAGATAAATTATACCATTGTTGATATTGCTCTTTAAATTATAAACATCTTGTTGTTGCATACAATTTAATAGCAGTTAGCCTTGTCGTAGTAAGATATAATGAAATATATAGTCTGGTTGACCATTTTTGTATGTGCACTATGTATCAAAGTATCGTATCCATTTCATGTAATGTACATAATATGTATTCAATAAAGCACTTTTCTATTCTATTCTATTCTAGTCTGGTTTGTTACAGAAGAACTGGTTTTTATCTTGAACACATTGCGTGAATTTGACTTGTTTAATCTTTTGCCAAACACAGTAAGAATTTATGTTAACTGTGAGCTCTTTTTTTTTTAAAAACTTCCAACATAATAATGAAAGGTGAATAGTATAATTAAAGTCCAAGGTGTATCTTAGAATAAAATAAAATGTCTATCAAATTCAAATAAGAATCATTATAACTAATATTTTTACACGTACTTTATAGCGAGATGAGAAGAGAATAAGCTGTTCTATGTAATAAAATACACATGTAATTTATTGAGTAACATAATAAATATTTTCAAACATTTTCACACAAATTAAGTAATTTCGCCCTGCCATTACTCTGTTAATTAACTTGAGTAAATAGCCCCATAAAGAGAAAAACACGTTTGCTATTATTACTTACAACACTTTAAAGTTGATTAGAAATCGAAATAAATTCACCTTTGCACAGATTATCTTTATTATGGTTTCGAACATTTGAATTACAATGGTACTCATCAGGACAAGAACAAAAATATGAACTAATTACGATTCCAATTCCCCCAAGTTATGCATTCAAAGAAGGGGAAATAATAACAGCAATTGTAACTTGAATTGCTCCACAATCGCAATCTGAAAGTCCTAACTTCCATCACTAATTATTTCTGAGCGGCGAATCTTGTAAAATATGCATTAATTAATTCAGAAACAAAAGTAAAAGTGGATGTAAAATTAAACTCCAACTTATTTTCATCACAGGACAGGTTTAAATTTGTCAATTCTTGATATTATGATAATCGGAATAGTTATAAGTTTTATATGTTTGACATACAATGATTAAACTGTAACATTGTATGTTTTAAACTACCCTAATTTTTAGCTAAGTTAATTCTTATATAATAATACAGCGTGGTCGAAAAGTCCCGAACGGTGTAAGATATTTGTTACCAATATAGATAAAGTAATGAGACTTGTTAAATCAAAAATAGCCATAAATGTATACTCTTTTATGCTACTATAACTTTTTTATCCTTTAAGGAGGAGGTTGGCCCATGAGGAGTCAGTCAAAATTCTTAAATAGTGGCATAGGTCGGGTTTCCTTTTGAAACATTTCAATAGGATGCTAAGATCCCCTAACTTTAACGTTGTGCTACTAACACAATCATTGGTGTAAAACTTAGTTTCATCTGAAAAAAATAGCTCCATTAAAATAGTATACGTTTCCCGCAATTTGGTTCAACATAAACCTAGCGGATCCTGCTCTGTTTATCAAATATGTTGGTTTAATTTTTGTTACAGATTAAATTTTGTAGGCACGAAGATGAAGTCTTTTATGTAAGACTTGGAGTGTACGACAATTCTTGTTTTAAGACTACAGCGAGGGAGGTATTTCTTAGGACTTCTAACACAAGATAGTTTAATATTTTCAACTTCCTGGTAGGACATAGATTATCACAACAATCACGCAGCTGTTTTAATGTAAACAAAACTGTTTGAGCTACCGGATGCAGGGTTACCACTATTAAATAATTAATTTTTCTCATAATAGTTTTACAGACAGTTAATCCATTATTCTGTGAAAACCCTGTACTTATGATACGTTTTTGTCACAAAAAACGGATTGGAGCAGAAAAGAACTTAGGCTCTTAGCTAAATGAATAAATAGTCAGAATAAAAGTTTTACATTTTACAGTTATAGAAGAATTAGCTCTCAATACTAGGTTGGCAAATTGTTTTGCAGTGAGTGATGGAAGTAAGAAGCTCACAACTAGACTACGAAACTCTTCGAAACTCAACTTGTATATTAGCTGCCCTAGACTTTTTACAAGAAAAATAATTACATTTTATTACTTCAATTACTACAATAGGAATCATTTCATTTGATGGTTTTAAAATCAACATAACATTTTTAAATTGACATTTGAGAGGATATAGTTAAAGTGCAAAAACTAACTTTTTATTTCTACAACAGCTAACGTATAAAACATAAGTGTAAGGAAATTTAATTGTTATTGATAAGTAAATGTAAGAGCACTCTATAGTCTTAGAGCTATTTTGACGGAAGTCTTTAGCTAAAGACAACACAAAACTTAATATAAAATTAGGATGCTGTGACAATTCCGTTACCTTCACTTAAACATATTTGGCTATCTCCACACGTATTACCCCGCATGGCTATGTCAAAATAACTAAGATATTTGGAAAACGTTTAGTATATTTTTAAAAAACCATCCCAATTCCTCAAGAACTCTGTTGGAAAAATGAGGACAACGTAAGAGTTTTACAATTCTTATGTATCATTTGAAATTTATGTCAACTAAAGTTTAGAATAATTGCTTTCTTTATTGGAAAAGGGGAAGGAAAATTATGGTTATTACAACTTCAACCTCAGATTTAAGCGCTATTATTCTTGATCAGGGGGAGAGGGTCTCGAGTTGAAGGAAGGATACAAAATGCCTTGCAAATCGCGGAAAGGGTAACTCAATCTAAAGTTACTGATAATATTACTCAAATGAAATCCCCTGACATTAGGTATTGAAATATGTTTAGGATTAAGTGTCTGATAATAAAACAAACTGTCCCAAGTCTAGTTAATACTAGAATAATTTATATTTTAATTTGACTTATGTGAAATAAACTTGTAATGCTCTATTACTTTTTATATAAATTCTAGTGATTTAAAAAATGATCTAAATCGGGTAAACCTAACAAATAAAAAAGTTTTAATATTTGGTTACAATGAATAACAGTTAATTGTCATTTTGTTATCAACATTTTTGATTATAACTGAAATGTCAAAAATGTTAACATGTAAACTAAACATCTTATACATTTTGATTCTGATGAATGATTTGTTAATGTTTAAAATTTACGGGTTTTCCATACCTCCACTATGATATTTTAACTGTCCTCAAACTATAATCATTTCACTTTGCTTCAATTATGATGATTTACAAGTATATTTACAACGATGGATTTTTTTGACTCAACCATATTTCCTCATACTTGAACAACAATAATTTCCTCATGCTTTGGCTGCGATAGCCAAACCACTAACTGACCAATTACAAGTTTGAAAAGTTGCTTCGCTAATCAATGAAGTTGAACTGCAATTGACGTCACAAACTTTCCCATTTGAAAGCTTGCTAATCCAAAGTAGTTTTTCCATGAATTAAAACACTGTTAGTGATATGTTGATAGTAGTGTTTACTAGTACAGTTAATTTTTCTTGTCCTAATCGCAATTGATCTAGTTGTCTAGTACGTAATTTGTTTCATGTTTCTAGAATATTGGCAATTTGTACATCAATGAATCAACTTAAATACTTGCTTTGCAGGAAAAATGCTAAAAAGTATAAGTCAGGTGTTTTTCATAACTTTTGATAATATAATAAATACAGCAAGAATGTAGCATTTTTAATGATGAAAAATTAACTATTACAACGACCAATTCCATCAAAAATGGAAATAGTTTGTTTATATGGTTTTTGTTTGTGTATATGGTTAGTGACATTGAACGTAAACTATTTATTTGTAATAGCCCAATACAAACAAATGTTTAATTGTCAATTATTGATAGGAATTCGCAATTTTCGATGCATCGATCTTGATAGCTATCAATGTCTATTACATAACTAATGGCATTTAATTAAATACACGTAAAACCAATTGGGTAATACTTTACACGCCTAAATACGTCGATATATTGTGTATTGTATCCACAGAAGACAAATAAGTTTGAGCGAGCTATCAAAACTATATAAACCCAGTTAATACGTTTTAAATTATTTACTAATTGGTGGATGTTTATTCAATTGGACCATAAATTATGTCCAGCACCTGATGTAAAAAATCGTATAAACTGTAGGATGGGTTTACTAAGAATGGATTGAAACCAGTGCACCAAACTGCAGATCCTGCCTAGCCAATTAGGCTCCTGGCTCATTGATTAGCCACAACGTCAATTCAAAGTTTTCTAATGAATCCGTCTCAATGGCATGTTCAACGAATTCCAACTTGTCAGACTTTATTAACTTATCTGATTGCTACCTTCATTTTAGAATTATAATTGGCACTAAAGAAAGAATAACTTGAGTGTGTAAAATTGAAAGCCGTAGTTTATCTTTTATAATATTTATCATTTAAAGGAATTATGTTAATTAATCTTACTCATTTTTGTATTGGTGTCTACGGTAATCTTAAAATCCCGAAAAACTTCTCCCCGCAATCTGTTTAATACTAGACTGTTTCTAGTAATACGGCCAAGTTGACTAGGTAATGACCATGTAACACAAATTCTATTGGTTGTTAACGCCTATGGATTTTTTGTGTGAAAATTATACGGCATGGGCTATCTTCTTGCGCCGAAGGCATGGACTTTATTCGTACCACAATTAAAAGTCCCCAAAATAAAGCTAAGACACTAAACCACTATTTAATATATATAAGCTCTAACAGACTAAAGGTTTTTGCTGTAATTTTGTTTTCAACTTTCAAACAATACACAGCAATCCTGTTGGTGAGTAAAATGTCTGGCGAGCGTTCGGGTCTGTTATTAACCCTAATTAAAAGGCAGCAACTGGACCTAATACTGGACTAATACAAAGCTGATAAACTAAATCGATGTGTTTAACGCTCGGGTACGAGAAGTCCATTTACTGTCATTAAAACTTTAGCTCAAGAGTTTACACTGGCTTAGCCTCGGGTCACGTTTTGTTTTTGTTTGGGGTATAAAATGTTGAACAAATAACTGTTTCGTTGGAGACAAAACATATAAATATATGTCATAACGTTTGAAATAATCTGTGAGTTAGTTAAATACAGATTAGTTTAATCTTTTCCGATAAAATTTTGATTAAAATTTTAAAAAATAAAGTTTTAAACCTTGTCATGGGTTGGATTAGGTTTCTTTTTGTTTCATCACTGTTTGAAAGTATTTCTTTTATGTAATTGCTTGCTGTGTTTCAAACATATGATAATGTAAAGTGGATAAATAGCTATTTACCTTACAAGTGTAGTAAGAGCGTTTTTACATCACGCAGGTGAATGTTGTTCAACGAGCGGAAGCGAGTTGTATAATTTACCTAAGTGATGTAAACACGCTCTTGCGTAACGTGTAACGTACAAGATTTTACCTGACCCGACAATATACAGGAGGTTACGAACCATATTTTTCATTATCCATTTCACTCATCTTCTAACAGTAACGTTCATTTACAAACAAAAGCTAGGTTAGGACAATTCTTCAAAACATAACAATAAAATTCAAGCGCACAGCTGATTTCTAGCGATGAACGTCGTTGGCTCCATAGAGGTATATTTTTTTAAGTTAAGCACTCAATGTTATTTAAATGGGTTTTATTACCTCACCGAGTGAGTTTTTTTTCAACTTTACATCACTCGAGAAGTAAAGAAGTTGTATACATCACGCTTGGGATAGGGAAGTTTAACATGGCGGGTTAGGTAAAAAATCTAATTAAATGCATAATAGAAGAATATTCTACTGTCCTTATGGAGGTTAGAATCCTAAATAAACAGATTGAATTGGGTACATTTCATATCCAGAAAATAATTTCAACGAAATGATCTTATCTTAGATTGATAAATGAGTCAGCTTCCCTAACTCCCAATAACTTTCAGTTTAGTAATCTACCCACGCGGTCCCAAGACCTTGTGCCCCTGGGAGTATAAATTACCCGAGCTATCCAACCTGAACCCACGACCTTACCCCTGCAGTAATGTTGGGCTTTAGTGTTATAGGAACATTATAATGGATTTGTAACATCTGCGTGTGTCTAAGTACACGATTAATATATCAATTACTAGGTGTTACTAAGTAGAGAATGTATGAACGAAACATTGTAACAGTCTGCGGACAGTTCTGTAAAGTATAAGAATACCCTCGCCTCAGCAAACCTGGAGATCTGGCTGGATTTCTACAATATTTAATTAACATTAATTTTAGTGAGTACTTAGGTTTGCTGCGACAGAGAAGATATTGAGATGTGTTTTTATTGCAATGTTGATAAATTTTTGTTTTAATATATCCATTAACAAGCAAACTACAACAGTTTTTTTTAATTCTCTATAAGGATAACATAGAAATTTTAAATTTAAATTTTTTTAATAATCTCCGTAACCGTTGGGCATACAACAACGCTTCAATATAAAAAATTATTGATTTTTTAAGCTCTACAAAATGGTTTGGAGAGAAATTAAGAAATGTTGTGTTTTCAGGGTCAAAAATGGGGAAAACAATTGTTACCCCATAAACCCCCGTTCCCATAGTCCAATTATGCTGGTTTTCAAACTCGAATAAATGTAGGTTTACACGTTTTTACCAAATTTCATCAAAATCGGATCATTTTTGCTCGAGTTATTTCGCTTACAGTCATTTTTTCACTTAGATGTTGCTTCAGTTGTTTTAGCGAATATATATATATATATATATATATTCGCTAAAACAACTGAAGCAACATCTAAGTGAACAAATCCAAACATAAGACAGAGTTTCTGCTGAATTACGAAATTCCATTAGTACTAGCTCTATGAGGTGGTGTTTAGCTCAAATCTATCTTATGATTATAAATACAAAACCCCACTGAAATAGCTGGGCTATTACATAAAAACCAGAGACTTTTAAACTGTGTTAGACTGCAATTAAAATAATAAATAAGTAATTTCCAGCATAAAATTGTGTTTATTGATGCATTATTTAAGACCAAATACAAATTCAGTACTGCTATATTAACTATAAACAAAGTTAATAAACCATATCAAGCTCGCAACAATTATTTTTGAAATTATCTAATTTAACTGAGAAATTTGTTCATTAGTAATTGAAGCATGTTTTACCATAGTTAATTAACAGCGTAAAACTGACCATCCTTTTAAGAGTACAGAGCCAATTAATTCCGAACTCATTGATTGCTCTTGAGAGCTTTCCAACTCGTCTAATCAGTTCTTACTGGCCAAGCGAACGAATCTGAATTAGAAAGATGTTTATTTTATTTTTTATTTAAATCATTCTCTGAATTAAGCTTGCCTGATTAAATGATGATTGACATAATAAATTACATAAATCTACCGACGGATGATGTGAAAAATTAAGCTTAACTGGCTAAAAAAACTTGCTTGAGCCTGGTCAAATTAGTTTAACGGTAAATAAAACATTATTTTAAACATAGAAATAATGAAAATAATGAAATGTTTAGGTCTTGTTTATATGTTACCAACAAAATACACAATTCAGGCAATCCGCACATCGCCTAAAGCTTATAGGTTAAGTGTGCAATGGAACTATGTGTGGATGGTTTGTATTGTGTTAAGTGTATAATATTTTATACACTACGCATTACATTTTACTGAATAACTACGGATGTGTGAAAAAAAACGGTGTGTAAATTAAGCCTTGAAACAAATATGTATTTTAAAAACCGAAATAGATAGAAATAATCTGTTTTTAGCATTGATTCTTAACTAAGGTTCCGCAGTTTTGTACAACAAAAATTTTTTTTAACCCCCCTAACAGGGTAGGGGGTTGGGGGTGACTTATTTTTGTCAAATAGCAATCCCTATGGAGTGATCCCTCATTTTGATGGGCTTGTCAAAAGAAACACAATGACACAAATCCGAGGTGAATATCTCACACCTAGCCAAAATGGCGGGTATTCCAAAATGGGTGCTTTTTCACATAAATCTAATTTTGGAATACCCACCATTTAGGCTAGCGATGAAATACCTACCTCGGGTTTGCGTCATTGTATTTCTATTGACAAATCCTTCTACAAGAGGGGGCACTCAATAGGAGTTGCTTTTGAAAAAAAAGTGAACCCCTACCCACTACCATGTTAGGGGGCTTAAAAAATATTTTTGATGTTAAAAAATTACGAAACTTTTGTTAACAATCAACGGCACAAACAGAATATTTCTATCTATTTCGGTAAGAAAAATACAGATTTGTTTCAAGACATAATTTACACAATGTATAGTGTATAACACAGAATTTTTTATATTTTTTACAATATTGGGATATTTTGAGTTATTTCATTTTTGATAAAATTAGGTGGTCCATGCCTTGAAAGTGTGACATCCAGATGGATAGGCAAACACTATAACCACTTATCCAGCTATAATAACATTTACCACATCAGAAGAATAATGCTAGTTTATTTAGTGTATATGAGTTCACAATAACCTAAAGGAGATGATAAATTCCAGACCCCGCAATATTGTGGTATGAAGCCTCCTCGTGCGGAAGTATTGCCTTGCGGTGTCTGGTGTGGCTAACGTGATTGACATGGTTTTATCGAGAATATTATCAAACAATTATAACAATAAACCCCTTTTCCGTAGGTTATTTTCACTAATCTATAATATTTTAATAGTAATATTTTAGAGACAATTAACTAACTTGAACTGTTTGGAAATAGTTTCCCACAAGTAGTGTCACACGCTACAAATCAATAGAGATTTTTCTAATACGATCATTGATTTTCAAACTTTATAATAAGACACTTATAAACAAAAACACACTTTATTACTCTCCCTGTGGCAGCAGACCTAGGTAACGTACTTTTTAAATCCATTACTGGTAAATGGGAATTCGCTTAGTCTGCAGGTTTGCTGTGGCAGGGGTATTATATTTCCTTAGTCACATTTTAAAAACTTAAATGAATCCCTTATAAGTTATTAAGTCGGAGATATTTCACAACCCTTAGACAGGTTTGAATACATTTCCGATAAAATCATGACACGTGTCAAAAAATACTTGTTTATAATTCAATAGGCTACTTTTAAGTTTTATTCTTATTGAGAATATGTCAACTGTTATAATTTTCTTGTTTATGAATGAATGTTGATCGAATTTGGAAAATACACTTATTTCTTACTAAACATTTTACAACAAAAAACAGTTGTTTACCCTCCCTGTTGCAGCAAACCTAAGTACTCGTTAGACTAATTCTATTTAAATAGGGATTACATGTGATATTTTTAAGGAGACATTTTAAATCCAATCAGGCAAATGGAAATTCGCTAAGTCTGCAGGTTTGCTGCGATGGGGGTATATATTTATTTTTTATCGATACGCATTCATCTCGCCGTATATCAATGAACCAAAGTTTCCCTAACCGTGTAGTAAAATATGACTGAAAATTCATACCTTAGTTAGAGAGTGCAAAGCGCAGTGATCAGTGCTATATAGGATTGTTCGGATGATGAAGATGTTATTACACGCTAAAGTTGTTCCCAAGATTGACATTGTAGTTGGTAGGGAATTGCATTACCCAATCTGCTTATATTTTCTTAAAATTTTCATACAGAATAGTGTACTAAAAATAAAAAATTTCATCAAATTACTCTTAACCTAACTAATTATTAATTGAATTTGCCACTGTGTCTACAAATCTGTTTTTTTCTTTATCTAGGTATTTTAGCAAATTTCCCTATAGGAAAGTAGTTATTACCGTAGGTCGCACGGTAAAACCTAGGTCTGAGACCTAAAAAAGATGTTTACTTTCGTGAATGCGTAACTTGAGTAATTTTTGACCGATTATGATGGAATTTGGTTTAAATGTGTAGGCGGGATAAACTTGAATGAGTTCGCGAACCAGCATGATCGGACCATATGAACGGGGTTTTATGGGGTAAAAAAATTGTTTTTCTAATTTTTGACCCTGAAAACACAAAATTCCCCAATTTCTCTCCAGACCTTTCTAAAAAGAGTTTAAAAAACTAATAACTTAGTAAATCAAAGTGTTTTTATACAGTTATTGGTAACGGATAAAGTAAAAAAAAACTGTTATTTTAAATTTCTCATGTTATTCTTATGGAGAATATTGTAAAATGTTGTAGTTTTCTTGTTTATAAATATATTTTGATCACACTTGGCAAACTTATTTATTTATACTAAGCTATTAATATTTTACCAAAAATGCACTTTATTAGTTTCCTTGTAGCAGCAAACCTAGGTACTCATTAACCTAATGTTATTTATATAGATATAATTGAAAATCAGTTCAGACAAGTGGAAATTCGCTTAGTCGGTAGGTTTGCTGTGACGGGGGTATTTTGGTTTAAACGGAGTAGTGCAACTTAGCCACATAAATGTAGAATTTCTTGTGACTGTATTACTTTCATGTTATTAGCTCTGACGCAAATAATACGTATTTTGACCTGGTTTATAGAAATTGATTAAGTATTTTCTACATCAAACTGGCAGCCTAAGTACTACCAGTTATTCGTTAGTGCCATACACTTGTACCAATTATGAGTGTATTTGGTTCAAATTGTGAATAAAACTATTGAAAGAACCTTATACTCCTAGATAATATTGGTAATAAAAAATGTATCATCGGACGGAAAGATATTTTATTTTTTTTATTTATACTGAATTTTAAATCCTCAAGAAAGAAAAATTGAATATATTTCTTTCAAAAACACTGCGATTTGGTACAATATATAAATATGCATTGAGAATACATATTTTTATTCAATACTAATGAAGAAGGGTTGAATCCAGTGCACTAAACTGCAGATCCTGCCTAGCCAATTAGGCTCCTGGCTTATTGATTAGCCACAACGTCAATTCAAAGTTTTCTAATGAATCTCCATTCCATTGGCGTTTTCAACTTCAATAGAGTTCGTACTTTATTTAAGTTTGAAATTATATCAAATATTTACAAACCATCTTTAAAAGTAGGTTTGCTCTATTCCATTATTTTGCAGCATTGTTACATATATGCCAATTTGAACACTGTTTAGTAAATCTAAACAATGAACTACTAAATGAAACAGTGTATCACAAACAATGAAAGTGTTTGTATGTATATTTTAAATCAACCTAAAAACTCTGATAAAGAGTAATATATTATTTACTTATACATCACATATGCTATTGAATGTTTTTATGATAAACCCAAATCATAGTACGATTACTACAATAGGCCTATTAAATTAAGCTTACTCTCCATATGGCAATCTACATATGTTCCATAGAGGACGTAAACAAGATCTACAATCCAAAAACTTAATGCTGACTAACTATTGTCATGCTGCCAAAAGATTTATTTACTTCTTCAGGCTTTCAGTTACACATATTCACATTTCCAACGGTTAAGTTTCCGAATCGTATGAAATTGATGCTAGTTGTGAATTAAAAAATCGTAACAATATAATATATAAGAGTTGTTTTACTGTTTTTATAAGTATGGTTAACTTATCACGCATTATATTTTTACCATTCTTATTTACATTTCCATTGAAAAATAGCATTATACTATTTTAATTGGTCCTTTAATTCAATTATCAATTATTTAAGATGGGGACGCCACTATGTGCGTATTTTAACCCAAATATGAGTGAAGGATGAGTGTAAGATGAGTGGCACAATCTTGTTGTCTTGTTAGTGACTAAGGCCGACATGTTCCTTAGACACAGCTGTTAATTAATAATTAATATTAATAATAATTAATAATAATAATTAATAATAATAATTATTATTAATATTAATAATAATTAATAATAATTATTAATATTAATAATAATTAATAATTAATAATAATTAATAAATACAGCTAATGGCAACTAAGGGACCTACAGTTTATAGTGGAATCCGAACCACATTTTTTTCCTTGTAATTTACGAATTCGTCTAATTATCAGGATAATACTGCGGATAATAGTAGTACTCACTAGTGCGGGCGTTAATCCACACCAGGGAACATCGCATCCACAGTGCATGCCTATAAATATCCACAATTCGTGACCTCCTAGTAGCTGGCTTACAGGACGACGCCACCCGTCCCAGCAATTGAAGGTATGCCACCCCTATACTACATTATAATTGTTCGTTCTAGTTAAAATAAGATACATTTTTCCAAAGAATTGTTCGTACCAAAGAACTAGAAACTTTGAGCATCAAGTTTCATAATATCATGCTTTACAGAACTCAAAATTTACAATTGATGATTATACTTCACTTCACGTCTCCCACGACAAGGGACTGTACGTCCCACGATGGGGCTGTGATTATAATTGCTTAGGGGGAAATCACAGCTGAGATCGACAAATTTTGCATCTCCCCAATAAAATATTGCATTAGACAGTTAAGTCGATCATTATCTTGATTAGCTGAACAAATTATGGCTCCATAAGTTAATTTAGGTACAGTGAGTATTTTTACCGCACTAGTACCATTGATGCGGTAAAAAATATTCATTAATTATATTAGTGTATGATCTTCGTTTATTTCATAACATCCAAATGTTATGGGTTGAAATATTCTTTTAAATACTGTTTAAAATTAATCTCCTTGTTTAAATATTTAATCACCATATTAGTTTATGTCCTAGTTTTAACATGTTTAAACGTTTTGAATCATATACACACGTAAGTATGTGAGTCAAAACGTTATTATTAATTTACGTTCAATTGCACACCATTATATTAAATTAATATCACATAAGTCACTATTGTATCCATCAATTGATCTAATTACAGGTTTCTTCACTTTAGGTGGACGAAAACTAGAACTAGAAACACATAATCAATTGATTAACCTTGTAATTCAAGGAACTTCGTTTTAGCATGCCATATAACCCTTTCACCGAAAAAAAACTTTAAATATAAAAATTTTTTACAAATTTGTATAACGGTTCGTGGGTAAACATATGGAAATATATGTAAGAGACCGATTCATGCTGAACCACTGTCTGACGTTTCGGTCTCGATGTAGACTTCCCTTGACGAAACATTACTGTAAGATAATCAAGTTACCATTATTGCATAGTGCATCCTAACATGATACTAACCGACCGTCGAATAATGATTGCTCTGCTATGAGTAATTACAACATTTACAAGATGATATTTTTAAAACATTTCCTATACGTGTATTACAACTATTTCGTTCGATAACATCTTCAACAAAAATTGTTACATTCGTGGTCTTTTAAGAAATTATTCCCGTAATTAAGGACTTAAAAACAATATTAATATGTTTTGTACCCTGAAATAAAGCATACTAATACGCCCGTAGTAGTTAAGGAAGGGGGGTCGTCTAAAAATAAGAAGGGCGAGAGAGAGAACATAGCACCTACTTGAATTCCACCCCAGTATAGCCTGCAATATGACGGTATGAAGACTTGTCGTGCAGAAGTATTGCCTCGTGGTGCCTTCTCCGGGTGACATCATTTTATAGTTAATATTTATAAAGAAATATCTTTGATGTTATTTATACACCTTTACAGCTATATATATTTATGTAAATTTTCAATAACATGAGCGAGTGATTCTTTTGCTCATTTTAAGACCACCATTTTTCTGAGAAACCCCTTTTTTATATTAACATACATTTTTCAATTACTGCATGGAAATGATAACATTTCCATACCTAAAAACAGTACGCAAAATAGCCAATTGTCGCTCTAGAGCGGAAATGGATAATTCCCGATCACTTATCAGCTGATTTCACTTATTCATTTATTTCATTCATTTATTTTTATTTATTTTATATGATATTTACATGTATATATAAATAATCGGTGTGTTACTATAGGTTAATTATGGTAGTATGACAAATCTTGTGTGCATTTCAAGCACAAACTAATTGTATCTCGAAATGTGTCTACTGTTCTCGAGCGGCAATGACATTAGTACTTTGCGGTCTGCACAAATAGCTATTGCACTTATTTTCTAGCTAAATGCGTTGAGTTTTTAATTGCAAGAATATCATATAAATCGTAACCCTCCTGGTTCAAGTTGAGCCTACTCATTATGTATAAAAACAAGAAATAAATAAATACAAAATGACTTTCACCGAGATATCCAAAGTTAAAGTCGGTCCAGCCCACTGAACAGTGTTATATGGGATTGTTCGGTTGATGACGACGTTATTACACGCCAAAGTTGTTCACAAGATTGACATTGTCTGCGGTGAATTGTATTACTAATATTGAGTTGCTTCAAGGTTGTCGCAAATACAAATTTAAAAAAATTGAAGTCTCTTAAGGGAGAAAAAATATAAATATAAATACAAAATATAATAAATATATATATTATATATATAATATATATAATATATAATATATAATATATAATATATATATAATATATATATCATATATGATATGTATATATATTGTATATAATATATATTATATATATTATATTAACATAAAAGTGCTACTGATCTTAAAACTTTTTGTTTGAAAAAATAAGTCCATTTAGGGATACTTACTCCTATTTTAAACCATAGAATACTTTTCAAACTAAAACAAGACCATATTGTAGTACAGACATTAGCGAAATTAGTGAAAATGAAATAAAACGTTACAATACATTACATTGTAATACCTACAACATTAGTTTAACAACACGTTTATATTTTATTAAAATTGTGGTTGTGAAAAATAAAGGTTCTAGTTACTTGGTCATGTAAAACAAACTATTATAGACGAATTATAAAACCCACAAGAGAGTTTATTTATTATTTCGAACACATTTAATTTTATTCCCACCGTCCCGGTATAAACCGTTATTCCCAAGTATAAAGTTGAGGAAATTAAAATGTAACATAATACAACGAATAAACATCACATTTTAAAATCTGTAAACAATAAAGTATATTAAATGTGTTTTTGTAATATTTATATTTGCTAATTGTACTGAGTGCACTAAAGCTATAAAGTAAAAAAAGAAGCATTTCAGGAATCACTTAACCTATTCATGCAATACATTTTCACTTAGAATTCAAGATTATACCCTGTCAGGTTTTCGTTCGAATGATTGCAACCACCAGTTTATTGTGCGTATATATAATAGATATATAAAATCATATAAATGAAACTTTTTAAGTGTCCTAAATAATTATTTGTTTATAGCTGAGGTTTCTACATACCACATATGCAAAAACACAATAACTACATACAAGTTAGTTTTGCATTTAAACACTGCATAAACACTGAAAGATAGCAGTAAATACGACTGAATACTAACAACTAGAATACTCACAAAGGGGGTTGAAGTTGATAAAAATTACCTGTAAAAAGAAAAAAAAATTATTGTTTTATTGTATACTTCAAACCCTAAAAAACGACAACCTAATATGCATTACTTAGGATGTTTAGGTCTTAAAGAATGTTAAGATCTGTTTATCATTTATTATTAGGTACGTTTTGATTTCAACATAATGTAAAAAATAATCAACGTAACCATTGCCATTATTAATGTCTTATTTTGTTTAAAATACTAATCATAAAGGACTTATCTTTGATTTAGTGGTACACACTAAAACTACCACATTCATCAACACACATTCAGTCATGAATTGAGGAGCATTTTGATTACCAGACTAAGAGATATGTTTTTTTTAACAAGTACCAACAATTTATATTTATCAAACTAACACTAAAAGATTTTTATTGAATGAATAATTGTGGATTTAAACTGTGACGAGAGTTAAAATCATTGTCTGTATTTTACTATGCTTACATATTTGTTTACTCAGTTACTTTTTTATAAAATACAAAGCATTGTAAATATAAGGGAGTTATTTTAACGTAACTGTTTCCAATATCAATAGATGGGCTTCTTTGATAGAGAGAGCCAAAGAAATATCTGGATTTGCATGACAAAGCATTGGATAGAACTATCTCCTTGGTTTTATTTGAAGAAATTGAAAAGTAAATTCCCTTTCAAAGTTCCCTTCTCTGTAACAATGGAAAAGAAACTGAAAACGCACTTTCTTTATTGACAAGCACTCATCCTTGAAAATAAGTTATAGGGTTATAATGACGGGTTGAAAAATGGATAAGTAAGCATTTTAATTCTTTTTCATATAGTTTTTCGAGCTTAAAGCTTACTTTTAAACGTTTTTTCATGTCATTTTACATTGTTTACCATGGTGTAGCCTTTTTGATTTGCTTCTATAGTGTGAGTAGTAACCTGTACAAGCAACGTTACAGGAATTGGCTGGTAATAATTCTTGATATTGATAATACAATACGTTAATTTTGTTCAAAACGTAAATACACTTTTTTTACAAAAAGCGTTAAGATCAGTAGCACTTTTCCTATATGTTATGTTTTCTATACCTTTTTCCCCTTAGGAGACTTAATTTTATTTGTACTTGTGACAACGTTGAAGCAACTCAATATTACCAAATTCTGTTTGTACCAAATTCTAGTATGGTTTCATATCACTCGTTGTTTAGAAGTATAAGCTTTATACTATGCGGAATACTCACAACACTTTCATCAGTTTAAGTATTTTATTAACTTTGAAAGTTGTTTAGGTTTTTCCCAATTGTTTATAAAAACGTAGTTTAGTATTTTAAGTGTCGGTGTGATGATGTAAAAATATGTGCTTTCTTAAAAGCTAACAACACTCCGAGGACAATGTATTGTCACAATATATTGTTTTAGTAAAATAATAATTACAGCAAGTCTATATAGATGGAGGGAGCAAACTGGCCTAGTGGTAGAGCTCAGGGCTTCGGAGCCCGAGGTCCAGGGTTCAAATTCCGACAATTGCCATAATTATTATTATGTGATAATGCCACAACCCTCTAGGACCAGCCTAAAGTAATGTGTAACCAAGGGGCATCAAAAAAGAAAAACTGTCTAATTAATATATTAATGAGTTGACTCCAAGTCTGTATTTTTGCAAATTAAGTTTCACCGCGTTATATTTTTCAGGAGATTATCTTTATAATGTTTTGTATCTTTACAATGTGTGTAACAAACTTTATTTACCTTTATTCGTACCCACGTTCCACTTTTATTAATACTTAGTTCTAAGCTACTCGAGTATTTAGTTTCCAACACCTCGTGGCTTACTGAGTTATGAGTTATGAACCAGTAACTACTGTCGTTTCGCCACTCCAAGTACCAATCATATACATCAGTCACTAATTCAGCCTCATTATTCAGTTTGCAATGCAAATTGCCATGACTGAAACCTGCTCGCTTGACGAACGTGGTATCCATATCGATGGCCTCAATATTTATATGCAAATAAATACGGGTTTTAAACATGTAGTTTCAAAAATCTGGTTGTCAGTATCTCTTTGTATTTAATAAATTAAAACTTAAAAAGGTAATTCGAAATGATGGGTCACAACACCCCCTTCATATTTAAAATATTATCACATTTCAAAATGGCAGATCCACGATGGCGTCCGAAAAAAATACATCCGTCATGACCAAGTGAAAATAGGCTGACAATGAATGGTAGTGTATACAATTCTTTTTCTAGTACTATTTTGAGATTGTGGTCTTAGTTTGTAAATGCTCAATGTTAAAATGGGCTAAAAATAAAGTTATAAAGTTCTCAAAACTTTATAATGGATCAAAATTTTCCAGCCATCATATTCAGGGTAATAAACAAATTTGAAACGATAGGGCACAACCCTACCTTTACATTTGAAAAAAATATCCAAGATGGCGGCCAAACATTTATACCCAGTCAAATGAAGTACACTTACTACTGTACGTAATCTGACGTGGTCCAGAGTTGATATCTTAAGAAATGTAGAAAAAAGTAGGGGGGAGGGGGGAACTCATTTACAGCTCACCCTGTAATACTAATACTAATAATTTGTTCAATAAGGCAAGAGTATTATGATAGTATTTACAGATTAGTGCCTTTGTTTAAATGTAATAGTCCTTTGTTATGAGTTATATTAATTCAACTTCCTTCGTCAGCAGGATTATATCTACATTATCTTTAAATTTGGCCAATATGATGTGTGGGCCTAAAAAAAGAGTTGCATTATTTGTTTTCTGTATGTTCCGTTGATTTTATGTAACTTGGTAATTTAAATAGTTGGTAATTAGTTGTACTTTCAATTGCCATTAATGATACACCAGGTAAATACATACCAATATAATTTATATAAAAATCGAAAATAATGTTTTTAATCTTTACTGTGAGAGTTAACAGCGAACTTATTTGCATGTTTTACGTATTTACTGGAGCTCATGGCAGCCAACTTCAATCAGTAATATATGATTATTTTATAAACGGCTTAAGTGATCGTGATTCAAATATTACAATACAGCATAAATAATACATTTAAGTAGTAATATATTATGATAGACTTGACACGAAAGAGTAAAACGAATAATAAATTTTAAAAGTGATATTACAGCAAGGTCAATGTAATCTATATAGCAATTATTTTTACATATTGAACTTTATAGGTCCATAAGCACAAATAACTAAAGGTTTGTATAAATTATTAAGTACATTTGCATTTAAAGATACGGCCATGGTGAGTCCTAGTGTAACTGAAGGTTTGGAGAGATCAGTTTTCCACTCGTGATCCATCAAATCTGTCAATACGAGGCTTCCCTGCTTAGGGTTTACATCATCATATTGCCAATACATTACTAGCACTTGTATACAGTATAGTGTACTACCAAGTTTAAATTTGCTGGCTCATAAAGAGAGTGTGTACAAAATCCATGCTAAATTGTTCGTTTTGTTAAAATTAGTATATAGTTAAGTATTTCTAGAAAAATACATGACGTCCATATATATGGTTTGTAAGTATAAGGTTGTAGTATAACTATTATAATACATTTTGAATGGGTTACCGTTTATAGTTAGTAAAGTTCTGACAAGCGACCTTCTATATACTGAATATGTACCTGCTTTGTTTACATTTCCATTATTTTTTCTTAGGCACGAGCCCGGGATTGTTTTCCACTTCAAGCTGGAGTTGCGGCATTATCACTTAGATCAAATTCATTAGTGATTTGGTGGGATTTGAACCCGGGACCTCAAGGAACGAGGTCCCGCGCTCTAACCACTAGACTAAACCACAGCTCGCTCCCCAAAGTTTCAGTTATTAAATTTCAAGGGCAGTATAGCGTAGCACGCTCCGACTCGGAACTTTGGTAGATAAATTTTCTGATAACAAGTCTATAAAATAGGTTATTAAGAAAATGCATATTTGGTATATAAATAAAAAAAATTTTGTGAAAAGTAGATTTATTATTAATCATAACCTATGATCTTAGATTAAAACAACCATAGGTCTTCCTATATTATATTAAAAATTGTAATATTAAGCGTAAGAATAGTTCCGATGATAAAATTAAACCAGTTTACAAAAAGTGGCTTTATTTGAAATAAATGCAACTTTTCATGTAATACGTGATATGTAATTTAATTGTCAACATAAAACAATATATTCAGAACCACAAACATTTTGAGAATGCTATCGGTTTTAACAACCACACAGAACTGGGGTTATAGATGCAAAAGGCTCTTATGTCTTAACATAGAGTTAACATTTCCCTTGTGTAAAAGGTATATAGATTTTACAGAAGTAATGCTATCAAAGAAAATAGTTAATATGATATATTTAAATAAATGTACCCTTTAAGCCTACAATTTTATTGATGAAACACAATATTTAATATAGTTGGCAAAACAAGCCATTGAACCTTGGGCAATGTTATCGTTATTAAAAGATCATAAGGAATGTAATATCCAGGCATCTTCCAAAACTTTTGGTTCTTTGTTAACTTTTACGAGCAAGTAGCAGAGATATGTTACTACCAAATGTGTAATACATTTAAGTAACGTCTAGTCATTACTAGCTATTGTTAGTAATGTGTAGTAGGCTTGTAATGACCAAAACTCTTCAAATTTGTGGACTGTAAATACCATAATAGTTTGTATTGTATCATTTAAGTTTTATTAATTGCAGCATTTATGATGACTTCCTAATAGTTTTATTTTAATTTTTTTATTTTATTAGTTCCTTGAAAACCGTTTGGTGGGAACACGATAAACTCAACATAGAAAAGTATTTTTATCTTTCATAAATATAAAAATTTAAATAAGCATGACTTAAGTGTACTGTAAAAGAATTAGAAAATTTTAGTCTAGCCTACTAGAAAACTTAATGTATATACTAGTGCTATTAAAAATTACATTTTATTAGTCGATTTTTTAATATTAAAAATATGGGCCACAAAGTCAATTCAAACACAAATATTTTTAGAGAAAAATACAAATTGCCTTTAGCACTTGACTCATCTATTTGTTTAAAAAAATTAAATACACATTAAAACACTTTGTTTAACATTGGAGTGCCTTGTTTTAAGGGTTAGTGATTTTCGTATTCATTGATTTAGAATGGATTTAATTTGTAACAGCTATTAGGATTAATTTAATATAAAATGATTTCCAGCACAGTGCAGTAAAACACCCATATAAAACAATTGTGTTGCTATATCCCATAACTTATCCATAAATAATAATACATAAAAATGTTAAAAAAGCAATTTATTTTACCTCTTATCCGGCCAGAGTTTGTGGATATTTTTTTTATATAGAATTCATTCAAATTATGTTCTATATAATCATTAGTTCGGTAATAATAATGGGAATTTAAAAAATGGCTTACGTCAAAATTACTAAATTATGTATGTGTCAAAAAACCCCAAAGGATTCCATTGGATTAGAATAAGTGTGTTTGGCTAATTGAATTGTTTTTGGCACACCATTATCGTTTATGACAAAAAGCTATGATACTTTTAACATTAAATATTTTGTTATTTTTGCATCCAAGTGGTTAAAAACTGTATTACTAATGAATCCCTTTAAGAAAACAAATAAATCGTACCACACACACACGTACTTTAAAATTGTCAATAACAAAATAAATTAGATTTTATCATGTTACAATCTTTACTCGAGTATCCATTTTAATACTTTATACAGTTGAGTTACTGTGATTTTTGTTTCCTTTTACAACGCATTAATTAAATTAATTTGACAAAATCTGTGCTGTTTTCGTCATGTCATTTTCCAGCTGTCATTCGTGATATTTGACCACTAGTAAACCGCAGTCCGTCACCAGAGGCACGACTGTGTGAGTTTGTGTGCGTGTGTATGCAAAACCACATTATACTAGTGTATGTGGTTTTATATGCTTTAATAGAGACATCTCTCAAATATATTGGAAATAAATATTCCAATGAGTAAGCGCTTAACTCGTGACAGTCTTATAAAAGAATGGTAAAGGTGTTTCTTCTAAGTTATTAATATACATGAAATTATATTTAACTACACGAAGTACGATTTTATTGTTAAATCCTTTATATAGTCTTAATCTAAATTGACAACGATAGATTGTCATTTAAATATCCGTAATAACGTATTTCTATGTCAACAATCGGTTAATTCAAATGTATCCAAAATAATTCTTTTCATCCAAATACTCGTACCAATATGTATTTCTAAGCTTTTTCTTATCATCCTCTGTATGATGATAGGGTAAAAGACTTGCTGTGAACATTATTTTACAATGCGTAAGAAACTTACACATCAAGGCTTTTTGGATTAAAAACTTTAGACAAACATTAAAACACACATACACATAACATTATGTAATCTAATTTTTATATAATCGAACTTAAAAGATTGTAGATTGTACCCAGAAGCAGTAGACTTACAATTATAGGGAAAAAAATAAATGAAAAATTTTTGTTGATGTGTGTTTTTTAGAGCGAGGTGTCTCATACCGTGAATCAGAAATTTAATTTTTATTTCATATACTTGTTTTATCATTCAAGTAGTTTGACCTTAATAGGTGAATAGTTAACCTCAAAGTGTCTTTTGTAGTATTTTACCTGACACGAAGATTTGACTTGCATTGTTCACGAATCGGCGGTTGAATTAACTCCTTTAAAACTCGTTCAAACTTTTAAAAAATTAAAATGATTTACAGCTGTTCAAATAGAGTAATGAAGTCAATCGACCTTTAGCACCACAGTTCAAACGGCTTTGTCGTCAGCAGAGCAATTGCCGCGTACCTGTTGCACAATTGTCAACACTTTTCTCCCTTGTATACTAGTCCAGTCAATCCGTTGTAAAAATCAACCATACGTGGACAAAATTGGAGTCTGAGAATTTTTGTCTGAAATTTATGTTTTTTGGGGCGCTGAATCCGAATCTGATGTTGTCCAACAAATATTTCTTGAGCGTTCCGAGATATTCGCAAAAAACAACAAAATTTTAGCACTTTTTTCAGTTTTTATATTATAAGTCGAAAACTATGAATTCTAGCGACTTTTACCCCTTACAAAATGAAAGTGGGCAAAATTTCCTTCAAAATGCACTATTCACACTTGAAAATCGATTAGAAATAACCTCCGCTAGAGCGCATTGAAAATTGGTTATTTTCCTAACTTTAAAAAAATTCAAGCTTTTGGTCTGGTTTTTAATATTACTCAGCAAACACCCACCCCCTACCATCCCATACCTATCTGAACCCCTTCTATCTCATCAAACCTCCCCCCTCAGCATAAAATACCCTACCATACCAAACGCTCTCCCCAAACCCACACCGTTCATTTTACTTATCTTGAACGGAATGTGATAAATAATGTTGGAGAGGTAGGTTTCTATGGTAATGATTACAATTTATTCATAGTTCATATTCACTATATCTACATAACTATAACATTATTTTTAAAATGTACACGTATAATCAAGTGCTCAGGCGGGGGCGTTTAGGCCCTGCGCAAGATGGTCCTGACTGTGGCTCTGGCGATTCTTCTATATCATCTACTTCCAGGTTGTGCTCATCGAGTTCCTCGTGGTAGTCATCAGGATCTCTCTGGTCCACGTTGCTGCATTCAGAGGCCTCACAATGGGCATACAGTCTAGAGCAAAATAGCCCAGCCTTTCTGCAGCTACAGACTTTAGTGTTGCAGCCTTTTTGGCATTTACATGCAATAATCGAAAGTAAGCTTTCGGGGGCTGGAGGCTTTTTGGATAGGATGGGCTGGAGTCCATTGACAGTTCTTTTCCAGCCTAACTGTTCAGGCTGAGGCTGATGGCCAAGCCATATCTGGAACTGAAGGTAGACCCTCAGGAGGTGAATATGAGCAGCGTTTGTTGTGGGAGGTAGGGATTCCATTTTAACCGAGTTCTTGAAAAGTGCTGTCTTGTATACCTTGTACCTTAGGTCGTCCAGGTGTGTGCTGATAATTCCCCCGTATAAGGCTGCTAAGGAAGACTCTCCTGCCTCTAACATGGAATCCTGATTAAAGGTCGGGTCATGGGAAGGTGTCCTGAAAAGGGCTAGCTGGGAAGACAGCTGGGGGTGTTTGTCCAGCAACTTCAAACCCTTAGCCTTTCCTTGGCCATATAGTGCGGACGTGGTGTCACAGCTGGTCACTGCATGAACGAAAAGGATGTTCTGGGCGATCCTTTCACTGACCAGGCTCTGAGGATGGTACCAAAGTGGTTTGGCTTTCCCTCTCCCAGGCTTGAAAAGAAATACGTTGGCTGGTGATGCTGAGCCCACTAGTAGCACCAGAAGATCGATATCTTCTCCGACAACAGTGACTGAACTACTTTGAGCAGACAGATTGATGGCTGTAGTGATGATCAGTCGGTCTGCATCCTCTTCTGCCTGCTCACACCATATGTTTGAATTGGCAAGCTTATCCTTGAGTAGGGATATGAACCGATTCTTATTCCGATCATTTCCCAAGAAATGTTCTTGAGAAACGTCTGGTTTAATTCCTTTTTTGAACAGCACTTCCACAGAGTATTTTTTTGGTGGCCAAACAAAACCACGGGGTTGGAGTAGTGTCGTTTTATATATCTTACGGAAGAGTCACCAATCTCATCAAAGGTCTGGTTACTCTCCCAAACCACCCTGTGCAGTAGAAACCCTCCATCTAAAACGTGTCTTTTGGTACTTCGGAATCGGGCAAATGGTGGAAGGATTTTTAGAGGCTCGATTTCATTCCTTTCCTCATGGACCCTTCTTGAAATAATGACGTAGGATACGGACTTAGCTCTTATTTCAAGAATTCCTTTAGCTCGTCTTCAAACTGCTTTACGATAGTCATTCTTTGATAGGGTCAATGATAACTGCCTTGTTGTGAACTTTGATTCCAGAGTGCATCACAGAGAGTGGGTTAACTCGATCATGCCTTTTGAATTTCTAAGCGGAGGTTATTTCTAATCGATTTTCAAGTGTAAATAGTGCATTTTGAAGGAAATTTTGCCCACTTTCATTTTTTATAGGGGCACTTGATTATACGTGTACATTTTAAAAATAATGTTATAGTTATGTAGATATAGTGAATATGAACTATGAATAAATTGTAATCATTACCATAGAAACCTACCTCTCTAACATTATTTATCACATTCCGTTCAAGATATGTAAAATGAACGGTGTGGGTTTGGGGAGAGCGTTTGGTATGGTAGGGTATTTAATGCTGAGGGGGGAGGTTTGATGAGATAGAAGGGGTTGAGATAGGTATAGGATGGAAGGGGGTGGGTGTTTGCTGAGTAATATTAAAAACCAGACCAAAAGCTTGAATTTTTTTAAAGTTAGGAAAATAACCAATTTTCAATGCGCTCTAGCGGAGGTTATTTCTAATCGATTTTCAAGTGTGAATAGTGCATTTTGAAGGAAATTTTGCCCACTTTCATTTTGTAAGGGGTAAAAGTCGCTAGAATTCATAGTTTTCGACTTATAATATAAAAACTGAAAAAAGTGCTAACATTTTGATGTTTTTTGCGAATATCTCGGAACGCTCAAGAAATATTTGTTGGACAACTTCAGATTCGGATTCAGCGCCCCAAAAAACATAAATTTCAAACAAAATTTCTCAGACGCCAATTTTGTCCACGTTGGATACGGATTGACTGTACTATACAGGGTGTTTCCAAATTGTCCGGACATATTTTGTGAACTTGTTCCTTTTTTTTTTTTTTTTTTTTTTTTTAATAGAGGGCCAGGCTTCAAGTAACCATGGGATTGCAACGCAGCTAGAACAGCTTATTGTGCACCCTCATTCACAGGTCCTCATTCTTTGTCAAATCCCAGGTCCTTTGTGAACCGTGAGATCCTTTTGACAATGGTGACCCGTTCTTCCCTTTGATCTCCAGTCGATAGGCCAAGGGATCTCATGCGCAGACCTTGTAGGGCTGGGCACATAAATATCACGTGGAATGCTGTCTCCTCCTCCTCTCCACATTTCCTACATAAGAGGCTTTCAACTTGAATTCCCATCTTGTGTAAATGTCCACGGAATACCCAATGGCCGCTAATAAAGCCAACCACCTTCCGCAGGGTCTTCCTACTCAGCCCAAGGGCTTCTGCCGCTATCGCACCTGTAGGTGCCTTCAGCATTCTCTTTGACTGTACATTTCCTTCTGTTCTTTCCCAGTTCCTTTGATGTTCTATGCCCATCCACTGGCGAACAGCTCTCCGTGCTGTGTTGTAAGCAATACCACACGTCGGCTCTGGACCCATGAGCGGGCTTTCAGCTCCTTTGTTTGCCCACTTGTCAGCTCCCTCATTGCCAGCAATACCTTTATGCCCTGGAACCCAACTAAGGATGATCCTGTTGGTCTTTCCCAGGGCTTTCATGGCTTGATGACAGTCCCATACAGCCTTGGAGGTAAAGTCGAAACTGTCAAGTGCCATTAGTGCTGCTTTGCTGTCTGAGTTCATGTATATAGTGTGGCCTATAAGACCGCGCTTCAAACACACTCTCGCACACTCAGACAGGGCCACCACTTCTGCCTGGAATACAGTGGCCATTTTTCCCAAACTTACGCATAACTGCACCTTGGGTCTGACTCCATATATTCCAGCCCCCGTGCCCGTTGGCTTTTTTGAGCCATCCGTATACCAGGTGATCCCCCTTTTCATGAATTCAGGTTCACCCTTATCCCAGGCATCCCTGTCAACAATGTTAACATTGTATGGTTTTTCTAGATCTGTGATCTTCACCATCCTGTCTGGTAGCATTTCCAAGGAGTTCTTTTGCACCTTGTCTACAATTCTTGTGTGCTCACTGGAGGCATTATACTTCCAGTTGCCACTACAAGCCATTCTGTAGGCTGCCATCCTTGCCTCTCCTTTCACAATGATGTCGAGAGGTGGCAGGTTTAGCACTACTTCCAGGGCTGCAGTTGGAGTGCCTCTCATGGCTCCTGTGATGCTAAGGCATGCTACTCGCTGGATCTTTTGTAGTCTCTTTACAGCGGTAGTTTGCATTACCTTGGTCCACCAGACCACCGAGCCATACACCATCATCGGTCTTGCGACCCTAGTGTATAGCCAGTTAGTCATTTGTGGACTTAGACCCCAGGTCTTCCCAACAGCCCGCCTCATCATCATAAGTGTGGTCTGAGAACGTTGCGTTATATGTGCCAAATGGCTGTTCCAGGTGAGCTTGTCGTCCAGCCTTATTCCTAGGTACTTGAACCTAGGAACTTGTTCCTTGGGCTAAGGCAAACACAAAATGCCATATAAATATGGGTCTAAAATGCCTAGATTTCCGTTTGTCGGTCTGGTTGTGATTTTAAATAATTATTTTATGTGTTAGGCATTTTTCAAAATTGGTATACATGTTTATTTGAGGTTTAAAAGGAGCGCTTATAAAGTTTCGTTCCAATATATCAAGCCGTTTCAATATGGCGGCCATTTAAAATAATTATTGCCAAATTTCATGAAACCCATAAATATTAGGAACATTGTTCTTAATGCCAAAAAGATAGAGAATTTAAATCCAAATCAAATGAGACCTTGTTTATTAAAATCGGATGACAAACAACCGAGTAATCAGTTTTTTTCTACATTCGGTTACGCAATGGACTAACATACTGCTCTGTTGGGTATCTGCGTTGCGTTGAATTAAAGGTTGAAAATAAACTTATAATAATAAATTACTAAAGAGCTATGTGGACTGTAAATTGTGTATATTTTTGAAGAAAACAATGAATATAACAGATGTTAATTAAATCAGCACAAAACAAATGTTATAGAGGAAACAAGCAATATAATATGGCAAAGAGTATCAAACACTGCTCTGTAAAATAACAAATAATAATTAATATGGAATTTACGAATTACATCAGTTTGGAGGGTTATACTTAAAACACTTTTGTGCTTAAAACTAAGCTGTGTCAAGTTATTTAAAATTGAATATTTAATTTAGCTTCCTAGAAGAAGAAATATGTCTGGTACTTTTCAATGAATATCAGCTAGTTGCTTAAAGCACTCAGCTTCCATCATAAAGTATAATTTCGGCTAATACTCTATTTTACTAATTATTTAAAATTAATTTTAAAGTAATCTTCGTAAACATCACCAGAAAAAAATCATTTTTGTTTACCATGCAAAAATAATGTTTACAGTTTATAAAGTACAACAAACCCTAACGTAAACTATAACATCAATGAATGAGGATAAAAAATGACATGAAGAGATTAAGTTAGTACGATTGGGTTAAATGAATATATTATACGTACAATCAAATATATACATTGAAATAAAAGTTAATGTTTCATGTTTGTATGAAAGAGAAAGGATGTCATTTAACTTTCTCAAGTTGGCCACAAAACCTTACGACAAGACTCGAGACTTAAGTGACTTTAGCTGTTCTTTCTCAATTATCACTGTCGGGGAGATATCCTCTTCACCACTTTGTAAAATTATTAACTAGAATAGTAGGTCATTGCTAATACTGTAAACGCAAACTTGTTTCCTCCTAGATTAATCTTAGTTCAGTATCCATAAATATTTCTATAGCTAAGCAAGATAACACATTATTCTTGTTTATTTTCTTGAAAACAATCTATACTTACACTACTTTCATACTATCTACTGGGTTTGAAGTTGGTTATTTTTCATACTGGAACTTTTTATTTTCTACCTAATCACAGAATTAACTTCTGGTTACAGATTTTCGTAGTCGGCTTTGAAAAAAAGGAAAATGTATCAATCTATTGATACATTAGTGTTAATTCGAAATTTATTTCGTTCAAAAGAAAATATTTTACTAGATTTTACATTAATGACTGTAAATTAATTCCTAATGTATCTAGTATTATTAATAGTGAAACTACAGTAAACCAGCAAGACTATTTCGGTACTAAAAATATATATATAGAATTAAAAATATATATATATTATTTAAATTATACCCTTGTATATAATTATGTCGGACAAAACTTTTACCAGAAAATTGTGGACGTTTGGTAAGTCACAGAAAATTGGGAGAGGTCTAAATTAAAGGTCTTTACCCCAGGGACTCAGGATAAATAGCAGAATCCCCATAAAGTTACCTGAAAACGAGATATAACGTAAAAGGTTCTCCATAAGAATGGCATAAGAAGCTATTAACTGCAGATTTTTTTACTTTAATACAGCTGATTGTGATTTATTACTAAGCCAGTATGCAATGTTAAATTTGGATTACTCATTTGCCAGTCAATTCGGCAATGTACTTCATATTATATAGAAACCAGGGATAACGTTACATTAATTATATTTATTTATTTTAATAAATTTTTTCAAACCCAATTGTTCGTCATATTTAATTCAACAATATGAAACTTACAAATTACTACAAACCATATAGAATTAAATTCGTAATTTACACACTCTATAAATACTCATAACAGATGCAAAGGCTAAATCAACGAGAACTTGTATTTCCCCCACGATGGCAATTATGTAATTACATCCCCAAAAGCTAGGATCTCCTGGGAATCTAATTAATTACGTTAAACATAATTTGCCATGAACGTGTATTAGGCAATCTGTGTTATGACAACACCCCTTGAGTACATGATGTTTATAGTTCAATAGGTTATATACACAAAACTATAGATGGTAGCACTGTCAATGCATAATGTATGAGGCGGGATCTAGTACATACAAATTTAGTTATGAGAGTAAGTATAGATGTCCCTTTACTACCTAAATATTATGGTATGGTAATTTGGTTAAGTCATATATAGTAGGTATTGCATATGGAGCTTTTAAATACACAGTGAATATAGACAGTACCTAAAAATTTCATTTGTTATATAACTCTGGTGTGGATTGACGTCCGCACTAGTGAGTACTACGACTATTCGCAGTACTATCCTGATAATTACACCAATTCGTATATACCAACTCAAAAATGTAGTTCGGATTCCACTATAAACTGTAGGTCCCTTAGTTGCCATTAGCTGTATCGGCTTCTATATTAATTATATTAATTAACAGCTGTGTTTAAGGAATAAGTCGGCCTTAGTCACTAACAAGACTACAAGATCGCGCCACTTATCCTACAGTCATCTCCATTCATACTTGGCTTAAAATACCTACTTTGTATGGTCACTATTTCATAAAAAAGTATTAAAGTATAGGTAAAGGTTTAGAATAAAAATAATCATAAATTGAGCCAAAGTCAAAGGGTCCAGGTGTAATGAGAGATCACTGTGAAACAAATCTACAAACTGAGCTTGAAGAACACCTTACTACAGTTATAGCAAGCACATGTTAAGTCTCATTAACGCTTAAAGTACCATAAGGTTAGGTGGGAAAAATAGTATTGACACCAGCACACTCTGAGGGATTCAGTTATGGTTATATTGACATTGAATAAAACTTATTAAAGTTGGTCCATTATACAAAATTATATATGAGATGTCGAAATTAAAATCCAAAAATCAGTAGTTAACTTATCTACGTCAAACTGATTAAAAAGATTTATCTTTATAAAATTCTATTATGCAAAGTATACATGCAACAACAAAAACAAACAAAGTTGCATGAAAATAAGAGGGTTTTATTTTTTTTTTATTCTATCACTCTTCCACGTTTCTTTACAATTTTTTTACGTTTTTAATTTTCTTTCATGAGTCTTAATACTAAATTCTCCTTTATATAAATGTCACTTAGTATCTACAATACTTGAGATTAGTGTTGTAGTAAAAGTTAATAAACTATATACATATATTTTTTATTCAGAAAACACCATTATTTATGTTTAAATCAACAAACTGTAAAGAATGTATTGTGCCGAAACCAAGATAAATGTTCAGATAAAACGCCATGCGAAACGGATTTAAAAGCACCATTAGCGTTAAGATAAATCATTTGCTTCCCAACGTTTTAGGAAAACACTCACCACTAACACTTATGATGTATGTTGTAAAGTTTAAATATCCACATCGATTCTCCAACTGTATTAAAAAAAAACTCACGTAAATTGTAGACTCACAAAGATTAAACATATTTTTTAGACTTTATAACGCACACAAAGATAAATTTTAGCCTGCCAACCGATTGTTGGACTAAACGCAAAATAAAAGATTTTTCTTTTGATATAAGTTACTGTATGAAAACACATTGTTATTTTAGTATGATACAGAAGTATAATTATATGAGTAATATAAATATAAATTATATAAAAGGCTGTGCTTTACAATATAAGGGTAGAAGATTAATGTATATGTATGACCACTCCTTTATATACATAATTTGTGTATGTATGTATTTTAATGATGCAAAAATAATTAAATTTATGAAACAGTAACTTCACACAAAGCTATTCCATGCTAAGGTTCACCTAAAGAGTAAACATGTCTTGACACATTGTCTGCCATAAGCTATTTAATTTCTCAGACATACTTTTGGTATGTTAATATGGATAATACTCCACAGAAACAAAAAAACTAAATTTTTAAAATTCAATTTATATACGGTTATCAAATTATATTAATTTTACACTATTTCTTAGAAAAGTGATTAATAACGTATGCCTACATTAATTTTATATATAATATATCAATTATATCAAATATTTAAGATGGGGACGCCACTATGCGCGTATTTTAACCCAAATGTGAGTGAAGAATGAGTGTATGATGGGTGGCGCGATCTTGCAGTCTTGTAGACTAAGGCCGGCATATTCCTTAGACACAGCTGTTAATTAAAAGCCCATTCAGCTAATGACAACTAACTAAGTGGCCTACAGTTTATAGTGGGATCCGAACCACATTTTTGCCTTGGTATTAACGAATTGGTCTAATTATCAGGATAGTACTGCGGATAGTAGTAGTACTCACTAGTGCGGACGTTAATCCACACCAGGGAGTATCACATCCACAGTGCATGTCTATATCCACAATTCGTGACCTCCTAGTAGCTGGATTACAAGACGACGGTGGCCCAGTCTATTTATATACTCTGGATTGACGTAAACAAGACTAGTAAATTCCATTCACTCATAATATTTACAATTATATTCATGCACCAAATCTTTTCAAGGCCTAATTATAGTGAGAATCATATTAAACTCAAGATATAGTCTGATAGTGCGTTTTGTTTAAATTAAACTAAGCAAATCATCAAAAAACTAAGTGCTTAATTACAAAACCAATTAAAGTTACATCCTTCTACACGATCCACCGTTAAACTTACCGCTCTTTTTGTTTGTTATAATGATTGTTTGTTCGAGCTACCTTGTAATTGAACACGAGGTCAGGTTCTCCTTGTAGAATAGTTAATGAACAAACAATGACCGTGTATTTGCAGACCTTGTAGTTCAGGTCAGTAGAAGCGATGTTTGTTGTTAATCATAGTTGGAGCGTGTTCTTTCAGTAAGCAAACAGTGAATATGCGAGTTTTATTGTATTTAGTGAGTGAATATGAATGCATGAACATGTAATACAAGATTAATAAACACAGTTTTTGAAACGCTTTATATTTTCTGAAAATGGTTTTACGTTTATGTACATGTTTAAAAATTCTGTTTATTTTTCGTACAAGTTCCCATTAGAGTATACAAGATTCCTATCCTTTTTCACACTTAATCTTCAGAGTTGGGTTCCAAACCACCAAGATACGACCTCTTAGTCCAAGGTCCAATTCATATTGGTCTTTGGCATGATTTTAACCCGTGCCACCAGAACATAAGATAATTGCATTCCACCAGAACATAAGTCATCAGCTCTAACCACTATATCAGCCACACATAAGTATGTTAATTAATTGACATTTAGAGTCTTTTAACACTTTGTTTATTTTGTCACTATAAATGAAATCGCAAAGTATAGAGCTTCCATGTTCTTTTTTATGTTAAGTAAATTATTATGAGCGTTGCTCGTAGTGCTTGAAAAAGGGTAGTTATGAGAATACAGGTATTAGCCTACCTTAAATGTTTCAAAGCTAAATTATTGTTGATAGTTAAAAAAATACATGGATCCATACCACAGTGTAATTGTAATATGATTTATTTAGTATTGTAGCCATGAATTAAATTTCATAATATTTATGTTATTATATATATTTATATTATTAGTTATATTATTTCTTAGTATTTGCCTTTGGTCACGCCAATAGTACCTGTTGACAGTTCTAAGCCAGTATTTTAAATTAAGATACATTCACAACAATATATTTCAGAAATTTGTATGGAACATTAAGTATCATTAAGTATCATGGTATTAACAATTCCTTCAGTATTAATAATTCATGTTCCATAAAAGAATACATAACATTTTGCGTGTGACGTACCCACTACAAGCATAGTTCAAAGGGAAAACCTTTTGAGAGTTAGGGACTAAATAACTTCCTTATCTTGTTTGGGCAGAGAGTTTATATGACAGTCTGGCCTTAAACCAGTTGCGAAATAATAATTCTGTATCAAATACAAAATCGCATACATTGAATCCACGGATACTACTGTAAGGATTCCTAAATACAAAAATGTAGTATACAAACTATATATATATATCTAACAAGTATTATATTGGCCAAACTAGTAGAAGCGTCAAATGTAGATTCCAAGAACATATACAGGCATTTAAATCTAAAAATTCAACAAGTATGAAATCAAACTACGCAGAACACTTACTAAAAACTAATCATAAATATCAAAACATAGAAAATAATTTATCAGTAATTGAATTTGGACCAAACAAAGACAAATTATTCATTAAAGAAGAATTCCACACATATAGAAACCATAAAACGATCCTGAAAACATACTTAATACAATGCAAAATCTAAAAGAAAACATAATATATGAAAAAATGTTATATAATAAATCAAAAGAAAACAACACCTAAGCCAACCTATACTAGACAAAATTCCAAAATCATATGATAGTTTACTTATTTATTATTTACATTTCTATTTATTTACTATTTGTTTATAACTGTGATCATGGCCTAAGAGCCGAATCATGAAAGTTTATTCAATAAATTAATAACTTAAAGGGTACTAAATGTTTAATTATTTATTTCATTTAATAATATATATATATATATATATATAGAGTCAAAACCTGTTGAAATTTAAACAGGTTATCCTGGAACTTCTGGATAATGTGTTTAAATAAATCCACAACAATCTAAGACCTATTACACCAACAAACTTGTAACATGCTTTAGTATAATTGTAACCAACCATCAAATTTGATTCAACCATTTACTTTTTAGAAAAACTAGACTTGGAAAAAATATATGTAGTTACAATGATAAAGACCTGGCATTTTTAAATGGTAATGATTCAAATCTTAAAACTTACATTTATTTGGTCTAATACCTCATGCAAGTTATAAGTTTGCAGCTATATGTGAAAGATTGAGTACCAAGTACTTCCACAACACTAATTAAATCATGCATAAATAGGTATTATTATGCATAAATAGGTATTAAGTTATCTTCAAACATCAATAATATTTTGTATTTCAAAAATAAACATAGCTAGTGAGGGACACAAAGATACATGGTAACACCAAAAGGAAACTGATAAAGGTTTGATTTGAAGGCTATTTGATAAAATACATTTTTTCATCATTTCTTGTGACACAGGGTGTACCAAAATAATTGAAAAACTTTGTTGCAGTGTAAATATTTTAGTAACAGGTTTATACAAATTTTATTAAATGTAAAGTAACACATATTCTTAAGTTTTTTTTTTATATAAACTTTTTCTTTGACAAAACCCCAGACGGAAAAATCACATTGTGTTACATTTTGTTTGAATGTGATATTCAACACACTGAGCTTTCTCTTGGACGTTCATGACTTCTGCCTTACTGTAGGTTATGTTTTGAAGTTTAAAGCTTTGAACTTTGAGCGACAACAATGGCTCAGCTGATACATGCAAATCATGATGAAAAAAAACTTGATGAGTTCCTCTATCATATGGTAGTTTCAAAAATGATCTATGGATGCCTAAATAGATTGTATTAAGGCTTCAAAGTTGTTCAGTTTTTTTGACACCCTGTATAAAAACTCATATTTTAAACAACGTGAAAATGTGTTCTTTAATTAACTTAATATGTTTATAATATTTATTAAATATATAAATAGCCACAACACATCTACAACACACAACACATCAAATCTAATTGGTTATTTTGCTATAAGATTTAAAACCTGAACCATCTCGAATATTTTAAGCCCAAGAAAATACCTATACTAAACCTACAGATTCGTTAGGTCTATAAGTACTCGTAAATACTATTTATAACAGATCAAATCAATAGTTTTTAAACATGCTGTAATACCAACTTATAAGTAGTAGCTTGGTTTTTAATATTACGACAAGATCTTGAAGCGTTGAATAGACCATGAATGTAGAAACTGTTCTTTCTATTCTTTTTTGTTTATTCGTATTCTCATTTCAACTGTTTCCTTCTCGTAATGTGAGGTAAAAACTGTTTGCTCCAGCTTAAGTTTTTATGTTGTAACAATGTTACTTCTGTTAACATTTATAAATGTTACTCAGTAAGCAATTTGATGGAACATTGTTGTAGTAGTAGTTACAATCAACGCATGCTTCCTCGTTCACTCTTTCAAGCCCATCGAAAAGAAATAAATATGGTGTTAAGATAAGTTTTATAGTAATCAATCGCTTTAACAATAAACAAAACGAAAAAACAAAAACGATCCACGCACGGGCGCTTAGTCTATGTGGACGGGCAAATGCAAGGTTAAAAGAGGCCGCCAACCTCCTTAAAAAAAAAAAAAAAAAAAAACACTATAAGACTACTAAAGGACTAATAAATATTATTTCATAAAACCTAAATTATAACTATTTTCACGATAGGTGTAAGTTATTTCCAATATAAAATCTACAATAAAGATACCTCTATAAATTCTTAAGGATATATACATAATCAAAATCAATTTTAATAAAATAATTCTGTTGTCTAGTATCATGAAAATTTCAGAATATAAGTTCTTAATCAATCGTCTTTACAGCTAATAATTTCTATATAGTGACCAACTTTATTTTTTTCGTTAGGAAACTTTTAAATAAAAGAAAAGATGGTATTTATAAATAAAAGTCTGAAAGCGGCTTAGGATCTGCTATAATCTGGACTTTGAAGAACTCTTCAAAGCTCTTGAGGTCTTCAATTGCTTCTTTCTGCAAAATAATAACAATATCGTTTTGTATTTCAAACTCATATTCTTTATCAATATATTTACTTTTTGTTATTTGTCCTGATCCAACGTTAAACGAATTTAAAGTGTTTCATTTAAATTTTGTAAATATGCGACATATATTCATTGTTGTACAATTTTATATTATTGTTGTAAATAGTTGTTTGCCTATGCAGTGCGGTTGTATCCATATAAATTGTTCCGAATATTTGTGAAAGAGTATTTTTAAAACGTTTTTATTAGCTCTCTTTCTTGTCCAGTCCAAATTTTGCAATCAATTTTATACTATGTTAGTGCGTTTAAAAACGTTTTGTGTTAAAAAAGTTTTTTATTTTAAATTATTCAATATTCTTCTACAAATATTCACACCTAGCATTTGTTAAATATCATAAATGTATTAAGTTACTGAACTCTGTTTCAAATTGTTTAAAATGTGTTTTTTTAATTATTTAATATTACAAGAGACAATTAAAATGCAATTTATTAAGTAGTCCCTCAAAGCCATTTCCCTTTATCAGTTTCCTGTTGGAGTTAATGTCCCTCACTAGCTATATTTAGATTTCAAATGGAAAATATTGTTTATGTTTGAAGATAACTCTTAATCCATATTTATTCATGATTTAACTAATTGTAGATAAAATTAACAAATTGTATTTGTACCAACACTCAAAAAACTAAAGTAGTGTCATACTGTTGTATTCAAATGTCTATTTAACCTATCCATCTACATCCATCAAATTAAGTAATCAACTCAGGCACATTGAGAGCTGTTGGTTGTAAGTTTGCTGGCTTATCTTGTTGATTCAGCAAAGCCACGCTCATATCAACGTGAACTATGATCTTTCTCCCTACAAAATAGGCCTGCGACTGATTTGAAAGAAGTCAATCCACATTTGTAACAATATTGACTGGCGAAAGGAATTTATTCAACATTGTTGAAGCTCATCAATGTATATTTTACTCTAGTGTATTTATGATATATTAGGTAGGTAAATTAGGTAGTCATTATGTTGGATTCAACTTTTGTTAAAAGTTGAAAGTAAATAATGAATTATTTAAAGTAAATAATTAGTAAATAACACGTAAATAACAAGTAAATAATGAATTATTTACGTAAGACTTGCTTGTAGTTCAAATTCCTTCTTACTGTGTGTTATTTTCTTCAAATCATTCCTAAAAATAAATCTTTTAGAACAAAATGATTAATGGATATTAAAGCATATAAATTATTTCTTTACTATTCTTGATTCTTGGTGAATGTTGTTTTGACTATACACTGAAATCAAGTTTTATCAATCGTAGCCATAAGTTATACCCGTGGCGGTAATATTGTTTGTTGCCATTGTCCTAATTTCAGCCTTTAATTGAACTGTAATGGTGTTCCACTCATTCATTTTACAACCGTGATACGAAACAATTATTTAGTTTTTTATATCCTTCTCAAGGTAAGGGATCCAACAATTGGTGAACGTCCCTTTACCGTGAGGCAAAAGAAGAAGTTTGATATGTAAAGGGTACAAAGTATAAAAAATAACAAGCATAAGGGTCTAAATGATGTTGAACCAAACTCATGAAGGTTGGATCAAATATAAAAGACGACCATTCGGAACACAATTGACTATCAATATTTCATTGTTTTCATAACAATACAGATGCAATTGTAGTAGTAGTATAATAGATATTTTACTATTTTCACTGTTGCAATAAAATGAAAATAGGTAAACAAAAATCTATTTTAGCCTATAATATTGTTTATAAATATTACTAATATTTCAATATTTAATGTAACACCAATTTAATGTATTGTAAATAGGTTACGCATGTTTTACCTGGTACAAGATCGTTGTACTGTTTGTAGAGACGATGTCAGAGGGGTTTGACACTCGATTTACTGGGAAAATTGCCAAATTGTTGAAACGGTTCATTTGTGCCGATGTAACTACTCATCGAAAACGGTCTTCTATTTTGTAAACACAAATGTGAATAAATCCCTTAATGTCACACCGTTACACTAAGTATACAGAGATGTTAATCTCGAATTAATTAAATTACTTTAGTTCTTACTTACTTTAGTTTAGTTAATTCGTTGCTCTGGGATTTAATTTGAAATATGTTAAGTAATCAAAACTTGTTACTGTTAAATCGCTCACAAATCTTCACTTACAGTTTTGACTTTAATTTTAATTTTCCCTTATAGAAAAAATTCTATAAAAATACTTAACGTTAACTTGATAAAAACATTTCATAAGTTTATATTTTGTACACAGTCTTTTAAATAATTAGATGATTATTCAATTACCACATTTTGCTGCTACGAATTCTTAAATATAAGATTTTAGTTTTCCCCATAAAGATCTTTATTAATGATGACACATGTAATACAATCTTACATCAGCCAAAATCACAGATTAAAAAAAATATATCTAATTCTGTCTGACAATCTTTCATAATAATAATAAATATTTAATCCAAAATTATCCTCAAATATTTTTTTCCAAACTCATTTCCGCCTTCACAACGCGTCACTCACCGTGTGTACTTGACTCATATGACCCACGTTGTACAAGGGTTCGTTAAAACCGGAACCCGACTACTTGAACTCACTTTAATCATCCACCTTTGCCGATTTTCCGTTACTTACATTTCCTAAAATATATTTTTCCTGAAATTTTTTGAGATTTTTAGAGGATTTTTACCCTTTAATTACTTAGTGTAAAGTTTGCAAATATTTTAGATGACAACATTTTTGGTCGACTTAAATTTTTAGAAGGATCACTAAAAGACACTCCCACAGGAAAAAAATCGTGTACATATGTGGTGTATATGATCTATTATTGCAATATTTCGGCTGTATAGTTTTGGCGTGATTGACTGTGTAACGTAATCACAAACATCTATACTTGCAAATTAATAATACCTTACAGAAATATAACTACAACATGAGTAGGCCTAAAATAACTCATGCAACTGAACAACTTATGCTGAGATCTACATAAATTGTTTAGTTACTCGAGCTATTTTAACTCTTGGATGCCTTTTCGATCCCCAGTAGGGTTAATTCTGGACCCTATTACATTTTTTCGTTGCTGTGTAAATTAAAATTCTTTTTTAAATATATTCCACGTCAGTAATGACAAGACAAGGATTTTTGACTGTACCTTACACATGTTTTAAAATAATTCAATGGAGTCAAGACTAGTAAAATAAAATACTATTAATATATTACAATATCTCTACATTGTTTTCATCTAACTATTGAATTTAAACATGACATCGAGGGACTTGCAGTTTTCACCGGACCACCAAACTGTTCAGCTGTACAAACAATGGACCATTCACGTCGGCCGAATGATTGTCCTGGAGAAATAGCTTCGGAACAATCATTGTCGATGGGAACCCAAACAAGGGATACAATCCTTTCCCAGTTATTGTTATTTTCAATGATTCAACAGGATAATGTAAATTGAATTCTGTAATAATTTCTTAGCACATGACAATAGTAATAGGTATAGAGAAAAAAAATTATTCGAAATAAGACAGTATTCAAGTTTTTTATTGTTATTATAGTTTATTTATAAGTTTGCAAAGAGTGTTATCTCATTTATCATTCCTAACTCAATCGAATTAATTGGGCTGAATCAGAGATAGAATCTTAACAATAATATGCTTTATATTTAAAAAGAGAGCAATATGAAAATAAATTGTTAAATCACAATAACAATAGACGTCCATAATGATACGACCACAAGTCAATTTTCATATCAGTTATACATAAACAAATACAAGTTGTATAAATATAACGTTTTGATAATATTTTTGTAAATCTTAAGTATATTTTTCTAATATTTATTTAGTAATATAATACTTTTACAAATAAGTAGGCTATGTTAATTCATCTCATAATTCATCATTACAAGAATTAATTTCCTAATTCCCTTTTAATACTTGCCACGATATGTCATGACAGATACGTCACTTTTTATGATTCAATCTCTTTAGAAGTGGTGATTTCAATATGGAAGTTTTTGACAGGTTTTCCAAATCTTGACATGCAGGAAAAGGGAGCGGGCTTCTTGCTTTATGGTGTGATATTCTACTCTGTGTAGATTTACAAATATTTTAACTGTTAAAGAAGGTTATTAGTATTAACAAGCTTGGAAGGATATCGTATTAGTATAAGAACTTTAAGGTTATACTTTATGGAAAAAGAAATTACTTACTTATACTCCAGATTTATTACAAATGCAAAGTGTTGTATAACCATGAATAGATTTTTAATCACAAATATAATTACAAATATAATTTCATTTGTTGGTTGATTCTTGGGCTACTTCACCCAACACGTACCAAGGAAACATGTAGTTGATAATTCAGATGTCCACATCCTCCACATCCTCTAATTCCACATCCTCTAACTAATTCATGACCGGGGGTGAAACGCCCTTAAGTGGCCCTTGAATAGTACACCCTTGTTTGAAACACGTGTTTTAAAGCAACACAAAGAAATGTCAGTGTTACTGTAAGAGGAAAGTGCGGAAAACACGTTGAGAGCGAGTACTTTATGTCACTGCCCAGTTGTAGAGTTAAACAGACATGTTGGATATTAAATGGGTATTGTTCCTTGGAAAAGTGTTTTTTTTTCAACTACAAGCAAAGATATCTAATAAAATCATAACGACAAAAATATTTGTAAAAGTATGACAATGTTGGTAATGTTATGTGCTTAAAAGATATTTAATTGTATTTTTCGAAAGTAAAAATCATCAAAGCCAATACGCTATCACACTTACCGTATAAACAAGATTTAAAATTGGGTTCAAAAATATTTAACGTTGGCAATGTACAATGTACCAATAAAACAATAAGTATACAAATTTGCTTAAATGTACTCCAGGATTGAAATTAGATTTTCCTTTGATGCGAGCCTAATCATCACAATAATCACTGAGTATAAAAATTTATATGAAGTAATTTATAAATATATAGGTTAAAAGAAACATGTGCTCAGGAGGAGTTGTAGGAAGAGAAGATTGGACAGGGTGAGGAACGAAGATATTAGAAGAGAAATGGAAGTGGAAGGAGACATAATAGATGAGGTTCAAAGAAAACAGTTGGTCTGGTTCGGCCATATAAATCGGATAGAGGAGGGTCGGCTCCCACGGCAGGTTATGAACTGGGTTCCACCTTGGAGGAAAAAGAGAGGACGACCCAGGCGCAGTTGGCGGATGGGGATTCAGGAGGCAATGGCGACGAGAGGCCTTGAGATCGGCGACTGTGCCGATAAACGGCTTTGGAAGCTGGGAACGGAGAGACGGCGCGAGCTGTAGGAATTCGCAACAAGTAACAAGTAAAAAAACATATTTTTAATTTACAATTATCTTTCGAATAACCCCTTAGTAATATGATGGATCTTAAATACTTTTGAAATCGAAATATACTACGAACCTACATATTTGCCTTGTTTAATTAACTCAATAATCTCGAGAATTACTCAAAAAGGGCTCTTTCCAAGTATGTTGTAATAATCTGAGTTTAAATACCTTCTCAGCGTGAATGTAATCCAAAGCAATAAATCAGAATGCATCGCACCGAACAGAATGTTGGAGGAAGTCGTTCATCTAGTTACAATACAAAGATTAATGGATTCGCGGAATATTCATCTAAACAGTTATTTGCTCGAAAGCCACATTATTCACGTTTGTATAATTATTCAATCGAGTTGTTTTTTCTTTTGGATATTTTTATACTTCTTATTTAGGATATACCTAATGATTAATTAAATTTAATTGATGTTAAGTATTATTTTGGAACTCAATTAGGGTATTTTCTTAGTTATTTGTTTAGGAAATAAATATGTATAAATGTGAAACATTCTAAAATCGTACTTTTAAATTATACTACTGTCATTTCACAATATTTGTAGAGTAGAAATGAAAACCGGGCTAAGTGCCAAAAAATTAAAAAATGAGTTAAGCGTCAAAATGTGTGCTATCTGCCAAGCCCAATACGTTAAAAAGCGGGTTATCTGCAAAACAATAGCTCCAAGACGTTTAAACAGTGGCCACTAGAATGCGCATGGGTCAACTTCATCAGCTGAGGAAATGAAAACCGGGCTATGTGCCAAGCGTCTTTACAACCCATTTTGAGGCTATGCAATGTTCCGGCAGTTTTGGTAGAGGTGTTCACGTCAGTTTATACTTAAAATGGGTGATACAGAGTTAGTAGAAGTTCATCCTAAGAAGAGACGTCCTAAAAAATCATTCAGTGCATTGGAGCCATGTAAAAAATAAAAGTTTTAAAGAAAATGTGCAGCTAGAGGCTCTGAAACACCTACCACAAGTCCTTGAATGCTATTAACAAAAGAGAAGAAATATGAACTTAAGAATATGATACCATTTCTGAAGGAAGAATATGTAAACACTTTTACAGAGAGTTAACTGTTAAATTTTTATACCTAAAACCAACACATTTGTCGTTTACCCTTTCATGTTTTTTACGGGTTTTATGATGTTTAATGATAATAAAACTTGATTTCAATATTATTTTGTTTAATTTATATTTTACCCGTCTGAAATGTTAAAATATTTCGAATCTTTTATGTTTACTAACTCTGCACATACCCCGTTTTATGGTTTTGAAGTATATGTACTTAGCTCGCTTTTCACCACTATGATTATGGACATACCCCTTGTCTCAAATGTGTAACTTTAAAAATGTATAAATTCTATTAGTGACTTTTAAAAAGAGTTGTTTCATAAAATTATGATTACTAATCTTTTGTTGTAGCTACTGTAAATAATCTGGTATACAAAAATTAACAGTAATGGTTTTATTGATATTTTTTGCAATAACTCAAAAAGATGTTTTTGGCACTTAACCCGGTTTTCATTTCCACTCTACAATTTATATGTTTAACACACTTGTTCGCCGGCAAATTAAAAATGGATTCTTAAAAAGAGGGACAAAAATATTCCCCAATATACAAGGTAAATGATGTTAAATGAATGAGTCCTTATGGAAAATCTGTTGATCACGATAGGTTATTGACTTGTCTTACAGATTTCATCTTTTATGGAGTGCGCAAAATCACAGCAAACTCAATGCACAGGAATCACAAAAATATTTAAATGCTTTTATAACAATTAAAAACTTAACAGTCAGACGTATTGCATTGAAATGATTAAATCATGCAAGCTATATTCATTTTATTTAGGTTTTGTTTGATTATACAGAGGGGCAAAAAGCTAAATTTTGAACTGCGTATTATCATAGACAAAAAGAATTAAATATAGACTGTCAGTTGTGGTGAGTTTGCTATAGGTTCTGTCGCACAGCGCTGTGAGCGCCATACTGCCTACGCGCTACGTAAATACACGGCGCTCCCAGCGGTGTGTGTCAGAACCTATGGTAACCATGGTAACCACTGCACGGCTTACAGTCTATATTTAATTCTTGTTGTCTATGGTATTATTAATTCAATCTCATAATAAATCTGCACGTAACAGTACCTTTGATAAAATAAACTTGTTCTCCCTTTTCATTTTTTGTGACCTTTTTTACATAAAAAAATCTTTATTGTATACCTAGTCTTACACGTTCCATCATATTTGTAATGATCAAAATCATTATTGATATAACAGCTATTGTTTTGTACCTACAAATTAATTCTATGTCCGCTCTATTGGAGCTATATCGTCTGCTGTCTTCCTTACACGAGTTTCAACACTCCACTCTTGTTAATGTTGCAGCAGGTTTAAGTCTCAATCTCCCCACCATGTGTATAATGCACAGACCTAAACGACAACACACTTAAGTGCTCCATCACTGTAGAAGTGTCCGATCCTCTTGAGAAACGAGGCACTCAAGACTTAGTAAAATAAATCAGTCGAATTCAATTGAATATACTAAACACTATTCTATCTAGTATTTATCGTAGTACCATTGATGATTTGTTGAATTTAAATCATTAATAATTACCTAATGAAATCGCCTAATTCCTACTTTCAATAAACAAAAATTGTAATGACAATTTCTAAAATAAAAAAAAACTTTCAATACCCAAATAAAGCTACATCGAGTAATACCAAAGAAAATGTATTTCAGCAGTAATGTATAGAGAAGACCATAACTCCGGAAACACACATTTACTCTTAGCACTTGTAACTACATAAGAGTTCATTAAAATTCAAGCTTAAGGATCCTTTACTTTACAAACATGTGACTTTTGAACGAATTTCCTCTTTAATTGAGTCCTCAAATTTTTACTGACACATGAAATTTTTAAAAATTTTTACTGAGTGCTGGTAAACTTTATATTAACATTTTAAATCATGTAACTTTAACATTTAGACAGGAAAGATGACGTGCAATATCAATAGTTTCCTACAAAATTAATTAATTAATGGATTCATAGATATTACTTTAACACAGGAAAAAAAGTTTGGTTGTAAATGCCTTTAGTAAGTGGGTTACTATGTAATTTTGAATTTTATATTGGTGGTATCAATATTTGATTAAATATTTAAAGTGGTTACAATTAACTATTTCTCTGGTAGGGAAGTTGTGTTTTGTAAAAATATAAGGTTTTTTTGTGAATAGAAACATAACAATAGTTAAAAGGGGAATAATAAAGTAGTATAATTAATCTACTTATAAAGTATTTTATATTCCCATCCTTTGTTCAACAAACAATCTTGTTTATTAAGGAATATCCTTGAGGTTTTGAAAGTAAATGCTGATAATATTAAAAAAAAACTAAGCAACGTAAACGGCAAGTGTTCATGATCCATCATACTGTACATTATTAAAAAAAGATGATTGATATTTAATAAAAATCCCCATATAAATTGATGTAACGAAATGCCAATGGCGTAGCAAGACACATAAACGGAATACAAATAATTGCATTCTTTAGTCAATACACTCGGCTTTCGGTTTAGGTTGACCAAAACGTTCAGTCTTTCAAACAATAGCATTGATTTTCTTCGTCTGATTGTTCCTGGGAAAACTGCTGAAGGCGATTCAGATGGCAAGGGACGACAAACAATTCAAGAAATTCGGCTTTTGTTTATCAGAAATACCAGACTTGCGTGGGTTGATATGGGATGCTTGATAATTTGTCTGTTTTTTTTTTTCAAAATATATTAAATACTTATTACAAAAAAATACATAATTCTGACTAGGAATAATAATTGTTGCAGAAACGATTAGATTGAAATTTTAAGTGTTTTTAAGTTCATAAAAATGTTTCATGTTCCAAGCCAAATTACATGAAGATCTTTACATTTGAAGTAATTTTTTACAGTTTGAATAATTTATATGGATTGATAGTATGTGGCTGCTTATAAGCTGGTTCTGTAAGCCACATTTAATTAAAAAATCTAAAAATATTGCTCTATATATTCTAATACATTACCGTATGTTATTTTAAAAAAAAGTTGTACAACTTCCCTTACTTCATTCAAAGGTACCTTATAGTGGCTCTTTTATAGTGAAGTATTCACTCAGACTATAAGGAATAGTATTTGATTTCTATGGAAGAAGTAGGTTGTAAACAGATCCTTAATTACTTAATCACTTTAGGTCTCTAATTTCTGATGTGGTTTTCATATGCGCAACCCTTACTCATCTAAACTCAGCCCGAATAATAAATTAACAGCTTTATCTTTAGCTTAGTACGACAACCCTCATTAAATTTAACATCGTTTAGCAGATACAATTTTGCGCTCAGTTCAAATTGTGTACAACATATAACTAGCAACTAATAGAGAAGAATGATTACATATATTGTTACATGCGTTGGTTTATTGTATTAATATTGATCGTAACACACACAGGCATTTTACGACAATATATATTATATTAAAACTTTGAACATTAATTTTAGTTATCGTGCTAAACAGAACGTTTGCGTCTCGGACAATAAAATATACATTTGTGCATAATGTAGTATTAAATCTCAATATTTTGTGTCACGGAAGTATAGCAGGGTTTACTTAATATTAACTTAATCAAATTTCATCCTTCAATATTGACGTAAATATTTTAAGAATTCGATATTCATTTGAACTATCTACCCATTACACATTTCTTCCATCTTGGTCCTCTTAAGGTACAAAATGCAGGCAGAAACTTCTTAAAATTAAAAGTACTAATTAATCAACCGAGATCAATGCATAGCAGTTGGGATTGGTTAATCGTTTATCCTTATGCAGGTGTTGTAAAATACACTTTTGTTTTTCGACATGACGTCACTCTACGTTTTTTTCTCAAATGTTTCAAAATTCCCTTAAAAATCGCTCAGGGGCATTGATTTCTAAACAGGCTGTGCTCGGGTTCCAATAAACGGCCACATTGGGTCAAATGAACCATTCTCATCGATTCGCCAATTTTGTCAACAAATCTGACACAATCAACAAATCAGTCAACAAATCGATTTTGTCTGGTACATCGATGTTATCGGCACAACACTGTAATAAAAACCTCCCAACTTCACACTGGTAAACGTTGACGTATTCAACAGAATTAATTTAAATTAATTTCCATAATTCTGAATGTAGTTTAAGTTTATTTTTTCTAATCAGACTTATGTTTCTGTTTTGACAGATATGATACAATAAGTAAAGTGATAAATTAATGATACAAATTCGTAAGATTACGATCAATTGGAAATGTAGGTTTATAATTTATTCTCTTCTATTCAGTAGAGTTTACAATTGAACTCCAGCATTCATATAAGTTTTCATATATTTATGACTGGTTATTGTTTCATAACCCTTGTTGTTTTAGATGTATCGTGTTTTTAAAGTTATACAACATCTTAAACCAAGCACTAGAAGATTAGTTTCAGATTATCGTTTTCTCAAAAATTGTGTAAGAGGATGGCACTGGGGTTTGGTTGTCAACGTATACTTTTAATGTGGGGGAGTGTTAATTTGGGTATGAATTAAGGTGTTACCTTCCTTATAAGTGTATCATTAAACAATGTATGGCCAATTTGTATTGAAACTATGTTCCATAACTGTTATAAAACGGTTTAAGCTTCCTAGAAATTATAAACGATTAAATATATCAACTAAAAATCTCACAAAGCTCAATACGTTAAATATTTCAATTGTAACAAAATAATGCTATACTCATGTGTTAACATTGACCTAATATTAGATTAAAACTAACTAACACAGAACAATAGTTTATGTTTAAAAATGCTAAAAATATTTTATTGACTCTTAAATATTACTAAGCCACACACGTCTAACTATCAATTACTGTTAAATTACCTCAGGATAATCTTTTCCCTATACGTTTTCAAGACCATTCTACAAAAGACGAATGGTCAAATGTTTTATTCCACGAGCACATAACTGCAATGATGGATGCCAGTGACGGTCTTTTGAAGTTGGCAAGACAAACTCCACTGGGCTGAGACAACACGATAAGGTGAACCATCGCTTTCATCTAAGGATCAACTAACTCCTGCCTAGTTTATATGGCTCAAGAGTGCAGTTGTTTAGTGCCTTATAACTATTTTATTTAGCTAGAAATAATTAAAATTTAAAAGAGAATAAAAAAATTTAGTAAATGACAGGGCATTAATAGTATTATTTCTTTAATAAGTCACCGAAAATTGCTGCGTGAACATGGAAAACTACAGAACATGGATATAAAGTGTTTATAAATTAAATGATCATAAAAATAATGCTTAAAGATTCTTTTAGTTGAATGCATTTTTTGTTTTACTTTAAAACCTGGTAAGCTACTGTGTCGCCTAACTATATTATTTTTGTAGGACAACAATACCCCCGCTGCAGATAACCTGCCGACTAAGCGAATTTTCATTTGCCTGGATTTATTTTCAATTAATCTATTAAACTAACATTTATGTTTATCGAGTACCTAGATTAGCTACTGGAAACTAATGAAGAGAGTTTTTATTAAAATATCAATAATTTAGTAGTATGGTAAAAAATAAATCCGCCAAGATTGATCAACATTTTAACCATAAACAAGCCAACTACAACATATTAACTCTCCATAAGAATAACATGGGAATTTTAAATGACAATTTTTCCCCTAACCAATTATATGTTTTTTAAGCTCTTTAAAAAGGTTTGGAGAAATATGTATAAAGTTTGTGTTTCAAGGGTAAACAATTAGAAACCCCCAAACCCATAAAACCGCTCGTTAAACCCCGTTCCCATGGTCCGATCATGCTGGTTCGCGAACTTATTAAAGTTTATCCCACCTTTCACCTTCAAACCAAATTTTTATTAAAACCGGACAAAAACTACTCAAGTTATCGTCTGGACGGACACATATATATATATAACAATTTAAACGAATGGTGTTTATGGCCTCTGGGGACATCAAAATGAAAAAGTAAAACGGTCCCGGGCTTAGGTCTTACCATGAGACCTACGGTAATATAGCTACTTCCATATAGGGAAACTCGCTAACAAAATAACATAATATTTTACACTACATTTTGCTTTCATCGATTATTTTGTATTCCAAATGTAACATGTCTTTAATATTTTAACAAATACATTGCATTTAAGAGTGTTATGATTGAACTAATGATCTACTCTGTTGGCATACAGTGATGCTGGACACGTGTGTTATCTAGCCATTGTTATCACTAAAGATTAATGACCTCCAGTACAGTTCGATTAATCTAGATAAGTATTCAATCACCGATGTATATCCGTTATTGTTGTACCAGTCAAAACATAATCACTGACATTGTTGTCAACCTGAATAAGGCATATTGTTAGCATAATTTCCAAAGTTGTCCAAAGAAGTATACTAGTAAAAACCTGGGGGTTTGTTATATATTTCTTTAGTTTTGGTAATACTTATCTATGTAAAAACGAGTCATAGTGTTGAATGTTGTATATTATTATATACTAAAAAGTAGTTCTCCAATTTAAATTTTTGTTTTCGTGATAAGAGGGCTTATTTTAGGTCCCGTCGGAATTTTGGTAGAAAAAAATTATAAAATGGATCATTATTTAATTTCAACCGTATAATAGTTAGCATAATGAATGAATGACCCAATGAAAAAATCACACTTGGGTTCATGATGGGTCCTGGAATAGATCTAGGATCATCCAAACTTTAAGGCGAATACTTTAATACTGAGATAAATTTAGTTTTTAACCAAATCTTCAAATTAAGGTAGTCTCAAATAACAGCCTGAGAGATGATAAAATCAATATTTTTTTAAGACCTTAAAACATAATTTATTAATGTATTGTTTTGTTTTATGAACGTAATACTACGCCTATATAAGGAAAAAATGTTTTCCTGTAATTTTCAATACTTGCATACTAGCATACCTGTCAATGAATTAAAAAAGTATTTATTTTTACACCAAGAACGAGGGAAATATCCGTCGTAGTCTGTAAGAATTATTTAATGCTATCACAAAGATAAATAAGTTTTACGATCGCATACCTAGTCGAATGTTACATTTGGACAATAGGTTACCTTTTGTTGAGGGTCATTATTTGTGCAGCTGGACTGTTTTAAGTCGTTTCAAGACGCAATTAATGTTCCTTTTTTGTAAAGAATATTTTTAAATACTAGATTACGAACTATTTGCTAACATAAAGGAAAAATTAATTACCGTCAATAAGGTAATTCATATCAATATATCATTGTGAAAAGTAATTACGAAGAAATTTATAAACAATTTTTTGTTCAAGCTTAATTAACAATAATAGCATATTTAATATGTCTGAAATTATATTACACTGTTTTGTTGTAAAATTATTACTATACCTACCATTTGACAGGTTCCAAAATGTAAAAAAAAAATATTTACTGAATAAAACTTAATTTTATATTTTTAGCTTACAATAACTACAAGTCGTTTTTGCTTATTCGTAACACTTATAACTGATCGATTCAACAAAAACTAACCAAAGATCAGATTAGTTGTATTCAAAATTTCCCAAAAGAAAAGTAACACAGTTACAAAAATTGTGAAATGCAAATACCGGCTAAGGTTACTGCTCATTGGCAAGATCCATTTATTCAGTTCAATAAATCAGCTGTTGGCATTCAAATTCCCAAAGTTGGCCAAGACATTTGTCTTAAGTGCAAAAACACTGTCTTAAATGTGCTTCTTGAGAGTCCGTGATGGTTACAGATTGGTTCTCGGTCGAAAACATAAGGATGAAAATTACAAAGTTTGCAAACCTTAAGATAGTTCTTCAGTTGTATGTTGTAGTGTTATAGTTACTTATTTGTGTATGGAATTTTTCATTTATAAACATATTTCGCATATCATCAACATATTTAAACATACTTAGATACATAGTTGATCATACACATATAACCTACTATTGTATTAAATATTAAATCATACATAAATTATTGTTCACAAAGCCAACCAGGTACCCATTTAAAATTTGATTATTTTTATTTAAAATAACTTTCATTTTTCATATCAACTTTAACCAGAAAAAAGTTTATATTTTTTATTTATATTAAAAACTTATAATAAAGTAGACTGGTATTTTGAGATACCAAACATCAGCTCACTAATAGTATATTCCAAACGATAAAAGTTGTAATAGTCTAAAAACTTTAACTGTATGTTTTTCTATACAAAATTAATAACTATTACGTAACAAAATAAACAAAATTTCCAACTGGGATCAAGGCAATTAGTTGAGTATTTAGGCCGCCTCTGTTAAAGCCAGTGTAGGTTAAATTATAAGCCACAGCCAAATTTGTAGCTCTTTAACTAATACATTAATGTCTCTCTCCAACTCAAATTTAGTCAGCTTCTCAACTCGTTTCTACAATATTAGTTTTTTTAATATGTTTAGTATAAACAAATCTATTGCATTTGAAGGTCTTATATTAAATGGAACATCCACTTTTGTTATTAGCCTATTTACTTGCCATAGATTTATGTTTATTTTAATCGTTTTATGTTTAGTTAAAAAAATATATATTTTACTTTAAAACAATAAAAACACAAATATAGCAGAATTTACTTAATATTAACATAAACAAATTTCATCCTTCAATATTGTTGTAAATATTTAAAAAAATTCGATATTCATTTGAACTATCTACCCATTACACATTTCTTCCAACTTGGTCCTCTTAAGGTACAAAATGCTGGCAGAAACTTTTTAAAATTAAAAGTACTTAAATTAATCAACCGAGATCAATGCATAGCAGTTGGGATTGGTTAACCTGATTATAATAATTTATCCTTATGCAGGTGTTGTAAAATACACTTTTGTTTTTCGACATGACGTCACTCTAAGTTTTTTCTCAAATGTTTCAAAATTCCCTTAAAAATCGCTCAGGGGCATTGATTTCTAAACAGGCTGTGCTCGGGTTCCAATAAACGGCCACATTGGGTCAAATGGACCATTCTCATCGATTCGCCAATTTTGTCAACAAATGGTGTGTCTGGTACATCAATGTTATCGACAAAACACTGTAATAAAAACCTCCAAACTTTACACTGGTAAACGTTGACGTATTTAACATATTTAAAAGAAATTAATTTCCATAAATCGGAATGTATTTCAAGTTTATTTACTCTAATCAGACTTATGTTTCTGTTTTGACAGATATGATACAATAAATAAAGATATGGATTAATAATACAAACTAATTAGATTATGATGAATTGGAAATGTTAGTTTATAATTTATTCTCTCCTATTCAGTAGAGTTTACAATTAAACTCCAGCATTCATATAAGTTTTCAAATATTTATGACTTGTTATTGTTTCATAACCCTTGTTGTTGTAGATGTATCATGTTTTTAAAGTTATACAACATCTTAAACCAAGCACTAGAAGATTAGTTTCAGATTATCATTTTCTCAAAAATTGTGTAAGAGGATGGAACTGGGGTTTGGTTGTCAACGTATACTTTTAATGTGGGGGAGTGTTAATTTGGGTATGAATTAAGGTGTTACCTTCCTTATAAGTGTATCATTAAACAATGTATGGCCAATTTGTATTGAAACTATGTTCCATAACTGTTATAAAACGGTTTAAGCTTCCTAGAAATTATAAACGATTAAATATATCAACTAAAAATCTCACAAAGCTCAATACGTTAAATATTTCAATTGTAACAAAATAATGCTATACTCATGTGTTAACATTGACCTAATATTAGATTAAAACTAACTAACACAGAACAATAGTTTATGTTTAAAAATGCTAAAAATATTTTATTGACTCTTAAATATTACTAAGCCACACACGTCTAACTATCAATTACTGTTAAATTACCTCAGGATAATCTTTTCCCTATACGTTTTCAAGACCATTCTACAAAAGACGAATGGTCAAATGTTTTATTCCACGAGCACATAACTGCAGTGATGGATGCCAGTGACGGTCTTTTGAAGTTGGCAAGACAAACTCCACTGGGCTGAGACAACACGATAAGGTGAACCATCGCTTTCATCTAAGGATCAACTAACTCCTGCCTAGTTTATATGGCTCAAGAGTGCAGTTGTTTAGTGCCTTATAACTATTTTATTTAGCTAGAAATAATTAAAATTTAAAAGAGAATAAAAAAATTTAGTAAATGACAGGGCATTAATAGTATTATTTCTTTAATAAGTCACCGAAAATTGCTGCGTGAACATGGAAAACTACAGAACATGGATATAAAGTGTTTATAAATTAAATGATCATAAAAATAATGCTTAAAGATTCTTTTAGTTGAATGCATTTTTTGTTTTACTTTAAAACCTGGTAAGCTACTGTGTCGCCTAACTATATTATTTTTGTAGGACAACAATACCCCCGCTGCAGATAACCTGCCGACTAAGCGAATTTTCATTTGCCTGGATTTATTTTCAATTAATCTATTAAACTAACATTTATGTTTATCGAGTACCTAGATTAGCTACTGGAAACTAATGAAGAGAGTTTTTATTAAAATATCAATAATTTAGTAGTATGGTAAAAAATAAATCCGCCAAGATTGATCAACATTTTAACCATAAACAAGCCAACTACAACATATTAACTCTCCATAAGAATAACATGGGAATTTTAAATGACAATTTTTCCCCTAACCAATTATATGTTTTTTAAGCTCTTTAAAAAGGTTTGGAGAAATATGTATAAAGTTTGTGTTTCAAGGGTAAACAATTAGAAACCCCCAAACCCATAAAACCGCTCGTTAAACCCCGTTCCCATGGTCCGATCATGCTGGTTCGCGAACTTATTAAAGTTTATCCCACCTTTCACCTTCAAACCAAATTTTTATTAAAACCGGACAAAAACTACTCAAGTTATCGTCTGGACGGACATATATATATATATAACAATTTAAACGAATGGTGTTTATGGCCTCTGGGGACATCAAAATGAAAAAGTAAAACGGTCCCGGGCTTAGGTCTTACCATGAGACCTACGGTAATATAGCTACTTCCATATAGGGAAACTCGCTAACAAAATAACATAATATTTTACACTACATTTTGCTTTCATCGATTATTTTGTATTCCAAATGTAACATGTCTTTAATATTTTAACAAATACATTGCATTTAAGAGTGTTATGATTGAACTAATGATCTACTCTGTTGGCAAACAGTGATGCTGGACACGTGTGTTATCTAGCCATTGTTATCACTAAAGATTAATGACCTCCAGTACAGTTCGATTAATCTAGATAAGTATTCAATCACCGATGTATATCCGTTATTGTTGTACCAGTCAAAACATAATCACTGACATTGTTGTCAACCTGAATAAGGCATATTGTTAGCATAATTTCCAAAGTTGTCCAAAGAAGTATACTAGTAAAAACCTGGGGGTTTGTTATATATTTCTTTAGTTTTGGTAATACTTATCTATGTAAAAACGAGTCATAGTGTTGAATGTTGTATATTATTATATACTAAAAAGTAGTTCTCCAATTTAAATTTTTGTTTTCGTGATAAGAGGGCTTATTTTAGGTCCCGTCGGAATTTTGGTAGAAAAAAATTATAAAATGGATCATTATTTAATTTCAACCGTATAATAGTTAGCATAATGAATGAATGACCCAATGAAAAAATCACACTTGGGTTCATGATGGGTCCTGGAATAGATCTAGGATCATCCAAACTTTAAGGCGAATACTTTAATACTGAGATAAATTTAGTTTTTAACCAAATCTTCAAATTAAGGTAGTCTCAAATAACAGCCTGAGAGATGATAAAATCAATATTTTTTTAAGACCTTAAAACATAATTTATTAATGTATTGTTTTGTTTTATGAACGTAATACTACGCCTATATAAGGAAAAAATGTTTTCCTGTAATTTTCAATACTTGCATACTAGCATACCTGTCAATGAATTAAAAAAGTATTTATTTTTACACCAAGAACGAGGGAAATATCCGTCGTAGTCTGTAAGAATTATTTAATGCTATCACAAAGATAAATAAGTTTTACGATCGCATACCTAGTCGAATGTTACATTTGGACAATAGGTTACCTTTTGTTGAGGGTCATTATTTGTGCAGCTGGACTGTTTTAAGTCGTTTCAAGACGCAATTAATGTTCCTTTTTTGTAAAGAATATTTTTAAATACTAGATTACGAACTATTTGCTAACATAAAGGAAAAATTAATTACCGTCAATAAGGTAATTCATATCAATATATCATTGTGAAAAGTAATTACGAAGAAATTTATAAACAATTTTTTGTTCAAGCTTAATTAACAATAATAGCATATTTAATATGTCTGAAATTATATTACACTGTTTTGTTGTAAAACTATTACTATACCTACCATTAGACAGGTTCCAAAATGTAAAAAAAAATATTTACTGAATAAAACTTAATTTTATATTTTTAGCTTACAATAACTACAAGTCGTTTTTGCTTATTCGTAACACTTATAACTGATCGATTCAACAAAAACTAACCAAAGATCAGATTAGTTGTATTCAAAATTTCCCAAAAGAAAAGTAACACAGTTACAAAAATTGTGAAATGCAAATACCGGCTAAGGTTACTGCTCATTGGCAAGATCCATTTATTCAGTTCAATAAATCAGCTGTTGGCATTCAAATTCCCAAAGTTGGCCAAGACATTTGTCTTAAGTGCAAAAACACTGTCTTAAATGTGCTTCTTGAGAGTCCGTGATGGTTACAGATTGGTTCTCGGTCGAAAACATAAGGATGAAAATTACAAAGTTTGCAAACCTTAAGATAGTTCTTCAGTTGTATGTTGTAGTGTTATAGTTACTTATTTGTGTATGGAATTTTTCATTTATAAACATATTTCGCATATCATCAACATATTTAAACATACTTAGATACATAGTTGATCATACACATATAACCTACTATTGTATTAAATATTAAATCATACATAAATTATTGTTCACAAAGCCAACCAGGTACCCATTTAAAATTTGATTATTTTTATTTAAAATAACTTTCATTTTTCATATCAACTTTAACCAGAAAAAAGTTTATATTTTTTATTTATATTGAAAACTTATAATAAAGTAGACTGGTATTTTGAGATACCAAACATCAGCTCACTAATAGTATATTCCAAACGATAAAAGTTGTAATAGTCTAAAAACTTTAACTGTATGTTTTTCTATACAAAATTAATAACTATTACGTAACAAAATAAACAAAATTTCCAACTGGGATCAAGGCAATTAGTTGAGTATTTAGGCCGCCTCTGTTAAAGCCAGTGTAGGTTAAATTATAAGCCACAGCCAAATTTGTAGCTCTTTAACTAATACATTAATGTCTCTCTCCAACTCAAATTTAGTCAGCTTCTCAACTCGTTTCTACAATATTAGTTTTTTTAATATGTTTAGTATAAACAAATCTATTGCATTTGAAGGTCTTATATTAAATGGAACATCCACTTTTGTTATTAGCCTATTTACTTGCCATAGATTTATGTTTATTTTAATCGTTTTATGTTTAGTTAAAAAAATATATATTTTACTTTAAAACAATAAAAACACTCTGAAATATTGTATAACCGATTTTAACTTATTTCATTCTATTACGTATTATAACTATGAAGATTTGTTACGGTTTTTATCCCAATACAAAATTTTACCAGGCAAACCAATATATCAAGGTTTATTGAAGAAGATAGAGTGTAAATAATATGTTAATACTTTATTTTAAGTCGTGACTACACGAATGTAAGTAAGTGTTTTAAGCCAAGCAGAAATGGAGATGAGTGGCGCGATCTTGTAGTCTTGTTAGTGACTAAGGCCGACATTCCTTAGACACAGCTGTTAATTAATAGCCCATACAGCTAATGGCAACTAAGGGACCTACAGTTTATAGTGGAATCCGAACCACATTTTTGCCTTGTAATTAATAAATGAGTCTAATTATCAGGATAGTACTGCGTCGTAGTTTTCACTAGTCCGGACGTTAATCCACACCAGTATCGCATCCACAGTGCATGCCTATAAATATCCACAATTCGTCATCTCCTGGTAGCTGGATTACAGGTCGACGCCAACGCGTCTTGGAATTTTATGCACTATGTACCTATTATAACAATGCAATACTTACTTTCTTGTTATTCAAACAGCACTCACCTTGAACATAATAAATAATATTAGTTACTAAGATCGTTCATAAACATAACCAGCTTTTAAACAGTGATACATTTGCAGTATGTTATCCATTCATCCTTACTCATTCCGTAGTTACTTGTCTTCTTTGTACTACCATCTGAATGTCAATCATCAATCGAAATCTCCTAAAGCATGCGTATTGATTTGTTTTTAATGTATATTTTTTCGATGCATTGTTCTACTGTAATGTTTTATCGTCTCCTGTCTTCCAACACGCGGTTCAACTTTCTTCCCTTGTTAATGTTGCAGCAGGTTTAAGTCTCAATCTAATCACCCTGTATATAATGCACAGACCTGAGCGACAACACACTTAAGTGCTCCATCACTGTACAAGTGTCCGTCATTCCGGAAGTAACGCGCAATGTACAAAGAATAAGATGAGAAGACGTTTTGTTACTCTACAGGGAACACCTGTTTTATCACTGAAATTACAAATACATAACTATCAAAATCAGCTGTAAAGGATTTTCATTTACTTCGATGGTATCAAACAAAATTAATAATAGAGTAGAAGATTATTGTTTAAAATATTTAAAAAAAACGGAATCAATTATGAAAGCAATTTTATGAAAATAGTAAGTTTACAAACGTTTTTATTTGTTGATGTTGTTAAAACTTAAATAAAGCACCATTGCCTTACAACGAAAAATATAGCTCATGTAACAGACCAAAGGAGTATTTTCGACACTACCTGATATTCCGTACTTGTGTCAAAAAGAAACACCCTGATCTTTATTTATTTAGTTATTTCCGTCAAATGTCACCTGGTAACATACCAAACAATAAGACATCAGTAAATTGCAAAGTGCCAAATTTAATTATTAAACTCATCATTTTAGAATCATGAGAGCATTCTTTTTCTCTGTGATGAAATAAATAAGCAATTGAATGTAAATTATTGTTAGTTTTAACATTTTAATTCCAGTAAGGTACAGATAAAACGTGTTTTAAGCGAACCTTCTATTCACCTCCCTAACTCCATTACATGATACTCTGATGTGAACCGTGTCTCAAGTGGGGGGTTGGCAGAATAATGAACTCCGCCTAACAAGATACAAGTCATGATGTCCTTGAATATGAGAGGGAAGGGATGTTGTCTGGTTTGATATGTGACATGTTGGGAAATATTTAAATATTACCACACCAGATAACCCTTGGACCAATAGGTTTCTAATTAATTGATGTGGTAACATTTGTAATTCATCCACCATATTTAGACTGCTAGCCATAATTGTGATTGTATAACTGTATTTAGGGTTATTAGAATAGAGTGTATACATAGATGAATTTGAACGGGGTTTTTGCCTCTGGGGACACCAGATGATAATTCAAATTCAAATATATTTATTTGCGATAATACGACATCTTGGCTTCGCCAAGTTTACAAAACTTGTCGTTGAGGTCCAATTGATTCACAAAAATTATCAAGCAAAATCTATTTTTTTTATTTGAACAGAAATAACTGTTTTCCAACATTCCATTCTCTTTGTTTTCTTGGTTCATAGACCAGGAGTTTCTAAATATTGAAGAAGCAGTGTCTAACTGGAGAAAAAACTATAATCGTTTGTTTCTTGTTTCCTGCTCGTTTGATGAATTGAAACATAACCTCTCACTAAGAAAAGTTATGCCCATGCAAGCTTTTATTTACACAAAGCAAAGAAAATTGTACATCTACTGTGTTCCTGATGTGGTGGGTTTTGTGAGTGTTTTTTTGTAAACATTGTATCTAACAGTGTTGTAATTATTGTGTGCCCTAGCAAAGTTTTAACCTGGTTTTGTGAAGTGTGTTGTTCGTGTGATATTTGTGTGTTTTGTGTCTTATCCCATTTAGTTAGATGCCAGCTAAGAGATAGTAATAATAATAATAGTAATAACATTTCTTTGTAGGACATTCTTCGTAAGAAACCTTTCGAGACACAAAACTAAATAATCACTATGTTAGTTCTTTAAATATAACAGAAGTTTCAGGTAACTTACTTGCCATTACAGCATCATAATTAAATTTTTTTTTCATACCTTCACCCTTAATGAACGCAATTACCAATAAACTTTTAACTTTGATTAAAGTCAATAAATAATATAAATATTTCCTTATAAATACACAGAATAAACAAAAAGAAAATAGAGTGTAAATAATGTATTGGCTCTATAAGAATGTCATATCAGTTTTTGTCCTAACTAAGCTTGGATGGAGATGAATGGAGCCACCTTTGCCTTCGCCACTAAGCAAAGTCACACAAAGCTGCTTGTTTGGGTTAAGAAAATCAACAGAGTCCTTAAACACTCCCACTGATGAAGACTTGGACCTCCTCTAGATTACTCTGGCTTTACAGTGCAGCTTTACAGAATAATCTTCCATCTGTGTGGTCATTTCCTCATCTTAATTGAGCATTTATACAGGGTGTCCCGGAACTCTCTACCAATATTTTAGGGCATTGCTACTGGGTAAGAAACATAACTAAATATCATATTTAAACTGTCCAGAAGTCCTTAGTTACTCACACAGCCACCATTTTGTTTTTTCAGTTATTTATTTTTTTCTAAAGAATGGTTAAACATACGAAATGGAAACTTTGCACAAACATTTATGACAACTAGACAAAGCTACCAAAAAATTATCACGATTTTCAAATTCATAAAACAAAATGGTGGCTATTTAAAATTTTTGTAAAATCAATGGTTTTTGAGTTATTTAAGAAAGAAAATTTTAAATGTCCGCCATTTTGTTTTACGAATTTGAAAAATCTTCATAATTCTTTTGTAGCTTTGTCTAGTTGTCATAAATGTTTGTGCAAAGTTTCCATTTCGTATGTTTAACCGTTCTTTAGAAAAAAAATAATAACTGAAAAAAACAAAATGGCGGCTGTGTGAGTAACTAAAGACTTCCGAACAATTTGAATATGATATTTAGGTACGTTATTTACCCAGGATCAATGCCCTAAAATATTGGTACAGAGTTCCGGGACACCCTGTATACAAATTATGTAAAAATTCATATCTGGGGAAAAATGAAATTGAGAATTGTCAAAACCTCGATTAAGACACTAAACAAAAGTTAATGTTTAAGGAATTAAAATTTTTGGCTATAAACACGTTGTTATGTATATTTAAAATGTTGTACTCAGATTTCACAAAAAGATTCAAATTATGTTGACACCTAGACCTTTTGATGAGTTTAGAATGAGACAGGAAGGTCTCTGAGGTCTGGCTGGATATGAAGTGTTAGTGGTGACAGCTAGGAGGGTGTGTCAAGAAAGGGAAAGCTCCGTTTTGAAAATTCTTGACGTTTAATCTCAATAAAACATTGCATAATCCCCTATATTATCCTATGGATCACTAACTATTCTTCAAATTTGTAATGATGGGAGTAGTCGACTCCGTTATTCATATTTAATTTAGTTTAGAAATAATCAAAATAGCGTTTTGCTATTTACTTGCAATGTATAACTTCAATGTCTCAAAATAATTCGTCAAAATTGAATATGTAAATATGCTATGAGTTATCTACTTTTCTCGTAATATATATTTTGTTTACGCCCACATTACCAATGAATCCAACTAACCAAATTGGGAATCATTATTTATATTTTATTAATATGTACTCTTAGCAGAAATAAAGTTTAAAATCTTTGAATTGTTACATTTTCAGGTTTAATAGGTTTTCTATATACTAATTACTTGATTATTTGCACTATAACTTTACATTTGTTTGAAACTAAAAGAACGTGTTTCAGATCAGTATCGTGATTAAAATAAACACGTCTCCAAATAGCATCCATTAGGCTTAGACTGATGTTATCTGATTAAAGTAAGGATGGGATGTCAAAGAGTTTTGAGTGTACAAGACTAAATATAGCCAATGATGATACAATAATATACAAGATAGATAGATAGATACTTAACGTGTGCGTTAAAATATTATCTGTTATTGTGAAAAAATCTGATAACTTGTAAAATAAAAAATGTCTAAAATATAAAAAATATTTCAAATTTTCATTAAAATATTCCACATTGTAGGTTGCAGTTTTTTTCTGAAATTTGAAGCGAAATTTTATTTGAAATGTGAATTATTGTTTGTGTTTACAAGGGTATAATTGAATACGATAGGGCCTAACCCCTACAGAATAATTAATTGGTAAATACAGGCTCGGCGACAACAATATTACAGAACCGAGCACAGCTTGTACAACAAGCTCGGGTGGTTAACATGTAACATGTTTTTACATTTTAATTTCAAAGTGATTTGTTCAGCAAACTGTGTAAATTACAGTTTATGCAACTAAATTGTACTTTAAAACTCAAATAATAGTATGACAATTCGCTTGCATGACTATAAGTGTGAAAATAGGTTATAATTTTGATATTTTAAATTTCCATTGCATGAGGTGGTTTTGACATATTAGGCCTACTATCCTTGATTTCATCTTAATAAAATTGAAAGGAAAATAAATTTCAGTCTTTTCATTTCATCGTCATATTGTATATCCAAAAAAATCATACAATCATACTCACGAAAAATTGAAGAGCTGTAAGAACATTAAATGCGCAATCTTTAAATTTAAACATTGAAATACTAAAATTAGTTTAAGGACAAACTATGCTACTAATTATAGCTAATTATATTACTAACTAATAATAATAATAATAATAATAATATCTTTATCGCCGTGAAACAAATATACAATTGCATGGCATCCGTCAACATTTAATACAGGCATAACAAGCGACAGCAAAACAAATAAATACAACAGCATAAAACAGTTAATAATACGAATGATTAAAAAATTACACAGAACTTGTCATTTGATTGATTTAGAACCTCAGAGCAGCCGAACACCATCTACTCATTTGTGTTAAAAAACTCACCCACAGTGTAATATTCTTTATTAATCAGATATCTTTTTAAAATCCGTTTGAACCTTTTTTCGTTCCTTTCTTTCCTTATTTGTTCAGGAAGACTATTCAAAAATCTCACCCCCTACCTAGAATTGTCTCACTACCTAGAATTGTATGGATTAAAATTAAGCTTAATAACTTTTCTCATTCTTATAAAACATAAATTTTCCACATTAAGAGTTAAATACAAACATGTGATTTTTTAACTTTCCTTATATAATATTCAAAATCCGTCTGAACAAAATTTTCCGAGGAAATTCTAGTATTTCATATGAATAAAAATTATAAAAAACCAATATTGTATAAGTCAAAATCTTTATTTATCGAATGTTGTTTGAATTTCAACCGCAGAGTGAACGGAATATGAATGGCTCAGTAAAGGAGCATAATCACTTCCTCCCTGATGCACAAAGAAACCTTCAGAGATCGTCTGAGCTTAAATAAATCACTTAGAGGAACATTAGAGGCTTTGCCCTGCTTGTAAAGTCAATATAAAACCGGTAACTTGGTATGGTGGAATAAGATTACATATATGAGATATGAAGTAGAAAACTGAAGTGAAAAGTTTAAACTAAGTTTAAAATTTATTTTTATTTTTTGTTCTATGTCAAATAAGGGTGAAGTTGGTAGGTGTATTACTAGCACAGTGAATATTGGGTTAGATTGTATGCTTATACTCTAAATACTGGATTTATAGGTACAGGTTTCCCTTAAAAGCCGCCATTATTGTTTTGTATAGTATGACAATGGCGTAGACAATATCAAATTGTATCAAAAGTATGTAATGGATTTTTGATGTTGATATTTACTTAACAGGTTATTTATTTTTTTCCTTTACTGGTTTTTTCATGATTATTATTTGGCTTTCTGTGTATTACTTAATGACTTCCTTAGCTTAACTTAAAATTAAATTTATATGGGTTTTTTGTTAATTCTGAAATTTTATTGTCAGGAACAACAGGACGATTATGTTGCAGCTAACATATATTGACAAACAATATTCATTTTATGATTACTAAAAGATGATTTGACTTGGAAAAGAGAGTTTTACAGGCGATTGTATTATTATGTGGGATATAAAACGATAGTGTAAACTGTTCTGGCCGTTGACACCAATAATAATCACCCCCCTTGAACCCTCCCCCCCCCCGCTCTACCACTACCCGGACAACTGCGCTGTGGTCACAGGGTGTGTGGTAAAACTGCCAGTGTCATAAATGTCAACCAGTGACGATAAATATGAAATATGACAATAATAAACACAGATGTTTAACATTAGGTCAATATCTGTTTGGGCGTTTATTGAAACGTTAACCTGGTGATTGAAAACATTTTAGTCAAACTTTTAGATTGGGTTTTGTGAATAAACAATTGCTTCCAAAAACCTATCGTATTTCAACTTATCTTAAGTATGGGATGGGTTTAGTATTTGTAAAATGGTTATATTCTTTGCCACTCTATAGGATCAGTTGTTTCTTTAGTCAGGAATATTTATTAAAAGGCCAATGATCAAGGACAGTACAGTCAAATTTCGATCCTGGGAAATGCTACTACATGGTACACGCAGGTTTTCCATGTTGGAATGGTGACGTAAAATATCTTAAATTAATTGTATGCAAATGTTTTCTGTTTCAGGGAAAAGCAAGGGAAAGTGGCATAAACGTCATGGCATCATGTTATAGATAAAACATAGTATTTGGAATAATTTCTATTTCCGCCGAAAATAATTATAATAATACGTAGCCTATAGCCTACTAAGAAAAAAACCATTATTTTTGTAAACAATGTGTCCAGGAATTACTTAATATAATCTTCATCTGGGGGAGCGAACTAGTGTAGTGGTTAGAGCGCCGGACTTTGGTTCCAGAGGTCCCGGGTTCAAATCCCGCCAAATCACCAATGGATTTGATCGATGTGATAATACCGCAACCTAATCTTTATCCTTAGCCTGAAGTATTTCAATTTATTAATAATTTCAATTTGCCTAATTCGATTTGTATTAAAATATCTTCGTAAGAAAATGAAATTTATTCTCTGTAACAATATGTTTTATGAGTGTTTGGGTTTGTAGCTACAGGGAAACCGATTAAGATTGGTCTTAGAAAATTGTTAGAAGCTTAGGAAAGATTTGCCAAATTCGATCAAAGTATAATTACAATTGAGCTAATCAGAATGTTTTTAGAGTAATTTTTCATATTGCTAGTATAACACTATTATTGACTATGCTAGTATTTCAGAGATTTTTGTTTTTATTAATCCAACATAAATAAAATTAATGTACATTTACAAAATATATTTTATCCTACAGTTATTCTAAATATTCATCTAGAAATGACTTTTGAAATACGTTGGTATAGTAGTGAGTACAGTAGTCTTATTTCAAAAATGAAGCAGAAATCGCTGTACGAAACAAATTTACACTTACTGTAAAAAATGCATATGCATAATGTTTACGGGACTTGCTTCTATTCACCTTGTTTATATCATTTTCACCATAACGGCTTTTTAGCAAACAAATATTTACAGGAACATCCAACATGAACTATTTTTTAAACTGTTTCAATAAGCAAATGATTAAATTTAATTTTTTACCGATCATCAAATATTTTCAAAAGACAATCTTGTCAGCTGAGTTTTTTATAAGTTTAACGCAAATAAAATCACGATAATTCAAATAACATCCACTAGAGTGACATTAACTGTCAGCTGCTGTAATTATAATTTCACGGGTTGATGACTTCATTCACGACGTGTGTTTTTGAGATATGACGTCACTCAAGCTTAACAGCTGAGCTTAACGTATGCTTTAACGGTTTTACGGGTTTTAATCATTAAAATCTACCTGTCACATTTTATTGTATTTCTTTTACCGATTTACTTTCTTGTTTTTAAGTCTTCGTTCAAATTAATGATCAAATAGTAATTTTTTAATACTAAAATTAAATCAATACTAAATTACAATTTTTGTTAATTACTCTTGGATTATTAAAAATAATGTGACTGAGACTATATGCTTTTAGGGTTTAGCATTAATTTGGGAAACTCAAGCTCTGCTCCAACCAGCCACTATTAATTTTCACTATAAGACAACTTAAACATCTATGAAGAAACCTCTTACGGATAGCATTTTAGACGAGATTCAATGCCTTGGTAGAATATTATCCTCCCCCTGAAAATCCCCAACAATTGGTTGAAAAACTAAGGGACGGAACATAAGAGGAACGTAAGAGATTTTAAGATTCATCACATATGCTCACACTCGGGGGCCGGAAATCTTTTGAATACAGAAAAGCCACAACCAATTTACTCTTTTTCTTGTATTTCCTATTGGTGAAATTATAATAAAACAAAATATACAAAACAGTGGAAGAACTAAATTTCATTGGTTAGGTAATTTGTGTTTTAAAATATGTTAACACTAACAAAATAGTGTTTACCAACATTTTCACTTTATAAATACTATCTAGCATTGGGTTTCCCCATAAACTACTTATTTCAGTTGTAGATTGGAGATGTAAGACCACGAATATTATAACTTAGTTACTAATATCGTCCATAGTATAGTCGTTTTGAAATATACATCTCTGTTTTAAATTGGCCTTTTGGCCTAACTTATGTTTATTTAATTTGTTGTTAATTTGTTAATTGTTAAATGGTAATTTTTGTTAATTTTTTGTTTATTTAATTTATTTAATTGCCTTTTATAATTTTTTTAACAATGCATGCCAGTCATGTATTGTATTATCAATATACAAATAATTTTTTGGAAAATCTATGATCAGGTGTGTAAAAAAAATGAATTAAATATAAAAATATTTAGCTGTCAAAATTACGAAACAAAATTCACACTCGGAAAAACCTTGAGTGTATAACAAAATTGTATAAGACTACAAAATAGTTTTTAAATAACAAAACTTGACTCCTTGATGAGCCAGTAAAGTAAAATGTAATCTGATCTAATACATTACAAAAATGAACATCAACAAAAACCTCTAGAATTTATTTTAAATATTATTTCATCCTTTGCACGAAATGTTGTAAAACGATCAATCTAACCACTGTGTTATTGCTCAAATCAGATTTACCACAACCATAATCTGCCATACCCAAACCATGGATCACAGAGCTATTGAAGTGCGGTATTGAAATTGTAATTAAATATTGCTTGCAATAAACATTGTTGTTCAATAAAAGTGGAACCCAATACAAAGACTTTTTCGGTTGAGTGGGCCTGTGGAACTATCCAATTAGTTGTTCATAATATATTGGACTTATACATCAGTAATATGATATATTCTTATTGTTTTTACTTGGCCTAGGCTATTAAAAATTATGCAAATAAATAAATATGAAATCTATACAGGGTGTTCAACAATGGTGGGGACATAATTTACGAACTGATTCCTTGGGTCAAAACAAAGAGAAAATTAAAAATAATATTTTTTTCCAAAAACACTTCGTTAACCAGATATCCACCATTTTGTATTTTTTACACTAAGATTTTTATCATTGCATTTTTTGTACAGATCTTTATGAAAATTTGTATGTATGTTAACGTAGAGAAGACCAATGTTATAAAAAGAAATCATCTTGATTAAACAAAAAAATTTAAATTACACAAAAACGGCTGATTTTATGAAAAATTATCAAGAAAACTTATTTAGTTTTTTTAAATCCCTATCAAACGAAACCAAGTTCAAAAAGAGCGAATAAGAAATGGCTGAAATATTACGATTTTTAACTGTAAAATGGGGAAAGCCGGACTATCTTAGCCTTTATTTGCCCAATTTTACTACTAATAATCGTAATATTTCAGCCATTTTTTATTCGCTCTTTTTGAACGTGGTACCGTTTGATGGGAAATTAAACATGCTAAATAAAATCAATAGTTTTGGAGTAATTTAAGTTTAAATAATTAAAATGGCCACCATTTAAAAATTGTAGGTTGAATCAAGTGGAATTTTTTTTCTAAAATTGGTCTATGCTACCTTAACATACATACAAAGGTTCATAAAGGTTAGTTGGTAAAACTACAAAGATAAAAATGTTTATGTAAAAAACACAAAATGGCCGATATCTGGTTAACTAAGTGATTTTGAAAAATGTTATTCTTGATTTTCTCTTTATTTTGACCCAAGGAATCACTACGTAAATTATGTCCCCACCTTTTTTGAACACCCTGTATAGATATGTATCACGGAAAGTGAATAACAAGGTATATTTAAATATAGGTTACCGGTACTTTCTGTCCTCACAATCCTGATTTTGTTACCACCATTTCGGAGATTACTCCAACTTCAGGTGCTTAGGTGCACATAAAACTAAATCACTGTGGTGTTTACATTTTTTACTAGATTTCTTCATTTTCACTGTATCAATTGTTAATAAATAGTACACATACTGCACAAAACATGACACCAAAACATATCATCACGTTCACGGCAAAAAAAAAACTGACGACCGACCAATTTTAGCCAACTTCTACAAAGTAATTTAAATAGTACTCTTTCAGATTTATTTATGAAATAGTTTTTAAATTTTTACTTAGGAAATGTGTAGGTACAAAATAATATAAACGAAAAATAACCCTTTGCCATGATAAAAGTTCAAACCTTTAAAACCTCACCGTACTGAAATTTAAACTTTGCGACTTATTACTATGATGTTGATATAAAATGAAAATATAAATTTAATTCAATTATACGTTTAATTTAAATGCAATTTCCAAATTGCATATTGAACGTCATGCTTGTGATTTAGAATGCAAAAACGTCACTTTTACATCAATTAGTTGGGGTAGGGACACCACCTAGATTATTTTTATCCGAATATGAGTGAAGGATGGGTTTAGAATGTTGTTAGATTATCTTAGATATTATATATCTGTGTAGCTTTGTTACTGACTTAGTTCAGCTGTTTCATAAGTCAGGATCATCCATATATAAATCCCAAAGTACCCATGATTTGAGAAAACTACAAGTCGCACCCCCATAAACTACATACTTAAAATGTTCGTCATGACGAGAAACCTTGCGCAAAACTATCCATTATTTCATAAATTGCGCAAGTCCTTTCTAAATGGAACTTTCCATATACATAATGTTAAAAATATATCCTAGGACGCTAGGTTCTAGTTAAGAACCGTTTTACAAACTAATTCAGGCTAGTCCTAGAGAGTTGCGGCATCATAACATAGATAAGACAAATAGCTTCGATTCATGTGATGATTCCAAAATCCACTACTACTAGCCTGAGGTAGGTGTATTTCATATAAATATGTAAAATAAACACCAAAGGTACGTCAAATACTTCTTCATGTCGACATTCAAACTACGTTTTTGCCACCTTTAGAAGACACTAGTAAAAACTCTGGAATATAACGCTTGAAAATCCTGAAAACAGGAATTTCGTAAATAATGCTGAAGTTTAGGACCAACTTTGAGAAAGTAATTGACATCCTTCCTGGCCGAGAGGGAGTCTTTTGACTAAGGTTTTCACTTTACATTTCATCCTCACTCATTTGCATGAAATTTATACTTACGGCTATTTGTACTTGCTTTGTTCCACAAGCAATAACGTAAAAGCTATTGGAGATAACGAATTGGTAAAGAAAAACACTCGATTTAAATTGAAAGATTTCTAGAAACTTTGAAAACAAAGATTTAAAAATAAGGGCCGCCTAGCTTTAATGAATTGATTATATTATTTTCAACATATTTGAAAGGTGTTTTACTTACATATTTTACCGTCCAACTTGAATAAGGATTACTTACTTAGCAATTGTAGGGGTATTTAACCATAGTTATGTACATGAATATCTATGAAGTAAAGCTACTATTTAGTGAAGTCAATTACCATATACAGATTTGTATTGGTAATAGTAAAAATAATAACTTAATAATAAATTGTTAAATGAACTATTTTAATTATGTGAACATCAGGAGAACAATTTAAAAAATGGCATGGAACAAATCAATTAGACAAAAAGGAAGAAAAATCAAAGATTCTCGTCTGATGGTTGGTCTGTCGACTATTTGGGTTAGACAAAGAGTTGGTGGCGTTTCAAGTTATGGTATTCAAGATCTAAAGACTTTTTAAAGATTTGTTGTACTTAAAAAGGGATTATATTGCTTCTCAAATCATTACAATTTATTTCTAGAATTCCTTGGACAAATTAGTTTATCTTTAATAAAGAAGCTAACTTAAAGCTCCTAGAAAGAGTTGAAAAAAGTTGATTATGGTTTCCACTGATTTACACAAATTTTCCATTTACAAACCGGGCTGTTTTCATTTTATTTTACCTATTACTTGAAGCATATTTTTAAACAATACCTTTTACGCAAGCTGTGTTTAGTTTTTATTAAAAAAGTTAATTATAATAGCCCTAATGCAATTTTGAACCGTTGGACCATCATTAAATATATGTTTGTTTAGTGCCTGTACAAATGATTTACTTCAGGATATTGTGTTCATTTAGGATATTTTTTCAAAGTACTCGTTTAATAACTCGTATTACATAAAACCAATAAGTTAAAACCTAGTAACATTGTATGCAAGTGAAGAAATCCGTTCTTGGTCAGCTTGTAATATAAAAACCCAAACCTTTCGTAAACCGCATCCTTTATAACTACAAACAACGTAATTAATATTATGTAAGGTTCATTATGTGTTTTATTAACAGTTGATGATTTCCGTTCATTAATGATCATACTTACTAATATTATAAATGTGAAAGTTTGTGTGTGTGTTTGTTTATTTGTTTATTTGTTTGTTTGTTTGTTTGTTTCTTTCTTTCTTTGTTTGTTTGAAGTTCAATCACGCATTAACTACTGGTCGGATTGTGTTGAAATTTGGTATGATGATAGCTCACATTCCCGATTAACATATAGACATATTCTTACCTCAAAAATCCTTTCGGGCTCCGCCCCAGCGGCTCTAGAGTTTCCTATGTTAACCTTATAAGTATTCATATTTAAAAGGAATTAAATAATTTTGCCAGCTGTTTCAACTACACAATTTGTTTCTATGATATGCAATAAGGTTATACGGTTTACCAACAGTGCTAATTTGAACAAAGCAGCAACAAAAACCTGAGTGTGAGACCTTTACTTCTTTCTATTGTTTAGGTGAAGTGGTAGAACATTATGGCTATGGTAGATGTTCTATATACTATAGTATACCGTAGATTATAGTAAACCAAATGTTCTAAAAAACGTGTCCTCTCTCATTGCAAATGCAAAGCACGAGCATTTAACTACAATAAGCATTGTATACCAACCCCGTACGAAGGACGGGTGCTCAGCTAGTACCAATATAATTGGCCATATTTTCACAATGAATCTTCTCTTATCGACTTCTGGTTGATGTATTACCACTTGCAATTTCGCGTCAGTGCTGTTTTGTATTTGCCAATTAATTATTCTGCAAGGGGTCAAGCCCTATCGGCCTCGGCCGCCATTATACACTGCAAACACAAACCATTAATCTTGATTGGGAAATACTCAATCGTATTTTTTTTTAAACAACACTTTTGGTTTAAAATTTTAAAAAATTGAAAATACGTTTTGTTAAGTTATCGTCATCAGCACATACAATAGTTTCATGTTATCGCTTCTTCAGTTGCTATTTCTGTGAGGTATAGCTGAACACTTGTAGTCGTATGACAAATAAGAATATTTTGACGTCACTTGAATAGATATTATTTTAATAACTAGCCCTTCTTTCAGAACTAAAAGTTCTCACAACATGTATAAAATCTCATAAAAAATGTTTGCTACCAAATGATAATGAATATTCCGAAAGGTTTTGTTTCTAAATAGGGTTTTTTTGTTCCTCAAGCTTTATAGTTTATTTCGACTAACTCTTCCGGATATAATTGTAATATGTCAGAATCGTAGATGTATGGTGAAATCATTGCTACCACCCATTCGTCTGAGTCTTCGAATCTTTTTTGTCATTATACATCAGTTTAAATGTCATTACCGGTATAAACTGTAAGTTTTTGTAAAATAAAAGTAATAATCCATCTATCTTTTTATATTATTAATACGCTCCATGAAAATTTGTGAACAATAAGGCTTTTTTGTTTAAAGATTTAATCCCACATGTTATATACCATCTTGAGTCGACTTTTTTTAAGGTCGTCGAAAATTATAGCTGTTATTCATTTTAAAATAACGCCTGTAATACTTCGCAATTGCTCAAATTCAAGCAACAGGTACACCAGTAAAACAATGAAAGTACAACAAATATTGTTAGCAATAGTTTTGTTTGTATGAGTATGGTGGTTGTTGTTTATTGTTTTTATTCGTTAAATATAAAAATTCAATAGAGGATTTGTTGACAATGTACACCATTTTATAAAAATTTTAATTTAAGTACGGCGTTGAGTCTACATTCCCTTGGGCTCTGCATTATTAACAGTTCAGGAAGTCAGGAGGCTCAATCCTTAAATATATAAGAGACTATTACACTGTCATCATGAAAGATTTTCCTGCAAAAAATAAAAAATAAAACTAGTAAAATATAACTAACAATGTTGTATTAATAAGATATTGCAGTGTTAAGAATGTGTTAAGCAATATTATTTTGCTCATTTTTGATAAATAATTTTCCTCTATTGATTAGGTGAAGTGGTAGAACATTATGGATAGTGTAGATGTGTAATACTATAAAATACTGTAAATTTAAAGAAGCATATTTTATTAACTCTCCCTCATTTCAAACGCAAAGCTTGGGTATAACTGCAATAAACATTTTATACTTATATGCCATCCCCGTACGAAGGACGGGTACTCTGCTAGTGTATTTATATATGTCTCTTTTAGCACGATAACGCGAACAAAAAAGATCTGATTTTGATGAAATTTGGTACAAAAGTGTAAACCTACGTTTATTCGAACGAGTTCGCGAACCAGCATGTTATGGGGTAAAAATAGATTTTTCCCATTTTTGACTCTAAAACAAAAGAATTTTGCAACTTCTTTCCAAACAATTATGTAGAGCTAAAAAAAAAAACAAATAATTTAGTATATTGAAGTGTTACTATGCACAGAATGGCTATGGAGACAATTTAAAATACCCCCGCCGCAGCAAACCTGCAGACTAAGCGAATTTCCATATGTCTGATTGGATTTACACTAAAATGTCTACATAAAAATTTAACATTTATTTCCTATTTAAATAGAATTATTTTAACAGGTACTTAGGTTTGCTGCATGAGGGAGGGTAAAACTTTTTTTGTAAAATGTTAATAGTTAGTAAGAAATAAAAACATTTTCCAAATTTGATCAAAATATGTTCATAAACAAGCAAACTACAACAGTTTACTCATTCTCCATAAGAATAACATGGGAATTTAAAATTTACATTTTTTTGGAATTTTCTCCGTAACCATTAGGCGCATAGTAACACTTCAATATACTAAATTATTTGTTCTTTTTAAGCTCTACAAAATGGTTTGAAAAGATTTTGCAAAATTTTATTTTTTTTGGGTCAAAAATGGGAAAAACCTATTTTTACCCCATAAAACCCCCCGTAAACCCCCGTTCCCATAGTCCGATCATGCTGGTTCGCGAACTCGTTCGAGTTTATCCCACCTTACACCTTCAAACCAAATTTTATCAAAATCGGACAAAAATTACTCAAGTTATCGTGCGGATGGACACATATATATATATATATATATATATATACAAATTTGAACGAATGGTGTTTTTGGCCTCTGGGGACATCAAAATGAAAAAGTAAATCGGTCCCGGGCCTAGGTCTTACCATGAGACCTACGGTAATAGCTACTTCCCTATAGGGAAATTCGCTAAAAAATTTTAATTTAAAATGTGTATGTTATCATTGACTTTATGTGTGGATATAAAGTCAATGATGTTATTTTATGGAGAAAATACACCTTTTGTAGTTCGCTTGTTTATGAGTATATTTTGATCGAATTTGGAAAATGCATTCATTTCATTCTAAACTAATAAAATGTTTCAAAAAACACCTTTTTACCCTCACTGTTGCAGCAAACCTAAGTACTCGTTGAACTAAGGCTATTTAAATAGGGAATAAAAAAAATGTGATATTTTTAAGGAGACATTTTAGTGTAAATCCAATCGGGCAAATGGAAATTCGCTTAGTCTGCAGGTTTGCTGCGGCGGGGGTATTTATACTGTCCATCGTAGGTCCCCTAGTTCAGAGCAAAATAATACAATTTTACAAGAAATATATTAACCATCAATCTTTTAAATAAATAGTTCACCTTATGAAAAATTTAATTACTTCCCTAATTAATCTAGTACAAAACTAATCATCGATCAGCTGTTAAACATGTGAATATTATGTTTACGAACAGATTGCATCAACATTTCCCCCTCCACAAGCCACGTTACAATGATTTAATTATAATTTCACACACTAATGAGTCCATAGAGAGCCTCAGCGAAGGGATATAAGCATAAACCAACCCACACATTTACCCTCCATTCACATCGGGTTTAATTAAAAACGCTTTTCGATCGTAAAAAGTCATTTTTAATCCTAAAGTGTAATTATGTGATCATATTTTTAAAGTTGTTCGTGGTAATCCAGGCTGGTATTTTGGTTAGTGAGTATTTGATATATATTAAAATTAAAACTACACTACTAGACTTTTAAAACAAGTTATTTAAAATTCAAAAACTGTAGTAAGTTTTTTTTTAATGGTTCACGTTATCTAGTCAGTGGGTAAAAGGTCTTCAGTGCCAGAAGCCCAGATTCACACCTACAAATCACCTTGTCTCGTAGCGATGTCATAACCTAGTGGTTCGGAACCCACCTTTAGTTGTGGCGTCTCAGGCATGGGACGCTTTCTGTGAATTGTAGAAATTTCTCAACTAAAAGTAAATCAGTAGGTGTATTGTTATGAAAATGTACAATGTCCTTAAAATAACCCACTGTTACCACAAAGATCCTAAAAAATATGCATTTTGAAAAATATAAACCTCTTGAGAGACCTTGGAGGCTAGCGGCCATCTTGGATAATTTCATACAGCTGCTAAAGGGTTATTCATCGTCCAAACATATGTTCAAACACCAAAGTTGTTATAATTTAAATATCTAGTATACTGTTGGATTGAAAAAGTTCTTTGTAGTTTTGATTTTTCTCCAAATGTGTCCATGGAAGCTAACGGCCATCTTGGATTTGCCCACCATAAGAGCAATGTTAATTTTGTTAATTTCAAACAGCCGCTGAAGAGTTATTTACCGTACAATTTTTTTCAAACGAGAAAGTGATTGTAATTTAAATATCTAGTATACTGGGAAACTAGAAATTGTCTTTGTAGTTCTATATTTGTTTAATGAGTTAGAATGTCTATGCTCCAAAAACTCTTATTACACATTTGAACTCATCTTGTATATTTTAATTTAATATTTTTTTTATTAAGCTAGTGCAAATAATTTTATGAATTAAATGCCTTAGTTTGAATTGTTTAGTGAGCAATGCAAGTGTATGATTGTATATTGTTACGTATATTCGTGTATTTACACTGATATTCCTATATAGATGTAATATTGCTTTTATTACATCCAAAAACGAAAGCTTTATAATACATTGAATAGATTTGTTCAACCTCGACTCAACGCAAATCAGTTTGACTTGATCGAATACTTTATTTAACCTTCAATAACCTCTTTAGATTTTCTTAAAAGCCCAGTAGAGAACCATTAACCCTTGTTTGTACAAGAAATCATTTTCTATTCAATCTAATACGACCACCGCGAAAGTACTGACTTTAATCATTCTGCTTATAAATCAGTTTGGTAAATTAATGGGAAGAGAAATATTTTCACAGTGTTCTTGTATAAAATTTAGACGTCTTTAACTTTCTCTTTTTAAACTATTATGTTACAGACATTTGCATGTTGGGCCCATGAAAACACTAATTAATATAAGGATGTAAGGAATCATTTAAATATATATATGTCCAATAGTTTCATTAATAGAAATTAATAAATACCGTACATTTCGTTAGGTACTAAAAGTCAAGCTGATTTCATTTAATAGTTAAGTCTCGTTAATTAACTGATGGTACATATTAAAGCTAAGTGACAACTATAAAACAAAACTCCATTATCCTCTACCTGTAATAAGTTAACTCAAAAGGCAGACTCAAAGTTAGACTTGAAAGTCGGTGTGGACAGTGTTGAAAGTTAAATAACATCCTTCCTTTCTTTGATGGCCCTTTTGTTAGGATTTATTTCACTTTTCACTTTCTTGCAAAATTACTTTCTAAAACACACTCACAATCCAAAGTAAAAACTATGGCTGGACAGAGCACTGTTTAGTATTAATTGTGAAAACATGTATTTTGGTAGGTGAGTGGTTACAGTGTATGACTAGTAATCAGTAGGCTACTAAGTTAACCCTGAAAGGTAAAATGTTTTTTTCATTGTTCGAAACTGGACTTAACTGTTAATGATCATTGGGCTTTTCAATGGTCCTGATTCATTCAACATATGATATTAATCATCAACAAAGCTACACAAGACAACTTGATCTATTCTTCACTCCTTTTTCACTCACAATACGCCAAATAATCTTCTAGTGTCAATTTAATAGAATTATACTAGAGACCACAAGAGTCTGCAGTTGGTGGCAGCCAATAAAAATACTAGACTAGCAAAATCACCCATTCACCATTTTTCGTCACTAATTAAAATATACTAAACAATATTTTGAAATCAGCTGATATTATTAGATTTGGCAACACCGCACTGTCCTCATTGGCTCCTTAGAAGTCACGTGGTAAATATGCTCCAACTGCAGACTGACGTGGACCGTACTGTAGATGTGATAATTAACTCTATTTGTCAATTTAGACTGCATCCTAAGTCAAAGTATAGACCAAACAAATTTTGCAGTGCAATTGTTGAATTAAATCCTTTATTGGTCCAAACTTTACAGAATTTGGGTAAAAAGGAGAGGAATGATATTATTGATAACACGAAAAATATACCATATTTAAAGTTACTTCAGAAAGTTCAAAAGGAATAGATCTAATTGTATTCTAAATCAATTTTACCTCCTTGTACAATTTTCAAAAATTAAACCCCCTTTCACAAAAAAAAAATTAACTAACGTTTTGGTACCACCTCCAATAGTTATATTGAGTTTTATAAATGATCTGTATTATTGAAACATAACTACCCCAATGCCCGGATTAATTAATATAGCACTCCCTCTTGTATTCGTTATATTTGGGAAATGCGACGCTATTATACATTTCCTCGTTTAGATTGTCTGATAAATGCGGAGCCACATTCGAGCCCATATCTCTGTTTGAATGGTCTACAAATAACACACTACTGGTTGTATCAAAGGGGTTTTATGTATTAAATCCAAACTATAACTATATTAAGCTATGTGTATGTAAAATCAAATAAATGTTTAGTGGTGTAAGGTTTTAATAATTGAAATATTCAATTATTTATATACATGTAGATATTGTAAAAGATTTATTTCAATTTACCTATTGTTACAAAACAAGCAAAGAAAAGCAGCAGTACAATAAATACATTTAAGGTTGTTTATTATTAAAAATCAAAATCTAACATAAATCTCAAAATCCTAATATCATTTACACGTATAAAATATCAATTAAAAATGGCACATAAATATACATACTTTTAAACAATATTGTGCCGTCATAAAGAATCTTCTTACCAAAATGTCATAATCAAATAGCATATCAAATATGTTAACCAATTACAAATTAGTTCCTTTATGAGAGTTACAGAGTAATAAACATTCATCATATAACTTAATGGGGTTTTTATATATTTTTTATGATTCAGTAAAAACGCCTCTTCAACTTGTTGTAGTTTGTAGCTTAAATAATGGAAAAAGGTTTACTTTATATAATCCAAACACTAGATGTTGATTTTACTTTTAAAAAATTATACCAAGATCTTGGTCTAAAATATAATAGCTGACAATTTAGCTTCTTGGCTTGTACAACTTGTATTACTACAATGAAACTATAGATTATATATAAACTTTTAAATCTCTTACCTCAGAACTTTGAAAGCCCGTGGGGCAGAATCCTAGGTCAATATTGAAGGGGGAATAGTTTTATATGTATCCTCGGAGCTGTAGCTTTATATTTGTCCAATTTGAGACCAGTCGGTTTAGTAGTTTTTGAGTTTAGCCCAAACACACAGACATACAGACACCATCTCTTCTTTATAATAGTATATTTGACTTTTATAAGTATAGATAAATAAATCCTTTACGAAACATATTTGGACATGCATTAATCAAGTGGCTAACCTGTAATCTTTTGTTATCTGTAAATAGGTTTTGAGCGAATGTGTTAAATTGATGTGCTAACCCGATTATTCTAATCCTCTTCCCTGCCATATGCATGAAATTAATTAAACCAGTTCTCAAATTCTGTCAATAGAATATCAGATATGTTCTGTTTATATTGCGTAATTAAAATAGTGTATCCTATCTGAAAAATACATACTAAATATTTTTTTGTTATAAAACAGTATTTCTATTACTTTGGAAACAGCTTTGCAATTGCTTATTCATCCATTTTGTAGTATTTTGAAAGCAATGAACTTTCCACTGTGGTTTATTTCACTAAAAACCCAAACAAGAAATCTTTTCATTCTATTCCTCTATACTATGCTAAATTACATACTATGCTACAAGACATTGCTATTTTTACATTAAATAAGCTAAATCAATAGTTGTTTAACAGTCCTACCAATGCCAAGGGTATAAGCTATATCCAAGCCCTATATACCCTTAATAGTGGACTAATCATGAATGGAAAGTTATAAACGTTATGGTTAGAGAATTATTTTGGGTATATGGCTAAAAAATATCGAAATCAACCCAATTTGTAATACCTGTTTTAAGAGCCAATAACAAGATTCATAATAACACTAATCTTAAGTTTACATTTCCTGTACCTCAATGAAGTTGGTCTGTAAAAAACGTCAGTTTCAGAAGAAGGAACTGCATTCAACGCAGATGGAAATGCCATTTATTTGACGTTTTATTCATAAGCAATCGATCTATTAGCATAACCTCCTTAAAAACTGAGCCATTATGATACACTAATGAATTATTTTTCGTGTGAAATATTTATATCAATTTTTTGTTCCGATAAAGTACAGTTTTGACTGACTTTTAAGTGAAAATTTGCCCAGGTATTTTGCAGCCTCGAGTACTGATTGCAGTTGTGAGGAAATAAAATATTGTTCATAATTTTAGTTTTAGTCTTCAAGTAGTCATAATTACTTGAAATTGTTTAAAATTAACTCAGAAATAAGAGTAACAAAAAAGGGGTTCACATAATGTATACCATTAATAAAAATCACATAACTAAGAAATATTCCTTATACTTGTGGAGTCAATCTCCACAACACTGTTTGAATGTCCCGCCAATCTCAACCCCTACCGCTGCTCGCGCATGCGCAAGGAGGCAAGCGGGTAAGACGAGTGAAAAACGTCTGTCGTGTGTCGTGCTCCTGACTGCAAACACCATGGAAGGCTAAGTTCTTGGGAAATGGGGGGACGCCCCCTTAAGGTATTGTGTCGTAGCACTAATTATTGATAATATGTAATTTCAGATCATGGTGTCAATTCACTATAACATTCTTTCCATTATTAGTAATTCATCATTAAATAAAATATTAGTTCACGTTGTGTCCAGTCAACTCATACAGTAATTATTTCGTAAGTTGAACAATGTACATATTTCTGTGATATAAATGCATTAATTAATGAAACAATCATCAAAGCTGGCTATTAGGGCCTGTGATTTGCGGTAAATTGTCTCCTCTGCATCAATAAATGTGTTCAGTTAACGTTTCCAACAAGAACGATTTGGTCTGGAATTTAATTCACATGACCAGGTCACCAAAATGTGGCACCATTATGCCACATACTAAATCAACAAATTAAGTATTAGAGTGCATATATTGATGAACATGATGTATATCGGTGATATTGGTTAAGCTAAGGCACTTAAGTTCGTGATTATTCAAATTAAAAACAACAAAAACCTCAGCAATGTGTTACAACTGTTTGATGAATCGCCCAGATCTGTCTAAGTGATAAGTTTGCCGCCATTATTCAAAAGCAATGTGTCTGCTCTCAGACTAATAGGTGGTTAGTCTTATGACTGTAAATATTATTCGTGTTCTTTATATAGAAAGTTAATTTACTAAAGAAAACTATGATGATTACTTAACATAAAAGTATAATCATTAACTTGCATTCACAATGTGAAACACAAGTATTTATCCATTGTTCTCTCCCTAATAAAATAGGATATTACAATGAATGAAAAAAATTAAAGTATATATTTCTCATCAACCAATAAACATAAGAGACTACTTGGTATTTCATGTCTGATTCCAAATAAACAACAAAGTACTTATGGTCTCTAAGATATAACGTAACTAAGTTAAAAAATAGCAAAACACGTTGTAAAAATTGAAAATGGGTAAAGATTTATTATTGTATTTAAGAAAACATTTCACTTTTTAAAAACCTTATTAAGTTTTGTTCTTACGAGAATTTCAATACTTGATTTAACATTCACTCAAATTGGGCTATTCATTTAAAAATCAATTTAAATATTTTTGTCTGTAACTTAAATAATTATAGCATTTGTATCCACCTAAATACAACCATTATTAATTCTAAAGCTATTAATTTCAAATAATTAAAATTATAAAAGTACCTGCAACATACTAGCCAATAACACATTAGTCCTGTTATAAGCTACCTGATTGGTAAAATAAATATTTGTAAAAGCTAATTTTAAAATACAAATTTAAAACTTAAAGAGGAAAACTACATTTTACAACGATGAGCCAACATAACATTTCACTTATTTTGTCGCGTTCCCCTGGATGCAAGGGAAACAAGCAGTTGAAAATTGCCACGAAACTCTGAAAACCTTTGCATTATTAACAATGATGGAAATGAGACGAGGATTTCATTGAAACATTAACAACTTCGTCGTGGATTGAGTTCGTCTAAGAACGGGAATGACAAGAAGATTACCTATGTGATTTTTTATAGAAGCAAAATTAATTTAATAAATAGATACATAATAAAAAATATTTTGTGTAGTTAAATGGCCTAGTAAGTTATGATGGAGTGAGAGCATAGAGGATATTATTATTTATTCTGGATTGAAATATTTAATTTTGTATAGCTCTTAAACTTCTAGTACCTAACAAGCATTTATTTCGTCCTCAGGATTTAATTGTCTAGGTAGCCGAGTGGTTATAGTGCTCGCCTTCAATCTGAAGGTCGCTGGTTCGATTCCAAGTGATCGTTCCCAAACCCAGACGCCATTAGTCATTGGGCTATTAATTAATTATGCTGTCAAACAAAAGGTCAGTGTTAGATAGTAACAGTGCCAGGGTTTGGACCGTTCCCTTTCAAAATAACGTTAAAACCCCGTATTGCTTATAACACACACAGAAATAAAAAATAAACACCACTGATAAAATTTCCTAAAAAATCTACATTCGCTGTGAATTTATTTTTGTAGAAGTATTAAGGCAAACGTATAACAAGTTATTTTAATAAAATGTTATATTCTTGCTTTTTTACTAAAAAGATTCTAGATCAACATACCAGGTAAAAATTAAAATGCTGCATAGAGACAGCAAAATTAAATTATTTCATTATTTTGTTATCTAAAACAACACTTTGTGTCAATATAATACATTTAAGTCCCAAATCCCTATTTAAGAACCAACATTGTAATGCATTTCGCACAACCTAAAAAAATGTGACAACTTAAATATATATATTTTCACATTTTTATATTTTAATGACTATATTTTTACATCGACTATTCTTAGTCAAACAAAAAAATATTGGGATTTTTTGTGCACGACCATGCTATTTCACCAATTACATATTTTACATACTTATTATACTCTTCATTGTTATTCAAATATAGTACTACCATTTATCAACACAATACAATGAAGTTAGAACATATATAATAACCTAGATTTGTTCTTAAGTGTGCTAAAGAGTTTTTACCATCTTGTGATACTTTATACATTTCATTGTTTATTATTTGACTACAACTGAGACAGTTTCAATATACTACGTGGTAAAAAAGTGTCAGTAAAATCGGAAAAGGTTGAGAATGCAGTAGAGATGGAAGGTAAGAGTTTAAAAGTGAACTCAGTGTTCATAGCCCATGTACACACCCGGGGGATCAGCAACCCCTTGAATACAGAGAAGCTGCTAAAACCAATTCACTCAAACACCCCTTATGTCGGGGCCTTCTATACTACTTCAACAGGATTTGTCTATTGGGACTTATTGAACAACTTATTCATTGTATATTTATGAGAACAATAACGTAGTGTCTTAAATATTTTTTAAGCGTTTTTCTTATTTGCTATCGCATTTAGTATTCTTAGAGGAGCACGTAGTCTAGTGGTTGGATCACGGAACTTCAATCCAGGAGTTTTGGGTTCAAATCCTACCAACCACTAATATCTTTTAACGTCATGATAATACATTGACAGGGTGGTTTGGAGTCTACCAAAGTAGTATATTTCCTCCCATTGAGGAAACCTTTTTCAATATTGCAGAACACTCACCAATCAAATTATCACAATTAAAGTTTGTAATTAGTTGTATAATGTGTATTTCCTAATTTGGTACTTCTTTTTGTTGGTATTGGCAAAATTACAAGTTAGATAGGTAATGTAATTATGGTGGAATAAAATCATTACTATTTCATTAACGTACGCAATGTGATACACATTCATCAATCAATAAACCAATGACAAGTTTGATGAGTGCACCAGTAAATAATGATTTTACCATTTATGCTTGAGTTCCCACTTACATCTGACGTTGGGGGAATATGCTATTACACTACAGAGTAGGGATAGTTTTAACGTATTACCCATATTCTGAAATGTATTATGTCCAAACGGAGTATATTATTAGATATAGGTTGTGTTTTTTATCAATTTGTTTCATGTTATACGAACACACAACAATCATCTATGAGTTTATTCTATATAAAAATAACTGTCAACGCAATCTATACAGCAAAGTGGAAACATATAGTTTTGTTTTATTTAGATACATCAAGTACGTTTACTTAAATAATAGAAATTTAATGGTAGACTATATAAGTATTTTTACTTAGAATGCTTGTAAATAGCCTTTCTACGATTTAATTATTACTAGAGGTTGTCCAGTGGTTGAAAACTGGAATTAAAATATGTAATGTACAGACTTATCTAGTTTCATCCCATTCTATAAATAAAACATGTGGTTGGAATTTCTTCCATGTGTTCTATTTATATTTCGTCACCAGCATTAAAACCCATAAGGCCCATGTTAATGTTTTGAAAAATTTAGTAAATTTGTTGTGCTTATTTTTAGCCTATTTTAATTTATATAGGGATTTTGCACATATAAAAGAAAATATCTAACACTATGAATAGATTTTCCCTGCGATGTACACGAGCTGAAAAAAAGTATTTCAAATAACATGCTTGCTTATTAATATAAAGAATTTTCCAACTTTGACTAGGTGTATTTGTCTTTTATATTTTCCAGATCACAAACTTTTGATTAAATATTGTTTCTTTATGAATCGTGAAGGAATATTTCCTCAATAATATTTTAAGTAATCTCAATAAGAGTATATTTCAATACGGTCATTTAAAATTATTTTTTTTTAATTGTCGTTATGGTTTTTATTAAAGCATTTTTTGCAGTTTTTGGACGTGTGACAAATAAACAGCTGTTTGTCGTGCTTAGAGTCGTCTGTTGAATGGACTCATCAGCGTGTAATTGTAATTACCTCTGCCTTGTCCTGTGTGGCGTTGTCTTGTTTTAAATTTTATTTAAAATTTAACTTTTAATTCCCTGGAAGCAAGGAATAAATATTTTGTTTTTATTTATTTGTTTTTATACATTTAACGAGTGTGTAGCACATAATATAATGCGGTGAATAGAGTACCTATTTTGTGCACTTATTTAAAGGTGAGTATGTATTCTGGGTGAGATTAAATTGAGTCAGAAGAACTTCGTAGGTTTGTCCAACTAGGATCAGCTGTTTTAGCTTAGAAGATTTAATAAAACCTTTTTCCAATTCTCAAGCATAACTGTGTCCTGTTTCGATTTATAAAAAACAACTTGGTGGTTATATTATAGCTCTTAAACCTATCCCAAAGAAACTTGTCAATCTTCAATCATATTCCTCGATTGTAAAGCTTAAAAAAACTGTTATATATCCATTGATGGTACATTATACTTTTTATAAAAATTACTTTACATTCATATTCAATTCACAAACTTAAAATTAGATTGCAAGTATATTTTAAAAAGGAAGAATGTCTGCAGTAATGTTCATCCCCTTTCTCGACTCACCCTGTAGAAACAGCTTTCTGTATGAGCTCAACATGTGACATGTAAAGTCATGTTTCATCGAGAACTTAGAATATTACCTCGTACGTACCTAACACACATATAACAAAAGTTATTTATGATTTAAAGCTACGTTTCTTTACGACTTTTTACCCAAAAACCGTTTGCTACAGTACTAAAAAAAGTAAATTACAGTACTCAAATAAGGTAACCTGATTAATTATGTGATTCTCGATCTTAAATGTCAATGTAACCGCATCCATTCTGAGGCTTTATAATTGTCAGATTATTTTTTATAGTTCACTAAAACCTAATAATTAGTTTTTACACTCAAGAATCCACATTTAAAAATAAATTCAACCGGTTTGAGCCATTATGTTTTGAATACAAAAACAACTCAGGTTTGAGCTGTTCCCTTCTAAACCTTATCGGGGCCTAATAGCACTTGGCATTGTAATTTAAAAAGTTATCAGAATTACAATCAACGATATACAAGGTCCCTTTAAGTTTTTTGCCAAGTTGTAACGAACGTTGAGATGTTCAATGTTTTTGCACCTCAGTGTAAGCTTTATATCGATTCAGTGGAGGGTGAGTCCTCTGAGCTATATGAGAAGCACCAGGGAAGATAATGAGAGGAGGAAGGACGGAGATGTATCTCACTCCTAGAACACATTTGAGGCGATTTTTCACCACCGATTTTCTGGCGGGCTTTCATAAGTGTAATGATGATCGAGGCTGAAAAGGCCTTCTAACGTATTAATTTGAGACCATTCTTTCTTAGAAGACTTTTTTATATTTCTAGGACCAAGCTATATAGGTAAAATAGCATTCAATTTTATTAATTTATTTAAACTTGGGAACAGTTATTTTTTTATTGTAAGAATAGGCTAAACTATATTATTGCTATAACTTTTAATTATTTGTGATAATTTTTTTTATATTTTTCCCTCAAGGTTTCTCAAAGTGTCATATGGCTCTAGATTGACTCTGCACTGTAAAAATTATTAATTATAAGTATTAACTTATATATATATATATATATACACATACATATAATATGTATTCAGAATACTTCAGTTATACTTCAGTTAGGATACTATATACCATATACCATATACCTGATTATACTTGATTTTACTTTATTAACTTGAGTTATACTTGAGTTTGTTACCGATACAAAAATGATCAGGCCTATAAAAATGTTCTGAGTATTTAAATCTAACTGTTTATTGTGTTCTAGCAAACGAAAAATAAACCAATAACAATCAACTTATACATTTGCCTACAGTTAATTAAAATCTTTAATTGATGAGAATTTGACATTGCTAGACTAAAAGCAAACACTAGAACTATGACGGATGGTTACGGTCAATAAGTGTTAAGTTTGCCGCCATTATTCAAACAAGTGTTTTCTTTCAGTGTCTGATCATTTGTTAGTATTCAGATTGTTAAATGTCATAGGGTCTTTTACAAAATAAGACAAAAGCAAGAATTTCTAATAGGAAACAGAACTGAATATTCAAATAAAAAACAATTATAATCAGTTATCAGTACCAAGCTTATAATAAGTATAGCAAAATTTAGAGCACTCATCTCACTATAATTAAAGAGGATTAACACTACATTACATTTAGGAGTTATTGCGTCTCAAATTATAATGATAATATGATTATGTATGACTTAAATATGACTTTAAGAGTAATAGTGTATCATCATTTATAAGTTTTATCATTATGTGGACCTCAGAATGTACTGTTTAATATCGAATTAAAATGGATTAAATTAGAAACTAAGAAAGCGTAGTTTGAAAATCCGGTAATATTAATGGTAAAGCTAAACGTGCTATTAAATGATAGCTGATTTGTTTCATGGAATACAACAATGATATTAGCCTAGGTTACCTTTTTTTAAATTGTCTAAGTCTGAGCTGATTGTTTACAAAATGAAACTAATCTAATCAGCTATCAATTAATTTGATGAATTAGGAGGCTTCCTCTATAGCTCATAATTAGAACATTCAAAGGTAAATCAATTAAGAACTAAAACTTTGGTAAAAATAAATCAAATTGCCTAAAATATTTACTTTAATGGTATGTATATAAGAAACTCTATTTCCTCCACAACACTATCAATAATAAGACCAGTTCATTGTTTGTAACGACACAATTAGATTTTACTTATTGCAACCTGTTTAAAGCATAACTCAACACAACATATAAAAAACCTTAAGTGAAATCATACTGGAATCTTAAAAATAAAGTTCCATTTTACTTACCTTATAAATAAAAAACTTTACCTAATTGTAGACTAAAAAACATTTTAATCTATTGAAAAAACACTCACTGTACATTTATAAACATAAATGTATGAAAACACAACTTTTAAGTTTCTGAGCGTACAAAAACGAAAGCAATACGAGGATCGTCTGCAAAAGAACCTACATGTATTTTACAAAAGAGAATAAACATTCAAACAAAAGATGTAGATTTATATTTGTTGCAATCGATTGCGAAACACGACATCAACAACGCGAGTGATGCCATCAACACTTCAATCTCGAGGATTGTTTTCCACCCTCAGTGATTCAACGCCAAAGGCTTGTTTTCTCACAAACGTTGTTGACTCAAATATCAGTAAATGCCCTCATAAAATCGGGAAATACCAAGAGAATAGCTTTCATTTACATATTACCTAACGAGCTTGGGGAGTGAGATGAGTAGTGAGTCTTGTGGTGGAGCGCGAGCCTTCGGCTCTTGAGGTACCGGGTTCAAATCCCACCAAAACAGCAATGGGTTTTATCGAAATGATAGTGCCACAACCACTAGGTCTATGGAGTCCAGTTAAAAAACGATCTCTGGCTACAGTAGTTGTGTAAAAATTAGTTGAGTTTGGTAAATGTTTCGGCATAGATAGTGATCTATTTTGAAACAAAGTTGATTACCAAGGTGTGGATGTATTCTCATTTGTTCAATGAATTAAACTTTCAATTTTAATTATTATTTCCTTAATGTGTGGTGATAACCGTACTCTATATTTTATAATTAAAGTATGTTATTTTCCATGTATGAATTATTTATACTTACCACGATAAAAGAAATGTAGGTAAAATATTTTGGGCGTTTTCAATAACTATTTGTTCAACCGTTATTTGTTTATTTTTTTACAGTTAATCAAACAAATTATTGAATTTATCGTAATCGAATAGTATTTTACAACTGTTTATGTTTTCTTTCTCAAGCTTTAGTTGTAGTGCTACCGAAAGTGATTTTCTATACGAGAACAAGTTTAATTTGAGAGCTAGAGCCAATGCCTAGTTAGAAACCAGTTTTTAGGGTATGAGATAAGATATGTATTTTGCCAGAAAACACGAAGGGATTATTGAGTACATCAGATTATTAGCACAACGTCCGTTTTATAGGGGTTAGTTGTAGTAGCGTTCGAGTAAACAGCTTACTAGTAATAAGTAAACATAAGTATCCTACAAAGGACTAGGTGATCTACTACAAACCTGCTACTGGCGAGAGTTTCCTCATTACGCACCACCGCGATTTCCACTGCAAAACAAAAACAGAAATTACAATGTAAAACACAGATGGAAAATTAGCCCATTATTGCAGCTGGTTTACTCGTATTAGCGATTTCAAGGCATCTTAATATAAAATGCAAATCGGTTGAAAAAAACAAATGATACTGCTAAGATTAGAACCGCTTTAAATCAGCGAAACAATCTTCAACTGAATCATCATTAATATTATATTTGTCAGAGTTTAAAATTGCTTTCTTTGACATATAATTAAAAGTGTTTTACAGGAACTATCTTTTATTTTTCAAAATGTCAAAAATACTTTTTTACTTATTTGCTGTCATTTAATATTGTACCAAAACGTTCATAAACAAAGTAATAAAAAATATATTAATCCAAAATTCTTAGGATTTTGTCAAATAAAATATTTATCCAGGGTACCGATCAATATAATAATGAATCACTAGAATTATAGTTTTTACAGCCCTATTGTAAATGATAAATTATGTTAATTATAATAATTGTAATACAAATTATTTACACAATGTAAACTAAGTACATAGTGTTATCCCAATTATAATTCATTAAAAATCCACGACGTACATTTTTTACGTGATCAATAGTATTTTCTTATTTACGTAAACCATTTATTCGACCATGGCTTACAAAACCAAGTTCATGGCTTACATTTTATGAATTTAATTTAAAAGCATTTAATGATGTAAAAGAATAAATCTAGTTTCTAGGACATACATACATTGAAAAACTACTTCTTTATAGGAATAATCTACAGGGTGTCCGGTCATAAGTGTTAAATAAAATTTTGCATTAAACTACATGGTAATGGTGACTGAATGTCGCAAATTTGAGGTTCCCAACTTCAACAGTTAGAGAATAACAAATAAATTAAGATTTTTCAAAAATTATTGTAGTTGTTATGAAAAAGGTTATTTTACTCTGTTAAAAATGCTCTTACTGTCAGTTTCAATGTCATTTTCAGAATCCTCACAAAATTTTATATAAATATAACATATAATCGTTGAGGTAGTAAAAATATTCTATTTAAAATTCTTCGTTAAACAAATTATTTTTATATCGACGAAAATGTAAATAACATTCAGCAATTTATTTCTCGGTTGTTGAGTTCCGGCGAGGTTATCAAATATGACTAAAAACTTCCTTATTTAAAGGGCTTTACAATGGTGTATAATAGTTTTTACCGAATTTCAAATTTCCTAATGTAATTCGATCATTATTGTGAAAAAAACATGGTAGGGCAAAGAAAATCTATTGTGAAGAATAATACATTTAAGTGCAGGCAACAAATAATTTGTATTTCTTTCTCGCATGCAACGCTTTGTTTATATCTACCCAGCTAAGAAAAGAAACATAGTAGTAAAATGTGTTTGTGATAAAGTTACGGTTATCGTATAATTTTCATATAAGATTTAAATTATCTCCCGGAATTTCTATTTTGTTGAATGGATTTAGTCAATAGATTCAGGTATTTTACTGATAACAATACTTTATCCAAGCGATAAGAAAACAAAGCGAACCAGTAGTCATATTTTAAAACGATCTATCAGTCACATGTGGACAGTGATCGGTCAACTATGTCTTTTTCGATTCGGGAGTATGTTGAAATGCATTTTATTTATGGTTTGTGTAACGGTAATGCGTCGGCTGCTCAGAGAGAGTACCAGAATCGGTATCCTGATCGCACCACCCCCAGTACTCAGGTGTTTACTAGAGTGCATCAACGTTTGCTGGAAACAGGATCGGTTGAGAAGAAGAAGAAAGAAGTAGGACCTGTGCATGATGTTGCAGCTGAAGAGGGTGTAATTCAGAGAGTTATGGATAATCCTACTACTAGTGTTAGGCAGCTTGCCCTTGAAACTAGTATGTCCCGGTGGAAAGTACATAAAGTGTTGAAGGACAATAACTTCCATCCGTATCATTTTACAAAGGTCCAAGGATTGGAGCCTCGTGACTTCGAATCCAGAAAGGAGTTCTGCCGCTGGCTTCTTCAACGTGATATTGTTGAATATCACTTCCTTAAAAAAATACTATGGACTGACGAATCCCGTTTTACCAGAGAAGGTGTGATAAATATTCACAATATGCATCTTTGGAATAATGAAAATCCAAAAGCCTCCAGAGAAGCTTCTTTTCAAAAAAGGTTTGGGATCAACGTGTGGGCAGGTGTGATTGGAGATCGGTTAATTGGTCCTCATATCTTCGAAGGAAATCTGAACGGTGATTTATATCTAGATTTTCTTCAGCACTCTCTACCTCAGTTGTTGGATGAAATTGATCCTCAACAAAGAGCTGAAATCATATTTCAGCAGGATGGTGCTCCACCACATTTTACTGAAAGCGTTCGGTTGTGGCTATCCCAAAACTACCCGACATGGATTGGACGTGGAGGAAGTGTGACATGGCCTCCTCGATCTCCAGACTTGAGCCCGTTAGATTTTTTTGTTTGGGGTTACATGTAAAGTCTAGTTTACTCAACTGTTGTAAACTCTGAAGTTGAGTTACGGGAGAGAATCTTTGAGGCTGCTTGGAAAGTAAGGGAAAAATTGACGTATGAGGTCACAGTTGGCGCAATCCGCAAAAGAGCTAGGGCCTGCTTGCGGGAAAACGGTGGGCACTTTACACCCAAACTGTGATTTGTGCTTCGGACAAAGTGTGTCATTGATTTGTTTAATGGGTTAACTATCATTTCATATTTAAATTGTAGTGTGTATTATGTTTTTTACTAATGTGTTGTGTTTTTTAATTACAAATTTTCCAAAGTCTTAAAAAAAAACTCTTTAGTTTGATGGAAGTGTAGTCTGGTCAATCATAAATTATACATACCCTCATCATCAGTGGTCAGCTCATAAAATAGTAAGTAAAATTTTATTATTTTTTACAATATCTGTTTTGGCTTGACCGTGATTTTTCACAATAGTGCGTAAAATTCACCATGGATTTGACAGTAGGTAAATGTTGTTATACATCATTGTAAAGCCCTTTAAATAAGGAAGTTTTTAGTCATACTTGATAACCTCGCCGGAACTCAACAACCGAGAAATAAATTGCTGAATGTTATTTACATTTTCGTCGATATAAAAATAATTTGTTTAGCGAAGAATTTTAAATAGAATATTTTTACGTACCTCAACGATTATATGTTATATTTATATAAAATTTTGTGAGGACTCTGAAAATGACATTGAAACTGACAGTAAGTGCATTTTTAACAGAGTAAAATAACCTTTTTCATAACAACTACAATAATTTTTGAAAAATCTTAATTTATTTGTTATTCTCTAACTGTTGAAGTTGGGAACCTCAAATTTGCGACATTCAGTCACCATTACCATGTAGTTTAATGCAAAATTTTATTTAACACTTATGACCGGACACCCTGTATTTCATTTTATGTTTATGTAAATACAGTATTGTAACGTTACAAAATTAAAATTTTCAAAATATTAAGACAAAGGAATTGCCTGGTATAAGATACAATAAAAACCTGGTTGAATACAAATTAAACTTTAATTAAAATTAATTGTAACACAATTATTAACAATGAATAATTTATTCTGCAAAAAAAAGGTTTCCTTTGTTTAAAAAATATTATATAATTAAGATTTTATTATTAATATTTATAAATATTAGTTTATCAAATATTATAATTATGTCACTTTTATTTTAATCACATATTTATTTATAATATACCTTTCATTATATCCTTACAAAAAGTTAAATTTTTTTTAAATAACTATTATTTCTAAGTGTCTATTTTACTTTTCAATTAATCAATCAATCAAATAATTTTATCAAACATAACAATTTCCACTGCATACGAGTAGTTATATAAATGCTTTAGCCGAAAATTATTTTTCTGCACTCAAAATATATTTGCTTATATATTATACAGTTTTATTTATTTGAAACAGTAGCATGCTATTATAAGTCATTCATTGTCTCTCGAGCAATTAACAACAATGTTGAAAATAATATTAATCTATATATATACTTATTTAATACGCAAGCAGGTTTTTTGTGACAATTACTCCTCCGAAACTACTGAACCAATTGACATGTTTTTTGTGTCATTGGAAAGAGCGTAACGTGAAGTTGTGCAGGAAACTTTCTTTTTAGGGAAATAATTAGAGAGTGAGGCCTGGGGGCCCTTTAAAGTTTCGTATTTCTCCATAAGATTAACATGGGAAACAAACATTGTTATTAAATTACAGCTGTTGTCAGAAATGCTGTTCTGCTATTTAATTTAATTTGTTTACAAGGAGAATTGTTTTTTGGTGCCATGTGGTCAATGAATTATACTTTTGTATATATTAAAAAAATGCTATACACTATATAAAATGATAGTACTGTAATACAGAGATCAATCAATAAGCAGGATTGAGCTTTTGCCTACATGTTTCCTGTTAAGTGTGTTGTAACTGTTTCTCATATTAAAGTACCGACCACTATAATACACTATAGTACCACCCCGTAGCGAAGCACGGGCAGAGCAACTAGTGATAAATATTTGTGTACAATTTTAATATGGTATGAACAAATATAAATTAAAAGAATAAAAACAACAATAACAACTATAAATTGCATATACCTTCAACTAACAATGTAATAAATTAAATATATAACAAATCATTCTAAACGCAAGTTCTTCTAAATATTGTTTAACCTATTTCAACAATAGACAAACCACATATGATTTGGATGGTTATTAAAAGGATCGGACACAAATACTTCCAAATGTTCTGCTACCATACTTGTTCCTATGTTTTGGAGCATGATAATAATTTCTTCTAACTCCATATAGATGATTTTTGGCTGGTTTCAAATTGATATCAACTAAATATTTTCTTTATTTGAAAATAAATTTTAAAGTTTTAAATCTAATTTTTCCAACCTTTTTAGTTGTTTAATTTAGTTTAAAACTTATTCAATCTTTTTCATACTATAAACATTTTCAACAGACCTTTTTGCCATCTCTGAACTTGACAGTGCCTTCCACCACCGTGTTGTTATCCATGACTCTCACACGCGCGGGGGCAGACACGTCGCGGCGGCGGCCACCACACAACTGCCTTGGAGCGTCCCGACCCCGCCCCCGGTCCTTCCACCCCCGCCTGCGCCGCCCCCGACCTAACGTGGCTTGGGGAATTGCAGCGCTAATGACGCTTATTATGTAGCGACCAAATCCCGTTTTATTTGAAACGGTATGCTGTTATTATTTTATTTTCAATTGACGTGGAAAATCATTGCATAACTCCTGGTTATAAACACGGCTTGTCATTCGATATGGCGTGGAACTTCTGTCCCAGAACATCAGGTTCAAATTTGGATAATCACCAATGGTTTTAATCTGCGTGATAATGTCACACCCGTTGATTTTGAGCCCTCCTTAAACTGCTGGCCGTAATAAGGTCGATTCAAACACATCAGTCCGGTCACAATTCCTTCACAGTCCAGTCACAGTTCCATCATAGTCTTGTCCCAGTTCTTTTACAGTCCTGTCACAGTCCCGTTACAGTCTAGTCACAGTTCCATCACAGTCCAGTCACAGTTCAATTTCAGATCCGCAATTCTCCAGTCAGTTGGTTTCAGTCAGTCTTCGGAAATGTGGTTCAGATTCCACTATAAACTGTAGGTCCCTTAGTTGCCATTAGATGTTGGGCTATTAATTAACAGAGCTGTGTCTAAAGAATGTCGGCCTTAGTCACTAACAAGACTACAAGATCGTGCCACTCATCCTACAATTATCTCCATTTATACTTAAAATACCAACTTTATATGGTCGCCATTTAATAAGAAAGTATTAAAGTATGGTTATATTTAATTTAAAATTAAAATATGACAAATGTTACAACAATACAATCCAATTACGCGATCGTTTTCAAAAGAATTACACTAATCAATTATTTTAAACAATATCACTTTCAAATAAACAAAACAAACGAGTGTCATTTTACCATTTACAAAGTCAAGAGGTTCAAAGTCCATTAATTAGCGATATTTCCGACACCAACTCCGTGCGATGTATCTTGTTTGGCCAAGTATTTTAATTAAGTCCAACGTCAAAGTAGGGATCCTTCGATCCGGCTTAACACAAAGGAAATACCCAGCAGACTTAATGCAGCGGAAGGGGAAAATCGAAGAATTTACTAATTTTAAAATCACTCCCCCGCTTATTACTTTGTTTATTTTAACATTTTCGAACCAGAGTACACCCTTACTTTGTTATTAGTTCAAATTCTTGGTTGTTTGTTGGGATTTTTTAATTTTTGTTTTCTTAACAATTCACTGACCGTTTTAATCGTTTATTGTATTTTGCTTTGCTTCAATACTCTCCAGAATAATAATTGATTTATCTTGATAAAAAGACCAAATATTAAATTATATAACACGTTGCTAGATTATCACTTACATGACACGTTTTGCTCCATGTATTTTCTTGAAAAGTCGGTTTATAAAACAATACATCTCTTTTAGGTACACGTATGGTAGAAAATATTTAAAGCGAGTATGTGTTTCGTGTGTACATTCGTGTGTTATTAAGGTAGTCAAGACACAGTTTTAATGACTTGTACTAAATGTAAACTAAACACAATGAAGGAATTAATGGATACCTGAAAACATGGTATCAAGAAATACGAATCTACAATATTGAATCGACATAAATAAAGTGAATATTCGTAATAATAATATGGATTGATAATTATATAGATTTTTCACCACGAAAATTGTTAATAAACTAAATCGTCATAAACCATACGTATAACCCATTTTCGTATACATAAGTCCTAGAAACATATTTTTAAGCATATATTATAGGAAATTTAATTGTCTACAACATTTACGTTAAATAGGTTCACTAATATAAAGTTAACGCACCAAACTGAGATATAGGCAAAAATCTCTAGATAGTACGGATTTTTTTAGATTTTTCCAATACGGCGGCGGGAGCGGAGGGGGAGAATTGTCCATTTTGCATTTAAATGTCTACTTACCATCCTAGACAACTTAAAAAAATTTTATAACAACCGGACCGTTTGTAATATGACCCCCCTATTTGTGTCACTTTTTACTGCACTAATAATCTTCTACCAGATATTGTTGGAGTCAAACCAGTAGTAATTTGTATTTATAAAGCTTAGAAACTGTGTGAGCTTTAGGTTGTCGAAGGCAAACTTTGAGCTGTTAAATATAGTGGTTTATCACTTGGGTTTCTAAAGCTAATCCTTGTATTTGATCTTTCTACTAAGTACGGTAACACTCTAATTTAGTTATTTTTTATTTAGTTATTGGTCCTCAGTTATTTCGCTCAAAATCAATAAATCATCCCTTTTTGGTATATTCAAGTTAAATCTAAGTTTTAAAGGATTATACCTTGAAAAAATAATCTAAGCCTATTTTCATTCATATAAATATTAAAACTATATACAAAAAAGTAAGAAACGATTGATTTATATTTGATCAACCTATATTTTACACTAAACTTTTATGTCTCTAACATATTTCCTATACTACCTCACAATGTATCTTACTTTAATTGTTTCTTACACACTAACCTTGTTGGAAAACTTCAGTTTCTGTAACAGACCATGTTCTACCTTGTGGTGGCGGTTATTGGATCTTTGGTCGGGGAGAAGGCAATGTTATCTCCAGTATTTCGGGGCTCCTTTGTCTGAGGGCGGCTAGCGGGTCGGAAGAATTTAACGGCTTTGGAATGAAGGAGCTTTGAAGGATTCAATCATCGGGTATCGAGGGCTTTACAGTTCCCCTGATTGTATCAACACTGTTGTTCTCTTCCTATTTATTTCTTTAATCTCTATGTTTAGTGTTAAATTACTACGAAAAAATCTTCATAGTACTTCAGTGCAGAAAGGGGTGTTTGACGAAATATGTTTAAATTTTTCAGCACTTTATTTCATATTGCTGGAATGCATAGATCAGGATTAGTGTTTTAAGTTGTATTATGTATCTCATATACTAACTTGTTATACTCACGATACTGTTCCGTTATTTCATCTCCTTTACTCACCTCACCTGCAACCAGAATGGTATGATTAGTATCAAAATCAACTAATGATAATGAAGTCGATTTTCTGTATACATCGACCTCCTGTTGCCAGTTTTTCTATCTAAATATTCAATTTCAATGGAGAGTGTGCTACTAATAACATGTTCAAATAGAATAACAAACAAACAGTTTGGGTACAAACGAAGTTTACATTTTCGATGACATTGCCTATTTTTTCCATTTCATAATTATTAATCCGTTTACTGCATTTTAACAAACCGATTTACTAATTTCTTATAATTATTATCAACAATAAACATTGAATAAAATATATAACCACAATAAAGTTCTTTACATTTTTTAAAGGGTTTCTTTCCACTATGTTCGTGTTCAAACTTCAGCTTGATTTCATATTCTCAAAATAGCATTCGTGTTTTATAAACTCTATAAGCAACAATTCCCTTTTTTGTAGAAGCTAAAATATATTTTTGGAGAATACCTATTATAATTGTTTATGTGGTATTCCATTTCATTAAATTTTTTTTATTTAAATATAAATGGGATCTGGTATCAGATTAAGATATCTATATTGGTACTATTTATATAATACAATTACTGTATTCATAAAACAACCCTAGCCACATCAACAAACTTGATTTAATAACACAAAATAAAATTAAAGAGCTGAAGCATATACTAAGCAAACTGTCGTACAAACGTCAACCTCAATATTCTTATAAGGGTGTCCCGGAACTCTCTACCAATATTTTAGGGCATTGCTCCTGGGTAAGAAACATACCTAAATATCATATTTAAATTTTCCGGAAGTCCACGGTTACTCACACAGCCGCCATTTTGTTTTTTTTCAGTTATTAATTTTTTTCTAAAGAATGGTTAAACATACGAAATTGAAACTTTGCACAAATATTTATGACAACTAGACAAAGCTACCGAAAAATTATCACGATTTTTCAAATTCATTAAACAAAATGGCGGCCATTTAAAATTTCTGTAAAATCAACGGTTTTTGAGCTATTTAAGAAACAACATTTTAAATGGCCGCCATTTTGTTTTATGAATTTGAAAAATCGTGATAAGTTTTTGGTAGCTTTGTCTAGTTGTCATAAATGTTTGTGCAAAGTTTCCATTTCGTATGTTAAACCATATTTTAGAAAAAAATTTATAACTGAAAAAAAACAAAATGGTGGCTGTGTGAGTAACTAAGGACTTCCGGACAGTTTAAATATGATTTTTAGTTATGTTTCTTACCCAGGAGCAATGCCCTAAAATATTGGTAGAGAGTTCCGGAACACCCTGTATAGAACTCCTATAGCCCATTTCATCTTCCCAATCCATAATTAGCCAGAAGTTTCTTCAGGTTGCCTGTGTGATTTACTTGGAGGTGGATGTCAAAAGTGTTATCAGTGGAAGGTTGTTTATCTGAGGCTCAGGAAGGCTCAGGCAAGTCTCAACTTGCCCTGACACGTAATCTTGTTGATTAGTTCTTCATCTTGTCTGCAGACTTTATACAGTAATTACTCACGTGACAAAGTTTTTAATAGTAATTTGCTACCTAATTTATAAAATAATTACTTATCTAGGTTAAAATTTTTCCTACCACTGAATGGGAATTATCAAATTGCCCCATATGTTAACAGTACGCAAAATAGCTCATTTCCCTTTATTAACTCGTTACATCAGCTGATTTCACTGTGGCCTTTATATAAACCACTAATATTCGGTAAGATACATAACGTAAATTAAATTGTATACAGGCCGTACTACTAAAATGTTAATCTCAGAATAGTTGATAAGTCACTTCCAGAATGTGTGACATTGACAATTATTTGTTTTCTCTTTTAAATTATGATCCTATAAGACTTGATATGCCAAAATATTAGGCTAACGTCTTTCCGTACTGGTTTAGTTTTTATTCTAAAACGGGTTGCAGTATTGGAATGGGATGTTTACTACTATCAAAAGTCTAAGCTAGAACCTGCAAAAAGATTAATTTATAATTGAAAATACGCATCTAAAATTTAATGTATATATTGTAGCTGTAACTTTAGTGAAGGAGGTTAACGAAGAGAAAGTTCCTTCACCTCAGAAATCAAACTTTATTTTTTGGATTGGCGAGTCTACTAAAAGGGATGCTGGTATTACCACGGGGATATAAGTTATTGGTAAACTGTATGATTTGAGCCCGGACCGCCAAGAATGTACTGGACTGTAAAGATAATGTTACTGCTCCACTCTTAATTATGCTCTGACAAAATAGAAACCGAAAGATAAGGATGGATGGCTCTAAACGATTCCATGATTTTAAATACAGCTCTTTAATGAGAGTGGATTTCATTACTTAATTTTTCACTAGAATCGTGTTAATTTGGATATTTTGGTCATCGTCGGTTACGTCTTAATTAACACTATTGCTTGAAAGGGGCTTAATATGTCTCTATAAATGTTTGAGTCTTTTGCAAAAGTGTAGACTAATTGAATCTGGTAGAAGATTAAAAAAAAAAAAACTATATCATAACTAATATGATAACAATGGCATTGACCAAGTTAATAAAATAATTTCCGTAAAACTTAATAATGACCCTTTTGAAAACGTATTTAAAAAAGTTCAAATACAAACTTTTCTTTCTAAAGTAAACAATTACTTACGTGTGTTTTCCCCGTTACACAACAACAATAAGTTCTCAGCTGCAAGCTATGGGTTTCAAGATTTAAACTGAAGCGCGTTCACTTGTTTAGACACTATATTTTTATTTTTCATATCTTTTACTCTAAGTGTTCTAAAAGTGTGTATTTAGTTACTGATTTTAAAATTGTTCACAACCTTATTGATAGCAATGATAAGCAGCAAATCTGTTTTTGAAGGGCACGTGCCCAAGATCGACTTAAACATAAATTGACACTACAATTTGTTACACAACACTAATAAGTTTCATACAAAACTAGATTCTAGAAAAATGTCACCATAGTGCATTACAAATATTATTTTGTAGTGATCCTTTTTGCTGATAGAAGAAAACATGTCCTGATTGATTTTGTGTTATTTTAATAACACAACTTATATACTGAATTCGTTATTCACTCTAAGTCACTCTTTTACAATGGTTGTTAAGGCTCTACGTTTCAAAGTTATTTAGTATCATTTTGTTATTATCTACTTTTTTATTCTTGTTCTATTCAGCTTTCTCAAAGGAACATTAAAGGTCGATTTCTCTAACCGTGCAGTTGTGATCTGGTATTAAACTAACAATGTTAATTACATTATTTTATTTTCCAATTGTTTCTTGTCTTTTTAATACAAATATAAGCATTTGTTTCCCGGTTTGTTGTAAATCTAATTATTTTCTGTGTCCTTGGCCATCTGTAAATGGAGTCATACAAAAAATATCTAAACGTAATGGATTTTGGCAGCTAGTAAAAATAGCTACTTCCCTATAGGGAAATTCGCTAAAAGTGTTATGCTGCGAATAATTACAAAAACTCATATAAAATTAATCTAATAAGTAATGGATAATATCATAGACAAAAAGAAATAAATATAGACTGGCAACCGTGCTGTGGTTACCATGGTTACCGTAGGTTCTGGCGCACACCGCTGGGAGCGCCGTATACTTACGTAGTGTGTACACCGTAACTACATGGCGCTTTAAGTGGTGTGCGTCAGAACCTATGGTAACCGCAGCACAGCTGACGGTCTATATTTAATTCTTTTTGTCTATAAAAATACCCACATTAATCGGTTAAATAATTTATTTGGTGTCAAGTTTTGTGAAGAATCCCACAAATCAGTTCAAAACTCTCATATCCACCCCATCATAAGCACGGGAAAATAATCTTCCAAGTCCTAAATAAGACAAAGGTATCAAAGTTCCCCTCTTAAGCCGCTTATTGAAGACTAAGAGCGTTTACCTGTAGTGTACAACTTTCCCAGGGTTGTGGCTAAAACATCTTCTCAACATTACTTCGATATCAAGACTAAATGTGAATCCACTTGTCCTCTTTTGAGAAAAGTCCTAATAAATTTATTTACTTAATTTTGAATTATGTACCTGTACAAATATCATTTCTGCGTCCCTTTACAAAATCTAATTACTTTTTTTAACTGAAAAGTACTGTGTGTTTTTGGGTTACTACTATATTTCTTCTCTATAGTCAACTTAAATCTACTGCAGCGTAAACAACTTATTACAACTTTGTACAATTGCACTTTAAATAATTTTTCTCTTAATAATAGTTTTTATTCTTATTAAATCAATAATTATTATTTTAAGATAATAATTATGGAATAATTTACTATTATTATATTTATTCATTTTTATACACTTATCAACTAACCCATTGTGGTATTTGGGGCTTCAAATGACATACTATGTTCTAAGGCTTAAATAATTATGCTTACTAAACCCATATTTAAAATTTATTTGTCATGTCACTGCTGTTTTCACTTCTTAAATCTTACTAATTTCAAGAGATTTTTTTTTATTGGACCTCTTTTATGTAAAACAGCCGACTTCAATGGTTTTCATACTGGAAAAATAAGTTTAACGTTATATTACTACTAAAGTTATTTAAGGTTGATATGCAAAGCGAAAGCCAGACAGGGCTGTATCAATGGAGTTTGTTCCGTGAACAAGTATTTTAAAAAATTTACATTTACAATTTGTTGAAATAATTTATAGTTTTTACACAAAGTTTAGTGTATAGTACCATTAGCATTTAGCTTTAGTTTCATTACAAAGGTTTGTAAATGTCTTACAAGATATTGTTTTAGCTATTTAGCTTTACAATACCATCCCTCAGTAAGGCTCGATGCACCGTCCGAAGTGCTTCGTAGTTGTCAAAGTGAACGTGTCAATTATTAATGGCTTACTCTCTCACTAAAGCGTCTACTTACTTGAGGATTTAGCACTTTGGATGGACAATCAATTGAAAATTTGAAACAAAACCCTCTTGCTACATCCTCTGGAGTTATGTCTACTTTGAACTGAATTAATTTAATTTGTACTAGAGCTCACCCCGTGGTCGAAAACTCAACCAAAAGTGTGTATTGGGCAAACTTCTCTATTTTCACCACACGCTGTAAATAAAACATGTTATTGGAATTTCTTCCATTTTTTCTTCTATTTTAAACATGCTTGTTTATCTATTAGTATAAAGAATTACCCCCATGTTAAGTCTCCGTAATAAAAGTTGAATTTCCATTTTTGACCCAATTAGATACCATAAATATTTTTAAAATAGGCTACAAATAAAACCTGCACATATAGGACCGATAACCTTTCTTGGTTCAACCCGTGTGTAATTTAGTCCAGTACTATGGTCAGGCTAGCTGTCATAAATTTTGCAAAAGTTTTTTAAATATATAAGATCCGTTGAATATGATCTGTTGTATATTTTATAAAAGGTGGAACCTGTACTGGGGCCTTGTAGCTCCTAAGCTTCATAAAATATTATGGCTTCAATAAAACATAATTATAGAAAGAGTACATAAGGATGTAACTGAACGTATATTAACATAAACATAAATAATTACTTATGAGAATGTCATCGTCATGGAAAGAGACATAATTATTACTTCATTGAAAATTGGTTTAAAATAAAATACAGACGAATTAAATCAATTTAGCTTTTCAATAGGTTTATATTCAATATAAATCACTATCCCAAATGTATTATAATGTATCACTATCAATATAAATGTATAATTAAAATCCCAAAATAAATTGTAACAATTAATTAGCTTACATTGAATCAACTCTTAAACTTTAGTTTTGGGTTCTATTTATTCAACATTAAAATCTACTTCCTTGGCACACAAAATAAAAAAAAACCTTCCAATAAATTATATGTTAGCGTTTTAATTTCATTCATTAAAATCCTTCCAACATAAAATTCATGTATTGAAAATTAAATACTGTTCAACCGAAGTGTAGCAATGTATAAATACTTGTAGGCTACAATAATAACTTAGCCCAACCATATGTGTGGTCGAGTATCACGTATCCCCTATGATACTCACTATACAAATCTCACGTACATGCCACTGCCCGGTGCTGGTAATTGGTCTGTGGTGGGAATTGCTACAATTTTGTAGAATTAATTAAATTAATAATAACCCACATTACCGATTGCAACCTAGATCGTCTTTGTAGAGAAGAAATCCTGGTCATTCAATTTAAGCTTTACTAGGTTGATATTCTTCTTACCAATATAATGTCATAAATATTTTTTTTTCTTTTTACTTTCTCCCCCTATATACTATATGGAGAAAGTATTGATTTCGTCAAAATTTTCGAGTTTGAAGTTTGGGTGTATATATCCGTTCAGGGGGACCTGAACCCAAAAAAATGGTTTTCGAAATTATGACTGTGTGTGTGTCTGTCTGTCTGCCTGCATGTGTGTACAGTGCTACAGACCACACCTGTAGTCCGATTTTGATGAAATTTGATATGTGTGTACTAATCCATGGTATCTCCAGGTGTTTTTTTTAATTATTTTTTTAATGGTGATTTTCTCGTAAAATAACAGAAGAATCAAACGTTCTCAAAATGGCCCAACCGATTTTGATGAAAATTTATTATGTTGTAGCCATTTAAATTATGAACAAAGTTGTATAAAAACTACGGTTCAAAAGTAATTGTAACTTATGTGATTTTCCAATAAAAACCCCTATAAAATCAGAGAAAATCAGATTATCGAAAAAAGCCGGGTTTCATTGAAATTGGTATGTGATGGTCCTTATAATTCCAAACAAAATAGTGCAGCCCCTCCTGTAAAAATTACGGTTCAAAATTTTATGCAACTTTTGTGATTTGACCTATTAAATATAATTTACTCTCCATTGCTTACCCATGATAAAGGTTGTTGGTAAGCTCATGGAAGAAAGTATGGATCAGATTACCGATGCCGTTTATTTTACTTTTGGTTTATAAATGTGGTATGGCTAAAACTCTACATATTCTACTTATTATTTTACTAATCCTTAAAGGAAATAAGAATAAGCTAAAGATAAAGATGCCAAACATTTCCTCGTGTTTAAAAGACAATTTAATCAATAGTATCAATAGTAGTTATTGCTTTTTGGATTTATAATAGCTTCTTGTTGTGTATTTTTCTTCTTGCAATTGAGATCCCACTGTATTTTATATTTTACCAATTCCAACACATCAACAATTAGTTTTTTTTTTTTTAATATGTGTTAATTTCTATGTATTTTTTTCACCATCTGCTAGTGTAAAATAATACCTTATCAGTCCTTATCGATACTGTTTTATGAACAATTAAAGCGTAAGGTTCTACAAAACAACAATTACTTTATGCAGTATCAATTATAAAATATTGTTTTGAAAAAGCCTGTAAACTGTAATCTCATATTTGTGTCTCCATACATAAGTCAGTGAAAAAGTGTATAAGTAGGTTAGAAGGGTCTTTAAACTGATTAAGCCACGTTTGTAAAGCAGAAAGTTGGAATAGAAGTGTATTTGCTGACTTTACAAAGTAGAGTGACTACAATCAAATTATAAAGTTGATCCCTCATTAAAACTCCCTTGTGAGTTGGTTATGTTACGCCAGAAATCTAAATTTCAGAATCGAAACTTTCAGTCTCTTTGAAACTACTAATTTTAGGCTTGCATTAATTCCGTTGACTATTCCTGTAAATATTAGGATTTCAATAGTAGACTTGATTAGGATTAGTGTATGTCATGCAGTATTTCCAAGATTTAAGAAATATTTGTGATCATAAAATGGTGAAAATAGTAAAAAGTGTGAAAGTAAAAACGTGGTTACTAAAAAATATAAGCGACCAACACCAACTACACAATTGGCTTGAAAGTAGAAGCACAGTTGGTCTTATGGTTAGATTGAATCCTACTCTAAGAGTTCAAAACCTTGCAAATCATCGGAAGTTTCTAGGTGTTAGTGCGATGGCCCTGTAGTTTGGAACATATCTTTTATGTAAACAATATAAAACTAGACGAAAACTATAGACTTAAACAATAGTATATTTCATTAGGGCCTAAAGTGACTCTTTTTGACCCGAGGTCAAGTTTTACGACCGAGGCGAAGCCGAGGACAAGGACAAATCTATGGTCTTGGGTTTGATCCACCTTTGTCTACAATTTCATCCTAAATAGTTATGCATTTTATTTTATTACTAGAGCAAACACACAGACATAGAAACCCCCTTTTATTGAAGATGTACTAGATGACTAACTGTGATTAAAATTAAAGTCATTCAACAAACTTTACATAACATAAATTAATGCAAATTATAGATTTTGTGTAAAGAGATTTAAAGTACATTCAAACTATATGACCTCCATTGCAAAGCTGACAAATGCCACTATTTGGCTTCCTACCAACAATTGTAAAACCGTCTCATAAACTTATAGATTACCACACCTGATCACATAATCCTCATCCAATGTTTTAAAACGTTTTAAATCTTGGTCAGATTTTAAAAGGTTTTAAGGAGTACGTCTTACTAATATCCTCGCAAAAGAATAGTGTTTTTGTGTTGGTGATTAAAATAAAATATATTTAATTAGAATTGCAATAAAATTTTTATTTGAATAGTTATTTGAGAATGTAGCTACCAAAAGATAATACAATTAACCCCTTGCTTACACCACCACGACTAACATTTAATTTCATGTTTAATACTTCATTTGACTTACAAGGGTATTTGACGCATTTTGTGTGTTTTCAGGTAATTAAATAACACGTAGGATGCTGATCAAGAAGATATTTTCTAAAGATTCCCTACGTCATTTGACTAGTTATTTCCCGCACTTGTTTTACATCATGACATTCCGGGTTTAAAGTGTTGACTTTAGCTTTATAAGGTAAAAGGTAAAGTTTTGCACAGTACCAAGGAATATCTATTTATTAAAAAAATAATGGGTTATCAACCTGTTTACACAGAATCATAAACTAGCATTTGGAAACTGTATAAGTTTTGTTGGGTCTGCTTGCAACAATACTATACTTCTTTAGAACAGGTTTGTAGTGTAATTATTAAGTTATAGCTGCTGATTTTTCATTGCACATCTCGTACAATCCTTTTTATTTATTAGTCAATGTGATTTAGTAGTTGAACGAATGATTACATACAGTTTTAAAACAAATGGCCTTAAAACCTATGACCTCATCTTAAGAATAATTGATTTTTAATTTTAATATTTAATGTTATCATAGTAGTACAGTAATATCTTCTTGAGCGACTATGTGAAATAGTATAATAATTGGTTCTTCAAAAGCCCAAAACATTTTCTCTATGGCATATTTTATGTAGAAAAAGAGAGTTTTATGTGTACACTCCATAACCTTTTTTTGTCCTAGGACGCTAGGCACGAGCCCGGAATTGTTTTTCAAATTACTTCAAGCTAGACCTAGGGGTTGCGGCAATACCACTTAGATACAATCCATTGGTGATTTGGCAGGGTTTGAACCCGGGACCCCAGGAACCGGAGTTCCCGCTCTAACCACTCGACCAGCCCGTTCCCCCAACCCCCACTCCAGCATTATGAAGTATGGAACCTTAACAGAATTAACTACGAGGATTGAAACAAACATAACAATAGAGTAAAGTTTTATTTAATTGAATTTCAATGTTTATTTTCCACTTTTTCGTTAAAAAAAAAAACAGGTAGCTTACGTTTCAAAATTTGTATTCATAATATTTTTCGTTTAACCTTTTCCGCACCGGGGGAAACCAACCATTGGCAGCAGGATCCAATGTTGTCCAATCCCCTAAGCTACATGAATTGTCCATTTGCCCAACATTGGCCGGAGCTGGCCAACGTACGAACTCAATCCTAGAACAGAGCCACAATGGAAAAAGATTTAAAATCAATGCATGTTTGTGATTTCGAAAACGAAGTCAAAAACTAAGCGAAGAATAAAAAATTTAAGTACGTTTCATTTAGGCCACCCCTAGAGGCAATGACATGTTTTAAAATAATGTATATTTTTCTGATAAATCGTATTGCTTGGTGATTTTTAACATACATTTAGTTACAATGACGAACAAGAGTAAGGTGTATTAAATTATATAAAATAGAGTAATTTTCTTCAATCATATGATGTTTGTGTTAACAATAATTTATTAACTGTGGTGAATTTTGCATGGGCTTTATTTGTTTTAATAGTCTTTACTTCATGTGGACTTAAAAATGTAGTTAAAAAGATTTTATCATGTTTCTGGTATCATAAAACCCACGATATCTTTCGACCAATTTCACTATGAATGGTATAGAGGTTTGATTTACACATAGGTAAGAATAGTTTTGTGTTATTTAAATTTAACAAAATATTAAAAGCAACTGAATATTTTGCTTGGTCCTCAAGTTTGGAGTTTAGAATACCACCTGAAGCCACTTGAGCTACAATATTACAGAAGATAAATAACGTTTATTGAGGTAGTTTAAGAACAGATTATTTCTAAAGAACAGTTCTAAGCCTGAGGGAGGTCCGGCTAAGACGATTAGCTCAACAACTTGCAGTGTTTCCTTCCTAAACTTTGCTGAGACTATTTTACCTGCCTGTCTCGTCTTTTCAGTGGAATTCACACGAGAATTATATATTACGTCGTTTTTTTTCCTAGGACTTTATTTTTCACATTACTTCAGGCTAGACGTAGGGGTTACAGCATTATCACTTGGATAAAATCCATTGGTGATTTGGCGGGATTTGAACCCAGGACCCCAGAAACCGGAGTCCCGCGCTCTAACCACTAGACCAGCAAACTCACTCCCCATATTACGTCGTTAAAGTATATGTATTTTTTTACAATAAGTTAGTATACAGTTATGTCTGTAGTTACAGTAAGTAATATATACATTTTTGTTGTGGTAGTGGACTCAATGAGGTATATAAGCAGCACTGAAGCTAAGAAGTAGGGCAATTAAAATTATAATATTTACGTATTTTATCTTTTAATATCTTACCTAATAATTAAACATAGAAGAATGGTGCTGTTTTGCAGCTATACTATACAAAATGGATAAGAGTAAAAGCTACGTTTTTGTATATCACCTGTGGGTTAGTCTTAGTGAGCTTCCCATATAATTGAAACAAGTATTATGCATGTATCTTGACAAAACCCAGGATCAATGTCTCCTGAGGCCAAACACAATCTGTTTAAATCAGTATATGTATAGATTTTTTAAACTTATTACTAATGAAATATAAACTTAAAACAACGTAGAAAGTTTGTTTGACAAAAATGGGTATTTATTTTTAAAATATTTAAGGAAATATTCAAGTAAAAATGCATTCAAGCAGAAATTCACTTAGTCTACAGATTTGCTGTGACGGGGGTTGAGTAAGATCAGATTCCTCAACAAACAAACTGAAATTACATGAACAATTGTATAGTTATAAACGTTAACAGAATGGTTTGTTAGGTCAAATATTACAGATTATATGTTAAACTTGAATCAGAAGTGGTGTTATGACGGTGAAGTAACATGAGCAAATTTACAAATAATGTTGTGTCAAAAATAATTATTACGTATAGATTATACCACAGCGAGAGTCGGATTTATGTTTAGGAGATCAAAGTTGACTTACGTAAGATTTCTTAATCTAAAATTTAAAATTTACTCCTTAATAAATGGGAAATATTACTAAATACAAAGCTTAATTCAAAATTTGTCACATACTACATGCATGTTGTCGATTATACAGTATGTAATAAAGTCTTAAAACAAATCTTTATTTTTGAAAATCGAAACAGATAAAAATGTTCTGTTTGTGGAATTGATTGTTAAAGGTCCCGTTATTTTCTACATCAGCATTATTTTTAAACCCCTTATCAGGGTAGGGGGTGGGGTTGAATTTTTTTAAATAACAACCCCAATTGAGTGACCCCTCATTTTGAAGGGATTGTCAAAAGAAAAACAATGACGCAAACCCGAGGTAGATATTTCACCCCTAGCATAAATGGTGAGTATTTTAAAGTTTGATTTATGTGAAAAAGCACCCATTTTAGACTACCGCCATTTCGGATAGGGGTGAGATATTTACCTCAGATTTGCGTTATTGTGTTTTTTGACAAGCCCTTCAAAATGAGGGGTCACTCCAATAGGCGTTGCTATTTGAAAAAAATAGTCACCCCATACACCCTACCCTTTTAGGGGGGATAAACATATCTTTGATGTATAAAGTTGCAAAACCTTTGTTTACAGTTATTGCCACAAACAGAATATTTCTATCTATTTCGGTTTTTAAAATACAGATTTGTTTCAAGACTTAATTTACACACTGTAAACTTTGACAAGTTTATTGATCCTTATAACATCTCATCGCCCATTCAGTTGGTGTTTAACAGACGCAGAGTCTCAAGGAAGATTTAATGAGGTCTCGACTTGTTAATTCAATTGTAGTTGTGTTGTGAGTTTAGTAAACATCACTTCACATTCCCAACGTCTTGTTACTTAAAACCAGCCTGGAACTGTGGATATTCCGTGGATCCTTTGAAAATGGAACATTTCTCATATATAATAGTTCACATTAAATGGAATATGGAATTATGGATATTCATAATTGCAGTCTCCCACATTTGCAGAAAATAGGAACATTCTTTAGTTTTTATCATGGGTCAATTTGCTGGTGAGTCGGTTGAATGAAGGACTTTAACACCAAGACAATGATGTCTCGGGTTCGATTCCCGGTTCCGCCTAAATCAATTAGCTAAATATTATACTGTACAGTCGGTAACATATTACCTATTAAACATGCATAAAAGGTATCTAGCATAGCAATAGTATTTCAATACTTTTACGCACAGGTCTTTGAGGGCAACGTTGACGGACTAATTCAAGGTTAAAACAGAACGCCAACTTCATAAAAAATACAAAGCTTATAATCATCACAGTGAAACTTAAAACTATGATTCCTGTAAAAATATAATAGAAGATACGTACGTAGAAGGTAGAAGAACGTTTGCAAATCTTTGATTAAGAAAGTAATAATATTAATTTTATTCGTTGAAGATTATAAATAATAATATACACAAATGTGAACTGTCCTTCTTTTAGTGCGACTTCTCAAAAGTTACTTGAATTGGTCCTATTTTCTAAATTGACAAATCTTTCTTTACAAGACACGATCCTTTAGAACTGTCAATTATTTACGGCTTAGGAGGGTTAAGCTGAGAAGAGTGTAGCTCACGGTGGATTCGTTGTTTAAAATAATCTCAGTGATTTAAACACAAATCGAAACTTTATTAAGGACATACAGAGTCTCCCACCATGGTACCACGAAGTAGTTCAAACGATTAATTTTATATTACTATTGACAATCCAGGCACTGCACATTTTGAAACTACACAATCGAAAATAGGTTGGTAATATATTCGGTGAAAATTTATAAAATGGTGGAGTATTGTAGTGGACGTGTCATTTATCTCAACAGAAGACTAAAAACCACAATGTTCCTTTCTGTATTGTCATAAGGCAACATAAGAAAGCCTTGTCGCGTATTACATGTAATGGTCTCCGTTGATTAGTGCGTGATGACGTCACTTTGTCACCGTCCAATCACAACTCCCCCTTTGTTCTATAATCGCTTAATGGACACCAAATATCTAAAGTGTAAAAGTCTGTATATTTTCAAAAGAAATTTTGGCTAAATGCAATTTATCCAGCCAAACTCACCAAATACAATCAGCGTTAGCCATGCCAAAATAAACTAAAAATACAAATTTTTTTATGTTAACATCTGTAAACCTTTTATAGGTTGTGACTACCAGCAAACAAATTCGGAAGCTGTAGTAAACCTTAAATTAAGAGCAATCTCTTCACTGTCCTCTTAAAAGTCTGGTGACCCTGCTCAGTCTTCTACGGCAAGGGGAGGTCATTGTTCAGCTTTGTAGCATTATACTGAAAATAATGCTGGAAGGATGATGTGGAGTGTTTGGGAGTGTTGGTGTTTCGAAGAGAAAACTTGTGACAAGGCGGAGAAACATCAAACATGTCAAGATTCTTTTTTACAAACGACAACGTCTCCAAAATGAACAAAGAAGTGTTAAAATGTTGTTCTGTCTAAAAGATTTATCTACAAGATTGCTTTTTTGAGATGGAGAAGATTACTCTTAGATCTTTTTTGGAGACGAAACAACAGCAAAGTCCTATGGTTATCACTTCCCTGGCAGATACAGCACGTGATAGATATAGAAATACTACGCTATAAAATGCCGATAGAGGTTCTGCCCCTTGGGGCGCTTTTTTGGATTTGAATATAATTTAGCTGAATTCCTTGGGGACAAAATAGGGGGTTCCAGTTACAATTAGGTTTCTATTTGCTTTCATATTGGAGCTATAGAAGCCAGCCGGGTGGTCTGGGACACACTGTATAAACAAATTGTAGTGAAGACAAGCTACTTGAACTTTATATTAAATGAGGCATCTAAAGAGTGACAAGCAAGGTAAGAGTGTAAACTCCCTTATTATTCCCTCTTTGCACTGGGGCTGCGCCAATCCAGAAGAATTATCTTCACACTTTTTCATTCTCCCCCTCGAAACTGAGAGTGGGAAATCCTGATTGGTTGAAGAATGAGCTTCGTTCTCTTATAACAGGGATAAATTGCCTCTTCTGGGAGATATCTCAAACAATAAACCCGCACGAACAATAATAATATAATATGTAGTTATTGACATGTGGTATTGATAAAAATAGTTTATAAGATAAGTGATTAAAGCAATTCTTTCCTAAATGACAAATAATTTTCTGTTACAAGGGGAAATGAATAGTATAAGAAAACCAAAAAAATACGTTACATATTAGTACTGTACGTCAATGCTACGTTTTTATGTAGTGCAACGTACTGTTGATTTTGGTGGAAATGAAATCTGAACCCGTTCTCATATAAGTAATGAAAGCCTTGTTTGAAACATGGTTTCATCTATAATCTTTACGAAAAGTATTCTTGTTTAGTATACTTGGTTGACGTTGGTATCCCTATTTAAGTAACGAAATGGAATTTTTGTCTCAAATTATATTATTTTTGTTTTTATTCATTTCCTACGTGTTTTGTAAGGAAACGGCCCTAAACCTGGCTTCGTTACCCTCTAACGTCGACCTTTAGTTAGGTAGCCCAAATTAATAAATGTCCCAAAAAACAAAAAAAAATTAAATTTATAAATTGACAGCCCAGTGACAAATGGCATCTGGGTCTGGGTCAGATCTTGCTGGGAGTGAACCAATGAAATTTTAATTTAAAGGAAAATCCTTTAACCTTTTTGTAAGCTATTTTGCGAAGTCATACAGCAACGTAATTGGAAAAATCCTTGGGATAAGCCATAAAGGACTTAAACATTGAATAGCTTTTTTAAATGACTTAAAAACACACACTTTTAAAATATTTATCGAAACAATTTCCATTGTTTCTCGATTCTTTGTGAAGGAAGAAGTGAGGAGTTTGGTAGATTGGCAGAACCTTCACACCCCTTGACTTATCAAAGATTCTCTCGCAAAGAATATTATCTGGCACGAGTGGGAAGATTGCCATTAACTGTAAGTTGAACTGATAATCTTCAATATACGCTCACTGGGGGTGAGAATAATAAAATCATTAAAAATATTGACAATGTATTGTCTATTAGTCTCTTCTTACAGAAGGTAAATCACTTTTTTTAGTAAGTAATATAGAAGATTATCAAGAATGTTTTGTGAGCGTGTGACAGAGTGTTATAGTTGTTAACACTAAAATCGTATAAGCATAGTTGTTCTATGCACTTTTCACCTAGAGGCATGGGTAATAATCCCGCCAATCACAAATTGCTTTTATCTATATGATTATGCCACGACCGGTGGTTCAGTTCCCACCCTTCTCAACAACAGACGGAATACAAATTAGTACCGTAATTTCGCAATATATGCACAGTTTTATATCTATTGGAGGAAAATCGTGAAAACTATTGTTAAAACAATAGAGTCCCTGTGTACCTTTGCAACTAGTTCACAATATTAGTTGATATACAATGTACTAACATCATGCTCCAAGTATCTGGCACAGGGTTGTGCTAACATTTGCATTCCCATTTGCTTACATATACAGACTGAGCAAGTTGTACTACAGTACATGCATTTGTATCATTGACTACAGCTGAGAGAAGATATTATTTTTTAGGGTTTTAATAAAGCTATTAGTTCCATGAATTAAAATTGGTTTTAGATTTCGAAAATATTTCAAAGATCATGATGATGATGAAAATATTAAGATGCATGCTTCACTGACACAATATATGTTTAGATTTAGAATACTTACTTCGAAATAGTATATTACGTTACTAGTCCTGAAAATAAGTGTTTACCGGACGAGTGTGTCTCGCACGGGATTACCATACGAGTCCGGTAAACACATTTTGGACGAGTTACGTATGATAGTTTACGCCATACTACTAAATCTCTACAAATCCTTATATATTACCAACAATTAAAGGACTAAAAGTCACTAGTCATAACCTCTAAGCGAGGTTATGTTTTTGTCTACAACCACTCATTGCCAACAAAATACAGTATAATCAGCTGATTGGTGTCCGGTAAAACTCATTGCATAACAGTAGTACGCAATGAAACCCCATTTGATTAAGCTGGCGGCAAACAGCTGTTTTCTGGACTAAATACTTGCGTGGGAAGTTCGTTGAAACAGTGTAGTATGGCGTAAACAAAATTTTCATTAGGCTAATAGTTTTTTTATTAAGTCCATAACTGCTAGTGGCCTAGTTTCATTTAAACCTGGCAGATAGACAAAAATGATTGGAGCCTCGTTAATTTTGTATAATTACCTGAAGAAACTTTCAACTTGTTTTCTACGTATGGGTAGTGACGAATGATAATTGTCCGAACATTACTTAAAGTAATTTGTTGGCTTTAAAGCATTAAGCCACTGCTGACTATAACACTATTCTGGTCTGGAGCCGATGTTAAGCACTGAGCACAATATTATATAGCATGCTTTAAAAAAAACCCCCCAACCCAAATGACAATACGCTGACAGATATTCAATGTTTTAAGTAAAAAGTTCAATAGTTGGCATCAATGCTTCCTTTACTTCATTGTCGATCAGCTGCTATGCAGTTGCATTATTGTCTATACGGCTGAGAATTATCTATTGATTGTTATTGTTTGTTTTGAATAAAAAACCACACATATCAATTATCTAAAATGCAAACTATTCCAAAGATTGATTAATGCACATCAATAAAAATTTTATTGTATTATTCCCCTTTACAAAACTTTAAACCTGTGTTTGATTTATTAGGTTCTATATTCTCAACTGAAAACATAGTTTAAATCTTTTCTTGAATTAAAACAACTAATTTGCATTTGACTTATTCTTCTAAAATACTTGTAATCTTTGAGCTTACGAAACCACAATGTTAAGTCTTATTCAGAATTACTTCCTAATAACACTAAACCGTACAGACAACATTGAAAAAAATATATAACTGCATATCAGTAAAGTAAAAGAAGCAAAGCTGCCAACATATGAGCTTGTTTTGTCCCTGTGATTTTCTTTATGTGATTTGTGTTGTGTTTTATGAAAATAAACACGTTGTCTGGAGATAACACTAGTTTTGAGTTCGACTTCTTTGAACTTTCCTTATAGAAAGGAGTTGAGTTGAAATTCTTGGTTTGTTTTACTTCAATAATAATCAATTGTTTGTTTGTAAAGTTTACACATGCAAATTTTAAAAATATGAGTTAACGAATTTTTATATAGTAGGGTATCACATCTTTAAAATTTGCTTATTTTTCGACTTATATTTTATTTTTTATTTATTCATTTTTCATATTTTTCAGCATGTTTAATTCTAATACCATAAAAAAATCCCCCAGGTTAAATACCGTAGAGAAGTATTACGGCAGTGCTCCTGAGGCGTATTTTAACCTACAAATGAATGGAAAAATAGTGTGGAATTAGTTGGGATGCATTTTTCCATTTTCAACTGACTTAGATACGCTGTACGCTGGTTCTTTAAATAATTTATTTATTTACGCTGGATAATTTATTTAATGCTCAATAATCTATGAGAGCTGAATTCACTTTCAATCCATCAAAAAGTTACTGATTTTTTTTCAGGATCAAATGAATTAATTTTCGTATTGGTTACAAATTAACAATTGGAATACGAAATCAAGTGATATATTTTTTAGTTCATACACTATGACATCAATACACCTAGGTATGTATGAGTAGTACATGCAAATGTATGTAGGCCACTGCATAACTTGCTAATAGGGCCTTTGCGACTAATGTAGCATAACATTAGTACACAGAGCTCTTAAGTGTATGTAATGATCTCTTGTTTTGCATACTACTGTAATATCAGATGTTTTCCTACTCTAGAAATGTCACATGTGGAACTTATTGTAGTATCATCATAACACTCGTGATAAGAGCATGTTGTTTACCATTGTAGTAAAATAGTGTCAAACAAGCGAAAATTGTAAAAATCTATTGTTTTTAGGTAACAACTCGTACTATCAAATTATCTACTTTTATTAGTTCATTATTTATTGGTAACCGTTTATAATTTATTATAAACTACTTAATCCGCTTTGGTTATCATTTGAGGTTCTAAATTAGAAACTAAAGGTTTTCAGCTCAAAGATACATATACTATCAATCACCTCCCGCAACAAACCCATATAATTGGTAAAGAAATTAAATAACTGTCAAAATTTATAGATTAAGTCAAAACAAATCCCAAAAAAACAAAAAAGAATTTTTTCAACTGTTAACCTCCCCACCCCCTCAAACACTTTACTGGGAAGCCATGGTAAAACTTCCCACCTTGGATACTTTCTTTTCTGCTTAGGATCCGAACCACCAGGTCGTTATATTATAAACAAAATTGGCTTTGGTAATCTAGGATATTCGAAACGGAATACCTGCACTTCCAATACAAAAGTCTTGAGCTCTTATAGAGTTTTAAAACTCTGGTTACTATCTAACAAAAAGGATGCTATCCAACAAAAAGGTTGACGTTAGATAGTAGCAATACCAGAGTTTGGACCGTTTCCTTTCAAAACTTAAAAATGTCACTGGCTTAAAAACACACAAAATAAAAATAAAAAATCTATAGCTTTTAAAAATAGAGTAAAAAAAGTTGTATAGCACACAAAATGTTTTACATACCAAATATATTTATGGTATTGATTTTCTCTACAATTTCTGAGTTGAGGGGCAGGTATTTTAGCCTCAGCAAAGTTTAGGAAGGACACACTGCAAGTTGTTGAGCTAATCGTCTTAGATGGACCTCCCTCAGGCTTAGAACTGTTCTTTAGAAATAATCTGTTCTTAAACTACCTCAATAAACAGCATTATTTATCTTCGCTGTACAAGTATATTCATGGAAAGTCACAACGCAAAAGTAAACTTGTGTAATGGCTTATATAGGATTCACCACTGAAAAAATCATTTTTTTATACACAATAAAAATGGCTTGACAATTTTTTCTAGTGTGTAGTATGCTAAAAAAATACAAAAATATGAAACGGCCACAAAGTTGTCACATACAGGCTACAGCGAATAAAAACTGGGATTTTCACGTTTTTTAGACCATATTTCAAAGTGATGTATCTAAGAAACTGCGCTTCATATTGCACTGCTCATGGTCTAATTTTGAAGATAATGATCTAATCTAAATATTTAGGTAGATTTATCATGCTAGCATTAGTGGTTTATAAAAGTGGTTATAATATTATATTTTGTACCTAGGGCCGGAAACGAGGTTTTGCCGGCTCAAGATAGTTTTTAAGTTCGAGACGATGTCGAGAACTTAAATCGATCGAGAGCTGCAAAACCATTTTCGGCCCGTGGTACGAACACTATTTTTCACCACACTACTACTATTCACAATATTAATAATGAAAACAGTTAGTCAACGCAACTTTAAGGTTATGTGAAGAAGTAATTTCAGGAATCAGCAAAAATAATAATAAACAGTTGCTAGGCAACGGTGAAAATAAAACAATTCTATTTCAATGCTATGGATAGTGTTTGTGTAATTAATATGCAAGCGGACAGCTGATTTTGCGGCCCCGGGATGTAAAACCCTGCTCGGTCCCCAAATTACGATGACAGATGGCATGGCCAGCAAAACGTAACTTTCAGCCACCAATTAACGTATGTAATACAGCCAAAAACATCATAGTGTGGTGAAAAATGATGTTTCTAAGCAACATATTTACCTAAAAGTCTACTTCTACCGAAATAGTGTTAGTAAAAGATCTGCTAAATATGTGGTGAAAATATGAACTCTCTATCTCAATTGGTTCTTAACATAAATTGATTTTTGTCAGAAAATGTTTGAAATTCAACTTTAAGAAAACTTTGAAAGTAAAATTTTGAAATTTCGGACATTGACGTGCATGCAAAAAGTGTTATTTTTTTCGTACATGGGGTAAGATATAGGTCTTAGGGTACTAAATTCTTGTTCAGTAGGTTCCAAATGACAAACTCAGGCAAACAGACTTTTTTCAAATGAGCAAATGAGCCTTGTGTAATTGGATTGTACTTTTATGTTGTTTTTTTTTACAAATCCTTCAAAAATCCAAGTTTAGAGCTTTATTTTAACTCAGTTCTACCAAATGAGAGTTAAGTTGAGATAATTGTATAGCTGATCATAAATCTGATCAAACAGAAAATAAATTTCGACCGCTATCTTATAATCTCGTATATGAAATATTTAAGTTTCATTAGTATTGTGTGATTTCTGATTGTGTCGTTTCTACACAACTTCCACTTTGAGTTTGGTTTTGTATAAACGCGATAGGAACCTCATAAACACAAAGAAAACTTATCATAAAGAAATATTACAAGTATATTCAAGAAGACAATGATTTTACCGTCCTAATTTTTGTTTGAACTCAGACAAACTATATGAACCTAATTCATGTTTAAGTTAAGAATCATGAAAAAAACAAACCAAGATGTTTTAAGAGCTATCTATTGTTTCAACTTTATACTTAAAAATCATATGATTTCCTAATACGTAATCTTAAAATAAAACTTGCACAAACTCTGGGCCGCAAATCAAGTTATACAAAACAGGTAAACGCTCTTAGTCTCTATTGTAAGGAGCTTAAGAGAGGTCTTAGATCTTTGTCTTATTAAGAACTTATCAGGTTATTGAACTAACAATATCAAGGGGTTGTGTATCAAAGAACGTTTTAACGATTTTCCTTAATACACGTCTGTTAAATTTCACTTTTATTCTTTACGTTTATTCGTTTCTCTGAAGTTTACAAAAACATTTGCTTCAGGATAATTATCTTTTTATACTTTTCATTTATTTTTATAAGTACGAAATGTAGCCTTACTGACGATAATTAATGTAGTTTGGAATAGTTACGAAAAATCTAAAAACTTCATTTTTTATCGGACTGTCAAATGATTTCCAGTAATATTATTTTACAGGAGGTTAACTTACTTTAATTAACTAAATGTTAGAAGCAAATGTAATTGATAGTTACGTAAAACGTTTTAATGGTTATTAGCATGCCATCGTGTATTACTTTCCACTATTAACTAAACATTCATTAGCTAGGACATTTTGTGCTTTTTAGCGAATTTCGCTATAGGGAAGTAGCTATTACCGTAGGTCTCATGGTAAGGCCTAAGCCCGGGACCGATTTACTTTTTCATTTTGATGTCCCCAGAGGCCAAAAACACCATTTGTTCAAAATTTTATATATCTATATATAGAGATATTTTGTAGAGCTTAAAATAACAAATAATTTAGTATATTGAAGCGGAATTATGCGCCTAATTGTTACGGAGAAAATTCAAAAAATTGTAATTTTAAAATTCCCATGTTAGTCTTATGGAGAATAAGTCAACTGTTGTAGTTTGCTTGTTTATGAACATATTTTGATCAAATTTGGAAAATACATGAATTTCTGACTAAACCGCAGTACCTTTTAATATTTTATATAAAAAAAAACTTGTTTACCCTCCCTGTTGCAGCAAACCTAAGTAGGTACTCATTAAACTAATTCTGTTTAAATAGGGAATAAATGTGATATTTTTAAGGAGACATTTTAGTTTAAATCCAATCAGGCAAATGGAAATTCGCTAAGTCTGCAGGTTTGCTGCGGCGGGGGTATTTTGTTTTATTCTTGCATCTGAAAAAACACATTTCACATAAAAAAATAAACGATAACTTAAGAAAAAGCTCTTTTAGTATCGTTAATATAATACATAAAGAAAGCTTTAGATTCAAAAATCATTTACCGACAATGGAAAGTCGGAAAACTCTGAACTGTTTATTCAATATTTAGTCTTGAAAAGTAATTCTTTCCTATGATTTCGATATAAATTCTGTATATTGTCTAGTAGTTTTTAATTAATTTTGCTTTGCATATCACTGATTATAGAATTGCTGGCTAAGTTTAGTTACTATAGAAAAGCTAAATTTAAGTTCGAAGATTATTTTAATTACTATATACAGGGTTAGTAAAAAGTGGAGACCCCCTGTTATTTTTTTAACGGCCCATACTAGGAAAACTAAACTCGGCACACCTTCATGACATGTTATGAAGTACTTTTTGGGCATAGCCGTCACTTGGTGTACATCCCCAAAATGGGGGATTTTGGGGGAAACTCAAAACTTTCAAATACAAAGACCCATCGAGTGACCCCTCATTTTGAAGGTCCTGGTATAAGAAAACCAACAACGCAAACTAGAGGTCTCTATCTCAGTTCAGTACACAATGGCAGCCAATTGAAATTCTCATAAGTTCCCAAACCCAAAATGGGGGATTTTGGGGGAACTCAAAAATTTTAAATGATAAGCCCCATCGAGTGACCCCTCATTTTGAAGGGGTCTTTTCTTGAATAAAAGAAAACTAACAACGCAAAACTATAGGTCTCTATCTTAACACAGTAAAATATGGCAGCCAATTGAATAAAAAATTCCAAGTTATTTGTGATTTCTAACGATTTCAATCAGCTTCCATTTTTTACTGGATTGAGATAGAAACCTCTAGTTTGCGTCGTTAGTTTTCTTTTACCGGGACCTTCAAAATGAGGGGTCACTCGATGGGGCTTATCATTTGAAACTTTTGAGTTTCCCCCAAAATCCCCCATTTTGGGTTTGGTAGGCAAGTGGCTATTATGCTTAAAAAGTATTTCATAACATGCCAAAATGGTGTGTGGAGTTTAGTTTTCCTAGTGTGAGCAACTACAAAATTTACAGGGGGTCTCCAGACTTAAGTTAAGGGGAAAGCTGTAAGTTAAATTCAATTTCTGAGAATTTCAATTGGCTGCCATGTTTTACTGGATTGAGATAATGACCTCTAGTTTGCGTTGTTAGTTTTCTTTTACCAGGACCTTCAAAATGAGGGGTCACTCGATGGGTCTTTGTAGTTGAAATTTTTGAGTTTCCCCCAAAATCCCCCATTTTGGGGATGTACACCAAGTGACGGGTATGCCCAAAAATTACTTCATAACAGGTCATAAAGGTGTGCCGAGTTTAGTTTTCCTAGTATGGGCCGTTAAAAAAATAACAGGGGGTCTCCACACTTTTTACTAACCCTGTATAACGACAATATGCACAAGAATGTTATAAATTTCCTGAATTGAGGACCAAAAACCTTATACTGTATTTTTTAATGGTCTTCTCACGAATTATTATACTCTTATAGGTACTGGTGAATAAGGACTTTAAATTTCTATTAAAACATCAAATTTAGGAAATCCATGGTAGTAAAACTATATGTTTTTCTATAGTATTGGTTTACAAAGCTAAACATTAACTATAATCTACAAAATCTGTTGTAATTTAATTAAATAATCTCTCAGCATAAGTGACCAGATCCACACCACACCCAGCTGATCACAATTGCTGATAGACCGGAGAAAGATAAATGATTCTTGCTGTAGCCAATATCACTTTATTTGCTGACTTTTGAGTTATTGTGGCTTGCTTCAGGCCTGGAATAATTTGAAGTGGTTTTATTTGTATAACAAAGGTGTTGCAATTTCAAGCCGTTTATCTTTTAGCGAATATTCCTAAGAAACAATTCAGCTAGATTTCAGTTTTTTTTTTCGATAGACATTACTACAATTGTCAGGGCGAATATTAGGTGTTAAAGTATAATTTATCATTTTTAAAATATAAAACAGCTTTCGTTGAAATTGTGTTTTAAGCCTTATCGTGTTTTTGGTGGTTTTCGACGATCATATATGAAAAAATTTAAATTATGCTCCAACAATTTAAAATCTATGTCCTTGTCTTTAATGTTACTACAGACCGCACTTTTAATAAAAGCAGTTTAATAGATAGCCAAATATTTAAACGTTTACTATATTAATATTACGCCGGTAATGTAATAAGTTTCTTTTATTTACACATGAACTATCTCATCCTTTCAAACTGCTTTCTATTGTGTTAGTTAAATTTTACGGTTAAGCCATCCTGAGTTGTACTGATTTGATTTGTATGGTTTTAAAATGAAGATGTCCGTTAAAATAAATAAATAAATTACTAAATAAAGATTTCAACGACATGAATTTTGTTGAATGAAATGAAAATGAAATGACTGGGATGGGTGGCGTCGTCCTGTAATCCAGCTACTAGGAGGTCACGAATTGTGGATATTTGTAGGGATGCACTGTGGATGCGATGCTCCCTGGTGTGGATTAACGTCCGCACTAGTGAGTACTACGACTATCCACAGTACTATCCTAACAATTAAACCAATTCGTTAATTACGAAGAAAAATGTGGTTCGGATTCCACTATAAACTGTAGGTCCCTTGGTTGCCATTAGATGTGTGGGATATTAATAACAGTTGTGTCTAAGGAACATGTCGGCCTTAGTCACTAACAAGACTACAAGATCGCGCCACTCATCCTACACTCACCCTTCACTCATATTTGGGTTAAAATACAATATTTGGGTTAAATAGTGGCGTCCCCATCTTAAATAAAATTGATAATTGATAATTGATATTTGATAATTGAATACTAATCAAATCAAGGAACAAAATTAGTATTAGCCACTTGTCTTTTACAGAACCAAGCAATTTATTCATTGATCATTACGTATCCTTCAGCTGTCTCATAATTGTTTTAACTACTAAGCACACTCAAACTAAACAAACAGTAATACCAAACTTTGACCAATTCACCAAATTACCAATACTACAAATATCCTTTAGAAAAGTATCCGCAAAACGAACGACTCGCTTCCACTATTGAAAGTACAGCTTGGGACATAAATCTCGCCTTTGTATCTTTTACACTTACCAAGTCCCTTGGCGCGGATTCAACACTTTCCATTTGTCAGCTTGGATTAGCAAGGAACTGGTTAAGTTATACCTACAGTAACACGGTTAAAGTTTGCATCGAAATTATTTTAGTATAATTTTAAAATGATACAAAGTGAATTTTTCAACATAAGTTTAACAACCAAAATGAAGCCAACACTGTTAGTTTTTTAGTATTAGTCATTGTTTCTGTAACTGAGAAATTTTCGAAAAAATACTTTTGACTGGAGTGATAAACTATATTTTCGTCATACTGCACGATTACCCATCATTAAAAAAAGCTATTTTAGTATTGTTTATTTTATGAGTTAGCTAACAAGATTGCCTCCATCTTGTTTTACTAAAATACATATTATCTAGGTGTGCTTACTCGTTTATTCTGTGGTTAGATTTATAATATATTACTCACCATAAAATAATACCTGTACATGTCATATAAGTTAATCATCAGTAAAGGAGTATTCGTTACAGTCAAATATATAATGAAGCTGAGCACCAATTAAATTCTATGAAGGACATAATGATCCATCCACCCATAAAAATCCACATTTTCAACTGCTCAGATTCCAGCTTCACCTACACGTCTCACTCTCTACGAACAATATTTAATATGACAAGGATGATGGAGATGGAGTAGGATATATTAGGAAGTTAAGGAGAGAAATAGAGAGGGGGTAGTGGAAAAGGAGGGAGTGAGAGAGAGCCAGAGCACCTGGGACGATCACGTCAGTTTGTAGACAAATTGATCTGTCTCCAACAGAGCCTTGGCACTGCTTTGGTTGTGTTCTTCCATTCAATTGAAAATAAATTTACATTGAACTATATTTGGGCCCCTCCAGGTGTTACTTCAATAAAACAGTGGACCTACAACACAGAGGGATGTTCTCCTTTCGCAACGAAAATATTCATAGATCGAACGTATTTGTTACTGTATTAGTTGTAAATAAAATTGTATACATGTATACGTTTATGTTTGTGACGGATAAATATAGTACAGTTGAGGAGTTTTCAAATCATTTTGTTAGCTATCAATAAAGTCACTTTTTTCAACGCTAAAAAAAGATAGTGAATAGTGTAGTGATCACGGTACAATACTACAATTCCATAGGTTAAGGTTAGATTATACCTATGATAATGGGAAATAAGTACAAACTCAAATTACATGTCTCGCTGGCAACTAAACAGTAGTGATAGGCCTATACTGTCCATAAAAAGTCTATCTTTAGGTGCTTCGATGATCCTAAGAGTTTCATAAACCGTACGTGCAAAATATATTTATAAATAAATAAAGAATTATTCTCAATTTATTACATTTGGGGTTAACTAAAACTTGCGACTGTTACTAAGGAATCATGTAAACCACTACCTAGATATACAAAAAAATCTTTAGAAATTTTATGATGTATTGCCTAGTCCTTAGACAACTGTCAGATACAACAGCAGTTTGAATATAACTGTAAACTACGTGCGAGTCTTATCACAGACGTGTTGTACACGTGACCAACAATGACTAGATACGGTCCGATTTATGATCACGTATAAATGTTCGTCGAATGCATCACTCATAAGATAACAGATAAACGTGTATTTCAAATTATTCCTAAGTGCATAGTTTATTATTGGATTTTAATTCATCAATACCAGCAGCCTGTGTCACCTCGTGACTACAAAAACCGTGATATATTCAATATATATATTATAAGGGTGAAAACTAGTATTTCTCATCATATCCCTTGCATTGCGAGCCCTATTATTTTCATTGTGTGCACGATCTCTTCGAGGCATCTTAGAAAAATTGCAAATACTAACGAAACATAGTACAATGAAAACACAAATCTAACGTAAGTAATTTTTTTTCTTTAAATATTATACACATAGCATTATTCTACAATATTTTACTTGAATTCACTGAAACATCACCAACAAAATTTACTGATAAACCCATTTTCGTATGGATGTAAACAAAATTGTATTTTGGCCATCTGTTTGCTGTAAACAAGTGTAAACTTAAAACAAAGAATTCAGGACAAACTCTGAAATTTTAAAATCCTGTAGGACGAAGGGCTTTTCTCGAGATATCATTCAAACCCGAAAAAGGCACAACTAGGGAATAAGAGCTTAAAATTTATACTCAATTTTCCTATAAAAATAAATATTTATGGAACAATTTTCTGCACACAAAAATCTAACAAATTATTTTAATAATATAGATTCATATAAAAGAAGCATGATGTTCTGGGTACTTTTATTTACAAATGTCGCTAAAACCGGTGGATATAAATAAATAACTGTGCCACATTTTGCCGTCTGTCCCAGTAGAGATTTACGGAAGTGTCAGTTCATCTCGTGACCCTGTTTAAGTTAAAATATAAATCACTTTAGTCTGCGGACAGACTCAACTGTTATTTATACCACTTTGCAAGACTGCTTGAACTGTCTGTTTTTTAAGGTTTGTTTAAACTTTTTTCTGTTGAAATATTTTATTTACTAATGTAGAAGATGTTTGGAGAGTACCTTAAAATTTTCATCAACATTACATTTGGTTTTAAGTTATTCACGCTACTAAGTTCATTAATACAGATTCAGTTACACTTCTTACACCATACTACTTTAATGACGATTAAGCTTATGACGTCACGTTTCAAAAACTGCATTTTCTTTCACTGTATACACAAAGATTCATTTTTCCTACAGTTACCTTACAAAGCGGGATTCCTTGCACTGATTTTAGCACGCAAAGTATTAATTGCTGCATTTACCATCTTTTCCGTACCCTTTTCTCTCTCCAGTATTCCAACCAAACAATACAAAACAGTGTTCTTTTATTAGTCACGTGAATACGTGTTTGAAGTATATGTTTGAAAATAGGTTGGCAACACTTAAAGAAATTATGACTACGATCAGCTGATTGACTATTGATACTTTGTTTCACATTTACATTATACTAGAGGTCGTCCAGTGGTCCAAACTCGACCAAAAATATATAATGTACAGACTTCTCTATTTTCACCCCACACTGTAAATAAAACATGTGATTGGCATTTCTTCTATTTGTTTTGATTTTCTGTTTATATTTCGTTGTTATTTCGTCACCAGCATGACAACCCATAAAGCCCATGTTAATTTTATTCAAATTTCAAATTCATTTTTTGTGCTTATTTCTGAGCCTATTTTAATTTTTAAAGGGTTTCTGCACACCTACAGAAAAATATCTTTCTAACGGTATGCGTAGATTTTCCCTGCGATGCACACGAGCTGAGAAAAAAGGTTTTAAAGAAACATGCTTGCCTATTAATATATAGATAGATTTTTGTTCAACACTTGGATTGAATATATCCTAAATTTTACTGTTTGAAAGAATAATAATTATTATTATAAGTAAAGTTTTTATAAATGATTAATTAAAATAGTTGTACCACATAAGAATTAGCAGAAACAGCAAAACATGTTTCATTAAACCTGTTGTCTAAAAATCAAGGAAGAAAAATATTAACTGTTTTTTTCTTCTTGGTGTTTACATAAGAAAGTAACTTTAAGATTTTTTAATTTGTTTGATTTTTTAGTTTGTGAAATTTCATTCTTTTTATTTGTCAACTTGTTAAACAATTTCATTTCGGTTTTCATTTGTTAATCTGTTTATTGTTCATTTGAGGGTTTCGAAACTGCTTAGTAAAACTTCATCTGTAAGTACCTGTTTATACCGTTTATACACATTATTTACATACTTTTATAGCAACTGTAGGAAAAATAGTTTGTGTAAATTGAGCCCAAAGAGCCTTTGCACACTAGTTACACCTTTACTTATTCTGATATCAACAGTTGTTAATATGTAGTCTATTATACATGACTTTAGTTCAGTGCAATCCTAAGGTTTCCAAATGTTCTTAATGTTCATAACAGTAAACATTACAGCTCATTGGCAGAATGGCATGCTAATCTAAGTACTGTAATAATTTTCTAAGAGAAATTCAAATTTAATATAAATAAAAAACTCTGATTTATGGACATTTTTAATTGTGAAACATACAAAAATTACCAATACTACAACAGTAAAATTTTCAGAAAGTGTACTTTTGTATGGTTAAATATAAATTCTTTTCCAAGAACATTATTTCCTCACTATATTAATAATGTATACATTAGTTTAATTCGTCCTCATTTTCTAACCCCCTTAGCAAAATTGTTAAAAATTTAATAATTATTTGATATATTACATTATTGTGAGTAAAATGCCTCATTCAAAATGGAGTTTCAAAATTAATGAAAATAAATCAGCACACATTACTTTTATGCTAAATCTGGCTACATGTTTTCCAGTATCCATGAACAATATTCACCTCCCTCAAGTAAGAGAAATAAAATACATGGGCATGCACTTAGATGTAAAGCTTAATTGGAAGGCACATATCTGGACTAAAAGACAACATCTAAATTTAAGAACAACTAAAAACTTAATTGGCTTTTTGGATATAAATCAAAACTTAGAACACAAAATAAATTTTTACTGTACAAAACAGTTCTTAAACCAATTTGGACTTATCGGATTCAGCTTTAGGAATCAGAAAGTACCTCAAACATTGAAATTATTCAACGTTACCAATCAAAATTGCTACTTAAAATTGTCAATGCACCTTAATGTGCTACCAACAGAACTCATAATGATCTTAGAATTCAAACAGTCAAGGAAGGAATTACAAAATTTAGTGAAAAATACATTATCGATTTGAAAAATCATTAAAATCATCTTGCACTAAATTTAGTGTACAATCACAACACCGTTTACAGACTGAAGCGACATACTATATTGGACCTCTCATTCAGATTCGGCTAAGTGTTATCAAAATTCTCTTTGTTCGCTAGTGTTGACAGTGGTCAATCACTAGCTCATATTCTTCAAGTTAATGTTGTATTTCTTATATCATTTGCTTATTGTTCCACTTTTGAACAGATTTTAAATTAAAATTTATAAACAAATCTTAAAAAATTATAAAAACTCAACTGTAAATAGTCATAACATTTAGAACATGATTTTCCAAGTTTAAACTTTGTAATATTTTACCAAATCTTAAATGATAAAAACCACAACCCGCTGCCCTAGTTTCCCCCCCAAAATTGGCGCGTCGCCAGGACACTGGGGCGCCTCGTTAATTTTTATAATTACCTGTGAAAACGTTTAACTTCGCGGTCCAGATTGTAAGGGACGGTAAGGAAACGTAAATTTCCCAACTACGTTTCTTCCACTAGCTTTAAGTCTGGAATATTTTTCCAAATAATTCTCTTACGTGCATGTTAGCAATGAAGATAAATAATGCAACTAAAGTGTCTTTTTTTCTTTTTTATATAAAAATTGTTCTTGTGATGAAGCTGAAAACTGCTTTGAAACAAAATTTTTAACATAAGTGTGATGTGTATTATTATGTAGTGACTAGTAAGTGTCATGTTATGTATTCGGCTGCTAGCGCTAATTAAGGGAGCTCAAAATAGCTTTAAATTTTTTGTTTCTATTATGTTAATAAATATTTTTTGATATGCCATGTCGGTAATTTTTTTTATCACATCATAAATTAACGAAGAGATTCAAATAGAACGGTTAAACTTATTAAGTTTTGATAATGTTTAATATTGTTAGTTAAAATGTTTATGTCAATACTTCTAAAACACCCTTAGAACTGCACACCAGTTAGGGAAATGAGCTATTAGCTCATTTTAGCTTCATGGCAAAAGTAACGTCGTTGATTAATGCGGTTGTCTTAATAATATAAAAATGAAGTATGTACTACAAGAGTTGGAACTTTATTTTTGCCTTTTCAGCTATATATTTCATAATACTGTGAATTGTGTTCTTCGTAAATATATACATGGCTTACTTCATTACATTAATTAGAACTAGAAATAGTATTCGATAGTAAATTAGTTTAATAATTTTATTTAATCAATTAATTGCATGTCTAAGTCAATCACTACATTTTGGACTCAAAGTTTGATAATATTCGGATTTTGATGATTTTTTTTTACTCTCTTAGGAAAATGGGTTTTACACCTAAACTAAAACGTATACAGTATATCGGCCTACCTTAAATTACTTTGCTTTTGCTTTACATGTTAAGTCAATATATCTTAATATACGTTTCTAGTGATTTGATTCACAAAGAAGACTGGGAAAACTGCTTACTTAATTTAAGTCTTTACAAAAATAATGTTTAGTGTCATGAACCATTACGCACATGCATTCATAGACATTGGAAAACTCCTCAAGGGGTCAACAATCAGTAAAATTATTTCTACTCGTCATTTTCTTCTCGCAATTTCGAGGGTAAGATGAAGAAGTGTGAAGATAATTCTTAAGGGTTGGCGCGACCCCAAGTCCGACAGGGGAGGAAATCAGAGAGTTCGCGCCTTACCTTACTACGTCCCTCCCTCAGTGTCAAGTGAAAAATATGGGGAACATATGGTCACTATTCTCTTGGAATTGAATTTATTTTGTGTTTATTTTGTTTTATATTGTTTGAAATGGGTCTTGTAGGCAGTTTTATAGTCAAAGACACTGTAAATAATATTTCATATGTGATTTAGTGTAAAATAGTTATTCATAGTATAGTTAACTCCCAGTTCTCAATACTCATAGCTTTTAAGGAATAAAGATGCAATTTTTAGAACATTTAAACTGTTTTGTTGATTTGTGTTCAATTTTTTTTAGAGTGATGTTTTGATGATCAATCGAAGTATTTTAACGAGTTAAAATTGTGTTTTTAGTAAAAATACATAAACAAAACTATACGTCAAAGATTATAAATTGGGATATTATGTGAAATAGGGATATTAGTTAAATTGGGTTGATATATTTTAAATTAGGTCATACCAATATTTTTTTATGTAGACGTTCCCACAGTGATTTATGTTTTTTATTTGCAAACAATACTGGGAAAATACTTAATTAATTAAAATTTTTACAAAGACAATGTTTAGTGTCATAAACAACTAAGCATTACGTGTGTAAATTCACTATATAGCGATCTAGAAAAGGCCATTAACTCTTTTTTGATGGATCATATAAAGTTGTATCACCCTTAGGCAATGATCACATGGTTTTAGCCTTAAAAGGTGGTATGCCTACGACACAGACACAGATTTCACTACCGAAGAGACCAAAATGTTACTTATAATTGTGACCTTATAGCTTAAGTATGGGTCATGAAGTGAGAAGGGGGAAACGTGGGAATCACTGGGTCCGAGATTATACTTTTCCACAGACTTTCATGACATAAGTCCCACACTCGGGCTACACAAGCCTCATTCCAACAGAAATGGTTTTAAATCGTGAAATTGTAACATGAACAGCTACTTGTAGTATGACCTTTTGAGCTTTACATTTGATAATTGATTTGATTGCTTTAACAAATTTACAGATGAATTTAATTAACTATGGAGCAAAATACAGAAAATAGACAAATTTTCACCTAGGCTAACCATTAAAACTTATATGGAAATATATGAAAAATTTTGAAATTGTGAAATAAATACACCCCTAAAGATTTGTTGGCACAATAATTTGTTTGCCAAAGATTTTTTGGCAATATTGTTTTCCAAAATTAGTTCCCAAGATCTTACTTAACCTGGAGGATCCTACCACTATCTTGAGCTAATAAAATATTTTTGTATACCAAACGTTGCAGCATGGAGTCATGGAAGCCACCAGCTACCAGGGACCAGGCAGTATTACGGTGATCGCTCTGGGGTGACCAGACGACAAATAGATTACACGGGTTCTCCATTACCTCGCCGCCCAAAATATACATGTGTGTTGGGGTGAAAAATACATTTACTTTGAATATTCCAACCTGCGTATTCACTTTTGACTGGTCAAATATAAATCTTAATTTATTTTATTTTTTTATATATAAACGTTGATTAACTAATCCACCAACTTGTAGTTGTCAATCACTAATTTTTATCGAGTACTCTATTGAACTAAGCTGTTGATTGCAAAACTTATTGTAAGCTACGTTTTATTTGTCTTTTTCACATTAACTGTCAAGTAACCAAAACTAAGTGAGTGCAAAGAATTTGACCGTAACACCCTTTTTGTAAATGACTCATTCGGCTGAATTCGAATTGGTTACAGGTTGACCATATAGATGGCACATCTACTTCAGTTTTTAAGGTCAATTTTAAGGTTATCGCTTTGAAATTACTACGGTTACAAATTTCTTATTTATTATTTTTGGAGTTTTACATGGTTTACTTGTAAATATTGAACTGGGCAGTATAGAATCAAAATTTCCATGTTCATTACAAAACTCGAACCTACATCTATCCATCTATCAATCTATCATGTTAATGTATTGCTTAAAAACTGAAAAAAAAACATAATCTTTTAATTGACCAGATTATATACTCTAGAATTCCTACTTTTAACATAGGCTATTAAATGAAATAATATCTTAACTATTTTGCACACTCTAAGTGTGAATATTTTACAAATAACGTTATTTGAATGGCACATTATAATAATTTCTGTACTTGGGATTTTTTGTTGTTCTTTTGTTAACAATAAATGAAAGTGAATTATTAATATTATTAACGGAAAGACTTCGCCCAGGAAACTATACCAAATACTTTGTGTTAACGATTAAATTTAATAATGTTCTAACAGCAAGTTCCTTTCAAACCTCCTACGATTTAAATTATGCTCCCATATGAATTCTTTACTACTTTAAAGCCTATCCATATATTCCTGATATTGAAACCATTTTAGGTACCAATAATGTACTGGTGATTCATGACCTTATTAAATAATTTAACAGCACTTCCAAACATGGAAGATCCTGCAACCACGAAATCTCCAGCTACTTCAGTGACGTCAATTATTTATATGTCTCCTTCCTTCGTCGATCATTATCAAGTGTACACTGCTTCTCTGCAACTTAACATCATTTCTCCGGAAGTATCGTACTTTTAAGTTGTATAGAATAGTCAATTAAATAAATTAAAGATCATTAAATCCCGTCTCCTGTTTTGGAAACTACCAGGAATCATTTACAATAGTATGGAAAATGTGAATTTATTTACGTCGATTTTTGTATACATAAAAAATACTATCAAGATCAGTGGATTATTATCAGTGGATATATATATTTACTGTGAGTAATATTGCTATAAAACCAATATTTGGACTTTATTGCTAAACTTCCATGGGAAAATGATAATTTATTTGAATTTTGTATGTGATTATTGTTAGTTACTTATAACAAAGCACACCTTTAGTGACCTGAAACGAAAACAATTTTCATAACCAATATAGTAAGATTTCTATAATGATTTCTTGATGAAAATATAAGTATTTAAACAAATTTGTATTTATTTTACTTTAAATCTTCTTGTTATTTTTCGTGAGAAAAGCTATATAAGCTGTATTGTTAAGTTTTATATAATGATTGAGGGTGCCATATGACTCTTTAGTAGGTATATATTTTAGGTCGTTGCCACTTTAAATTATTCGTGCTGTTTTTGGATTGTCATACTTATTAAAAAGACGCTTAAAAATTTTTACAGTGGCTTAAACTTTAATAACTAAGAAAATATAATAACCAAAAACTGAATAACAATTGCAAACATTTTAATCTCGTGTTCAAGAGATGTAAATCATATTTAAATATGAAAAGCAACAATAAATAACTTAATTTAGTTGTATATACGCATACAAATTTAAGAAAACTTTAAAAAACAGACAGTTCAAGCAGTCTTGCAAAGTGGTATAAATAACAGTTGAGTCTGTCCGCAGACTAAAGTGATTTATATTTTAACTTAAACAGGGTCACGAGATGAACTGACACTTCCGTAAATCTCTACTGGGACAGACGGCAAAATGTGGCACAGTTATTTATTTATATCCACAGGTTATAAACAAAAACAAATAAGATGTATAAATCTAAATCATGCAGTTATTTTAAACAGCCGTACCTATGTGACACATTTATTATTTGAAATTTGTAATTCATTGAGATTTTTTTCCGGTTGTACTAATGTCCTAAAATCCTTAGTTTTGAATCTAACAATAACTAATCGGCATTCAGTTAGTTTGTGGCCTTAGGCTCAAATCCCATTTTAAGCTGTATTTCTTTCTATAGAATACAGAAATAAATAATTCCATCATGTGTTTGAATTTTTCCACTTTAAATGTCTCCTTTTACTAAAATCTATAAGATAATTTACAGATATATTTCTCATCAATACGTACAAAATGTATTTTCAATAGCTGTTATCAAAGATAGGAATTGTTTCCAAAGCTCTAATGTAGAGCAAATATAAGACGATCAGCTGATTTCTCCTCGCTCTCAATCATTTCTTCATTTGCCTAGTACACTAGTACATAGCTGTTTACAATTTACTTCAACTAGTGTACCTGTTGCTCGAATTCGAGCAATTGCGAAGCATTACAGGTTGTTTTTTTAAACGAATAACGGTCATAATTTCCGATGACTTTATAAAAGTCGACTCAATGATTATGGAAATACTCTCGGTGTACACAACAGTTAGATATAACCAAAATTGTTTGTAAATATCTTATCTTTTTTTAAAAGCTGATCTTGTTTTTTAGAGTTTTCTACAAATGTTTCCCACTCATAGCCGCATTAGGTTCTCTATAATAACGATTATAAATGAAGAAAAAAACATTATTTCTATTTCTTCTAATTCAGTTTTATTTTTAGTAGGCCTATATCAAATTGTCCAGGATTTCTCGCTTTTTTCCATTGTAATAATTACACCAACCCAAGTATCGTCTACAGATGCAATACGCCAAAAAACATCATCTACGTGCAACACGCCTACGTACAATCTCCAAGAAGTGGTAAAAAAAGGCAGAAACCAACCTATACAATAGACATAAGTTAACTCCATAAGAAATAATTTTAAGAGTTACTGTGATATTAGGATTTTCCACTGATTTGGATTGCACATTATAACATTACAACATTACAACATCATATTGCAAAACATGACACGATGCAGAGGAAAATCGATTTTAAAATCAGAAAAAAACCTTTGCAAATACTTCATTTTGACAAATTCAGTAAATCACAATTTAAATATTAACAGCTGTTTCAAAGTAGTGTAGAATTATGCATATGGTCGTAATGTAAACAAATCTGAAGAGGCAACTTTAAAGGCTTCTGGGGCAGAGCCCCAAGGAAATTTACCTCATTCTTCTTTTGATGGCTCATCTACAGACCAAGACCTTTCTTTAGAGACCCCTACCAAGTCTCTACGCCCAGCCGTTCTCTCAAATTAGCTGTGACAAAAACCCCGTTTTCCTCTATAAGAATAACATGGGATGGGAATTGAAAGGCCACGGGGGTAGAGCCCCAAGAGAATTCGCCATGTTTCTCTTTTGATGGCTCATCTACAGACCAAAACCTTTCTTTAGACACCTCTACCGAGTTTCTACGCCCAGCCGTTCTCTCAAAATAGCTGTGACAAAGAAAAACAGTTTCAAATTAATATATAGATTACTAGCTGTAACCCGCGGGCTTTGCCCCGTTTAACTTCTTAATTTTCAAGATTATCTCGTTCGCATGGCTCAATCACGTCCTGGTTGAAGTTTGTTCGCTACGCTCACTCACCTTTAGGTTGGAGCTCGTTCGCTACGCTCACTCACCTTTAGGTTGGAGCTCGTTCGCTGCGCTCACTTGCCTTCAGGTTAGCTTGTTCGCTACGCTAACTCGCCTCCAGGTTGAAGTTCGTTCGCTACGCTCACTCACCTTTTGGTTGCAAATTAGCTGTTGTCATAAGTGTAAAAGAAATAATAGTGCTGCACCCTGTTGGTAATTTTTGTAAGTTTAATGCTATTGAACATCACAGAACAGAACCAACTTGTTTAATTGAAACAGCTGTTAAGATTCAATAATTTCATTTCTCATAAGGTTAACATGGGAAACTCCAGAGCCACTGGGGCGGAGCCCGAAAGGATTTTTGAAATAAGAATATGCCTACCTATATGTTAATCGGGAATGTGAGCTATCATCATGCCAAATTTCAGCCCAATCCGACCAGTATTTTTCGCGTTCACTTGTCACAAACATACATCCATACATCCATACATCTATACATCCAAACTTTCTCATTTATAATATTATAGTAGGATTAAGATCAGCAGTTTTACTGTTTAACAATACCAATAAAATATAATCAGAAATAAGCTAGTTTGGTGTGTTTTTAGCTTGTAGTGCGTGGTTACTGCACAATTAACATAACTTTGAACTTGTAGGTTTGATATAACTTTTCACGGGGTTTTTACAAAATTGGGCTGCCACTATTTAAACTGTGTAAACCCCACGGTTTAGCTTAGGTTAGGTTAGTTTATAGCTTTACTCACAAGATTTTTTTTAACTGAACAGAAATAATCACTAACACTAAAAAACTACCTAACCTAAACTAAGTTTTAATAGTGGTGGCCCTCTTCTGAAAAAGACCCCTTTTCGCTTTTATTTTTATATTAAAACAATGTAATTAGGAAATTTTTAATGATACTGATGTCCGGGGGAGCGAGCTGGTCTAGTGGTTAGAGCGTGGGACTCCAGTTCCTGAGGTCCCGGGTTCGATCCCCGCCAATTCACCAATGGATTTTATCTATATGATAATGCCGTAACCCCTAGGTCTAGCCTGAAGTAATGTGAAAAACAATTCCGGGCTCGTGCCTAGCGTCCTACGACAAAAAAATATACTGATGTCTGTTTTCTCTCTGTTAGTATTTTATACGTCGTGATGAAAAGTGTCGGTCATAACTTGTACCAGAAGTTATTATCCGGTACTAGCTCCAATTATTCTTCTCCTTGACCTCGGATTCACCTCGTACGAGAAATTTGGTATTCCTGTCTCTGGCTTTGTCTCACACATGAGACCAACTTCGGTACGTACTAGTAAAAAATATACTATTACTTAGAAAAAATAAAAGTATACCCACAATGAATTTTATAAGTAAAATTTTTACTACAAAAGAACTGTAATATTCCAATTGGCAGTAACATTACGCCTAAGTGTTAGTACAATACGGACTGCTGTGCCTAATGTGCAATACGCCTCCCCTCATGTGAAGGCGTATTGTTGCACCCATTTAAACCAGATGAGTGCTGTTTAAAAATATTTTAAAGCTACTTAAGGAAATTTAAACCATGTTAAACTAAATGCGTTGTGAAAAAGACATAAAATGTGTGTACAAAGTATAAATTACTTTATATGATATATAAACATCACAATAGCGATGGTTTATACCACTGAACCAAGTTCTTTGAATATTGTAAATGGACTTCTCTTTCTTAACATCTGAATCTTTTGACTTTTACTTGATTACCGGCAACGTTTTACTTTGCTCTTTACTCTTAAACAAACCAAATTCAATGATAAATATTTATTTAAGCCCAGTCCCTCGGTTAAACGTTAAATAAGCGATCACGGCAATAAATCTTTGATCATAAATCATATTACATATTTGCGTAAATTCCACCTATATTCATACGTGATCGTAAATCGGACCGTATCTAGACATTGTTGGTCACGTGTACAACACGTCTGTGATAAGACTCGCACGTAGTTTACAGTTATATTCAAACTGCTGTTGTATCTGACAGTTGTCTCGACTATTTATATCCACAAGTAACTATTTAGGGGTTTCCAGCTGGCATTTAACTGTGTTCTTTCAATCGATTGATTACAGCTACAGAATCAGTTTCAAAAATTCCGCACCAATAAATCTATAAAATGGGTTGTCGTCTAGATCTAACGTAAATTAAACGTCAACGATGCGGGCTCCAAAAGCTTCGTTGGTATCTTGGCCTGATATGAAGCACAATGACAAACAATTCCAAATTTGTGTTCAGTGAGTAAAGAGTGTGTTTCAGTGAGTAAAGAGTGTGTTTCAGTGAGTAAAGAGTGTGTTTCACTGAGTAAAGAGTGTGTTTCAGTGATTAAAGAGTGTGTTCAGTGAGTAAAGAGTGTGTTCAGTGAGTAAAGAGTGTGTTTCACTGAGTAAAGAGTGTGTTTCAGTGATTAAAGAGTGTGTTTCAGTGAATAAAGAATGTGTTCAGTGAGTAATGAATGTGTTTCAGTGAGTTAAGAGTGTCTTTCACTGAGTAAAGAGTGTGTTTCATTGAGTAAAGAGTGTGTTCAGTGAGTAAAGAGTGTGTTCAGTGAGTAAAGAGTGTGTTTCAGTGAGTAAAGAGTGTGTTTCATTGAGTAAAGAGTGTGTTCAGTGAGTAAAGAGTGTGTTTCGGTGAGTAAAGAGTGTGTTCGGTAAGTAAAGAGTGTGTTTCGGTGAGTAAAGAGTGTGTTCGGTGAGTAAATAGTGTGTTTCACTGAGTAAAGAGTATCCCTGTATTTTCAGAGAGTAGTTTGCTTAGCAAAAATATGTACCAAAAACTCACACTACAGATTCGTTACTCCTGTGTGTTAAAACGTGGTTCCTTCTTTTTAGTATAAAAACTTCACGCTACAAAGCATCACACCTAATCATACTTAAGCATCTCTTAATCATACTTGCAAAGGATCCCTAATTAAGACAAATTTTACCCAGCTTAGTACATCTTAATGTAACTCAATAACAGGAAAAAATTCGCATGAGTCTTCAAAAGATATATAAATCAATAATAAGTTGAGTCTAAATTCTTTCAACAAAAAACTTTCGATTTGAAATCTACTTCGGGTTGTAGATACACTGATCTAATGTGTAACCTAAGCAGTTAACTATGTATAAAATATTCAACAGTATAAATTAAAATAGCATCAGAGGATAGTAATTCTCTTTGAATTTTGAATGTTATTAGTTCAAATACAATACGGATTTTAAGGTCCATAAGGTTAAGGGAATTCATAAGGATAAGAGATCATAAGCTTTTTGAAATGATTTTTTTAGTTTGGTTCCAAGTGCATACCACGTGTTCCAAGCGTTGAAATACAGTTAGAAAATATGGCCAGGAAAAGAAATTATCTACGTGGCGCCGCTAAAACTGCCTGGCGGGCCGCCAAACGTTAAGCGAAAATTGTCCCCGTTTATCTGCAAATGTTCTTTCTTTTAGTGTTTTTGTAGTTAGGTAAGGAGTCGTAAGTTGTAAGTTAGAGCAGTAGACAACCAAAACTGGTTAGACTTTAACTTGTTTTTCGCATGCCCCCTAGTCATGAAGGTTATCATGTTGCCTCTATGATGGTGTATTTTCTTTTTATGAGAAATGTTTTGCTTGTGCACGTTTTACGTTTTTTCCGAATCGTAAAACTTCGATGGATGCTTTATTTAGAAGTAAAATGTATTTTATTGGGAAACATATCAATATTTTAATGATTAAATGAGTATAGCAGAAATTATCGTTCATTTTACTCTTTTGTAAGACAAACTCAAACATTTTCACACATATTCAATTCGATGACCAGAGTTCAATCTTAGCTGCCCTGTCCCATAAGTGGGAGTTTTATTACACCATAAGAATTTTCAACTAATTTTATGGTCTATCAAAAAAAAGGTTTTTTAAATGTAAATGTTTATTAATTACTATTAATAATATATATTTTCCACAAAAGTAATGTTTACGAAAGGTTGTCACCATTTTCAATAACAATATTTCCAGTAATTCAGCGAAATAGATGGAGCCGTTTCCTAGTGCAAGTACTTCTACTCATAGTAGGGTTATAGAATCTATTTCACTGTATTAGTGGCCCGTGCCGTGGTATTCTGACGATGCAATACCTGCAGTACACTCGTGGCTCTACATTGCTAGGAACGCCGTCATATATTTTTTTTCAACTGTATACTGTGTGTATATTTATGCTTTTTAAATATTTCACTTATTGGGTTGAATCACTTGTATATGAGAAGAAAGCATGATTTTCAGGCATAAGAAAAATTTCAAGAATAAAACCAATCAATGAAATTTGCATGTTCTAAAAGTAAAATATATTTAAAATATACTAAACACCGACTATAATACCTATACAACTGAAGTTTTTACATAGATAAAGGCTAGTATAATGAATTTTTAAGCTTATAAGGTTCATACGAGAGTAAAAATATAACTTTTAAAATTCCATCAATTATAACAGGAAATTATAGTGTTTTAGTTCAGTTTATTAATTTAATCTCACACGAGCCTTGCCCATATTTAGCAAAAGATTGAAAATAAATTTTAAAAATATTATATAAACTTAATTGAACTAAATAGTGTCTAAACTATTTTAGGTTCCATATAATGTGCTTGAAAATAGAACCAATGTCTATGCTCAAATATAAACACAGTAGGCCTACTTGTATACAAAGAAAATGTAAACAAATGTGAAAATGTCAGATTCCTTACATTTTTGAAACACATTCCATATTTAAATTACAAAATATTTTCAACAAATACCTGGCATGTTGATTATTGCCTTGCTAAATGTTATCTAATTTGGGACAGGGGTTTCATTAGAAAGACAGACATTATTTTTTTATAATAATAATATTAGTAGATTTAATAAATAAAAATACACGCTATCTTTTAGTCTACTAATACATCGCAATTTCAAAAGCAAGCCTCAAGCTAAAATTAAGAGAACCTTGAAACTTAAATATGTTAGGAATCACAAACATTTTAATTTTTGTAAATCTTGTTGAAATATTTTAAAAAATTAATTGAAAAAATTCAAAAAATTAACTCTTTTTAAACCATTAAAAAATTGAGTACTATAATTTGCTATTAGACTAAATTACTGATAATGGATCTATATATTCAACTTCGTTACCACTATTCTCTCTCTATCCTTGCCAAACTGAGTTCGTCGGGTTGGCACTAGAGCTCAGCATTTATTGAGCATTGTACGGACAGCGCTCCAAGTGGGAAATGTTAAAAGTACATATGATTGGTTTAGAGCTTTTCCGCTTGGTACCGGTAGAATTCAAAAACGGATAAAAAAGCTTCTCGGTAAAAAAATACTGTCGAACTTAAAATACAAATCATTCTCGCTATACGATTCTATTTAATCATTTCATACCAAATATTCAATACATATTATCTATTCATTTTATTTATTTGACCTTAGATTTACCTTTATTCGACAGTGTATCTGATTAGGAACTAGTCGCCTTTAATTATCGAGTAAAAGTGGAATCACAATACCAAATACATTGGAATAAACTTGTATAAATTATCAAGTTTTTCTTAACTGTACAAAAACTAATGATTGGCATACGAATAAAAAGAGCATACATAAGTTCTAATTTTCAAAATATGTTGGAAAATGGATAAAAATTTAACTTTAAAATAAAAAATTGTCTTAATATTAATAGTATTTCTGAATTTTCCATCTGTGGTCTTCAAGCTTAAATAGAAACTTTGCTTTATTTATTAATATTATTTGGATGTAGGTGTTCACTAAATGATCGTATATTAAGCTAGCAAATTTAAACAATTTTGTTCCTGATATTAATATTTTAGGATGCACATTTTTTTCTATTTACGGATTTAATAATATCAACATATACTAGCTGCTGTACTCGTGCTTCGCAACGGGAAGAAAAATCTGTTTCCAAAGAAAAAAATGGGTGCGCCCTTAATATCATAATACATCATGATAGTTAAAACTATCTCATAAATATTTGCCTGTCAATGATTATATTTAATAATGTTCATAACTTGGACACTTTTACTTACACTTTCTACATACTTTTAAAAATAATTTCCGATGATTTTTTAGATAATCCTATCCCATAGTTGTGTAATAGCTATTTACCTAACCCACCATGTTAAACTTCCCTATCCCAAGCGTGATGTATACAACTTCATTACTTCTCGAGTGATGTAAAGTAGATCAAAACTCACTCGGTGATGTAATGAAACCCTTTTAAATAACATTGAGTGCTTCACTTAAAATTTTTACCTCTATGGAGCCAACGACGTTCAACGCTAGAAATGCTGTGCGCTTGAATTTTATTGTTATGTTTTGAAGAATTTTCCTAACCTAGCTTTTGTTTGTATATGAACGTTAATGTTAGAAGATGAGTGAAATGTATAATGAAAAATATTGTTCGTAACCTCCTGTATATTGTCGGGTCAGGTAAAATCTTGTACGTTACACGTTACGCAAGAGCGTGTTTACATCACTTAGGTAAATTATGCAACTCGCTTCCGCTCGTTGCACAACATTCACCTGCGTGATGTAAAAACGCTCTTACTACACTTGTAAGGTAAATAGCTATTACATTACAAGTGTAGTAAGAGCGCGTTTTTACATCACGCAGGTGAATGTTGTGCAACGAGCGAAGGCGAGTTGCATAATTCACCGAAGTGATGTAAACACGCTCTTGCGTAACGTGTAACGTACAAGATTTTACCTGACCCGACAATATTCAGGAGGTTACGAGCAATATGCTTCATTATCAATGTCACTCATCTTCTAACAGTAACGTTCATTTACAAACAAAAGCTAGGTTAGGAAAATTCTTCAAAGCATAACAATAAAATTCAAACACACAGCTGATTTCTAGCGTTGAACGTCGTTGGCTCCATAGAGGTATATTTTTTAAGTTATCCACTCAATGTTATTTAAATGGGTTTCATTACATCACCGAGTGAGTTTTTTTCAACTTTACATCACTCGAGAAGTAAGGAAGTTGTATACATCACGCTTGGGATAGGGAAGTTTAACATGGCGGGTTAGGTAAAATATTATATTTAATTTATTTGGATCAGCTGTCTGAAATTATGAAATAAGCATTTGGCAGTTCTTCTTGTTTACATTGAAATGTCAATGCAAAGATAAAAGTAATAATTTTTCTCATCCTACCATGGAGACCAATCAATATTCAATTTTTAAAACCTCACCTCTAAACTTTGGGCGTCCAAGGGGCGTAGCCCGAGCTGAACCCAGGGAATTGAATAGGCTAAGGACATACCTAGATATATGGACCATCTTTATGCTTACTTTTTGGCTATATCAGCTTAGTATTATATTCGAGCCAGCCGCACAGACAAACAGACAGACAGTAGATAATAGTATGGATAGATTTATAATATATGCTTAAACACCTCGCAATTTTAATCTTGTTTTAATGTTAATAATCAATCAAATTAAAAAAATAATACACTAAATAGCTTTAAATAAAATTATTCAGTCTACACCAGTTAATTACCCCTCACTTAGTTTTTTCTAACTCCGTTGCTTGCCCGTCATCTTTACCTTGTGACAGCACCGATACTATGCTTGGCCTAATTACCATAATAACCATCCTCTTGACCGTTGACCATATCTAGATAGGTCGCGTCAGTAATGATACAAATATCATGGTACTGTTGTATATCAAGTATCATGATACTGTTAGGCTTTAGGGAGTTTTCTACAGAAATAAAAATTCTTGCTTAGCCAACTTAACATGTAAAACTTCAGCTTCAGGTAAAAACACGCGTTGTTTAACTCAAATTAAAGTTTGATCAGACTATGTTAGAAAAGATATTATTCCATAATTTCCAAAATATTATATTTTACCAGTGAATACAGGTTTACACAAACAAGCATTTACAAATAGCGCCCTAAAACCTTTCCTTTACCAATACCATTGACTACTAAATTTAGTCGTCAACTCCAATCTGGGGATAAATTGCCAATCCTTATTTGGTGATGGCCATTGAGCCAAGGCTAATTCAATTGAGCAACCCCCTATTTTCACTTATCTGAAACACTCAGCCCCTAACCTCCCCCTCCATCCCCCCCCCCCTCCATAACCCCTCACCCAAGGGACAGAGAGTCCCTAGTATCCTGTCAGGGTCACTGCCAATTATACAGTCGCGGAGCAATTAATTACAGCCATGTCCCGGGATTGTCACTTAACCTGATTGGAAATAGTACTAAAGAATCGTGTATCATGTCCTCCTATAAGTATATTACCTATAACTATACTTTTTCAATACTTTTCAATTTAATGGTTACCATACAAAGTAAGTATTTTAATCCAAGTATGAATAGATATTAGTGTATGATGAGTGGCGCGATCTTGTAGTCTTGTTAGTGACTACGGCCGACTTATTCCTTAGACTGTTAATAGCCCAAACAGGGCAACTAAGGGACCGACAGTTCATAGTGGAATCCGAACCAAATTTTTGCCTTGGTAGATACGAATTGGTCTAATTTTCATGATAGTACTGCGGATAGTCGTAGTACTCACCCCTGCGGACGTTAATCCACACCAGGGAGTATCGCATCCACAGTGCATTTCTATAAATATCCATAATTCGTAACATCCTAGTATAGTAGCTGGATTACAGGACGACGCCACCCGTCGCAGTAAACAACTAATATAAAATGTTACTTAACAAGTTCTAGGAAATTTATTTGCATTGATCTGCAATACAGTTAAGTGCTGACCATCACTTGTTCCTACTATAAACCCAAATTTTTACCAAGTCAAACAAAGAGTAAACTGTTGCGTCTTTTATATCTTTAAAACTTATCGTATTATCTTAAACTAATGGGCATAATTTTGGCAGTAGTGCCAAAATGTTTAAAATGTTTTGAATTTTTCGTTTGCATTTGTTTGGTGCTGTAAAAACCTCTGTAAGCAGAAATAAAATATTGTTACAATTTACAAAATACCTACTTTGTATGGTCACCATTTCTATGAAAAGTATTAGAGTATTTACTTTTTCAAAAATATTTATTAATTTACTCATGTAACGTTCACCAATAACATTAATGAATGAGCAAGCTTTCGAATTTTCAAAAGCACTGGAATTTATTTTAAAATATTTGAAATTAAAATTACTTAAGTGAGAATTTATTTCCTCTGGGTATTATCTTCATATTATTAATACTATCCTGCCTTAGCTCTTTCAGGAAATATTGTAGGGATTATAACAACTAAAACATTTAGCAGAGTGAACACTTAGCTTTGTTTAAAAAATCTCCTCTTGGGAGTCACCGGCTAGTAGAAATAATATCTAGACTCCGCACTGGGGATATAAGTTCTAACGCGGAACTCGAGACAGTTCTAAACAGCAAACGTCTGCTAAGAAATTTATATTAACAAAACTACAAAACATGTTATCTAAAATTCATTTGTAAAACTGTTGTTACAAATTCTTTAGGTTTCAATTGAGAATTCTGAGCTTATGTCGTAAAGAAGAAAACCTTGTCAAAATTGTTCAACACACTGCTACAGTTAGTAGATGCAATGTAATATCAACAGTATTTTTCAAAAGTTAATTTTTAATGCTATTATTTTAGTACAGAAGGTCATATTAACTTCCTGTTTGTTTTATTCGTTGTGTAATCAAAACAATTGATCACAGACTGAATAAATTGTACCATGCATAATGGATACCGTATCACGGTATTTTTTCACCCATAGAATACCATCGCACATTAATATCGTCGAGCCAACCCCTATTAGCTTCTGACCTTTTCCCCCTAATTTTCCTGCTTTCCTTTGAAAAGCCGGAATTTGTAGAGACTTTGAAGATAAAAGTTGTCCATCGCAAGACAATTAAGAGTTGCAGGATTTATGGCCCAGTAGAGCCTCGGAGCCCTCATGATAGCAGCCTGAATAAGAGCTTTAAGAAAATGGGGGACAGGGCAATAAATTGTATCGCCAATTTCACCCCTGGACGCAGAATCCCCGTCTTGACGTAAGTCAGCTACCTTTTCTCCAGCGAGTTTTATTTTTAGAGACTTCGTAGAAGTACATTTACCCTAGGCCTACATATTTTGAAAACAAGTACATCCCCCTAGTTTTATAACCAGAGGTAAATTCCACATATGACACCAAACGTGAGCTATAGCATAGACAAAAAGAATTAAATATAGACTGTCAGTCGTGCAGTGGTTACCATGGTTACCATAGGCTCTGGCGCACACCGCTGGGAGCGCCATATAGTTACGTAGCACGTAGGCCGTAACTACATGGCGCTACCGGCTGTGTGTGCCAGAACCTATGGTAAACGCAGCACAGCTGACGGTCTATATTTAATTATTTTTGTCTATGGCTATAGGGAGGTCAAAAGAGGTTACTCGTTTAAGGTCTGTGTTAAATCTTTCAGTAGAATGTTCAGGCAGGTGAGTCTGATTAGAAAATTTCAAATCCAGTTTAAATTAGTTGCTTTTATAAACCACCCATTTCATTCACTTAAAGTGCTGATTCCATATTTTATGTAAAATTGTGACCTTTAGTACATCGATTAAATTCTTTACATTAATTTAATTAGCAAACTGAATAAAATTTGCCATTTTGATGACAGATCAATAGGAGTTTTAGGCATTAAAGTAGTTACACGCTCTCTAAAACGTTATAATGTACAATATAATAATAATTAATATTTTATCGACATTACACAAGCCAGGAGCAGGTTCAATGGATGATCGTTAAGACCTTTAAATTTTTTAATCCAAACACAGAAAATAAAATAAAAACATTGATTTTCATGTAAACTTTAGAGATCGTGGGTCTTTCTCGAAATTAACTTACAAACAAACTATCCTAGCATATCATAAACAAAAATAAAGATCAAGAGAAAACATATAAAACTTCATACGCTAAATGCACTTTAGAATTCTACTACTTTTTTGTGATCACCATTAAATCTTGTCGAATTCATTATTTATAGCTTCTAAACTTCTGGAAAGCTATATCACTTACATAATTTATCCCAACATAGCTTTAATTTTACATATCAGAACAAACATGGAAATTCTTACTAAGATTTAACTATATTGGCCTCATAATTAAGTACTTACTTAATTATGACTAGATTACTAAATCTTCTATTAAGTCGTTAATTTTTACAGGCATTCCCTAATTTGGGTCCACTAACGATCTCATCATTTTAGGCTTCATCATTCAATCCGATTCTTGGACACGGATTTAAAAGCTGTTATATAAAGGAAATACCCTCCAAATCTGCCGAATTGGGGAGGAAAGACCGCCCTTATTGTATCGTTACCGCTCGGCTCCAACACGTGAAACTTCTTTGATCAGTTGGAAAAACCACAGGTCAGCATCCGCTCGCTTTCAACTTACGTTTTTGCCGCATGAAAACCCCTTACACTTTGGAGGAGCTGGGGGAATAAAACTAACGGAGGGAGACGATAAGGTGTTTGGAATGAAACGTAGAGCTTGGAGTTTTCACTTTTTACAGTTTTTACTTTAGTACTGGCGCATAGATTAACCGTACATAGTTAGGTATATAATGAATCATCTAAAGATTATTTTATATAATTAAGAAGATAAGGGTGGTGTCGTCCTGTAATCCAGCTACTACGAGGTAACGAATTGTGAATATTTATAGGCATGCACTGTGGATGGGATGCTCCCTGGTGTGGATTAACGTCTGTACTAGTGAGTACTACGACTATCCGCAGTACTATCCTGATAATTAAACCAATTCATTTATTAAAACGAAAAATGTAGTTCGGAGGCTATTAACTAACAGCTGTGTCTAAGAAACATGTCGACTTTAATCACAAACAAGACTACAATATCGCGTCACTCATCCTACACTTATCCTTCACACATATTTGGGCTAAAATAATTTAATACTTTCACACTTTTCAATGAAATGGTGACCATACAAAGTAGGTATTTTAAGCCAAGTACGAAAGGAGATGAGTGTAGGATGAGTGGCGCGATCTTGTAGTCTTTTTAGTGACTAAGGCCGACATATTCCTTAGACACAGCTGTTAATGAATAGCCCATACAGCTAATGGCAACTAAGGGACCAACAGTTTATAGTGGAATCCGAACCAAAGTTTTGCCTTGGTATTATCGAATTCCTCTAATTATCAGGATATTACTGCGGTTAGTCATTAAACAAACTACTGTAACTACATTTTAGCTTGTGTTACAACCACATGTATGTCTTGGATTTTTGTGGTAGAGTAACATGTTCGATCCACAAAATAATAACACTTCCTCTTAAATTTGGTTGAGTTTCTTTTTTGGTGTTGCTAAATTGATATGTTTCTAAGTTGTTGAGTTTCTGGGTGTGTTGTCACCTATGTAGTTAGTGATTCAAACGTCGGTGGGGCAACAAAACGTTAGATTTTCACTAAATGAACGAAAAATTTAGGTGTTTTGATAGTTTTTCCTTAAAATATTTTGAAATCTGATATCGTTCGATGAAAACGACACTCACGTAGACACTAAAACGTATTCTGGCGTCGATACAAAAACTTTGTAAAATACATTTTCACGTCATAAGAAAGTTCTAGAGGGGCATTCACTTAAATCAAGCAGTTTGACTTGCAACGTAAAATAACGTCGGCGAGGCACATATGGCTATCTCAGACATTCATGAGATGGCGTTGATACCGTATATACGACCACTGTGGGGTCAAACTTGCCAAAGATGGCGCATTTACAGTCATTTTATAGGTCATCGAAGAGATGAATCTGTGTGAAACATCCAGCGAAATATCCACACAGTAAATTATTCTAGTAGCTGTAATGATATTACAGCAATTGAATGAAGTTTGTAGAAACGGCCGTAGTGCTCAATTAACAGGATTGCGAAGACTGTAAGTAACTTTTATATTTGTTATTTTAATACAGAGAGACACTTTTATTTTGTTTTCTAGATGGATTGACCTTTATCTCAGGGGGTTCCGAGCCACTGGGTAATAACGTTATAACATAGACGTTATAAGGTAATTCATTGGTGACTGGCGGGATTTTATCCAGGATCCCTAAGACTAAAAACCTTATATTTAAACTCTATTTAATTGGATTTCATGACAGGTAGTGTGTATTTACTATAACATTTTCTATTTCAATGTTTTAGGACATTGGCTTGATGTTCCAAAGTGATCTAAAACACCTATGGAATTGAAGCCCAATTAAAATAATATATTCAAATCAAACTGTACACACGATTTAATTACATTCCCTAGTTTAGTGCCCTAAAGAATACAGTCGTTGTAATTTCTCTGTTAAATGTAATGTATATAATTCAAAAAGAATATTTGTATAATATACAGAATTTTATTGAAATAGAATCATTCATTTGTTACATAATTATGGTTTTACATTTCTCATAATACATATATACGTGTATACACACATTGTATTATCCCCCAGTTACGTCTTTTTGTTGTTATTCGCAGTCTGCTAATGACATAAGGGCAAATACACCCCCTCAAATCCCCCACTGCCCCCCCCCCGACCCCCCCCCCCACACATTGTACAAGCACAAACATCAGGGCCCCCGAGACAGGTTCGCATTCGCTCTACAAATGTTTGTGTCAATTAATTTTTTGCTGTTCTTCCTAATAAGGCAGCATTTTATCATTGAGTTTCAGGTTTTAAAGTATTCTCTGGTAACGTTATGACATGTTTTTAAAAGATTTTACTACTTATTTAGCAAATTAAAGTTTATTGATTAGGTATAGAACATCCTGTCATTATTTATGAATTTTAATTCCTTCGCTCTGAAGAATTAATTTTATTTTTCATTAATTAGATAGCTTTTTTTATATATTGTAGATTGGTTTTACATTAAACTGAAGTACTAGCCATTTCATTATACTTTATTCATATAAATGTGCTGTAACATATTGCATTCAGTCAAATGCTTCAGAAGATTTTGCACAAAACACTAATATAAATGACGCATAACCAAAACATCAAGTTTGTGGTATTTTCCCCTCACTTCTGTGCCATTCTTTTGGAATTTTTAGCTTGTAGTAAAACTAGTTATATTTCCGGTCAAATCATTCAATTAATATCTTACTAGAGGTCGTCCAGTGGTCGAAAACTCGTTACAAAAATATGTAATGTATAGACCTTTCTATTTTCACCCCACGCTGTAAATAACACATGTAATTGGAATTTTTCTAATTTTTTTACTTTTTTATATTTCGTTGTTATTTTGTCACCATCATGGCAACCCATAAGGTCCATGCTATTTATTTATTTTAAATGCATTGTTTGTGCTTATTTATGAGTCCATTTTAATTTATGTAGGAACTATGCACATCTACAGGAAAATATATCTCCAACAGTATGCGTTCCCTGCGATGCACACTATCTGAGAAAAAAAGGTTAAAGAAACATGCTTGCCAATTAATGTATATAAAATGTTGAAGCGTACCTGCTGCTGGAGAAAGTTTAGTCACGACTCCCCAGCGCTGCTTCCACTGCAACAAAACAACAAGTACAGTATTATAATTAACAATGATTCAGTCATATAGTACAGTTTACAAAGTTGATAAAGGAAAAACATAAACACTAACGGTAAATTGCTTGAAAAATACATCTACATTATGAACACATTTTTTACAAATAAAAAAAAACTGCTTGAATGGAGGATTCATTCGATTAAGCAAAATTTGACTGTGTTGCCTAAATTAATTTCTCTCCTAAACGCATCCACGCAACAGGGCAGCCGCCCCGCCGGGCATCCACGCAACAGGGAACTTCGCTTGCTTTTTGACCCACAGTTGTACAAAAATGATGCTCATTTTTTAACATTTATCAGTTTATAGTCTTAGGCTAGACCTCAGGGTTGCGGCATTATCACTTAGATAAAATCCATCGGTGATTTGGCGAATTTGAAACTGGGACTTCCCGAACCGAAGTCCCGCGCTCTACCACTACACCAGCTCGCTCCCCTATATAATAGTAATACTATATCAAATATTTATCACTATTACCTTTGACTATTAATACAACTTATTGTGAACTATAGCAACTGTTATGACCTAACGACTTGGCCAGCAACAAAAAACAAAGTAGAAAATAGAGTTTTAGTTGTTAGCGCATTCTGTAACTGGCTCACACAACTACGTTCTTTTTTAACATAAAATTGGCTACGGCTGGTCCAAATAGATGGGAAGTCTACTTCAGTATCAAATAGTCAATGCTATTGCCCATAAAAAGGTCGCACTACAGAGTGATATATCAAATTACGAGTATTCTACAACCATAACCCGTTCAAGTATGCATCCAGTAACTAAATGCATGTGTTATTGACAATATGAATAGAATAACGTAAAAATATTTCAATTAAATTCGTCTTCCACCTTATTTACCTAAAGATATTGAACCTAAACTTTAACTTTTACTGCACAATACTCGTGGTATTCCCCGTGTTTCAGCCCAGTCTCGACGTCAACATCGCGGGGTTGTGGTTTGACGCCGCATAACTAAGGGGTGAAACATATCGTTGTACACCGTATTAGTACAACTAAAAAACACTCTTTAAGCAATTTCAGATTGGGTCTTGTTAGACTATACAGATTTATGTAAGTGTGTATACATTGAGAAAATGTTTCGTTGAAAATTTGAGTTTCGTTGTGAATACTTTTATTACAATTTCAAATTTCAATTGCATATTTTCGTACCCTCTATTTATACAGATTTATCGTTTCTTTCAAAAATATAAGAAAATTGTGCTCTAGGTATGAAAGAGAACAGGAAACTTAGATTCATTTGTCATACGTATGGGAAGTTTACTTAATTTTTTTCAACATCCAAATAGCCAATCAAATGATTAAGAAAACAATCTTAGTCAATACTACTTGTTAGGCTCCTATGATCCACCCCAAAAACGTATTTTTTTTTACTCAAAGCTAACAAAATGATTACACACCTTCCTTTAAATAAAAAAACAGCCATACTGCCATTTCTGTGACCGAACTGTAACTATGTTCCTTTACTAGACCAAAAAGTAGATATGTTTATAAGAGATGAGATATGTTTTTGGTTCCGACAAAACAGTGTGAGAATTTAAGGCAAAAATGAATAAAGTATGATTGTTGAATGGATAAATATGACTTGTATGCAAATGACTTGCATAATCTGGTTATTTGGAAAGGATAATTTATTTACAGCACTAAGATCAATAACAGCTGGGTTTTGGGTATAGTTTCGAGCCATTAAAAATATGACTTTTCAGGTTTGAACTGGTAGCCTACTAACTGCTAGGTGAACACTATTTCCACTCGGCTACCCTGCTATTGTAAACCATCGATGTTGTAAACTGGCTCTTGGCTTTTGAAAATGAGTCTTATGGCCCGAAACTGGTCAGACTACTATTAAAAGACTTAGGATGGACAAAGATACGTATGATATTATATTATTGGTTCTTAACATAAAAAAAATAATGTTAAGCCACTTGAATGCTAGAGAACTAGATTTTACAAGCTTTAACTCCGAAATCTTCATTCTACTCACCACTACCACCCTTTCGTAGTTTATGAATCAGCATGCTCCGTTGTTTAAATTTATTCGACAAACTTGTTACCCCTTATTTTGTACTACGGTACACAACTCTGTACTGAAGGATGATTGTGATACCATGACGCGTGACGAGTCCCCACAATTCACCCCATTTCTTGTCCCCGGATAGTTTCCGAACTTCTTGACGTCCGTTTTACGCTGAAATCGTGACGTATTGGCTCCGAACAACTGAAATCATAGAACCATTCCTAAACGATTGTATCCCTCTCATAAATACAGATTAGAGGCCTACTGTAGTATGTGTTCGAAATGTATTAAATTGTTGATTAAAGTATTTAACATGTTGTTTATTGTACTATTTAATTACTGTGGCAACTAACATCGCTTGTAAATCAATAGTGTAATAGTTTCGCAACTAAAAAATCATTCAGCACCACCCATTAAACAAAAGCAAGGTTTCAGGTATTTTCACTACAATTCGTGGTCATTTGAGATGGGGACGCCACCTATGTGCGCATTTTAACCCAAATATGAGTGAAGGATGAGTGTAGAATGGAGAGTGATGCCTTTATGTACATTTGTTACTAACTGAAATCAGCTATTTCATTAGTCAGGATAAATTATTTAAAGTCCAAGACGGGAAGTGGAGCGAGTGCCGTCCAATGTTTTGCCGTGGAGGACATAAACGGTCAAAACCGTCAGATAGGCCTGAGTGCCGTTTGACTCCGCAGAACGGAGGATTGATTCAAGGGTTATTAGTGGATATAGTGGCTTGTATATACAAGTTTAACAATGTGGGTAGTATTTAATTTTTTTAGACATAATTAGTTTCTTAATTATTATAATTGGTTATTTTTATAGAACATTAAAATACACTAATTTCGCTCAAGCTCTTTAACCAATTAAGATTAAAAAAAACATAAAATACAATAATTGTAGCTTATTTTAAGGGTGGTAACTACAATGTGGTTTCTAATGAAGCCCATGTTGCCATTTGAAATTTTTGAGATAACAGCTTTTGAAACTTCAAAAAGTTTGAAAATGCGTAACATAAGTAGTAATTTAGAAAAAGGGTTGAAAACAGAGTTTTTTGAAAGCTCATTTAGCAATTAAAGTGTTAACAAAATTTGAACCCCCACGAAATTCCACCTCTTTGCACTGAAAAGTAGTTCAAGGGTCTATTTTTTCGTTTTTTAACACCCTGTAAATGTAGATGAAATTAATTTAAACCTTTTTCCCTCTAGAATCAAAACACAATTTATTTAAGTAAAGGATTATTTGTCAACTACTCTCCAATGTATTGAAATGTTAGATATTTAGCATTCAGCATCCACAAAAACACTGTCTACAAGAAAATAGAAACCGCCTTGGTTGGCCTATGTCGTCTTAACACATATACACGACACATATGGGTAGTATTACGTATATTACCCTCATACACGCCGCACTGTGTGACTGTATACATCCTGCAAATCACATAAGGGACACACTAGTTGTAACATACGACCATTGAATTCGGATACTGCAAGTACACTAGTCATGCTATTTTTTGCATGCTAATCTTTAAGAATAGAAAATCTATAAGGAATATTATACATGGTAAAACCAAAATAAAATTATCTAATAATAGTGATACACGAATCAGTTAGTTTTCTAATAGCAATCCAAAACCATTAGCTGGCGTGTTTGGAGGTAGTAGACAAAAAATTATTTCCACTGATGTAGATTACTATGTTTTAATATTTATCGACTATTTATTTTTGAATATTTCAACTTTGTAACCAAACAAAACTAAAGAGACAACTGAGAGTAAAACCTTAGATTAAACATACTCCCTTGGTAGATTTCTCATCATTATGAATTAGCTGAAGACAATTTGTTAGTTCTGTTCGGTGCACTGTAAAGGTCGTGTTTTGTTTACAATTTTTCCTTGGTATTTCAGTAATTTAAAACCTCGTTTAACCAAATAAAACTATCTAATCATAAACAATAACTCGTCCACTACCTATAAGTGAGACGCAAATAATGAGTAACTAACCCTAAAATAATATAAACCAATTTTAAAACAAAACACGATCAGAGCCTGTTCCATAAGGATGGGAAATCTACTAAGGTACTATTTTTTATCCATAGTTCAACTGTACAAAACAATAATAACCTATACAAACGCGGGGTTGCATAGTTCACCCCTGAGAGCTTACCCTCGGCGGCTGACAGTTATTAGCGCTCGTCAACACTTCTCCCGCCAAAACGCTTCTTTTGGCGCGTAATTAATCGCTTCCCAGCCGCCATGTGCTGTTTATTACTGCCACTCCACTCTGTATTCTAGAGGGTGAAACTACTGCGAAGATAATAAAGAGTCGAATAATTTACATATGGAACTATTTCTTAGTTATGTACCTTTATCTTACTAATATTATAAATGTGAAAGTTTGTGTGTTTGTTTGTTTGAAGTTCAATCACGCATAAACTACTGGACGGATTGGGCTAAAATTTTGCATGATGATAGCTCACATTCCCGATTAACATATAGGCATATTCTTATCTCAAAAATCCTTTCGGGCTCTGCCCCAGTGGCTCTGTTGTTCCCCATGTTAACCTTATGAGTATTCATATTTTAAGGGAATTAAAGAATTTAGTCAGCTGTTTCAACTAAAAAAGTTGGTTCTATGATATGCAAAAGCATTAAAAGTTATAACATTTACCAGCAGGGTGCAGCACTAAAATTTTGTTGTATTTATGAAAACAGCTAAGTTTAACTGGTTTAACCATAGCTCAGCAGGAACAAAAAAATGTGATATGCAATGAAAACTGTCAAAGTAGGATTGTTTACAGTTAATTTTATGTTTTTAATATCATGAATAATTGTTGATATTTTGTGAATTTGTTATAATCTATTTCTCTCTAATGTTTAGGAGAAGTGGTGGAACTACTACAAGGCTATGGTAGATGTGTAATACTATAGTATACCGTAAATTTCAAGAAGCGAATTTTATCAAAATGTATCCTCCCCCATTTCAAACGCAAAGCTTGAGTTTGGTATAACTGCAATAAGCATGTTATACTTTACAATATATATGCCAACCCCGTACGAAGGACGGGTACTCTACTAGTACAACACTAATTTAAAATTAAGAAGTTTAAAGCTATTTAAGGTTAGCGAGTATATATATTAAGTCAACACGCGTCGTGCCTGATCATATAAAAGAATGTTTGGTACAACTTTAAGGTATATATTTGCACTAACAATTTCCATTTGTAAGTTCTCCAAAAATAGACTCCAAAAATACTCAAAAGAACGTTTTTTAAATATTAGCAAATTACAATTTTTATATCATGGGTTTTTACGGAGTCTTGTTCAAAATAAACTAATGTAATCTTTTGTGCTTAGCTATAACATACTTAAAAATTACTGTAGATATAGAGAACAATATTTTTATCACTTAGTTTCTTTTCTACTCGTAGTATTAATTGTTTAAGCATGTAGATAACAATGCGTTGTATTATTCCCCGGCTTATGCAAGTGGTTATTAAAATCCCATCAATATTCATTGCCCATGGCTACATACATTTGTGGGCAAACAGTGTGTGAACGAATATTTTTTAGATAAAATTTGTTACTATACTTTCCACTAAATATTCATTGCCCATGGCTACATACATTTGTGGGCAAATAGTGTGTGAACGAATATTTTTTAGATAAAATTTGTTACTATACTTTCCACTTAGTAACCATTTTTAGTTCATTAGTAATTTGCTATTTCAGATTTTTCCATTTTACATTGGCATTTTTACTATTGTCGTAACTCCTAAGGATTTTATGGTCAATTCATCATTTATAAGTATTTTGCTTCCATTAAAAAGACCTCTACTCATATTTTAAATATACTGTACTGTACTGATACTTATAATCAAGCTTACTTCTCATTCTAACTCTTTTCCTCAATTGATTAAACGCAATGTTAATTCAAATCATAAGATTATAGGTGTCTTCACAATTAATTGTTTTATGTTCAACCCTGCTTTATATGTCATATTCTTTACATTTTTATTACCATCCAAACAAACACGTGTTAGTATATTATGGATGTACGCATATACCATAGCGTACAAAACATACAAGTACATTCAGTAGTACCGAGTCATCACTTTTTCTCGTAATACATCATTAATTTCTGATAAAAGTATCGTGGCAAATTTGCCTGACATTAAATAAAGGTTCAAACCCCCCCCCCCTTTATTCAGGTATTATAGTACAGGGTTGGTTTAGTGGTTACCACTGCATGCAGCCGTCCTAGCATCCCCTTTATTTACCAACCTACTTTTACCACCTTTTACCACCTCATACACTAAATTAAATCCACAAATTTATAGTCCCGTATTATCTCCTTTTTGTGCTGTTTCTATGAGTACCTTTTTCTGGTACAATAGAATAATGTTATATGAATAGTTTATTTATTTTAATTAGATTTATTTATGTTGTTATTTTTAAAGGTATTATCTAGTCAAAATCTATATAGTAAATTTATAGAACCCTAAATCAAGGAATATATTTTAATGCTAGTTACAGCATAAAAACACTTTTTAAATACAAACAAAACTTTGTAATGTTCTCTAAAAGCTGATTCGTTTTGTAAATAATTTATACTATTATTAAAAAGATTAGCTTTTAAAAGACTGTTATTCATTTTAATAAAGTTATGAATGTTAAAGTTACATTATTTATAACAAGTACAATCTAAGACGAGTGTAATTTTTTAAACTGCTGTTTTGCTATCAAAATTGTAAAGTGCTACCATTGACTATACAGGGTGGCTGGTCATCAGTGTTACAAAAATTTTTGGCGTAAGTGCAAAGTAAATGCAGTGTTATGATGCATATAAAAGGTTCCAAGTCCAAAAATTAGCTTCCCAAAGAATTATTTTATGTTTTTCAAAAATAACTATGTTTTCAAACTCAATACAGCTATTTCTCAATTACCGGTAAATGGATTTGAGTAGACAATGTCATTTTCGTGTTCTACATTAAGTTTTGAATAAGAATAATAGAAAATGACGGAGGATCAGTTGTAAAAACCCCATTGCAAATAGATTCAAAGATAAAAATTAAGATGTTTGATACAAATTTAAAAAAACTTTGGTCTATTGTATTTGTTCACACCCTGTATACAAGAAAGAGGCCGATTATGTTAAAAACTGCGCCATTTTATAAGCTTTCTAACCATATGCTACACTATTGAGGTTAAGATATTCTGTTGTTTGTTTTAGTGGTTTGAATACCAGAAAACAGGGAACTTTTTTATTGTTTTTACTGTTCAAGCTGAAACAAAAATACAACTTTTGCTTAATACATGCCGACTTTCTATGTTTTAAATGTTAAAGACACCCTGTTTTCTGGTATTCAAACCACTAAAACAAACAACAGAATATCTAAACCTCAATAGTGTAGCATATGGTTAGAAAGCTTATAAAATGGCACAGTTTTTAACATAACCGGCCACTTTCTTGTATACAGGGTGTGAACAAATACAATAGACCAATGTTTTTTTAAATTTTTATGAAACATCTTAATTTTTATCTTAGAATCTATTTACAATGGGGTTTTTACAACTGATCCTCCATCATTTTCTATTATTCTTATTTAAAATTTAATGTAGAACACGAAAATGACATTGTCTACTCAAATCCATTTACCGGTAATTGAGAAATAGCTGTATTAAGTTTGAAAACATAGTTATTTTTGAAAAACATAAAATAATTCTTTGGGAAGCTAATTTTTAGACTTGGAACCTTTTATATGCATCATTACACTGCATTTACTTTGTACTTACGCCAAAAAAATGTTGTAACACTGATGACCAGCCACCCTGTATATATAGTCAATGGTGCTACCTAAATCATATTATGTTCTCGTCGTCAAAATAAAGCTATCTATCTCACTCTCAAAACTAAAATTTTGTTTGTTCTAATTCAAGATTCAAACTACAAGATGTATTTGTTTGCATTATAAATAACATTTAATGTTGTAGGAAAGTCTTCCCATATTCTATTTCGTCTTAACAGTTTCAAAACTAAAATTTAAAAAATCTCCCTATTGCAAAGAATTACTTTAAGTCCTCAAAAAGAAATTACAAGCAAAACGAATACCCTCAAAACAGGTTGTCCGTAAAATCTCGATCTACTACAATAGTTTGCATGACAATCATTACGGAGTATATCAAATAACTTTCAAAATATAAGAAACTAAATTAACAATGCTTCAACCAAAAGTTTACCTTTTTCACATCCCGGAACTTGAGCCAACCATCAATGACGGTCCTCTCGTCCAAGACCACTTCTAGGGTTTCGTCGGTTTCCACAAAGTGAGACGGCTCGCCAAAGCTCCTCGCGGGTGAACTATGCACACTATCTGTCATCGTATAATTTTATTTCAGAACAAAACTTTCAGTTACAAGTTTACCGGTCACGTGGTCACGTTTACAAGACTCCGGTTTGCAGCCTGTCCACGTCGAAGGCGCGGGAGATAATGTGCGTGGTGGTGTTTTCCCCACCCCTCCACCACCCTCTCAGCCCGCTACATCCTTTTGCTGATCTATTTATGAGGCTGTAAACATCTCAAGACATGATAGATTCCAGTCACTTGATCCTCAACGAAGAGAAACTTTTCGTCAGTTTTTGGTTGTCTAACTTATTACTTTTTCGGGGGAAGTTGTTATTGCGGTTGTAATATTTTTCATAAGTTGATTCAATTTCATTTTGTTTTGTTTAGGAGGTCTTCAGAAGTGTAATTATTGATTATAATATTTTTTCTTATGATTTTAGGGTATATCTGTAGTGTGGTGTAATCGAAAATTTCTGAACTGCGCATTTTCCAAAAGGTTTTACACTACATCCCGAAAAATCGTTTATTGTTTATCGCAATAATATTTATGTGGATTTAAATAGTTGAAACATCTTTTGAGGCACTATAATGTGTTGGATACAAATTATGGGATATTTTCACGTACGAGGCGAAGCCGAGGACGGGAATAATGAAGCAAGTGTCGGAAAATAGCTTTCGGTACGAATTATGAACGATACTTTTCATCACGACGCAAACATACACACATACAGAAAAACATATCTCAGTAGTATTAGAATAGTTATATACCACTCTTTCATCATTAAAAATACACTTCACAACGTACATGGTTTTATAATTGTAAAGTTTTTAGATAAGTATATTCATAAATACTTAGTCACTAACATTAATTGGCCATTTTGTAATTTGCACCAGTTTCCAAGCTTACTGTATTCATTCTTCTTATACAAAGAGATAAGATTCATTTTCTTATTCTCTTTAATAATAGAGAAAGGTAAAGGTTATAGTTACCTCTGAAGCTGTTATTATTAAATCGTCAGTAATGTTAGACATACTTTGAACAATTTCAAACACGCACTTTGCTAAAAACACAGCAAAACAAACAGTTGACTTTTTCTGTATCGATTTAGATTGGGCAATAAAAAAAACAGCTGATTTAAATCATCAAAACAAACCACTAGCGTGCATTTTGGATAGATGCAGAACTAATTTAGAGTGAAGGAAAGTAAATTTAGAGCAACGGAAAATCAGCTGATCGTGTTCCCTCGCTCTAAATTAGAGCTTGGGAAACAACTACTTTCTTTTATATCAGCTGTTATGGAAAATAGTTACTTTCGTTAAGGAGTGATGACAAACTCTTTACATCTACTCACACTAACACCTCCTGCACGGTAAGGCTTGGGGATGGCTGTGACGTCACACCAGTATGTGACACTACACACCCCATAGTGTCACACTGTGACACACGACACATGTCACGTGACAATGTGACACAAGACGGCCTCCTCTCATTAGCCCAGGTGAAGAGTGATACATGTGTTTTGTCACCTCGCCTGCTGAGTTATTGCTCTTTTATTTTTGTTTGTGCCAGGGCCGCATTATTTAATGAAAAATTGTGCTGTGCTTCTTTTAAGGTTCTTATAAATCATATAGCTGTACACTAGATCAATAGTGAATTTTCTTATTATCTTATAGGTACTGTTTTATTTTCGAAGTGTTTTTAAGAGATCAAACATTAGCTTAAGGATCTTCAGGAATAAAAAAACGAAACTAAACAAACTGTCACGTAATATGTATAGCCTACAGGTTGTTCAAATACCAGACCAGATAGAAAGAGTTCATGACAGTTAAATATTTTCTCTATAAAGAATCATGAAACACACACCTTTTGTAAATGTAAATAGTAGTTTACGTAAACGTCGCGCAAGGGTAGTCTTAAGGTACGAGCCCTGGCGAGTGCCTTGAAAACTTCTACGAGTTACGCGAGTTGCGTACACTACTTAACCTACGACAGTGTTTTAATTACTAAAAACCACTAATCATAATTTCTAAGATTGGTTATGTTTTTTTTATAACCTCTCATTGCCACTGACAGTGATGCAGCGAAACATTGTACCAACCACTAATTGCACCACTAAACAATTGAATTGGCCTGAACAGCTGATTAGTTGAAGTTCGAATCATTACAAATTGACTTCTTCTCTCTCAACCCTTGAACACGAGTAAATATTTTCTGTTATCAAAGTAAACAATGCTGTTATGTGAAACTTTTCACTTCTAAAACTGAACTGAAACGGCTTCTTTAAAAAAACTGTCGTAGGTAAGGCTAATAACGTGAGTTGCGTACACTACTTTACCTACGACCATTTCTTACTACAAATCACTACTCATAACTTCCGAGACAGTCTATATTTTGGTTTATAACCTCTCATAGCCACTGATTGTGATGCAACGAATTATTTCCCCAACCACTCACTCATTGTTTAATCAATTCAATTGGTCTTAAACACTGACCACCATCACATGCTCAAATTGGTACACTTCTTTTTTTTAATAACAAGTAATTTTCAAACATTGGGTGTGTTATTAGCCAAGTGGTAAGTGTCTTGAAATTCGGTACAGAAAATACGGGTACGACCCCAAACTTGTGGATATCAAAAGTGTGTGCAATCGTTAAATTTAAAACTACACTGGTGAAGAAAGTTACCCAAAATAATTACGCTGGGACCTGTTTCATAAAAATTTACAGGTTACCTGTTGTAGCTTGTAATTTGTAATTTTCATTATATTTGCATTGGGCGATCAGCTGATTTATAATAATATTTGCAGCTTATTATGGAACAGGCCCCGGACACAGTTTCGGCATTTCTTAAAACACCGCATTACTCCTACCAACATGTAATTTAGAGGCTTCGGCAGTAAGGGAGGTGAAGTGGGCTCTAATGCAAGTTACCGCCCCGACGATCGCGACACCAAAACACTGTTAAGGCTTTGGCAATTAGTAACAGAGCTGTGGATACAACACGAAAGCAAATAACTACGGAAATCCGATCACTTCGTCTTAAAAGATAACAGAAAAAAATATATTATAAATAAATTAGCATTTTTATTGGTTTAAATTTAACAAAGGTTATTTGTAGTGTTTGAAATCCAAAACCAGTGCTAATTAGTGATTTTTCATCTATTGGTAGACATATTTTTCTATACGTATTGTAAAACTGTAATTTTACTGTAAAAACAAATCATGTTTCATCGATTAAATTTAATTTTTCATGTTAGCCTCCAGATTACGTTATGAAGTTTGGTGTAAATACCTGTTTCGTGGTAACCCTGATGGTAGCTAGCGTTGCAACTAGTTTCGACTTTCTAAAAAGTCATTCGGGCATCGAGGATGTCAAAAGGATGATCACTTCATAAGAAGGGCATCGTTACACATATATTACATAATTATACGAACACAAACATTAAAATGGTAAAAATGGTACATTTAAATTGATTAACGATTTAACGTTTTGCATCCATCCGGTCGTGATAAATCATTCTCACACTGCAGTTACCGTTTTGATTAGTTTTTAATCGTTTTAAATGTACAGTTTTAGTAGATATATAATCCTCTATCTTAACTACTACTTACACTACTTTTGTACATGCAGTGGCTGAGTATGAAACGGCGACTTGTACGGTGTACGCTGGCGACCTTGTCTGGCGCAGTGTCTGGGCGACATGTGGTCGTCCTTGTCTCTGTGACCGAGTGCACTGGGCCACAAGGTGTATATTGCAATATGTAGGTGACCGACTGCACTTAATGCAACCAGGTAAAATTAGGTGACCAAATTGCGAAGTCAGGGTAAACCCCTTAGTGTGGATTGGGTATAAATGCATGTAGAGAAGAATATGCAGTCAGTCACATCATGTCGAGGTTTGCGGCACTCTTTAAGTTTGATAACGAGGAGGAGGCGATGGCAGCGTTGAGATATATACGAGCCCGCTACACGGTGAAGGAGTCTAGATCGTACGAGATCACTGAGGTGGTCTCCAATTATACTCCAGGTTAGTAAATAAACAAAATTATGATTTAGAGTATTTATTGAAAAATCTGAACATTAGGGGACCTTCCGGTCTTACCGGTACATTTAACTTTGTACCCGCCAGCTGCTATCGTGTCTATCTCAGCTTGAGTCAGGTTCAAAGCGAAGCGTTTCGGTAGGAACACAATGTGTGGCGTCCTGTCAAATATTATGTCCAGAATCACACTCGTGCCGTACTCCCGGTGAGAATGTAGCCTCGCACCAGTGATTGGATAACCAGCTGGATCGATCAAATCTGATATAGCTGCCCTCGGTGGACCTCTGCTTACTTCCAAATTGTTCAATTTTGACTTGAAGTCTGACATTGTACTGTAAATAAAAACCACAATAGAGTTAGTTGATTACAGACTGGGTTTATATAATTTAGGGTAACGGGTAATACTTTGTGATGGTCAGTTGGATCGTCTAATGTGATATATTGTAAAGTTATACACAAGTAGTAAAGTAGTTGTGTTTACAAATTGTACCTGTTTAAGTAGAGAACATAACTACTGTATAGTCAAGATAATCGTCTGCCAGCATATGGTAGTAAAATACATTATGTATAACTTGTACGAACAACTGTTAGACTTATGTAAAACAAATATAGATTTTAAAGAGTATTATACTATGTTGATTAAACAAATTTGATCCTAACTAAAAAGTCAGTATTCACTTTAACGAATGTTATAGGGATTTATAAAATCAAATGTTGATAATAAATACACGAGTCCTTTTAAAGTTTGTATAATTGTTAGCAGGTTCATGTACACATGTTCAATGTCTAAAATGTACACCACTTTGTATGTCAAAATATATTACTAAAAATATGTTTGTGTATTGAATGCAAATAATGAAATTATTGGATCACGTTGACTAATATAATCAATCTACGAGTGTCTCTAAAGTAACATTTGTTAGGAGTATGGTTCACGTATACAAAGTCAATCTGAAACGTATTTGTTTATAACACGTTGTCGATAAAACAAATATATCTTTAAACGTATTTGTTTATAATACGTCGATAAAACAAATACATCTTTACTAAACTTTCGATAAAACGGGTTTTAACGGAACGTTATTAGTTGATAGTGCTAATACAATAAATATATGAATCTCTATGTATAAACGAGTACTGTAGTATGGAAATTATAGGAAATAAAACCACACTTAGAAATACAACACTTGCATAAACACAAGGGTATGAAACAATGGACTGTTTTGTGCAAGGTTTCTTGTTATAACAATTAATTTCAAGTGTACGGTTTATGAGTGAGTGACTAAAAGCTTATGGAGAGTGTGGTTACAAACTATTAAACTTATCAAGTGTCACGAAAACTTAAAAATATACACTAGTCAAGTGCAACAGTGTCTATATAGCCAGTCAGTTGTATAAACATATTTATATATTTCAGCGGGTTTGATGGCGGCAGTAATGCGCTGCGAGACAACGCAGAGATATGACGTGCAACTCGGAAGAAAAAGAAAACCTACAGCGGTAGTAAGTGGAATTCAAGCTGTCCGTCGGAGATTCACGTCTCCGCCGGCACCGCTGCCGCTTGCAGCAACCGAGCCGTCACCGCTGGGGTCAGATCCACCGCTGTCGCCACAGCCGTCGACATCATGGTACACCCCGCCGCCACCGCTGCCGCTTGCAGCAACAGCGCCGTCACCACCGCTGGGGTCAGATCCACCGCTGACACCTCAACCACTCACGCCGCAGCCGTCGACATCATGGTACATCCCGCCGCCACCGCCGCCTCTACCACTCACGCCACAGCCGTCGACATCATGGTACACCCCGCCGCCACCGCCGCCTCTACCACTCACGCCGCAGCCGTCGCGGTATACCCCGCTGACACCTCAACCACTCACGCCGCAGCCGTCGCGGCAAACCCCGCCGCCACCAGAAATTATTAATATTTCCTCTGACGAAGATAGTCTAGATGGACTATTAGCTGAAGCTTCAGCTAGTAGTTCATCTGGCTATGTGTCGTTAGAGGATGATTTTTTATTTGATCTTTTTAATTAAATAAACCCAAACCAATAGCTCTTGTTATTTCTTATCCTGTCAATAAGTAAGTGTGTACGTCTGTGAGCAGAGTGTAAAGTATTGTCAAAGTGTAAAAAGTTGTGAGTAGGTGTAAAAAGATAAATCAGTAGCACTTACCAAGAAGGTGTGCAGCGGATGTGTGTGCTAAGCAAACTGTGCTTTCGTAGCTTGAACCGATAGTCTTATAAACCCGCAGTTGAGACCCCCCCTCCCTATTCCGGGGTGGGGCGACCCACTGATCTGAATAAAATTTAGGACATGGCCGAGGACTGAAAATCTAGATCTTGGTCAGTAGGTTGAGGACTGATTGAGGTAAGTAGGTCGAGGACTGATTGTGGTCAGTAGGTCGAGGACTGATCCCGGCCAGTAGGTCGAGGACTGACTGGTTGATGTCAGTAGGTCGAGGATTGAGAATCTAGAACGAGGTCAGTAGGTGAGGTAAGTATGTCATGGATGTCTAATCACAAGGTCGGTCCACCCTAACCACCGAGCATAAAAGAGCCGAGCAGTTCTGTGGATCGGCACACAACGATCCGCAGAGTGTCAAGCGACACATGGATTTTTTAGAGTGCACCATATGCCATGAGGCATACTTCTTAACAGAGGAATCCTTAGCGAGACACCAGCAAATGTGTCTTGCTACCAAAGGGTACACGAGCCGATTCCGAAAATTACGACGACAACGACGACGCAGCCCTGGTAATCCACCTCCGGCCAAACAATCAAAAGGAGTAAGGAGTCGTAGCAGCAGCAGCAGCAGCAGCAGCAGCAGTCCACAACGCAGCAGTCTACAACGCAGCAGTCTACAGCGCAGTAGCAGTCTACAACGCAGTAGCAGTCCACAACGCAGTAGCAGTCTTCAACGCAGTAGCAGTTCACAGCGCAGTCCACAACACAGCAGTTCACAACGGAATAGCAGTCTTCAACGCAGTAGCAGTTCAAAATACAACAACAGTGCTCAACGCTTACAACATAGCAGCAGTAGTATACCATCTCCAAAGCTGAAATGGCATCTCAAACGTGGTCTTCTAAGCTGTCGTGATTATACGATTGACAACCCGGACAACTACTACAAAGACTCAAAGGAATTCCTAGCATCGGCTCTTCCTCTGGTTGAAAAACTACTGCGTGAGGAGCTGAAGACAACGCATAGCCTAAAATTTAATTTGGTGTTGCTGTCCTACTTCAACCATCTACACGAAGGCATCCTAGAGGAATTCAACTTTAAAACCACAACTAGGGCTATCTACGGGGGCTCTGACGATCTTGAGGATATGCTGGCGCAGGATGGTGCGAAGCTGCTTGCGGAACAGTCCGAGTTTGAGGGCAAAGGTAGCGGCTGGAGTCTGGATCATCCGTCTAGCTTAACTATAAGAGTAAGTAGATTTACATTTAAGAAACCCACTGGGAAATCATATACTAACCTACCAAAAAGAATCAGCCAACGCAAAGCAACCATAAATATTCAAAATAGGGACGAAAAATGCTTTATGTATAGTGTTCTTGTAAAACACCTACCCGATGTAAACGTTAACTCCGTTTTAAATGAGAGTCACTTTGAAAACATCAAAGATCACTATGATTTTAAAAATCTTAAATTTCCGGTCTCAGTATCGTCTATTAACATATTCGAAAGGGACAACCCAAACACATCAGTGAACGTATTCGAAACAGCTCCGGGTTGTGATATAAGCCCTTTACGTGTTGTTGACGAAAAAGATGATCATATCGATTTGTTGTTGTACCGGGCTGGTGCTAACATCTCACATTATGTATACATCACGGATTTTGCAAAGTTGATCAGACCGCAGGTGGCGGCTGGCCACAATCAAATTGTCATATGCAAACGGTGTTCGACACACCGAGAAGTTAGAAAGTGTAAAATGGGTCCCAAAATATGGCTCGAAGATCATTTGCGGCTTTGTAAAAAATTCAAACTCGCTACCACACGTCTCCCGAAAGAAGGGGAAAACCTTTTGAAATTTGAGGAATTTGAATACCAAATTCCGGTCCCAATTATTGTCGTTGCTGATTTTGAAGCTACGTTAGTGCCGATTGTGGGGTCTGATCGTTCGTACCAGTGCCACGAACCCAACTCTTACTGTACACTTGTAAAAACCACTCTACCTTTTGAAAAGCTGCACGAAGTAGGCATTAGTACGGAACCGGAACTACACCGTACTCCCAATGCCGCACAATCTTTCATGATCCATATGCAACAGCTTGCTGCACGTGTCGAACAACTGTACACGAGACAAGAGCCGTTAAAAACACTAACGGCGGAAGAAAACGAACGATTTGAAACAACTACCGAATGTGAATTATGCGAGAGGCCGTTCAACGACAGCACTTGTATTAAAGTAATTGATCATTGTCACGTGACCGGAAACCTCAGACTCATTCTCTGTGGTAAATGCAACTTGCGATGTTCTACTGTTAACTTTATACCGGTATATTGTCACGGTATGTCTAACTATGACGGAAACTTTATAATAAAAAGTCTTTCTACAGTTCCGGATTGTGAAGTAAAAGTAATTCCATGTACTAACGACAAATACATTGCCATATCGGTACGGGTAGGCAGAATTTGGATCCGTTATTTGGATTCTTTCAGACTCATGTCGTCAAGCTTGGCCAAACTGGCAAACATCTTGTCTGAGAGTGAACTTGTTGAATCGTCAAAATTAGTCCCACCCGAACACCTAGACCTTGTCCGCCGCAAAGGTATTTATCCATATGATTTTGTAACCACCACAGCGGTCTTTGACCAAACTGAGTTACCGTCACGGGATGCATTTTTTGACCGCTTGAACAATGAACCGTGTTCAGAAGAAGATTACGAGTTCGCACGGTCCGTATGGGAAAAATTAAAAATGAAAACGTTTGGTGAATACCACAATTTTTACTTAAAACTCGATGTTTGTCTACTTGCCGACATTCTTACGTCCTTCAGAAAAACATGTTTGGAATCATATAAAATCGATTGTTGTCATGTTTACACTGCACCTGGTCTTGCATATAAATCAATGCTTCGGATGACCCGTGTCACCCTCGAGCTTCTCACAGATCCGGACATGTTATTAATGATCGAGTCCGGTATCAGGGGGGGACTTGTGCAGGTCAGTCTCAGGCATGCCGTAGCTAACAACCCATACCTTAGCAACCCATCAGATTACAACGAAAACGAGCCAAAAACATGGTTACTAATGTTGGATGCCCTGAACTTGTATGGGTATGCACAGTCCAGTTACCTACCGACAGGAAACTTTAAGTTTGTAGAATCCCCAGAAACGTTGGATTGGTCAACCCTTCCATTGGACGCGCCAACAGGGTATATAATGGAAGCTGATGTGACAGTACCGGACTGTGTTCACGACAAACTACAGGATCTACCTCTCCTTCCGGAACTTGAGGTCCCTCCGGGTAGCAGGGAAAAAAAACTATTGGCAACGCTATATGACAAGGTAAAGTACGTGGCACACTATACAGTGTTTCAACAAGCCGTGAAGTTAGGTTTAGTTGTGACTAAAGTACACCGTGCAATATCGTTTTCACAGTCACCTTATATGAAAAAATTTGTTGATTTCAACGCTGAAAAGAGAGCCGGTTCTACCAACGATTTCTACAGAAACATATATAAACTAATGAATAATGCTAACTATGGTAGATTGTTGATGAACAAACGGAACCATCGTGATGTCAGGATAGTAACCAAAGACAGTCTCCTTCAAAAGCTGATCCGCAACCCTCAATTTTCCGAACATGTAATAGTAGCGCCAAACGTTGTGCTTGTTTATATGCAAAGGAAGTCTGTCTTGTTGAACGCCCCAATTTATGCCGGAATGTGTGTTCTAGACATAGCAAAAACACACATGAATAGGTTCTATTATGATGTGCTGTGTACTCATATTGACAAGTTACGCTTATGTTACACAGACACAGACTCACTTCTGATACACCTGACCTCGGACTGTGACATATTCGATCTCTTGCGTCCGATAGCATCAACACATTTGGATCTGTCTGTATATCCGGATGCTCACCCACTTAAAGACGATACAAACAAAGGTCGGATTGGTTGTTTTAAAGATGAAGCTCGTGACGGGAAACAGATCCAAGAGTTTGTCGGGTTACGTGCCAAAATGTACGTATATCGTTACGGGTCGGACGAAAAAGAAGTAAAGTTCACTTCTATGAAAGCGAAAGGTATAAAGTCTTCATATGTGAAACATAACCTCACGTTCGAAGACTACAAGAGGACACTGTTTGACGGCACAGAGCCTGAGAAAGCAGAATTTAACCAGATACAAAGCCGGCTATTTAGGATAACAACCAAAACAGTTGTGAAACGATCTCTGTCTGCTGCCGACGACAAGAGAGTAATCAACAATGACCGGATCAATACGTTGCCCTATGGGCATTATAAACTTAGGACCATCGCGGAAGAACCTACCGCTGAGGAGGACAGCAATGAAAACAATGACAATGACATTATATGATTTAGCTCTTACGTCTACTTGTCTAGCTATAGATAGTACAAATAATATTGATAGTCTCGATGAATTAGAAATACTATCGATACTGCCAAATTCAATAAAACGCGATGTTTGTAAGAGACTCAAACACATTTGGATGTCCCAGATATATTGTCTTCCATTTAGTCGCAGACAATTTGAATACCGATACTTGAATTTTAACCAACTAGACAAGTATGAGTTTCTTATGGTGACCCATCATCACAGTAGGGTTCACCCAGAGTTTTGGCCATCGTATTCAGATAAAGCCCATGTATATTTTGAATACTACGAGCTTGTTATAGGTAACAACAGTACGTACCGTTTATGCAAAGGGTGTTTTACAAAAACCTGTGAACCCTCTGATCCATTTGACGACTATGAAGAGCACTGGCAGTCCTTGAATTGGCGATTCTTTAGTACAGTACATCACTTTGGTGTCGATCCCAGTGGGTTCGTAAGAATTATTCTAAGGCAAGAAAGCAGTTGGTGCGATTTTTGCGTCCTATCACCGTTGTTCCAGTTGTACAGTTTGGATTCATGTACAGAACATACCTATGTACACGACTGGGACAACGACAGTGATAGTGACGAATCAATTGTCGACTCTTTCGAGCGAGTTGAAATTTACAGACCTTATTAGATTCATGTTCACGTTTGACACTTTGAGGATCGAGGTTTGTCTTCTCCCAGGGTTTTAACTTTCTGTAATTTATTTTGTTTTCCAAGTATTTTTTTAAAGAATACAACGGATTAACTTGAATATTGTATGTTTTAAATGCTGAACTCTGTCAACTTTGTTTTCTTTGTGTATGTATAAAATATAACGGATTAACTAGAATATTTGAACTTTTTCATGTGCTTTGTGTAAACTATGATTATTTAGAGTCAAACATACTCCAGACTAGTGATTGTTTTGCGAATCTTTTCTTGTTCTTATTGTCTAGTATTTTTTATTGGATATCGTAACTATGTTTTAAATGTTGAACTTTTGATTTTGCCATACTGTATGTAAAAAAAATTAAACGGATTAACTAGAATAACTTACTTTATATGTCTTGTGTTAACTATGGCTATTTAATATCAAAACATACTCCAGACTAGTGTTTTTTTTCGTAAATCTTTTAAAACTTTCTTGTTCTTATTATCTAGTGTTTTATTGAATATTGTAACTATGTTCTAAATGTTAAACTTTTGATTTTGTCAACTTTGTTTTCTTTGTATACTGTATGTATAAAATGAAACGGAATAACTAGAACATTTATATTACTTCATGTGTTTAAACTATGGTTTTAGTGACAAACATACTCTATAATTGTGATCGTTCAGTCATAGTTTTTAAACTTTTTCTGTTTCATTATCTGATGTTGAATATTACAACTGTATTTTAAATGTTGAACTGTTGATTCTGTCAACTGTATATAAACTATGTAAATATACATCTAAAATATAATTTAACATTTCAAATAAAAAAAAAAAAGAATATAATTCTCTTGTGTTTTAATACACCTTTCTTCGTTAGTTGGTCTTGACAGTACAACATATGCGTCTTGCGTGATTGTTACACGCTTAAATAATAAGATCTTGATACCACTAGCTGAGTGTTCAAGTAAAGTGATAGAGCTTTGTCAATGAGTGTTTTGCAATACCTCATGTCTTATAACCACTTGTATCCCTGACTCATCAAGTAAATTGATATCTATTATATTGTTGATGGCTTAGCTAAAGGTAGAGGAGATAAATAAAGAAACAAAAGTTTACAGTAAAGATATATTACAGTAAGATACATTCAATACAGCAATTTTATATTTACCATTTTGACAAATATTTCATGTTCTCTAATACAGCCTCTATAATGTTTGCTACACAAAATCGTCGAACCTCGCTATCAATCCATGGCAACATCGATGTTCTAAGTGCTGTCCGTTCATACCAAAAATCTTGAGACTCTGCAGGCAACCTTCTTTCATTCAAGTCAGAAAGTAATTGTGGCAAATCACTTGTAATGTGGCGAACGAGTTGTTTGTCCAATGACATTGAAGCTAAGTCATTTGTAGTGTTTGAAGAAAGTAGAGCCATTACCTTATAGTGTTTGGTAAAATACCGTGTGTAACGAGAGATCAGAAACTGCACAGTTGGGTTTATTTCAAGTAGGATATTAAAGTAGCTCTCAAGGGATGGGAACAAACGTTTGAAAGAGATCCATCCATCATTTTGAAGAACCACTCTGGGAGTCTGTCGAATGATATCAGATTCATTTGAAGGTCTTGAAAGTGTAACAGAATTCAAATTGTGATTAACCGGCTTGTTTCTCAGACGATAGTTACAAAATGATACTAATCCATTTGGTCTTGGTTCCAATATGACTGTATGTAGATAGAACGGATTGAATGGGGTTTCATCGGAGTAAAACTTGTTGATAGAGTGGTGAACTGTAGAGCTTTGCAGACTCAAAAGATCTTCAAATGTCAATTCAATTGAGGTTTGATTATTTACCAAACAAATAGAAGGAGAAAAGTCTTTAATTGAATCAAGACCAACAGCAGCATGAGCTTGGTTTGCAACTTTATAAATCTGTCTAAGTAAAAGATGTGGTTCCCATGAGTTAGGCTGCTGATCAGAACGCACAGCTGCTTTGTGTGGCTGGTGTATACTATGAGAGTGACTCACCACAGATGTTGTCGGTGTTGACGAAGAAGACGTATATGACACTGGAGACGAAGTCGACGTAGAGGGTGGCAATGGAGATAACTTAGATGCTGATGTATTCCGTAATAGTTGTTGCGAACGTTGAGGTGGTGGCGGCGGCGGCGGTAGCAGCAGTTGTGGTGATGGCAAGGCATGTAGATTGTCTTGATGAGCTTTCTGGCGTAAACCCTGGCTCGACCTAGCGCGTGTAGCAGATTTTGTTGTTGACGAGTTGACTGGAGTTTTCTGATGCAGAATTGACGGTTGTTCCGGCCGGTATTCTTCCACTTCCTTTGAAACATAATTCTTGTCCTCTTCCACTGCGTTACCATTTTGACTGCAAACTGTTGAACACTCGCGGGTATAGTAATTTGCTTGGACCGCACCTGATGTCGTATGTCCGGAATCAGATTCGTCTTGTAGAGTCTCACCAGTTAAAGATGCAAGAAGCTGATCAATGTCCATAGTATTTACATCAGAGTATATAACATTATGCACTGGAGGAGGAGCTTTAGTACGTTTACGTTTCACTCGCGAAAGATCTTTACGCGGAACTGGTGCCGACCGTTTCACTGACGCTTCCATACTGACTAAACCAGCAAACCAGTTCTAGGTTTTATACGGAGTGCAGGTCTGGACAGGTACGATCATCGACCTTGCGAGGCAGATGGTGAGCGTCAAGGACAAATCCATTGAACTGAAAACAAGTCTAGACAGGTTGCGCGCACGGATATTTTAAGAGAGAGATAATTTTGGTGTCGTAAGTAATACAGTGAGCTTTGCATCAATATTTGTAAGCAATTTTAAAGTTTTGACATCTGATTCATCCAACGTGTTTATCCTTCTATCATAGGTTCCTAATAATTTTGATGTTTTCTCATCTGATTCTTGCAGTTTCTTTATCTCTTCTTCTAAAGATACCAACGATTCAGATGTTTTCCCATCTGATTCATGTAGCTTTTTGATTTTTTTATCCAAAGATACTAAAGATGCAGACGTTTTCTCATCCGAGTCTTGTAGTTTCCTGAGCTTATCATCCAAAGATACTAACGATGCAGAAGTTTTCTCGTCTGATTCGTGTAGCTTTTTGATTTTTTTATCCAAAGATATCAAACATGTAGACGTTTTCTCATCTGAGTCTTTCAGCTTCTTGAGCTTATCATCCAAAGATACTAAAGATGTAGACGTTTTTTTATCCGAGTCTTGTAGCGTCTTGAGCTTATCATCCAACGCTGTAATTAATTTAGATGATTTCTTATCTGATTCTTGTAACTTGTTTAGTCTATCGTGATAGGATACCTGTTTTTCCTTTATGTCGCTTAGGTCGGTCTTAATAGTTTCCTCTATGGAGACTATTGATTTTTTTACATCCTTAACTGCTTGATGGAGCTCTTCGAGGCTAACAGCAAAGGTCTTTAACTTTTCTTCTACCTCATTTAAATCGTCTTTGTTTACATAGAAACGATTTAGATAACCTTTAGACACTTTTTGACGTGATACATCAGGATCCACTGCAGCTCTGAACCTCTTGGTTCCATCATCACTCAACACATACGCATCGTCGTCTTCATCATCAGATAAGTGACGCTTCTGTTCTTGATACAAAGAGTGTCCAAACTTGTCTATAACGTGTCTTCTAATCATAGCTTGTACAATATATGTTTATCATAACAATATCCAAACCAGAATGGTGAAACGAACATGATATTAGCCTATTTAAACCCACTAAGGGAAAACCAAGGCGTTTGACATAAATCTTGATCCCGTCAGACGTTCTAGTTAGTTTGTATAGCTCGTTTTTTACTATACCCAGGAGTTGAACCGAGATGGAAATCCCAACCATTTTACGTATATTTTGTTTCCTTTACGTCTGAGTACTTTTTCAATAAGAAATGTGTCAGGATAGTTAGTTTTTTGAAGTTCAGGCTCGTAAAATGCACCCTTTATATCGGTTCCTTCTTCGTCTTGTAAGTAGTACACAGGGGGAGATGACTGACGTACACGAACGACTTTAAAAAGCTCGGTACTCCAATTTGGAGTGTAGCCCTTTTCAAACAAAGTTTTATATTTTGAAATCCTCACTTTGTCGTTTACTTTAAACTTAGCGACACTACTAGTCTTAGACATATTTAACTTTTTTACCAAAAACTGTTCATTTTGTTTGGTGACGTCTTTTGGTTTCATACCTATCGATCTGTGCACCCTAAAATTGTACTTTTTAATCAATTTAGGAAGTAATTCTAGCCACTTGTAGTTACCCTGTACGCTAAATTCTTTATACATCCAGTTCTTTATCGTTTTGTTGAGTCTTTCAACGACTGAGGCCTTTAATGGACTATACGTACTATAGTGGTTGATACCATGTTTTTTCATAAGTGTTTTAACCTCTTTATTGTAAAAGTCTGTGCTGAGATCACTTTGAATGTTGCGTGGTATCCGACCACTTCCTTCAATCACACTTTCCAATGCTGATGCAACAGTTTTTCCAGCTTTGTTATTTAACGCCACTGCCCATGCATATTTTGATAACACATCTATCACCATCAAAACATACTTTTTCCCTCCATTTATCCTAGCATAAGGAATCATTTCTATCAGGTCGGCTTGCCACAAATCATCTATACCACGTACAAAAACCTTTCTTCTAACGAATTTCTTTCTGGCTTGTCTATGCAGCTCGTTGACAATTCCTCTCTTGGATGCCGACAAAGACTCCTTAGTTGATCTGTCACTCATTGTGTCAAGCTATTATTCCGTTTAATTTTAACAAACCTATTATGTATTGTATTTCTTCACTGTGAGCTGTGTGACCTGCTTCTTTCGAGAGAATTAAGGTCTTAAGTCGTTTTACCAGTAGATTGGCATTGCTTTTATACGGTTCAATGTTTTCCACAGTTATTCCACTCCCAGAGGGTGATGCCGATGTTGCCACACTGTACTTTGGTGGAAACAGCACTGAAATAACAGTTGAGTACTTTTTACCTCTGTTGCTATTTATAGGTTTTTCTGCGGAATACATTTGACGATGGGCGTTGGAAGCTTGCAGTATCTCCTTATAAGACTGTAGGTCTTGTTGTGTAATAGAAGCTTTGTCAGGAACCTGCATGAAAAGAAGTTCCAGGAGTCCTGGTGTAGCCTCGTAGCTACGATCTTTTACAATTACATGCGAGTTAGTAAACTTTATCCTTAAACTGCCAATGGTCATATTACCTCTCCCATCGAGTTTAACTCCATATGTGGAGTCTATTTTGTCCTTATATGAGGGGCCGGAAAGTCGTTTAAGGTATTTTTGTATTTGACTAGGTGTAGGTGTTTGTGTAGACATGTCCATTGACTTATCCGCTTCACATTCTTCGTTTTGTATCTTTTCTATTAAAATGTTTTCTTTTTTTACATCTTCCGGTTCTTCCTTCTTAATGTATCTATAAGAGTCATTCAGACGTGTTTCCAAAGTCTCTTGTAGGGGTTTTACAAGCGGTTTGGCTTGGGCTTCCAACAATTGTTCTACATGCTCAGCATTGTTCCTTAGTTGTCTGTACTTCTTTCGAACAGAATCGGTCAACCTCAGCAGCTCTCGTTTGATCGCCTGTTCTCTACTCGGTGGTCGTTGGTAGGTTTTCAAGTTAAGCTTGAATTTTTTACCAACCTTCTTCCTAAGGCGTTTTCTTGCCGGGACACTAGTGTATACGTCCATTCTCTTGGCCAATCTGATACTGTTATAACACGTGAAGGCAAGCAGTTGACCTTATATATCAGTAATGAACGTGTCTATACCACACCTATAACGACCTTTGTTTATTTCACAGTCCTTATTGATGGTTACAAATCCATACTTTTGCTTTTGCCAACAAGCTCTACAAAGCGTTTTAAATTTTTCAAACGTCATATCGGTGTTTACGTGATCTTTGTAGACATGATGTAAGTTGAGCTCATCCTGTTTAAACAGAATTATGAGATTTGCATTATCTCTAATTAGATGTTTTGGCAAGCGGGTGTAGGTTTGTATGAGATAGAATGTGTCTACATTTCTATGTCTACCCATACTAAAGTATGCCCTCATGTTATCTTGCTTGTCACAAGCCACATCGTCAAAGATCATTATCGAGTCCTGTTTTGCTTCTCCTGGATCCGGTACCTCTTCACTATTGTTAAATGTGAAGTACCCAATATATGGAAGATTACTAATTATTTGCTCTAACAGCTTGTACTTTGGTTGCATTAGTGATTTACTAAACACATATATGTTGGCATATTTTAGTCCATTCGGCTCAGTTAGAAGGCTGAACATTAAGTTGGTTTTACCACAGTTTGACGGTCCACACACAATAGACCTAATGGACCGAGGAAGGAGGCTGCCATGTTTCTCAACTTCGCTGTCAGTGGTAATCAGTTTGTCCACTGAGTTGTCCACAGTGAACGTGTCACGTTGCTTTTGAAATTTCATCCTTACACCACAAGCGTCACATACAAAGTGCAGCTGTGATATAAAAGGGTTCAGTAATATATCACTAGCTCAGTATGATCAGGATCTCGAGAGGTCGAGGACTACTTAATCGCGGGATAGACTCTTTGCCTATCGAACTTCACTTGCCCGGCTATCAGTACTGTGGTCCTGGGTCAGATTTGAGGAAGCGTCTGGAGCGTGGGGATCAAGGAATTAACTTGTTGGATCGTGCATGTAAAGAACACGACATAGCTTATAGCAAGAACAAAGATCTTCCTAGTCGTCAAGCTGCAGACAGAGTTCTTGCTGACAAAGCTTGGACACGTTTTAGCTCTAAAGGTGTACCGTTTGGTGAGAAGCTCGCCTCCTGGGTCGTCGCCAGTGCAATGAATGCAAAGTTGAAGCTCGGTGCGGGTACGGTGAAGAGAGGGAGAAGAGCTCGCAAAGCCAAGTCTGGAATGGGTACAACCACTAAACGTAGAAGGACCGTTTGCAGAAAGAAGAAGAGAAGTGCTACTAAGAAACTAACCTCTAAACCTTTTACCTTTTCCGACATATTGCGACGGGCAAGAGACGCTGTACAAGGCTCAGGACTGAAATTTTATAAGGAAAGTAAAGATGGAGGTAGACGTCGTTTGAAAAAGGCCGCCACGTCTGCTCTACAAGCTATCAAGTCCATGCGAAGAGGAAAGCGTGCTGCGTTTGACCATTTGCGTCGTAGAGAACGCATCCTCGCATTACCCAAGTCAGGAGGTGTGTTGCCGTTATTGCCAATTTTCGCAGGTTTGAGTGCACTGGGAAGTTTAGCAGGTGGGGCCGCTGGTGTGGCCAAAGCAATAACTGAAGCCAAAGATGCAAAGAAACGCCTGGGAGAGCTACAGAGGCATAACGAAACTATGGAAGCTATAGCTTTACGCAATGGAAAGGGTTTGTTTTTTAGACCTTACAAAAAGGGACTTGGAATTTACATGGCCCCATACCAGAAGCAACCAAAAAACTTGTAAACTTCTTGCCCAAGCGCGCTTTATACGATTTTGACTTAGTGTATTGGGCAAGGAAATTAAAGATTCCAAACTTTAGAGGGGTATTTATGCGAGATAGGCTACCACGAAGCCCGTGGAAAAATGAGTCTGCAATAGTGAACTTGGATGACAGCACTGGTCACGGCACACATTGGGTCTGCTACAAGAAGAATGGAGGGTTTGTAAGGTACTTTGACAGCTACGGAGATCTTACACCACCAGTGGAACTTCACGAATATCTGAAGGGGAATTATGTGTCCTACAACAAGACTGCTTATCAAGATGTAGACATTAACAGTGAAAACTGTGGACATTTGTGTTTATATTTTTTGTCTGCAACCTAATAAATATCTGTTATAAATAAGATGTTTTAGTCCCTTCCCGTCCAGTCATGTCTCTGACGTTTGTGCTTTCGGGTAGGAGTTCTACCCTCTCTGTTGACTACTTCCCTCCGGTTGAGTTGGATCCGAATTGTGAGTACGAGATTGGTCTTCTCAGCTTTGAGACTTACAACTCGATACCTAATATTGATGAGACCAATAATATGTTTCATTTTGACAATGGGAAAGTGATTAAAATCCCTACTGGTACTTATGAGGTACAGGATATTGAGAGCTTTATAAGGGAGAAGTTTAAGCTATTACCACAGTCGTCTGAGAAGAAGTATTGGATACGCCTAGGGACTAACAATAATACTTTACAGACCTCTATGAAGAGCACTGTACAGGTGGATTTCTCTCAACCAAACTCTGTAGGATCTCTTTTGGGTTTCCAAAAGGAAATTGCAGAGCCAGGGAATGAAATTTACTCGAAGAACGTAGTAGATATCTTTAAAATAAACACAATAAGACTGGAGTGCAATATATCGAGTGGATCCTACGTAAATAATCGACAGGCACACACTATATATCAGTTTTTTCCCTCTGTACCTCCCGGATATAAGCTGGTTGAAGTTCCAAACTCCGTCATTTACCTGCCGATCACCACTAAGGTCATTAGTAACATTACGCTTAAGATTGTTGATCAGGACGAAAGACTGGTGGATTTCAGAGGTGAACGTATAACAACCTGTTTACATATTAGAAGAGTCACAGGATTGAAATAGTCATCACAATGGGTTATGTTTATTTCCCACCCACACCTTCAAAGTATGCTTCTAATCTGCAGAGAGAGAACAAAGGCTATTTATTGGACACCCGCAGGCCAAAGGTAAACAGTGTTAGTCAACCACCCAAGCGGTTAACACGTACTAATCAACGGTTTTTACGCTCTTTGGGATTTCAAGTACTTCAGTAATGGATATATTAAACATTTTGGGAAGTGTTCCATTTGATGATACAATATCACACATGGAATACCACACACATTTCCCATATGCTTCTAGCACACTTGAGAACAACGATGAAATTAGAATACCTATACAACAACAAGATCTGTGCGTTCTCCCTTCAATGAGCTATTTGTACATCGAGGGGAAGCTTCTTACTAAAGACAACGCTAAGCCTGCAAACACTGGATTTACAACAAACGCTTTTGCCTTTTTGTTCGATGAAATACGGTATGAAATCAATGGTGTAGAGATCGATCGTGTAAAAAATCCTGGTATAACATCTACACTTAAAGGTTACGCCTCATTAAACGAGATTTCGTTGAAGGGATTAGGGAATTCAGGCTGGCCATCTACAGTTGACCGATTGTCATCAACACTAGAAGCACATGTAGTAGATTCCGAAGGAAATTTCAGTTTTTGCATACCACTGAGTAAACTTTTAGGGTTTGCAGAAGATTACAGAAAAGTAATTGTCAACTGTCGCCATGAACTGGTTCTGATCAGATCCGCAGGCGATAAGAATGCAGTTTTGTGGACTGCTGCCAGTGCCACTGACACAACTCCTGAAGACGTTAAGGTTAAACTTGAAAAACTGTGTTGGAGAGTCCCATACGTTACACTGAGTGACAAACAAAGGATCGCCTTGCTTCGCCATTTGGAACGGGGTACAAGCATTCCTGTAGAATTTAGAAGCTGGGAACTCTATGAGTATCCCTCCCTACCTTTGTCTGATAAACAGTCATGGTCAGTAAAGACTGCTTCTCAACTGGAAAAACCTAGGCATGTTATGGTAGCGTTCCAGCAAGGGCGCAAAAACAACATCAAGAAGTCAGCAGCATGTTTTGATCACTGTAAGATATCCAATCTTAAGCTTCATCTTAATTCCATAAATTATCCTTATGATGATTTAAAACTGAATATCAGTAAGAACCGGTACGCAATCTTGTACGATATGTACACTCGTTTCCAGGAATCATACTATAATATTCCTTCACAACCACTTTTGAACGTTAGCAGTTTCATAAATCACGCTCCTGTAGTTGTAATTGATTGCTCGAAGCAGAACGAATCCCTCAGGTCTGCTCCGGTCGATATTCGTTTGGAGTTTGAAGCCAGTGAAGCTTTTCCCTCCAATACTACTGCATACTGTTTAATCATACACGACAAGTCTTTCACATACGATCCTTCCACTAATTTGGTTCGCAAAATAATGTAAGTGTGGAGGGGGAAAGGCTATATATCCCACAGCTTCCAGTTAGTTCACTCAGACGTTTTCCTACAGTTGGTGCGGGCAACACAATCATGATTGCTAAGGCAGTAATAGATTTCAGTGCTTTTGTCGGAAACAACAAGAAGGTTATAATCAAGGAGCTTACAATTTTGGACTTGGCTTCTAGATGTGCTCAACACTGGATATTTAAATTACCTAAGGACACAAGCACATCAGTATATACTGGACCTCAACCTGACTGTGGTGAATGGTACGCCTCGGCGTTTGAAGGACATAATAGGTGGCTGAGCAAACACTATCACGGCATCGGATTTGACACAGGGAGTGTCGAATATGAATCTCTACTTCCTGCACTGCAGGACATTTGCTGTAGTACACAGCTACTTTATGCTGCTTCAAATGAGAAGGCAAAAGTTTTAGAAGAAATACTGGACCACCAACGAGCGGTGATCAGTCTCGAGACTTTGGGATGTCCACCACTTTCTAGTGACATTTTAATACTCCCACCCGTTGATGAACAACAAGCACATCAGTGTTTGTTTCATCATTTGTATGCACCCGGTTTCTACTGCACACAGTCCAACGCTCACATTCTCGCTGATTGGTGTTCAAAAAACCCTAAACTAATAGACATAGACGATCCTGCAGTGAGGGAGAAAACATTTACTGACTGGAAACTCAAATCACCTTCAGCCAAACATCTTGCCGAAGGAGGCTTCATCAGAATGGTCAGTTTGAAGGATACTACCAAATGTGTCTATTGCGGAGTAAGACTTTTCAAATGGGAAGAAGGAGACGATCCCATCGGCGATCACAACTACAACTCACCGTTTTGCGCATACCTTCGCTTCAGAGATCAGCAGAGATCAGAAAAGGACGAACAACAACGTGGAGATATTCCACCAGACCAAGACGTCACTGGTCGATACATCTTATCTCCAGAAGTAACTCATCAAGATCTGTTAAATATGTGTAGGGCTTAAGACCAAAATATATGTTTCTTACTCAATTTTTGTCTTTAAATACAATACCCCATATTCACAATCAGCAGACCTATTCCAGCTCTCTTGCAGCATGTCTCACAAAAAGGAACTCACCTTTTCGAATCCCCTTGACACTACGTTTTACTTCTCCAACTACGAAGATCGGAGGTGTACCAGCTTATTGGACCGATATCGTTTCAGACAAAGGATTCTTCAAGTTGAGTCAGTTTTACACCAATCGCTTTTACTCAAAATACAACATGTTAACCAATGTTCTCTCAATGATCATTCTATGTGCTTTATAAATACTTTTAAACATTAATTTGTGTGATCACTCTACTACTAACAATAAAGTAAGTTTTTTTTCTTTTACTTTAGTCTTATTTTTTACTCCCAACCAAATCTCTCAAGGTATACCAAGGCAATATTGACAACGCTTACTTTCCATCTCCAACAGCGCTGAGATCAAGCGACCCAGACAAGGTCGACAGCACACAGCAATATCCTAATATCACATTAACCAAAGAGACCGCTAGGCACAGCGAGTATAGCCACCAACTCGGACAACGCCCAAACACCGCTCAACAACAAACTATAGTAGTAGTAGTTAAGGTGGAGGATTATATATCTACTAGTTTTTTACCATTTTAATGTTCGTGTTCGTGTGTGTCTATGTACTGTGACTGTAAAAACGACCTCTCAATGAAGTAACCACCCTTTTAACATCCTTGACGCCTGGATGATTTTTTTTTGAAAGTCGAATCTAGTTGCGACTCTAGCAACCATCAGGATTAACACGAAGGTATTTACACCAATTGCAAACATTCATTTAAATGTTGGACCAAATTGAACTGCTAAGGTTATTTTTTTTACTTTAACCACTGTTAGATACAACACCATAGTAAATTAAATTTCTACACTATCGAAATTTATGAAGGATTATTTTTTATTGTTATCAGTAATGGACATTTTTTTTGGAACAGTTTCGAAAATCATGCATTCTATTTTGATATTAACCTTGATGCCGTTCGTAAATATAACATTTTACAGTAAAAATTGTATAACAATGCTATTGTTTATAAAATTAAAAAAATATGAAAGGCGAAACACATTTTCATGAACCTACTAAAAATCTTTTTTCCAGCCAAGGATGTCAAATCGGTAAGGGAGTCTGTTAAATATATATAATCAGTCAATCTATACATGCGCTCCCATTAATCTTAACAGTAATTGATCTTTGGCAAACTCCACTTCTGTTCAATACAACACGACGCCAAATAGACATGTCGTCAGTCGGGGTCGTTCATTACGGTTAAAAATATTGCTTTCCTCCCCCGGCTAGGGTCCTTATCTAGATCGGTTATCAAGATGTATGTGCTACAGCGAATGTATCACATCCTGTACACGTTTAGAATAAACAGTTTTTTGTTGAAAGGATAGTGTATTATTTACATAAAAGGAAATACCCATTACGGTATCATACTATATACAAATTCAAATAAATTCCATAATAGCTTAATAATTGTTATAGCCAATTTAAAATTTCAGCTGCCATCATCTTTACAATTTACAAAGGACTACTGCAGTTTTAGAAGATCGGAATTATTTCCGTCGTAAGCTTTTATTAAAGAAAGTTATAGGCAGAGCCTATATTTTCTGTATACGTCTTTATGTTCTTCAGTTACATTTGGGGGGTAGACTTCCGTATCTGTTGGCACAAACAACCGAATGAAAATATCGATCGATATATCGAAGGAACAATTGAGTTATCGATATTTTCATTCGGTTGTTGTGCCAACAGACATGGAAGTCTACCCCTTTTGGGTGGTTCGATACTGATCATTGGGATTTGAACATATGGTCCTCGCTAAAAGAATTAGACTACCATAGTCAAGTAAAAAAGTAATCATTTATCCATTCAATAATCATCGCCATTCATCTTCGCCTTCTTAAAATTCACACTCCAGTGTAAAGGCATCGTTTCAATTGAATCTAATCCATCAACCGGTGCAAGTTTCTTATGCTCTTTAAATATTAATTGTTACCAAATACTTTCTTGAGTTAGCCTTGCAATAGAAATTGGCCCTAAACTACATAGTGAACATTGTAAATCTGAAGACAGAGGTCAGTAACAAATATATCCGTGTTGTTAGAATCACCTATTTGGGTGATACAATTTTATACGAATTTCATATATTAAGGAATACTAGTTGTTCTGCCCGTGCTTCGCAACGGGGCAAGAATACTAAGACAATAATAAATCCCTAAATCTACAGTACAAACATTTACACACACTTTACCATGGATTTATAAAGGCAAATCTCCATCGTACCCAAATCTCTTGTGGATTTGCACTATACTTTGTAGCAGAATAAAAGTTAATAACTTTATCGTAATGTTAACATGTACGATTAAAATCAAGATTAACTCAAGGAAGAAGTATATAAACAAAATATAAATAAAAACTAAAACTGCTAATTCATCTTCAATGTTTAAAATGTGGTTAAATGCACCCCTTTAATTGAGGTTCATGCTCTTATGAGAAGGATTTCGAAAAACTGATATTTCTTAGGAGGTCTAACATCAAGGCCATATCCATATTCAAGTATGCAATTGACATATGTGCGGCTTAATATTTTCTCAACAAGTCATGATCCTTTTTATTATAGATACTAGCTGTTGTACCCGTGCTTTGCAACGGGAAGAGAACACGAAATAGAAACATTTTGATCTTTTCATCTGTTGATAAAATAGTTACACACTAGTGTACATGTTGCTCAAATTCGAGCAATAACAAAGTATTACAGGAGTTATTTAAGATTGAATAACAGTCATATTTACAATGAGTTTAAAAGATCAACTCAAATATTACCGTTGTGTAACTCAGACCCTGTTTATCTTCGTTATTGATAAACCTAAAGCATTCCGGACGGTTCTCTCCTTCTCAAAATGCCTCGCTGTCCAGGCAACACAGGTCATTAATAGAGGGCCAATTGAGAACGATAAGTCGTTTTGGGGTAGTGTTAGGGCGCATTTGTAACCTAATAGTCCAGGTTCAGGTTCAGACTGTGATGAGTTAAGCCTTTTACGCGCCACTGATCTGTAGCTGCGGTCGTTATCACGATTGCGCTTCCTGTCCATGTTTCTTTGTCGTTGCGTCAGAGACATTTAAAAGGAATAAACAACAAATAAGAAACAAATTATAGCTACACAAAACAACGATAAATGCACAAATTTAAGTTACAATCATGCTAACACAATCCATCATAGCGACACAAAACAACGATAAATACACAAATTTAAGATACAACGGATACAACCATACTAACACGATCCGTCTTGGGGCTTATGTTTACACAAACTCAAATAGTAAATAAATGTACTCAATGCAATGTGTTTCATTGAATTAAAAAGTAAATAACAGCAATAAAATTATACAGCTGATCAAAATGTAAACAATTATGTTCTTCATAAGGATAACATGGGAACTTTCAAAGCCACTGGGGCAGAGCCCAAGGGACTTTTCAAAAATGTAAGGCCAGTTTGCAAATCTACGCGACACGCTCTTTCCAATGAGACGTCAATGGATAAAATCGATTAAGAAATGGCGGAGGAGTTCAACCGACAAACTTTCGTGTAGCGTATTAATTATATAGATAAGCCTTTTAAAAACATAATTTAACCTTTACGGCCTTTATAAAATAGATGTTGTCATGAATGTAAAAAAATAATAGTACTGCACCCTGTTGGTAAACCTTGTAACTTTTTAATGCTATTCAATATCATAGAACCAACTTGTGTAGTTGAAACAGCTGACAAAATTCTTTTATTCCTTTTAAATTATGATTACTCATAAGGTTAACATGGGAAACTCCAGAGCCACTGGGGCGGAGCCCGATAGGACTTTTGAGATAAGAATGCGTCTATATGTTAATCGGGAATGTGAGCTACCATCATACCAAATGTCAGCCCAATCTGACCAGTATTTTTCACGTTTACTTGTCACAAACATACATACATCCAAACCTTCTCATTTATAATATTAGTAGGATAGGATTTTTCCACAAACCTGAAAACTAAACTTAAATTGATTACTTCTTTTACTTAGTGAATATTAAGAAATTTCAAAATTGCTTTCTGAGTGGAATCAAGTCAAATAATCAGCCTTGACGCTGGACTCAAAGGTAGTGTCGGCGTTCGTTAAAACTTACCAAGTCAGGCTGTAGATGCCGCTGGGTGTCAGAGGAACTTGGAATCCACAAAACTGTTTACTATTGGCTCAACTCATCCTTTGATGTTACCTAAGTTGTTCAACATCCAGCAGCCTGATGATTTTAATGGCAATTTTATCACTGTTACAGCTAACCTCCAGACTGAATAATCATATAAACTTGCAAATAATTAGATTTTTTTATTAGGTGCTTATTTTAGCGAATTTTCCCATATAGGGAATAAGCTATTACAGTAGGTCTCATGGTAAGACTTGTACCCGGGGCCGATTTACTTTTTCGTGTTTATGTCCCCAAAGGGCAAAAATATCATCCGTTCAAATTCATATACAGTATATATATATTTATTTATGTGTCCGTTAGCACGATTACACGAGCAAAATGATCCTATTTTGATGAAATTTGGTATAAATGTGTATACTTACATTTATTCAAACGAGTTCGTGAACCAGCATGATCGGACTATGTGAACGGGATTTATGGGGAGTTTTAAGGGGTAAAAATGGGGTTTTCAAATTTTTCACTCTGTAAACATAGGATTTTACAATTTCTTTTCAAATCATTTTGTAGAGCTAAAAAAACGAATAATGTAGTATTTTTCTTTGTAAAGAAAAAAAGAGTTTAAAATTGAAATTTCCATGTTATTCTAATGGAGAATAGATCAACTGTTGTAGCTTGCTTGTCTAAGGACATATTTTAATGAAAAATGTTGAAACTTTGTTTACTTAAAACCCCACTATTTTCTTCCCTATAGCAGCAAACCTAAGTACTCATTAAAATTAATTATATTGAAATAGGAAATAAATCTGACAATATTAAGGGAATAATTTAGTTGAATTCCAGCCAGGTAGATGGAAATTCGCTTAGTCTGCAGGTTTGCTGCATTGGGGGCATTTTAACTCTTCTTCGGCTATCTTCTATATTTTTACAGTGTCTAAACAAATAATACATGCTATGTAAAGTTTTATTGGTTTTTTTGCCGTTTTGGTCCCCATCCCCAAACACAAACATTAATCAATCAATTCATAAAACCAGGCTTCACATTATACAGCACGATAACAAGTCTCCTATTACTACCAAAATTGAATGAAAAATTAGATTAAAGTCTTTAAACCGCAGTTATAACGTCATCAACACCAACAGAATGTCCTCAGTTTGCAGCTCATTTAATTTCCCCTTTGTACTGCAGAATAATAAATTGGCTCGATAATTCTCAATCGGTTGAAGACCCTTGAAGCCTCTTCTACGTGAAGGTCATGCCGATTGCCACCTTATTGGCTTTCTGATTAATATAACCAACTTTCCCCGAACATTTTGGAGGGTAAACTGACATTATAAAACTTGAAGGATTGGAATATGCAAAGGAAATCGCTTACTGGTGTGCATTGAAATAACTTGAAACACCAGATGCGCCACCATGAATGACCCATTGTCATGTCCAAGTTGTTGCTAGTTTAGAATAATTAATTTAGTTTACTTAAACTACTGACAGAGTGAGCTGTTGTAATATATAATTTCCATTCTTATACACCATCTTTTTATCGTGACGGATAGGGTAACTTATTTTAGAATATAGTATCATCATTGTCCCTAAACATCTCGCATAATATGAAACAAAAAGATAAAATATTAACTCTATAGCAACACACTTCATGAAGGCAACTTCAACGATGTTCTCTTTATATAAACAGGCTTAAAAAGGCTAAGTAGGCCTACTTAAACTCGCCAATAAGCCATGAAGACATCAAGAAAGATTTAACGTATTTTTTCAATCCCGTTTGATTCTTATGGGACAATAAAGTGTTGACCATCGAAACTTAGCGACAAGGTTCATAAAGGGTAAAGGATAATAACTAATAAGCCTGTTACATTATTGATTTTTATTTCCAAGCTTAAAAAAAATTAAGTTCCCTCGATTTTGGTCATAATTGTGGAGTAGTAGGCCTAATTACCTTAATTGTAAAATATACATTTTCTTAGAAACCAAAAAAAAACGTTATTCAATCTTGAATTATAAAGTTGAAGTCACCCCTCTTGGGTGGTTGTTGAAAGTCAAGTTGTTTCTGTGTGTCAAATCAAAGACCATAACAAAGTCAACCGTCAAAGCTATTAGTATTTTGTCAAAGCATCGTCGGCGCTTACCCACACATACGTACTAGATCTGTATGCCTTCTTAAGGATTGCGGTATCACACTAAGCAGTAATCAAGCGATTTCTAATTTCCAAAACCTCGTATCTCTAGAGCCTCAAATATTTATGACTACCAGCCATACCGTTCATGGCCGTGACTTTGCAGGTCAGTATGCAAAAGAGACAATATTGGTATTTTGAAATTGGCTTAAAAATGATTTCACACCTAACATTTAATATAGAAACGAAATTGAACGCAATGATAATAGAACCTTAATATTATTTCCTATAACCATGAATAATTTATTTTACAATGACTTATTCCCTGTAAAATACTATTACAGCATTTCACAAATATCAAAACAGACTCAGTATGGGTCAGAAACATAAACAAATAACGTTAACATTATAGTTTGACAGTTCCATTTAAGTAATGTTAAATAATGTTTACATTTGGGCGAGTGACATAATCTTTTAATGTTTATGATCCATACCCTTTCTGCTCTAATATCCGTGCAGTATTTAATATGTTTGGACCAGCTGTGTGGAAATGTGAAATCAAAATGCATTTGACAGTCTGCTTGTTTACATTTCAACTTTGTGATTGTACTTTGTTACCATGGAGACCAATCAATATTTAATTTCAAATTTCTCACCTCAGAACTTTGGAAGCCCATGGGGCAGAGTCTTAGGTCAATATCGAAGGATGAATAGCTTTTTTTGTCCAATTTGAGCCCGGTTGGTTCAGTAGTTTTGAGTTTAGCTCATACAAACACACAGACAGACACCAACTCTTCTTTATAATAGTATAGATATTCAACCAATCCAGTTGCAAGCCAACACTTAGCCTTGACACCCTTGTGAGTGTCGCAATTTCACTTCGCCCCTTGACAGAAGCCCCGTACTACAGCATCCCCTCTCTAACCCCTCCTGGGTCCCTCGCAGATGCCTGTAATAGGGTTTCCTTGTCACTAGTCCAAGACGGGAAATCTTGACAAAGGTTGTACACTTTTCTCATGACCAACGTATAGGTTAGAAATTATTTTGTAAATAAAAATATGTGTTAACTTACAAGTGTTCATCAGTGATGGCTTGGTTTTCAGGATATCTCCAGCCACAAATAATGTTATAAATGGTCCAAAACCAAAACTTCATAAGTTTATATTTAAATCAATAAAGTGCGAATTAATGAGCTGATGTGTCACCTGCCTGCCATGTTATCTTATGGGACGTCTGTCACTAAACAACACAACTTGCCACGTTGCCAATTCTACCAGGCCGCGGTCTGTAGTTAAAGATGGCCGTGTTTGTACATAAGAGTCGAATCAAAATGACTAAGTTTTCTTACAGTCTTACAGTAACCTGAAAAAGTGGTCTTCCTTGCACTGATTATAGCACAGAAAGTGGCTAATTGCTGCATCTACTTACTTTTGCCGCACACTTTTTACTTTGGCCGCACAGTTTTTTTTTTACCAGTATTCCAACCGAACAACACAAAACAGCGTGCTTTTATTAGGCACATAATACGTGTACGCTTGAAAGTAAGTTAGCAACAATTAAAGATATTACGTCTACGATCAGCTGGTGCAGCGTTTCCCATTTCGTTTAATGTTTGGATTTAACATAACCTAAAACGTGTTGTACAGTGTTTGAAAGACTAATAATTTATATGCTTTATAGTAACTGTAGGAAAAATATAATGTGTAACGCGAGTGCAAACTGTCTTTCCTACACAGTGCAACTTCACCCACTAGTTACACAAATAACTATTTTACTCTTTAGTAGCACTATGAAATTGCTTATCATGGGGGTTGCATTAGAGATACAGTACTTTAATTTTAGTCTTTTGTTCATATTTATTACTCTTGTAATAAACTGTGGTTTTTAAAATTGTTTTCTTCTAAAACACAACGTGTTTTAAGAACATCCGCCGTTCCAAAGAAACAATCTATTTAGCCTATAAACAATGTATGGTGTAATGAACTGCCATTTCAACAGAGTTAAAACGAACTTGTATTTGGAAAAAAGGTAAAATATAAGTTTTCTGTTTTATTTCAATGGCTTTCCTACCAACTAATACAACGATATATCTACTTACGGATATTTAGGTTATTGGTATTACTAACTGATTCACAACTCGATAATATATCATTTTATAACAATGCTCTGCATGTTTTATACACCAGAAATATAATTTTTCAAGTGAAAATAATATTATGGAACACCCCTTAGCTGGTAGGCCTACCGCCTGTCAGTCATAACGTCACCAACTCCAATATCTTATCATTTCTACCCCAAGATCGCGCCTACGCCTCCTGCAACCTGTCTTAACAGCGGGGGCTGACATATAAAGTGATGCAATATTTATTATCTGGATGTGGAATTTGCTAGAATTAAAGGAGTTTCCAGAATGGAAACAGAATATTTCTGACAAACATAAAAAAGTGATGAAATATTTACTATGTATGGGGAATCCGTTACTACGGGAGTTTTCATCGTATTATTAAGGGGGCTGTCATCGAAAAGTGGTGTAAATCAGTATTTTGATGGGCAATTTGATAGAGTTAGAATTTCCATATCCTGTCTTTTAGGCGACTGGCATAAAAATACCCACGCCGCAGAAAATCTGCAGACTAAGTGAAATTCAATTTGCCAGATTGTATTTCCACTTAAATATATTTAAATATTTAACGAAAGCCTAAGTTTCAATCAATTTTAATTCAATAAGGTTCAGGGAGGGTAATAAGGTGTGTGTTTTTTAATATTGATATCCTAGTATAAAATAAATTAATTTGCCAAGTTTGATAAAAATATATCCACTATAACAGTTTACTTGTTGTTCTCCATAAAAATTACATGGGAATTTAAATTTCCAATATTTTGAATGATTTAAAACATTTTGATATTTAGCCTAACTTAATAATCTGACGTGGTCTATAACTGTATTTTATGAGCAATTTCCAAATAAAAAAGCTTGAATAAAATCGGCTAAGTCACCAACGGTGATAAAGGCATATTACAGAAAAAAAAACTGCATCGTATTAAGTATTTAACAAACAATTATTATAATTTTTATAGAATTAAAGGCATTCCCATTGTGTATCAAAGGCGACTAGTATCAAAACGTGCTAAAATATTATTTGTATGGACAAATGGGAACTGTACATCCGGAATTTGGCGTTTGATGAACATGTATTTTAGCCCAATCTATTCAGTACGACATATTGTAAACGCAGTCCTAATGATATTTTAGTTAGCTTTAAATAGCTGACATTTAAATAATGACAAAAAAACACGACAGACGATTTTAATTTCTGTTTTATATCCTCATGAATTTGAATGAGAAACCAAAAATAAAATGAATAACGTGAAGTTATCATTAAATGTATAACTTCACAAGCCTCTCGGGAACTATCAAATAACACTTGATATGAAGGCAGACTTAAAATCAAGATTTGTCACATGCCATTTACTAGGGTAATAAAAATCTGTTTTTTTTTTCAGAAGAGGGTTTCCACTATTTTAAAGTTTCCCTATGCGATTAAATAGTTTTCAAATGATTACCTGGTAAATAAAATAAGTGTGAGTAAAGCTATAAACTAACCTAACGTAAAATGCGGGGTTTTCACAGTTTAAATAGTGGCAGCCCTCCTCTGAAAAAACCCCAAAATCAAGAGTATTTTAACACAACATTTGTTATCAAGGTTGAGTTTGCTATTGAATTGCTATTGTCTTGCTAATTAATTAATTGTGGGTTTAATTACCCACACGATTAAAAAATGGCGATTACATAAAACACGATTACATAGGTTAAAAACAAAAGACCAGAAAAAATCATTTACAACAGTACTTACAAATTACAATCATGTTGTTCGATCTTCATATAACGTTGTCTTGTTTTTAGAGCTGTTTTTATATAAGAGAATAATGTGTTTTAAATGTATTCAATCATGTTTTGTCCAAGCCTCTACAAGAAACAGATTACTTGGCTTTGTCGTCCATCATTGTCCACTTATCTGGACAAGTTTAACGTCTTGCTGTCCAAAACCCGTCCATCTCGGCTTCTTACAACTTGTACCTGATCTAACTAGACAATAATGCAGGGCACTGACGTGTGGGGACCGAACTTTTTAAAAGAACAAAAATTATAGGTAGGTAAGATAAAGGTAGATATAGGCATTGATTTGTACTGTAGACGAAAATGAATACTCAGTAAAAATAGTTTGATGTTGTGAAATATGGTAATCCTGCGTAAAATCACCATATGAGATTATGTTATTAGTTCAATACAAATATTTTTGCTTCCTCAAAAGTAAATAAAACTTTAAACAAAACATAAATATGAGGCCTAAATTTTAAATATATAGGCCCTAATAAATATAGTATTTATCGGTCAAGTAAATTAAATATAAGTTTCGCGTATATTCGCACTTGATTCTTGCGTCTTGATGAAACTTTGTAGCACGCGCGTTTCGGCTGTTGCCATTTTCAACTACTTACTCCAAAAACTTAAAAAATAAAAAAAATACCCCCACCGAAGCAAATCTTCAGACTAAGCGAAATACTATTTAGCTGGCTGGATTTCTCCTAAAATATTTTTTTTTATGTTATACCTAGTGTATGATTATTATTTCTTTTATAGGCTACACATTTGCATAGGCCTATTTCCTTTATATGAATAAATGGATAAATTATTTATTTCCATCAAAAATTACAAACTAAAAACTATTTTATTATTGGAAATATAACTGACCACTTTATCAAGTTGTGTGCTACCACCGTGACAACACTATGTGCTTCGTATATTTTTTCACTTCCAAAGTGAGTTGCATAGCAGAACTGGCAAATATTTTTCATCTCACCAAGTGAATGTTTATCTGGATGGGTATCTGTTAGACCAGACCTCCCTTTTTCCACACCCCTCATACGCATAAGATATCTTATTATTAATTGTTTGCTCCTCCCGTTTTCAATATTTCTTCTTTGAAATTTAGGCATTTTCTGTTCTTCCAAGAAAACTGATTAACTGTTTAACTTGGTCTTTAACTACTGAATATTACAAAAGATTAATTTACGTCCAAAAAGCTAATGAGTTTCTTTTTATAAACAGCTGTTTTTTTTTTTTTTTTAAGTTTGTTCTATGTATTTCTTATGGGAAAACCCGACTGTTAGACCAGACCTTTGAGAGGGTCTCACACCCTAAAGGGTACGATTATTCAAGGGCTACGGGCTGCGGCTGCTAGCCCAGTAGCCCATACGATAATTTGAAGTCAATTGCACGATTTTGTTTGTTTACTGAGAATCAATCAGCTGTTCCGTCAGTGATGACGTCATTCCCTCCCATAATCTATGCCTTGTTTTGGAAATTATAAGCTATAGAACCTATAGGACAGGCGTGATTGTATAAGCTGCAGCACATTTTGAGCAATTCCGTTATAAGCTATGCCACATTTTAAGAAAACTTTTATGTTATAAGCTGTGCCACATTTCTACGATTATAAGTTATGAAACAATTTAAATTCCCATTATAAGCTACGCCACATTTTCATGATAATAATCAATGGAACAAATTCGCAATTATAAGCTATGCCATTCGGTATGACATCTTACCACCCACCCCATTGGCCGTCCGCTGATACAGTGCTAAAGTGCTACGTTTGTTTTGTTTACGTCTTGTCTTGGACGTCTTGGTCTTCTTGGTCATGAACATAATCGTCAACATCCACTAAATTATTAATTTCGTACACTCGTTGATAATGAATAGTCCATCATCCGACAGGGCACCGAACTCAAGTAAAATCATCAGATTTTATGACAAACGTGTAAACCTACTATTATTATTGCACCAGCATAATAAATAAATAGATTCATTTCGCTTTGTTCAAAACATAGTTTACATTCTTATTAATCATTAAATGGTTAATTCTGGTACCTTTAAAAAGCAAACTTTATCCTATAGGATATAAGCCATTTCCGTATTTTAAGACCTAGACCCGGGACCGATTTACCTTTCCGTTTCCAGGACACCAGAGGTCGAAAACACCATCAGTTTGAAGTCATATCAATTTATGTGTTCTTTAGCTTGATGACTAAAGCGGCTTACACACTACACGTGCATGACACTCCGTGATGTCACCTTAAACCTGCCTCATACCAGGTCTGAGTTGAGTCAGACAGCGATCAAGGAATACCATGGAATGTATTCCAGCTAGCAAGGAATGGTATACCTTGCTCGCTGGGCTCGGACCATCTCTTTTAAGCTCGGACTTGACTCGTGAACTCACCGGGACTAATGATCGAAAGCCGGGACCACAGTATTATATTGTCTGTGCCGGGACTATCTGTAATTGGACTCGGGAACCCAACTTTAAAAACCAGGTTTTATCCCTGCACTAATTTTAAGGAGCATATCAGTTTGGTCCGCGGCTTATATAGTCTCGAGATCGTGAACCCGATTTTTTAAAGTCGCCGCGCAAATACTGGTTTTTCCCGTATTTTGGGCACGGACTACGATGAACCCGAGCTCGTGAACCTCTCAGATAATTCATTCGAAGATTCAAACTATTAACATGACAATATTTATACTTTTATATTATTTGGTGTTCTGTTCAAGTAAACATCGACAACGTACTGTGTTTGACGACTACGCTAGCGCTACTAGCATGTACCACCCTAACTAAAGCGCGCAACAGTTCGTCTAGTAACCACTAGGTGTCACTGAGCCTAAATCTATAGAAGTGTATTTATTAATAAATAATATTAAATTATCAAGGTACAAAAAACAAATTTCACTGTACTTAAATTAAAGTACAATTTATAAATGATAATCTAATGGAAGGTATTGCAATTCAAAGCCAGGATTATTTACTGCTAATACTGTGTATCCGTTGATACTCGCAGTGATTTTTGAGTAGGTACAGGACTACATCTCTTTTAGGCTACAAATATAATATGCTTCCACTGACCAACGCTAAGTTATTTTAAATAATTGTTTTAAAAGCCGAGAGTCGTGTCTCTTACCTGAGACCGATGATTGGCTTATTGGCTAAATTGCTTGCTTATTAATTACTAGCTGAGTACCCGACCACTCCTTCATGTACGGGTACGGGGTTGTCAAATAAGTATAAAATACTTATTAAAGTTATACTCGATCTTTGCTTTTGCAATGTGAGAAGACACAGTTTGCGAAAATTTGCTTCCTCGAATTTCGGTATGCTATAGCATAGATATGGTATTACAGTACTAGTACACATATTATTATTATACCATAATGTGGTCGGTCAATCAATATTCGATCTGCAATTCTGCATATCGTGATCGTGATTCGTGTTGAGTTACGAGTTACGTTCACGCACGCACGCTACAAACATCAAAAGCAATTGTTGAAAGTATGCATTATTTAATTTATTTACGATTTATTTAAGCATAATGTATCTTGACTGACCACATTTCCATAGCTTTATGTATTAATTTGGAGCTTTGTTATCCAATCCAGCTATAATGTCACAATCTAGTAAATTTGAGGTTAGGGTAAAGAATTTACTATTAAGAATCCAGATAAATTGTTTAAGGGACAAAAACTATCTATCTGGACATCGATAGTTAAATCTCAGAGCTTACTATTCGCAGATTTATTTTAAAAAAAGTGCATGTTTACTTGGCTATATTGTAACTAATTTAGTTCCTATAGCCTAACCTCACTTTCGCTGAAAGCTCTTTGTGACAATATGACTAATAATAGGCCTTTAATGTTAGCCTGACTATACTGAATAGTTGTAACAGAGAGGTTATCGGTTACTTTAAAAGAGCAGGTTTCTATAGGCCTACTTAAGATGAACGGAAACAACATGGGCTCAAATTATTTAAATTTTTTGGATATAATTAATTGTGTACTAATGTACACAAAAGTATTTAAATTAAGTTAGCCCTCTGTAGGTTAGCTTTTTTGGCTGCACTTTACTTGACGTCCTACACTCATTCGATTGTTTTTTCGATTCGATATTTTCATTCGATTGTTTTAATCGATATATCGTTTGGTTAGTTAGGTTAGGTTAACCTTACCTAACTAACTAACCAAACGACATATCGAATGAAGCAATCGATTAATCGATATTTTCATTCGAATGAGTGTAGGACGTCAAGTAAAGTGCAGCTGCTTTTTTATTTATTTAGTTAATTATTTAGAAAATCGTAGGCAATTTGTATCAGTGAACGGAGTGTCCTCAAATGTCCAGGTTGTTCCCCATGGCGTTCCTCAAGGTTCGGTGTTAGGCCCTCTACTGTTTAGCATCATGATAAACGACCTTTGGCTAAACGGCTGCACCCTCCTCTTTGCAGACGACACCACCCTGGTGACTAGAGGGAAAGACATTAACCTGTTGAGGGATACAGCGGACGAGTTGTTTGTTGAGGCTAAGTCCTGGTTTGTTGCTAATCGCTTCAAAATAAATGAAGAAAAGACTCAATCTTTGATGTGCACCCTCAAGTCGAGGACTGATCATGAGGAAGCTGTGAAGTTGCTTGGGTTTTGGCTGGAATCTAGGCTAAACTGGTCTAACCACATTGATAAGGTATGCGTTAGGTTATCCAGAGTTCTCTATCTGCTAAGGAAACTCCGAGATGAAATCACTCTCTGGTAACCAATCATCTGGTAACCATATACCATGCCTTATTTCATAGCCATTTGATGTACGGAATAGTGCTCTGGGGACACTCCCCTGCATGCCATGAAATACTTCTGCTACAAAAAAAAGCTGTGAGGGTGATAACATCTAAAGGCCCAAGAGAACATTGCCGACCCATCTTCAAAGAATTGGGAATCCTCACAGTGGTGAGCCAGTACGTACTTAATAGTCTGGTCTTGCTAAAGGAAAACCTAAGTGATTTTGTGACCCGAGGTGATAGGCATGAGTATGGAATAAGAAGGGCCCATGACCTGGATATGCCTCGCTGCCGCTTGAGCCATACCTTAAGGAGATACCCCCGATCGGCTATCAAAATCTACAACTCCCTTCCAAACCACCTAAGGAACCTTGACGGTACAGCGTTTAAGTCCGAGCTGAAGAACTTGCTCACAAATAGGCCCCTGTATAGTCTTGACGAGTTGTCAAATGATCCTTTGATGCCAGGTTGAGAAATAGACACGCTTACCACAGCCTAAGTTTCAAGTTTTAAGTTTTAAAGTTTTATGATACTTTGTAAAACAAGTTTTGTATATAATAATTTTGTAAATATTAGTATAACGACGCATTCTATCCGATATACTTCGGTCAAAGATTAAGACAACAAGTATTCAAGTATAAGTAGCTTGATTGAGTCTGTAAATGTTTCACAAAGCCCAACACACTGAATGGTGAATGACAGGCAAACTTGTAGTCAACCTATTTTGCATTGTAGTATCCCAATTATTTTTCTCTAGCTGTTATTTAGTGTAGGCTACTAAACTACTTTTTGCAATCAAGTGATGACACTCTCAGGTGTATCCAGGGCTGCCACCTAGATTCAAAGATAAAAATTATAATGTGACCCCCCCCCCCAACCCAGATGAACCAAGGCATAAACGCGGGCACAAGGGACCAAAGTCAGGACTGTTCCAACAGAATTGGGACGGGTGGCAAGCCTGTGGTATTACAATGTACTGGGCTATATTGTCCATACAGATGATAATGAAACTTTCAGGCATTATTCAAGGATGGTTTGTGTGAAGTTTGGTGCAGTTCCGTCAAAAGGGCTCCAACCCAGAGAGTTTTAAGGGATCCAATAGGCTATCAGACTTTTGGAACTACAATGTTTAGTTACAAAATTGAAAAACCAAGAAGTGTATGCCCTACTCAGGTTGAACATTTTACTTTTTAATTTAAATTTTCGTGAGCGAAGCCACGACGGGTTTGCTAGTATTAAATAACTTAAAGAACGTAAAGAAAACCCTGTAAAAAATAAGTTTCATCTAACTCATCACAATCTGTAGGCTATAGTCCCATGCCAGCCAGTTGTGAATGTGTTGGATGAGAAAATGTGTGTAGGTATGTGAATGTGTAAGTTATTTGAACTATAATGTTAACGTTGTTTATATTTTAATTTTCAGGTTTCACAATGGGCAGAGATACATCAGAGTCCGACAGTGACCTCAGTGTATGTCATACAACTTCTGGTAAGTTCAAGCAGGCCTAAGCTACCGGTATTTATTTACAAATTAGATCTGAGTAAAGTAGGCCTATGTACTGTAATTGTAGGCTGCGAGGACTTATCCGTCCGTTTTTTTAGGCTAAATATAAGACATACTTTAGTTGTAAACCACCAATATGGATAAATAACCCCTGTTGTCATTCCTGTTGCTTAGAGTGGAATAATGATATACAAAATTATCTGGAAAATATCATACATTAGCCTATTTTTACATTTAGGTACCAATCTTGCTGCTGCTGTGGCCCAACCAGTAGGGTAATCAGAGCTCCATAGGTAAACATATTATATCTAATAACAGTAGTATTCTAGAAAAAAACCTATTCCAAACTTGTCTATTTTTATTTCTCTTTTAAGTTAATAATACATAATTTTTTTCAGATTTTGAAGACCATCTTCAGAGAAGGAAACAAATCTTAGAAAGATTTAAGCATAAATGTTTTTATGAGGGCTGCAAGAGGACATTTTACCGACCTTCAAAATTAAAAGCTCACTTGTGTGTTCACGAAGGAAAGGTATGTAGTGTTAAATGCATTTTTAGTGAATTGCCCTATAGGGAAGTAACTTAGCTATTACCGTAGGTGGCACGGTAAGACCTAGGCCCGGGACCGATTTACTTTTTCATTTCGATGTCCCTAGAGGCCAAAAATACCGTTCGTTCAGATTTATAATATATACATATACATTACGTCCGTAAATGCGATAATTTGAGTAATTTTTGTCCGATTTTGATGAAATTTGGTTTGAAGGTGTAAGGGAGGATGAACTTAAATGAGTTCTCGAACCAGCATGATCAGTAAAAAATGGTTTTTCTCATTTTTGACTCTCAAACACAAAACTTCCCAATTTCTCTTTTGACCTTTTTAAAGAGCTTAAAAAACAAATAATTCATCATATCAACGTGTTTTTGTACAGTTATTGATAACAGAGAAAATTCAAATTAGCCTATTGTAAATTTAAAATTCCCATTTTATTCTTATGGAGAATATTGTAAAATGTTATACAGTAGAGTCCCGCAAACTCGGTGTAATGTGGACTGGAAGGGTGCCGAGTTTGCCAGGTTATTGGGAACTAGGGTTAAAAATAAGAACAATAGAGTTTTTAAGCTTTACAACGGCCTTTTTTATTTATATTTATATTACAAGTCAGTATAGTGATGTGGGTCGGGTAAATACCCAGTGGGTAGGTAAATATAAATTGGGTATTTACCTGGGTATTTACCCCAGGCCCGGGTAAATACCTAAAAACTGGGTATTTATAATTTTTATGCAAGATAGAGAAGATTGAGAGATTTTTTGCAATTATTACCCTGTAAGGATAGTAGAATGATGATAAAATGTGTTAAACAAAATTTCATATGGTCACTACTAGCATTTTACTTCTGGGTATAATCGCCATAAATACCCAGGTCTCAGCATTAAGCATAATCGGCATAAATACCCTGGTCGCATGGTTGCACTGGTCCTGACTACTTATGATTTTTTTTTTATTTCTATGATAGATGGATGAATTTATTTTATTGAAAGTGAAGAAAAATAATTTGTAAAGTAATAATTATTATTTAGAAAGACAGGAAAATTTAACCTAGTAGTGGCCTATGTATAAACAACTTAAGAAAGTAATTAAAATTCAATCAGTAGGATGGCAGGATTTAATAATATTTTTGTTCTAGATCTTTTGTTTGTATCAAAAAAAAAAAACTTATTTCATAAACTTGTGATACAAAATATTTCATCTATAGCACAATAAATCTTTCAAAATTATATTAAGTTAGACCAAATAACAGGAGATACATTTTTTTTTTATTAGGTTTATACTGTTAATACTGTTCTATGAAATGGCGACCATACAAAGTAGGTATTTTAAGCCAAGTATGAATGGAGATGAGTGTAGGATGAGTGGCGCGATCTTGTAGTCTTGTTAGTGACTAAGGCCGACATTCCTTAGACACAGCTGTTAATTAATAGCCCATACAGCTAATGGCAACTAAGGGACCTACAGTTTATAGTGGAATCCGAACCACATTTTTGCCTTGGTAATTACGAATTGGTCTAATTATCAGGATAGTACTGCGGATAGTCGTAGTACTCACCCGTGCGGACGTTAATCCACACCAGGGAGTATCGCATCCATAATGCATGCCTATAAATATCCACAATTCGTGACCTCCTAGTAGCTGGATTACAGGACGGCGCCACCCGTCCCAGTCAATATATATCCAAATATAGTATTATTGTTTCTAACTAAGCGGTAACACAGACAAGTTTATTTACGGTACTTTTAGTATTCTGCATTCTGCCTATGTCAATCAGGCCTTAGGAATTTGGAGTATTCTAAAATGTTATAAACAATTATTATTGCTAATAAAACTATTCATGGCAAGTTCAACTGTTTTTATTGCATCATAAATAAATAACCAACAATTGGTTATAAATTTATAAAATGATAAATATTGAAATAGCCACAGCCTTTTTTAATATAATATTTTTTAGTTAGTTAAATTTAACTGATGATACTCGATTTAAGACACGAAACCCCATGCTTATTTAGAAACTTTATGTAGGTATTATTAAAAAAAAGTGCTAAATCATTAAATAAAAGGTACTAGCAAAGCTTCAAGTTGATGTAAAGGTGTTATAGACTATCCTAATTTATAATGTAATGATAACAATAACATATTTAGAGGTAAATATAAATGAATTTCAATTGATTTCATAAATACCCAAAATACCCGGGTATTTATCGATTTTGGGTATTTACCCGGGTAAATACCCAGGGTATTTACCCGGGTAAATACCCAGGGTATTTACCCCGAGTTTTAAATACCCGGGTATTTTACATCACTAAGTCAGTATTAAGTCATCAGATATAGTACAACAAATCCTTAGTACCAGTTATGAACAATTTTAATTAAGCTGGCTTGAGTCCATGATTAACTTGGACTAAAAAAAACACTAATTTTCTGAGCCAGGTGATGGCCGAGTTATCCAGACTGCCTGGTTATCGAGTGCCGAGTTTTCGGGACTCTACGTTTGTTTGTTTATGGATAAGTTATATTTTGATCAAACCTGGCAAATTCATTTATTTTATACCAAGCTAAACTTATTCATATTTAACAAAAAAAAACACTATCAGTTTCCTTGTAACAAACCTAGGTACTCGTTAAACCTAATGTTATTTAAACAGATTTAATTTAAAATCAACTCAGGTTAATGGAAATTTGCTTAGTCGGCAGGTTTGCCACAGCAGGGTTATTTATTAACTACTTACTCTGTTTGAATGGATTTAACTAGGCTATTAGGCCTAAATGGATTTACTTCTAAGCAAGTGTTCTTTTTTTTTTCAGAGTCCGTTTGTATGCAGTTTTGATGGTTGTGATAAACGCTACACTAACTCTTCTCATTTGAAGAGGCACATAAAGGTTACTCATGAAAAGCACCAAAATGATCAACTGTTTGTGTAAGTTATAAATAGCTCTTTTGAGTCCTGGTAAAAATAACAGAAACCTTCTTGGTTAAATAGGTAATTAAGTCAATTAATTAAGCCACAGACACTAATTTTAAGTTACCGCTGGAATCTGAACTAACCTTTCTCCTTGAAAATATTTTGGTAAATTGCTTTTGGGCAAAAAAAATTTTTGGTCTTTGAGAGGTCTAAGCTTAAAAAAAATTGCTTCTAAGGTTGTATGGGGCAAATCATTCTGATGCTGTGTTATCATATGATTCTTAGGGAAGTTGCTTGCTGGTGTTTTTTTTATATTTGCTGTCCCCAGAAGTGTATACATTGACTTATTAAAAGGCAAGTTTTCCCAGCTGCCCAATTTGGCTGACAAATACGGCTGCGTTTTTTTTTTTTTTTTTTTTTTTTGTAGCACCAACTGAACACATAAGGGCCAAGTAAAGGCATTTACCTATCGACCGAATTCAGCAAAGAAAACTAAGTGCCTAAACGACTAGCCCAACTTTCACTATTCCGCAGCCAAAATTGTCTCCAATGAAACTTTGCATTTTATTCATACCAATCTATATGGACTATCTGTTAGCTAGCCATCTTTTGATCAAACATCAACATTAAATTGCATAGTCACAGCAATCAAGGAATATTCTCATAGCCAAAAACTACTAGTCAGGAGTTGAGACCTCATTTAACGCTAAACCAGTCAAATTTGATTATGATTATAATAATAACATAGTTCAGTTACTGTATTGTATAACTAATGAAAGTCTCAAGAGTTATTTTAAATATAAGATAGTTATTTTAAGAACTAAATTTTTGCAGCTGTCCAGAGAAAGGTTGTGAAGTGGTGTTGAAGACAAGGCAGTGCCTAAAGAAACACATCAAGCGTAGGCATACAGATTTTCCTTACCAATGCACAGAGTGTGATGCTAAATTCAAAAGGAACCATAATTTGAAAGAGCATTCGTTCGTCCACACGGGCGTGTACCCTTATGTGTAAGTAAACTACAGACTACAAACGGATAATAATCCAAATGCAGCAATTAGGTTAGGACATTTACATCGCACACTGATGTGATGCAGGGTAACGATTGCAGATCCATAAGAGGGGCCTAACTTGCCTCAGCAGTAATATGTGCAAAGTAACTAAGAGTGAGTATGAATAACTTTGTGTAAACAAAAGTGTTAGTAGGAGCAAAATATTTTTTTTAATCTAGCCTATACTAGGTCGTATCCATTCACCACAGGATGAAAATTCAGAGTTAAAACTATAGATAGGAGCCTATATCATAAATGTTGTCCTATCAAAAATAAAATAAAATTAGACCTTAAATAGAATGTTGAAAACAACAATACAAATTTGTTAAGTAATTTACCTAATTGAAATGATTTAATAAACGCCTTTAGTTTTTTTCAAAACTCAAATTAGTGGAAGTCTACTACGCTTCAAGAAACACAGCACCATTAAGTTACTTAAAACAAGAGAAAAGTTCCTCTCTCTCCGCTTCCGTGACTAGGAAAACCTAACTTTACATCCATGTGCAGGAGGGATGAGTGTACATAGAGTATAAATAAACATTCATAATCTTTACTTAGGCTACTTCTTTACACAAATTATATTGCTCTAAACAAAAAAATTAAAAGTGATCGAGTCGGCAGCTAGACTATTTTAGTATTTTAAAATTAAAGTAAAACAGCTAGTCTTTTATTATATTAATATAAATCATCGGTCATCCTCTTATTGGACAAATAGACGTTGCAATGGCAATACACAAAGTATGCCACATTTTCAATCCAAATGCTGAAGGTCACATATGCTGAATGTTTTTGAAGCTGTTTACTAAACTTATCATACCAAAGATTCATTGAAAATATCAGCATCAGCTTCTGGACCTTAAAGTTAAATTTAACCCAATTTTAAAATTTTGGCTTTGGCAGACCCTTCGTTACTAAATTATCTTTTGTAAGAAATACAGTATCGTGAAAATACGTTACCTAGTGGTTGATTCAGAATCTTTGGGTATAAAAACACTCATGTTTATTTATTACATAATATAGTGTTTAATCTCTAGAATTTACTCAGTTATTGCAAATTTATTCATATTTTAGAAGGTGGTTTAAAATCCTAACCATATTTGCACGGTGATTAACTTTGAACTAAGAACACAGGCCTACCTAATATGATGGTTTTCATTGAGATGACCATCTCTAAATATCACTACTCCCTCTATCACTTGATTTTTTCCAAAAATATATTTTTCAACTAAAAATACACTTTAATTATTTGTGTTTTATGCCTTTTCTAGTTGCGAGGAGTGTAAAAAAGGCTTTGAAAAGAGCTATCACTTAAAAAGGCACCAGAGAAGTCACAGAACTTATACTTGTAGATTGCAAAACTGTTCAACCACATTTCCTTCGATGTCCTTGTACAGAAAACACATGGCTACAGAGCATAAATCAGGTAAGCTGTCACATTGTTTTTTTTTTTTCTTGTCCTAGGACGCTAGGCACGAGCCCGGAATTGTTTTTCACATTACTTAAGGTTAGACCTAGGGATTGCGGCATTATCACATGGATGGATAAAAATTGAATTGGTGATTTGACAGGATTTGAACCCGGGACCTCTGGAACTGAAGTCCCGCGCTCTAACCACTAGACCAGGTCACTCCCCCTGTCACATTGTATTAATCCTCTAGCTTTTCACAATGCCCATTCTTACAACGTCACAAATTTTTATTTACCATTGCCCAAAGTAAAAAAATATGTTGACTATAAACTTTGTTATCTCTGTCTGCTACTGCTCTGAAATGTAAATAAATAATAAAATAGATTCGAGATCATCTAACAAATTATGATGTTAGAAAAAGTGTTCCCTAACAGATGGAAGATCTGGAAGAAAACTTAGATCTTTAGACCATATATTTTTGTAGGCCTACTCACTGTTTGATGATTTTTTACAACCAATGAGAGCTCCAAAGTCTAATTATTCCAGACTCAAGAAGAGTACTGTAATTCAACTTTTTCTTAGAACACCACATAGGAGTAAAACTTGAAGAAAAAAATATGTGCTTAAGCATTATGTTTATAGCTACCTGGCTTTTAGTTGACCTGTGTTGACATTTTTTTCATTTTTCAGATTACTCTTGTGCTGTATGTAATAAAAAATTTAAAACGTTAAGCAACTGTAAGCTCCATTACATTACTCACATGGAATCAGAATCTCTGAATTGTCCTCATGAAAACTGTGAGTCTGTCTTCAGTCAGGAGAGATACTTGAAACAACATTTGAAAACTGTTCACGAGGAGTCTCACGAGTATAAATGCTCCGTCGAGGGCTGTGAGAAAGTCTTCAAGTGGAAGGTAATGATGTTTATACCAGTTTTTCACATTTTAGTAAATATTTTATGTTCGGTCACATTATCAGAATTTGGTAGGAATAGACGTACTGGTAGTGGCTTTTTAATAATACAATTTTACATTTTCTATTCAATGTACCATTTAATACTCGAAATTATTTTTATGTTGATCTTTAAATTTAAATTATTTTTTTATGGAAGTTAAAATTGTAAAAATTTAAGAAGAAAAATGAATTGGGAAATGTATTTTTTTTTTTAAGGAATTTACATAATTTCAGAATGTTAAAGAAAAGTTTGCATAGTTGCCCAATTCCTTCAAATTTACCATCTCGCTAGATACAATACATTCAATTGTTGAATTGAATGTAATGGTATGCGATGCATCGAAAACGCATTGAAATTTCTAATTTGGTTTTTATGCATCAAATCACAATTCGATTCAGCATGCATCGAATACCAATGCATCGATTTGGTCCCCATGCATCAGAAAAACCTATAGAATTACAGTACCACTATTTTGATTCCAATTCCCGACTCGTCTGCAAAAATCGCACAATCAGAAAATTAAATCTCCGTTATTGTCGCGATCGCGCAAGACGACCGTAACGTTTCTGTGACCGCTAAACGATGGTGATTCATCGTACATGAGCGCGGGGGATGATCAGAATTTTTCCGAGATCATGGGAGACGACGATTATGTCTACGTGAAAGCAGGAGATGTTCATGATTTTGTCGTGATTGCCGATGACGATGATGATATTCAAAGTCAAAGTCAAAACATTCTTACAGCAGAATGTTCCGTTCTTGCAGGGGATAATCAAGTTTTTTCAGTGACCATGGGGGACGATGATGTATTCATGACAGTGGGAGATGATCCCAAATTGACAATATTACCTCAAGTTTGGCTTGATTTAAAATCTCAGGCTGGCAAACCTTTAGTTGTAATACAATTTTCTTTTCTTTTTTTTTTGTAATAGGCTATATTTATTTACCTTCAATATTACGGTATTTATTTCTTGTTTTTATAAGGGTTTTGGTTTGGACTTAATTTGGCTCGTTAGCATTTGTTTTCTTTTTTTTTTGTTTTCTTTATAAAAGAGGTTGGCAGAGGTTGGCTACTCCATGCAATCATACTCTGGCTAAAAACATAAGCCTCTGCAATGCCCCTATAAAATGGCCCTACCGTTTAAAATCTGTTTCATGATATACTGTTTACAACGGTAATGAACTTAAATCATTTTACATTTGATGTTTCAGCGCTCACTATTTCATCATGTCAAGCTGCACAGTATAAAAAAAGCAAAGAAAGCAAGGAAGGTACAAAGAGAGAGAAAGGACAAAGGCCAACCAAGGAAGTGCATGGCAGCGGAGCTAGCAGATATAACACTGCCAGATGATATGCACAAAGAAATAATATTGGGAGGAAAAGATGCAGTTGCTGAAAGTGATCAGGAAGTAATCTTAGAAAATATGTTAGTCAGTGACAGCGATGAATTGGACGTCGTTGAAGATAATTGTCAGAAAAATAAACAAATCTCACCATCTCTTAAGGACAAAACTCTCTATCTAGTAGAGAATGTTAGTATTGATGTAATATCTGATTGTGATAGTGATTTGTTCAATAAGAATGGTTTTGTTCCTCTTGAAAGCAAAACAGAAGAATGTATTGTATTAAAAAATAACTCTGATTACCCTGTAGGCGATGTTAGTATTCAAACAAACTCTGATTGTAATATGGAAGTAACCATTGACAGTGGTGTTAGCAAAAATGTTACAAAGTAAAATTCATTTAATGAATTTTGTTTACAAGATAGCTTTAAATAACAGTTTTATTCAGATGTATACATTTTATAAATGTTATTTTAAAACCAAAATGAATCCGTATATTTCATTTTTATAAACCGTCCCACCTTTATGTTAAATAATAGTACTTAGAAAAAATTGTATCCTTCCTCAATCATTGTTAAAAATGATTTGGCTAAAACGCATACACACCCTTTGGACCTGATACTATTGGATCCGGTAATCAACTAGATTCGTCTTTCTTCTATCCCTCCACCATTTGCCACCTTGATCTTCTCTTCTCCACATCCATCATCATCTTATATACCCGCCTTCTATTTTTCTTCTCAAGTCTCTACTTGTATCCTTTTCTCATCTCCAAACCATCTTAGACTAAAATGTGATTTTGAATTCTGTAAATATTTCCTCCAAACTAGCAGCTAAACATGACACTTTTAGCAAACTGATTGATAACTATGAGTTAATTACAAAGGTAAAAATGATTTGTTTTGTATTTTACAAAATTATATCTTTAATCATGTTGTTCTACAATACTGTGTTCTTCTTAGTCGGAAATGTTCATAGCCGAGGCAGGAGTTCACCCAATGAAGGAATGTAAAAGTCAGGAATCATATGTTGTGTGTTAGGATCTGAAGTCTCTTTCCACCTCTGAACTTGCTGTAAGGTTGTGGATCCTGTGAGGACCATCAAGGTCCTGAACCCACACCTCTTCCCCAGTAGAATATCAGTACTGGGCCTGTTGATAACAACATGCATTATTTAACGTACTGCATTTTTTAAATAAATTAGTTAGTTAGCTTTTGGCATTACTGGTCCGTGTTATAGCGGTCAGGAATGCATGAAAACGGTAGTACCACTCTGGAAAATTTAAAACCAAACCATGACTGTAACTGGTGTATTTATGATACTCCATTACATTGAAATAAGAACCTATTTCCATAGTTAAAGCAGGGATACAATTCTGTACATTTTAACCTGAAAGCAGTGTACACTTCACATAACAATTACTTAAGCGGTTTAATGTTTGACATAAAATGAAAATAAATAAATCCTGACAGTACATTTTCAAATGTGATTCATGAGCAAATAGATTCACAAAAATAATGCAAACATACTTATCTCCGATCATAAGAGTCCTGTGGGGATTTATTTTGGGGTTGCTAAGGATGGTTTTCTGCATATATACATCAGGCTTCCCCATGTAGGTGGGCTCTCTCATTGTGCTTGTTCTCAACAATTCCACCATACATCCTGCACCTGGAACATGTCAATAGTCAGCTGAGAGCAATGGAATTCTACATAGCCAAATTGAATAAATATAGATTGTCAAAGGAAGGTTTCGCGATGTGCGGCTAGAACGTACTCACCACTGTCGTCAGCTCCTCGCCGTACCTATACTACCAGCAGAAGCTTCAGCAGTGTGTGCCGTAACTACACTGCACTCCTAGTGGTGGACACCAGAGGTTATGCTAACCGCAGCACTGCTGTTGGTCTATATTTATTTATTCTATTTTTGTCTTCATATTTTGAGTTGTTTTTGTCTCTGGATCACAGAACAAACTATAAAAGGTATAAAATTACCTGAGTACTGCCAGAGTGGTCCTGTTGGTCCTTACGGATTACGCGTTTCGAGGAGCTTAAGTCCTCATCATCAGATCTTGTACAAGAAACAGATCTATCACTTCGAAAAGGTCGTCAAAAGTTTAAATACACAACACAACGTATCCATGTTGTGTATTTAAACTTTTGACGACCTTTTCGAAGTGATAGATGTGTTTCTTGTACAAGATCTGATGATGAGGACTTGAGCTATTTTTGTCTATGACTCTACATAGTTAAAGCCAACTTTTTATCCAATTTAAAATCTAAAATTGCTCATGATAATCTGATTCCCATTCTATTGTAAACTCCCTGCTTTTACTATCAGAGGTATCACATATTTCTGCATTAATCTATAAACTCATTGACTGTGCAATTATCAAAACAAAATTATTATACTGTCAAATACAATACAATAAGCCCATTTTGTTGATTTTACGTAAAACCTTTTTAAATAGTAAATGTATTTTTTAAGACTAGCTAAAACTTAAAATGCAGAACGTTCAAAACTAAATTAAATGTTCATGTCAGTAAATATATACTCATTGCAAATAAATTGTGTTTAATGGAAATATAAACAACTGATTTGACTTGGATCTCGTAAAGCTTACAAAAATGTAATGATATCAACATTTAAATTACCTTTAGCAAGACTGAAGCAGTGGTCAAATAATCAGACTTGTTATTAATATTAAACTAAACCATCTCTATCTAGGTTGAATTTTTTCAAGATTTGAGCCATCACAAATCCAAGGTAATATGGATAAGTATTTATGGGATCATAAAGTATTTAAGTGTCTCTCCCAATGTAATGAATAAGTTTACAAGATTCTACTAAAAACCCCTCCTAATTTCAAATTATGTCTTATTTATAGTATTTAACATTAAAAGGTTTAAGTGTTTGAAATATATCTGTTAACCTCAAACAAATTACATGTTAGAAGCAGAAACTAACCTGGTAATTTCAGTTTTGGGTTTTTTGTCTTTTTTGTAGGATCATTGTTAGTGGCAATAAACAAGCAGTTTTCATCCTGAAGGTACGCAAAAGCTTTTGAAACTTTAGGGTAAGATATATGTTCGTCATAACCCACTATCACAGCTGCGACATTTTTCTCCAATTTCATGGAATTTTTAAATGTTCTGACATCACTTACCATTAAATCAGGCTGAAAAAAAATTGAAGCTACAACACACAACAAAATCAAACTAGGAATACAATTCAGAGTTTTCCAACACAAAGAAATTTCTCATTTTCTGATAGAACTTACACAGTTCAGGGTGGGACAAGAACCGCCAGTCCAAAGTACTATCACATAGCCAAAAGAAAGCTATTGGTGTTACGCAAGAATTATATGCTGATTCCAAAGTACCAAAATGATAAAATGATTAATAATAAGGAAACATTTTCTTGCATAAATATTTTTAATATAATTTGAAACTTTTTGTTGTTTAGTTTTGGTCAGGAGCTGATATTCTACTTCCAAAACGTACGACCAACCTATATGATTTTCCACTCATAGAGGACATGAAAAAATGGATTCGGTCACTCAGGGTTAAATACAATGGCAAATAAGATAAATCTTAAACGCTTTATTGCTTACGTTAATCTGTTTACATATTGATTGTTTAACAACATTATTCCTAAACCAATTTTAAACAATTTTTTGACTTCAGGAGACAATTCCACCTAGATTTAGGTGTAACTCCTAAAAGAGTAGCTTTAGAGGAAAAATGTCATGAATAAAAATGTGTTTAAATTGTATTTACATTCTAAAACAAATCATAAAATATAATTATGCTGTTGGCCATATTGGAAAGTGGCAGTCATATTTTTGAAATTCAAAACCATCACAGAAAATAAAGGAGAGTGCCCTATAAGAAGTTGACTGTCCTTCTCATAGTTACAAATTTAGCAATTGGTTCACTTTAGGTGAGACAAACATTTTCCACTCACCCCATGTCCAAAACTCTCTATTCCAAAAGTTTCTAGTTCCTCTGTTATCGCTGGAGGTCCAACAATGTAAACTTTCTGTTTAAAGTCCAGCTGATGAAGGTACAGTGCTGATAAGTAAGCTGTACTAATTATCTCCTCCTGAAATATAATTTTATGAGATTTTAAGGGTGTATAAAATTATGCAACAGATATTTATCTGGAATATAAATGTTAGAATGCAGACAGGAGTCAAAAAATTAACCTACCTACTTTAGGTTTGAACAACATAAGCCTACAACACCATAATTTCAACTAATAAATAATCCATCCAAGAGAGAAATGCAAATGTTGTATGAAAATTGACAAATTAAAGGTTGTTCATGAAGCGAATCACTATTATCTTGCATGTATGAAAGAACAGTAAGCAACGTACAGTAACTCAATACAGTAGCCTCCCTTTTATCCGGACACCTTTTAACCAGACATCGTTTTAACTGGACTACACTCGGTGAAAATGACATCTCTTTAGCTGGACAATTTTTATCAGCACATTGGTTTGACCGGACTAGATCGGCAGGAAGTGGGCGGTACTTAAACGACTGTTCTTGTGGGGAAGATTTGAGACCAGTGATCACAAGTCTAAATACAATGATCTCCTAACTTTAAGTCGAAGATCACAGTAAACTCGTTTTGACGAGTTTTTGGGGACGTCGGTTTAATCGGAAAAACCGTTATCCGGGCTGGCCTCGTTCTCAAGGAGTCCGGATAAGAGGGAGTCCACTGTAAGTACTATGAGTATGATGTGTACCTTTTGAGTCTTAGAATTCAATACAAAAATAACCACTTACCTTGTAATAACGACAAAATAGCTCACAAATAAAAGATTAAAAAATTCCTCACCTTGTGGATATGACAGGTAATCCCCGATTTACCTTGTTAGCGTTGAAACCCAATTGTTGGCATTTCTCCACAAATTGGTCTCTAGTCTTGGTGCTGTTGTTTGTCATATAGAAGATGTTTTTGCCTAACTGTTTGAGCTGATTGATCACATCCGCAGATCCCGGTAGTCCTACGTCATCCAACCATAAAACACCTGTAGACAATGTTCTGAAGGAAAATCTTTTTAACACAATTTCAAGGCGAAATAAGTGTTTTCCCGCAAAAGATCTGCAGAAAAACTCTTTAACTGCCAAAAATTATTGTGATGTATGAGAATAAAACAAAAGATATGAGGGTCTCTGACTCTTAAAACATGTTTCAGGGCTGTGTTTATATTTCCCCTTAGACATGTGAAAATTCTTCCCCTCCATGTTATTAGCTAGTACTTGTTTTCTTTTTCTATAAAAACATAAAAAAATTCAATTAAATTCGTCCTTATATGAATGAATATTTTTAAGAACTACAGGAACATTGAAAGCTAGAGAGCCCTTCATTTTGAGTCTCATGCAGTACTAATTTGGTATAATTTTTCTTCTTTTATTACAAACTTTTTGATTGTGATCAAACTAATCAACATTCTGTGTCGAAAAATAGTAATTAAGTACAGAGGGGTTCTATTATGTGACTCCCAGCACCACTGAAACAGCTGCTCGAGGAAGAGAGCGAAGAAAAGTCAAATCAGCTTTAGCTGAGGGTCCAGACGTCAAGTTAGTAACTGAACTGGACATCGGTAACTGGGCAAAGTTAGTTTATAGTGTTTTGTTTTTTTTCTATGTCCTGCCATCACATCCTAGAACACTACTAGTTCTAGCACAGAACTGCTTAACACATTACTTCAGGCTAAGAGGGATGCGGCATTGTCACATGGATAAAATCCATTGGTGATTGGCGGAATTTGAACCCGGGACCTCGGGCTCTGAAGCTCAGAGCTCTACAACTAAACCAGCTTGCTCCCCAACGGGATGTAGCACAGATCTCTTGTTTCAAATAAACCATAAAAAATTAATACTACAAAAACAGAGTTACCTATATTTTCTGCCTGTGGTGGTAAGTCCATTGCATTTTAATGCGTTTTTTACCCTGGTTATTATCATTGCAAGCCTTATCTCTATCTGGGCAAACAATAATTACTCTGGGCAAACAATAATTACTCTGGGCAAACAAATATACTTTAAGCACTTTGTAATATGTAGTTATATGTATTTATAGCCTATTTGACTCTATTCAATACATGTTATTTTACGTATATTTCTTCAATAATAATTTGCCTTGTTATTTATCAAATTACATTACTACTATATTATACTTTTGTCAGCAAATATTCTTAGACTTAATCGTTAAAGGTTGTTACACAAGTTTTTACCTTTAAAATTAAAGAAACATTACTTACAATCACAATCAGTTATGATGGTATCAATAGAATCAAGAAACAATTTGAATTCATCTTCGGGCAATTCTTGTAGAGCTTGTAGAGCCATCAGAACTTGATGAGTGGCAAACTGTAATGTCAAGAGTCAATGGCAGCGGGTAAAGTAAAAATAACCAATTACCACAGTCTATTTTCATCCATGGGTTGAACAAGTGTCTAAAGAGTGTGTGAATGACGTACGGCTCATATCTTGTATTAAGCTGAAACGTCGTTCAACTCTGATACTATAATTTTATCCACTGATAAAAGTATACTGTCCATTGATAATTTGTGGCTAGCAAAACGTTAATGTTTGCCATCTGACAGATGGTGGAATGTATTTTAATGTGGATAAAATGTAATTAATTTCAATGAACTTTTTTGCTTGAGTTATAAAAAAGTTACCAGTAAAATGTTATTAGTCTGTACATGACACTATAGTGAATGACTCCTTTAGATCTTCATGAACTTCTTATTTTATCAAACTTATACGGGAAGCGACTACAGATGTATGGTTATTATAGTAAGATCTAAGAGCGAGACCAATGTTTTTTTTTTCTCTCAGAAGCCAACCTTACTGTTTAGATGGTTATGTGTGTGTATGTTTTCCTAGGCATGATATGTTTTGTACAAATTCTAAGAATTGAAGACATTCTTGGACATTCTTTTCAACTATGGGAAGGATGTTAGCATCTCAAAAATAAATTTAGGATAAACCAACCAAAATCAATATAGTGGCAAACCTAATTACTCAATTCATATAACGTTTTTTCTTCACTCTGTATTTGCTGAGCTTTATGAAAATTCAATATATTTCACAGATATAATAGATTTACAATCTTTTATATTATTATATTCTTTTACAATCTAAAAATTCAAACAATATTTTGCTTGTTTCAAACAAACTTTTTCAGTCCAAAAGAAACTCAAGTTCCCCTTGATGATTATTTGCATCTTCATGAAAAGTTTTGTTCATTACTCGTCCTGGAAGTGACCCATTTCACCGGCTAAGTAGTTGTTTCCGTGCTCAGATTTGTATCACTCTGAAATGGGTCTGTATCAGGACTTGTAGTGAGAATATACCACGTTTTTCTATACTAAGAGAGGGTATGCTCTAAGAATGGATTTTTAGCGAATTTTCCATATTGGGAATAAATTATCTTTTTCCAAAATTAAATCAAACAACTGGACACTAACTGAGTATGAAGTCTAGGAAGAGGGTGTAGGTCTTTTTACAAGAATATTATTGTATATTCTTGAGTACTGAAGTTAATACTACTTCACTAAACTTACGCTTTTGAATAATATTGAATGATAAATTAAAATAGAACAAACTTTAGGATGTATGGCTTATAAATTTTAATGAGTACAAATCTTCTTTCATAAGTACAAACACTAAGCATTTAAGCTCCTAAATAGTTTAATCTTTAGAGTTTTCAAGTAACCTTGGCAATTAGTTTGATAACGATTGGGGATTGACCTTAATCAGTCGATTAAATCAAGGTTTGTCATTTAGTTTGACCTCTTATGAGAACAAAATGAGTCATAATCCAATGATAACAATTTTTGAACGTACAAATCGATATTATATGAAATAAAATAACTCTAGATTACCTGATCAAAACTGTTTTCAAGTAATACATTAATTTAAGAAACCTCCAAAACTACTTTGTTAAAAGGGTGATGAAATAATAAATTAGAGAATTCTTTTTAGAGGGATTTCCAGTAAAAATACTTTGTAACTAAATATTCAAGGTAGTTTTTAATTTTTTTTTACCAAGAGAGCCTTTTTCTGTTAAGCGTTTATATAATTAGGTCAAGTTATTTAGGGTTATTGTTGTGGGTTATATTAAAAAAAGGGTTGTGGGCAATTGACGATTATTGTATTAACTTGTTCAGAGCGAGGGGCGGGAATTCTTCTGATTGTAGCTTCTCTCCCTTTCGGATTATGTATATTCGCTTCGGAGGTCTACCGTGTTTCCTTCGTAATCTTGTAAATTAACCTTGAAAACATTTAACAGTAGTATGTATTTATACAAACTGAATATAACTATTCTTTCATACGTTTAGTCCAAACTAACCAATACAGTTTTTTTTGTTTACACTTAAATCAAAATTATGACAGTAGAATAATCTGAATCGGCTACTTATGTTCACTTCAGCTACAAAAACGTATTGACGATAACATGGGCACTTTCAAGGGGCTGTAAGACTGAAACTGGATTTTTCCCAGCCTTGTGATCAACTCCAATTTATTTCTCGTGACCAAATACCCCATATTAAGGGGAGAAAATCAAAAATCCTCGTACAGAAAAAAATTTTCCAATACATGCGCTTGTTTTAGATTATAGGATTTATTTGGTTGTATTTTTTGTTTTATTTCTAAGCGCCAAACTTTGGTTTGGTTTAGAATTAATTTACTGTAAGATGTCACTTTGCTAATTTAATTTTATCATTTACCTTTAAGCCAAAATCAGTATTATTGACAGTGACAAAAAAGCACTATAAACTCTTTTAGTGATTACAATTATTTTTCTCTTGACTATAGTCGTGAGTTTCAAATAAGACTTTCAAACAGGTTTTTAAAATAACAACAAAAATATTAAGGGATTGAATTTTTATTGATTTGGATAAGGTTTATTAAAGTCATGCCAATTACAATAATATGCAGATAAGGAGAGATGATAATCTGTCCAGCAAATTTTAGCAAGTATAAAAATTGTAAGTCAAACTAATTAATTAATACTAAGAATTCAAAGCAATTTTTGTTCTTTTAGATATGATATAAGTTTATGAGTGTTATGCTTGGAGCTACCAAAAATATATAACAGAACTAAATATGCATGCCTAGTGCCTACAATTTATCATTAACATTTTTTGTTTCACACTTTTAATTAAATTCCCCTACAATTGTCTACATTTATAACAATCTTAAAGTTAGCATTTGGAATGCAAAGTCTTAACCGGTAAAACTAATATCAACAATTAATTACTTTTAAGTTAAAAACCACTGTATATACATTTTGTGCATTTCAATTCTAAAACAGTTCTAAATAATTGACTAGCGTGTTACTATACAAAATCATATTTGAATAGAAACTAAATTGAAATGTGTGTCCACTTTATGGGTCTGTCGTCTAGACTTTTTTAATTTGGGTCCGGCTTGCTAAAATATGCCTTCAGGTCTCTGATCAAAATCTGAGGTTACTTTGGGAAATATATATATACCTACAGGGTGTCTCACGAGAGGTGTCTCAAATTTATTACGGAAAAACGGCTTAACGTAAAAGGATGAAATAAAATTATTTCCCGCTAAATCAACCCCAAAGAGTAACGTAAAAATATTTTTAACTTTTTCCCAATACAGGGTGTGCCAAAAACTGAGGGTCACTAGTTCGAATCTCGGAATTTTCAAATGTAAACATATGTCATGTTATACATCATTTTAAAGGTATTTGATAGACAAATATTTTGGCAAAAACAGAAATCAGTTATCTTTTTCCGTTTCAAAATGGCGGCAGTTTTTTTGGAAAAAATCAATATTTTTTAATACTCTGTGTTTCCTATACCAATGCATTTATCCCTTCTCCGGTTGAATTTTCTTACTCGTTATGAAATTAGCATTACTTTGATATGCTACAAGTAACGGTTTTTTGAAATTATAAAAATTTCAAAAAAAATTTATTTTTGAAAATTTGCAAATGCTCATTTTTCAAAAATTTCAAATAGCAACATATGTCAAGTGGCACATCATTTGATAGGTTTTTTAATTCCTAACAACTTTGTAATTTACATTTACTACGTATCTCTTTTAGTTTTTGCGTAAATAACAAAAAACCTAATTTTCCTATATCAAATGCATGTTATTTGGGTTTAACACTAAAGGCCCAATTAGATAAAGTGTTAAACCACGTCAAACCCAAATTACATGCATTTGATATAGGAAAATTAGGTTTTTTGTTATTTACGCAAAATCTAAAAGAGATACGAAGTAAGTGTAAATTACAGAGTTGTTAGGAATTGAAAAACCTATAAAATGATGTGCCACTTGGCATATGTTGCTATTTGAAAATTTTGAAAAATGAGCATTTGCGAATTTTCAAAAATAAATTTTTTTGGAATTTTTATAATTTCAAAAAACCGTTACTTGTAGCATATCGAAGTAAAGCTAATTTCATAACGAGAAAGAAAAATCAACCGGAGAAGGGATAAATGCATTGGTATAGGAAACACAGAGTATTAAAAAAATATAGTTTTTTTCCACAAAAAACTGCTGCCATTTTGAAACGGAAAAAGATAACTAATTTCTGTTTTTGCCAAAATGTTTGTCTATCAAATACCTTTAAAATTATGTATTACATGACATATGTTTACATTTGAAAATTCCGAGATTCGAACTAGTGACCCTCAGTTTTTGGCACACCCTGTATTGGGAAAAAGTTAAAAATATTTTTACGTTATTCCTTGGGGTCGATTTAGCGGGAAATATTCATTCTTCTACGTTAAGCCGTTTTTCAGTAATCAATTTGAGACACCTCTCGTGAGACACCCTGTATAGATAGGTATATATTTATTTTTTATATGTATATTGTATTCTTGAATAAATTATACCGCTCGAATTCGAGCAATCGCGAAGAATCACAGGCGTTATTTTAAAACGAATAACAGTCATAATTTCGGATTACTTTAAAAGAGTTGACTCAAAGATTATGGAAATACTCACGATGTACATAACAGTTCAATATAAACAACATTTCTTGTAAATATCTTATCATTTTTCAAAAGCTGATCTTGTTTTTAGTGTTTTTTACGCATGTTTCCCACTCATAGCCGCATTAGGTTGTCCATTATAATGATTATAGATTTTTAAAAAACACTTTATTTCTATTTCTTCTACTTGGTAGTGTTCTATGACTTTCCTATGTATCCATAGTTTGCAAATCGGCTCTTTCAATGATTGGTCAAGAAATGCAGCACAGTGTTAATTCAGTTTTCTTTTTAGTATATCAAATTGTCCAGGCTTTCTGGTTTTTTTCCATTGTAATATTTACGCCAACCCAAATTCAAAAAATAGTAAATATTTCATTTCAACCAAGTCAGTAAATGTTTGTAGCACACGTTTCCGTAAATTGCAACTAAAATATTAACAGCAATTAAACTATCCAGCTGATCATAATGTAAACAAACATGTTCTTCATTAGGATAACATGACAGCTTTAAAAGCCACTGGGACAGAGTCCAAGAGAATTTTTCAATAATGTAAGGTCAGTTTGCAAATCTACACACCTAGACGAACATTTTGGTATTTAATACTTGGGGTTAAATCTTAAAACAAATAACCTTATAAGTAGTTTATAAAGTTTCATGTAGGGTATTAATAATATCGATTTGAATTTGAATATGTATTTGTATATATATATTAAATATATATGTGTTTTTGATGGTGTTTACCGTGAGAATGGTTAAATAAAAGTCAAACGAAAATTACCTGACTTTAAATTTGCCCAAAAATTATTTTAGGCCCGAACAGATCCTTCAGGCCAACCGTTGGCCGACCCAAATATCAGGGACCCATTTAGACCCCTACACCAACCCCAGAGTATTAATAAACATTTAAAGCTAACAAAGGTACTTAAATAAGAAAAGAAAAGCTATGCTTTTGTTCATAACAAGCTCCTAGATTTTGGCATTGATTCCATTTTGGATTTAAGTACAAGATCTCCTAACAATGATACCAGTGTTGAAAGACATTTGACATCGAGTTTCTATATGACAATCTACATATGAGGTAGAAGATCCCCTATTTTTTCTGTGAAGTAATCAGGAACTAAATCATTCAAGTCCTTGTCTTTTGACTCCTTCCATTTCTTTGCTTCTTCCAGTTTAGTGACTCCAGTCAGAACTAGAAGTGTCTGAAACCCGCATCTCGTCCCAAGTAGAATATCTGTGTTGCATCTGTGAAAAAAAAAACAGATTTAAGGAAAACAATTGATTGTTTGCTGGGAAATCAAGAGAATAAATGAGTAATATTATGGAGATTTATTTTGCCTAGGACACTAGGCCCGGGGTTGTTTTTCACATTACCTCAGGCTAGACCTAGGGGTTGCGGCATTATCACTTAGATAAAATCCATTGGTGATTTGGTGGGATTTGAGCGCGGGACCTCAGGGGCCAAAGTCCCACGCTCTACCACTAGACCAGCTTGCTCCCCCACTGTATAGTAGTGATGTTTGGAAAGTTATAAAATAGTAGATACTAAGCTTGTAAGAAGAAGATTCAAATGCAAGAAGCATGAAATCAAGAGATTTTCTGCCATTTCTTATCGAGGTTGCTAAGGAACCATGTTTTGCAGTAAACACCACTCTTGAACTTGTTTTAGTTAGTAAAAATATTTTATATTGGCTGCAAATACAAGAGCTATGGTATTACAGTAACATTCACTATCGGGTGTCACACTTTTTTGTATAAGTAAGCTCCTGACACCCGGTAGTGAAACTGTTAACATTAATTTATTGTTCTCAAACAAATAATCACTGACAAAGCAATGTAATTTGAAAGCTATGTTTAAGTTGTAACCAATAGCATTCGCTAACATTTAGGGTTCACTTAATTCAGAGATAATTTAAAAAATTAATAAAAATATCAAATATCTAAATCTTGTGCTGCTACCTGTCACCAATCATCAAGGTTCTGCTAGGATCAATCTTATGTTCCTTGATCAGATATTCTCTGATGTAAGCTTCAGGTTTGCCCATTATGACAGGATCCCGTTCCGCACATGTTCTGATAGCTGCTACAAAAGATCCAGTGCCTGGAACAAACATAACACGTTTTATTCAACTCTCAAATTTTCATCATTTAGTTCTAACAGCACCGATTTTTTCTCTTGTGTAAAACTAGGGAAAAGTACATGCAGAGTATTCAAACTCCTTTAATATGTCACTATATTTAGATTTCTAACAGCAGCAGAATATAGCAAATATTTTTTTATATATGCTGGTTTTGTAAAAAATTGCATGATGGGTTAGCCTCTGGATCGTAAATTGCAATATAAAAATGGTTTATTTTACCTTTTTGCGTCGAACGATCCGTGTGTAGTTAGTACAACTACAGCTGTTTCATACCACTAGGGTACATCATCAGGTTGTTGGCAGAACGTTAGATAAAACAGCATTCATTCATAGATGAACTTGTCGAAATAAATATGTCTATATACACATAATACACGAAAAACATTAAAAAAACACGAATTTACGAACTTGGCCAAGTGACGAACACACGAGACAGGCGCCGATGGATGTTGCGTCATGACTCCAACATCCATCGGCGCCTGTCTCGTGTGTTCGTCACTTGGCCAAGTTCGTAAATTCGTGTTTTTTAAATGTTTTTCGTGTATTATGTGTATATAGACATATTTATTTCGACAAGTTCATCTATGAATGAATGCTGTTTTATCTAACGTTCTGCCAACAACCTGATGATGTACCCTAGTGGTATGAAACAGCTGTAGTTGTACTAACTACACGTGGATCGTTCGACGCAAAAAGGTAAAATAAACCATTTTTATATTGTAAAAAATTGCTCTTTCTGAAAAGACTTGTTTTACATTTAGCTTTCCATATATGGTAACCTCAAGAGACCACAGGTATAGTCTGAAACAAATATCCATCAATTGAGGATCAACAATTCCATGAAGGAAGTGGGGACAGTCTGTGGAAACTGCAAACCAAACTGATAGATTGCACGGATTGCCTTTATGGTCATGCAATGTCACAGTACTGTATATTACGACATCAATAACCTCTATGGTTAGCCAATGTCACAGTATATGCCTTATCATTCTATTTTAAAAAATGTAAATGTCAATTCTAAAAAAAATGTAAATGTAAATTTTTTTATTCTCGGATCTTGTTAATCGAATCTTGAATCCGAATCTTTTCTTAGGATTCGGTGGATTCGAGATTCGGATTCGACACATCCCTATAAACAGATTAACTATTGGTATTAACAATTGAATTGTTTACCAATTAGGTTAGCTATGAGTTAATATTTTAAAGCCAATTTATTCTATATACCCCTACATGTTGCTATTCTAGAGGTTTTTAATTGACCTCTGTTGATGACCATTGAATGAAGTGAATACCTGACACCTTGTAGGCCTGATGTTGGTTTGGATTAAGAATCCAAACTAGTTACCACTACAGCAATCAAGGATTACTGTAATAAGGTATTGTAAACCATTTTGAGTATAATACAATCCGAAGACAAAACAACTCTTTCAAAATGAAGCCTACAGGTAAGAACAGCGGGGTTTAATTTAGAAAATCCAATTGGCCATTGCTGAAATTAGAAATAAAGGAAAAGCCCATTGTCATACATGCAGCAAAACATAACTTTTTTTAATTTTTTTTTTTACATATTTTACCACAAAACTCTATCAAATCACTCCCAAATACCAATCCAAGAGCTCCCTACTCAGAAGGTGGGAAATAGCCTACCAATACATTACTGACTCCAGAAACCCTCCTGACCTTAACATCAGATAATCCACCCAACCTTTTCCTCAGCTAGCATCACATTTTTTCACTGAACTTATCAACCTACCATGAGACCTACGGTAATAGCTACTTCCCTATAGGGAGATTTAGTAAAATGCAATAACATACCTGGCATGATGTGAGTGTCAGTGGGAAATCGTTCGTCTGTGTTTGTCGCTATAAACAACGACCCCTTCTGTTCTAAGTACGTCGCAGCCTTCAGCATCTTGGGTAGACTGAAGTGTTCGTCAAACCCAACCACCACAGCACCTACGTCAGGCTCTAGCTTCACCTCTGTCACTAACTTTGTCATGTTGGTAGTCATCGGATCTGGCTGGAGCATCAAGGAATGTAAAGGCATATTTTTTACAAAACAAAAAATTCTCGTTACAGTAGACTCCCTCTTATCCGGACTCCTCGGGACCGAGGCCAGTCCGGATAACGGTTTTTCCGGTTAAACCGACGCCCCCAAAATCTCGTAAAAATGGACTGTTGTTTAAATGCGTATTTGACTTAAATTTAGGAGAGCATTGTATTTAGACATGTGATCACTGGTCTCAAATCGTTCCCACGAGATCGGCCGTTTCAGTACCGCCCACTTCCTGCCGACCTAGTTCGGTTAAACCGATGTGCTGATAAAAATTGTCCGGTTAAAGAGATATTCCCGCCGAGTGTAGTCCGGTTAAACCGATTTCCGATTAAGAGGTGTCCGGATAAGAGGGAGTCTACTGTAGTAGCATAAGGTAGTTGTTTTCTTGATTAGATCTCCTTTAAAAATATATTGTGTATGGTAAGTTGTTGCTGAGTTTACACAAAATTTAATGTGCAAAGAATGCTAAGCCACACACACAGTTCAACTTATTTTCAGTTCTATGGTGTGACTATCCCTGTATTTTTTTAATAAGATTCTTCAGGTAATAAATTGTGTACTTACACCAACACCAAAGTTCTTTATCCCAACATTATCTAACTCCTTCGCGATCCCAGAAGATCCAACAATGTAGACTTTTTTGTTAAAGTTTTGTGACTTTAAGTAGTTGGCAGTAAGATGTGCTGTGCTTACTATTTCTTCCTGTGAACATTTAGTTTTATTAAAATAATCATGGATATGAATACCTCTGTAAATTTTATCTCAATACATTTAGCATGAGAAGATACTTTTGATAAGTATGTAACGTTATATTTGAATACAATGTTAAGGGTTTTAATTTTTGTCAAAGTTGGTCCACACCTGCTTAGAACACACTGCTTTAAAGCGACTGCTTAGGGACTATTAAAAAAACAGGCTCAATTAGAGCCGGAACAAAGAGGAATGGAATTCGTAGAATTTTTTTCATGCAAAAAATTATCTATGTATTGAGTTTTAAGTTTTGAACATTATTTTTGTAAGTAAAACTTAAAAATACTGATTTCTTATTTGAAGAGAACTGTCTCTATATTGGAAATCTTTCTCCAGAAAAAGCCTTAAAAAGGTGGTTTTATCATTCAAAACCAAGCATAACTTTCACCATCAAATCAAATGATTGGATTTAAAAATTTTAACAATGAATCATGTTTTCTTATGTAAATGAGTGTCTCTTACTTTTGTTGAGTTGAATCCTAGAGCTTTGCACTTTTGAACAAACTCATCTCGTGTCTTAGTGCTGTTGTTGGTGACATAAAATACCTTTTTCCCCATTGATTTGAATCTATTCATTACATCTGGAGCTGTTGATATGATATCATTTCCCATCCAAAGTACACCTAAAAATAAAAGTGTACATTAGTTGTAATGAACGGTGAATTGGCTACTCGTTTCTTATGAGGAAATAAAAAACTGTAGACTAAATTGAATAAATAGGAAGGCATAATAAAAATGAATTAACTATTCATATATTATACATACCATCACAATCTGTCAAAACTGTGTCAAAAGAGTCTAAAAACGTTTTGTATTCTTGAGGAGTAAATGCTGACAAGTCTTTTAAAGCCATTTTTATCAGGATACTCCGTAATCTGGGGAAAATGTTGGCGGTCTTAAAGAAACTAACCTGAAAAACATACAAACATTTGTGTTAGAATTTTATTAAATAAAATACAAATATTTCCATCTACCGGTAGAGCTCAGCAATACAGTCTGGTGGAGCAAGCCGACTGTGTTTTATCAACGATATTGGTAATAAGTGAACCAGCAACTGACATAAACATACCGTAACATCAACTAGAATATAATAGTGACTATCTATACATTTAATTAAGTAAGGCGATTCCTTGTGTCCCGTGACGCGAGAAAAATAGTGAAAGTCCCAAAATGTTTACACAAAATTGGATATAATATAAAATGTTCTCCATAAAAATAGCATTAGAAGCCATTTACAGCTGATTTTTGTTTACTTCAATACTGCTCATCGTGATTTATCACTAAGGCAATACACAATTTTTATTAATTAATTATTTGCCAGTCAATTCTGCAATTTACTGTATATATAAAACCAGAAATAATGTTACCTGTAGTTGAGACTTTTTGTTATGTCCTAGAATGTTAAAATCAATTGTAGAATGTTAAAGACCATTTTGTAGAGCTTAAAAAACAAATAATTTAGTAGGCCTACATTGAAGCGTTATTATGCGCCTAATGGTTGCGGAGAAAATTCCAAAAAATTGTAAATTTAAAATTCCTAGCTGATGTTATTCTTATAGATAATAAGTCAACTGTTGTAGTTTGCTTGTTTATGAGCATACAGGGTTAGGCAAAAGTCTGGAACCCCCCAGTTAACTTTTTAACGCGTTGCAGTAGGAAAACCAAACTCGGCACATATTTACAACATAAGAAATTGCACTTTTTCATCAAAGTTACAACTTTGCCCCAGCCTCCAAAATGGGGTATTTAGGGGGCTGCCCCAAATTTTCAAATGCAAACCTCTATCATGTGACCTCCCATTTTAAAGGGTTTATCAAGAGAAATTGAATGGTGCAAACCAGAGGTCAATATCACACCCCTAATCAAAATGACAGTAATTTTAATTATTTAAGATGAGCAAGCAAGATAAAGTCTGGACACCCCCAGTTAACATTAAAAATTTAATATTTTAATAACTTACTGACCGAAACGTGGATTCTCTTTTTTTATAAAGGAATGTTTAGTTTAGTTTTCCTGCTATAACCTATTAAAAAGTTAATAGGGGATATTTCAAAATGACTGCCATTTTGATTAGGGGAGCGATATTGACCTCTAGTTTGCGCCATTTAATTTGTCTTAAGAAACCCTTCAAAATGAGGGGTCACATGATAGGTTTTTGTTTTTACATTTGAAGATTTGGGGCTGCCTCCAAAATACCCCATTTTGGGGGCTGGGTACAAGTTCTAACTTTAATGAAAAAGTGAATTTTTTCGGTTGTAAACATGTGCCGAGTTTGGTTTACCCACTGCCACACATTATAAAGTTAACTGGGGGTGTACAGACTTTATATTGCTTGCTCATCTTCATCATCATCATTTCATCATGGGGGACTGGATTATGAAAATTGAAGAAGGAATTCATTTAGTTCTTCTCTTCACTTAACCGAATGGCTTAGTTTAGGTTTTGACCATGTAACTGTTATGTCCCATAAGGATAACAGTGTAGTGGCAGTTTTAATAAAATGAATAAACAACAAATTGACACCCTATTCTAACCTAACCCAACCAAAATTCTCGGACAGTTTAAAATTTGTTTTATAAGTTGAAAAAGACATGTGAGGTTGGTAGGTTGGATGTTATGTGGACTCGTCACTGTATTAAGTCCTTTTTGAAGGTAGGTTGGATTAGGGAAGTTTTTAGGTTACAATGAATCAAGTACGGTAGTTGATTTATATTATCTCCAGACTGTTTAAATGCACTTTGTAAAAAGTACTACAAACACAATAAATAATAATTTCAAAAATGCTGCGCCGAAAGTAAAGTGCAGCCCTCAACTCCCATGTTTTACTTTTTATTGTGATTTGTGCAACAAACCACTTTTTAGTTAATTTCTTAAACATTAATAAGAGACGATATGAGAAAGACAAATAACTTAAGTTAGGCCTTTGCAAAACACAAAACATTTGCAAAACAGCATTGTTGAAAGTTTAAAGCTTCCCACAAGTTGGTATAAGCATAGTGAAATGCACAATGCCCATATTAACGAGTTAAATGAGTATGTACAGATAATAATACTGAGTTGTGATACTTGTGAGGCTATTGCAAAGACAACTTGAAATTGAATAAAGTTATAATAAGAGTTGTAAAGTTGTTGATTTATTAGGACCTTATTTTAATTTATATTTTTACATGTAAGCGTTAAAATTAAACTGGAACTAACAGTGGGAAACTTTACTAAGTTATATGTTGTTAAATAGGATTGATTATTTACCTTACCAAAAACGAGTTAAGAAATTGTACCCAAATTGGCTGATAGGTATTAGTAATTTGTCAGAATTACACTAAAATAGGCTAAATGAGTCTAGTAAAATAAGTTTAAGGTTACCTTTAGTTTTAATAGCGCTTCTTGGCTTCTTGCGTTGTCTCGTTGTCTGCTAAGTGCTTTCAGTTTGCTGGCTGGCTAGCCTGATTCTTACTTCATGTCGTCTGCATTCAGACAAGCAGTGCTACCACCGTGTGAAAATTAATTCTTACCTGATACTTACCTATTCAACATTATTATTTATAAACCGTAAGCATTAAAACCATAAATTAGTATTAAAAGTAGACTTCCCATCCCATTCATAAATTAATTTTTCATAAATAAAACCACAGACAAATTCACGATAAGGCCCATGGTGGAGGTGGAAGGAAAAAACAATGACGAGACGCTACGTGATGATGCATATAAGGGATTCCAAGTCTACAAATTGGCTTCCCAAACCATGTTTTTAAACCCAATACATCAATTTCTCAATCAACCTGCAAACGGTTTTGAGTAGAGATATCATTTTCGTGTTCTACGTTAAATTTTAAAAATGTTTGAGGATCAATAATAAAAACTCCATTGTAAATCGTTCCAAAGATTCATTAAAATGAAGGTCTTTGATAAAAATTTAAAAATCATTGATGTTATGTTATTACTGGGTACTAGTACTACACATGTGCAAATTTTCACCACTTAGGGAATTATTTCCAGGTAGTTGTAGATGGCTATTTATTGCCTAAAATTACTGGACTATATGCTGAAAATTCAAATTCAAATGCTTACTTTTAAGGCAACATTAAATGTTGCCTTGCTAGTATCTATGTTTAACATGTTAAAAACCCGGCCATGTTTTGGAGTCTTCAAACCACTAAAGCGAACGTAGCAGATCTAAAACTTCATTATATCGTAGCATATCGTTGAAAAACTTAATGGCTCAGTTTTCTATATTTTTTTCTACCTTCCTGTATACAGAGTGTAGAAATATGCAATAGACCAATGATATTATTTTTTTATCACATACCTAAATTTTAATCGTTGGAACAATTTACAATGGAGTTTTTATCATTGATCCTCACCAACATTTTCATTGATTCTTATTCCAAATTTAATGTAGAACACGAAAATGACATCTTCTACTCAAATTAGTTTTTAGGTAATTGAGGAATTGCTTTATTGTGTTTTTATGGTTATTTAAGAAAAAAGAAAAAAATAAATTCTTTGGAAAGCCAGTTTGTATACTTGGAACCCCTTATTTTATATCATCACACTCCATTTACTTTGTACTCACACTACACCAACAAATTTTTGAAACATTGGTAACCAGTCACCGCGTATAAAAAGCACAAATCAATCATGATATTGACCCAAAAATAATTTAAACAAAATTTCGTCGACACTATAGTGATCAGTGTCACTGGACATTAACTACAGTAGAAAGACACTAAAAACGAGCTTTACAATTTACAATGGGATGAGAAGTCTAGACATTGTGTTGGTTTTGGTAGTCTATAATCGCTGAGTCTAAGGCCCTGTACACATGAGGGCGGCAGCCGCCGCGGTTGCTATTTTGCGGGAACCGCGGCGGTTGAAAGTACAAAGGAGCAAATGGGACCGTTCACATGCAACCGCCCACTTCCAGTCAACCGCAACTAACCGCGGCGGTCGTAGATTTCCCTTCGACCGCCGCGGCTCCCGTGCGGTTGAAGTTACTAGAGTTGGCATGAGAGCGTACACATGAGGGCGGTAGCCGCCGCGGTTGACTGCAGTTGCTACTATTTAGGATCATAGACATCTGCGCGCTTGCCCTGTGCACATCGCTCTCTGTGTTGGTGAAGTGTGTAGCTGTGGCTGGAGTTGATGTAGTGCTCGTAGTGTAAGTTTAAATGGCAATGCATGCTGCTGTGGAACCAGAAAACTTTGACACTGATCTGTTCATTACAGAAGTACAAAAAGAAGATACGTTTAGGACATAAACTAAAAAAGATTGCGTAGCAAGAGTTAGTTGAGTTTTTTGCTGAAAAGATTTGTCAAGCGTTACGCGTTTAAAAGAAAAATAATTGGGTAAATACAGTACTGGCTGTCGAACGACGGTCAATTCACACCGCAACCGCAGCGTAACCGCGGCTCCAACCGCTGTCATGTGTACGGTCCTAGGCGGCCGCCGCCGCGGCCACCGCGGCGGCTGCCGCCCTCATGTGTACAGGGCCATGGCTTTCAAACAGAAAACCATTGATCAGCTATAATAGTGTTTGTTTGAATGGTTATCAATATGCAAAAGTAGGAATTAGCAAACAAATTTTAGTCTTTAAAATAATTATTTAATAAAAATCGCACATCAACATTTCTGCTGAGTTGCATCAAAGACAAATAGAAAGTTGCATTGAGAAAAATTAAGCTATCTAGATTTAAGTGACGTTACGACAGAAAAGAATGTGGTTTTCACTGCGTTTGTTTTTCAGTCAGCTGGTCAGCTCAGCTGATCTAACTTCAAAAGACTTCAATTCAAAATCCTAATTCCTAACCTAACATTTAGGTAAGGTTTATTAACCTTACTTTACTTGTGTCATGTCTATTCCTTTAAACCTTTTGACATTATTGTATGATTTCTAGTTATGTCTTGATCTGAATATCGTTTACACACTTTGATAGCCCAATTGCTCAAAAGATTGGCTATTATATAGTTAATTTTACCTTTGAGTGTAATTGTGTGATTGTGATTTAGACCTTCTAGGCCTATAACAATCTTAGACTTAACAGTTTTTACACAATGAGTAAGAGACAGTTTGATGATGCATGTAGTTACAGTCTAAAACGTTTTAAGGAAATCCCGATTTTTGTTGTGGAGAATCACAATGATGTTTTGCCTTTTATTTATAGGTGTATTGGATCAAAACATTTACCATTCATTGGCAATACAATTTTGCATTTTGACTCTCACCCTGACATGTTAATACCACAAGGTTTACAAGCGAATGTAGTCTTCGATAAACAAGAGTTATTTGATAGTTTGAGCATTGAAAACTGGATTTTACCTTCCGCTTTTGCCGGCCATCTGAGTAAAATTTTGTGGATTAAACCTCCATGGGCTGATCAAATTGTCGATGGAAATCACAATTTTAAAATTGGAAAAGCAGAAAATGGTGAAATCATGGTAGATAGCATGGAAAACTACTTTTTAAGTGATTGCTTATATTGCTCTGAAGATGATCTGTTAGATTCAAGAGATGTTGTGTTTGAAGTTACGACACTTGGAGCTTATGAAAATGATGATCTCAAAAGTTCCTCAGAGTTGACTAGAGTAAAGGATATTGTGACGAAGCTCGTAAATGATGGAGATCCCTATATTTTAGATATAGATCTTGACTACTTTAGTACAAGAAATCCTTTTAATCAACTTTATAAAAATGCTAATCTCTACAATGAGTTGAAAACTATTTACAATTTTTCACTACCGAAGGAAAAAAGTGCAAAAAGTTTAAAAGCCGCTCTAACTCACAGAAGATCTCAAATTGACCAGTTGGCTTGGGCTTGGTCATACATTGAGAAAAATGGCAATTTGGATGGTTTTTCAGGAAATTTGGTTCCCATTTCAAAGATTGAGCAGTTGGCAACTAAAGTGAAAAGCCTGTACAATGATATCGATTGGATGATGATCCACGAAGCAGGATGCACATGTGATGAGTCAGGCTTGCCTGAACATGTATCTTCTAAAACTGAAATAATGGACATGATTGAAACATGTTTTACAAGATTTATTAAGGACCTCCCCAGTGCGCCAACCATTATTACTATCTCTCGATCCAGTGAAGATGATTACTGTCCACCAGAGGATGTTGATTGGATTCAAAATGAAGTTTTAGAAGTCCTTACAAAGCATTTTAATACTACAAATGTAACTCTGCAATATGAATGTGACGACAACTAATTTAGGCTAAATAAATTAGCTCGTTATTTCTCAGAAAACAAATCAATATAGGCCTTCCTAGCCTATATGGAATCCAAATTGAATCCTTACAATCACAGGTTAGTTCTTCACCAAAACGGATATACATAGGCTACAGTAGATTCCCTCTTATCCGGACTCCTCGGGACCGAGGCCAGTCTGGATAACGGATTTTCCTGTTAAACCGACGTCCCCAAAAACTTGTTAAAACGGACCGTTTACTGTGAGATTCTTAACTTAAATTTAGGAGAGCATTGTATTTAGACATGTGGTCTCAAATCTTACCCATGAGAGCAGTCGTTTCAGTACCGCCCACTTTCTGCCGTTCTAGTCCGGTTAAACCAATGTGTTGATAAAAATGGTCCGGTTAAAGAGATTTAATTTCCACCGAGTGTAGTCCGGTTAAACCGATATCCGGTTAAAAGGTGTCCGGATAAGAGGGAGTCTACTGTAGGCCTACATCTATTATATTATTAAAGTAACACAATCTAATTTTATGTAAACGGTTAAGGTCATTTACCAAATAAAAATATAGGCATATGGAATATCAAAATGAAGCTTAGAGTGTGTAGATTTGCCGAAAAGTATTGATATGGACGAACTCCCTAAGGGCTCTGCCCCAAATGTTTATTTCCAAAGGGCTACGCCCTGCATGTTTTGGAAGTTAATGTTATTTGAATAATTTAGTGAACAACAGCTGACCAATGCAATTGACAATATAGTTTGTTTGTTTACATTTTTTGTTTACTTATTTTATTACTTACTTTTATGTTCTTAAAAGAGGTGCGGTGAATGGACAGTGAAGCTATATCTAGCTGTTTGTTACAAGTGAGTGAATAAAGCTGTTCGAAACACAATGAATATGAGATTAACAAACCATGTATGTTGTTCGTTCCAAGAGGTTGTCACCGATATTTACAGGTCGCCATTTCATTGAAAAGTAATAAAGTATTAAAGACGTCGTGAAAGAGAGTGGCGAGTTCAGGTACAACCCGTACCCACCTCGGCCACCTTAGGAAGTAGGTAGCCTAAGGTATGAATGTACAGATGACAATTTCTCGAACTTGGGCCCTTGAAATGAAATATAAAGTCAAAGTTGATTAAATTAATTTAATGGTGGCTTCTGTACACCCGTGAATTCGCGGGTAGAACCTCTTGTAATTAATTACTTTAAGTTGTTATTGTATGTGAATTGTGTATTGTGTCTAGTTGTTAGCTGTATATGAAAGTAACCTAAAGACTTTTTAGTTTATAAGGCAGTCTACTTTTTTCCTGGAAGCCTACTGTCCATTTCAAGTAGGTAGAGATTGAAATAACATAGCCTACACTGCATTATATATTGCAACTTACTGTTTATGATGTTCATTATGTTGCAACTTACCCAACCATCAAACTATGAAACAGTTTTGGGGTTTTTGTAAAACGAGTCATAATCATTAAGAGACGTCTTAAACCAATTTAGAATCGAGGGATAGGCCTGCCCGTCTAAAAGTTTAGACAACAAGATGCAAATGTTATCCTTCAGACAAACAGTTAAAGAAAACTCAGATAGCTACCTTACAACTTGTATTTCTTTCAGGTCAAAAGGCCGCTAGAATTGGTCTTAAAGTCTTGTTTGTTAAGTTTGATAAAGGAAAGGATCTGTAATAACTTTTTGGCCCTGCCGAGTTCGAAGTTATCTGACAAAATAAGTTGTAGGCTATAGTCTAGACTTAACTTAACTTAGACCTATTAAGTCATAAGCTGGAGACATGCTTGTTTATCAAATCAAACTCAGTAGACATAATTTTAAAATTAGCCTAAATAGGTACCTATCGTTAGGTATTGAGTTAAACCTTTGACTTTTGTATATTAAAGCTCTATCAATAGTCAAAAATCAAACTATACCAGGGTTTGAACTAAAAATCTGTTTGTTTCTAGATTGTCAAGATAGTAAGCAGATAACTCCCAGGGGCTTGTGAAGATGATTTAAAAAGTCTTCTTTTGAGCTTCTCTACCAAAATTAATCATGACACTCTGCAGTTTTGAGTAAGTCATTCTAAGTGAATTGTTGTAGAACAGATTGTTCCCACTTGTTGAAATAGTCTTTTTAAGTTTGAGAGGAATGTTAACAAATAATAAGGTTTAGGGCAATAAAACCTTTTCTGCTGTGATATTTTTTTTGTTTTTTCTCCTTGGGTCGAGGAAGTATAATCTTAAAGACTTCTCTGACAGAGTAGACTGTGTTAGTCTTGGGTAACAAAGTGGTTTGTCACTCAATTCTTTCAATAAATCAGGGAATACAAAGACCTATTGAGGAGACAAGACTAATTTTGTTGTAAGAAGTAGCTACTTCATCGTGGCCAAATTGGTTTTACATGCTTTGACTAGGTTCTAGCCTATATATTTCTTTTGATATGATGATATAGTCCTATAACTTATGTTATTTTGTATTGTATCATAAAATTTAAAATAATGGGGATTAAATTATAGGCCTACTTATTTTCTAAAGTTTTCTCTCTATTTTATGAGCATAAATATCCAATACCTATCTTAAGAAACAAGTTAATTTTCAATGAACACATGTAAGGTTGAGTAAAAAGTGAATGGCCTTAGAGGTGCATCTCACAATAAGCCACTTAACCCTTTAACTTCCACCCGAGGATTCCATTACTTTTTTTAGGTGGTCCTCTCCTACCAAGCCACTGAGGGGTGATCTCCTTGTGATCTGCACACAACACCTGTGGGGAACAGGATTGAAATCCTTAACACGTTGACTGCTGAAAACCTTAAGATAGGCGCTCCTAAACTGCGTCGAGGCCCAGGGCGCTACTGAATCAGCAGTCGCTATTGGCATTGAAATATCTCAGTAAGACGAATCACTATTTTACACATTAGTATACTTCAGGTTAGTCTTAGAGGGTCGTGGCATTATCACATAGATAACATCCATTGGCGGGATTTGAACCTGGGACCTCGGGCTTCGAAGCCTCGAGCACCACTAGACCAGCTTGCTCCCAAACAGTCTACTACTAACACACACTGTACTAACAAATAGTGGCAAACTCAAACATCTTAGCTCAGTAATCCGAGGCCTCTTTCACATTCACAGGTTACAGCACGTATCTTGTACAATCTTCAGCCTTTTCTTTATTTCTAGCAAATTTCCAACTAGGTGGCAGGTTTTAACGACCTGACAGACCAAGATTCTGTGTTACTTTTTGTTTTGATTTACCTAGAGGCCAAAAACACTAGCTTATCTGTTCTAATTTATATTTACCGTATACATTATGTGTGTGATAACTTGAGTAAAAGTATTCCAATTTTGATGAAATCTGATAGAAAAGTGTAAGCCTAGACGTTTATTTGAACGAGATCACAAACCAGAATAATCGGAGTGTGGGAAAGGAAAGAAGTGGGGGAGGTAAGGAAGTGTGGTTATATGGGAAAGATTGGGTTTTTACAGTTTTAGCATCCCTCAAATATAAAATTTTTGAATTTCTTTTTAAACCATTTTATAGAGCTTGTTTGGGGGGTTTGAATAGAGAAGACCATTGGAAGACCTCTAGTTTATATTAGTACTTGGACGAATTGTGTTGAATGAAGGTTTTGTTAGCTTACTCATGACATCTGATACTTTAGGGCTTCCATTTAAACCGAACTATCGGCTGTCTACTAAACTGCTGGATAGGTGAAATAATACAAATTCACGCATACCAAATGTCAACATTGTTTTCTTTTTATTAGCACAAAAAATAAACACACTAAAACAAGTTCAATCTATTTATTTATTAATAACAATTTATTTCTATTTTTCTATTAGATAACTGAAATCTGCATAAATATGTATTTCATGATATATGAGGTATCAGGCCGAGCTTACTTATTTATATAATATAATATTTATATGTTCAATACCAAATTAACAGATGACTAGACGATACTACTTAAATTATAAAAAATACTGGAGACTCTATATTCGATTATGTGCCTTCTGTTTGAATAGATTTAAAAACCAACTAATAGCATTGTAAAGAATCCATTATTTTGAATTTTTTGTAGTTATGAAACATTCTTAATATTAGCTCACTATTGTAAGATGTTATTTTCACTTTGAATAACACATGACCATTCTTATTCAAGTTCATCCAACTCTTTGCAATTAGTTTTCTTTGGTTTGTTCATCTAAACAATAATAATAGACTTCTAATGCTAACAATAATGTCTTAGCCTCTTAAAGCTTGATAAAGCTTTGTTTTAGCCTAAAGAGAAATGGGTTTGGTAAAGAAATATGGCTTAAAATAGGTACTAACTAAACTTACTACCACTTGTGAAAGTTAATTAACTTATCCATGTTTTGTTTTTAAAGAACAGTTGTAAAAAACTCATACAAAAACAATAGTGATTATTTGTTGTATCTTTGGTTTCTAAGGGACATCACCAATATAAGTATCAAAACATTTGGTAATGTTATTTAAAGTAGTTAAGATTATGGTAAATCTCATACAATTTTTTTTGTTTTAATCCTACAATACAATATTTTTCATAGGAACTAAAACTATTGCGTATAAAGGATAAAATCATGCTGTTACAGATAGAGTTACTACGTAATAATAATATAAACTTTGGTTTTAAGTTAAATAAAATCAATATAAAGTTGTTCAACAGCATAATCTTGAATACAGTAATGCTTAATGAATTCAAAGATACTGTAATAGTTATTGCTATGGATTTTCCGTTAATAAGACAAATGAAGTCCAAAAAGGTTTTATTATTAATTAATTCATAAACAAAATTTCTTAGATTATTAATTTCCTGTTCCTCCCTAGGAAATTTTCGGACTCGAGCTTATAATTTACTGTCTTGTTTTTGTTCTGGTACATTTAAAATGTTAAACATGTATTTTACAATTTAAAACAAAAATATTGTTTATCAGTTACGCTTAATTTCACGGAGAAGTAAAGAACATAGGATACACTCCATGGTACACTTGAGTGGTGTATAGGGCAAAGTCCAACTGTGCTCCTCGCCCTCGTGAGGAAGACCCTGTGCCCTAGGTGATAAGAATTTCTGTACAGTGCTAGCTGTTCGGGCTCTTCTTTGCTCGTCACAAGTATAACAACATACGCACGATTGTCCCATAAGTGTGTTTCCTCTGTACCTTATTCTCTGTGATAATGTGGATTGCTTAAATATTTAACAAGTACAGTGGTGTAATCGTCCATGCTACTTGTGGGTATCCAATGGCACAAACACATTTTTGGGCCATTTAAAATCTTGTTTAATTTAGGTCTTTTATTTTTTCTTCATTTTCCTTGATTGATTAATTACAATGATCCATCAGTGAAGTAAAAAAAAATAAATATGCTATCTATGTTTTATTTCTTTTAATTAAAGCTTAAAAGGGGATGTAAAACAATACTTTTCAGGGGGTTCTCAGTTAAATTGTTGCAGCACTGCACAGGCCTAAGGTAGTCTGTACTGTTAGCTATTTACTCTTTAGGAAAACAAACTTTAGGATTGGCTACCTTATGCTATTACGCTTATCAACAGATTTTGAAAGTCTACAGCTGTGTAAAATAAGCCTTTGTGTTTAAACCAAAGTTTGCTCAAAAGTTGTTACCAACCTCGAAACATTGACATTGAAATTCTATGATTGGCCTTTAGTGTTAAAACTGTTAAAAATTTTTTTCAATTATAGCAAAGAGCAAAATTTGAGCTAATCTTCATATTATTTTTTATAATTTTGTTGAAACTTATGAACTAAAAATTATTGCTTGTTTTCCCTGATACAATCAATTTTCATCAGTATTTCTCACAATACAAATCTTAAGTTAGGCCCTACTTAAGTGACATACATATTTATTTTTACATTTCATCAGTCTCGTATTATTATTGACTTAAATACAAACGAAATACCATACTTGTGTAAGTGGTTACGCTGGTAATTCTTCCTCCTCCTCAGTTCTTGCCATTTGGCACTCGATTCGGTTACTACGACTTAGCATCACACATTTACCTGGTAAGACTAGTACAAGTAAGTTTGAACATGTGTTTGAAACTACAAAGCGAATGCAGATCCCAATGTATAAAAGCAAATTAATATTGTATGCATATGGTGATTTTGCAAATGGCTACAAATTTTACAATCTTAAGCAAAAGGTACTGTTTGTCTTGAACATTGGTATTTCACCTTTAAATACCTGTTAATGTAAATTTAATTGGAAAAAATAAAGTGAATTATAATACTTTACTTAGAATAGATATTAATCATTTGAATATCAACCAAGACTTAGTTTTGATGTATATTATTTTTGATGAGTTCAGGAATTATTTGTTGACTTTATTCAATTAAATATTTTTCTTTACTTTTATAGTTTAACGTACTTCAATCCCAAAATGTATTCATCTTCAAAAACTGAAATAAATAATGTGGACAATTATTGTTAAAGGAAATGATTTTTTATAATTGATTTAAAGAATAGATTTAATCTAAATATACAGAAAATACCTGTTCAAAACTTAACTAAAATTAAAGGCCTGAAAGTAAAATGTGATGATTGATGAAGTTTGAATAGTATCGGTTTTGTTGTCATATTACCTCTGTTATAGTATTATTAATATTTTACATCTAACGTTGAGAGAACACAATGAAGAAAAACTGTGCGTTACTGTTAGACCGAATGCCTCAAGCTATTTCCTATAAAGGAATGTACATATTTATATTCTATGCAATGCAGACTATTACCTTTAAGAAATTTATTGCATTTATATACTAAATATAAAATATTCTATACAAGGATAGGAAATTCTTGCCTACATCTGATCCAATATAGTTGTCGTTGGCGAATGATTGTCATTATATCGTTGCGACGGTTAACGGAGCTCAAGAATATTAATTTATATAATTTTTAAGGGGGAAACACACAGACAATATGATATTGCATTACATTTTAATCAGTACTATTGCTGCAATAGGACACTCTGTCGGTTGTTGATTTTTGTGGGTTTTGTTTTTACAATGGCAGAAAATGTGACATGGAATATGAGGTGTGTGTTTTTATAAAAAAAAATGCTGTGTGAATATTTCTGTATTCGAACCCTTGTATTATAAATCAGCTTACAAGCGTATCATATTTGTTTGCATCAAAATAATAATTTTTGAACTAAGGTGTTATTTTAGTTAAGCCCTAAACATGGAATAAGTATCACAATGTTGTAGCCTAAATATTAAAGCTAGTAGAGGAGGTATGGTTAATCGCAACAAGGTTTTTATAAATTATTTTTTACATCTCTTACAATGATTAAGTAAAATTTATTTTTTTAATGAACTGCCCTGTTTAACAAAAGTGCACGAATTATTAATATTTTTTCAATATTAAGGCTTATTAGAAGTAATTTTGTATTATTGCCACAGGTTGCAAATCTACAAACATATAATTAACCTTATAAAGATATCTATTTACATTTAGAACCTCTTCTAAGTACTACTTTACACATAAATACACAACTTAAAAAAGAACGAAACTATAATAGCGACAACAAAAATCGTAAAGATAAATAAATAATTATAAAAAATATAAAATGTCGCAAAACATAATAAAAACTACTAAAAACATGTACGAAGCGTTTTTACAAAATACACCTCGTGTATATAGTATTTACACACTTATCAAAGTATAAAAAAGTATCGTAAAGCAAGCTTAAACTGGCACCAGATGTGGGCAAGATTGGCGATCTTAAGCTATCTAAATACGTACACAGGTAAAGCCCCTCGGGTCGAGAGCTAAGGTACTTCTAACGGTGCCGAGACAGCTTCGGGTAACGTCGGTCCGGCGACGTACGAATAAATACTAGAAAACAAAATAGTTTTCAAGGCCTCCATTCTCGCAAGGTAACGCAAAGCGTATTTCACAATGCAGATGAAAATACATAGAAATCCTGTAAATCATCCGGTAAAAATGCACAAAAACACACGTAAGGAACTATGTTAGCCTCGTGGGGTCGAGCGGACAGCACGAGTGTCATTAGCACTAGCAGGCTCAGCCGCAGTCGTGTGAAGCAGTGTTTGCGATGGCGGTGGAGTCGGGGAAGTAGCTCGTCGCGGTAGTTGAGTAGCAGCAGCGCAGCGGAGGTCAAAAGTGCAGCATAACCGTCCGTCCTGAAACAAGACACTGTGTCAAACACTACGACTGAGTATCCACCCGTTACTTATAGTATACTTCACTTGACTAGGTTGACAATGGAGTAGAAATGGTACTAACGTTAATGCAGGCATTACATACAAATATATATCTCGTCAAAAAGTTTAATTGTACATTTTATGTAGTACAAGATTGCTAATTAGCCACTAATTATTAGCCTTTGGTAGTTAACGCTTGCATTAGGAGGGCCTTTGGTATTGAATCTTTTGATTAGGGGTAAATCAATCGGAAGATATTTTTCTTGAACTCATTAAGGTCCTTTAATTACTATACTAACTAAGAATGCATTGATACCTTTCAATTAATTCAATCAATTTCTTTAATAAAGCTGAATGAATTTACTGTTTCAATCTCTAAAACCATTTGATTAATATTTTACCACTATAACAGAAAGGCTTATCCTTCCAAATCCATCTACCTAACTTAATCTCATATTTTAGTTAATCAAAGTTTTACGATACGAGTTTCATCAACTCGTACTTTTGTGACTCAATTCTTTTAATCATGTCTTTCACTCTTACACTTAGTGATTTCTTATGCACTTGATCCCAGCTAATGTTAGGCGAAGTTTGCTGTAAAGCATAGGAAGAGGAGGAGAGGAGTGTCGGTATTGAGGAAACAGTTAAATCAAGAGAGCAAACAATATATAAAGAGAATAATCATAACATGCGGCTCGATAGGAAGGTGCAGCTGCTTCTATCGCAAGACAAGTGCGTTCATGCATTCACTCACTCTTCTCATCACCATAAGTACCCCATCAAATCTAAATAAAAATCTGGACTGAAAAGAAATTTCCGAATTCAAGAAAACAAAGACATTGTTAGTGTTTACCCATTATAGATTGTTTCATTAGGGTGTTTTACTGTAAACCTTAAAAAGTTTGATAAATGTTTGTGAAATGAAATAACTACAATTTGCCAACAAAACAATTAAGTGAACCATTGTCAGTGTTTCCTGGACTGATCCACGTTGGAAATAAATATGTGTATAAATTGAAAATGTACGGCTTTTGTTTGTGAACACAAAATTCCATTAATCCAGACATACCTATATATTGGAAAAATCTTCAATAAAATAGTTTTTTGACACAGTAATCTTATTGCATTATATTTTTTAAATGTGAGTACCTACTCTAAATTGTGCATATACACATTTTATGTTACAAATATTATATAAACTGGAGGTCTTAGAAATAGTTTGGACTACTAACAAGATTGTGACATAAACCCAAAAATTCCTATCTCCCACACCGTCATCAAACAATCGTTAGCAACATAAAATAACGAAACAGAAGAAAAGTGAGTGAATAAATTGTGCATTGAAAAAATAGTGCTAACTTTGACGAGCAAAAAAGTAGTGCTTTTAGACAGATTGAGTAGGTTAATAGTAAATTTGTTAGCTTAACACTGCATTGTTAAATTTAAGTGTAAATGTAGTTTATCAAGTGATTACCGATGCACACAACACGCCAAATTGCTCACCAAAGTTGCGCAGTACGGCACCTGAAATATCGGGGTATTGTTAGTAGGTTGTCTTGCAAATAGGCAGAGGTCACCTAGAGCAAAGCTGCACATGGGACACATCTGGGGTTAAATCAGTCAAACATAAAAGTTAATAACTACAGTAAGTATTCAACAATCGTAAAAAATAACATAAATCAAACTAAGCGGCTAATCTAGGAAATTCAATTAAGACATCAGTAAAAATAATTATTCAAGGATTTTTGTTAGAGATAAGGAATATCAGTTAACATATCTTTAATTTGATATTCACAATTTCTGTCTCCATTAAGAGACATAGGAATGGTGTATATATTACACTGTTTCTGTAAATGAATCTATGCAAGTTTTAACATAACTGAATTTGATTACAGACACCTTAAAATATTGAAATGATAATCACTAATAACTGTACTATGTATCTATTCTAAATATAAATATCATTCATAGCCATTACTAATGAAATACGTAACAACTCTATAACTTAAACATGATTGATTTGCCAACAAATTTATTTTCATTTCTTTCCTGACTTTTTCAAACTAAATTGGTATTCACCAGGCCTACAGGGAATTTGGTGTAAGACTAGTGCTCACAAGGTTTTCGGGTGATAGGTTTTTTTCATCCGTACTTAAAAAATAACTTCACAGTACTAAATCCTGTATCATGTTGTGTCAGATTTACCAACCTACCTTGTTTCAAAACTCCTTGGATAATTTGAGTTTTAGTCATGGACCATGATACATATAGGTTATATATAAAATTCCACACCAAATATTCTTCACTAGACCTCTAGAAACACTAATGTTGATCCAAAAGTCAGCAATTACGCAAATAATTCTAGGTATACAAGAGTAAAAGTGGTAAAATATCTCCTATTACGATACCTGTAGCTGATGCAATATTTAGCTGTGCATTTAATTAAGTTGCTCTGTACTTACCGAATCTCTAATTCTAAAAATGTATACTTTAAATTCTTGTTGAAAGCAAAAAATTATGAATTGGCTTATTGTTCCACAATATTCACTTTAAAAATACCCTAGTTTAAAAAAATAAAAAATCCTACAAAGGATATAAGTATTTTTTTTTTTTTTTTTTTTTATAAAAATAAATCTAACTTGTAACATCTCTAAGACCGTTTACATAAAAACAACAAAACTGTTAGTAAACAACTAAGATAACAACCATCTTAACAAAAACAAATTACACAGAATTTATTTAGACACAGAAAACTTTCACAAAGGCAAACTTTTCACAAATCGTCAAGCTCTGGTCGTTAGCTTACCTTACAGTTACACGCGGTGCACTTATCGTAAGGGTCGTTCCAGTAGCTGCCAGAGTCGTAGAGTCGCCCGGCGTAGGTGCAGGGCTGGCCGCTGGTGGTGTTGGAAGGCTCCAGGGCGCACGGGTCGTTGAGGCAGCGAGGACAACAGTCGCCAGGCGTCAGTAGAGGGTCAGGACACGTGGTGGGGGGACACTCCATCGGCCAGCAGTCCACCTCACCAAACTGTTAAACAACATAAATAGCTAACTTGTAGCACTGATTATCATTACTGTTGTTCAAATATAGAGTATGTACATTGAAACGTAAAACGGTACCTATTTGAGTTTAAACTAAATTCCAATCTGAATATGGATTTTAAGGATGAACTCAGAATTCCTTAATCACCTGAAAATATTGTACACAAATGCATTGGAAGGTCAACATGTTCTTATATACTTGCATAACTGTATAAAAATTCCACAAATTAACTTCTGGGGCAGTCCAGGTTGTTGTCATGAATTTGCTAACATTGTAAAACTATTTTTTTAAGAAATAATACATGATCTATTTTTTAAAACACTCCTTGTGAAGGTGATGTACCTATTTAGGAAACTTAAAAAAATTACAGGAATTTATATCACTGAAGAATTTGTTTCATACAACCTATTACTGGGTTGATTAAAAAAATTAAGATCAAGTGTCAAAATGAGAGGGTCATAATAAATCAATTTACTAAAAGCCTGTCTCTAACATTACTAATGTTTTCCCCAACTCTGTAGTAAATACATACAAGGCATTCGCAAGTCTGACACTGGTATATCCAGCGTTCTCCGCTGCGGAAGACCACATGTCTCAGTTCCTGATGTTTGCACGCCGCGCGAGGGTCGCACTGCGGACAGCACTTGTTGTGGTCACTCCCCTGCGCTGCACAGTCACAGATCGGCTCCTGACAGCTCAGCACGCCGTCCACGCACGTACAACGTTTGCAGGGCGCGTTAGGTGGTGTAACTGTCATACCATTCTCTATCTCGTTACCCTCCAGCATACAGCCTGTGGAAATATTTCATTGTTATCAATGTTTTAGTTTTTAGATTTCTAGATAACGGTGTTTAAGACGTACAAATAGTGGCCAAAGTGTCTTGAGCTATGAAAGCAATGACAGTAGAACCCTTCACATTCAACTTCAGTTTTTTTTGTTTTGAATCCGTGCTTTATCTGGCCACTTATCAATATTCAAAAATAAAATGAATTTTTGTCACTTAAAAGCAAAAAGTTAAGCACTTCTCATGTTTCATTTGTTTCTGGTGTATCACAGTTCAACTACTTGACCCATCTCTATACATGAAATATTGATAAAATGAAACACATACATATTAGGTAAGTCAAAATGTTTGTACTCGATTACCTTATTTAAAAAATAAATTTCCTTTTGGTGTTCTAACATTAGTTAATTTGTTTTGGTGTTTTTTTAAATTTTATTTTTTTATATATATATAAATGCAAAATTCTGATCAACGCACAGGCCAAATTATAGCACCTAGTAGCATGAGATTTTGCATACATATTCCTCTCCTAGCGTCGGCAATAAGAAACGATTTTACAAAATGTGGTATTTGACCACAAAAAGGTATAGACGAACATGGGTACTTTCAAGGGCTATAGGGCAAAAACTGCAATTTTCCAAGCCTTGTGACCAACTCTAATCTATTTCTTGTGGCCTATAACCACGTAATAAATCAAAAAGTATCTGGGAAAATCAATCACTAACTTATCCAACCTAGGTTTCCTCCCATGGGGGTTGACATCACTGTATTAGTTTATTGACTGTCCAGCAGGTTTGTGGTGGCTACTCACTCAGTTTGCACTGATCCCCCTTGGTTGGGTCTTCTGTAGTTGAGTGGCTACAGGAACACTGGAACCCTCCGTCAGTGTTTACACACTCAGCGCTCGGATGGCAGCTGTGACTTCCATTGCTGCACTCGTCTAGGTCTAAGAAAACAATCAATCAATCAATCAATCAAATCACTTTATTTGTCCTTGTACATGTCATTACAAGAAATGGCGTCAAATATAAAACTAAAAAAACAATACAATTATAAATTAAAAAAAAAAAAAAAACTATCACTACTGCTTCATAATTTTGTTGTATTCATAAAATTCCTCTATTGAGTACATGGGTTTGTTGATCAAATATATTTTCAATTTACATTTTAGTTTGTTATTGTTTTTTTCTGATCTTAGTTCATTCGGAAGTGCTTTAAAGAATTTATTGCCAATGTATGTCGTCTTTTTTTTAAAAAATTCCAATCTATGTTTTTCAAAATGTTTTTCGGTCTGTCTTCATGTATTATATTGATGAACTATTGGTTGTACATAAGTTTTTGTTATAAAAAATAAGATACATTCAAAAATATACAGACCATACACAGTTAAAATTTTAAGATTTTTGAAGTGTTCTCTTGCGGAGTCATCATCTTCAAGTTTGAGCATACATCTAATTGCTTTTTTCTGTAGGTTTAGAATTGTATTCAGATTATTTATTGTTGTTGCACCATACAAGCCAATTCCATAAGAAATATTAGAGTGAATCAGAGCAAAATATATTTGTTTTAGTACAGGCAATGAGCATAGGCTGGCCATACGCCTTAAGGCGAATAAACCGGAGTTAATTTTTCTTGATATATGTTCGACATGTTTGTCCCAGCATAGGTTTTCATCAATATATAGACCTAAAAATTTAGCCTCATTCACTTGTTCAATAATTTCATCTTCAATCATTATATTTGGAGATATTTTTTTACGATTTTGCTTTGTGGAAAATGTAATAAATTTAGTTTTATTTGGATTTAACAAAAGACTATTATTATTGAAGTATTGCTTTATATTAGCTAGTTCTATAAAACTTAAATATTCAATTTCATTTTGGTTCTTTGCTGAGATTTTTAAATTTGCGTCGTCTGCATATAAACATAAATTACTATGGGGAACAGTCTGTAGCACTTCAGGAAGTCCGGTTATGTAACATAAGAACAGCAAAGGACCCAGAATCGATCCCTGTGGGACGCCACATGAGACCAAACATAAGTCCGATGCTGCGCCCGTGATCCTATTTGAAATGGTTTGGTTAATTTCAACATACTGATATCGGTCGGAAAGTTATGACTTAAACCAATTGTATGCAACTCCCTTGACACCAAAGTTCAATAATTTATCAAGTAATAGATGATGATTTACGCTTTCAAAAGCTTTTGTTAAATCCATAAATATGCCCACTACGTTCTCCCCTTTATCTATGGACTCTATGATGGATTCAATAAAAGAAACGGCTGCAGTGAAAACCGATTTTCCGGGCCGAAAACCGTGCTGGGACATATCTAGAATGTTTGAATTTTCTAAGAATTGGGATAATCTTCTGTACACAACTTTTTCATAAATTTTTGAAAAGGATGGCAGAATCGAAATTGGACGATAATTGGACATGTCTTTTGTAGAATATTTTTTATGTATAGGTACAACTTTGGATATTTTTAATTTTTTTGGAAAAATGCCAGATATTAAAGAAGAGTTAACCAGATGAACTAAGATTTTACATAGGTGTATTTTTGCAGATTTTATTATAGTTACAGGAATTTCATCAAACCCATATGATTGCTTATTTTTTAAAGAATCTAATATTTTAATAATTTCGTTTTCATCTGTGGGCTCACAGCGAAAAGTCTGATTATGAGGAGAGAAACTACTTGAAAGACTATTTTTCTGTACACTAGGTTCTATATCTGGTTTTGTTTGAAGGTCTTTTATACAGTTTATAAAATAATTGTTTAACAAATTACTTATAACTAAAACATCAGATACATTCTTATTATCTACAGTCAATTCTAGATTTTGTTTGTTTTTGGGCAGAACTCCAACCTCAGTATTTACTATTTTCCAAGTTGTTTTAATGACATTTTCTGATTCATTTATCTGCTTATTATAAAAATTGGTTTTTGAATCTTTTAACATTTTCCTATATAACTTATTTTTCTCTTTAACACATTTCTTCAATTCTTTATTTTTTGTTACTCTAGCTTCTTTTTCTAAGTCAATAATATTGTTTCTTTGCTGTTTTATTTCTTCTGTGACCCAGGATTTTTGCTTATAATTTATCCTTTTAACTTTTTTAGGAAAAGCTAAGTTAAAATGATACATAAAAATATTGAGAAACTTATCATATTTGTCCTCCACACATGAAAAATAAACTTCATTCCAGTTTTCACTTTTAAGTGATTCAAGAAATAGGTTTACATTATCTTTTGAAAAGCATCTCTTATATTTTGTTTCAAATTAGATCATACTTGGCATCTGTGAACAACTTTTAAATCAAACCATATTTGTTCATAGGTATTTTACGAGAATAGCCATGGAAATATTGGGAGGATGTTTTTATTTTGGACTTGAGAAAAATTTGGATGGTAAAAAAGACGCTGCTCTCACATAATCTCATGTTTTCGTGAATTCCCCATATAAGGAATAAGCTACTACCGTAGGTCTCATGTCTCATGGGACTCATTACCCATAAGACCAATTTATTTTTTGTTTTTAATTAAAAATCATCCGTTTTTTTTTTATTAAATTTGCTACAATTTTGTAAACCTACATCCATTCAAAGGAGATCACAAACCGGCATGATAATACTATGATTAGAACGGGGTGCCTTAAGCATTTAATTGAAAACGCCTGCTTTTGTTGCAGTGTGAAATAAATTAATTTACTAATCACACACGACACAGTTTCATGGCAAATTATACCTGTGCAGGTAGTAGATAGAGTGTTGTCGGGCAGTATTGTGCTGCGATAGCCGGGCTTGCAGCGGCAGTAGTACCAACCCGGCATGTTGACACACACAGCTGACGGTTGGCATTGGTGTAGGCCTGCAGTGCACTCGTCCAGGTCTGCCTCACAGCTGTCCCCAACGTAACCCTTGCGACACTGGCACACTCCCGGCCTCACACACTCCCCACCGTTGAGACACGTCTGAGGACACACCGCTGGAAACAACAAACTCACAATTGGGAACTGATTTTTGAATTGTTATACTCCACAAGCTCATACTTATGAACTAATGAAAAAGTCTTTTAGAAAGTGCTTGAATTTATTAAATTGTGTTTCTTTTCGGATGTGAGCTGGTAAAAACTGGAGGAATTTTAGCCCTATGTAAGAGGTCTTTTTGGTGTAGAATTCTAAATTATGCCGAGGTATGTTAATTTGTAATCTAGTGTTATATACTAATTGTTCTGTTGAGGTGGATGATAGTTGAGTCTGTTTTGCACAAATTATTTTTCTTAAATGTAAAGACTATAAACTGTTAATATTTGTAATTCACAAAAGATATACAGGGTGTGTATAAAAAACGTTTCAGGACTTTGGGATATATGAATCCTCATACTAAAAGAAAGAAAAAAGGTTATGTGAAGGTATGTCCGAAAATGCACATTTCCCTAGGTATCCGATATTTTGTTTTTTAATAACAGTTTTCTTTGAAGTTTTTAATCAGATGATTATTAAACTCGGGAAGCATGTTAACGTACACAAGACCTATTATAAGAAAAAAAATATAAAGATGGTCCGATTAGAAATTTCAAAATGGCGGCCGTTTAGCTTTTATAACATAAATAACTAAAAATTGGGTTAAATAACTAAATAACAAAACAAAATGGCGGTCGTTTAAATTTTATAACTTAAATAACTCAGAAATGGGTTACGGTAAATAACTAAATAAATAACAAAACAAAATCGCTGATATGTGGGTAAATATGCATTTTTATTTTTTGGACATACCTTAACAACTTTTTTCTTCCTTTTAGTACTTTATGAGTATTCATATCCCAAAGTCCTGTAACGTCTGTTATGGACACCCTGAATAGCATTGATCTTTTGTTAGGCAGATTAATAATTGATTGCTTATGACAAAAATAGCACCTGTATTCTGAATTGATATGGATCCAACCCATGGCATTCAGATTTAAGTAGAGCTTTATAACCAACTAGCTGTAACCCGCGGGCTTTGCCCCGTTTAACTTCTTAATTTTCAAGATTATCTCGTTCGCATGGCTCAATCACGTCCTGGTTGAAGTTTGTTCGCTACGCTCACTCACCTTTAGGTTGGAGCTCGTTTGCTACGCTCACTCACCTTTAGGTTGGAGCTCGTTCGCTACGCTCACTCACCTTTAGGTTGGAGCTTGTTCGCTGCGCTCACTTGCCTTCAGGTTAGCTCGTTCGCTACGCTAACTCGCCTCCAGGTTGAAGTTCGTTCGCTACGCTCACTCACCTTTTGGTTGCAAATTAGCTGTTGTCATAAATGTAAAAGAAATAATAGTGCTGCACCCTGTTGGTAATCCTTGTAACTTTAATGCTATTGAACATCATAGAACAGAACCAACTTGTTTAATTGAAACAGCTGTTAAGATTCAATAATTCCATTTCTCATAAGGTTAACATGGGAAACTCCAGAGCCACTGGGGCGGAGCCCGAAAGGATTTTTGAAATAAGAATATGCCTATATGTTAATCGGGAATGTGAGCTATCATCATGCCAAATTTCAGCCCAATCCGACCAGTATTTTTCGAGTTTACTTTTCCCATACACACATACAGCAACCACCTCTTTTTTATAATAGTATAGATAGATGGGATACCCAGACAATAGATTCAGCAAACTTATCAAATACTTACGAGTGCACTTGTATCCGTCTCCCGTGTACCCGTCCTGACACAGGCAGTGGTAACTGCCCTGAGTGTTCCTACAGGTAGCGTGTGCGTCACACTGATGTGTCCCTGTCGAACACTCGTCCACCTCCACACAGTTGAACCTGTCGAGCCGTCGATGACCCGGCAGACACTCGCACTCGTAACCTCCGGCAGTGTTTACACACCTCGTGTTAGAGTGGCAGTGATGACCCTCCAGTCCTCCCTGGCTCTGGCACTCATCTATGTCTGTAAACAGTCGTAAGTTGTATCATTCACTTTGGATACTGCAAGGGGCTTTCTTATCTTAGTGTTGAATTTTCAGCAAAATAAATAATTATAGTTTTTTAGGGATGTGGAGTAGTTATTTTCATAAATTTTTACTCTATTGTATTGTAATATAAAAAAAAAAAACACAATAGGCTATTTTGAGCAATGTATTATCATCACATTGAGTCATCATATGAGTGAAGCCTATGAGAGCAAAATTGAAATATCTTGTGAAGCTCTTTTAATGGCTAAGATCAGCTGTTTGTTTGGCCAGAACCATTTCATTAAATGCCAAAGATAAAACACAGCTAGGTCCAATTTCAAACTATCAAAAAGCTACCAACTTTCCTCAGGGCCATATTTAGAATCGATGAGGCCCCCAGTGGCTCTCACCAGAGGGGCCCCTCTATATTCTGATTCTACGGAAGGTTGGAACTTAAGGGTAGAAATACACGTGGTATTGCTTCAACTTGAATTGGTCTTTTTGTTTCCATCAATCTAATCGGCATAAAGCAAAATAGTGAATGATCAGGGAGATATCATCTTCGTCTTCTGCAATTGCAAAAAAATCTAGAATGTCTCCTTGCGGGAAACATTAAACATCTTGCACTAACGCAGAGACATCATCGTCTTCTCCTCCAAACACTGTGGAATCATGAACGTCTCCTATGGCCGCTGAGAAATAGTTTGCGTCTTGCGCGAACTTGGAGACGTTATCTTTGTCTCCACCGATCGCGGCGTAGTCATGAAAGTGTTCTGTGGCCACGGAGAAAGAGGTAACATGTTGCGCAAGTGCGGAAACCTAATTTTTGTCTTCTCCGATCATGGAAAAATTTGTTCTGCGGCCATAGAGAAATAGTTAACATCTAGGGCGAGTGCGGGGATACCATCTCCGTCTCCTTCGATCATGGCGAATGAAAGTGTTCTGTCGCCGCGGAGAAATAGTTAGCGTCTTGCGCGAGCCCAGAGACGTCATCTTCGTCTCCTCCAATCACAGTGGAACCATAAGATTGTTCTGTGGCCACCGAGTAAGAGGTAACATGATGAAATTGTCTCCTTTGATCATGATGAAATCGTGAAGATTTTCCCAGTTTTCGGGTACATGATCTTTGACTCCCGCGGTCCCAACAAAATCCTGAGCATCTTCCGCAATCGCAGATGAATAGTGAGAACTCCTATGTTACCTGCGAAATAGGTAAGATCCTTTGTGGTGGCGCTGATTTCATTAACGTCTCCCGTGAAACAGATTATAGGTGAAATATATTTATCAAGAAAAACAATTTGAGGCCCCAAGTGAGGTCCCCCCTAAGGCCGAGGCCTCCGGCAACCGCAGTGTCGGCCGTTAGCGAAATACGGCCCTGACTTTCCTCATGATTGAACCACCAACATACCCATTACCAGGTGAGCATTACATTCACCACACAATGACACAGATTTGTCTTTACTTCTCGGTCTTCACTGACAAGAGACTTTTTAACTAAGGCGCTCAATAACATTTCCAACTTACCGTAACATGTGTGGCCATCTCCTGAGAAGCCGGTGTTACAGTGACATGCGTAAGTCGTCTCCAGGTTAAGGCAACTTGCATTACTGTGACACTCATGTCCCTTGCCACAGTAGTCCACACCTTGGTTAGTGCAAACATTAGTCAAGCCAAACAACACACACTTTGTTATCAGCATGTTAGTCTACAAAGGTGAATCTTACTAAACGTTGGAACAATCAAATACATGTTTTATTTTCATTTTCTATCCAAGTTTCAAGAACTTATATAAGATTACCTTGGTTGTTGTAGCCTGTGGTTCTTGAGGCAAAAATAAATCTTACTCAAGAACTACAGGCTACATCAACCAAGGTAATCTAATGTAAAATTAAAGCAATTGGCATGGGTACATTAAAATATTGAATTGTTGAATTGTTACCTGAATGAGGGGTTTTCTACACAGGTTATTCTTGGTAATCACAACAAAATCCAAATATGTTTAATTGTTTTCATGAAAAATGGTGTCATACTCAGTTAGGTATCATTCAATATTGTTAAACACACACACATATACAATAACAAAACAAATGTTTAAAAAGCATGTAGAGTAATTATAAATAAAATAACAAAATGTAGAGTAAATTAGGTTTACATCAGATACTGGTAGTACTTTTAGAATAACAGCATAACTTTTACCTGAGCAAAAATCAAGGAACGTAACTAAGCAATCAATTGTAACTTGATTTTAAGCTTGGTTCAACTTTGCAATTAATTGTTATACCAAACAACAAGAAGTTAGTGTAGTTTTTAAACATGTCAATACTTATGAACTCATCTACGGCAATCTAATTTTAATAGTCAAACTGTAACAGTTTACAGCTAAATTCAGTTTGAATTGTGACATCGGCAATTTTTCACCTGGGCAAAATTTACAGCACTCGTCTGGGACGCTGAACTGTTGGCTGGGTGGACAGGTGAGTGGAGGACACATGGTCTCGGGATCGATGCGGGTGCAATGCATCGAACCGTCGCGACACTCACACTCGACGCACTGCTTGAGACTCACAGAGTCTCCGTGGTCATACAGCGTCCCTCGTAGATAACATTGCTCTGAGAAAAACAACTCAAGGTTGTAAGCTCATATCTTAAGTGGTTAGCAACTGAGTCGACCCTCATTGATCTGGACTATTCTGAGATTAAAGTTGTCCGGAATCAATTAAAGTACGGATAAAATAAAATAATATGGGAAGAGACAGCGGGATTCCAGGATACCTTGTGTCTCCTTAACTAGTGGAGAAAAAGGTTTAATAGTGTATTCACAATAAAACAAAGGAAAACTCCAGATTATTGTTGACACTTTGGGAAACCCAATCATAGCTGTATAACATTTTTAAAAACTGCTGTAAATGGCTGTCCAGTTTAAGCAAAGTGCATTTTAAATTGGGTCCAGGTTGATGAGGGCTTCCTGCACTTTAAAATGTATCACCTTTTTCTCTCTTTACTGAGAATGTTTGTTTCTTGGATATTCAGAGATGTTTATTAGATATTTTAGCAATCACATAAAAAATACTATACGGTAAATTAAAACAAAACAAAATTGATGCTGTTAGTAGTTCAGAAACCAATTTTTCAAAAGCAGTTATTAATATTATTGTTTAAAAGTTTACAGTGAATTCTAATAGGTATTATTCATATAAAAAATTAAAGCAAATATAATATGTTAGGTAAAAAAAATTGGTTTGGTGTAAATACCCCAGTAGCACCTGGTTGTCTTGCAAACCAATTAAAATTTCCGTTTATTTATTAAAGTTTGTATTTAAATCGGCCCATGATAAAATTTAAATTTACATATTTTAGATTCACATCAATTTAAAAAATGGATCAATGTGTAGGTACTTAAGAGTTGAGGCAACTTGAGATAGTTTAATTTTTTTATAAATTTATATATAACTATTGTGTTTAAAGCTTTTATTATTTGATTCTAGCTGATATACATAAAGTCAAAAGCATAGATTAAAAATAATTTTCTCTTGATGTAAATTTTGTCATTTATATTGAGCCACATTGCTGCAACAAGTTTTTTTAAAGATTTGTGTTATGTGAATATTTTTTTATGTCCTAATTTCAAAGATTAGTATCGGATTAGTATTGCGCAAGGTATCCGAAACTAACCTTAATTTGAATTGAATGATGGTATTGATTCGGCTGATCTCAATTTTTAAAGTCTTTCTCCTCCCGATCCCTCGTTACGCTGAAAGCGATAATTTATTGGTTCGTCAATCAGTAGTGTTAATCTTTATTATTACATCATTGTTAGTGGATATTAAAACAAAAGAGAAAGACGCAAAGGAGGATAAAAACTATGTTAGAGATTAGGGACATATTTAAACATATTTAATTTACTATAGGGAATTACTTTACTCTTTATTAGTTGTAAGGCATAGAGAAGACTGTTCAGTTGTAAACTCCACCATTACATTTTTTATTTAACACTACAGAAGTAAATGAAACTTTTGTTATACTTTCTTATCCAACCAAATCGATTATTCTTGATATTATGGATTGACTACTAAATTAGATTTTAGTGAACACTAGGCAAGATTTTTTAATCTTAAAATAATTCTTTAGAACTAAGAAAAACCAAGTATTATTTTGATACGATTTGTTATATACAGTAACGATATGACTTTTTTTATTTGAGTCTTAACCTTAATCTGTCCCACTCTGATTTGTCATCTAATACAATTTCATTACCATTTCACAACATAATTCTTATGAAAACATAACCCACCACTCATATTAAATTTAGTCCAAGTCTAAAGTGTGTAAAGCCTGTATATGAGACCTAAGCCTGGCAATAAAACGTACAGAATAAGTTTAAGAATACTTACTAAGGCAACTCTTACAACATTCTCCGGGGTTCAATACGGGGTTTTTACAGTTTACAGGGGGGCATTGTACAGGTCTGCACTGAACTTCTCCATGCTGAAACAAGAACAAATAGTTACAAGTAGTCTATAGTTTCTAGACCTTAGTAGTAATAGAAATACTATTTATAATAGGCTAAGAGTTTTTTTCTTGTTCTAACCAGTGGAATTTTTAATTGAAGATGGCAAAGTTAGTTTAGTGTAAACACTTTTACAGAAAAGCGGTCCAAACCCATTGAAGTTTTTTTATTATTTATTTATTCATTTATTTTTTTTATTGAACAAATGTAGAAAGTATATGAGAGCTGATGCTGTTTAAGGGACTAAAATATCAAGGTTTATTAATTACTAGTGTCCCTGTTGCTCGAATTCGAGCAATTGCTAAGCATTACAGGCGTTATTTTAAAACGAATAACAGCCATAATTTCTCATGACTTTAAAAGATTCGACTCAAAAATTATGGAAATACTCAAGATGTACATAACAATTTATATAAATTTATCCAGATTCTCTGGCTTTTTCCCATTGTAATATTTACGCCAACCCGAATTCAAATAGTAAATATTTCATTTCGACCGATTCAGTAAATGTTTATAGCAAACTGTTAAATTAACAAACTTATTGACTGTTTACAATTAACATATGTTCTTCTTCTCACTTTTAATTTCTGACAACAGCTGGAGTTTCATAACAATTTTTGTTTCCCATGTTAATCTTATGGAGAAATACAAAACTTTAAAGGGTCCCAGGGCCTCACTCTCTAATTATTTCCCTAAAAAGAAAGTTTCCTGCACAACTTCAAGTTACGCTCTTTCCAATGACACCAAAAACATGTCAATCGGTTCAGTAGTTTCGGAGGAGTAATTGTCACAAAAAACCTGCTTGCGTATTAAATAAGTAATAGATATTCAATATTTTTAGAGCACTATAGCAAGTGAGTAAAGAAAATATTATATCGCCTCCTAATTAATATCACATACTTATTGCATTTACAGTTGCACTGCAGTTAAAAGTGTGTGTTTGATGCTTTGAAATACATTATTAAGTCGTTTGTGGCTTATTTTAAAAATTAATTTACCACAGAAACTTACAACACACGAACAAATATCACAATCATGCTGCCACGACGCACCGTCGGCGTGTATGCTGCCATTTACTGTACATGACTTTTGACAATCGCACTCTTCTAACCTGCTGATCTTGCCCTCTACTGCTATCAGCTGGAAAAAAACATAATCACAAACATTAGATTTTCAGTTTATGTATACCATGTCTCATCCTATTGAAAATTTTGAAGCCTGCGTATTGATGATGTGTTTCATATTGGCCATGTTTGCTGACGTCAACTAGATAGTTTTCTCTTATTTCAGGGTACCAAAGGTCACGCAAGTTTGTAAGTAGATATTTTGGTTGAAATATTTCTTCAAGTTGGTTAAAAAATAAAGGAGACAACAATGGGTATTACTTAGAATAGTAGAATAAAGTACTGTGCTGGATAAATAAAGTTTCAAGTTTGGTGTGGATGTCTTTAGTTTTAATTTATTTAACCATCAACCATGCTAAAACATTGTAGTTGTATGTAAGTCAGTCACAGAATGTGCAAGTGACTGAAAAGTGGAAACTATAGAGTATATAGAATGTATATAACATACGTTCTATACGGTATACATTCTATCTTCTACCCTTTTATTTGTTGGCAATGCAGTTGAGCAACGGAGAAGTATGGTACAGAGGAAACATGGTTATGGGACAACCGTGCGTTTGTTGTGCCAAGGTATGTTGGGGCGGGAATATACTAGTGACAAGCAAGGAAGAGCCTGAACGTCGTCAAGCACTGTACGGGAACTCCTATCGCACAGGACACAGGGTCTTCCTTCACCGTGAGCGTGAGGGCGAAGGGACTAGTGTGGACTTTGCCCTAGACACTAGCACTAGTGCTAGACACCACCTAAGTTAGTGTACCATATGGAATGTATCCTCTGTTCTCTATTTCTGTGCTATCGACAATAAGTCCTTTCATCAGTTAGACTTGGTAAAAAAGTTTATGTAAGTTATTCGACAGAAATTAGTAATTTACATCAGCACAACCTGTCAGTTGCTCAAATCAACTATGACAATTATGAGCAATAAAGTGGCGACAAGGTTAATATGCGGATGAAATGTCTAGTTTTATCAGTAGTCAAAAGATTAAAACTCCATTATATAACACTTTTGCACTAAGATTTATCTTTTTATGGTTCATTAAGTTTTAAAAATTACCCACTCTTTGGGAGAGATCCTGTAGGTGTTTGGTAAGGGTTTCCACGGTGTTCTGCAGTACAGAGAACTGTCCACAGGTAGGACAGCTGGTATCCAGGTGGGGACACTGGTTCAGGTAGCCGTGGGGGCCTGTGATCAGTCTTACATCTTGTAGTGTGCCCTGCGGACATCCAACACAGTCAATCCTTCACTTACAACTATATGCAAGCATAACTGAACAAAAACTGCCGAAAACTACCTTGACATTATCTTTTATCAGTTGAGTCAATAATTACCACATTTGAACTTTTGGTTTACCTTCATTTGTCAGTACAGTAATGAGCAATCTTTTCAAGTAGGCTAAGCATCTTAGATCAAGAATTTCAGTCCCATATCAGTCAGGTCTTGTCTACAACTCATAAGAGGTTCATATGTCCGTGTCTGTGAAAGCTTGATGGGAGTAGCCCACCTAAAGCCAACAATGGACCTCTCTGGTGGAATTTGATAGAAGTGAATGCATGAGTGCAATCCTTGTGAGTTGAGTCACCGTATTTTTGGTTCATTGACTAAAGACCTTTCATTTTTTTATAGAGGCTTGCAACCTCTTTGAACTTTTTGTATTTACCTGTCCACATGGAGCCTCTGCATGGAACCTACTATACAAAGGAAGAGGGAGTCGGTAGGATACAAGAATGAATTGTACTAGAAAATTTTTAGTGGCATGAAACAATGGCTTTCTCTGCCTAGGTTTCAAAGTCACTAACGCTTCTGACAGAGCTACAGCTTACCAACTCACCAAAATCTCAATCTTTCTAAAAAAGTAAAGTGGATAGAGGAATAGAATTTGTTACTTTCTTTGATCAAAGCTATACAGATCATCTCACACCATTCTACACTCATTCCTTCATATTTGGCATCGAGGTGGCGTCCCCATCTCAATTATTGATTGATTTACTGATTGAAGTTTAATAACAAATAGGTACTGTAAAAGACAACCAATAACAAATAAATATCAAGAAAAACCATGGTTCACTGAATGTTCAACTTAATGCTAGAGATTAACTTCAATTTACCTTAAAAAGAGAGTGTTTGTTGTTGCGTTGGCCAACCCAGAGGGTGAGTTGTGGCAGGGTGAAGTTGGTGTCGGGTGTGCGACTGAGCAGACGACGGTAGAGCGGGTGACAGTCTACCATCAGTTCTACCTGCGACCCACTCACGCTCACTGCTACCTGAGCATTTGACACATGGCTGTATATTGCTGGTTCACACCTCTTAACACTAGTGAAAATTAAAGCATTCAATAACAGCAGACAAAGGTAGAGCAAGTGACGATCTACCATCAGTTTTGCGTGCGACTCACTCATAAGCTCACTGCTACCAGAGCCTTTGAAAAATGGCTGTTTACTGTTGGCTCTCACCTTTTCAATACTAGAAAGGGAATCTAACCTAATTTCTAATATTTCCATCTGGGAATCATACAATACCTTATGCCACACGTTGTCTGCCAAACGGTACGGGAAGGTTTCAATGTGCACAATAGAATCGTGGCCAGTGTAGTGCAGCCGAATCTCATCCTTACGACCACTTGATTGAAGTTCTAAATACCTACGAAATAAGAATACTTCTTAAAACATGTTTTCAGTTTCTTAAAAAAAGAAGACAAGATCCTTTTTCTATCTATCTATATATATAAAAGGCAAAGCCCTCACTGACTGACTCACTCATCACTAATTCTCCCACTTCCCATTTACCTAGGAGGCTGAAATTTGGTACACTGATTCTTTAGGCATTAAATAGGAAAACTAAGTTGTTTTTATTCCGATCGGACTCTCGGGCTCCGCCCCAGTGGCTCTGGAGTTTCCCATGTTAACCTTATGAGAAATGGAATTAATGAATCTTAACAGCTGTTTCATTAAACAAGTTGGTTCTGTTCTATGATGTTCAATAGCATTAAAGTTACAAGGATTACCAACAGGATGCAGCACTATTATTTCTTTTACATTTATGACAGCTAATTTGCAACCAAAAGGTGAGTGAGCATAGCGAACGAACTTCAACCTGGAGGCGAGTTAGCGTAGCGAACGAGCTAACCTGAAGGCAAGTGAGCGCAGCGAACGAGCTCCAATCTAAAGGTGAGTGAGCGTAGCGAACGAGCTCAAACCTAAAGTTGAGTGAGCGTAGCGAACGAACTTCAACCAGGACGTGATTGAGCCATGCAAACGAGATCATCTTGAAAATTAAGAAGTTAAACGGGGCAAAGCCCGCGGGTTACAGCTAGTATATATATATAAGGCAAAGCCCTCACTGACTGACTGACTCACTCACTCACTCATCACTAATTCTCCCACTTCCCACTTACCTAGGAGGCTGAAATTTGGTACACTGATTCTTTAGGCATTAAATAGGAAAACTAAAGTGGTTTTTATTCTGATCGGACTCTCGGGCTCCGCCCCAGCGGCTCTGGAGTTTCCCATGTTAACCTAATAAGTACTCATATTTAAATGGAATTAATGAATCATAACAGCTGTTTCAATTAAACAAGTTGGTTCTGTTCTATGATGTTCAATAGCATTAAAGTTACAAGGATTACCAACAGAGTGCAGCAAAATTATTTTTTTTTTAATATTTGACAACAGCTAATTTGAAACCAAAAGGTGAGTGAGCGTAGCGAACGAACTTCAACCAGGACGTGTGAGCGCAGCGAGCGAGCTCCAACCTAAAGGTGAGTGAGCGTAGCGAACGAACTTCAACCAGGACGTGATTGAGCTATGCGACCGAGCTCACATATGAAGTTAAACGGGGCAAAGCCCGCGGGTAGAGCTAGTGTATAATAAAATGAGGATTCTGTTTGTCTGTATGCCTTTCTTTGTAGTGAAAATACGTTTTTTAGGAAACACTGTTAATTACACTGTGATCGCGTAAACAACCGTATCTGGCAGTATCGAAAAGGCCGGGATCATCTCCCTTGATCGCGACAACATTCGTGAACATTTATGGTCTCAGCAAAACCATGATGATCTCCTGCGATTGTGGCAACATCTGTGAGCATAAATTGCATTCTCATTGATACTGTTATCTACTCCTGCCCGGCAACACTCATCATCACCAGTGATTGCGATTTCCTTCCAACGGTAAAAGAGAACCAATAGAACACCATCTAATGAATGAGTCTCGGCCAGAGGATATTGATTAGAACTCTCAGTCCATACCATCACATTCAAGTGCAGTTTCCCGTTCCACAATATTCATTTCCAATAGTTGTTTCTACTCTTTACTAAACTGTTGTAAAACTCCATTGGGAAATTTTCTTATCGCCATTACAATTTAAAAGTTCAACAAAGTAAATTTTGTAGTAGATAGAAAAGATTTATGTCATCCTGTGATTTCAATAGGTCTATTTGGAGTTTTAGCTAACCAACAAGCTATATATAAATAAAAATGCAAAATAGCAAATACAAAATAATAAAGAAAATCTCAATAACCAAACCACCACTTAACCAGTTAACAACTTCATGGGTTCATGTTGAGGGGGAGGGGGGAGTTTTCTGCCCTGAAATATGACTGGCCAAATATTTTTCTCCAAAAATTTACAATGAGACCCTCAATAAAAACAGGTGACCCCTGCTCTACCTTACGGACTTACAAAGTTCTGTGGGCTTTGGGAAATATTAATTACGAGTAAAAAGAGGAAAACTACAATATTTACGTTTAATTTAGTCATGTTTCCTATGTTAACCATTTTACACAAACAGCTGACTTATGATAATAATTTTTCTTCACCCAGTAACGATACTATAGTTCGGCCGCTTAGAAAACGACCTGCGCGCTAATGCTAAACCAATGCTGGAGGAGGTCGCTTTCTAAGAGGCCGAACTATATAACATTCTTATTCAATTAAAATATAGTTTTAAAGTAGAACTTTTTTTCAATTATTGCTTTGCCTTGTTGCATAAAATTGATAGAGTTACAAAACTATATACTTAGTATATCAAGAGTTTTCTCTATAACATGCCTTTTTCACCCGTTCCACTATACAATTTTTACAATTTAGGCGTCATTTTCAAGCTTATAAGTGGCAGAGTGGCAAATGGTAACTAGAAAGGTAATGTATTTTAGGGCTTTGCATGGTCTACAATCAAATATACAATAAAAAAAAATTATTTTTTTTAAAGTGCCTCTTTAGATGCACAATTTGCATACGGAACACCTAGTTTTTTATAAATTTGAGATTGAAAGAAGGTAAGTAAAAATGTTATCAGACAAATTAAATTGTTTTTATAGATTCGTGTTTTTTAAACAGGTTATGTAAATTAACATAAGATATTACATGACAAGTTGAACAATTTTATCTTTCTCTTATTTAGTACATGTTTTAAATACATTTTTGATTCAATAATTTTTTTTACTTATACAAACTTTGAACACTTGTTCTCATATTTGTCTTTCAAAATAATATGTTACTTTAGAATAACAAGTTGATAGCATTTCTGTCTACATTTTGGTGATCAAAACTCTTCGGTCTCAGAGGGAATCAATAGTGACTCTGAAGTTTTACGATGACTATTACCAACTTCAAGATGATACTTTTTGGAATTCAGATTCTTCAATGAGCAACTACTTTTCTTTAAAATAAAGAATATAAAATTTTTTAAATGTTTAAAATTATTTCTCAATAAATATTCATATTTCTCCTACATGATTCGCTTCCATAACTTGGATACATTCTTACAAGTTGAAGATATTTTATTCCTACTGTTGGTATTACCTGTTAAAGCCGTGAGAGAAGGCGACGATGGTGCCGGAGTTAAACTCCTCCTGGCGCAGGCTTGCCGCAACCGTAAACTCTGGGTTGCCTCGTAACAATTCCACAGCTTGTTGGTAGACGCTGGCCGGCAGTCGTAAATCCCGGTAGTCTCCTATGGCAAAAAAATTTAAACTTCCTGGTAAACAAGATTTAAATTGTCATTGCGCTAGGAATATTGAATATTGATGTATCTAACAAAAGATCTGTGTTAGGTGGTAAAAAGACGAGGGATTAAGCTATTCCATTACAAATGGCATAAATTCCAATGATGTACAAAAATACAAATAAACAATCTTTAAAAATATTATTTTATCTTCACTACGAGACCAATAGTTCTATAAAATGTATAATTTTCACCACACACTATGATGTTTTTAGCTGTTTTGCATACGTTAATTGGTGGCTGAAAGCTACGTTTTGCTGGCCATACTAGCTGTCATCGTCATTTGGGGACCGAGCAGGTTTTTACATCCCTAGGGCCGCAAAATCAGCTGCCCGCTTACTCTCTTAAAACATGAATGCATATTAAATACACAATCAGTATCCATAGAATTGCAATAGAATCGTTTTATTGTCATCGCTGCCTAGCAACTGTTTATTATTTTTGCTGAACAAACGTCTTCTTGGAGTTTTTTTATAAAATCAGCCTTTTTTAGTATTAGGTACAATTCTTGTAATGGGTTGTTTCTGAGCTACAGCAGCTTACCTTGCAGATAGAAGGCAGGACGTAGCCGCTGCGGCCCCGGGGCGAGTGTGACACCTTGGTGACTGGTGTTGTGCAGCTGTAGGGACGCCAAGAGGTCAATGCCGGCTTCCCCCACTCCTCCTGTAACAAAGACACACCACTGCACTTCATTATGATAAAACATTAACAAGAGTTCTGACACTACAGCTATCGGTAGTCACCAACAGAATAATTGAAACAACTAGAAGTGTAGCGAAAGAGAAGGTATGTGTCAATAAGTGTGCCGTCGCAACCTAGCTACGTACGCAAAGAAATGGCCATGGGATGGATTTGTAAGAAAGTTCTATGTACTTGCAAGGAAAGATACTTAGTTGGTAAGACCTTTAGTATTTGTGTTACATATTAGTTCAATTTGACTGACTCTCTAGAAAAAACACACCCCTGCTACCCCTACTAGAGTTTTAGTGCGAGAAAAATCTACAGTGTCCAAAAAAATGTGGGGGGTTGGACAGCTTTCCCTTTAACCCTCTGAGCCCCCAAAGACTGATATATTGACCATGGGTAACTTAAAGAAACCCCCACTTGCTCTTAACGATTGGCACAAGCTTTATCTCAACAAAAGAAAAAACCTTTCAGATCTACAAGATATAAGCTGTAACCTGAGGACCAAGTTTAGAGCCACTACTTTTAAGATTTGGATTTATTAACGTTGTAAGGAAGTTATCGTAGACCATTAGACCTCGTAGATGGTCAAGCAGTCTAAGGCTTTCTCGGCCAAGAGACAGTAACAACGATCGAGTGTTCATATCCCACCTCAGCCATATCATGAGGAGTTCAGTAGTGGTGAGAGAGGCCCATTTAAAATGCATGGTGGAGATCTCCGCTGCAATTTCATAAGTGTCCCGCAGAACAATCGAATGAATATATCGATATAGATTATTAGATATATTGATTACTTCATTCGGTTAGTTAGCAGACTTGATATATAGAATGAAATAATCAATATATCGTTTAGAATAGTTCGATATATTTATTCGATTGTTCTGCGGGACACTTATGAAATTGCAGCGGAGATCTCCACCATGCATTTTAAATGGGCCTCTCTCACCACTACTGAACTCCTCATGATATGGCTGAGGTGGGATATGAACACGCGATCGTTGTTACTGTCTCTTGGCCAAGAAAGCCTTAGACTGCTTGACCATCTACGTTTCTACGAGATCTAATGGTCTACAAAATTTTATAAAACATTCATAGAAAAAGTCATCAATGGTTTCTACCATTACCATACCGAGTCTATAACAACACGGCACAGTTCTCTAGGCTAAAAAAAATTAAAGTAGTTGAGAATCTCTTAACAAAATGTCACTGACAAAAAAAAAACGAAAAATTGCACTGTTATCAGTGCCATAGTAAGGCTTGACCTTGAGCCATATCCCCCCTTTATACAAATATTCAGTAAGTTATGTGACTTTATTTTTGAATAACAAACACTCAAACAGCATTACCAACACGGTATCAACTGTGACCGATATATGATTGACTACTTTTTTATAGGGCGTTAGAACTAAATTGAGTCAATCTTGCATTTTAATTTTAGTAGACTCTTATTCAAAAGATTTATTTTCTAGGGATTTTTGGCTAATGCATACACGAGTTATTTTGATTGGGTCATAACCTCTATTTTCTTAAGGGTAAAAATAATTTGATTCGTTTTTAATGTATGTATTGGTTTACATAACTTATTTCAGAGATATGTTGTTTGTGCGTTTAAACACCCCACACCATGCATGCCGCTTTGTATGAAACAAACCAATTAAGTACCTAAGTTAACTTAAGATTCTAATCTCAATTTTTCAAAAGGATATAGTAAGAAAATGTGTTATAATAAATAATCCTAAGTTAATTATGTAAAGCTCTAAATTTCCTTCAAATTTCCCTCTACCAGACTTATGATTCTTCCTGAGGAATTGGATGGTTGAAGAAAAATGTCAAAACTAGTAACGAATTTCAAAATCCACTCACAAAAAAAATTCCGTTGGATTCAATTTATAACCATGCAGGTCTGTAATGGCCTGACTATGACTATGTTTCACTACTACTTCGCCTGGATTATCTAAGTAGGCAATATACATGGTGTACCCAGATTGCGTTGAGCGTTACACGGCGCTGTCGGTCAACCAATACAACACAGTTTAGCGTAACTGTTACGTCTATTTCAACTTACTCTGTGCATTTTTCTCTTTGATCTATTTTACAAACACAATTTGTTTACATGATATTTATTTCTGTTTTATTTTTATTTTTTACATGTAAACAAACAGAATGGTTTAAATTTTCAAGACATTTTTTAAATAGACTTTAGTAGTAGAATGATCTGTACTACTAAATTAATGAAATTTTATACAATGTAATTACAGTAAATAGAGTGTTAAGCTGATAAAACCAGACTAATCCAGAGTGTTAAACTAGACTAATCGATAACATATTTTCCTGCGGTGCTGAAACGATCACATAGTCGCGTTCTTTTCGGCGTGATTACGTCAAATTGTGTGCGGGCTTTAGATACGACAATTTTAGTTTTTAAGTCAGTAGTTTTTGTTTAATTGTTATCGTACCCGGCTATCCTTCTCGGTCATTATGCTTTTGATAAATGGTAACATGACAACAGACATCGTCTTCCACCCACATATAATTTCACTCATAACATGTTTAGAGACACCGCATGTATCTCTGTGTAATGATTATTTGATCAATACTGTAGTTGCCATCATAATCAAAACTCGACTAGTCTTTCTTTAATACTTTTTTATGGTACTTTCTTATGAAATGGCGACCATACAAAGTAGGTATTTTAAGCCAAGTATGAATGGAGATAAGTGTAAGATGAGTGTCGCGATCTTGTAGTCTTTTTAGTGTAAGACCTACTTATTCCTTAGACACAGCTTTTAATTAATAGCCCATACAGCAATGGCAACTGAGGGACCTACAGTTTATTGTGGAATCCGAACCACATTTTTGCCATAATATACGAATTAGTCTAATTATCAGGATACTGCGGATACTCGTAGTACTCACTCGTGCGGACGTTAATCCACACCAGGGAGTATATCCACAGTGCATGCCGATAAATATCCACAATTCGAGACCTCCTAGCTGGATTACAGGACGACGACGTCCCAGTCGCTCCATTTGGGACACGAGGCGCAGAGTTGTCCCGAACCCGCCCAAGTTATGGTGTCGCTAACACGTGTCAACGCTATTTGCGAGGCAACAATGGGGAATTACTTCTCAGAAGTTGCCGTAGTTTCTCAACAGTTTATGTGTTGCCGCTATTTCTGTCGGCGTCGCGACGGTGGAGCCCCCAGCGGCGGACGAGCAGACTGAGTGGCGTGAGTGATCAGGCAAGGGTCCAACACAACTGACCACTCACACTCACACACACTCAACTGTCAGATCTGCGCTAAACATAGGACCACGTGCGAGGTAAACAATGTCACTCGCATAAACACCATTATCTCCGCCGGCTTGGCCTCAAAGTTTCATCAATTGTCCGTAGTATTGTACCATAATTATTTGATAGTTTTAATGCTTCCCTGGAAATCTAAAGGTTGCCTGTTCCACCTAGGTGCGTATTTTAACCCAAATATAAATGGAGGATGAATATATGTGTAGCTTTGTTACTTACTGAGATCAGCTGTTTCATCAGACAGGATCATCCATATATGAATCCCAAGGTATCCATGAACTTTTGAGAAAACTACAAGTCACACCACCATAAACCATATACTTAAAATGTTCGTCATGACGAGAAACCTTGCTCTATATTATCCATTTTTTCATAAACTGCCCTTTAAGGTCATAATTGCTTTCCAAAGGGAACTATCCGTATTACGTTAAAAATACCTCAGCTGTTCTTATTATTTTGTATGTTATTCTTTCAATTTATTACCTTATTAAAATCTGGTGTGATTTGTAATGCTGCATTCTGTTTTTTTTTATTTTTTTTTTTATTTCAGCTTAACTTAACGGAGTATGTTTTATCTATGACTTAACCAATCAATAGTTTTATTAATACTTATGAAGTCAAACGGGGTAAAGCCCCGTGGGTAACAGCTAGTTTATTTAAAGCCCAATAATTAGGGACAGCCTGGTCCAGTTTCGAACCATCAAAAAGCTATTGACTTTTCTCAGGATCGAACCGGCAACTTTAGGATTGTTAGGCGAGCACTTTATCCACTCAGCTACCCATCCAGTTTTTATCCTGAGAACTCATCTTTTTAAGGTTAAAAACTACACCCAGCTCTCTCAATCCATTCTGCATGAGTACGAATTATGTAACAACATGTCCAAGACTTTGACTGTAGACTACATATCAAGTCACTACCACTGAAGTCACCTCTTCAGCCATCCGCAGGGATAATTATTCCACTTGTGAAATTCCTTCAGTACAATCGTGAAAGCAAATTCCCTCGGAGATTTATCATTGATCAGCCAAGTCGTTGATTACTCTTGGTTTCTAGTATTTAACTGACTTAAAACTATTTTAACTCTAGCTAAACATAACAATATCTTTAAACTGGTTCTTGACCTCTGGTGTATTATTAGTGCGATCGACATGCTTAAACATGAAAGTTGCATTTATTTCAATGTTAAGCAATGGTGGGAATTCCCGTCATCAACACTCAACGTGTTAAAAGAAAAATTAGGTTAAACATTTGTAAAATCAGTCTTAAAACAAAAGAGAAACATTTAGTTGACACTGGCGCATTCAATCGTCATCGAAATAATACACACATCAAAATAAGCTTTCGCTTAAGATGGGCTAAGTATACTCACGATATTAATTCAAATTCAATGGTTTAATCTGTGTTTTTAATGTGGAAACACATACTTTATCTGATTGCAGATTTAACATGGCTATTTAACACCTTACGCTAAATAGAGTGAATATTTTAAGACTTGGAGGAAGGTCAAACCCTCAATTACAACGTTTAGAGCTGAGACTACTAAATAAACATTATCTGATTAGAAACACGCTAGCCACTCCGAGCCGGGGCTTCAACACCGTCTAGGTTTATAAACGAGTCTCAATAAGTATTTGTGGATACAAAACATCGACAAAAACGCTTTTATGACCAAGGAGACGTGTTGTGCCATAGGAAATAATGGCATTATTATTCTCAATGATTAAAAACATACGATTGTCACTACACATCTTCAATAATTGTGTACTTTAAAGAATTAAATCGTACATTTCATCACAAGGGCGTAGAGTGACTCTTTTCCCTAAACTAATAACTCTTTAAGCAACAGTCATTCATTTATTAATCTCTTTTGTATAATAATTCCATTATGATTTGGTAACCTACTGATAATTATTAAATAGCAACCCAGCAGACGCACAGGCAGCACCTGCCTATGTCTGCTGAATTTCATAAAATTGTCAAATTAATTAATACAGAAATGTTCTTTTTAGCGAATTTCCCATATAAGGAATAAGCTATTACCGTAGTACTCATGGTAAGACCTGGACGTGGGACCGATTTTTTTTTCGTTTTGAGGTCCCTAGAGGCCAAAAACACCATCCGTTCAAATTCATATATATATATATATATATTTATATATATTTATATATATTTATATTTATATATATTTATATATATATATGTGTCCGTTAGCACGATAACTCGAGCAAAAATGATCCGATTTTGATGAAATTTGGTATAAACGTGTAAACCTACGTTTATTCGGACGAGTTCGTGATCCAGCATGATCGGACCATGGGAACGGGGGTTTACGGGGGGTTTTATGGGGTAAAAATAGGTTTTTCCCATTTTTTACCCAAAAAACATAAAATTTAGCAATTTCTTTCCAAACCATTTTGTAGAGCTTAAAAAAACAAATAATTTAGTATATTGAAGCGTCATTATGCGCCTAATGGTTACGGAGAAAATTCCAAAAAATTGTAAATTTAAAATTCCCATGTTATTCTTATGGAGGATAAGTAAACTGTTGTAGTTTGCTTGTTTATGAACATATTTTGATCAAATTTGGAAAATGATTTTATTTCTTACTAACTATTAACATTTTACAAAAAAAAACAGTTTTACCCACCCTGATGCAGCAAACCTAAGTACTTGTTAAACTAATTCTATTTAAATCGGGAATAAATGTTATATTTGTAAGTAGACATTGCAGTGTAAATCAAATCAGTCAAATGGAAATTCGCTTAGTCTGCAGGTTTGCTGCGGCGGGGGTATTTATTCTTAGCCTTAGTTTATATTTTGTAATTGTGATTATATTTTGTATTAAAAAGTATGTTTCTTTCTGTATACATTATGTGGAAATAAACGTATATTTCATTCATTCATTCATTCATTTTCGACCCGAGCTCAAGTTTCAGGAAATTTAGCAAGGGTTGAAACTACAATTTTGCCCGTGATATTTTTCGTCATATTTGCAACATAAAAAAACTAAGTAAGAAAACGAAAATACTTTTCGTGTAATAATCTCTCAAAACAACTTCCAACTTGTTATCAATTTTGCTAATGCAAACCGGCAGCTGCTTTGTTAAGCGATTCAATAATTTCTATTAAAGTCTATTACGATGTGTCAAAACTTTTGAACATAATACAACAATAAAGATCGATGGATAGATAATTTCGATACATGCGGCTGTTTACAATCAAAGCTCACAAAAATAGACTTATACTCCCAGGGACTATAAAAGCTTTTTACTACCTAGGGATTTAGACTTCTCTATTTTCACCCCACGATGTAAATAAAACAAGTGATGTGAATTTCTTTCATTTGTTTTGATTTTCTGTTTATGTTTCGTTGTAATTTCGTTACCAACATGGCAACCCATAAGCCTCATGTAAATTTTGTACAATTTAAAATTAATTTTTGTGTTTGTTTTTGAGTTTATTTCAATAGTTAATAAGGGGATCCTGCACGTCCATGAAAATATCTTTCTAACAGTATGCGTAGATTTTCCGTGCTATGCACACGAGCTGAGAAAAAATGTTTTCAAGAAACATCCTTACCTATATATAGGATCAGTGGTCATCATCCGAATGTTTATCCTTTGTACTGTGTTTAGATCGTATGTTGGCTTGATTTCAAACATATGCTACGATTCTTTCTTTTGTTTACATATTTTGTAACCATTATGGCAACCCATTAAAAAATTATACAGTTTCGTCCTAGACATTTGCAGAAATAACCTTGGTAAGTTTGGCTCAAATATGTTTAGCCGTTATTGAGTGATAGTGTTAGAAAGTTGCCATTGAAGCCGATCCCAAAGAGCTTCGCTTCGCTCTGCTCAATAAATACATCAGAGTATCAGTGTAATATTTGTGTCATGGAAGGTTATGCAGGGATTATTCTCTATCTGTTTAGTACCGTTATTTTTATTTATTTAATTTTATTTTCATATTTTCCATTCATCCAAATGTTTTGATCCAATAATGAAGAGTGCAATGACTTATCGTAACATATTACTTTTAGTCGGACACTATTGCATTAATTGCTTCCTTATTATAAACTAGCTCACTAGTAATTCAACGGTATATCTTTGTCCATTTACCTTTTCAAACAACTACATTTTTAAAAACAAATCCAAAACCCGAAGCTATATTTTTTAAGTTCGTTCTGGAACAGTTTTACCACCTCAACCCCAGTCACAATAACTTTCTATTCACTCCAAGACCGTCATTGGAAGTTATTGAGCCAGGTGAGCGTGTCGTGCAGACTGTTGCTATCCCTAGGGACCTTCTACTGCTCCCGAGGGATAGGCTGGCCCTACATAAATAACTACTACCCTCCGTCTTCCCCTGTAGTTAGCTCTACTGTTTCTTTATTGGTCTTTATGTTATTGGGAGTGATCTGCCTTCTTAGACCCCTCTATAGCACTTAGCATTTACTTTCACTAAAACGTAAGTTTCTATTTGTGTTTTTCATCAGTGTCGCTTTTTCATAGGAGAGTGGGCTAAACCCTGGTCTTGTAACTGTCGTTAATTTTGTAGCATTAACTTTGCTACAATTAATTTCGAAAGCCCGAGCCGGGTCTTAAGACTGACTTTAAAACTCCTATGGGGCCACCAATGAATCATAAAGTGCATACGTTTTAAATTCTAATATGTATGCAAAAAAATTATAGCTCAGTACGCAGTAATACGGCACATTACATTACTTACACCACTGTAAAATCACAATTTCTAAACCTCTAACCATTACCCTACTATTACTATTATACTGACGCACGATGCTATACCTCTTCCAACGAAAATGTGTCAAAAGAGAAACTTCAGTAAACTCTAGATAAGATACCGGATGCGTTGGCCAACACTTAGCATCGATTACATTGACTCACGTAGTGAGGTAATAATTTTAGATTTTCTCAAAACTCAGAGCTTAAACTATATCGGCGATTAATATTATACTTGTTAGGTTAGCAAATTCGTAAAGTTAAAGTTTTGTGATTTTGCATTCCAATAGCAAACTTTTGATTTAGTTGACCAGCCATCAGTATTTTATTGTTTAGTTGTGAGAAAAAAAACTTGAGGTACGTTGATATGATGTTGATAGACGATTTAAAAACGGTTTCCAAATTCTAAATTTAAATTATTAAAATCTATTTCACAAAAAGTACAAGTACAAAGATGTGTGATAGAGCTAGTTCTCATTTAAAATGTAAATACAATTATGTGTAGTATGCATCCTTGATATGCATCCACGTTTACAGAAGTATGTTCCTCAACCACTCCTCAACTGAACTATACGTTTGGTACTCAGTGTGAAAATATTTTTTTGGTGTAAGTACAAAGTAAATGCAGATTGATGATGCATATAAAATGTCCCAAGTCTAAAAATTAGCTTCCCAAAGAATTATTTTATGTTTTTAAAAAATGACTATGTTTTTAAACTTAATACAGCTATTTCTCAATTACCTGTAAATGGATTTGAGTAGACAATGTCATTTTCGTGTTCTACATTAAATTTTGAATAAGAATAATACAAAATGACAGAGGATCAGTTGTAAAAACTCCATCGTAAATAGATTCAAAGATAAAAATTAAGATGTTTGGTAAAAATTCAAAAAACATTGGTCAATTGCATTTGTTCACACCCTGTATACAAGAAAGTGTCGGAATATGTTAAAAACTGCGCCATTTTATAAGCTTTCCAACCATATGCTACACCATTGAGCTTTCTGTCTGCTTATGTACGCTTTCGTGGTTTGAAGACTACAAAGCATGGCGTCTTTATAATTTAAAACATAGAAAGTCAGCATGTATTAAGCAAAAGTTGTATTTTTGTTTCAGCTTGAACAATAAAAACAGTAAAAAAGTTCCCTGTTTTCTGGCATTCAAACCACTAAAATAAACAAAAAAATATCTAAACCTCAATAGTGTAGCATATGGTAGAAAAGCTTATAAAATGGCGCAGTTTTTAACATATTCCGACACTTACCTGTATACAGGGTGTGAACAAATGCAATTGACCAATGTTTTTTGCATTTTTATCAGACATCTTAATTTTTATCTTTGAATCTATTTACGATGGAGTTTTTACAACTGATCCTCTGTCATTTTGTATTATTCTTATTCAAAATTTAATGTAGAACACGAAAATGACATTGTCTACTCAAATCCATTTACAGGTAATTGAGAAATAGCTGTATTAAGTTTAAAAACATAGTTATTTTTGAAAAACATAAAATAATTCTTTGGGAAGCTAATTTTTAGACTTGGGACATTTTATATGCATCATCATACTGCATTTACTTTGTACTTACACCAAAAAATTTTTTTCACACTGAGTACCAAACACCCTGTATATCAACACATGATTAAATGTTAATTAACTTGTTTACTATTTGAATGTTTGGGTTTGATGTAGTCGTTAGATGTACTATTGTAGTTATCATCACTAGGGGCAAAAGTGGCTGTTTTTGGTACGCAATCGTATTTTACAAGCAAGGCACAGCCGGGCTTAGAAATAGATTGTACCAAAAAGACACTTTTGCTCCGTGTGATGAACAACTAAACTGTGGAAACAATCTCATAATCGTTACAAAATTTCAACACATAATTTGATGTTATAGAAAGTCGTCATCAATTTTTAAATTTCTGTTGTTTACAAAGATAACTTAAAATATTATGGATTAGCAGCGTCTTTATTAGCCATGAACTAATTTTTTAGAGAACCGAAAAAGTTACCATATTTTTTTCTGTCTCCTTTTGAAGTTTCCCGAAAATGATGATTTTTTGAACGCAGTAGAGTACTAAAAACGGCTATTTTCCGAACAGTGAGATTAAAATCATTTTTCTTTACTAAATATGAAACGTGGTATATTTCTGGAATATTAATTTCACTATTGGGTTTTAGGTCTTTTACAACTTGTAAATGTAAATTGTGTCATGGTGTTTACCATACACCCTTTCGTTACCTTTATTGGAGTGATTAATTTAAATCTACCTTTCGTCACCACAAATCCCCTAAGTAATTGATGTTGTCAATCAACGTCTAGACACGTGCCGGGGGTGGTTGTGTGTGTGTGTGTGGGGGGGGAGGGGGGGTCGTTCGCGTGCCAAGGTTCTCTCACCGGACCCTGAGAAGTACACCTATAGTACATCCTGCCTGGTGTGTACCGCCCTACTGAACATACCACGGATGGGTGTACTACACGGAATAACTACCCTGTACACTGTTATAGAAACACTTCACCCTTATCTTTACGATGATAAAGTATTATAGGATGGTTTATGATTATGTCTACGGATTGTAGCGATGCCATTGGATATATCAATAATTTGATAGTCTTTGTGTAGAGGTTTCAAAGGTATTTGGAAAAAATACTCGTTTGTTTCTCATAGTTGATCTATCGACAAATTGAACATTAGGTTTAAGGAAGGCAAATGTAAATCAATACACCAATACCACTATAAGTAAACTCTATATGGAGTATACAATGAATTTGTAAAATAATTAGACCACATTTTTTTCGATTACATTTTCATTTTTTTAATGGGTGGTTATGATCAGATCTCCAGGTAATTTCCAAAAGTAGGCGATATTTAATGTAGGCTCCTTACCAAAAATTAAATAAAAAATATTTAATTATAAAATGTTAACAGTTTTTTCAGAGTAAAAGATGCAATAATATAAATGAATTAATCATAATTAAGTTGTTTATAAATTGCATACTAGCCTTAATATTGCAATATTAACTAATACAATAATATAAATACATTGACTAAACATTTATGAATTAATTTGTATTTATGAATTCAGCATTTTCTTCCCAATATAAATAATGAAACAATTAGAATTATTCTAGCTCATCAAATCTTTTACCAGAACTAAATGATTTAAGTATTTAACAAAATACCGATGGTATTGAAAATCATTATACAATGTTGTACTATATGTACTATACAATGTTACAAAGATTCGAGGAACAGAGTACACTTTTTCATAAAACCTTACAACAAAACTTTGCTATAAATTTAACCATTTGGTACAGCAGTAAATAAATATAAATGATGAACCTATTACGAGACAATCAAATAAAATGTTACAATATTCTATTTAAGAAGAGTAACATCAAATAGTATATTTCATCACTAGGGCGTAAAGTGACTCTTTTCGACCTGAGCTCAAGTTTTGCGTTCGAAGCGAAGCCGAGGTTTTTTTAAAATGAGTGAGGGTTGAAAAGACACTTTTTACCCGTGTCATGAACTATATGTTTCGTTATATTGCACCATTAATTAACAAAGATAGAAAAAGATGTAAATAAGCAGTTGTTTAGTAAATTAATAATAATAATAATAATAATAATATCTTTATTGCCGTGAAACAAATATGAAATTGCATGGCATCCGTCAACATTTAATACAGGCATAACAAGCGGCAGCAAAACAAATAAATACAACAGCATAAAACAATTAATAATACGAATGATTAAACAATTACACAGAACTTGTCATTTGATTGATTTAGAACCTCAGAGCAGCCGCCATCTACTCATTTGTGTCAAAAAACTCACCCACAGTGTAATATTATTCTACACATTGTTATTAAAGCGACCACACCGATAAATCCAAATAAAATTTTAATTAGTTTTTTTTTATCTTCCAAACAAAACCTAACCACCCTTAGGTTAGGTTAGGTTATATATTAGGTGTGGTCGATATGTTATCAAAGTAATAGTTATTCAATTATTTAGTCTATTACGACTGTGCTAATGCGCATTAAGCCTTCGATATGTCGAACTAAACAAGAATACAACAATAAGCTACAACCGAACCTAATAATCGATTCGATCAATCATTTCGATCCATGCGATTGCTGCAATTGCGATTTAAAACGGTTTACAAGCTGAGTTTTACTACCTATGGTCTAAAAAGGCTTAATGCTTTTATAGACCCACGACGCATTTATAAAATAACGGCGTTTTTGCTGTAGTATGACGAAATCGAGTTTGCAACAAATTTCCATAAGCGTGTATTACAGTGACTGCGTATATTTGCGTTTGCAATTTACGAAAAGACTGACGTCTGAAGAAAAACAGTTTTAAATTCAATCGCAATGCAACACGCACAAAAGCAAGGATGATTTTTTTGTTCAAACGCCTTCTTGTACGTTTGAAGGGGAATTCCTAGAAAGCTTGATGGTTGATTTGTGTTAGTGCTCACCTAGTAAACCAAAGTCTCTTAAGCTTAATCTTAAGTCGTCAGTAGTTTTGGTTTGAAACAAGTCCATGATAATTGGCTAACACATATTCCTGGCCTACAGAATCTAATAATCTGTCACTAAAGTCAAGTCATCACTCTTACACACACACGCACACCCTGCACTCATATTAAACTACCCAAGTGTGCGCCATAAAGGGTTGATTGGTAGAGTGCTGACAATGACAATGTCATGAGGTGATCCATCTATAGAGATCTTGTATTGCTACTAGGACCACTAACAATTTTGTCGTTGCCATTTATACAAGTTTTTATCTTACGTATTTAATGTCGTACAGGCGTCTGGACCTCACCTGGATCCAGGTCATCCCTCGGGAACATAGGGTAGAAGGGGGGATAAGATATTAACGCTGGTCTGTATATCATCACTGGACAGAGAGATGGTGCATTTCAACCTTGAAAATGAGAGTAGAATTGAAAGTGATCCCTTTCCCAGTTTTGTTTTTGATTAAGACCATCTTTTTAAACAATTCATAAACGATAATTCCTTGAGCCAAATTATGAATAAAAATTGGTACTAGTTTAAAATTTTGCTAACACTACATCACTCACCTACAACATACGTAAAGTTCAATTAAAATGTATGTTACAAAATTGTATACTTTCGTAATAGCTATTTACATTACAAGTGTAGTAAGAGCGTTTTTACATCACGCAGGTGAATGTTGTGCAACGAGCGAAGGCGAGTTGCATAATTCACCGAAGTGATGTAAACACGCTCTTGCGTAACGTGTAACGTACAAGATTTTACCTGACCCGACAATATTCAGGAGGTTACGAGCAATATGCTTCGTTATCAATTTCACTCATCTTCTAACAGTAACGTTCATTTACAAACAATAGCTAGGTTAGGAAAATTCATCAAAGCATAACAAAAAAATTCAAACACACAGCTGATTTCTAGCGTTGAACGTCGTTGGCTCCATAGAGGTATATTTTTAAGTTATCCACTCAATGTTATTTAAATGGGTTTCATTACATCACCGAGTGAGTTTTTTTCAACTTTACATCACTCGAGAAGTAAGGAAGTTGTATACATCACGCTTGGGATAGGGAAGTTTAACATGGCGGGTTAGGTAAAATATGTTAAATCTCACTAAAGTGTAATAATTGACGATTTAACTTTCTGAAATATTATGAAATAGTAATAGCATAGATAAAACATACTCCCTTAGTAGATTTCTCATCCTTATGGAACAGCTGAAGACAATTTTATTGTTAGTTCTGTACGGTTTTCTGTAGAGGTCGTGTTTTGTTTACAATTTGTTTCCCGTTATTACAGCCATTTAAAACCTCGTTTAACCAAATAATACGATCTAATCATAAACAATAACTTGTCCCCTAGTTATATAACCAAACAGTAAAGCACAAATCAAGAAATTAACCCTAAAATAATAGAAACAAAGTTTCGTCGACACTAGCGCCCATGTGTCACGTACATGAACTAGACACGAAAAGCGTGCTTCAAAATTTACAATGGGATGAGAAGTCTACTTGTGTTGGTTAGTCTATGGTAATAGTAACGACAGCATAAAATCTTTTGGAAACATTTTTTGTAGTACCCAACAGGTACTTAGGTTACTTAGGTGGCATAGCACTCTCAGAAAATGTTCAATCCACACATAAAAATTAGTATATTTCAAAGTGGCCATTTTCAACCCGAGCTCAAGTCTCAATGAAGTCGGGAGACGAACGAGGGTTAAAGAGACTTTTATCTGACTGATGAACTATGTGTTTTGTCATGTTGCAACATTATTTAAGAAAGAAAGTTACTTTTGATACTTTTGTTGTCTCTCAAAACAACTTTCAACTTTTTTCAATTTTGTTAGTTGATATATGTTTTACTTATTGTTTCTTATTTGAACAGATTGTAAAATAAATTCTGATAAAAAAAATTGTTAGTGCAAACAATCAGCTGTTTGGTAAGGGATTCAATAACTTTTATTATTGCGATTGTTTAGTGTACAACATACAATCGATATGTCAAGAATGCAACAGTAATCTACAACCGATTAAATCAATCGATATATAATTTCGATTCATGCAATTGCTTACAATAAAAAATTTACAACAGCTGACTTTTACAAGGGCTTTTACTCCCTAGGTAGTGGGAACGAATGCATTAAAAACGTTTGTTTTCGCTGCAATATGTCGAAAATATATTCTCTTCCAAAAATGTTGTGAAACTAATACCAAAGTGTGTGACACACTCACACAGGAAATATGAAAACGGATGAATGGGAAGACAGGTGACTAGATTGAGTGATACTGGGAGGGTCTCACATCATACAACTGGGAGATTGATTGTAGGGGAGGAGGGAGGAGGTAGAGGACGTCGCGACGACTAGAGCGGCGTCGTACAGGCGTCTGGACCTCACCTGGATCCAGGTCATCCCTCGGGAACACAGGGTAGAAGGGGGGATAAGATATTAACGCTACCTGGTCTGTATATCATAAGTGATCCCTTTCCCAGTTTTGTTTCTGATTAAGACCAGCTTTTTAATAATTCCTCAACGATAATTCCTTGAGCCAAATTATGAATGAAAATTTGGACACATTTTAAATTTTACAAATTTATTTTTTAGGTTTACTAACAACCTTCCTGCTATCTCGCTAGCTTCCGACAAAATGATAAGTGTCTCTGCAAACCTGTTTCCGTGAAACTGTCTGGAAAAGAGCCGTTTTTAGTTCTATAAATCGTCCTCTAAATCATCTTTTTCGGGTAGCTTCAAATATGGAACAAGAAAAACGTATGGTCAATTTTTCTGTTCGCTAACCTCAAAATTTGTGTAATAACCCTGCTAATCACACGATATTTTAAGTTATACTTGCAAACAACAGAAATGTTAACATTGGTGACAACTTTGTATAACCTCAAATTATGTGGTCTAATTTTGTAACGATTAGAAGGTTATTTTCACAGTATGATAAAAATGGTTCTTCATCACACTGAGCGAAGGAATCTTTTTGATACTGTATTTCCTACGATTGCATTCCAAAAAGAGCCGCTTTCGCTCCTAGGGATAAAAACTACTGTATCATATTATGTATGAGTGTATTGTTTTAATTTACTTCTAACACTTAATCGCTTTATAAATAGTGCGAAATAATTTGAATGAGTAGATTGGATGATTGTGTATCTTTACTTGATAAAATATATGAACTGTTTCTTCATCCCAAAGTTCGATGATTGCTAGAGTCGGTCAAGCTAAGTCTAGTTTCAAACAATAAAGAAGATACTGACTGTCTTATGGTAAAATACGCCATACTATCATAGATAAAACATACTCTGATAGTTTCTACTTATAAATACTATCACGAATATTAGAACAGAACCGGTATTGATCATAAACATAAACAAATTACGTCACTGGCCCGAATGCCTAGTTTAATAGCTGCCTGGTTTGACAGTTCTATTTAAATATTAATAAAATAAAGTTTACTTTCGGGCCAGTGACATATTTTTTTACGTTTATGATCCATACAGGGTTTGTTATAATATTCGTGGTTACTATTATGTAATTATTATGGTAGTTTGAATGCTATTTTAACACTTATTTTAGCACGGTTCAAACTAAACCAGGCTGTATACTGGATTGAAAAGTAAATAAATGTAGGGTAAAGACATTACCTAGAGATGGTCTAGTTTCAGCTATTTTCATCTACTTGCATTAAATTTTACTAGGTGTTCAATGCAGTTGTCTGCTTGCAATATTGTCGTCTGATCATATGAAACATATGTTGATAATTTAACAGCTGTTGTATTGTTATTTCATTGATTTGTCTTTGCTTACATGATTTTTTTTATTTACATTTTTGGTTAAAGTGTGTTCCTTTTATTTTGTGTGTTTCTAAAGTTGTGTGCTTAATCTGTACCAATACGTATTTGTGAGTAAAGTGGTGAATGGATTTCATAACCATTATTATTTTCCTAGAGACCGTTGTATTCAACCACAACGGGCTCTGATGCTAGTTTACAATTAATAAAATTTGTTGTTTCTAGATCTACAACATGAAGAATGATTTATCTTTCGCAGTACCATTTTCATAAACGGTCGTGTCTCTTTTACACAGTCAGATTATACGGGGTGTAGCAGACCACCGGTACACATACTTTTACGGGAGTCGGAAGTATGCTTTCACCTCACATACGATCACATACGAAGAATACATTTAACTTACTTAGAAAATGATCCAAGCACAGGGTGTTCCAGAAATGAAGGTAATGGGTTCGAATCTCGAAATTTCCTTATGTCAACCGATATCCCATTGTACATTTTTAGAAAGGTTAGAGCAACATTTTGGTGAAAATAGAACTCAATTACGATATCTCAATTCATTTCCAAATGGCGGCCATATTTGCGAATTTTTCGTATACTGACGTAATACCCTGTATTTTCGAAACCGCTAATCATTGTTCCGTTCTGATTGAAAATGAGAAAATTTTACAAAGATTGTATTTTTTTGTAATCTTGGTCTGCTTCATCCTGTAGGGTCAAACTCAACAGAAAAATCAGCTGTTCACATTTAAGCTGTCGTTAAGAAATTTGGCCAGCTTTGCTGAATCTTTGGAAGGAAGCTAAAACAATCAAACGCTAGGGGGAAACCCCCTAAAGGAAATTACATTTTTTGTTACAAATAGTCACCACGTAAGATCACAATCTTTGAAAATTACACCTCAATTGTACAAATCGGTTAAGTTGGACGGCTGAGGAATGTAACAGGCAAACCAACTTTTGTATCAAGAATATAGAATTTACGTTTTGATTCACTTAAATTTGTTGCTAAACATATTAAAATATATCAAATGTACATTTAATAATTCGAAAGAATTACTAAAGTTTTCCAAATTTCCACAGTACTAAATTTAGTAGTAGGTCTTCAAATAGTACTTCGTAAAGAAACTATTTCTCGAACTTCATATGTTCTAATTAGAGTAGATTTTCATTTTTCCCTTTAGCTACTAAACTCCCTTCCTATTAAAGGCGCCCTTTAAATGCCCTTTATATGCTCGGGGAGACTAGTTTTATTAGTTGTTTTTCAAGCTGAAAAGATAATGCTTAAGCAGGTCGTTCGCCAACAATAGCTCAGACACGGGTCGACAAAACATTGCTTTCTACTTGGGAAACATTCTAGGTACGCCCAAACCTTGATAGTGTGTACCTAAAGAGAAACAACTATAGTAACTATGGTATAACCGTTGAATAAATTTACGAACTATGTTTTACCAACTATGGAACATGATGTTGTTCCATAGTTAATATCTATGTCACAGGCTTTGTTATTTTAAAAGTAGACCCCTCTTTTTCAAACATTATGCTAGGATTCTGTTAAATGGCATATTTACTATAACAAACACACTATGGGGCGTTCAACGTTCAATCCAATTCTGGGGGGAGGGAATAATACGGCAATGGCATTGTCAATTAGTATCAAGGGAATAGTTTTAATTAAACCTCCTTTAACTTATTGTAGACAGAGAACTAATAAAACCTCATTCTTGATATGTGGTAGTTTTTTTCTTCTTTTGCATAGTGTGCAGACTTTAAAACACAACGCTATATAACACATACCAAATTTTGCTGTACCTGCTATATTGAAATAATTTGACGATGAACTTAGTATATTGACGCGTCTTTTAACAAAAAAATTAATCGTTCGTTCGTTTTGTTCATAAGACCAAATTCTTCTTCAAATAATTTCTATTGTATAGAATTTCTCCACACATTTCAATGCGAAGATTAGTGAACGATGAGGTCAAATGAGAGCTAAATGATTATAGCGTTGCTACTAAAACCACATTATTGGTAACATTTGCTCAGGATTTTTTTTGCATTCTATACTTTATCCAACTTGACACAATGCTTTTAAGAATCATCACTAAATACTGCATTAATGATCATTTAATTATGAACTCAGTATAGAGTGCTGATCAAACTGGAGGTTAGATTTCTTCCCAAGACTGGCTGATTATTTCAGGGATCAAACTATTTTATAAGACATTAGGTAAAATCATTTTCTACGATGCCGCCACACCAGTATGCCCATATGAAGGGCGTTGAAAGTACAAGCTTTGCTTCGGTTCGAATGTTTTCATCCCCCGTTGTCCGAGGTTTACTTGCTGCAGGCAGTGTCGCGGTCCCGGCGACTTTCAATTTCGGCGGTATTATGTTTTGGGGGGCGCCTATTCACACTTGGGGGTGTGAGAGCGCACAAGTGACTCAGAAACAAACAACCCAGGGCGATGTGAGAGTGACTCATATCAGCGGACCTTAGGTGTAGGGGGTGTTCACAATGTAGTATGTTTTTAGCGAATTTCCCATATAGGGAATAAGCTATTACCGTAGTACTCATGGTAAGACCTGGACCCGGGACCGATTTAATTTTTCATTTTGAGGTCCCTAGAGACCAAAAACACCATACGTTCAAATTCATATATATATATATTACATATATGTGTCCGTTAGCGCGATAACTCGAGCAAAAATGATCCGATTTTGATGAAATTTGGTACAAACGTGTAAACCTACGTTTATTCGAACGAGTTCGTGATCCAGCATAATCGGACCATGGGAACGGAGGTTTATGGGGTAAAAATGGGGTTTTCCCATTTTTGAACCTAAAAACAAAAAAATTTTCGATTTCTTTTTCAACCGTTTTGTAGAGCTTAAAAAAAGAAATAATTTAGTATATTGAAGTGCTGTTGTATGCCTAACGGTCACGGAGAAAATTCAAAAATAGTGTAATTAAAAATTCCCATGTTATTCTTATGGAGAAAATTAAAATTGTTGTAGTTTACTTGTTTATGGGTATATATTGATAAAATTTGGCAAATTTATTTATTTCATCCTATACTATTGACGTATGGTCAAAAAACACTTTTTACCTTCCCCGTAGCAGCAAACCTAAGCACTCGTTAAATCTAATGTTATTTAAATAGGGAATAATATGTCTTATTTATGGACATATTTTAGTAAAGATGTAATCAGACGAGTTGAAATTCGCTTAGTCTGCAGGTTTGCTGCGGCGGGGGTATTATTAGTTTGGTACGAACTGAAAATTGTATCTTAAACAAAATTGTATTGAGCTTATAAAGGATTCAAAGTTTCATCAACTGGGTTATCAAAATTCAAACTTCCAATAGACAAAAGTGTTCTAAATTAATCTCTTATAGTTTTAATAATAGATAATTAGTAAAACCTGTTCAACACTCTAAAAGTGTTAGGGCTCCAAATTAAACCCAACATTAATTTGGAATCATGCACGTTTTTATCAGCTTGTTTTAAAAATCTAAACAATGTTGTAACTATGGAACACACGGTGTCTGGTGTTATCAAACAAAATCCGAGCTTTTCGAGGCAACTTTCAAAAGCATACTTGGGAGAAGGAGTTGAAATCCTCGTAATTTGAACCCACAATGTACAACCCAAGAACTTATAATCGATCAGATCCAGAAAAACATGAAAAACAACTTGTGCAAATTTATCAAAGATAATGTTTAGTATTGTATAGCTATAGCATTTGGTTATTTTAACAACAGATTTATTCATTCTGAAAATCCGATGTCAAAGAAACTCGACTATATTTAGGAATTGTTATTTATAAATATAATCTACAGACTGGAGTACCTCTCAACGAATTTTAACTGCGAACAAATCCAAACCACTCCTCTGGTTTGATTCAAGACTGTTTACCTACAAAACAACCATTCTTGTAATTTTCGGCTCTAAAACGTGGGCAAATGTTTGAAGAGGAGCGTTTGAAATCGATAAGACCTCGAGCTGTCTGGAGCTACAAGAATGAGAAATAGAATGTCGAGATCCAACTTGCAAACCGAACTGGAGCAGAGACTGCGAGCAACAGTTCTCTAACAAATCGCCTTTTGGGGGAGAGTGGCTTAAGAATAAACAGCTTACAACCCGACTTGGAGAACAACGGGCTCTTATATCATTTTCAGTCGAGGGACCAGAGAAGTTACGCCGAGTAGGGCTGCTTCAATGTTCGGTTTTTATTTTTGTGAATATTTGTAAAACATTATTGCAAGGAGTTTTGGTGATACGATGTGAGCATGTATAAGTGTCACAGGAAACCGTTGTCAAAATATAATCTTGACACTAGAAATGTGTTTATTATTTTCATTATTTAGTCTAAATATCTCAAGTGGAGTAACCCTACACTCTTGCTTCATGTTGTTTCTTGTCTCAGGATTACCGTTGTTAGATTATAAATACCCCCGCCGCAGCAAACCTGATGACTTAGCGAATATCCATTTACCTGTTTGGATTTACACTATAATATCTCCTTTAAAATATCACATTTATTCCCTATTTAAATATCATTAGTTTAACAAGTACCGTACTAAGGTTTACTGCAACAGGGAGGGTAAAAGTGTTTTTTTATGTTAATAGTTTACTATGAAATAAATGCGTTTTCCAAATTTGATCAAAATATGTTCAAAAACAAGCAAACCACAACAATTTACTTACTCTCCATTAGAATAACAAGGGAATTTTCAATTTACTATCTTTTGTAATTTTCTCCGCAACTATTAGGCGCATAAAAACGCTTCAAGGTACTAAGTTATTTTTTTTTTGCGGTTGGAAGAAATTGGAATGAAATTGCAAAATTCTATGTTTTAGGGTCAAAAATTGGAAACCCTAATTTTTACTCCCAAAAAACCCCATAAACCACCGTTCCCATAGTCCGATCATGCTGGTTCGTGAACTCGTTCGAATAAATATAGTTTTACACATTTGTACCAAGTTTCATTAAAATCGGATCATTTTGCTCGAGTTATAGTGCTAACGGACACATGATTTCGAACGGATGGTGTTTTTGGCCTCTAGGGACCTCAAAACGAAAAAGTAAATTGGCCCCGGATCCAGGTCTTACCATGAGTACTATGGTAATAGCTTAATCCCTGGATCTGCTAGAGTAATCCAAAGGTTGTCTGTCGACTACGCGTTTCGAAGCACTACCTATTGGCTTCATCATCAGGTCTTCAAGAACATGTTTCACTCATGGTACTTACTCATGGTTTATAGGACCTTTTGCCACAAAATATCAAAAAAGTAAATAAATAATACAAACAGATTTTTAAATTTGGCAAAAGCATTTATAATTCAATCAGCTTTCTTTTCTATCGGGGAGTTTTATTCTCGACTCTTTTGATTTTGACTCTTTCTCTTAATAATTTAGAATGCAATTTAACCTTATGTATATTTTGAATAACCTACTCACTTAGTTTTAGTTCCCATGACTCTATTTCATGTAACTATATGTTTGCATATTATGAAATAAAGATATTTTTATTGATTGATTGATCAGAGGTCAGCAAATAAATACAATTTGTCACAAACAATAAGTAGTACATGGACGGAAACGATAGTAGGCCTACGCGTAGTCGTTAGACAACCTTTGGATTACTCTTGCAGATCCAGGTAACATTATACCTTTTTATAATCTACACTCCTATTTCATTAATGTGTTAAAGTTTTAGTAATGTGTCTTAAATTATGTTAGTTCGTAACGTAAAATGTATTTGATTATTTTTGTAATAAGAACACAAATAAATAGTGTTTGCAACTGTGAACAACTACAATATTTTGTGTTAACCTAGTAGTAGTGTTTACCTTGGTGTCTTGAAGATTGAGGGCAGTAAAATCATCGAATCGTTTGCATTTTACAACACTTTATCCGCCCAAATCCACGATTTTGTAATTCAAACATATTGAGTGGAAAACTGTCTACATTGAAACCGTTGATAGTACATTCTAGGAGTTATATAGGGTGTCCCGGAACGCCCTGGTTCCCTTTTTCAAAATGATTCCTTAAATCTAGACAAACATATATTACAATCATAAACATGGACCGTAAGAGAGTAATTCACGCAGAGAGTCAGTACGCGATTCATTCTGATCAGTTTGAGGTTCGAAGATCAACCCGGCAGGATGTTAGAGACGACTAAACCGACGTACGACTTGAATTTCACGTAGATTTTTCCTTTTGAAAATGGCGGATATTGTAAAATTTCAAACTGAAAACTGAAATGTCTAAAACCTGCTTATGTAATATGAATAAAAAAATAGTATAAATTTTACAATAATTTTCGGGCAACAAATTATTAAATTATGAAAAATTTGCAAAATTCAGATATACAATGAAAATGCGCCAGCCAATTTGTAATTGGAAAATATAAAAGCTGCGAAGACTTGAAGAAGTGCTTGACAGAAGGTGAAAGGTCGGTCGACCACTTGGCCCTCTCTTCGACTTAGAATGACGGAAAGCAATAAGGAAGGGCTAAGGAGGGTTGTAAATGTCGCTACGTCACGATTCAACCCCCCTCCCCCTCCCCTATCTCACGTCTCCTTGGTCACGTGACGTGAAGTCTTGGATGTGACGTTCTGATGGTGCTTGACAGTCGACTGTTTGTCGTGGGTCTTAGTCTCGGGGTCTGAAGATTGGCATTCAAGTATTCTAGCTCATGGAAGATCAATGGCCAAACAGTGTAAATCGGGTCCGTCGTATTATAGACAACAAGAACTAAATATAGACCGTCAGCTGTGCTGTGGTTACCAAGGTTCTGGCGCACACCACTGGGAGCGGCATGTAGTTACGGCCTACGCGCTTAAACTACACGGCGCACCCAGCGGTGTGCGCCAGAACCTATGGTAGCCATGGTAACCACAGCACGGATGACAGTCTATATTTAATTATTTTTGTCTATGGTCGTATTTGTTGTAATTCCAGATAAGTTTTAATGTTTTAGTTGGTCGGTGATTTGAGCTGACCATCTAAAGAGCACGTGAGAGCATATTTTAAGATCTGTGCTCTAGAGAGTAAATGGCGTAAAGATAAAATTTTTAAGATGAGTACCTATTCTAAACACACAATTACGCATAAAACAGTATTCTAAAGATGAGCTCATATAAAGAACAGTCAATATAAGAACGAGATGATTTAAATATCAGTTTTAAATATAGTTTTTAAATATCAGTATCTAAAGAGATTATTACAAGATGAGGATCCAGAAAGAGTAGATATTATAATTATATCAAAGAGATTATTTAAAGAGCAGTAATCTAAAGAGCAAACGGTCTAGAGAGAAATATTATAATGAAACAGATTTTATAACCAAAGAACAGAAAAAACTAAGTACAAATAACCAAAAATGTAGCCTTTATTCAATATATCAATACTAGGAGGCTAAATCAATTAGAACTATGCTGAACTTTTACATTATCTGTTAAACGAGTATTGTTGATCACTTAAACCGAAACATCATCCTTGATTTGGACATCATAGATCTGTTTTTTGGATCATAAATGTTAGTTTTTTTTTAGATTAGATAAATTACTTGTGTACCTTTTTAAACCTAAATTTTACTTTATAATATATATATATATGAGGTTACATTACCTTAATCGCCAAGTGATCCATGTAAGTGAGTGATTAATGTAACCTCATATATATATTATATCTCAGTGATTCAGAAAAACAACATACAACATGAAGTTTACTTTATACCAACTGAAGTTTGGTATTTTTACTGGCCTAAATGATCGCAAAATTAACATGGGCCTTATGTGTTGCCATGTTGGTGACGAAATGACAACAAAATAAACAACAAATCAAAACAAATTGAAGACATTCCAATCACATGTTTTATTTACAGCGTGGGGTGAAAATAGAGAAGTTTGCAAAATAAATACTTTTGGTGGAGTTTTCGACCACGGGCCAGCTCTAGTATGATATATAATAATGTTGACTTGCATTTGGTCTAGCTGACCTACTGTATATACTAGGGTTGCTTTCAGAGAGGTGAAAGCCAATTGAGCGGAACAAACGTGATTTTATATTTGTATAAGTAACTAAATGTAAAAAAAGTCAATAGATGCTGGTTTTATTGATTAAAATTATAATAATTCATATTTCTTTTTACTACATCTTGTTATTCAGATACCTCTTTCAAAAGTGCATTATGGTAGTTTTGACCAGGAAAATATTAGACTATCAGTTTTTTTGGTGCAACACAAATAAACAACCCGATCACCTACCTATAATCTACACTTTACCTTCCTAATCTAACCTTACTTCAAAACACTTAAGTCACGAATACTCATAAACCCCGACCTACCTTCCCCACATACCTAAATTAGATCAGTGTTCAATCTGCGTTTTATTAATAAGTGTAATAACTTACTGAACCGTCGATGTAATTCAACATAATATAACCTGTGATGTATTATCGGATTAAATATCGATTTCGATTCGGTTCAACATATCGCTTATTAAATCCTGATTTCTAACATTGGCTGTTTCTAATCAGCTGGCAACACAAATAGGTTCCCAAGAAAGTAGTCACTGGTCCTCCACTTATGGTTCTCTTGTTTACATTTTTCTTGTAAACATAAAACTGTCATATGGCTACTTTAGTCCCATAAGCCTAATGTAAAAATTTGGAAATTTTAAGTTCGTTTTAAATTTCATTAGCATTATCTAATTGAAATTTGTTTGTTTATTAACCATCTCACTATTAGTCTAAGTAATCTTGTTAAGTTTAGCTGAAATGTGTTCTGCCGTTATTGAGTGATGTTGCTTTATTTGTTGCATTGAAGTTGATCCCAAAGAGCTACGCTCAATAATTCGGAGTGTCAGATGCTATAAATAGAAATATATTTTTCCTCTTCTTTAAACATATGTATTTAGCAACTAAATCATATTATTTTACATCCCACTTGGTCTCGCTTCATTTCCATTCGGAGTTTTAACTTGGTAATTTTATTATATTTTGATTCGCATAAGAAAAATTAAAACTTGAGCACATACATCATTAACGGTCATACTTATGGTGAAACCAGCAATAATTTAAATTTCCACTGATGAAATCCTTAAGTATTCAAAATTAACAAAATCAAACATCACACAACCCCATATCTTGTTTCTCAAGCGTTGTTTCGCACACAGCTGAAGTAATTCTCAAAGTACCACAATGCTGTGTAAATGACAACTTTGTTTTTAGAATTAATTAACTGGGCAGAATGCGCCCGCATAACACGAGGGGAGAGGAATTGGTGTTGTGTGAAGCTGAAAATTGAAACGCGGAGCCCGTGAGGAATTAGCGGGGGATACAAGGCCAATTACGTGTCTGGCCGGCGATTCATTAGTCTGCATGTAGCCCCGCCGTTCCTCGGCCTCATTGTTCAATTGTACCGTGGACTAAAGTGTTGCGACGTTTAAACGAAGGTGTCGACAGTTGTTGATCGATTAGTGGATTCAGCATTTTCAATGGTCGCAGTTTAAGTGTTGCCTCCAAAGCTGGTTCTGACGATAAAAATTGGTCACTAAAATCTACTTTCAGCGTTATTTTATTTCCTGTGTTTTATTTTCTTTGGAATTTGTTTAGGTGTTTGAAACAATGACTTTTCAAATACAGTCAGTATCTGCAAGGCAGGTTTCGAAAGTTAACTCCATCATCAGGTCTAAATTTAAAAAAGTTTAGTGAGTGGACTTCATAACTTATCAAACCCATTTAGGTTTAGGTGTTCAAATACCGGCCTGAACTCTTTTCGTGTTTGTTTGCTTTTTGTCCAGCCACAGCTTCATTGATTGAAATGTTAAATCCCATTGTATCTAATCCCAATTAACATAAATCAAGTATAACTAGACCAGGTGTAACTAACTGGCCAGTCTGTAGCCGCGCGACGAACCGTGAAATCAAGGCATCTATGTTGAGGGAAACAGTTCTCCCACTGATATCATCATTATCTATCAAGATGCCCAAACAAAAAAAATATAGAAAATAGAAACACTGTCAACTATTTCAATTTCTTTTAAAAGTGCTCAAAAACAAGTTTTATTAATATACTTAATTATAAAGCATGTAAAGGTGGAGTGTCTAATCCAAAGTTAGTAAAATAAATCTGAAAATCCAAAACAATTTTTCAACTCCATTATCGACTCAGCTGATTTGTATGGGTTATTATCTAAACCAACCTTTACCAACTTTAAAATTATACAAAAAATATTTCGAACTCCCTTTGAAATTGTGAATAGTCTTAAACTAACCTAAAACCCTAAAAAAAACCAACGGTATCTGGTGCTGGTGTATGTTAAGGAGATGGGTTTAGTTGTTATCGCACGTCGCGGCGCACGCCGCTGTCTAGCAGACGACAAGTCGCAACATCAGCTGATAGTCAGCTGTTGCGGCGCCGTGGTGTTTGCAAATCACTGACACATCTGTTAACAGGACAAGTAGAACGTGAGAATCGAGTGTAGACCAACCACGGTGATTCTTGTGATGACACCGCCCTACGTCTTGGCTTCGTTACTTTTCAATAACGTTTAACTTACTTGGTTTAAAAGAGTGATTATTTACAATTGTATGTAATGCATTAGCTTACATCAAATGTTTCCACTGAATCAGTATATGGAATTCATGCATGCAATATAAAAAAAAGACATTAGAAGATTAGAAAGACATGGCTATTGTGAATGATTCGCTTTAAAGGATGGAGATGTATTTAAACTTCTCATCCAACACCCCCCCCCCCCCTATATATATATTTTAAGAGGTTGGCGGTCTCTTTTAGCCTTGCATTTGCCCGTCCACATAGACTAACCGCCCGTGCGTGGATCGCATACAGCAAAGCAAGGAGTGAGCCGGTACAGTTCAAAGGTGATCTGAACTGATAAAATGTTTTCGGCAGTGACCAGGATCCGAACCCACGACATCGCTGCCTTGGGCCCGAAGTCCGTGACGTTACCTACTGAGCCACCGACTCACTAATTTAAAATTTTAACTCATTTTAAATGGTAGTTTTTTATTAGATTATTTTTTATTCATGGATATGATATATAAACCATGTCAACCACCAACCAATCAAAATGGTGGCTAAGGTTCGTGGTTTGATAACATTCAAAATCGTTATAAAATCTTCAAAATAACATATGATTTTGAGATTCCGACAAAGTTTCAGAGGAAGAGAGTTGTGAATGAGTGAGTGGCGAGTAATGTGATTGTAGTGGACGAGTGGGGGGGAGAGAGAGAGAGAGAGAGAGAGGGAGAGAGAGAGAGAGAGAGAGAGGGCTAATCGATACACACTACCGCTACACTGCTTCTGTACGCTCTGCAATGTGCCGCATTGGACATAGACTACATTCCACCAGCTATATGTTTATTAGACATCCCCTAAAGAACAGACATCTGAAACTCAACTATGACCGCCAGCTGAGGGTGAGGGTGGGGGGGTGCAATCTAGATTTGGGTATCGATTCTTCATTAGCAAAGACGTGCCTAAAATGTATAGCTCTTACAAAAATATCCCAGAAATTGTTTAGTCAAAATACAGCAAACCCCGATTTTTACATTGTGTAGGGCTGGGTAGCTATTTTATCTCAAGGATAAAATAGATATTGACTGTACACGTACTCGTTTGTAAACTTATCTTGTCGAAGAAAATAGTCCCATTTTAAAATCTATTACTTTACCCTTTTCATAACTTTATTTATTTACTAACAGAGTCTCCATCCTTCGTGCAAGTTTTGCGTATACGTGTAACGAGCTTATTGTAGTTACACTTGGTGAAATTATGGCATTATAAAATTATAAAAATATTTATCAATAAAATAACTTGTGAAATGTTAGTTTTGAATACTCTGAGGCTGAGATTGGATTATTACAGGCAATGGCTATAGAATCTAGATTGTTTCCTTAATCAGTGTCCAAAATCATCTGAAAATAAATAATCTTGTCAAATGGTTTTAATGAATAATATATTTAAATAATTGGTTCTCATTGAAACCATGCATGGAGACCAATTAATATTTACTTTCAAATTCATCATCTCAGAACTTTGAAAGCCAAAGGACAAAGACCACGGTCAGTATCGAAGTGGGAGTAGTCCTACACGGACCCTTGGCATAGTAGTTAAATTTTTGTAAAATTTAAGCACTTTCGGTGTAGCCAGTTTTCGGATGTAATTTTCAGTCAACGCCATGGTGTGTACTGCCTTAAATTTGAGTTTCAACAATGTTACATCAACATTTAACGAATATACTGAAGTTAAATAGGTAGTGCATGGTAATTTGCCTTGAGGTTCAGGGCCTACCTCCCTACCTAGCGGCAAGTCTACCTACCGAAGTAAGAATAACACATACCATACAGTTTAAATAATAATGTTTACAAATTATCTGTATACATTTTAGAGTCGTTCTGAAAAAATAGCTCAACAATTGAATTTTCACAAAGTATTACGGAACCTTTTCATTTCCGCCCCAGTGGAGTATCTCTATTGATATTTCAGTCTGGAGCCATTCCAAAACATATTCAGGACTTCAATTCAACCAACCACAGTAAGAACTGCCATACAATTGATGCTTTATTCCCAAATTGTATGCACGAATTAACCTTTAAAGGGGTTCTTATATTTATATTTTGTACAATGAGTAAGTTATCAAGTCCATGAATAATTCTAACGTGTTTTTCAAACAAATTAAATAGGCCTACATTTGGTAACATTACATATCATTGAAGAGGGTTCTGACTTTTATATTAACTTTCAATCATGATGATTTTTATACAATTACGAGTTTTAAAATGTTACGTCTTATTGTTTTCACTTGTAATTACTATATTGTAATACTATAAAATCGGAATGTTGCGCCAAGCCATTGCAATACAATTACGAGTTTTAAAATGTTACGTCTTATTGTTTTCACTTGTAATTACTATATTGTAATACTATAAAATCGTAATGTTGCGCCAAGCCATTATGCAAAGCGATGTAATGTTTGTGGAAAGCAAATAGATCGATTATTGAATCGTAAAATAACACAGGTATCGGAGTATCAAGATGTCATAACATAACTTTTGTAAAATATTAAGTGGCATTTCAGAATCTTCTTGAAAAAGGAAATTTGTAGTAAGAAATACGACAGCTCTACAACAAAACAGCATTTTTTCGATGCTAGTGTAGCGTGTATCATGCTCAATGTGATAGCATTGACTATTGGATACTGAAGTTGTATTAATATTCAAAGGTGATAGTCTATTAAGTAACATTTCAGAATCTTCTTGAAAAAGGAAATTTGTAGTAAGAAATACGACAGCTCTACAACAAAACAGCATTTTTTCGATGCTAGTGTAGCAAGTGTATCATGCTCAATGTGATAGCATTGACTATTGGATACTGAAGTTGTATTAATATTCAAAGGTGATAGTCTATTAAGTAACATTTCAGAATCTTCTTGAAAAAGGAAATTTGTAGTAAGAAATACGACAGCTCTACAACAAAACAGCATTTTTTCGATGCTAGTGTAGCAAGTGTATCATGCCAATGTGATAGCATTGACTATTGGATACTGAAGTTGTATTAATATTCAAAGGTGATAGTCTATTAAGTAACATTTCAGAGTCTTCTTGAAAAAGGAAATTTGTAGTAAGAAATACGGCAGCTCTACACCAAAACAGCATTTTTCGATGCTAGTGTAGCGTGTATCATGCTCAATGTGATAGCATTGACTATTGGATACTGAAGTTGTATTAATATTCAAAGGTGATAGTCATTGTAGCCCCTCATATCTAAGAAGGTTGCCGCAAACCGATTTAAAATATCTCAAATGGTTGAAAAGCTAAGTGGGGGTGCAAGTTACTTTTCAGCCACCCTGTATATAGTGCTCACCTAGTAGTCAGAAGGTCGCTATGGTTCGATCCTGAGCATGGGGAATTCCTGATAATCGTTATGTTACTGCGAATATTACGGTTTTAACATTAATACAGTATTAATTACTTTGCTAGACTTTCAGCTAATTCAATGTTGGTTTTCAAAATCAAAACCCGCTCCCTCGTAACTTAATTTAAACATGATTTTTTAAGGTTCATATTCACACGAACTAATCAAATGTTGGTCCAATATACAAGTATTTATTATTTACTATTGCAAAAAACTACATATGGAACATTCACGCAGTTAAAGACTATCAAAACGGTTGTTTTACCTAGAAATATTCCAAATCCCAACTACAGTCTAGGACCTAACACTTTACTTAATACAATTATTTATAATTCAATTCTGATTAGCTTTTACTGCGGTTGATCGCAAAGGTTTCGAGTTTAAATACAGTAGTAGTAAGCGTATTAATAATGCATATTTTTGATGTGTTATAAATTCTTCCATTGTCAAGGACAGTCTTTTCTGTTAAGTTAGAACTAATAATGTGCCAAAGTTAATGTACGTTCGTAAACATTTAAATTCTATTGAGACTTTGACGTAATACCTTTTAGAGAATAAAACTAAAAAATAGTCATATTTTTTTGTATTTATAAATATTGGGTAGGAAACATACATTTATGTTTACGATATTAATATTTCGATTTTTCCAACTCTCATCGCTAGAACGCTAGAACTAATTGTTGGGCTACGCCCAAGTGTTAAAAAGAAAGGTTATATTTTGATGTAATTTAAAACCACCCAGAAACTGGCGAAACCCCCAAAATAAAACTACTAGAAGCCTTTCTAAAGCAACAAATATGTGGCAGGCTGTAAAGAAGCTGTAAGATGCCCAAGGGATGAGGGGGGATTTTAATGGGGGTGGTAAGGGGGTGGGGGTGACATAAGGTAATGGTGTAATCATGCTTCATGTTGACGATCATAGCCTTCTTGCATCCCATTCGGTTTTATGGGGTGATATATAATTTTAATCGACGAATGGACGTTTTCGCGTTATTTTTAACATACAATATTCGAGTTTTAATCTTAAAGGAATTAAGAACAGCCACACTAGTTACTTTACTACCTTACTTTTTTATTTTGATTTTTTAAATTTGATTTGATTTTCTGTTTATATTTTGTTGTTATTTCGTCAACAACATGGCAACCCATAAGGCCCATGTTAATTCTTTTAATATTTCTAATTCTTTTTTTTTTGCCCATTTTAATTCATAAAGGAATTCTGCACATCTACAGGCAAACATCTTTCTAATAGTATGCGTGGATAGATTTTCCGTGCGATGCACAGGAGCTGAGGGAAAAGGTTTTGAATAAACATGCTTGTCTATTAATATATAGAATTAGCCCCATGTTAAATATCCATAAGAAAAGCTAAATTTCCATTTTTGACCCAATTAACATAAATATTCCTTAAATACAAGTAAAACCTGCCCATATAAGACCTATAACCTTACTTTTGGCACAACCCGCGTGTAAATCGGTCTAGTAGTATGGTCAGGGCGACTGTCGTATGCTTAATCATTTGGCCGCATATTTAGTTCCATAAGAAAAGTTAAATTTCCACTTTTGACCCAGTTAACATAAATATTTTTAAAATACAAACAACACCTGCACATATAGGACCGATAACCTTTCTTTTGGCACAACTCGCGTGTAATTCGGTCCAGTAGTATTGTCAGGCTAGCAGACATGCAATATTTTTGATAACACTTTCACATGAGTCCAACCGATCCAATGATTACAACCTTTCAAAAGAATGAGTGTGTGCGAGAGAGGGTTTTTCTGTCTGAATGTTACTAAAAGCCTAATGAAATGAAAAGCCACAAAAACAGGTTGGTAGGAGTCACTGACCGTCACGCCAGACGCACGCTATCAGCTGATTATAACAGCACTCAGTGCAATTACTTACAAATCCGTTAATAAATCAGCTGTTCTAGTCCAGGCTTGACTTGGGCTTACGAACTTAAAAATGTAATACAATTGCGACTGTTGAGTTGGTGTTAAAATTATTAGTCGCACAAGTTACGCTTCAAAGACAATACAAACAACCAAATTATTTAAACTACAAAAAAGAGTGCATACAAATTGTAAATCTACCCTTTAATAAGAGTGAAAAATTGAGTTGAGTGCACTCAAACGTCACCAACACGAAATACTCATCATGACTCAGCATAAATAATTAATCTCACAAGTTACGCTCCAAAATAGTATATTTCGTACCTAGGGCCGAAAATGAGGTTTTGCCGGCTCGAGAAGGTTTGTAAAACGATCGATAGCTGCAAAACCATTTCGGTCGGTGGTTCAAACGCTATTTTTCACCTCACTATACCCTATTACCACTATTCACCACAATAATAATACACACTGATAGTCAACACAACTATAACTTTAAGGTTATGTGAAGAAATAATTTGAGGAATCGACAAAAATAATAATAAATAGTTGCTAGGTAGCGGTAAAAATAAAACAATTCTATCGCAATGTTATGGATACTGATTTTGTATTTAATATGCATTCATGTTCAAGAAAGTAAGCGTGCAGCTGATTTTGCCCACCAATTGATGTATGTAAAACAGCCAAAAACATCATAGTGTGGTGAAAAATACTTTTTATACTTTTTAAAATCTCTCAAATTGTCCGTGGATTAATTAACGTCCAATCATTCGATTAAGTTTAATCAAGTAACCAACACCACTCATTAGTCACCAGTATCAGTCAGCACGGGAGGAACGTATCATGTGTAAACAACAGTTTGGTGGCGGTTTCACAGCTGATCGCTCATGGCATAGTCAGCTGGTGAGCGTAGTCACCTGATCCGGCACGCGTCCCCTGTCATTTCTTACTTCATCTACCGTCTACGTTTCCGATACGAATCCTCCCTTCGAGAATCGGGTTTCCCTATCTTGAGACTTTTTGATCAATTCTTGATTCACATACAGTTTAACTATACTAATTCTGTATTAAAATAAAATCCTTCCTTGATGGCTTATGTTTATTTTTCCGTCGCGTTGGCGGAAATGTTAAAGTTGCGTTACTCACATGGTGGAGTTTGTCCTACTTCGTCTTCCGTAAGTTTCCGACACGCTCTCGCCTGTAGGGTTGAGTTTTCCTTTCAATCCTTGGGAGAATTTTTTATTTACTTCTTAATTCGTATATTCTTCCGTTGCAAACGTTACCTTGAAAGATCGGGTTTATTTTCTGCCCAAGAGAATAAAGAGCTATAGTAGTATCTTACTTCATATGCCATTGACATTTCCTATATAATTTATAAATCCTATACTCTAATACGAGCTATGGTTGTTTATCTGTCTGTCTGTAATATATATCACGAAATTCAATGGAAATATTTTGACTAAATTTTGGAATTAGGGACTTTAGCCCTTAAAACGTATTTGGCGACAGCGACTACCTCAGGAATTGTTTTTTGTTTGTTACACAACTCATTGGGATATTAAAATATTAACATTGGCCTTCTGGGTTGCCAAGTGATTATGATGGTTGAACAAAATAACAAGTAAAACAAGTGTGATGAGTGTTTCGTGTTGATGCCGTTTGAGTGCACTCAACTCAATTTTTCACTCTTATTAAAGGGTAGATTTTCAAGTTGTATGCACTCTTTTTTGTAGTTAACACAATTTGGACGGTTGTATTCATAATGAATTGAAATTCCACTGGAACCTAAATAATAAAAACCAAAATTAATTGTAAAAAACGTGAGTTCCTTTATATTGCTTTTACAATCGAAAAAAACTATACCGAGCCATAGTTTGGTCGGTCCCCCGGTACTAATATTTATAGTAATAATATTTCTTAATAATTTAGATATAATTTTCCCTTGAATGATCTTTAATCATCCACCAGCATTACCAATAACGCCTTCTCAAGTTCTTGTGTGCTTCGTCACCTAGAAACGACGTGGTTCCCCTTATTTCCCTCGCAAAGCTCTTGTATTACTTTTATACTTCGTCTAATGTTTGCATTTTCCTTTTGAATGTTAGTTTTCAAAGTCGCTGCTATAATCAAAACGTTTACGTCATCTAACTTGTATAGTCTTTCCTATAAATTCTCCGTTGGAACTTTTTTTTCAATTATCATCTTACATCAACTAATACTTCTAACGTAATGCAACAGTTACTTTGGAAATTTAGTTTTCTTATCTCTATCTCTGGTTCACATCTAAGGTAATTTCTTGATGCATCGAATGAACCTTTCCAAAACAGACTCCCATGAAAAGTTGGGTGTCACTCTTTATCCCCGTGACGCATTACTTTAGCTCATTTCTTACATTGACTTCGTCAACGTTACCAATAACAAATTTTCTCTGGATCTTGCGTTACTCTTTTTCTCTTTATGACAGTTTTTACATCAATTCTTACTTAGTCTACAAACTACGCTTTCCCTTGGAAAGTCGTATTTCCCTTTCTGGCCTTGAGACGTAGTGTTTACCAAGCCACAGCCAATTCTACAATCTGCCAAGCACTATGTCACAGTCTCTTTGAGCCTGGCTCGTATAGTGTCTATTTTACTTCCTCGTAAACCTTGTGACAAATAGCCACGTGGCGAGCTTAACACAACAGAACGACTCGTTTTTGAAATAAAGTTAAAGTTAGGTTTTAAAAGATGGCGATGTGTGTAACTGTTTTAACCCTTGCTTTAATATGTATGTGCCTTGGTTATATTTTAGTATATACCAAGGCAAAAACGTGGTTCAGATTCCACTAAACTGTAGGTCCAGTTTCCATTAGCTATATGGGCTATTAATTAACAGCTGTGTCTAAGGAAAGTCGGCCTTAGTCACTAACAAGACTACAAAATCACGCCACTCATCCTACACTCATCTCCATTCATACTTGGCTTAAAATACGTCCTTTGTATGTTCGCCATTTCATTAAAAAAAGTATTAATACATTAAATAAGCACTACTATTAGACTTCTAATTTCTAATTACCAACATACTTGCTTAACAACAATACAATTGATTGTCTTGTTATTTGTTTAACCACAAAACCTTTTAGCATGTTTAAAATACCGTTCGGATCAAGCGTATGTCACTTTGTTGAAGGAATAGCTGATTGCTTCTAGATCTTTGTATTTTTTTATTGTTATTTTGTGTACTTATTGTGGATATAATCTGATTTGATTTGATTGTATATATCTCACCTATATGCACCTGCTTACATACCTATCAGCTTTATCTAATTTGTTTTACTAAAATTGACTTAGTTGAGTGAGTCTCTAGTTGATGAGCATAGTTTGTCATGTTACGAAAGTTTATGAGTGTATTGAGTGTGTAAAAGATGCTGCAGTTTACACAAGTTTGGCATGGTTAAATGGTAAGTGTTTAAGAAAGTAAACTGTGTTTTACAGTGGCACAGTCTGTCAGTGGTTATTTATACTTAATGGCAGCTTCTTCTTCTTCCTCAATTTCTACCAAATGTGATCGTTGGTTTCTAAAAAAAATTATTTCTCAAACTATGGCACCTGATGTAGGATGTTTTTGTGGGGCAGAGTTTATCATTTTAATTTGTTTAAATATATTATCATTAGTGATTTGTTAGTTTTTAATTTTAATTAGACAGTTCCGAAATCTTTCCATCACACGCATTTACATACGTCTTATATCCCCAACTTCCAACTAGCTTTAACTGTTACTTTCTCCAACATTGCCGACATTTTGCCTACAGCCTTGAGATGACATAGTTCTCTACTAGGTCAAAGCTAGCGTGATGTTCTCCACGCCATCAGTGTATAAGTGTCCATAGATTGTGAGATATACAACAGCATTTACTGCTTAGCGCTTAGCGACTACAGCAAACCGTGAATTATGACTTTTCTTTAGACGTTTGCGAGTAAAACTTAACCTATTGTTAGCTTTTTCCACGATGACGTTCTTCATTTACGGCTCTAGTAAATAAATTTGTAATGTGTTGGAAGGCAGAGGGATTGGTGTTCTTAGAATCCTTATATATAATACGTGAATGCGATTTCTACGAAACACTACAGTACTCCTCCGTAAATAATGAACGGATTTTTACAAACGATGTGTCAAAGTTAAGTATGTTTTGTGTAGACGGCCCCTTTCACCAATTCCTGTAATAAAAGTTCTCGAGCTTTGCCCTCAAAATCCCAATGTATTTCTTACGAAGAAAATATTTTGACTATTAACAGACGAATAATTTGTATTAATTACAGCTGTTCATAGTAAACTCATATGATACACACAAAAGCGTTCGTTTTCAGAGTGAGTTGGGTTTCAGCTTCGATAACTGGAGTGGAGTGAGGTTCGTTTTCAGTTTTGATAACTGTGGTGGAGTGATTGATTACATTATTTTTGAGTTGTTCGTTTTGAAATACGCCTGGAACACTTTACCACTGCTCGAATTCGAGCAACATGTCCACTAGTTTATTTAAATAGGGCGTAGATAATATGATAGATCTCTAAAAAAAACTACTAAAATGTAAAATTGATAATTATTTGTTCTTAGAAAAAATGAATTGTAAATTGTGTTTGTTTCCATCCTTGTACTTGTGTATGACATACATCTCTACCCGGGTGTACCTAAAAGCTAATCAATGGCTGAGTTAAGATCGTACCCAAGGGTTGAACATGTACGAGGACACTTGAACCTGTTCAAGTGTTGAAAATCACATAAGTTTATGCACAGTGTACGTCAAAAGTTTTCAGTTGTAATATCCCTCCAGTTCGAAAACCAAATAAGCTGTGCGTCCACTTATTGATGAAAAAGTCGATGTCATAAACTCATATACTTCTCCACTTTACTTGTTACTTCTCCACTCCGAAAGGATTTTTGAGGTAAGAATATGTCTATATGTTAATCGGGAATGTTGCACCCTTTATGTTGAAAAGGTCCCCTTCTAAATTTGAACGACAATTTTATTGAACATAAACAAAACAAAAAACAGCTACACAAAAATTAATCTGCATACGCACCAACCACCCAACCCGGTTAACTGGACTTGGGAAACACACTAAATATATCGGTTTGATACAATTTCCATAGACGAATAGAGGGCGAGGGCAATATTAAGGGTGGCAAACACCATCACTCACGGCAACAATAGCTATTGTAGCCTAATAGCGCCGACCCTGTATATTGCTTCACGCCTGGGTGTCAGGCCTATAGCCTACACCCCCCCCCCCCCCCCCCCCCCCAGTGGCATACGGTTATCAAAACAATCATCCACAAAAGCGACGGCACTATGTCACTCGTCGAATATCATATTGGATTTGCATGAATTTTGTGAATGATTTTTGACTAGGTTTGTATAAGTTTGAGAGTAAGTGGTTTTCCATTGATTTGAGTTGGTATAAAAATAAGAACCTAATCGGTGTAACAATCCCAATGATTATCATCACGTCATCGTTGATTTTGGATACTACAAAAAAACTTAACAATGATTGTGTCCGTTGACGTTAGAATCCATTGGTGTTGGCTAAATGTTTGTTCTCTAAAGGTTGAGTTTTACACAAAATGCCTTGATATTTGGACATATTTTCAGCAGTAGTATAAAGTGGATATTTTATTATGTCAAAATAACAAAAATTATAACGTTAAAATAACGTAAATTATTTATCACCACACGATGTTTTAGCCGTTTTAAAAACGTTTATTGGAGGTCGAAATCTACGTATTACTGTCCATGCCAGCTGTCATCGTAATTTGGGAACCGAGCACGTTTTTACATCCCTAGGGCCGAAGATCTGCTGCCCACTTACTTACTTAAACCATTAATGCATTAAATACACAATCAGTATCCATAGCATTGCAATAGACTTTTTTATTGTCACCACTGCCTAGCAACTATTTATTAATATTTTTGCTCATTCCTCAAATTATTTCTTCACATAACCTTAAAGTTGTAGTTGTGTTGACTGATAGAGTGCATTATTGTTGTGGTAAATAGTGGTAATAGCATATATTGTGGTAAAAAATAGCGTTTGTACCACGGACCGAAATTGTTTTACAGCTCTCGATCGTTAGGTCTCTACTTCGTCTCGAACAAACTATCTTGAGCCAGCAAAACCTCATTTTCGGCCCTAGGTACGAAATATACTATTTCACACGCGATCATACATTAGTATGATAGCGTGTGTAAAATAGTATAATAGCTTGTATTCGTACTTTAATCCATTACACACCATTCTAGATATTCTGAACCATATTTCAAGACAGAGACAAGATGAATACAAAAGCCGACTAATGGTTCAACCCGTTGTTAACTCGTTCCCATTACTTTGGCTCTTAGCGGAGATATTAAATTCCTGCCATTGAGCTGGTATGTGCAACGAGCGGCTCACATTGTACACAGTGACGTACAGCCAATTAGTAGATTCCCCATAAACTAGGGTAACATCCCATTGGTCACACACTATTGATTTTTAAAATTTAATATAATCAGAACTGCTTATACTGTTTCTATGCATTTCTTTGTGAATCACGTGAATGTATGTAATTTGTAATCTATTTTAATAGAAAGAAAGTGTTCCTTACTATAGTTACTTTAAATAAAAAGGTAATTTGTTTGTTACTAATAACTAAGAAAACTTTATCTTATAGTTCGCTCTTAAGTTCGTAATTAAGTTTGCAAGGAAATCTGGAGATATTCCAAATGGATCTCATTACTCTAGAATTAAAATAGTTTAGCTGAATATGAAAAACAGCTCCGTGAAAATTACCAGCATTACAATGATTGTTATGTCTTGGGTTTGAAATATTGTATTTAAGCAAGTTATGTTAGCATGATCAAACTTTGTTGCAACGTCAGACATATTTTAACGATTTTAACAGATGCAATAACTCATCATTATTGGGTAAATATATATAAGCTATCATATATTATCTTATCTACAATATAAGTAATATACCGCTAGATTATCCCACAGCTCATGAGCATAGAAACGGATCAAAATAAAGATATTGCGAATTTTATTTATTTTTTATATTTTAAATGTAGTATTATTCATTAAATATAACGAAAAACGCCTTTACTAGAACGTGTTTATGTTGCACGTCCAAAACTTACACTTTTCAAAACTTGTTCAACGATACCCCAATAAATTACATTTCTCTTTTGCACTTATCTGTTTCTTGTCGTTTGTCGCTAATTTATATTTCAATAACGTTATAATATTTGCAAAAAAAATAAAAACTTCCTATAAACTATTTTATAACTGTATACATTTTTTCACCTTTTTTCAACTTGAAATCATTACTCCCCTTTTCCAACTTTTATTTTAAAACTGATAAACTATAGTTTACAGACAAAATCACCAGCAGACGTCACTTAAAAAACAACAATTCAAACAATATCTGTCAGTAAAAGTTCGAAATGTGGCAACAATAAAAGCAATAACGACCGTCGCGACGTAGTCGATGGGGGGGGGGGGGGGTGAGGGGGGTGATTTGAAGGGCGTCAAGAATACTCTCGTCAAATCTACCACAAGTGAAGGGCGTGCATGGGGTTGTGGCAAACAATAATCGCCCAAGTGAGCAATGAATGCAAATCCAACAGCACGTGCAGCCCCATAGAGTATGAAGTGAAGAGAACACAGAGCAAGACAGCGGAAAACGTTTATACATAGTTATCGTATCGCTTTCAAGTGATAAGTTTTACACGATTTCACTGCTGACTTTGGTTGAGTAATTTACGAACGTGGAATTTACAAAATGTTTATTTGCATAAATAATGGAGTCGGTTTAAAGGGAATTCCTTTAAATTATATTTTTAATTAAGTTTTGCTGTCAAATACTATGTTCAAAATAAGTGCCTGCCACAGACCACATTAGACGTAGTAAATTTATAAAAATATTTTTGCAAATAGATTTATTAAAAAAATACCCCCACCGCAGCAAACCTGCTGACTAAGCGAATTTACATTTGCCTGAACTGATTTTAAATTAAATCTATTTAAATAACATTATGTTTAACGAGTACGTAGGTTTGCTGCTACAGCGAGGATAATTAAGTGTAGTTTTTAGTAAAATATTAGTAGCTTACTATAAAATAAATCAATTTGCCAAGTTGGATCAAAATATTTCCATAAACAAGCAAATTACAACATTTTACAAAATTCTCCTTAAGAATAACATGGGAATTTGAAGATTTAATATTTAAAATTTTGCTCCATGACCAATAACTGTCCAAAAACACTTTAGTATACTAAATCATTTATTTTTCTAGCTCTTTAAAATGGTCTAGAGATAAATTAAGAAATTTTGTGTTTTGAGGGTCAAAAATGAGAAAACCCATTTTTTACCCCGTAAATAAACCCTTTTCCCATGGTCCGATCATGCTGGTTCGCGAACTCATTAAGTTTATCACCTTTATACACCTTCAAACCAAATGTCATCAAAATCGGAGAGAAATTACTCAAGTTATCGCGTTCACACACATATTTTTATATACATAAATACAAATTTGTTCGAATAGTGTTTTTGGCCTCTAGGGACTTCAAAATAAAAAAGTATATCGGTCCCGGCTCCAAGTCTTACCGTGCCACCTACGGTATAGCTACTTCCCTATAGGGATATTCGCTAAAAGTGAAATGCGTAAACACCAATTTTTCGGACTATCAATGTTATCTACAGTGTTTTATTACTGTGTGCTGTCTAACTGTATGGGACTACTGGTACTCAATTTGGATTACATTATGGTGGGATTGTTAATTTACTTGATACCAAAGCCATTATTTACTGTGATTGATTAACTAATATATTGCTATTAATGTTTCCTTTGAATACGACATTAGATTCTATTAACACTACAATATAAATAGTGATGTTTTTAAAATTTTACCTAATCCTATAAACTAAAACTCTCCTATAGTTTGCAAAAACCTAATTAAAATTTCATATAAACGAAAACTACAATATATTTCGTTTCAATATTTAAAAATCCAACTAATTGCATAATCTTCCAAACAACTGTGAGGACGGCTCGACGGCGCCGTGGCGGTGGATAAATAAATACAAAAATCGGGAGAAACTCGGTTGAACCAGTACTTGGGTCGATGAAAACCCTTCCACACCCGTTAATGTGGCTGTTGTGTTTCTAGCATGCGTCCTAGGTTATATATATATTTTTTGGTACCTATATAATTCGTCTTATGGTCATTAATAAGTTGTCTTCATCAGAAAGTGCTGAAGAAATGGGTTTATTGTGGCTTTGCTTACAATAATAATTCAGAGAGTGAAATAAAATTATTCAATGAGTCGAACGAGTTTACGAATGTTAAAATATGAACCAAATTAGTAACTTTTTCTCCTCAACGCAGAAATAGTGAATATTAAAAACTGTACTACAAAAATTACATCTCAAACGTGTAAAATTGTTTAATGTAAAAACGTTGTTTAGCTAAGTACAGGAGCGATTATGTTATGGAAACCAAGAGCAAAAAGAAAGTTGTTAAATGGAGACATATATTGTGTTGCTTTCCCCTCTAACATACCCTTCATAGATTATACCCATACCAAACCCCACTAGGGCCCATGCATTGAAGGTTGTCACCTTCTGAAGAAAGCTGTATCCAACTTTTACCTTGTAATCATTGTGTGTAATGGTTGTACCTATATTAATGTAACATGTCAGATAAGGGTAGCGTGGACACAACGGGGTTATCTACTACATTTATTACCCTTTTGCCTGACGTTTCCACGAAATCTCAGGGATTTCGGTAACTTATGCGACTGTTACGATTTATGACTTTTTTGTGATATGAATCAGTAAAATGAAATGTTTACTGGGCTATCTGGTATGACGTAGTTTTACCTTTAACAGAAGGAAAAACATAAATAATGATTATATTTAAAATTGGCTGTAGGTTTTTTTTTAAGTTTTGCCTGCTTAAGAAGGCAAATTATTTATGTAGTACTACAAAAAAACTTGTAATACTTTTCAATGAAATGGCGACCATACAAAGTAGGTATTTTAAGCCTAGTATGAATGGAGATGAGTGTAGGATGAGTAGCGCGATCTTGTAGTCTTGTTAGTGACTAAGGCCGACATATTCCATAGACATAGCTGATAATTAATAGACCATACACCTAATGGCAACTAAGGGACCTACAGTTTATAGTGCAATCCGAACCACAATTTTCCATGGTATTGACGAATTGGTCTAATTATCAGGATAGTACTGCGGATAGTCGTAGTACTCACTAGTGCGGACGTTAATCCACACCAGGGAGTATCGTATCCACAGTACATGCCTATAAATATCCACAATTCGTGACCTAGCTGGATTACAGGACGTCGGTCGCCACCCGTCCCAGTCTATTTGGTGTCTTAAAAATGCACTTTCCAAAGTAAAACTTGCACTTTCCAAAGTAAAACCTAGTGTCTTGAGACATATTTGCTACAAAACAAACAATATGGTATCTTAAAACATACTTTTCAAAGGTAAAACCTAGTTTCTACACATCAACAAATGTAAGCGGACTCTTAAGCTTTTCGCGTTTCAGCTTCCCCTTACAGCTATGTATGTGACACACATCAAAAATAGAAAACCTAAGGGTGAATTACATCAGTAAATAACCAATAGTTAAAAGTTATCCCTGGTTTTAGCGAATTTCCCATATAGGGAATAAGCTATTACTGTAGTACTCATGGTAAGACCTGGACGCGGGACCGATTTTTTTTTCGTTTTGAGGTCCCTAGAGGCCAAAAACACCATCCGTTCAAATTCATATATATATATATATATGTGTGTGTGTCCGTTAGCACGATAACTCGAGCAAAAATGATCCGATTTTGATGAAATTTAGTACAAACGTGTAAACCTACGTTTATTCGAACGAGTTCGCGATCCAGCATGATCGGACCATGGGAACGGGGGTTTACGGGGGTTTTATGGGGTAAAAATAGGTTTTTTCCATTTTTGACCCAAAAAACATAAAGTTTAGCAATTTCTTTCCAAACCATTTTGTAGAGCTTAAAAAAAAACAAATAATTTAGTATATTGAAACGTTATTATGTGCCTAATGGTTACGGAGAAAATTCCAAAAAATTGTGGTAATTACTTGTAATTAAATTGTAACTTGTGATGCATTACTATCACCGCCGAAGGGAGGCTATACGAATAAGAGGGTATGAGTCAAACATCGATTATACGTCTGGTCCCTAGACATCACCTGTTCTTTCCCATACAACCTCGCTACTAATACGATGCGACCTTCGGTGGTCGACAATGGTCTATAGCCTGTAAACTATTATGACGTGAATTCAATTTCCATAGAGTTCGCCAAACTAAAAATTGTCACCTCCATTTAGTCCATTTTTTATGTTTTTACAACTTTGAATCGTTTCTAGGGCATTGTCGGCTTTATTTAATTATGATAATGATTTTCAAAAAAATGTTGGGGGCGTACACAATTATTTATCGAAGAGCAAGAAAATTTGGGTCTGATCATAACCTGACCAAAAAACCCATAAAATAACGAAAAAATCTGATTTTCTCAAAGGGGCCTGAACGATTTTGACAAAAATTTAGTATGTTATAGTCCTTTAGATTTTGAATGAAATGGTACAAATCCCATTTCCGTAAAAAATACGGTTCAAAAGTTTTTGTATTTAATGTTATTTTCCCATAAAAATCCCATACAATTACAAAAATTCGCATTTTGGGGAAAACCCCGGTTTGAAATGAGTGTTTGGTCCTTATTTTAAGAGTCATTGCAATTATTATCCAAAAGAAAGTTATCCAGAGTCATGGTTACTTGGTAACTGTCAGCAATTACATTTTTAACAACCAGTGTGTTCTGATGATTACAATAAAAACTGGTGACGGGCACTGTGTATCCATCCAAGTTCTCGTTGTAAACTAAGATAGGGAAGTATAAATACAATTTTATTAGTATTGAATACTTATACTTTAGTAACACTGCTCATACACCTACTCCCAAAAATGTCAAGAGTTTCTACAAAACTACTTAAAAATTACAAATTTGCATTTTGTTCATTAAAAAACTATCGATAACGGACTTTGTTTCATAGGAACAAATTCCATCGATTTAATTTTCACAAGTAGGTTGTGAAGGTAATGCAATGAGGTAATTTTCTCATTTTTGTTGAAATTTAATACCAAGAAAGTACCAAAGGTAGGAAAATAAGTATTTGATATAGATGACAGTATGTCAAAACGTTCTCGTAACAAGGTGGACTATGAACAACATATTTCGTCCATGACAACCATAATCGAACAACGATTTTCGAGTGACTGTGATAGAGAGCTATCGATACTTGGTCGATCAAGCAAGCATTGGCCAGACTATGGTAAACATTCAGACAAGCGTTCTCGTCGGAAGGAAATGTCGAACACGGACTAACCACTTTATGTTGCAACTTTCATTTTCTTAGGCTTTCCATACAATCTTTCAAGCTTCCTTTTGAATTAAATAACTTTGGATTGAACTCTAAAATAATTTGTTTATAAATCACTCGGTGGAAATTTAAAATTACAGATATAGCATTTATATTTTAGGCATTTAGCATTTAATTGTCCATATTGGATTTAATTTTTCTTAGACTAGATTTGACTTGCGCCGGACATGCTGAGGAATCTACAATATTCAACAGAAAGCTGCAAACATTAAGATCTATATAAATATTGGCGTATAAAGAAATTCATAATTATAGTACAACCACACTATAATAGACATAGGACATATAATAGGATAGGTATTTACACAGTATACACAGTTTTCAATAATTATTTCCATATTTATATTTTGGATATACAGTATTAATGACATAGCAATCATCTAAAATTTACAAAAACGTGAAAAATAAAATAAAAAACACTGAGCCTACAGACAATTGTTCTGCTACGGTTATTTTTACAGAATTTTAAGTAATGAAAAAAATTATGTTAAAGTCCACACCCTGTAAAGCTATATAATATAATATAACTGGAGTTTACCTGCCGTATGTAAGATGGGCGGTAACGCAAGCAGCAGGACCAGCACAATCGAGGGGGGCCGTGACCCCCCCATCCATGACCCCAGGGGTCCCAGCCTGTCAGCGACCCTGGGCAACCCGCCCCTGGGGCCGCACCGAGCCCCGCATCCTCCCTCACTCTGTCAACATACAACAAAATACTGTACTAACATACAAGCATTAGAACCAGCACAATCGAGGGGGCCGTGACCCCCCATCCATGACCCCAGGGGTCCCAGCCTGTCAGCGACCCTGGGCAACCCGCCCCTGGGGCCGCTCCGAGCCCCGCATCCTCCCTCACTCTGTCAACATACAACAAAATACTGTACTAACATACAAACATTAGAACCAGCACAATCGAGGGGGGCCACGACCCCCCCATCCATGACCCCAGGGGTCCCAGCCTGTCAGCAACCCTGGGCAACCCGCCCATGGGGCCGCTCCGAGCCCCGCATCCTCCCTCACTCTGTCAACATACAACAAAATACTGTACTAACATACAAACATTAGAACCAGCACAATCGAGGGGGGCCACGACCCCCCCATCCATGACCCCAGGGGTCCCAGCCTGTCAGCGACCCTGGGCAACCCGCCCCTGGGGCCGCACCGAGCCCCGCATCCTCCCTCACTCTGTCAACATACAACAAAATACTGTACTAACATAGACTACAAGCATTAGAACCAGCACAATCGAGGGGGGCCGTGACCCCCCCATCCATGACCCCAGGGGTCCCAGCCTGTCAGCGACCCTGGGCAACCCGCCCCTGGGGCCGCACCGAGCCCCGCATCCTCCCTCACTCTGTCAACATACAACAAAATACTGTACTAACATAGACTACAAGCATTAGAACCAGCACAATCGAGGGGGGCCGTGACCCCCCCATCCATGACCCCAGGGGTCCCAGCCTGTCAGCGACCCTGGGCAACCCGCCCCTGGGGCCGCACCGAGCCCCGCATCCTCGCTCACTCTGTCAACATACAACAAAATACTGTACTAACATAGACTACAAGCATTAGAACCAGCACAATCGAGGGGGGCCACGACCCCCCTGCATCTATTAACCTAGGGGTCCTAGCCTGCCGACCCCTGTACCCCTGGACAACCCGCCCCTAGGACCGCACCAAGTCTTACATCCTCCCTCAATCCCCATGATAAATTAAGATTCCCGATTTTGTACCTACTCAAAAGCCATTAAATTAACACAGTAACTTTTTATATAAAACACGGCTATACACCTATCTTTCTCCCTCCAACTTCAAATACACTTCAAAGTTTACGTCCAAAATAAAATAATTTAGAACTACTTCACCGAATTAAAAGAGGATCAATTGAAACATAATTTCTTAAATGAATCAGTTTGAAATGTATACAAAACTCTTTTTTTTTTGCAAGGCCTATCAATGAAGGTAGTTTATTTCCAATGTCGTCAATGAAAGACAAATTAGCACTAAACGTATTTTGGCGCAACACAATTAATTTTATGGAAATGGTAATGAGCGGTTGTGCCCATTAGTTAAGTTTTCATTTGGACGAACACTATGTAAAAAAACTATTTCCTGCTAAAGAATTCAGGTTGAGTGTAAGAAAGGGCCATGTGACCCAACTTTGCCTAAATAAATGAATAATTTTACATCTCATTTTATTTCAAGAACTAGGCCTACCAATCTTAATCCATGTTTACTAAAAAATCCACAGTTCAACATTTGCTATCGAACTTGGCATTCCCTCGTTGGGGAAACTTTTAAATTATTCAGAAACATTTACTCGAGCAATAAAAACTTCTCGGTTAGACTCGGAGCTTGTACTGTTTGGAACCGAATTAAAATGGAAATAGGGGGAATGAACGGCAGATAACAAGTACTGTATCTAGGCAATACGAGGGGCGGTAATTGACCGTGACGGGTGCCAGGTGCCGCATGCGACTGGGGACTGAGCTTTGCCTAGAGAAGATACGTTTGTCATAGTAGGTAAACAGAGCTGGCTTAGGTAGATTCTCATGACTGGGTAGTTCAACGTTTCTGTACTACCCTACATATCTCTTGGTGTAGACATACAGCTTTCGATTAAATTTTGTTTGTATGATGACGGAAAGCCCGGTTATAGACTTAGGTGGCCGATACCGCTGTACACAGTTTAACACTCGAAAACAAAAAAACATCAAACATACCGGTGCAGTAGAACAAATCTTACCACGTCACTGTAACACTTTTTTGCTAAAACTCTACGTCACCTAAAATAATGCAAATTTGTAAGTTATTAAATATACAGTAGAACATTTTCTTTTTCAATAACAGGTTTAACTTCAATTTTATTACACTCAGTAGCTATTAAAATATTTACAATTTGTTGACATATGAACTACTATTATTTGATCTATTTTCCAATCCATAAATAGGTAATTGAGGCACTAAGTCAAGCCAATTCCACTATAGTAGAGTTCGCGACGACGCATGCGCCGTGTTGTATGTATTGCGTCGGCGTCGTCAATGTCCAAAGTCAAGCCAATTCCACTATAGTACAGTTCGCGACGACGCATGCGCCGTGTTGTATGTATTGCGTCGGCGCGTGGGAACGCCGTGTTTATCCAGGTCCGCTCTTATCAGTCTCTATTGACACCTTATCACTGAGGAATTCTCGCCGCCATCACACAATATTATCGCTATTTATAGCACTATCGCACCTGTTCCAATATACGCCCTCCGCCAACTAAACTAACAAGCCTTTGTCTTGTATGACAGTTGGTCCTCACTGTCCAACGACTCTAGCTTGTAGAAGGATACATTGACTTTTGGATACTGAACTAGATTCATCCATAGATAAACACAAACTCCCTTAAAATTCATCTTATGTACCAGCTGTAGCAAATTTCTTCCTTCAAATTTGAGGTAATTTCCCCTACCGCCGGCGCAGCATACCTGCATAAGAAGCAATTTCCATTTTTCTCATTAGATTTTTACTGCAATATATCCTTAAATACGTCACACTTAATTCTCCGTTTGAAAGTCGTTGGCTTTTTAAGGAGTACCTACGGGGAAGGAAGAAAAGGCTCTTTGTAAAGTGTTAATATGTAGTAGCATATAGTCTGAAATAAATACATTTGGCGAATTTGATCACAATATAGCCATATCTAAACTAATAAGCAAAGTACAACAGTTCATTTATTCTCCAATAGAATAACATAGAAACTTAAAGTTACAGTTTGTTTATATTTTCTACGTAGCCTTTAATCGTCAGATGATCAGCAATGATTATGGGTTAAACCATTGAATATAAAACTAAACTTTAGCATGTGGCCCATACAACCAACCAACACAGGTATAGCAATGTACGTAGAAAAATAACCGTAAGGATTTACGAATGAAATTGTACTGATATTTTATAGACACTCTGTACATTGACGCATTTTACACCCCAAGCTCTGTGCCAGTAGACTAGACTACTTACACAACTGTGTAATCAGTATGCACTTGCACATGTAGCCTATGAGACTATCTCTCTCGCCCTAGTATCACTGTCTCTCTCTTGTCTCGTCTCCGTGTCGCCTGTCCCTGTGTGTATGTATAGTCTACATCAGTGTGTCAGACAATGCACCCTTTATTAATTGTATCTTTCCTTGTGGCAGAACAGCAAATCGTTGTTTGAAGGTATCACACTGCATTATATTTCCTAATAAGTGTTTCAAAGTACGTGAAGTTACAGGACATGAAGTCCTGGTCGGTTTTGAAACCTGTAAATGTAGTGAAAATGGAAATATTTTTACCGTATAGTATTCTTTAGCTACCTAACTAATTCAAAATGCAAAATTGTTTGTTATATTTATTAGTCATCTCCTCAAATTGTTTTTTGGGCTGTTGCAAATTAATTACGATGTCAGGGTACAGTACTCATATTTTTTATCTGTTTAAAATTCACAATTGTGTTATTTCTCGTGTTACTAAACTTTTCAGATTTTAAGTAAACAAATTACGACTAAACACTATACATATCTCCTTATAAAATAGCAATAAAAACATCCTACGAACAAATCTCAAAAGCTATCAGTTTTTCAAAGAGTAGAAATATATTCAACCATAAACACAAATGTTTATGACTCAAATAACAACTCGCAATAACAATTTTACTCCCCGAGGGAGATCCTATATCGGATTTAAAGGAAACAGTAACAGTTCTTTGGGCGGAGTGGGTTTAAAAACGTAACCCAACCGCCTATAAACTGGGTATTTTACTCCTCGAGGGTGTAATAACCCCTTTACAGCCCCACTAATTAAGATTTATGTGTGTTTTGCGTCAAGGGGTGTATTCTTCCATATTATTCCTTTAAGCCTAAAAAGGTTCAGGTGTCGTATTTCAATTGCATTATTTCCACTTTATGCATCTCAAGTATAAATAATATACTTCGCGCTATTTCTGGGTACACCTCTTTGCACGTAATTGAGGTGGAAATTGAAAACTGTTACTCTTTGAATGGTTTGAATTTGTTTTTATAAACGTTTAAACAAAATAAATGTTAGAACCAAAATGATACTGGTTTTTAAACAACAATAGTATCTCTAGACTATAATGAATTGTTTGGTTGATGGATAAACCAATAGCCATTGAAGGATTGTTTTGAAGGGGGTAGAGCTTGTGTATTTGTTTACATATTAGTAGGTAGAGTTAAAAGTTACCGAAATTGAGGGTTGTGAACTGGCTAACAAAAAAAAAACATATTTGAGAGCTTTTATTTACAGTTTGTCTGAGCAAAGACTACAATTAACTACATCCGTCCTCCAGTGCACATAAATAAATATTGTTGAATTGAAACAGGGACATTTATTTCCTTCCTTCTACGAAGCCTTTCGCATGCTAAAGGATAGTTATAAATCGACATGTTAGCAGTAAAACGAGTGTTTTACATATAGTACACCGGTCACAGAAGTGATTTCAACCTTAATATAACGCACATAATCAATGGTGCATAATACATAGGCCTATATTGAAGGGGTTCTAAGCTATAGAAAACATATGATTATGCCAACGTGTGCAAATGAGAGTGAAAACAGCTGATTACAAGTACAATTCAACAATGCGTCGTATAAGTGATATAGCCTATTATCAGCTTATTACTAGTACAATTCAACAATGCGGTGTGTAAGTGATACATCTGTTCATTACTAGTACAACAATTTAGTGAGTAAATTATCGAACATCTGATTACAAGTACACCAATGCGGTGTGAAAGTGAGGTTTGGCGGTCGATGGATTGGGAAGCCGAAGCCCTCCAAGGACCGTCTAATGGTCTAATGGTGCAGAACAACTGTTACTGCTACAAAACACTTACTGATCGACCAACGTTTCCTAGTAAAATCAAATTAACTGACTTAGATTATTGAATTTAAGTTAATTAAATATTTTAAAGTGTAACAGTGTTTTGTCATTACGTTTCAATACTCCTAGGTTTCCCAAATTGTAATGTATTTGTGTTTTTTTTTCTTTTTCATCCAAACTATAGTTCTTGTTTCCATCAACTATCAACTTGTTAGGCAGCAAACAGTTCAATGATAAATTGCATTTTGGAGAATCTACGACTCTCAGGAACGAACAACCTTCATGTTTGAATGCGAGTATTACCACGCTGAAACTAAATCAATCAAACTTTTACTATATTCATGTTAATAGTAATTAATTGCATGTACCAGTAACATATTTAAATTATGGTCAAATAAATTTGAAACGCTTATCAAAAGAAACATTCAAAGAACACACTTATACAGGGTGTACCTATATAAAGTCCCGCACGGGCTTAACATTTTCTAAACAACAACAGATAAACCAGTAAGATTTGGTACATCAACACCACACCTAAAAATCTACTTTTTCAAGTAACTATGCATTTTCTGTCATATCATGGGGACGGCCGACAAGAAGTTTGAAGAAAATATTAAGTGGAAGCATCGGTCAATATGCACATCAAATGAAGGTCTTCTTTAGTAGAATACAATGCCGCAAACCGCACTTCAAAAGGTTGATCCTGCGCAAAATGGCAGCCGTTCAAAGATTTCTTGAATATGCCATTTTGAATCTTTGAACGACTGCCATTTTTTACTCAGGCGTTCTTTTGAGCTTGAATTTGTGGCATTGTAATCTACTAGTGAAGACCTATAATTTAATGTGCATATCGACCTATGCTTCTATTTAAGATTTCCTTCTGACTCCTTGTGGAACGTCCCCATGATATGACAGAAAACTCATAGTTCCTTGAAAAAGTTGATTTTTAGGTGTGGTGTTGATGTACCAAATCTTATTCATTTATCTGTTGTCGTGTAGAAAATATTAAGCCCGTGCGGGACTTTATATACACCCTGTATATTTATGACGTCAAAGGGATGCTAACTCTTTACTCACTTGAGGAAATATTTAACATTTTTGCACTTGCTGGGCATAACAATATGTCGTGTTGGGATGGGTGTGGATATAGGGATGACAGCATGGGCGGGTGTGCAGACATGGCCACAGGCCAGACAGAAACATGTAAGGCTGGCCACGGGCCAAACCTATGATTTGCAGACGCTGACACATATACTGCTTCGGATCACACGATACTTTGTGGCAATTCTATTGTGAACAGATTTTTTAAGAACCCTGGATAATAGCTATTTTTTTTTAATTTGTTGTTGGTTGCGTGTTCCAGAATAGATGCAAAAACGTTATTAATTTTTTTAAGTGACATAGAAGAAAATGTTTTTAGTCGTAAATGTGCATATTTTAACTTGGGTTCCGACCCTAAGAAAAACATTTACAATTATTATTAACTAGCTGTCTCCCACGGGCTTCACCCTGTTTAACTTATTAAGTATTAACCTATTAATAAAACTACTGATTAAACAGAATACAGTAATAACAATAATCGCACCTGATTTTAATAAGGTAATAAAGTGAAATAATAACATGAAATAATGAAATGAAATAATATTTTATTTCGCAACTGCTTGACACAATTCGTGGTATTTACATAATTATTATACAATATCCTTAACTTAAAAAAATAAATACCAAAGTATACTATATCTAAATGGCACAAAGAGAGAAAAAAAATACCTTATCAAATTATAAGGAAAAGGTCTACATAGGCAGGGGCCTATGCGTAGACATGAGTTGCGGGTAATTTGTATAATGGGAAATTTAATCTTGAGTGTAATTGTTACTATCTTGTTGTGTAACATACTAATTAATACAGCTAAGGTATTTTTAACATTAGGTATAATATGGAAAGTTTCCTTTAGAAAGGAATTGCGACCTTAAAGGGAAATTTATGTGTTGCGCAAGGTTTCTCGTCATGACGAATATTTTAAGTATATGGTTTGTATGGGTGTCACTTGTTATTTTCTCAAAAGTTCATGGGTACTTTGGCCTTTATGTATATCTTAAGAGACCCCCACTCACTCCATACTCAAACCAAAGACAGGGTAACTGAAATCCTGTGGGTTTAGATAACTGACATAAATTAAATGAAAATCGCCTTTACTAAAAGCCTAGGGTCAAATAATTTTAACTAAGTAGCTGAGTGGTTATAATGCTTACTTGATGGTCAAAGGTGGCCGGTTAAGTCCTGATAAAAATTAGTTTACATTATTATAGTTAAAAACTGGACCCGGCATTCACTTGACCATTAGTATTACAATCTTTTCTGCATTCAGAAACAGTTTGTCATCGTCAGATAAAATGTAAACATTTCTTAAACCTCACACTCATCTTCCATTGAAATTTGGTTTACAAATAACAATATCTGGATCTAATAAAAGTAATCTATTAACTCCTTGAGACTCGATTAAAAATACACCTCAGAATTGAAATAATCAATTATGTTCTATTTTTAATCCTAAACAATAGACTTCATATCTATATATATATATAAAATCCATTGTATGTAAGTTTGTTTGTTTTTCTTTTATGGACTCCGAAACCGCTCGACAGATTGTAATGAAACTTTCAGGCATTATTCAAGGATGGTTTCTGTGAAGTTTGGTGCAGATCCGTCAAAAGGGCTCCGCCACAGTGGCTCTGGAGTTTCCCATGTTAACCTTATGAGTACTCATATTTAAATGGAATTAAAGAATCTTAACAGCTGGTTCAACTAAACAATTTGATTCTGTGATGTTCAATAGCATTAAAAAGTTACTGTAATATGTCTACCAAGAGGGTGCAGCACTATATTTTTTTTAAATTTATGACAACAGCAAATTTGCAACCAAAAGGTGAGTGAGCGTAGCGAACGAACTTCAACCAGGACGAATCATCTTGAAAATGAACGAGCATTTGACATAAAACCACATTAGGACAGGACGACGTCTGTCGGGCCAGCTAGTATTCAATAATATCAGAGAGACCATAATCCTGATTCGATTCCATTAGTATATTATAGCACTCTAAACTTTTTATGGTAATGTCTCTTTCTGCTCAATCCAGGACACTATTGATGACTGCAATATCAATTTGGATGTTTGAACATAATAGACACGCTACAGTATTATTTATATCACACTTTCAGAGATCACGGTAGTTATTATTCTATGCATAAAGTGCTTAGACTTTTTGTAATCCTATACTCTTATATGAGCAATGTTTGCTTGTAAGTATGTATGATGCTTGCAAAAAGATCTCGTAAACGGCTTCGACGATTTCCTTCAAATTGGTAAATAATTTATTTCTGGACGTGTTTACTGCAGAAAAAAATCTAATTACGTAAAAAGATTTACTTGAAAGTAAATTAACATAAGTAATTGTTTACATTGGCCTTATGGGTTGACAAGTAACAATGTTGGTTGAACATAATAACAAGGAAAAAGTAAACAAAAGACTTGTAGCATGTGTTTATAACAAGCCATGCACAGTGTAATATAAAAAAATCAAAATACAGTACAAATTAAAAACATCAGTTTTTGAGCAAAGATTACTCGATATAGGTGAGAATAGTTCTTATCAAATACTGATTATTTTACTTGGCTCTGTCCTACAAAAACTTAATCCCTGAAGTATTGAGGCAATTTTTAACAAAGTTTGGTTTTAACAGTGAAATAAATCTTACTATCTTACTAATATTGTAAATCTGAAAGTTTGTGAGTTTGTGTGTGTGTTTGTGTGTGTGTGTGTTGCTCAATCACGCATAAACTACTGGACGGATTGGGCTGAAATTTGGCATGGTGATAGCTCACATTCCCGATTAACATTAAAGCATATTCTTATCCCAAAAATCCTTTCGGGCTCCGCCCCAGTGGCTCTGTAGTTCCCAATGTTAACCTTATGGTTTTTCATATTTAAAAGGAATTAATAAATCTTAACAGCTGTTTCAATTAAACAAGTTGGTTCTGTTCTATGATGTTCAATAGCATAAAAGTTACAAGGATTACCAACAGGGTGCAGCACTATTATTTTTTTTTAATATATGACAACAGCTAATTTCCAAGGAAAAGGATAATATTACATTTATTGTATGTAAACTGTTAAAACAATGTTTATGCCAGTAGGCCTATATGCTAGTGATTTTACCATAATGTAAATTTCAATGTCTTTTAAATTGCAAGGTTAAAATTCCCACCATAATCAAATGAAATTTCACTGAAATGAAAATAGTAAATAAGTAATTGTAAAAAAGGCGAGTTTCCTTTATATTGCTTTTAAAATTAAAACAAACTACTCCGAGCCACGGCTCGGTCCCCAGGTACTTTTTTATAAACTGGTAACATTTGACGCGAAAATTGGGCATTCACACAAACAGCGTATTCTATTATTTTATAGAAATCTATTTGGACTAACCTATTTATCAAGGACTTAACTCAATCTTCTTCCGAGTTTCCTTTTGATTTTAGTTCATATTGTCTAGTAGTATATTTTGAAGATCTAAAAAACTCCTAATATAAAGCAGTGAAGACTAAGTTACAAACACAAATACGAAACCTAATTTGGAGATGACTACAGGCCAGAGAAGCAGAGTGCTTTTGCAGGCTGTTGTTAGCTCTTGGGATGAAATGAACATGAACGTTTTAACTTCTTAAAATAACTGCTTAAAAGTACTGTTTTCGTCAAAATGTTTGAGTTTGAGTTTTGGGTAGACATATTCGTAATGGGCCCCCTTGAACCGAAAAAAGTTGTTTTCGAAGTTATGTCGGAATGTGTGTGTGTGACGCTATGTCTTATGGGAGGGTTTCTCATATACGGGAGGTTAAGCATACAGGTTTATCGTAATATTTGAGCCCCAAATGACATCACAAGTTATTGCTTAATCCACCTATGACTCGTAGACACCGTGGAGTGTGGATACAGATTACAATGTTTGTACGGCGATTTCGTGTAGTACAGTGACGTCATTTTTATCTATGAAACATCAATACTGCAAACATCATGTAACTAGCGTCTAGGTTTTGAGTAATAAATAAATGTGTTTCAAAAATAAGTGAAATAAAAAATAATAGTTATTTGTGCAACTAGTGAGCAAAGTGAGCAATTGCCTCACTCGAGAGAAATCCTTACTCACGAATGGTTTCTCGGGTGAGACGATTGCACTTTGCACTCGAGTTGCACATTATATTTTTCCTACAGTTAGCATAAAACAAATAAATTGGTAAAGAAACGTGCCTTCACGTTGCAAATCTGGAGTGAGACAAAGTAATTAGAGTGAGTTTTGAAATTTAAACATTTCTTTTTATAAGATATTACCCTTAAAACATGTACAGTAAGTGTCTAATTTGTATTATGGCCATCGTGTCGAGCTTAAAAACAAATGATCTTGTATATTAAATTGTTGTTGTACAATTAATTGGTTACGGATAAAATAAAACCGTTTAGTTTGCTAGTTAATGGATATATTGACCAAATTTGGCAAACTTATTTATTTCATCCTATAATATTAACCTTCACCGTAGCAGCAAGCCTAAGTACTGGTTAAATATAATGTTATTCAAATGGGAAATAAATATGACTTGTTCATGGTAATATTTTAGTAAAAATTTAATTTAGACAAATTTATAATCGATTAGTCTGCAGTTTGCTGCGGCGGGAGTAATTTCTTCTTGAACACCTTTATTTTATTTAAAAAATTGAATCATTTTTACTACATTTTATTTTTACTAGTACCACATACAAGTCACCTAACTTGAATTACGAAACTGTGTTGACGTTCCTACATTAAAACAAGTGTGTATATCTACTAGCTTTTACCCACGGGCTTCACCCTGTTTGACAATTAGTGGTATTAATAAAACTATGGATCATAAACATAAACAAATTACTTTTTGGCCTGAAAATAAACATTATTTAACATTGCTTAAATGGAACTGCCAAAACATATGTTCAATGCTATTAGTATAGGATTCGGGCCAACAACGTCATTTGTTTATGTTTATGATCCATACCGGTATTTTTCTAGTAATCGTGATAAAACTATTTATTGGTTAAGTAAAGCTGAAATAAACAAAACAGAATACAGTAATACAAACAAATAATCACAACTGATTTAAAAAAGGTAATAAATTGAAAGAATATCAAACATATACAGCCGAGGTATTTTTAACATTAGTTATATGGAAAGTTCTCTTTAGAAAAGAATTACGGAAAATAATGGATAGTTTTGCGCAAGGTTTCTCGTCATGACGAACATTTTAAGTATATGGTTTATGCGGGTGTGACTTGTAGTTTTCTCAAAAGTTCATGGGTACTTTGGGATATATATATGGATAATAATTCGTCTAATGATGAGATCATTTACAAATGTATGAAAGTGAATGCAATCGGCGCGATCACATGTTAATATCGCCATGTTTTAGTAGCGCTTGATAACACAATATCACGCTACAAACGGCACCAAGTAGCGTGAGTTGCGGAGACACGCGAAACTGTTAAAACTCTGTAAACATTCACTGGAATACTTCAAGACCGGAATAAACCGGTTGGAGGATAAGAAAATAACACGATATTTGGGGTGAAATCGGTTATTTTACAAAATATTCTATATTTTCATAAAATTCTATAAACTGTAAGTTCGTCTATTTTGGACGTATTGGTTATATTAAATGAATGCAATTAAATACGTCTTTCTACAGGTATGAGGCTATTTACAGTATTGCTGTAAATATATCGTAAAGCTTTGAAGAATGTATTTGTTTATACTTTATTCAGATTAACTGTAGTTGTGACAAAAAGCTAATATATTATTAGTACCAACACCTTTTATGTTGGTTATTTTTCTTCCAGTGCTCAATTAAACCGGTGCCTAATTAATTCGGTTATGCTCTTAGTGCACAATTAATAATTGATGACCCAAAGAGGAACATAAATTAAACGTCTCAATTATTTTTGTTACCTTTTCACGTCATTTAAATTGCTTTAGCATTATAATCAAATGCCATACATTTTTAGCAAATTTCCCATATAGGGAATAAGCTATTACCGTAGGTCTCATGGTAAAACCTGGACTCGGGACCGATTTGCTTTTTCGTTTTGAGGTCCCTAGAGGCTAAAACACCATCCGTTCAAATTCATATAATATATTTATATATTCATATATAAAAATGTAAATTCCCACGTTATTCTTATAGAGAATAAATAAACCGTTGTAATTTGCTTATTTATGGATGTATTTTAATCAAATTTTGCCATTTTATTTATTCCATACTAAGCTATCAATATTTCAGTAAAAAAACACACCTCAATACATTTCCTGTAGCATCAAACCTAAGTACTCATTAAAATTAATGCTATTTAAATAGGAAACAAATCTGACAATATTAAGGGAATATTTTAGTAGAAATCCAGCCAGGTAAATGGAAATTCGCTTAGTTAGCTGCGGCGGGGGTATTTTTTATTTTCACCAACTGACATCGTTATTCAACTCAAGGATTCAAAAAAATATTCAATAAATGTGCGGTTCCTTTGCAAAAAAACCTGGCAAAGCGACCTATAAATGTTGTCATTAAAGATTTTCAACATAATTAAACAATTAAAAAAACAATTTTACTTTGAATTATTTTATTTGAAAATCAATTAAAGGTCCTTAAAGGATTTTGGGTGTTGATTGCCTATAAACATACTACACTCCGCAATTTTATTCTTTCGTTAGTAATTAATAATTCTGGAGAAATTTTGTTTGTAATTTCCTTTAAACTCGTTTCAAAAGCAAACTAAATAGCTTACAAATTTTTGCAGCTATATCATACTTTAAAGAACAGGTATTAAACTTGTTTTTACCATTCGTTTCTGGGGTTCACTAGGGTATCTGTGGGGTGTGGATAGTCGCCCCACGGGGGTAATGTGTTAGGCCACCAATTAGACATTTCATCCCTCCTCCAATTATCTTACTAGTGCTAACTCACCCTGCAGTAATTAATATTATTTACAGGATTTACAAGGGAATTAGAACGCCACGGGGCATCGTGTGGACTAATAGGGGAAGGAACATTTGAATTAATTCCACCTGATGGCTGATTAACGTTAGTTGGTGATGAATCTATCTATACAACAGTATTATAAAATTCAGGTGGTGTCTGGCTATCTATTTGTCTGTCTGTGCGGCTGTCACGACTAAAATACTAAACCGATACAGCCAAAATTAAGCACTTAAGATGGTCCATATATCTTGGAATGCAATAGGCCTATTCACTTCCCCGAGTTCTTCTCGGGCTACGCCCCTTAGACGTCCAAAATGTTGGTGTGAGGTTTTCAAAAGTAAATATTAATAATTGATATCCATGGAAGCATTATAAAATTCACAACGTTTACCTTCGCATTGACATTTCAATGTAAACAAGTAGAACTGCCAAATTGCTTATTTCAAAATTTCTGACAGCTGATCCAAACAAATTAAATAATAACATTTTACACAAATATGTGGTAGGTTTATTCATTCTAAATCTTTGTCTTTGATTATTTATTCTTAAACTATGTAATTGAGTATTGAAATTTAAAAAAAAAATATTCTATAACCATTACTGTATAAATCCAGGCACTGCTTTTGATTTATTAAGAGTCTAAGTTGTGAAAATAATGTTATTGATATATTTTCATTTAAATAGTTCGACAATTACATGTAGGCTATATTTGTTTTGTATAAATTTGGAGGCTTTTTGTTCATTAATTCTAACTGCTTATTAAGTGTTTGAATTAGGCGATATAGTATATCTTCCCGTTGCGAAGCACGGGTACAGCAGTTTGTATAACAATTTACATTTACAGCTGCTTGATTAATTTTGTATTTAGTAGTGCGTAAATACCCTATTGTGTCTATACATAACTATTTAACTTAAATGATTATTTTTTAAGCTTCTTACACCGACTAAGACTATTTATTGAAATATATTTTTTCAACTACGATGCTATATAACATTGTTATATTTGATTTGCGGTGGTTTTGTAAGGAAATGTCCACTCTGGTCTTGTTACTACGTTTTAGTTCGTTATGCACTCGTTATTTAATAGCCAGATGTAAAATCTGTGTCTGGAATATATTTCGCTTGGAATCGACAACTTTATATTTTATTTCATCATACATATCCAGATAATAACTGTATATATTGTTATTTATCCATCAAAACACTTCAACTCGTATTAAAATACAAATACATATTGTTAATTTAAAATTCATCTTAAGGATTCTAACCTAAAAGCCACTTTTTAACCAAAAATAAATGTAAAATTAAATAAGATATAATCGTATATTTTCTATCGCTGTATTTTCTATCGTTCTTTTTGATTCGTAATACACAAATAATTCAAAGTAAAACCTTCGAGTGACAATATTTTTAAATAATTCGTTTTCAACTTTATCTCATTTTGCTGTGTTGTTTTTCATGTTCTTGTGGCATGAGCGTTAAGGGCCCAAGGGTCCCAACTCTTCAATAGTGTACAAGTATTGATTAAGTAATATGAGCGACCTTTACAACTGTGATTTGCACTAAGTAACCGTTCCTTGGATTTCATTGACAAGTGTACAGTGTTGTTGTTATAATAAACAAAATGTGTAGAAAATGTCATAATAAGGTATGTCAACACAAACATATTATTATCATATAATGCCATGTGACCCTAACCTTTGCCTGTCTAAATAAATAGTTAATCATTTCATTTTCATTATTTTTATATTTTTGCACAGTATTATTAAACCTCCCATATTGTAAAATTAATTAAACTAATGAATATTGGTATGTCTTACTGTGTAAGAAACTACATTAAAATAAAATAATACGTTTAAGCTCTCTTCGTATAAAATTATACCAAAAGCTTTTGAGCTTTTCAGGAGCTATGATTCATTAATAAAACACAAGTTCCTCTTTGCGGTTTCTTCTAAACACTCGACTATCAAAGGCAAGGGTTTGTCGAGTGCGTTTTTATTTATTTTACTCAAGTGTATTTTTAAAGTGAAGTGCTATAATAGAACTAATTGCATGAGCCATCAATCGCAACGATATTTACCATTAAACGGGGTAAACTCTTAAGTCTTACACTATGTCGATACATATTTTTTGTACTATTTATGCATATTGGCTTCAATGTTATAATTTTAAGAATATGTTAAGTTAATTTGCTAAGAAATATTTATTGGTTGCCTGCAGTAATTTAAATGTATTTATTTCACAGTATTAACCCTCGAATCTCGTTGGGCAAAGTTAATTTATTTTTTTAAATTGTATCCGTAAAAGATAACACGTTCAACTGTTAATCGTATAATTCCATAAAATATTCGAGTTTAATTCATACTGACAACTGCGAAACGTGTATAATGCAGGTTTGCAGCAACGCGGCTAGGGTACTTTCCCTAGTACTGTTTCCTTAAATTGTTCACCTAGGTATAAATAATTAACAATCCTTATGAACCTTAATAAAAATAATGATAAATACAATTATATACATACCGGTAATGGTTTCATAAAAAAATCACGTTCTCAGTTAGCTTTTGTTGTAAACCGAACCGAATTTATAAAGTTATAAACAGTTGTATCTTTCCGTTTGTAATTATAATTGGGATTGAACTAAAAACGGGTACTTTCCTGTTAAAGGGAACATTCATTATTATCGATGATTTTTTCTCGATATATCGATATTTTTGTTTTCCGATCCATTACAAATTGACAACTGATCTTGTTTAGCCTAAAATAGACTATTATATGGTTTAAGAAATGAAACTGTTCTAAGTTAACCTAACATAACCAACCAAACTTGTTGTAATATTTAAAAACTCCTTTTGATAACAGAAAAGGCAAGTTAAACGGAATTTTTAAATGTTACACAGCAAGTTTGGTTAGTTATGTTAGTTTATTTTTTTAGAACAGTTTCATTTTATTATTGTATGTTGATACTGAACAGTATTTATCGTAGTTGTCAGCTGATATGTTTCAATTTGTTAATATCGATATATCGAGAAAAAATCATCGATAATAATGAATGTTCCCTTTAACAGGAAAGTACCAAAAACTTAATTTAATAAACATGTTTATTGGTGTAAAGAAAAGATAGCTAACAAGCAAATGATGTGTGTAAACTGTACTACGAGTGAAATTATTTCATAACGTTTGGAAGTATAATATTTCAACTATTTAAATTTACTAATTCCTGTAACTATCCCGGGTTTTTATGTTATTATTTAATGTAATTAATGGAAAAAACTAATTTTCAAAGAAAACTTTAACAGTTAAGATGTCAACGAACATATGAGCACGTGTGTATGACATGATGTAGAAAACTTGTATTAAATTAAACAAAAATTTTATTTTGTCTCATTGAATAAAATAATCTATTTTGATCAAACTCGAAGACAATTTCAAATGAAAGGCGGCAGTCTAGCAAACGTTCGGTCGGATTAGAAAATCAATGGTGGCCTACTTAAATGATTGCTGTAGACATAGCAATTCTGTTTCATCGCCAAAACACATTTGACACCTGCTTAAACATTTTATTTTTTTTTCAAATTGTGTTCACCTTTAACTTAACCTCACAAAGTAAGATTCTTATTCACTAATCCATGTTTAGGTCTATCCTTTTGCTTGACAGGGTATAGACCCTTTACTTACCTTTATTTTACGGCACGACGGGTGAATCGAAGTTATCTTTGACAGATCCTGGTTCGAAATATTTGAATTGTTTTGTCACATTTTATCGAAGTCGGCGAAACACTACCGGTTTTCGAACGTGGGTTTTTAAATGAAAACTAAAATAACAAAAATAAAAAAATAACCACGAACTAGACCACAAACACACTCACACACCGGTGTAAAGGGTTTCTATAAAACGCAAGTCCGAAACGTACAGATCGGTGTTAAAGCTTGGACTGACTGACCCGGGTTCGACTGGAGCGCATGCGTCCCTCCCACCACCCCCACAGATCCGACACTCACTCATCCGACGCCGGCTCAGCTGTGAGCTGCATCAGCTGACCATTGTCGGCGGTGGAAATTAGGCTAAACTAAAAAACCATTTTAATATTAGGTCAATACCCCCGACGCAGCAAACCTGCAGACTAAGCGAATTTTCATTAGCCATTAGTATTTACACTAAAATGCCTCCTTAAAAATATCACATTTATTTATTCCCTATTTAAATAGAATTAGTTTAACGAGTACTTAGGTTTGCTGCAATAGGGAGGGTAAACAAGTTTCTTGTTTTAATGTTAATAGTGTGGTAAGAAATTAATGCATTTTCCAAATTCAATCAAGAAATGTTCATTTAACAAGCAAACCACAACAGTATACTTATCCTACTACTATTATTATAGTGAAAGTTTGGATGTATGGATGTATGTATGTTTGTGACAAGTAAACGTGAAAAATACTGGTCGGATTGGGCTGAAATTTGGCGTGATGATGGCTCACATTCCCGATTAACATATAGGCATATTTTTATTTCAAAAATCCTTTCGGGCTCCGCCTCAGTGGCTCTGCAGTTCCCCATGTTAAGCTTATGAGTATTCATATTTAAAGGGAATTAAAGAATTTAGCCAGCTGTTTTAACTAACCAATTTATCTATTTCAATGCATCAAATTATTTGTGGTAAGACCTTTTAATTGTGTTCTATGTGCCTATAGTGAGTGCACTTACTTGTATCACCTTACTTGTATTCCTTGTGCATACTCATCTTGCACATACCGTCTCGTTTTTACAAAAAACAAATGTATGTTGATTTAATTTTTCTGTTTTGGTGTAATTTTTATACTTGCACAATTTTTATTTTTAAGTTATATTCTAAACTATACCATTTATTTATTGTTGGAAGGAGTTCTAAAAACAACGATGAAATAACAACAGATTATTAGCAAATGCAACCTAAGTAGTAATAGCTACTTCCTTCCCTATAGGGAAATTCGCTAAAACATTAAAAAATCTATATTTTCTGGTTAGTATCCTGTTTAAACTTGCAAATCTCGCCAAGTTTACTTGGTTTCGCAACCAGAATAAAGTACGACTGCAGTATGGCGTGTCGACCAATGGACATTGCGGCGTTAATGAAAACTTGGCATTCCGTACTACAAGGAGTTACCATTGTATCAGTACAGGGCGCAACGATGTGAAACTGAACAAGAGTTCAATATGAACTTAGAATTGAACGAGATGTCTGAAATACTAATTATTCCTTTAGCCAGAAACTATTATTTTTTTAAAGGCCAACGATCTAGAAACTGTTTCAAATTATACAACTGTTCTTACTTAACAAGATAAGAATATAAAGTTGAGCATTATGTGTATCTGCACGCGGTAGCTTGTGTTGGTTAGGGCGGTAGGTGATCTTTGAAACATACCACAAGATCAATACCTAAGATCAAAATAATGAAAAAAACCCATATAAACATGGGTCTAAGCTGCCTGGTGTTCGCGATTGGTCTCAAATTTGGTACATAAGAAGTGACAAATAATCTTTGCACCAATATCACAATTCTTAATTCTACCAATACAAAATGGCAGCCGTATAAAATTGTCTATGCTATCTTAAATATCTTTAAGTTAAGTGATTATAATAAAAACTGTTGGGAGTATACTTTTTATGGAATTTTATGACTAATCAAACAACAATTGAATTGAAAGATCGGTTAATAAACAACCAAGATGTAACAATTTTTGGGAGACCGTGTATCTGAATGTTATGAGGCTTAAACTATTTCCCATCAATAAAAATGAAATATTAAAAATGAAATATTTCCCATCGTTACGCTACGCCTTGTACGTAGAAGAGGTGGTCTATGCGCGGTATCACATAGGTATCACAAAAAAAATTATATCGTAAGTTTATAAACCGATTAATCAAGGTATCCTTGGATTAGTCATAAAATCTCCCAAAAACGCATACTCCTAATAGTTTTTACCCATCACTTATTTTAGAGATACGAGTATTTAAGATAGAACAATTTAAATATAAGCACACTTTGAATTGGTAGAACATAGAAATATGGTACTTTGTGAAAAAATATCGGTCTTATCTGTTAGGTTATGGATAGGTTTAATCACATACATACAGAAAACCAGCCAATGTACGCAACCCATGTTCATGATGTTTTTCCACTGTTTTGTCTTAAGGGGACCCACCACTAAAATGGGCTTTTTTTTATTTTACAATTTTTCAAAAATGCCATTTTCTTATTGTTCATGCTTTTGAAAATATCCATGTGAAGTTGTATGCATATCGGACCATATTTACTATTAATACCTTGACCACAAAACAAAAATGATAAATTTTCAGATTTTTTTTATAAGGCCCCAGGCACCACCTTGTTCGCCTATATACTCGTATATGAAATGAATGAAATGAAAATCGTCTTTATTCTTGAGCGTTTTTCATATTACAACATATGTTTTTTCAAAACAACTCACGTCAACATAAATAATATAAAACAAACTTTCAAATCTTAAGTTAGGCTAATTAAAAATTAAAATATGTTCTCTATTCCTTTTTATTTTACCATTCTTCAAGCCATTTGTTATATATTTTTTAAACGACTTTTCACTGTCCAAGACCCCTGGCTCAGTCCTGGATGACAATATATTCCAGATTTTAGGGGCAAAATAAGAAAACCCACAACGGTTGGACTCACAGCGCACACGGGGCATCTCCAGCATGTCATCCTGCCGTGTGCATCGGGATCGCATCTCAGAGCGAGCTCTCAGTCTTACCTTCAGGTACTGAGGTCTCTCCTCTGACAGTACCCTCCGGATGATGCAGGAAGTGCGTAAAAGGCACAGGTCAGCCATAGGCAATAAGCCAAGAGATGTGAGGTCTGATGAAATTCGATCAAATTTTCGCAGATCGCAGACGTACCTGACGCACATGTTTTGTACCCTCTGCATCCGACTCATGTCTCCCAGTGATATAACATTACCATACACCGGAAGACAGTAATCAAACACAGACAGTACAAGTGCCTGCACAAGCCGAAATTTGGTGGGTTTGGGGAACAAGTCACGATGCCTGTATAGGGCCACCTCTGCACATCTGCAAACTCAATATTAACAAATGTGAGAAATGTGCTTCAAACCAGACTACAGATTTTACAACAGGTAGTATGAGAAATCCACTTGCTGTATTCAAAGTCAACGATACTGTGTACCACGTAGAGTTCAGACCATCGGTCCGTGATGTATCCCTGGATGATGGAACGAAGGAAATGGTCCGTGTCTGTTACTCCCCCACACCTGGACAGGGACCTCTGGACCGTTGGACCGCAAGAGGCAAGGGAGAAAGAATATGAAAACTGACACAAACCTATGGCAAATTAAACTTAATGTTCCCAGGCGAGAATTGTAGTTTAAAAGAGTATTTATTCATTCGAATTTCATTGAGACAGGTACCGGTACACAAAGTTACGCACCTAAACTGAATTTGAGTGAATTATGATCAAGAAGTGAGATGAATTGTATATTAATCCATTTTATAGCACATGCACTCCTGTATGAGAAAACAAGGTTTCTTTAACTATGTAGGGTAGATTTTCACCCACAATGAGGGGTTGACTAGTTACGTTACGAGTTGCAAGTTAAGTACAACTTTGTCAAAACTTGTAACACGCCCAAACATGAAAATAAATAGCTAGACTACATATAAAACAACGCAAAACACGAAGGTAACATAAACTGCCGAAGATGGCACACGGCTACAACAACAAATGTGTTTTTTTAGTCAGCAAACCGACTGAGGGAAATCTACACGAAATAGCTACAGTATTTGTGTTAGAGCGCAAAGTACATCTTTGCCGCTCGAGAGTTGTATATGGCCGCACTAGGCTCTAGCCGAGTGACTGTGCTCGTAATACGCAAAAGATATTTCCTGCCACCATACTACGTAATTAACATAATAAACAGATTTGAGATGTATATAAAATTAAATGTCGTTTAGGTTGTTATCGGATGTTAGTGTTTTATAGAAACGCCAACAGTAAAAATCGACTGATTTAGCGAGATGAAAAAGCACAAATTGAGCAGGAATGAATAACGCGGAAATGAGCTATTTTGCGTACTGTTAACAGGTGTGGCAATGTGATAATTTCCATGCCAGTAGTAGGGAAAATATGATAATTAATTCCAGTAAAGAATAAGGATTTGCCTACATTTCTCGACAGCCCTGAGGTACCGTAGTGCGTAGTCCGTGGTCCGTAACGGTGGACATACGGTCTGTCGCCCCCACCTGTCATATACCACCTGCGCCCCCCCCCCACCATCGCAGTGCGTTACAGTCATTTCCACTTAATCTTTGTCCCATTTCAAACTATAATTCCCTTCTGAAAATTATTTTGTCCCCTCGCCAATTTAGTTCCACTCATCCTATTCGATAGGGTGTTTTTTACACTCTACGTTTTCCCAAGCCAAAACGCTACAGGGCATGAAACTTATCAGTTTTTTTCAGGTCTTAAATAGTTACTTATTATATTTTTCCTACAGTAACTATAAAGCATATAAATAATTAGTCTTTCAAACACTATAACATGTTTTTAGGCTTAAACCCAAGCGTTGAACGGAATGGGAAACACTGCGTCGGATCGTTGTCGTAGAACCTTTAGGTGTTACTTATTTTCAAGAGTAATACAGTACAGTAATAATCAGTACAGAATAAACAAGAAAGTAATTTTGTAACTTTCTTACTTACGCACCAAGAATAAAACAGTTCGTATGCTCGTTCATACTTCTTTCTTGATTTTTCAGGAAACAGGTTTAATTAAACATTTTTTGCAGTTTCTGCTACCTTTTGGTGTACACATATGTTCACAATCACTGAGTTCATTGTTCTCAAACATGTTAGGCCCACTTATAATTATTCTTTCAAATACTACACTTAGGTTATGTTCAAACCAAGCGATGAACGAAAATCCTACTAATATTATAAATGAGAAAGTTTGGATGTATGGATGTATGGATGTATGGATGTATGTTTGTGACAAGTGAACGCGGAAAATACTGGTCGGATTGGGCTGAAATTTGGCATGATGATAGCTCACATTCCCGATTAACATATAGGCATATTCTTATTTCAAAAATCCTTTCGGGCTCCGCCCCAGTGGCTCTGGAGTTTCCCATGTTAACCTTATGAGAAATGGAATTATTGAATCTTAACAGCTGTTTCAATTAAACAAGTTGGTTCTGTTCTATGATGTTCAATAGCATTAAAGTTACAAGGATTACCAACAGGGTGCAGCACTATTATTTCTTTTACATTTATGACAACAGCTAATTTGCAACCAAAAGGTGAGTGAGCGTAGCGAACGAACTTCAACCTGGAGGCGAGTTAGCGTAGCAAACGAGCTAACCTGAGGGCAAGTGAGCGCAGCGAACGAGCTCCAACCTAAAGGTGAGTGAGCGTAGCGAACGAGCTCCAACCTAAAGGTGAGTGAGCGTAGCAAACAAACTTCAACCAGGACGTGATTGAGCCATGCGAACGAGATAATCTTGAAAATTAAGAAGTTAAACGGGGCAAAGCCCGCGGGTTACAGCTAGTAGAACATAAACACGAAATGACAGGTTAAATCGTAATCAATAGTCAACCAGCTGATCATAGTAGCAGTATCTTTAAGTGTTGCCAACTTATTTCCAAGTGTACACGGATTACGTGTATAATAAAACCACGCTGTTTTGTGTTGTTTTTTGGAATACTGGTGTGCGCCAAAGTATAAAATGCGACAAAGTTTAAACGGTGCGACAAAGTAAGCAAATGCAGCAATTAGCAGCTTTCTGTACTATAATCAGTGCAAGGGAGCCAACTTTGTCGGGTGACTGTAGGAAAAACGATTTATTAAAAGTTATTAGCAGTAATTTTGTTTTGTAGTCTAAGCACGGTATTGATTTAAAATCCATCATAATTTGTTTGAATTCTGTTATTGATAGAAAATTAACGAAATCCTTGCGTTTATAACAAATTAGACTATCTTATACGCTTGTAACCCAAATTACCATCAAAACAATGCTGATTGAAGTGCAACAATGTCAAAGCGTGCAACAAGGCAAAAAAACAAACAAATGCATAAAACACGACACAAAACACGGACATAATACGAAACGTCGTGGTCGGTGGGGCCGATTGCTTATGATATTGCATCGTCATTATTTTGTATTATTTTCTTGTTTTCTGAATTTATTTATTTTGATTTTTTTACGTGTTGCACACTTTTACAATGTTGCACTTGCAATAAAACTTTGTTGGTGGAAATTTTGACTTTAGACCGAGTTGACTATTTTGTCATCAAAGAAGTCAAAGGGCTATAAAATTGGTTATGTTTAATCAACGAAAAATGTGAACAGAACCCATAACAGATAATTCGTTGCTGCAAATTTTTGACTCAACAGCACTTATGGTGTTATGAGTACGAAATAAATTATATTCAAAAAAATTGCAAACTATGTTGTTGACTAAACAAGAGGTAAATCGAATACAACGGGCTTGGTATCTACGCGAAAGGCATTTTTAAGAAACTAAATTTCAGTAAAAGTAAAGCGGTTCAAACGCCTAAATATTGTAAATCAAATAAATCACCGTAGAACAAAGTACAATCATAGACAAAAAGAATTAAATATAGACTGTCAGCCAGCCGTGCTGCGGTTACCTTCGTAGGTTCTGGCGCACACCGCTTGGAGCGCCGTCTAGTTACGTAGCACGCACGCCACAACTACATGGCGCTCCCAGCGGTGTGCGCCAGAACCTATGGTAACCGTAGCACAGCTGACGGTCTATATTTAATTCTTTTTGTCTATGGTAGAATAAAGGGGTACCGCATGTACTGACATAAAGTCCTCACGCATTCGTTGTCACGAATTCCCACAAAAAACGCGTGACGCAGAAGGGGAAGCTATGATACGCGGGGAGCGAGTCATGCTTATCACACCCATGTCAGCTTTAGTATAAAAAGACCCCTTCCAAATTTTGTTTAAATTGCACAAAAACTGTGTAGATTGACGAAAGCGACATTTTCATAAATATGAAACCTTCAAAGGACATCATACTGCGTATGTATAAAGTTGATTTGATTCGTAAAAGCACTAGATAGCGAACTGTACAGAATATTATATTTTATTACTTAAACACTGATTGATGAGGAAAAATTCTAGTGAGCACGACAGTGGTAGAGATATTTTCCCAATTTTCTTTTCACATTGGGTGAAAATTCGTCCAGCAGGTTGATTATACATCGGGCACTGAACAGAAAAAAATACGTAAACAATAATGGGTCAGCAGTTAACGCTTTTCCACATTTAAGGATAAAAAATCCAAACTTAAAAAATACTTTATTTTCTATTACAATCAACGGTCAGGAAAATTAATTTTAGTTTTTTAACTAGTACATTAATCATAGTTGCACATTAATCACTTTACAAAGAATGACCTTCCCTACTATTATCTGCAATTCCAGTTCTCAAGTCCCGCATATCTTCGTTGTCTAAGTTGTCCATTGTTCAAAGTTCACAATATCTCCTCTTTCATGTACATCAGCAAACTCCGCTGCGCCTAACTTTGGCGACTTCTCCAACTAACTTCCGGCCAACAACTTTGTCATCCCTTTGTATCTCTGGTTCCAAGGGCAAATTTGATTTTTATGTGTTGGTTGGCAAAGCAGGGCTTTAGTTTTTGCATGCATTTTTGGGTAGAAAATGCTCACTTGTGATTTATAAGACGCCTACAATGTTTACGATACTACATCAACACACATATCTGTGAGTATCGTTGCATTACCTTTGCAGGCGTCTGCTTCAGCAAGATAGAACTTTCACAAAACAATACTCCGCAGCAAACCTGCATACAGCTAATTTGAAACTGTTTTAAATTCCATTTTAACAGGTTCTAATTCTAGATGTCAAAGGGGCATGTTCTAGATGGTTAGACACATGACGGTAAAATAAATCTGTGTCACCCAGTTCTTACTTAGGTAATGTCATAGATTAAACATACTCCATCGTTTTATCTATGCTAATTTGGTGTAATGTACAGAAATGCTGAACCAATGAATAAATTTTAAAGCCTACAAAGAAAGTAATAGTTTACTAGCTGTTTGGCCCGCTTTTCGCACAGACAATATTTTGTAAAATAAATTAGAAATGCAGCTTTAAAAACTTTGATTAATTTGTTGCCTTATGTACTGGATAGGCTACAATCATTGAGATACCTTCCATAGATCAAATATCCGATTGTATAAAAAAGGCATGAATCTTGTCCATATGAGGAGACGCCCAAACGCCACCAAAAAGGTCTAGGTATTTGTACACAAAGTAAAAATCCAAGATTTAAAATTCTAAAAGACAGAAAATAGGAAATTACATAAGTAACACACACAAAAGCTGTGTTGTATCAAATAGAAGTACAAAAACCATAGTAGCCAAGCACAAAACCTTTTAGAAGTTTATGGTTTACCAAAACCACTACCAAAACAGGTTAACCTGGAAATATTTTAATCTTAATAAATAAACAAAAACAAACATTTTGAGACAGATGTTTGAAATTAAAATGTTCTAACAGATGGTATAGATAAACCATAAAAGAATATAAAAAAACTCCTCCATGTGAATATAACATGGGAACTTGGAAGCCCGTGGTCTAAATCAAAATTCTGGGTCTGGGGACCTTCTGCATAAAATGACCTTCAAATCATAAAAAGAATCATCAAAATCTGTCAAGCGGTCTTGCAATCTGCGTGATCTAAATGACCAATATTTTTTTTAAATATAGGATTACGTTTATAGTCCGGATAATACGTTACTGGGTTGATACGAGTATAGTAAACAAATTTTGGACGAATGACTGAAATGAATTTATGAATTTATTTACTGAATGAATTTATTTATGAAATATTTTTTGCAATTACTACCCTAACTAAATAGCTGATGAGCTAACAATGTATAAATAAAATAAAATTCGTTGTATGATCCGGTTGATCCACAGACTAAAACACCTAACAATCACCATAATCATGACGTCTGACTACTTATTATAAAATTCTGTGATTTTATGTTTAGAATTAAGTTTAACGTGAAAAATTAGAATTACTGTAAAATATTATATGAACATGATGATTTGAAAGGTTTATTGCAGACATTTTCCATCGTAAAAACAATACACAACGTTTCCGGATCTGAAATCTGATCCCGTCCTCAGGTGAAAAAACTTAACTATTACAACTAACAATACACAAACGCCCAACCTAAGTTGGAATACACTACAGAGGGTAACAGTAAAAAAATATGCACTGTATAGCAGTCAAATCATGATACAACATCCAAAAAATAACCAATCACAAAACACTTTAGTCTATAAAAGGTGTAGTGTGAACAGCTCACACAATGACTGTTTTTTGACCTGAGGACGGGATCAGATTCCAGATCCCGAAAGATTGTGTATTGTTTTTTACCATCGTGATGGAAAATGTCCGCAATAAACCTTTGAACATTAACTCACCATCACCAACAATGAACTTCAAACAAAGAAATGATTTGAAAGTTAGTAGCAGTAGCATTCATGGTTGGTTTTTTGGCAAAGAATTTTGATGATAATATAGACATTTTTCTGTAAAAATAATGTTAATTTAATTTGTTTTTTGTGTTAATTTTGTTACAGGTTAAGTCTATGAAAAAATGCTTATTATAATTTCTAAAGTTTTTTTTTTTTTGTCAGTACACCATAACATCCTTATTTCTTCATCAATTTTCATAAATGCGGTGTCATTTTAAAGCTTTCATCTTCCTCTACATGGTAAAATATAAAAATCATTCAATATTTAGTAGTTTTTCATAAAAATTACATATTTTCATATCATATCATATTACAAGTAATTTAGACTTAAAATGTTTATTTAAGTCACTTGGTACTTGGGCACCTACACATTTTCGTAACCATGAGGACATTATTAACTTTGCAACTATCAAAGCGAAGTTGGCTGTCTCTGGCAAAACTGTTAATACTAAGCAATCCTTTCAAACTGAACTTTTACTTTTACTTTTATTAGAGATAAAAGTAACCTTTGCCAAATAAGGCACATGGACAGACGCTAATGAAGGAAGGATTGTACATTGTTGTACCTGTTTTTTTTTTTGTACACATTGAATTGTTTGTGGCTTTGACAAAGATGTGATTTTTCAGTGAAACTATCTGTGTAAAAACAAAGCTATCAATACAAAAATCGATATAGCTATATTATTAATTCAAAACATATTGTTCAAAGAGGTCCTATAAACATATAAAAACCTAAATAATTTTACATTATACATATAACAGTCAAAAAGTTCCCGGAATGAATTGGGTATTGAGAGTATAGCTGACGAGCCGTAGTCCAGCATTGGAAAGCACTTTTCATGTAGCTGCAAGTATATTATCGGTTACTGTCAATCGTGTGCCTGCATTGAAAAATGGCACAAACAGCGTGCTAACATCAAGTTATGTGTTTACTCAAAAAACCACCTAGACTCTTGAGTTGTTAATTCAAGCTTATGGAGAAGAGGCGACGAAGAAAAGTCAAATTTATGATTGGCACAAACGGTTTTGTGAATCGTAAAGGCCGTGAGAGCGTTAAATATGACCATCGTAGTGGACGTCCTTCAACAGCAGTCAATGACGTAAACATTGAGCGAGTAAAATTTCTTAGATTGTTAATTTATGATTTTCAGGCACAACTTGTTGTACTAGCTCAATATTTATGTCAAGAATAGTGTGGGTTTACAATTTAGGTAATGTTCTGAATGTTTGAAAAAGTTTATTATCTAAAATCTAAACCCACACTATTCTTAAAGTAAGGATGAATACTTAAATCGACAATGCATTTACTATTCAGTATTAACTGTATGTTGTGTACTTCAAAAAGAGGGATTTAAGAAGGATTCTGTGTGAAAGCTTCTCACTGGTCGGCTAGGTATTTATGATTGAGAAACATCTTAAGAGGTGTAAATCTATATATATAAAATCCAATGTATGTTTGTTTGTATGTATGTTTGTTTGTTTGTTTGTCCTTTATGGACTCCAAAACCGCTCGACAGATTGTAATGAAACTTTCAGGCATTATTAAGCATTATTCAAGGATGGTTTTTTGTGAAGTTTGGTGCAGATCTGTCAAAAGGGCTCCGCCCCAGTGGCTCTGGAGTTTCCCATGTTAACCTTATGAGTACTCATATTTAAATGGACTTAAGAATCTTTAACATCTGGTTCAACTAAACAATTTGATTCTGTGATGTTCAATAGCATTAAAAAGTTAATAGGTTTACCAACAGGGTGCAGCACTATTATTTTTTTAAATTTATGACAACAGCTAATTTGCAACCAAAAGGTGAGTGAGCGTAGCGATCGAACTTCAACCTGGAGGCGAGTTAGCGCAGCAAACGAGCTAACCTGAAGGCAAGTGAGCGCAGCGAACGAGCTCCAACCTAAAGGTGAGTGAGCGTAGCGAACAAACTTCAACCAGGATGTGATTGAGCCATGCGAACGAGCTCATCTTGAAAATGAACGAGCATTTGACATAAAACCACATTAGGACAGGATGACGTCTGTCGGGCCAGCTAGTATCTAATAAAAATAGGCTAATTATTATAATCAGCTGGTGTCCAATTAAAATATGTGATGGATGATATCCCATTTGATTAGGCAGGTGGTAAACAGCTGTTTTCAAGGTAAATCAAAGCATTCAAAGTCCATTTTAACAGGGTAGTGTGCCAAAATACATTTACAATGTGTGGTAAAAATGTCATGGCAAATCATTATGAGAATCAACGAAAGTCAGAACGGAAATACCATGGCTATCTTTTTATCACCAAACCCAAAATGGGGGGAAGAGAAATTTAGGATGGAATGAGTTCTGTATTGCATCAAGGTAGAGAAATACTACATTCCAAGTTAAGTTTGCCCCTGAGGTACTGAAAAAATACAACAGAATACATGAAAACAACACTTTTAATGTTTTACCATTGACTGTTAATAGACAGTACTGTAGTTGTTTATTTTATTATGTTATATTTATTTTTCATCCATACAAATGTGTGCATACAATGTAAACAACCAATCAAAAGACATAATTGAAATGTGTGGTTTTTATGTTATACGTTTGGTTTTTAAAGTGAATATCTTTGGTAGAACCACTAAAAACACATTCTCATATTTTTTATGACCTCATACAACAATTCTCAAGGATGGAAAAAGAAACAGGATTTTTAAGGTTAGGCAGTGGTGCCCTTTAAATTACAAAACGTTTCTAGTAATTCATAAAAAAGTATTTAAGTATCATAAAAAAGATTAAAAGTCAAAAACTAAAATTGCTTAAGTTTATGCAAAACCAATATTTACTTCTGTTTTACATGACTATAATAACTACATTTTTTGACAGATCATAAACTACTTTAATTAAGAACTTTACACTATCAATACATCAAAACAAAATCGGTCACATAACAATAGCCTACAATGGTTCTTTTTATTCTTACAAAGTTAGCCCTGCCATTTTTATACCCTTGAACCAGCGACCTCTTTACCTATACTGAAAGAAACCATAAAAAATATCTCAAATATAAACACACCAAAGACATTAAGTTTGTGTGATAATAAAGTACAACAGTACACTCTCGATTATCCGAGCAGGTTATCCGAGGTCTTTTTAGGCATAATCAAAAGGCTGCCAGGAAACAATAATTACGTTTTTAGGAAAGTTTCTTTTGAAAGTAAAGTTAAAATAGTGTGTAAAGTGATTTCCTAAAATTAATACTTTAAAATTATATGTTTGTATGTAAGTTACTACTTTTTCCTACAGTTACCTAACAATGTACATGTTCGCTCACTGATTTGAGAAAGCAAAGTGGCCAATTCGCTCACCAGTGAGACAATGTTAACATTGTCTCACTCTAATTACTTTGTCTCACTCCAGATTTGCAACATGCAGGCAACGTCGTATGCGTGCGAAATGCGTTGGCAGCACTGGCTGTAAATCAGCTGGTCAGCTGTTGTACTGTTGTATTTGTCACTTCACATTAAATGTTATATTAAAAGTTCACTTCTGTGTAAAAATAGGTTATGTTTCTTCCCAAATTTATTTGTTTTATGGTAATTGTAGGAAAAGTATAATGTGCAACTCGAGTTCAAAGTACAATTGCCTCACTCGAGAAACCATTCCTCACTCGCCTACGGCTCGTGAGTAAGGATTTCTCTCGAGTGAGTCAATTGCTCACTTTTCTCACTAGTTGCACAAATAACTATTTACTTAACTTGAATGGTTAAGGTTTTCCGAAATAAGCTGTTTGATTTATTCTTATTGTTTTCCTTAGGAACACTAACTTAAAATACCATCAATTGTATTCACTATTGTCTTTGACTCCCTAATGAGGTATGCCTACTACTGTAACCCCTAACCTCCAAATCTAAGAGACCTCTGTGTTATCCAAGTTTTTCGGTAACCGAGGCAGTGTCTGTCCCAATAAACTCGGTTAATGGGGAGTGTACTGTACTAACATTTTGTTAGAAAAACATTAAACATTAAACTCAAGATCATGGACACTACACTTGGAAAATTCAAAAACACTGACATAAGAATTATTTAAAAACACAATTTTAATTCCTAAATTACAACTACCATGCATCAAGACAAACTTCAATACATTAAAACTCAACTAAACTTAGCTTCTTTACCATCTTCCTAAGCAATTGAAAAATCCAAATAAACTTCAAATAATACTTTTATGTAAATCCTGATTCATAAAATCTTGCTGTATTTAAACTATTTTTACAAGCTTTGTATAATTATATCTCTTATACATTCATTACTTTTTCCTTTAATCTTCTCCATACATATAGGGGTATTTTTTTAAAGTAACAACCAATTGCAAAGGTTGTAATTCCCAACCCGGGCAACCTTTGCCCGATTTCCCATTGCGATTCACGTCCCTTCAAGTGCTGGTTGTGTGATAATACTGCGTTTGTAGTTTGTCTTTAAGTAACCTTGCTGATTCTGAAGCGTATGCCGTTATTCAGTTTTTTAACACAGTTATCGTGTCTGTCCTGCTGAACTTCAACTGCAGCTTGTTGAAGTTGTAATACTCTATGGTAATGTGACTAAAAGGTGCAGGCTTTTCAATGAAGGAACAAATCTTCCTGATACAATATAGAGGGCCCACTGTCATGAATGAAGAATTGACACAAAATGTTGATAGAGAAATCTGTCAAAAGAGGTGCTTCACTATTGCCCTTTTTACAATGTTGTGACAAATTTCACTACTCAAAGATGTGTGGCAGACAGATGGTATAAATGTTGACAGAAGAACACAAAAAAGTGAATGTTACATTCTTTGTATTTTTTGGACCCCTACAACGATGTTATGGAGATGAAACTTGAATTGTGCACTACAGAGACAAAACACCAATCCAGTGAATGGCGTCTGCTGTTCAAAATTGCTAGAGTCTAGCGGAATTGTTCTGCTTCACAACTATCAGCTGCAAGAACAAGAACAGAACTAGAAAATGTTCACTTGGAAGTACTGGATCATGCATTTGCCTTACAGCCAAGACTTGACACTATTATATCATAATTTTTTCCGAAACTGGAGCAATGTCTCGGTGGGGAGCACTTGGCAATGATGACAAAGAAACAGTTATATACTGATGATGGTCAGACGGCAAGGTTATAATGATGAAGGGATCCAAAAGCTAGAGCCTCGGTTTGACTACTTCAAATGTGGATGGAAACGTTGAAAAGTAAAAAAGTTTCACATTTTAATTTTTGATACATTTTAGGTTGTTAAAAGTCTCTTAACTATTATTTTATTACAGAACGGTTCCTACTTAAAAAATTACCCTCGTATCTACGTTTTGATTCTTAAGTTGAGTTTACAGTACCTATTTGTCTATCAACTTCATTGGTCCTTTTTGCTGTTTCACTTGCTATGCACTTAAATGTCTAAACACTGAGCATACTCCACTGACAAAATTTAGCCTGTTATAAGGGAAGAAATCTATCTCCTCCACTTGATCGTACCTTTAAAACAATAGCCCAACAGCTGTTTTCCAAAACGTCAATCGACTGCAACATATACATTGAACAACAAAAGTAGTGGTGGCACTTCCTCTCAAACCGGCTAAATTTTGTGAACGTAGCATAGACTTTTTTCTTAATTCGTTTGACTTCTGTTCAATTTAAGATAAACATTACTTTCACCCAACTGGCAACAAAAAGATTCTAGCAAATGTTTTTAATTCATTGAAAATAGTTTGGATACTCAAATTAAGCCTTTGTGTTTCTGTTTCATAACAAACGAGCAATACTGAGCTCAAAAAACTACAATTTAAACTCAATTTAGTCAATTGTCAACATTAGTTGATCAATCGCTTATCCTAATTGAACTAACTAAAGATCATTTTTTCAGGTCTGTGGTTAATTTTATGTTAAACACAAGTATGACAATTGAATCAATTGCTCATTATAATGCAAATTTGTGTAGTTTTTCTTTTAGTTGTAGAAAAACAACTACAATTGTTCTTTTAGTTGTTTTTCTTTTAGTTGGATACAAATAATCCAAACGTTAACATTTTTATTGAGATGTTGGACAGTAAGTTTGTTTTACCTGTTGTAACATTGATGTGAATATAAAATTTTAAGTAATCAAATATACTAAAGAATTATTTGGAGCTTATCTGTGGACTGATAAACTTCTTCGATTACCTGTAACAAAACAGAATTAAAAAGACCATAAGAAATGTGAAAGGCACAAATTATTCAAACGATAGTGATTTTAAATTTTTTTGTGATATTATAATTTAATATCAATTTAATAATTCAGCTTACAAGAGTTGAAACTGTTGAAAGCAAAGAAAAAATTGATAAGATATCAATAAAAACCATACAACTCTGAAATGAAAATATCCACAAAAAGTGTAAGAGGTAAAGATTTACCTAGAGAAGCAAAGGTGGAAATCTGATACATCAATGATGACACATACGATATAACTCCTTAGGAATAAACTAGCAGCGATTAAACAATGCTCCTTGTGTTGCTATAGTTATACAAATTCAAAATCCCCTAGATTTATTAGACTACAATTTTGTATAAGAATAACATTCTATCGACAGTTAGAATTATATTAATATAATTAAATAATAATAATGACTTTTTAAGGTTCTGAATTTTGGTGATTCTACGAGAAATGAATATTTTATTTTTCAGTAGGATTTCAACCTCGTGATTTTTTTTCATGGCAGAAATCTTGTTATATTATTATGTTGATAGGATTGCAAGATATTCCCACAGATATGCGATCGCTGTTATGATCACAAGAACATCTATGTTTTAAACAGCTTTTAAAACTAGTTTTAAGTTTTAGATTCGATTAAAAATAAAGTAATTATAAGTGAGAATCAATTTAACGCTGTACTTCAACTCAAGATTTGGGACTTTTTTTAGGATTTGGATTCAAAATTCCTGGTTTTCACCATTACTTTACCTGTGCAGAGTTCACTCAAAAAACTCAGACACCTCCTGCAGTTCTCGGTCGCGGGCCTGCTGGTGAGCCCATCGAGCCTCGGCCAAGCGCTCGCTCACCTTCCACTTGTCATGGAAGATCTGCTTGGCACACTGTGGGCATTTCTTGCCATCTGCAAAAATGTAAAATAACATTCAATGATTCAATATATTTTAGCGGTAAATAAAGACGATGTAGAACAATATTAAGTGAACAAAGAAAAAACAACTAAATATTCTAGGTTTTATGGATGGTTGTGTGTGAGAATAGGAATTTTTTTTGCTCACTCTGGCAAAAGAACAAAAATAAATATTTCACTGTCACTGAAAATTATATAGCCTAGTGTAAAATGATGGTTCTCCGGGGAAATCCTTTCCTATTCTGGTAAGCATGATCTCCTACAAAGTGTCTTTTGCTTTTGACGCTAAGTTTGTTTCAGCACATCTAAATGACACAGTTGCCATCATTAAAAATCAAAATACTTTTGCATACAAAAATTAAATTTGAATTTTTAAGTATATATGTACATATAATTTAAATTATAATTTTTAATTATAACACTGAATACAACACAAATATGCTAGTTAAAGAAACCGAAAGAAAATTTCTAATTAAAGAAATTAGTGAATTAAGTAAGTTAAGGTTGTTCCAATGAAATATTTTGAAGGTAAACCTGAAAACTATTATTTTGTAAGGCTTTTATAATCAGCCACCTTGGTAAACTGTAAGACTGGATTCTGAATATGCGTTTTACAGTGCCAAGTTAGGAAAAAATCTATGAATAATATGAAGAACAACAAATATTTTTACAACAAAATCACACTTCACAAAGCTAAATGCAAAGTCGGTACAAAATTCAAACCCTGGTGAACTATAGACCCAAATGTTCTTACACACACAAAGATAAGTTTTTTTCCTTTTCAACAGCTCTCCATAAAACCAACCCAATATCATAGACTCAGTGAAGTTTTAAAAAACTAGTAGAATCTATTTAAAGCTAGATTAAATTATTCCTGCAGACATCACTACCCTCAGTAATAGCCGTTTTACAGTTCAAGATGTTGATAAAAATGCCTATGAATATGCTACTTTTGGTTGAGGGAGGACTTTTAATACTTTTGATTACAATGAAATGGCGACCATACAAAGTAGGTATTTTAAGCCAAGTAAATGGAGATGAGTGTAGGATGAGTGGCGCGATGATCTTCTAGTCTTGTTAGTGACTAAGGCCGACATTCCTTAGACACAGCTGTTACTTAATAGCCCATACAGCTAATGGCAACTAAGGGACCTACAGATAGTTTATCCATGTTTGCCTCCTGGATTGAATAATAATAATAATAATAGGTTAAATACCTTGTATACGTCCTCAATCCAAGTCGTCTTTTATAATGACTATAGTTTCGGGGCCAACAGCCCCATTGTCAAATTTTCTGTCTTGTTAATTATTGTTTACAGCATTGGTCACCGTTGAAGTACACATATACACATACACTGACACACGAAACATTTATATTTACACGTAACATTGAAAAATTATACTTTTGGCCGGCCTAAACAAAAGTGATTACATCATTGTGCGGACCGGTACACTGACTGACTCAGTCAGTGTACCGATACAGACATGTACCGTTACAGACTTTGAGTCAGTCAGTGTACCGGTCCGCACAATGATGTAATCACTTTTGTTTAGGCCGGCCAAAAGTATAATTTTTCAATGTTACGTGTAAATATAAATGTTTCGTGTGTCAGTGTATGTGTATATGTGTACTTCAACGGTGACCAATGCTGTAAACAGTAATTAACAAGACAGAAAATTTGACAATGGGGCTGTTGGCCCCGAAACTATAGTCATTATAAAAGACGACTTGGATTGAGGACGTATACAAGGTATTTAACCTATTATTATTACTACAGATAGTGGAATCCGAACCACATGTTTGCCTTGGTATATACAAATTGGTCTAATTATCAGGATAGTACTGCGGATAGTCGTAGTACTCACTCGTGCGGACGTTAATCCACACCAGGGAGTATCGCATCCACCGTGCAGGCCTATAAATATCCACAATTCGGATATGTTGTATGACATATCACAGTTGACTGATGAGTTACCTTTAAATGGAGGGGTTTTCATGTGGGTGATGAGGCATAGCAGATGAAACAAATGTCCGCAGTAAACTCTCTCCACATGCATATCTGCAGACTCATCAGGCTCCACTTTCTGTACACAAAAAAGTTGCTTTGTTTTTTTTACTCAAATACACAATAACTATTTCTGAATAAAGTCATCAATGCTCATAAACAATAAATGCTGATATTTTACCACAATTTAAATTAAATTTGTTGAGAACTTGTTTGTGCTATCAACTGTGAGAACTCTTTTCCTTGTGAGAATTTAATCTTTCCAGTTGAGGCTATTAAAGTAGGTGACATGGTAAGACCTAGACTGATTTACTTTTTTTATGTCTAAGAGGCCAAAAACACCATGTTCAATCTCATGTGAGTCTACATCACAAAAATAACTCGAATAAAATCTATGCGATTTTGACGAAGTTTTGTAGAAACTGTGTTAAACTATGTTTATTTTAACAAGTTCGGTTTGCGAGCTAGCTTGATTGGACTATGGGATTAAGGATTTCCCATTTTTCAAAACGAACAATTCTTCAAAACATAGAATTTTGTTGTACTGCACAGAGTTAATATTTACAGAGAATAAATTAAATTTAACATTTTTACTTATTTATTATTTAATACATCATTTCATTAACACGTTTGCTGTAAGAATCCCATTGGCGGAGTGGTCGGAAAGGCGACACACCCTCGGCGTGCCAGCGAATCAGCGAACGCAATTAACATTAAAATATTTCAGTCTTGACAGAGGCAAAACAACCGTGGTGATGGTGCTATGTAATCCAGAGTGGATGTAGTTCACTGAAAAACTCACAGCAAAGCCTGGGTCCATAGCCAGTGTCTTCTACAGGGATTTTACAGGAAAATTTACTAACAACCTAAAAAACCCAACCTAGACTAAATTTAAGTGTAGGGCCAGCACAACATGCTGACATAGTTTAGTTGATCCCCGATAAATTCGGAGGTCACAGTAGACCAACTTGTGTACGCTGCACCGTGACTCTGACTATAATTGTACGCACACTGTCAGCAGGAAAAGCACTTTAATACCTTGTGGCAGCAAAACCCAACAACCTGTTAAAAATAATTTGATTTGACTAGGAATAAATCTAACACCTTTAAGGAAACATTTTAGTACAGTACAAATCTAATGTTAATGTGCAGGTTTGATGAGGCCAGGTATTAAAATTATTGACATACCTCTTAAATCTTTTTTGGTTGATAATGACAGAGATGGTGAAACATAGAAATTCTTATGTAAAGAGCATTTTTTTTCTTGAGCCAGGATTGGTTGGTTCCCTTACCTGAGGATCGGTTGGTAGACATTTTTCTTTGCACAGCTGACATTTTTCTTGAGGAAACTTTTTGACTGACTCAACAAAAAAGCTAGCGACTGGAAGCAGAGAGGGTTTGGGACTGAAGGGGGGGTCTGTAGTCTTCCTCCTGATTGGAGGTTCAACACACTGTCTTGATAGTTCGTTTGCTTGAGCAACAAAGAACCGGTGGAACAAAGGTGGAAAGTTGGTGTCCACATATTCTACCCTGTAAACAAACTTCATTGTAATAACCCCAGGTCAATCAATGAGGTAACTCCTCAATATCGTATGACAGCTCCATCCTGAAAGGACATGTCCCTTGTTCATACCTGTGTTAAAGTCGGAGTGCTATCTTCCTTGTTACCGCCTTAAGAGTCCTTGCAGCCTGGACGTTCTAACTCATAAAACAATTAAGAAAATTTTTTATCTCACAGTATACTAGATATTTAAATTACAATCACTTTGGTATTTGAAAAGATATTTTGAGGTGGTAAATAACTCTTCAGCCGCTATTTGAAAATAACAAAATTAACATTGCTCTTATGGCAGGCAAATCCAAGATGGCCGTTGGCTTCCATGGACTCCCCTGGAAATACATTTAACACAAAAAACAACATTTATAATCTCATAGTATACTAGATATTTATATTTTAATCATTTCTGGGTTTGAAACACTATTTTTGGATAATAATTAACTCTTCAGCAGCTGTTTGAAATCATCCAAGATGGCCACTAGCCTCCAAGGACTCTTAATGAAGATGTCAATGAGTATAAGGTCCAGTAAACAGTCAAGATCTGATCCAGGACAGTTGTTCATTGCTCCTGATGATGAGGTCAGCAAGTCTATGGACTCCAGCAAAACCTTCACCCACCAGAGCAGCAGACTCCACCTCAGGCCACCATACAAGCGATCCGTCTGTCATAGACCCTGTCCCACTTACTAGGTGAGGGACCACAGCTTGTACATCACGGTTGCACTCCGTGAGTAATGGTATTGATCCTAGTTTTGAGTTTTCTTGGCACACCTAAAAATCCCTTACTCTTTTCCAAAAAGCTATTTTTGCCCCGCCTGAGTAGGTGCTCACATGGGGCAGTTCACCCGTTCGTTCACCTTCAGCCATGATTACTCTAAAATAATCATAAAAATATTGAGTTACATTCGCATAGATAGTTAGTGGAATTTATATTTTGTTAATATCAGTGAATATACTGTGCATTGGAGCTCAAAGGGTTAAGATAGTAGATAACTAAGGAAATTAAGGTATTTTTAATTATATATCTTCAATGATCACAGCATAAATGTCACTTAGTGCAATAGTAAGCTTTATACTAAATGCAGCAACTATCTTCAGATGTTTATGTAAACATAGTAATGTATAATGAATTTAGCAGGATCCAGTTAAAATTAGGTATTGTTTCAAAAGATTCTTAAGATCTAACTTGGGACCTTTGGATGACTAGGTAAGCACTTAATCCAGAAATCATTGCCAAGTAAAAGTGTAATGAGCTTTTAACAAAGTATTATCCTCACCTAACTGAAGCAAGTGGATAGTCGTCAGGCACCGAGATCTTAGTCTTCAAAAAGTAACCGTCTTGACTAACTTTAAGACTCAAAGATGATGTTTTCTGACGAACTTTTAATTCGTCGGTCTCACTGACCAATTTATTTTTTAAGGTGACAACTTCATCGTAGCAGCAAGAAAGTAAGTTATCTTCAATAAAACTCTTTAAAAATTTCAGGACCTTGAGGATCTGAAAATAGACAAACAATATTATTTGTTTATTTAAAATCTATCGCTTAGTTGTATTGTTTATTTAAAGTCGCACAGGGCAAAACCCGCGGGTATAGTTATCTATAGACAACAAAAATCTAAATGGAGTGGAGTTTGATTCAAACTTATTATGTCATCTAAATGTCCTCATTGCGTAACCTTGTAGCAGCAAAACCCTGCTGGTGGATCACGTTTTGGAATGTGACGATATCTAACATTCAAAGAAATGTGAAGCTATCACCAAATTTATCTATGAGTGCCTCGACAGTAAAGATTGGAAATCCCATAGAAAAACCATGAAAATAGCAGCAAACCAGCACTAGCACCGCAAATGCTAGGCTACCATTTAAACAATTGTTAAGTCCAACAGCAAAATAATTTTAAAAAGCAAAAACCGATTTTGGTACCTATTTTTAATTTGTTTTCTGTAGATACATGTAATATGACACTCGAGTTTTAAGTTTGGTATAGGTACTTTAAATAAAAGATATATTCATGTTTTTAGGAAAAAGCATTTAGCTTGGATTAAATTATATTATCGTGGACAAAACTAATTTGCTTTTCAATATACATATTACAGTATATGTAAATACAATATTGCAATGTGCCTGTATTTAGTGCTTTGTGTAGTGTCAGTTGGACAACCTGTCAGACATTTTGAATTCAAACTGTGTCATCCTATTTGTTGTTCTTGTAACTGCCATCTAGGCCTACTTCTGAAGAAGCCTCTGAAAGAGGCGAAATATCAAGTAGGCTATTATTATGTGTGTGTTTTATGTGTTCTATCTTTGACTCGTCTGCAACCTTTCATCCGGTGAGTTAGCTGAGTCCTCTCCAAAAGATATATTCAAAAATTTTTGATTTAAAATAAATTTGTATCTATTTTTCCCTCAATATAACAACTAACTAGAGCCAACCCAGAATTAACCAACCCAATTAATAAGAAAAATCAATCATCCAAACACCACCCAATGTTCTAATTATAATAGACTTCCTACTGTATATTCTCAAACTTTACCTGAGGCTTTCCTAGATACTTTTTTGCTTCCTCCTCGCAGATTGAGGTGAGTTTTGCTAGTAAGTGGTCTGACAGAGTTTTAGATTTCAACTCAATGAGCAAAGGTGACTGTGGATAATCCTTAGGAAACTGGATACAAATCACCACTTGTTTAAACTGTGTTTTTCTGCAAAAAATAAATAAACATCAACAAGTAAGAACTGAGTTTTAAAATGAGTGTAGCACCAAAGCTAGTAAAATTTGTCTATCTTCTAGCAAAATGGAACCTTTGGAAGACGTACGTGACCTTTTTTAATGGTATCTGACCTGTGGAAGATAAAGAAATGTGAAATCATAGCCTACTTTATTTTTAAGTGGTAAGACTGTACAACATTTTAGCGGGTGTGTTGAGACAACTCCTTGTTGCCCCTGACTGTACTCGCCAAGTTTTTTGGGCCAGTTATAGACTGCACTTTTCAGCAAATTTCCCATATGGGGAATAAGAATAAGCTATTACCATAGGTCTTCATGGTAGGACCGGTCAATAGAAATATAAATGTGGAATGCTGAGTTAATGCAGCGAAAACGAGCTGGCCACTGAGGGCTCTCCCCAACATAAGTCAGTGGACAGAGCGGCACTATCCCATGTATTACAATGGGCACGTTCCGTTTTCAACACATTTTGTCATATTTTCAAGCAATTTCATGATTATTAAGAACTTGACTGTGGTGTTTTATTGTTGGGTGATGATGATTCCTTTGTGACATTATTAAAAATACACTTAGTGTTTACGAGTAGGTTAGATTGTTTGTTGTGCATTCGCATTGAATGGCACACTATGCTAAATGTTCTTGTATTTCATCTGCTCTGTTTTAAGAAAAACTTACTTTATTTCGACGCGGACCATAGACTGAACACAGGAGATGAGCCGACTACCAGAGATGAGATGTTCACAAAGCTTATGTACTTCTTCGAGTTCATTTTCAATCAAGCCCATCTACTAGTCTAACCTGGAATCATCTATATATATAATACGCTAAGCCGATTTTTGTGAACAGAACTCCTCCCTCATTTTTGGACCGATTTTGATGATTAAAGTGTCAAAAAAATTGCCCTGATCTGTAGTTTTGCAAAGTCTTTTTAGTTTTTTGATATCTTTATTAGTTTGGGCAGGATCTTCCATCAAAGTTGGGGTTTCTCCCATAAGATTAACATGGGGGAATCTGAATATTCAATTGGAAACTTTGTCTCCACTAATTTGAGAGAACCGCTGGGCGTAGAAAATTGGTAGAGGTGTCCAAAGAAAGGTCTTGGTCTGTAGATGCGTTATCAAAAGAAAAACGAAGTAAATTCGCTTAGGGCTCTGCCCCAGAAGCCTTTAAAGATCCCTCCACATGTTTGTTTACATTTTGGCCATGTTGATAATATTTTTTTAATGAAACAGCTGTTAATTTAAAAATTGTATTTTGAACAAAAACAACACACATTTATTGGGAGTTACTGAATTGTCCAAAAGAAGTATTTGCAATGTTATTTTCTGATTTTAAAATTGACTTTCTTCCGTATCATGTTATGTTTTGCAATATAACATTCCATTACGAAATCAGTGGAAAATCCTTTTATCACAGTAACTCTTACAATTATTTCTTATTGAACTATCTTATATCTATTTTACAGGTCGGTGTCTGCCTTTTTCACACATTTTCCCTATATTTTATCATATTATTCTAGACAGATCATCATAGGTTCATGAGATCATTGACATACATGTTTTTAATCATTGGAAAAATCTTCGATTGTGTAATATAATACAAAATAATACGGTACAAGTGCAGAAAGGCACGGTGCCCATTTGAGCCGTGTCCATATTTTGTTAAATTAATAGTAGTTTACAGTAACTGGATAAAACATTTTACAATGTTTATTTAGAAATATGTGCATGATTTAGAAAGTCATTAAGCTGGAAAACTGCAATATACTGCAGATTCTTCAGAGAGGTAACTTCGATGTATTCATTCAGCTTAGTGAAAACATAATAGCCTATAGATATGTATACAAATAAGAACTTGAACTCTTAGAGAGCCTTTGAATGTTATTAGACTAACGAAAAGGGATGTGCATGTTTACTAGCGCTACTCAGCAACAAAAACCATTTAATTTATCTATAAAATATACATTTTTAAAGTGCACTGAGCAGCAGCCTAAAAAATCTTTGTAACTTACCCATACTTACAAAATGCTCAAACTCGCATTGTGACATTTATAATTCGGCTTATATTTGTCCAACAAATAATTCATCTGCAGAAGAATTTTGTGCTCTTACTGTGTCTAATAGCATCCAAACACAGAAACCTTGCCTAAAATGGTACCTATCTTGACAAATTATTTGCAGTGGACTATATTACGGACCGTGGCCGTAACATTATTGAAAATAACACAACATTTTGGCTGTAAAAAATGGCCCAATAAGCAAATACTATTTAATCAGCTACTGTCATGCATGACAGAAAGGTCATATTCCTTTTAAACTAGATCACTTCATCCTTCATAAAATACGTTGATTAACAATGCATGTACACGTCAATATTTACGTAACAGCCAATTTACATTATTTTTCACTTTTTTGAAATGCCATATTCCTATGTCATTTGTATTATTTGTTGCCAATGAAGCCGCACGACCATATAAATGAGGAGGCCCCTTAAGTTCAAGAATAAAAGCCAACTTCACTTCAAGTAAGTTATATTTCACTACACCTAACATTCTGTAGAGAGATTATATTGGCAAAGTTATGTAATTGATAAGGCTGAGAAAACTAACTGACTTCCCCCATGTCAAGGAATTCCAGCTTTAACAGTAACCTCACAACCAATTTAATTTCTCAAAACTGTGCTAGAGGGTTATTCATAGGCACAGAAGTACGATATGAACTGACGCGACGTGACGAAGGAAAAATCAAACTTACAATGTAACGGATATACCTCCCTTTGAAGTTAGAACGTGTCTTCCCAACAAACGGATATATTTTTTCAAATAAAATCGTAGATTAATCTGCATTACACTGATAAAATCACGGAAGTGTTTAACTACAAAAGATCTACCAATACGATTTTAATACTATTTAAAGGTTCTTCCAAAGGAAGAGATACCAGATAGCATACTAACAACTCCGATGACGTACAGTATGGGAAATATTTTATTCATTGAATGATCAACCATATTTTGTTAACTAACCCAAGGCAATTAATATCATTATTTTTTTTACTCTTATTAATCTTTAAACAATGCTGAATGCTCAAAATATTTATTATTTCACTCAATTTATCGCAGTTAGTTGAATTAGTAAGCATTGAAAGTAACCGTCGATTTCGACGGGTTTCACCTAGTTTATTTTATTTTACTTAGCCTATTCGTTCAATCAACACCATTTTTGCAATAAATACATAGGCCTATGGACAATGTAAACATGCTAAATAATAGTTTAAATATTTGAAAAAAATAAAACAATTACCGGTAGGTCTATATAATTTGCTGCTATGATAAGATGATTAATCCTTTGAGTGCTAGGCCAATAATTCGTATTTTGCAAGACTTTTTTGTTTGTCTTTTAATTCAACTAACTGTAACCCACGGGCTTTACCCCGTATGACTTCATAAGTATTAATAAAACTATTGATTGGTTAGGTTAAGCTGAAATAAACAAAACAGAATACAGTAATACAAACAAATAATCTCACCTGATTTTAATAAGGTAATAAATTAAAAGAATAACATTCAAATGAATACAGCTGAGGTATTTTTAACACTAACTTAGGTACCTATATGGAAAGTTCCCTTTGGAAAGCAATTACGACCTTATAGGGAAATTTAAGAAATAATGGATAGTTTTGCGCAAGGTTTCTCGTCATGACGATCATTTTAAGTGCTTCACGGGGTTTAGAAGAATCATAAAGCCCCGTTCACATGGGGCGAGTTTACAAGCTACACGCCGGCTTTTTTACACGCAGCTAGTAAAATAGCTCAGTGTGAACGAAGTACTCGCTCAAAAGCTGCTTGTAAAAAAGCTCTGGAAAAAGTTAACGCTTTCGCTACTTTACACGCCAACTGGTATTTGTTTACTTTAGGGGCTTCTAATGAATTTAAAAAAAAATGTTATTTTCTCATTAATTGGCCTATTTTGAACACTTTTTACATTTGGCACTTTTGGGGCAAACGCCTATTTCACCCTAAAAATCGCGTTTGAAAATTGCAAAAAGTGCTAAAAATTTGAGTGGTACTTTTACTCTTAATGTGTTTTTACTATTACTTAGGACCTACAGAACTGAATATAATCCAACCTAACTTTATCTAATCTAATCTAACCTAACCTAACCTAACCTAACTTAACCTAACCCAACCCTACCTAACCAATGCTTAGATTAGCAATATGCCGAAAAAAGCGGATTATTAGTTAAACCAAGGTTAGGTTAGGTTAGGTTAGTTTAGGTTAGGTTAGTTTAGGTTAGGTTAGGTTAGTTCAGGTTAGGTAAGGTATGGCTAGTTATTAAGTTATTATTTAATTTAATTAGCCTAAAATCACCTGAATATTTGAAATCTAACCTAACCTAACCTAACTTAACCTTACGTTTAAACTAACCTAACTATTTTTAAACTAACCTAACCTAACCTAACCTAACTTAACCTAATCTAACTTAACCTAACCTAACCTAACCCAACCCTACCTAACCAATGCTTAGGTTAGCAATATGCCGAAAATAGCGGATTTTTAGTTAAACCAAGGTTAGGTTATAATAAACATAACATCTGCTTATTACTACAATAATAAAAACACATTTAAAGAAAGGCAAGGGGGGGAAACCCTGATTTTCAAAGTAAAAATGGCAATTGCTGAAAAATTTTCGCGATTTTCAAACGCAATTTTCAGGGTGAAATATGCGTTTGCCCCAAAAGTGCCAAACGTAAAAAGTGTTCAAAATAGGCCAAATAATGAGAAAAAAACATTTTTTTCAAAATTCGTTAGAAGCCCCTAAAGTAAACAAATACCCGCATGTTACTCAAAGATGTGTGAGGATTTGGTCCGAGTCAGCTAGGCCTACTGGAAAAAGCATCGTGTGAACGACTAAAAGCGCACTCGCCGACGTCTTTCTACACGTTTGCAAGTTGGCGAGTGGACAAGCTCCGTGTGAACGAATACAAGCACACTCGCCAACTCGCCGGCTTTGCACCGTGTGAACGAGGCTTAAGTTAGGCTCTCTTAACTTACCAACTAATTAAATGTAATACAGGTTATCTAGTATCAAAGGGTTCCAAGCTCTTATGTCTATTGTTCTCCTAGGCCCTAAGTAAAATTCCAGAAGGACGATGCAATAAGTCCGATTTTAGATTATTTTGTGTCACACAACTAATAGCTTGTAGTGACTTAGGCCTACTAGTGGATCGAATAGAGATTTCAGTATTTCACTATTAAAGGCACATTGCGATTGCACAGCGAAGCAACACAAACACATACATAACCTTAAAAGCATAACACGTAGGTACCATTATAGACAAAAGGGAGGTAGCACTGCCATGGCAGAAGTCTGTCAAAAGCGTGTCGCTGATTTTGTTAGGTTGGTATAGCAGTAAGTTTTCTTACCATAGCAATAACATGGCTTCTATAACTAGGTTGGTATAGCAGTGAGTATTTTTGTCATACTTGAATACTTTTAATACTTTAATAATTTTCTTTGAAATGGCGACCATACAAAGTAGGTATTTTAAGCCAAGTATAATAATAGTTATAGCAATAATATGGCTTCTTATGACACCAGACTCACGCAAACATGGCGGCTGGCGACACGCATCTTTGACATTCAGTGCTACCTCCAGTTAGAATTATAGCTCAGTGCAAAAGAATTGTACCAGTACCCTTACCCTACCCAAACCCAGTACCACTACCAAGAACTGAAGAGAAGAAGTGGAAGCGAAGTAGTAGTGAAGAAGAAGAAACTACCACCAAGTAGGATGAGCATTGATAGTCGATGTTTTCGAAACCTCGATGTTCGATGTTTTTTACATCGATGGTAGGATACTGATGTTTTTGTTACATCGATGCTTTTGGCCAACTATTGAGATACCAATGTTTACAGGTTACAAAAAGCAGACGAAAATCTGAAAAAAAACTTCGAAAACATCCATGTTTTACTCCCCCAATAACATCGATGTTTTGCAACGATGATATCGGTGCATTGATGTTTGACCTATCGATACCAAGATCAAACCATTAACCAAATACCAAAATAAAAAAAAAAACAATTAATTACCAAAACAATCAGAAAGAACGTAAATTCAACAGCACCAAGCAGGGTCGCTTTCCGGACAGCCTTACAGGAGCCATCCGTGACGTCATATACTTACTTCATACTTTTCTCTTCATCATTGACCAGTATAACTGGACAGATGGCGTCAAAAATACTATTACTAAAAGAAAACATATATTTACAGCAAAAAAAACTTTGACAAATTAAATTCTTGGATCTTGATTGAAATTTGGCGGCAGGTCACTTTATTGAGGAGTAGTCGGCTTCAAGATACTCATTAATTGTGTAGAAGGGGTTGTTTTTAAGCCAAGTCCCAATTTTATTTTCAAACGTCCTTGGTTCTAGTTCTTTGACGACAGCCGCGAGTAAGTTGAAAAATTTCATAGCCAGGACAGGGTAGCAATCTTTCTTTTTAGTAAGTCTACAGAATGGTATGTCAATGTGTTTTTTTTCTGGTATTATAACTACGCTGGTCTGCTCGTATTGGAAGTGTAGGTAAATTTTGATAAATGTGGAAAAGGCTGACCAAAATATAGTGGTTGAAGATTGTAAATATGCCCAATTTCTTGAATATGGGCTTTCAGTGCTCTTCATCGCTGGCGGAATCCATTATTCGGAGAGCTTTCTTCTGTAGGACTAGGATTTTTAAACAGGCTGACGCATGGCCCCACAGCTCGAGACCATAGATGACGTGGCTATGAAACAATGACAAGTAGACTGTAACAAGAAAATCCTTGGAGACAAGCCGTTTCAGCCTACGAATGAGACAAATCACACGGTTCAGTTTTTTGCAGATGTAGTTAACATGCTTCTCCCAAGTTAGTTTCGGATCTATTTGGAAGCCAAGGGGAGGGGGGAGGGAAACAGGTCCACAACGTAGGAAGTGCTGAAGGAAGTAGTCAAGGCGAGCAGTGGTGTGCTACAGCACGGCCGCCTTTAACTCCAGGCCGCGGCCTGGCCGTGGTTGTAGAGTAGTGTCGTGCACAGTTAGTATAATATTATTAGTAAATCAGCTGATCGCCCAATGCAAATTTAATGGAAATTACAAGTTACAAGTTGTAGCTTGTAACTTGTATTTTATTATGAAATGGGCCCCAGGCCCTGTTCATTGTTCTTTATTTCAAACATGCATGTCCTCATGTAGTGGTTGTCTATTGGTTATGGATGATCAGGATGCCCAGGTTCTGGAAGAAGGGTTTGCTTTGCTATGTGCATGGTGGTGGCTGTTATAAATAAAAATAATATAATCGATGGTGGCACGGAACGAACGGTAATTTGGAACGAAATAAAACTAAAATTTAAAATTGCTCAGTCTGGTGGTTAGTAGAAAGAGTGGAGTGGACAGTGGATTGGATTGAGAATGACTCACAGTGACAAGTTTTCGTTTGATGGTTTATGATAATGACATAAATGATAAAAAAAAAGATTACTTTAGAAAATAGAAATAGAAACTTCCATTATTATAGGGATTAGGCCTAGTTTCAGTTTGTTTATGTTTAGTGTTATAGTGTTTAGTAGCGTTTAGTAATAGGGAGTTCAGATTTTTTCATTTGTTTGTGTTTGTAATCATAAAATCTTGGACTGTCCGTGTCCCTACTAGATCTACCGGCCTAGCCGTCGTAAACTCAGTCCTAGTCCTAGGTCTACGTTATTGTTAACATCCTTATTTGGCTTTAACTTATCCTACTTGATTGTTTTTTACGTTAGAACTGAATATTCCTTAGTGACATGAGTTCTTCCAGTAACAGAGAATCTCATAGTAAGGAGTAAGTAAGCCAAAAAACTTTATCAACTTATTTCAGGCTAAGATGAGGTACAGTTTCTTAACTGGGCTATTATAAAATGAAACTGTCAAAACCTAACCTGGGTAGACTTCTGTATGAGTTGTTGAAAACCGAATCAAAATATTGATCAATATAGCCCAGCTATTATTTCATTCGATATATCGTATGAAACGATTGATATTTCCATTCGGTTGTTTTTGACAACAGATATGGAAGTCCACCCCCCTAACCAACCAAACTTGCTGATAATGAAAAAATCGAATGAAGGTTTACTAGGACTAAGTTTAATCGAATCTATAATTTCAATCGATATTAGCATAGCCTAGCCCAGTTAAGAATCTGTAGGCCTACCGTACTGTACCCCTAAAATGATTAAGCCTAGGCTAGTGGGAGTCATCCATATGAACATAAAGTCCACTTTTTTGTAGGCCTATTTGTTTTGTTAAGGCCAGGCCCGTTTTTGACAATGTCAGTGCCCTAGGCACAACTAATAGTAGGTAAGTTAGCGCCATAACTGTGACTGCAATACTTATACGGTAGGCCTATAGAAAAGGGTGACCACCAATCGGGTAATCTGGGAATTAGGCTATTCGTGGATTTGTTTGAATCAAGAATTATGCGTGAATGTTGTATTTCTACCTATAAATGTCAATTTAGCCTACTGCAATCGCGCATGACAACAGTGACTGCGGGAGACGACAATACAGTATGTCTACACACGACCTCGAGAGATGATCAGAAAATTGGCTGAAATCAACGATAACCGCAGGCCACGAAACCCCGGGTACTCATCAACAGCCTCTAAGAGCCTTTTTTAGAACATAGCCTAACATTTTAAATATTTCTGCCCAACATTTCAATCAATTTCTATGAATTTGCCAATTAAAGTTTTTTTTTTATAAAGAATGGTCAATTTTATGCCCCTCCAAAAAGCTGGAGTGTGCGGCTGCATACATCGCATACAGTGACGTAGCCAGGATTTCAAAATATGGGGGGTCGACCGACCGGGGGGGGGGGGGGGGGCGTTGGTCCGGGGGTAAAATGGGGGTCCCGGAAAAATTTGAAAAATATAGGCCCTAAAACTGTCTTTTTTAGCTCTCTTGTCATTGAAAATAATCAACCCCAACGTCAATACAGTATGATTATATAATTTTACATTAAATTTTACAGAAAAATATTATATTTAAGACCGGAAGGGGGATCCGGACCCCTAGGACCCCCCCCCCCCCCTGGCTACGTCACTGTCGCACACCCCTCAGGCCGGCCCTGAGTAGGGTCACACATTGAAACACCAACCAATTTGTCCAATCTTTTAAGACTGTGACAAAAATTTGTGGGGACAAAGGCTCCGAGAAGTCAAATTAAATTCTTCTGCGACTCTTTGAGGCTGTTTATGTTCTCGTTCTTTATTATTTTATTAAAAGTTGCAGTTTTGCTTGATTTTGAGCAACTGTCTTGTTATAATTATTTTAGATCTTATCTGCAACCAATGATACATAACTCCATTTTTATTTTAGTTATTTTATATGTCTTGGTCTTAAAATACTCTTAGTAGTAAGGCTTTCATTATGAGATATTGATCGTTTGAATCGGTTAAGTTCAAGATAGGCTTACTGTATTACTCAATAAAAAACATAAATTTGATTACCCTATTTCTCGGATATGGAATTTAATTTTAGATATATTTACTCAGTTCTATTACGTTATCTAAGAACTTTCAGTGAAATACCAGACTTCATTTGAGTTAGGTATTGAATATTAAGATCGGAAGTACCTAAAGTACGCTGCCTAATCACAAAAACCCCAAATCGTTAAAAAAATATAGTGATTTTTCATTTATTGATATTTAAATGATTTTGCTAGAAACATCAACGTTAACCGTCGATTTCAACGGGTTTCACCTAGTAATTATAACATTTTGTTCACAGTATTAAAATATCTCCTGGAGCAGTTGTATGCGTTGAATCCAAACTCAAGGGCAGTGTTTCCATTGGAAGCATGACAATAATCCATCCTAAAGCATCTATAATTGCTGAAGCAGGACAAGTCATAATAGGAGAAAATAATATCATTGAAGAACAAGCATCAATCATATACAGGTAAGCCTTCTTAGAGAAAATAATGGTTTCTGTTATTTTGTAATAAATGTCAAGGATTACAATATTTATTTGATAGTTATATTATATTATTTTTTACTCATAATAGTTTTTAATTTAGAAGGAAGCCCATGTCTACAGTCTAAATAAAATAATATCCCCGCCGCAGCAAACCTGCAGACTAAGCGAATTTCCATTTGCCTGATTGGATTTACTCTAAAATATCTCCTTAATACGTTCAGTGCTGAAATGGGTTAGTATTGCGTGCCTAAAGTGTTAAAATATGGTTATTGATAAATCTCCAAGTAAATGATGTGAATGAATCCAAAATGCCATTAGAAGATCCCCAGGCCTCCATTTTGGTCAATATTGGTGACGTCACTTCCGGTACATCAATTGATGTAGTCCGCTAGAGGGGCCGGTTTGCTGAGTCCCCGCGAAGAAGAAGTAGTCCGTTTACTGTCACATTTGTATCTAACGGGACAAACTTGTTTCTTGACACAAAAGTTGGTAATTATTGGAATAATAACCACAGAAAATTATATACAATCAGTCCAAGTGTCATTTAGAACGATCGGCAATGCAAAAAATTAGTTCACACACACAATGTCAAAGAATGAGTTATTGTTATTTATAAAAACACTGTTCTTACAGAGTAAGACAATTATTGAGAAATTTAAAAACTATTCGAAAACTATATACAACCCCACCCACCGCATTTACACACACCACACAAAAGTACAAGGTTACCACGGTCCCGTGTCGAAGTTAAAACCCGGAGCTGAAAACGATTCGCGCCAAAATAAACTCGAGAACTGGCACAACAGGCTGACGCGAGATACAACGTTCCCCGTCTATGTCTGAGCTAACACTGTACCAATATAGTTGGAGTGGTGCGACTACAGTTTTTGATGTAGTCCGCCATGGGAGCTTGTGACGTACTACATCAATTGATGTAGTCAGCACTGAACGTGTTAAAAATATCACATTCATTCCCTATTTAAATAGCATTGGTTTAACGAGTACTTAGGTTTGCTGCAACAGGTAGGGTGAAAAAGTTTTTTTTTTGTCAAATGTTAAAAGTTTATTATGAAATAAATACATTGTAAAATAACCAATTGATCAAAATATGTTCATAAACAAGCAAATTACATTTTATTATTCTCCATAAAAATAACATGGGAATTTTGAATTTACAATTTTTTGGAATTTTTCTCTATAAGTTAACCATTAGGCGCATAATAAAGCTTCAATATACTAAATTATTTTTTTTATCTCTACAAAATAGTTTGGAAAAAAATTACTTTTTTGAATCTGAACGGATGGTTTTTTTTGCCTCTAGGGACCTCAAAACGAAAAAGTAAATTGGTCTCAGGTCTAGGTCTTACCCCTGTATTCCCTATATGGAAAATTTGCTAAAAACAGGTGAATTATGACACAACATTTTTGTTGGACAAGCTTGCAACAAGAAGCATAAACAAATATGACTTTATTTATTCAGTCCATCACTTATTTCAGGTCTAGGGATGACACATCAAAAGAAAATGCTGTGCCATTAAACATTGGAGTGAATAATGTGTTTGAAGTTGGATGTGAAATACATGCCAAGTCAATTGGTGATCACAACGTGTTTGAATCTAAATGTAAGTCCACTCATATTAATATCTGTCTATCTAGACATTTATATAAAAACTTATATAGTTGCCAACAAGTGTGTTGAGTTGGTTGTTTAAATCTGGTGTTTTTACAATGTCTTGAAAATATTAGCACTTGGCATGAGTATCGATAGCCGATGTTTTTGAAACATGGTTTTTTTTATCAATGTTTGATGTTTTTTACATTGATGGTCTAGGCCTTTACGATTGTTATTGCTACATCAAAGAAAAAAAAAAAAAAACATCAATGATTTTTGGCAAACTAGGCTATTGAAATATGGATGTTTTCTCCATATCTGAAATGGAATTTCTGTATTTCTTCCCTTGAAAGGCTATTTCAAATGTAAAAGCATTGCGAAGTGGACTGGACTTAAAAGAAAGAAGAGTAGAGTGAGAATATGTAAGACACTGTAATCGGAAAACCTCTGGAAATCAATATCTTCTGAAACGGTTAATGACAAAAACTAGGTGGAACCTCCTCTTGTATAATTACTTTTATCAATTCTCTTTTAACTTAACCCTCAATTTCCTGAATAAATTTCACATACAGGCCCAAGGTGAAATGCATGTACTTTGGAGGCTACCAACCAGCCTAAAATCCAATATTACCGGTACTATAGTTAGTAGTGTAGGCCTAATGTCGTTGGGTTGCTTCATAAAACCACGATAAGAGTTTTTTATTAGTTTTAATCTAGATTTAAGATTTTTATTTGTTATTAAGTAATACAAGTATTACAATACACATTTTCAATGTTTTCTTAAGTCTTACAAACAATTAATTTTCTGTTAGAGTAACGGCAAAAATGCACAGATTGAGTAGCAATCTCTCTTTAAAACAAAACTGTTAATATAAATATTAACTCTAAAATAAATTAACAATTTACACGCCACACTGCATTTGAAAATAGTCCATGACCATAGCAAATTACCCAAACAATGGGAAGTTTCCTCATCAAGATCACTTAAATATAAATTAAATTAATCCACTCGGGTGTGTTGCCAGCCTAGAGGTAAGCGTCTCGGACTTCGGTATGGGAGGGGTGGGTGTACTTACCACATCCACAAAACCTTAACTTTTGGACTTGGACCAGTTTCCCTTAATAGCGTTTGAACTAACTCTTGGAATTCAATTTAAAATGTCACTGGCAACACATAAGCAAATAAATATAAATATAAGAAAAATAATGGAATTTGTGTGTTTAAGTATCTGACTACAAAAGTAAATGGTATAGGCCCAACTGTGTTGTTTTGGTATAAACTAAAATATCTGATAAATACAAAAATGACCTTAGTATTAGTATAGTAATATGCATTGTGACAATATATATTGTATGTCATTGTTAAATATTGTTTGTTGTCGATTCTAAAAATTGTTCAACTTATTGAGTAGTAATGAATGAATATACTATTTTTACCGGCCCTTTGTCATTGTAAGTGACTGATTTTATCATGATTATTTACATGTTGCGATGTCAGTTCTATTGTAATTTTTTTTTATTTTAAGGTTATGTTGGCCCCAATGTGGAGATTGGTAATGGCTGCATCATTGGCGCCGGATGTCGCATCACAGTCTCTGAGAGGTTGCCCGACCTGACGGTGATCACAGGACAAGAGTGTGTGCGCCGGCTCGCCTTAGATAAGCCACCGGTAAGTTTCCAATGTTATTAAATTAATTAACGTCTTTATTCTAGAGCGAGTTTCATTGTTATAATGGTTAACAACCACAAGTTAATATAAATCATAACTAGGCATGTTTGCATTCACATTTACAACATCTCCGTTTTTCCTCCTTGTAGTCAACAAACACAATAACAACAAATCAAGTCTTGAATTGGGATAAAATTAGAATGAGTTTAGGACTAAAAAAAATCATTCGGCATCACAAAAATAGGTACTTGGTTATTGGCTACTAGCTGTTACCTGCGGGCTTCGCCCCATTTGCCTTCATAAATATTAACTATTGATAGCCGTATTGGGTTGGGTGGCATTTCGAGTGGCTTTTCATGAATAATTTGAAGAACAACATTGGACTTAATAAGCTGTCAGGGCAGAGCCTTAGGAGAGTATTTAAATAAAAAATACTATCCCCATTAATTCTGTGGTTATATTGGCTCTTATCGTGGAAAAAAATAAGCTCAATTGGTCAATTAATTTTCACGTTATAGACACACTCCAAACATTCATATCTATAATATTAATTCCTTCCATCCAAGCCATTGATTTGGAAGGAATTTGAATGAAAATTTAAATTTGAATTGAAAAATTTGATTTCGGATGAAGTGCTTTAAGGTCTTGACCTGCCCCTGTTAGATAAGATAAGATAAGCCATTGATTTGATCAGTAATGCACTAAAATTATTTACACGCTAGGCCTACTCCGTTTCCCAGGCGTTATTTTTGGAAAAACAAACACAATACAGTAGGCCTACTTTAAAAAAAAATTCATTAAGTTGATGAATTATATGCACTTAAAAATAAAATTACCCTATTCGAACAATCACAACAATTTATAATTTAACAGTTTTCTCTTTGTCTATCACAGCTTTTTTTTTGTTGCTGCTTTGTTCAATAGCTGTTATCTTAAACTTAAAAAAAGTTAATCGCTCTGCACCAAAACCTTGTAACTTTATAATGGTATTGAACATTGAACATCATAGAACCAACTTGTTTAATTGAAACAGATGTTAAGATTCGTTTATTCCTTCTAAATATTATGAAAAGTCATGAAAGGTTAACATGTTGAACTACTTAGTTTTCATATTTAATGCCTAAAGAATCAGTGTACCAAATTTCAGTCTTCTAGGTCAATGGGAAGTAGCAGATTTAGTGATGTCTGAGTCAGTAAGTCAAACAGTCAGTGAGGGCTTTGCATTTAATATGAAGGTATCTTGAATTTTAACGAAACTAATCTATCCATCTATCAATACAATAATAAAATTGATGTGGTGTCTGTCTGTCTGGCTGCCACGACTAAAATACTAAACTGGCACAGCCCAAATTAAGCACAAAGATTGTCCACGTACCTAGGAATATCATAGGGCTATTCACTTCTCTGAGTTCCTCTCGGGCTACGCCCCTTGGATGTCTAAAGTTTTGAGGTGAGGTTTTCAAAAGAAATATTAATTGGTCTCCACTCCATGGAAGCTTGGGAAATTTCACAAACTTTGTTTACCTTTGCGTAGACATTTCAATGTTAACAGTCAGAACTGCTAAATGCTTATTCACAAATTCAGACAGCTGATCCAAACAAATTAAATAAAAACTATTTTACCTAACCCGCCATGTTAAACTTCCCTATCCCAAGCGTGATGTATACAACTTCCTTACTTCTCGAGTGATGTAAAGTTGAAAAAAACTCACTCGGTGATGTAATAAAACCCATTTAAATAACATTGAGTGGATAACTTAAAAAATATACCTCTATGGAGCCAACGACGTTCAACGCTAGAAATCAGCTGTGTTTGAATTTTATTGTTATGCTTTGAAGAATTTTCCTAACCTAGCTTTTGTTTGTAAATGAACGTTACTGTTAGAAGATGAGTGAAATTGGTAATGAAGCATAATATTGCTCGTGACCTCCTGAATATTGTCGGGTCAGGTAAAATCTTGTACGTTACACGTTACGCAAGAGCGTGTTTACATCACTTCGGTGAATTATGCAACTCGCCTTCGCTCGTTGCACAACATTCACCTGCGTGATGTAAAAACGCGGACGCGTTGCAGAAAGTCAACAGTCCCGGAAGGTCAAATAATTTATACCTGTGCCGCTAGGTCAAAAACTACAATGTTTGCAGTGTCTGTAGATCAAAAATCCCAGTAAGTCAAATAGTACAGTCCGGGCTAAAAACGTAGTCTATGTTAAAGCAATTGACTTATTGGGAATTTGACCTAATGCAACAGCAGTTTTAATATAACGAAATAAGATAAAATATAAGTTCAGTTTCGCTGAGTCAACAGTGCCGGAAGGTCAAAAGTATAATCTGTTAAAAAGAGCGATAGTCCTCTCGACGCATGACTTCAATAATTTCGTGTTTTGGTGTACTTAAAGTTGTGCTAAAATTTTGAAAATTGGCACAGAACTTCTTGGTTAGTCCTACTCGATGACAGTTTTGTTGGAACTTTAATTATTTACCAATCTAATTAATAAAAATTGATATGTATGGTGAAATATTTTTAAATCGTGATTTCTAACATGAAAAAGTTAGCATGCGAGATTTTTTTTTGTTTTTGGGTTAGAGATGTTTTGTCTGTGGCAAAGTTGTAGCTAAAAGTGTGATGCGTAAAATATATTTTTTTTAAATTTTTTACAATAAGTGGTTCAATAGATAACTTGGGTTGAAGAGGACGGCAAATTTAGCATTTCGCAACGCATGGAAAGAACTACATCGTACGATGCGACTGCTGAGTGGACTTTTAATTTACAGTTCTAAGGACAAGAAAAAGATGAATATACAGATTACCAGTACATTCATATTATATATAAAACATCTTTCTGTATTACCAGCTTACATTTTTCACTTATATTAATAAGAATACATCATAAACAGGGTGTTAAAAATAAGCGGAGAGATACTTTACCTAGTTAGTAATTCCTTGGGTCAAAATAAACAGAAAATGAAGGATAAGATTTTTTCCAAAATCGTTTCGTTAACCAGATATCCGCCATTTTGTATTTTTTACATACCGTATTTATCTTTACACTTTTTCAACCGATGTCTATGAAACTTGGTATGTATGTTAAGGTAGGAGAGACCCATGTTATAAAAAAAGATTCATCTCGATTCACCCTAAAATTTCTACATTTAACACTTAACTACAATATAATATACTTTACTACACCACAATATTTACGTATCACCATAAATCTTTAATAAAATAAAACGTTAACATTTTTATAATTCAAAGTAAATCAATATAATCTTTCTTTTTTGAAAAATATAGTAAAAAAATAAGGCGATGTTAAAATAACGACAGGCGAGTTTCGATCTGGGTGTTTACGGTTTGAACCTAGGAGGATTTAACATTAATTAACATTAATGTTTAATCCCCCTAGGTTTGAACTAATTGAGAGGAATACATGAAACCGAAGGGGGGAAGTAGCAAAAAGTGCACTAGTACTTACTAGTGTCCAATTACAATTTGATGGATTTAACCAAAACCTTTTCTATTTCACTTATTTTCAGCTGTTAAATTTCAAACGATACGTTTTAGCTACATCATTAACATTATTATCATCATCATCGTTTGAGTTTGGGTTTGCGGCAATGTATTTTTATGTATAAACCCTTTAATTTGATACCTACCAAACTTGACCTCTGCTGCTATTAATTGACTGTATGGACTATTAATTAACAGCTGTGTCTAAGGATTATGTCGGCCTTAAGTCACTAACAGGACAACAAGATCGCTCCACTCATCACACACTCATCTCCATTCATACTTGGCTTAAAATGCATACATTTGTATGGTCGCCATTTCAAAAACAAGTAAAATAGTATTACAATTATATAAGAATTTTGTCTTAGTCTTTGTGGTCCATCCCTCTTAAGGGATAAAAAAGTGATAATAACTTTTCAACCATACTGTATAACGCCAACACAAAATTTTTCCGTTGAACTCCTCCGCATTTCTTAGGCGATTTTGACCATTCATGTCTCATTAGAGAGAGCGTGTCACGTAAATTTGCAGACCAACCTTACATTTTTAAATCCCTTGGGCTCAGCCCCAGCGGCTCATGTTATGAACCCATGCTATGCCTATGAAGAACATATTGATTTATTTATATTAGGATCAGCCCAATTAATTGCTGTTATGCAATTCAAGGAAATAATGTAGGCTACATTATTAACATGTTACTGATTTGTTTGAAATACTATATTTACTATTTCAATTTGGGTTTGCTGGATAATTTAATCCATTTTACCAAACAATAAAAATTAATGGACAAAGTACTATATTTCATGAGCAATCATTGAAAGGACCGATTGAAGTCCTCATCAACCAAAAGAATGCCTACTAAAGCAAATAAAATTGAGACGAACATGTAATGCACAAAATCAGATGGTTCTTAAGTATGTGAAAAAATGTATCGCTATTCAAAAACAGACGGAAAACTTGTAAACATATTCGTGACAATGGGTGTAACCATGTTACATGGCTACATTATCAATGACAAACGTGGACAACCTTATACGAGTGTGAGTAAGTCCGAAAAACTCTAAAAAACAATAAGCAATAAATTGCAAGAACCGTTGCGCCGTTGCTTATATCATTGGGTATACACGTATCCACTGACGTGTATACTCAATGCTTATATCGAACTGTTATATGTACATCGTGAGTTGTTCCATTAGTTGTTCCATTTAGTTGTGTGTCCATTAGTATAATATTTTAGTTGACTCTTTTAAAGTCGGCGGAAATTGTGACTGTTATTACCCTTGAAATAATGTTTGTGTAGTACTTTGCAATCCTACCAATGCTTATAGAATCATATGATTACAATTTTCTGGTTAGAATATGTCGCATAGAGTGGTGACTACTGTATATTTTTGGTTTGCTTGTAAAACAAGATCAACAAAGATTTTCCATCGACTTAAACAATACGATACTCCCAAATTGTTCATTGCAATAACAAAATATCACACAGTTTGATGAATATTTGTGTGTAAACCACATACAGTACACCTGTATTCTATCTATTTTACCTTTTATTTTTCCAACACTTTATAGAAAATCACACATTACGTGATCGGTGAAGAAAGGCTGTATCCCATGTGTTTTATAGGTAAAGAAGACAAGGGCGGTCCTAGACATATATTTTGGGGGGGTCACCGGGGGCCTGGGGGGTATGGAATACCCCCCAAAAAGGAGGGGGGTCCTGGGGTTCCCCCCGGGAAAAATATATAAATAAATAAATATAGGCTATACAGGGTGATCAACTCAAGGAGGCCACCATTGGGATATCGGAAACGGTAAGAATTAGAGAAAACTCAAAATGGAAGACATTCCTTTATTTTTTGTGGCAGTTAAAAATATGATTTTAGTTTTTTGAAATTCAGCCACCATTTTCCAAAATGGCGGCCAATTTTGAAATTTCTTATCGAACCCTATATTTTATCATGTTTTCGGATAGAATAGGCAATTTAAAAACTTTTTTATCCTTGAAATTTTTTCGATAAACCCACTCGTCTAGGAGTTACCGCCTATGGAAAAATGACTTCCGGTGTACATATTACATCATGTAGCTCCTAAACAAGTAAGTTTATAGCAAAAATGCGAGGAGTAAAAAAGTCTTACAATTGCATCCACATTCAAAAAAGACCATAAAATTCATAAAAAATATGAATTATATTATTTAAGAAATGGCAGCAAACTTGAAAAGTGGAAAACTTTTTATTTTATAGTCTTTAAGGAATGTAGATGCAATTCTAAGACTAATTTACTTTTTGCAATTTTGCTCTAAACTTACTCGTTTAGGAGCTACATGATGTAAAATGTACACCGGAAGTCATTTTCCCATAGGCTGTACTCCTAAACGAGTGGGTTAATCGAAAAGGGTCAAGGCTAAAAAAGTTTTGAAATTGAATATTCTATCCGAAAACATGATAAAAAAACTAAAATCATATTTTTAACTGACACAAAAAATAAAGGAATGTTCCCCATTTAATGTTTTCTCTAATTCTTACCGTTTCCGATTTCCCAATGGTGGCCTCCTTGAGTTGATCACCCTGTATATATGAATTTGAACGGATGATGTTTTTGGCCTCTAGGGAGCTCAAAACGAAAAATGAAATCGGTCCCGGGTCCAGGTGTTACCATAAGTACTACGGTAATAGCTTATTCCCTATATGGGAAATTCTCCAAAAACCTAATAGTTATATTCAACCAGCTGTTAGTTAAAACAAATTATATGGGACTAAAACAAATCGATGATTACAAAGATTCCTTTAAAAAATAATTTGAACATCCTTTTATTTTACTATGCATATTTAATTAATCTGCCATCCTCATACCTAAGAATTGAATGTATCAATGGTCAGCATTACACATAGTATAAATAAGTCAACTCTAATTATATCTTTAAATTTGTTTCCAAATGCTGAATTTGTGTCACAGATGCTGAATGTTTACAGCTGTTATGTTAAGCAAATTATATTGTACTAAAAGCTGGCTTAGAAGGTTAGCGTCGGCTGCTAGACTTTTTAAAAATAAAACTTAATTTCTAAAAAACTGGGACCCTTAATTATAATTATGGCTTTGACATTCCCTAGTTCTCAAAATTATCTTTCTTTCAACACAAAACTAATGAAAATCCATCGTCTGGTTGATTCAGAATCGTGAAAAAATCCCATTTACGTTTTAATAATATATATGATAGTTTGGACAGGTTTCAACCCTTCCGAGGCGTAATACATTTACACAGTTTATATGTAGACTACATTATAACTCATAAAATAGTTCTACAATTAAATGGATCTCCTTTTACAAACGTATATAATAACCAGAAATTTTCAGATCGTCCTTGCGTGTATTTTATGCCACAAATTTTGACGAAAGGCTTTTCATTACATAAACTATACCTATTTACAGTGTTGACCAAACAGTTGGCAAGAAGCATTAATAGATAAGCTATGTACCAAATATGATAATTTTAGCTCTATTGTAATTATGACACAACACGAAGTAACTAAAAGCGAGTTTTGTTGGTGTAGTAAGCGTTGCAGGAGGTCTACTTTACACTGAATCGAATCGACGTTTTGTTTTATTGCTTTTGATCTTCCGGCACTGTTGACTCAGCGAAACTGAACTTGTATTTTACCTTATTTCGTTATATTAAAACTGCTGTTGCATTAGGTCAAATTCCCAATAAGTCAATTGCTTTAACATAGACTACGTTTTTAGCTCGGGCTGTACTATTTGACTTACTGGAACTTTTGATCTACAGACACTGCAAACATTGTAGTTTTTGACCTAGCGGCACAGGTATAAATTATTTGATCTTCCGGGACTGTTGACTTTCAGCAACATTCCCGTAAAAACGCTCTTACTACACTTGTAATGTAAATAGCTACTACACAACTAGGCCTATGTGGTAGGTTTATTTATGTCATTGATTATGAAAACAAAGAAAGACTCTATAACCGTAAGTTATGAAAATTATGTTATTGATGTTAATGTAAACAGTAGGACAATTACAATGTAGGTCATACTTTTTGTAAACATTTGGTGGCTTTTTGTTTATAAATTCGATCTACCTAACAAGTGTTTGGATTAGGGGGTATAGTACATCTTCCCATTGCAAAGCACAGGTACAGCAGCTAATATTGAACAAAAACTAATCTTGAACGAATCAGCTGTGTTTGACTAGTAAGATACCAATAGTATATTACGTTACTAGTCCTGAAAATAAGTGTTTACCGGATGAGTGTGGTCGTTCCCGGGATTACCATACGAGTCCGGTACACACATTTTGGACGAGTTACGTACGATAGTTTACGCTATACTACTAGATCTGTATAGATCCTTTTTGTTTATTACTATTCATTACCACCTAAATACAGTATAATCAGCTGATTGGTGTCCGATAAAACCCATTACAGTACAGTAGTACCATAGACTAAGCAACACAAGTAGACTCCTCATCCCATTGTAAATTTTGAAGCTTGTTTTTTGTGTCTAGTTCATGTACGTCCACACTGATCGCTGGGGTAGGCAACATTTTGTTTATATTATTTTAGGGTTATTTTCATGATTTGTGCTTTATTATTTGGTTATATAACCAGGAGACCAGTTATTGTTTATGATTAAATCGTTTTATTAGTTAAATTATGATTTAAATGACTGAAATAACAAGAAAAAAATTGTAAACAAAACATAACCTCTACAGTTGGACGTACAGAATAAACAATAAAATTAGCTTCAGCTGTTCCATAAGGATGACAAATCTACTAAGGGAGTATGATTTATCTATGGTAGTACGCAATGAAACCCCATTTGAATAAGCTGGCGGCAAACAGCTTTTTTCTAGACTAGGCCTAAATCCTTGCGTGGGAAGTTCGTCAAAATAATGTAGTGTGGCGTAATAGTATATTACGTTACTAGTCCTGAAAATAAGTGTTTGCCGGACGAGTCAAGACTACAAGATCGCGCCACTCATCTCCATTCATACTTGGCTTAAAATACCTACTATGTATGGTTGCCATTTCATTGAACAGTATTGAACAGATGAGGAAGGTGATTGGTTGATGCATGCATTCGCTTGTTTAACAGCCACTTCCTCAGAGAAATGTTTCCAGGAGCAAGTCCAGTAAACATGAAGGATGTTGTGGAGGAATTAGGTTGCCATTACCCACATCCCATCAGTTTGAAACTATAGGTAAAAGGCAAGCGAACACTACTGAAGGGGTGTGGAGCTGACTTGCTCTAATTTAACAAAACCAGACCACAGTGCAGCGTCAAGTTGTCAATTTACAGGGGAAGTTCTAGAATAGAACTTAGTTTGTTTTTGATTAGAGGTTGCAGCAAATTCTGCTGATGGCAATGGCAAAAACTCCTGTCAATGTAAACAATTTCATGCATTTGTGAGTTATTTGTAAGGTTGGCTTGTTAAGTCCTTAATCCCAATAGTGTTAACGTCATATTTTATTTAGTCCAACAGTTGGGTCAATAATAACACAATTTTTTCAATCGAATGCTTTTGGTTAAATACAAGCATTTCATGGCTTTTGTTCTGAAATGCAGGAACTTGCAGAGTGTTTCAATATAGTTGGAATCCACATTTTTTATTTTAGTGAACATTTTAATAGCTTACAGCTATTAGCAATGAGTAAATTTTGGCATGAGAGTATTTTTACTGACTGTTAAATAATAGCAAATTAGCAGCGTTTATAAAATGAACAATAATATGTTAACTCTCTTTTTAATGTTCTAGCTAGTGTATTAAATTACTAAAAATTTATCCTGTTTGTTAACTTATTTCATTTACTTTTCGCATTTTTAAGAAATTAACAAAAAATCTTGTCATTGTATTTTCTCATCTACTAAACAATTTCAAGAGATATATTTTCATTTTGTGATTTTTCAATATGGTAACTAAGGCTTTTACATTGCAGGGATGTGAGGACTTAACACGCCAGCTAGATGAGTTGACAGTCATGAGTGAAATATTCACAAAAGAAGAGTTTTCAAGCAGTTCGGCTTGTGACCAAGTGACAGCCGTGTTTGAAGCTCACGTTCCACTCCCTTGTGACTTTACTCTGTCGCTGTCTCAAGAATCTGGTCGGACCAGTTTTCCGATTAATCACTTGCCTCCGATCCGACTCTGCACCTCCTTCCCAAAGGATTATCCGTCCATCAGTTGTCCTGACTTTTTATTATCTTGTTGCTGGCTTAGTAAGACTAAGCTAGAACTACTTGTTATGGAATTAAATAAACTATGGGATGAAAACAAGTGTGAGATACTTTTTATCTGGTGTTCATTTTTAAAAGACCAGAGTCTAGACTTATTAAATATCACAAACAGTTATGAACTGTGTGAGAAAGATCCAACTCCAAAATCAGAGGGTTCAGAAAGTTGCTTGGACCAAATCAAACAACCATACAAATTGTACTATAGTCGACAAGCTTTGAAAGACAAACGAAATAACAACAGATTCGACCAAAAAAGACAAGAGTACAGTTGGAGGAAAAATAGGGGTGTAGATTATTTTGCCCGTAGTAAAGTCATAAGCAAACTAACCAAGGAGGCAAATGAAAAGTTTATGTTTTATCACAAAGAATGTGTCAAACGACTATTTTTCAACTTGATAGATTACAACGCTTCAAAATCAAAAGATGAGTTTAGCAAGAACATGCAGGATTGCAACGTGTGCTTTAGTCAAGTGATAGGGGAGCAGTGTAAACAGCTGAACTGTGGTCACATCACATGTGTGGAGTGTCTACGACGTCTGTGTCAGGTGCACATAGAGCAAGGTACGATGGAGTGTATAGTGTGTCCTCAGGAGAACTGTGGTCTTGAACTGCCCGCCAACCTCATAAACGATCTGGTGTCAAAAGAATTGTATGACAGATACGACAGATTGATGTTGAACAGAACGTTAGACAAGATTAGCAACATGACTTACTGCCCCCGTCCAGCCTGCCAATACCCCATCTCCACTCAAGACGAGGAATCATTGGCCGTCTGTCCGAGCTGCGGCTTCGCTTTATGCGTGTTTTGCAGAAGAGTCTATCACGGAATAGAGGGGTGTAGACTGAAAAGCGAAGAAAAATCTGAACTGGTCGAAGCGTACAAGAACGCAGATCGTGAAAAAAGGCTCGATTTGGAAAAGCGATATGGTAAAAAACAACTGACAGAACTTGTGAACACCGCTGACACGGAAGCGTGGATGTCACAAAACAGCAAAAAGTGTCCTTGCTGCAATATCAACATAGAGAAAAACGACGGCTGCAACAAAATGATCTGCAGGAAGTGCAACACAAACTTTTGCTGGCTTTGTTTGGCACGAGTTTCTTCTTTAAATCCCTACCTACACTACCAGGATCCTAAATCAAAGTGCTTTAACTTATTGTTTGAAGGAATTGAAGGTATTGAGGACATTGAAGACATTGAAGAGGAAGACGAAGGCAATGAAGAAGTAGTGTTCTTCGTCCCTGATGAAGCTATTGCCTCCGATGATGAAATTAATGACATGATTGAAATGCTTGGTTGAAGTTTACCATAGATGCTTTAAAACCTGGATTCAAAAGTAACATGTAGCCTATGCTAAACAAAAAAAAGATAGACTAAAAAAATCATATTTTTTTAAAATTAAGGTAGTTTTGGATACTTAAAAACACATTAAATGGCTTTACAAAAAAGGTTTATTTAATAAAAGATCATTCATTTAAGTAGACTTTTATTTGATTGAATTGTTAATATTTTATCAGTGTTTAAATTGTCATCAGATATCTTTTTGTGGCTAGTTTTCTCATTATGTTTTCCTTATTTGTGGAAACCCCTAAATTGTATCATATGATAAATGTTTTATTACTTTTTTCATTCTATTGCAATTATTTAATCATATTTTAGTTTTACAGAATTAAAATTTGTTGTTACATTTTAGCCTTATCCAATTTTATTATTTGCAATAATTACTGTAACCTAGCATTTTTACAAATGTTGTAAGCAGTCATGTACAATGTTTTATCATGATAATAATTTAGTCAAACATGATACTATTATATAATACCCTGCAGTTTGCAATTGGCATTTTTACAATTGTTATACTGTATTTAAAAAGTCTCAAGAGTTTTTATTTTGTATCAAGAATCAAGGATTGAAGAGTACATTACAGTTGTTTGTTATAGGCTACTGTAAGTAATTTGTAATCAGTGTAAAATTTGTTTGCTTCAATTAGCAAATATGCTAATTAGGTACCTTGCAGTTTTTCAATTACAATTTTTGCAACTATACTGTATATATTACAAAATCAAACAGTTTTTACAATTAAGAAGTGATGCTTTGAGGGTATGGTACAGTTGTTGCTGTTACACCATGAGTAATTTGTAACTTAATTAGGTAGTGTAAAATTTGTTTGTTTCACATAGCAAATATGTTACTATTAGATAGTAATTACCTTGCAGTTTACTATTATTATTTTTGCAACTTTTATACTGCATATTTTAAAATAAAACATTGTATTTGTATGAAGAATCAAGGCTTGTAGCATACAGCTCAGTTGTAATTAGTATAAATTTGGTTTGTTTCTTAATAAGTTGTTAAGTTTGTTTTTTATTGTTATCTGGTCTGTTTCAGTTAAACTTAAGATTAATATTTCCGTTACACAAGTTCTTAAAATGATACTTCATGTACTCAATTTGTATTTGCTTAAGCATCTCACCTTTATCTTTAATCCTTTTTATGATAATTGTCTCATATTATATTTTTAATCCGATGTTTAATAAAATGTTTCTGTTGACAAGTTTTACTGATGAATCTATATTTGCGTATGACTAGTTAAGTTTTAACCCAGTGACTTTTATGAAGGTAGTATTTTTGGTTTTAGAGAAAACTGGGAAGTAATGTCCTCAACTAAAATGAAAACTTACCCAAGTCTAGTTTACTTAAAAAGTTAGTAAAACTTTATTCCGCAAAACTTATTTTAAATCTACGCTCATTTAAATAAGAGCCACAGATGTTATATCACCAATATTAGTATCCAACAAAATGGAATTTTTATTATGCTGTTTACCTTTTGATTGCCAGGTTCTTGATGAATTAATTTTTTAATAATCTATATTTTTTATATTTTCTATAAGCCCCTAGAGTAAATAAAATACTTTTTTTACATTTTTTAGTTTCTTCCCAATGCTTAGTGAATCAGCTCATTAAAATTTGTTGTGTAAAAGGACAGTCAAAACCTTGATCTAAAAAATCTCTATGTGACATAGACTTTTGGTCAGCCACAGCCAGCATTATATAACTAGCCCAACAAAAAAATCATTTGGGTCCAGAATATATCCTTTTCATTGTGATCGTTTATAATTTAAGACAAGCAAAACCAGGTTTGCTACAAAGAGTAGTTGAAATATGTAAAAGGATATTTTACCTGAGAATCCACTAACGTTAATTTGGAAGTAATTTGAACAGGAACTGTTTACTTGCCACCATATTATAATGGGATGCGACTACAGTAACCCTCTTATCCGGACTCCTCGGGACCGAGGCCAGTCCGGATAACGGGTTTTCCGGTTAAACTGACGTCCCCAAAAACTCGTTAAAACCTACTGTGATATTGTGTGTATTTATTGTGATATTTGCTGAGTCACGTGATGACTGGTCTCAAATCTTTCCCTTGAGAACAGTCATTTTAGTACTGCCCACTTCTTGCCAATCTAGTCCGGTTAAACCAATGTGCTGAAAAAAATTGTCCGGTTAAAGAGATGTCATTTCCGCCGAGTGTAGTCCAGTTAAACCGATATCCGGTTAAAAGGTGTCCGGATAAGAGGGAGTCTACTGTATACTTGGTTAACAAAATTTAGGCAGTTATAGAGGAAGAAATATATCCCCTCCACTTGATCCTATCTTAAAATGAAAGCTCAACAACTGAGGTTTTCCAAAATGTTATTCAGCTGCCACATATTAAGCAAAAGGAGTAGTGGGGGAACTTCCCCTTAAACCGCCTAAATTTTGTGAATGGGCTATAAGTCTACTTAAACCCAAAAACATTGGAGTGGAACAGTGGTGTAGGATGAGTGAATTGCCACTAGCGTCTCATTTTCCTCGTCCGGAACTGATGAGAACCTTTTCTGCGAAGGAGTGGGGGATTGTGGGAGAGCCCCTAACGTCAATTTAGAAAAACTTTCAATCATTTTTTTAGTTATAAAATTAAACTGTCATAACCTAACCTAACCAACCAAACTTGCTGATAGTATAAAAAAAAAATAAGATTAAAATCAAATGAAGGTTTACTAATAAAAAAAATAGTTCTGTTCATAAATCAAACTATTAATGCCTCAAATTCTAACAAAAGATGTACAGTTAAGAAGTATTCGAATTATATCTTTGACAAAAAGTAGGTATCCCCGGCGGGATTCAAACTGGGGACCTCCAGAACACCAGTTTGAGAAGCTATCAACTACGCCACAAACGCTGATGAACTCATATTGTCTCGTTACGGTAATGGTGTTTCCTCAAGAAAAGAGTGATGTCATGCCCCCCACTCCTTCTCTAAAGAGGTTCTCATCCGTTTGTGAGGAGGAAAACGAGGCGCTATAGTGAATGGCCTAGTGCAGCTTTGTTACTAAGATCAGCTAGTTCTTGCTGGTAAATAAACGGCCAGCTGTTTTTTTTAGCCAAGACATAAATTAAAAGCCAATGATCATGAACAGCTGGTACAGTTGCAAACCATCAAAAAGTTACTGGCTTCTAAGGACTGCCATGCCTGTTAGTACGGTGCAATTAGCCAAAAAAGGGCTTTAACCCCAGACATCCAAAGTGAAAGCACATTTTTGACTCTTTAGTGGTTCTGTACAGCCCACAAAAAGTTTGGTAAAAAGTTACATCTATTTGTGTTTGGTTTAAAGGAAGAGTAAAAGTAAAAAACTGCACATTTTTTGTTTTTCCTACTAATATTATAAATGAGAAAGTTTGGATGTATGGATGTATGTTTGTGACAAGTGAACGCGAAAAATACTGGTCGGATTGGGCTGAAATTTGGCATGATGATAGCTCACATTCCCGATTAACATATAGGCATATTCTTATTTCAAAAATCCTTTTGGGCTGCGGGCTCCGCCCCAGTTGCTCTGGAGTTTCCCATGTTAACCTTATGAGAAATGGAATTATTGAATCTTAACAGCTGTTTCAATTAAACAAGTTGGTTCTGTTCTATGATGTTCAATAGCATTAAAGTTACAAGGATTACCAACAGGGTGCAGCACTATTATTTCTTTTACATTTATGACAACAGCTAATTTGCAACGAAAAGGTGAATGAGCGTAGCGAACGAACTTCAACCTGGAGGCGAGTTAGCGTAGCGAACGAGCTAACCTGAAGGCAAGAGAGCGCAGCGAACGAGCTCCAACCTAAAGGTGAGTGAGCGTAGCGAACGAGCTCCAACCTAAAGGTGAGTGAGCGTAGCGAACAAACTTCAACCAGGACGTGATTGAGCCATGCAAACGAGATAATCTTGAAAATTAAGAAGTTAAACGGGGCAAAGCCCGCGGGTTACAGCTAGTATTTAATATCTCAGAAACTAAGCATTTTAGCAGGAAATGCGCCCAAAAATGATCTACACTAAAACAGAAAACAGTGGAAAACTCTTCGTTATCTTGTTAAATTGAAGGGTTACAGAGTTACGAAGCTTAGAAATGGACAATTTTCTTTAAGAGTCCTGGAGGTAGCAAGATATTATAAAGAAGGGAGTGGGGCCTGTTAGGAGTCAGAATACAATCTATAGGGTAAGCATAGGTTTATATGTACAGAAATTTAAAGGTCTTTGTTAGTAAAATACAATGCCGCAAACCCCAACTCAAAACGGGCAACTGAGTCAAAAATGGCAGTCATTCAAAAATGTCTTGAATTTGTTATTTTGAATCTCTGAACGGTTCCCTTGTTTGACCCAGTTGTCCGATTGAGTTCAGGTTTGTGGTTTTGTATCCCGCCAATAAAGTGGTAAATTATACTAATAGAATAAACTGCAAGACATATTTTGTAAAATTGATGTGTATTTAACTTGAGTAAACAAACAACTGAACTCAAAACATATCATTAATATTAAACATGTGACAATAAAACACCAGCTGGTACACTACGGTGTTGAAGTATGTACAGTTACTCAGCAACCTCTACACATACCAAGCCATGCCTACATTTATGATTTCCTTCTGACTTCTATTGGGCGCCCTAAAATTGCAACTTGAAGATTTTTTTCGACAACTGCCATTTTTGACGGACGCGTTGCAGAAAGTCAACAGTCCCGGAAGGTCAAATAATTTATACCTGTGCCGCTAGGTCAAAAACTACAATGTTTGCAGTGTCTGTAGATCAAAAATCCCAGTAAGTCAAATAGTACAGTCCGGGCTAAAAACGTAGTCTATGTTAAAGCGATTGACTTATTGGGAATTTGACCTAATGCAACAGCAGTTTTAATATAACGAAATAAGATAAAATATAAGTTCAGTTTCGCTGAGTCAACAGTGCCGGAAGGTCAAAAGTATAATCTGTTAAAAACAACGACAGTCCTCTCGACGCATGACTTCAATAATTTCGTGTTTTGGTGTACTTAAAGTTGTGCTAAAATTTTGAAATTTGGCACAGAGCTTCTTGGTTAGTCCTACTCGATGACTATTTTGTTGGAACTTTAAACTATTTACCGATCTAATTAATAAAAATTGAAAAATGTATGGTGAAATAGTTTTAAATCGTGATTTCTAACATGAAAAAGTTAGAATGCGAGATTTTTTTTTGTTTTTGGGTTAGAGAGGTTTTGTCTGTGGCAAAGTTGTAGCTAAAAGTGTGATGCGTAAAATATATATTTTTTAAATTTTTTACAATCAGTGGTTCAATAGATAACTTGGGTTGAAGAGGACGGCAAATTTAGCATTTCGCAACGCATGGAAAGAACTACATCGTACGATGGGACTGCTGAGTGGACTTTTAATTTACACTTCTAAGGACAAGAAAAATATGAATATACAAATCACCAGTTCATTCATATTATTTATAAAACATCTTTCTGTATTACCAGCTTACACTTTTCACTTATATTAATAAGAATACATCATAAACAGTGTGTTAAAAATAAGCGGGGAGATATTTTACCTAGTAATTCCTTGGGTCAAAATAAACAGAAAATGAAGGATACCGTAACATTTTTTCCAAAATCGTTTCGTTAACCAGATATCCACCATTTTGTATTTTTTACATACAAATATTTATCTTTACACTTTTCCAACCGATGTTAATGAAACTTGGTATGTATGTTAAGGTAGGAGAGACCCATGTTATTAAAAAAGATTCATCTCTATTAACCTTAAAATTTCAAAATTTAACACTTAACTACAATATAATATACTTTACTACACCACAATATTTACGTATCACCATATAAATCTTTAATAAAATAAAACGTTCACATTTTTAAAATCCAAAGTAAATCAATACAATCTTTCTTTTTTGAAAAATTTAGTAAAAAAATATGGCGATGTTAAAATAACGACAGGTGAGTTTCGATCTGGGTGTTTCAGGTTTGAACCTAGGAGGATTTAACATTAATTAACATTATAGTTTAATCCTCCTAGGTTTGAACTGATTGAGAGGAATACATGAAACCGAAGGGGGAGGGATCACAAGTGCATTAGTACTTACTTTGATGGATTTAACAAAAACCTTTTCTATTTCACTTATTTTCAGCTGTTTAATTTCAAACGATACGTTTTAGCTACATCATTAACATGATTATCATCATCATCATCGTTTGAGTTTGGGTTTGCGGCAACGTATTTTTATGAATAAAACCTTTAACTTGATACCAAACTTGACCTCTGTTGCTATTAATTGACTGTATGGACTATTAATTAACAGCTGTGGACAACCTTATACGAGTGTGAGTAAGTCCAAAAACAGAGTAAGTCCGAAAACAACTCTAAAAAACAATAAGCAATAAATTGCAAGAACCGTTGCTTATATCATTGTGTGTAAACCACATACAGTACACCTGTATTCTATCTATTTTACCTTTTATTTTTCCAAGACTTTATAGAAAATCACGCATTACGTGATCAGTGAAGAAAGGCTGTATCCCATGTGTTTTATAGGTAAAGAAGATAAGGGCGGTCCTAGACATATATTTTGGGGGGGTCACCGGGGGCCTGGGGGGTATGGAATACCCCCCAAAAAGGAAGGGGGTCCTGGGGTTCCCCCCGGGGAAAATATATTAATAAATAAATATAGGCTATACAGGTGATCAACTCAAGGAGGCCACCATTGGGATATCGGAAACGGTAAGAATTAGAGAAAACTTAAAATGGGGGACATTCCTTTATTTTTTGTGGCAGTTAAAAATATGATTTTAGTTTCTTTTTTTTTACTCAGCCGCCATTTTCCAAAATGGCGGCCAAATTTGAAATTTCTTATGGAACACCCTAAATTTTATCATGTTTTCGGATAGAATAGGCAATTTAAAAACTTTTCTATCCTTGACATTTTTTCGATAAACCCACTCGTTTAGGAGTTACAGCTTATGGAAAAATCACTTCCGGTGTACATTTTACATCATGTAACTCCTAAACAAGTAAGTTTATAGCAAAAATGCGAAGAGTAAAAAAGTCTTACAATTGCATCCACATTCCAAAAAAGACCATAAAATTCATTAAAAATATGAATTATATTATTTTAAAAATGGCGGCAAACTTGAAAAGTGGAAAACTTTTTATTTTATAGTCTTTAAGGAATGTAGATGCAATTCTAAGACGAATTTACTTTATGCAATTTTGCTCTAAACTTACTCGTTTAGGAGCTACATGATGTAAAATGTACACCGGAAGTCATTTTTCCATAGGCTGTACTCCTAAACTAGTGGGTTTATCGAAAAAATGTCAAGGATAAAAAAGTTTTTAAATTGCATATTCTATCCGAAAACATGATAAAAAAACTAAAATCATATTTTTAACTGCCACAAAAAATAAAGGAATGTCCCCCATTTAAAGGTTTCTCTAATTCTTACCGTTTCCGATTTCCCAATGGTGGCCTCCTTGAGTCGATCACCCTGTATATATGAATTTGAACGGATGGTGTTTTTGGCCTCTAGGGACCTCAAAACTAAAAATTAAATCGGTCCCGGGTCCAGGTGTTTAGTAGCTTATTCCCTATATGGAAAATTCACCAAAAACCTAATAGTTATATAGAACAATATTACATTCAACCAGCTGTTGGTTAAAACAAATTATATGGGACTAAAACAAATCAATGATTACAAAGATTCCTTTAAAAATTAATTTGAACATCCTACTAGTTTACTATGCATATTTAATTAATCTGCCATCCTCATACCTAAGAATTGAATGTATCAATGGTCAGCATTACACATAGTATAAATAAGTCAACTCTAAATATGTCTTTAAATTTGTGTCACATATGCTGAATGTTTACAGCTGTTATGTTAAGCAAATTATATTGAACTAAAAGCTAGCTTAGAAGGTTAGCGTCGGCTGCTAGACTTTAAAAAATTAAAACTTAATTTCTAAAAAACTGGTACCCTTAATTATAATTATGGCTTTGACATTCCCTGGTTCTCAAAATTATCTTTCTTTCAACACAAAAATAATGAAAATCCGTCGACTGGTTGATTCAGAATGTGGAAAAAACCCCATTTACGTTTTAATAATATATATGATAGTTTGGACAGGTTTCAACCCTTCCGAGGCGTAATACGTTTACACAGTTTATGTGTAGACTACATTATAACTCATAAAATAGTTCTAAAATTAAATGGATCTCCTTTTACAAACGTATATAATAACCAGAAATTTTCAAATCGCCCTTGCGTGTATTTCATGCCACAAATTTTGACGAAAGGCTTTTTATTACATAAACTATACCTATTTACAGTGTTGACCAAACAGTTGGCAAGAAGCATTAATAGATAAGCTATGTACCAAATATGATAATTTTAGCTTTATTCTAATTATGACAAAACACGAAGTAACTAAAAGCGAGTTTTGTTGGTGTAGTAAGCGTTGCAGGAGGTCTACTTTATACTGAATCGACGTTCACTTTTATTGCTTTTGATCTTCCGGCATTGTTGACTCAGCGAAACTGAACTTGTATTTTACCTTATTTCGTTATATTAAAACTGCTGTTGCATTAGGTCAAATTCCCAATAAGTCAATTGCTTTATCATAGACCACGTTTTTAGCTCGGACTGTACTATTTGACTTACTGGGAATTTTGATCTACAGACACTGCAAACATTGTAGTTTTTGACCTAGCGGCACAGGTATAAATTATTTGATCTTCCGGGACTGTTGACTTTCAGCAACATTCCCTTTTTGACTCATTTGTTCGTTAAATTAAGGGTTGTGGCATTGTATTTTACTAACGAAGACCTCTACTTTTGATGTATATCTCAACCTATGTTTACCTTAAAGATTTTCTTCTGAGTCCTAGCTGGTTGCTCGCTTGAGAAGGTAGCGTATCAATAAATAATTAAATAAATTATTTTTGTGTCCAGTGACTTAGTCCTAAGTTTTGTAGCTATATCTTTATAACTTTTTTGAATATTTAGCAATCTCCAGGACTTTTAAAGCGTTAAAGATGGTTGAAAAATGTCAATTTTTAAGCTTGTGTAACTAACTCTGTAATCATTCACTTTAACAAGATAACGAAGAGGACCATTCTTGTTTAGTGTAGAATATTTTTGTATAGGTCGAATTTTTGCTAAAATGCATAGTTTCTAAGGTGTTCAATAAAACTCAAAAAAGTACCATTTTTCCAACTTCTACATTCCTCTCCTCCCACCCAAACCCAACGCTCAAATAGCAATTAACTTTTTACCGAACATTATGTGGACTGCTCTGAACAACTTGGGAGTCAAAAGTGTTTTCACTTTGAATGTCCAGGTTTAGGTCTTTGTAGCATACTATGTGTGTGAACCAAAACAAAGACAACTTCCCAATAAACTTATTATCTTTCCTTAGATGTACAAATTTAGTTCTCTTTTTGTATAAAATTTAAAACTATGGCAGGTATGCAAAAAGCATTGGACCCGAACAATTTATTAAATTATTTATACAAGCTAAGGATTTTCCTTCTTTGAAATTCATTGTTGGTAATGAAGATGATAGAATTTTAAAGGATTTTGTCTCAGAGTCATCGATTTTGAAGAGCTGGTCCAGTTTTGAATCGACCATTAAATAAAAGACGCTCTAGGTATTTGGTAAAAATGATCAAATATCATTTTAAATTTAACTGCTAGTAATGTTTTGTGGCTTTTTTAGGCGCAAACACTTCAGATAGATTTCTTGAGCAAGATCCTGCCCAACTATCATCACCTGAGGAAACCCAACAAAACTCCGGCTGCTGCTATTGCTGCTGCTAACAAGCAGTAGCAGTAAATGGAATAACTTCACTACACAAGCCTATACTACTGCTTTATATTTGTACCACCCCTCATCGTTTGAATCCTAATTCCAAATCTCAAATTTATCAACTACAGTACCGGTACATAGCAAATGAGATCTTCAAATTTTAAGTTTGAAAGTTGAATTTTGAATAAGCTTAAGTAGTGGATTATGTATTATGATTTTTTAGATGAGGTGAAAGCATAATTAATTAAGTGAAATTATCTAGGAAGATTATTTTAGAAAAGGATATCCTACATTTCATTTCATTGCTAACCTCAGAAAATGATGAGTCCAAGGGCTTAAAGATAATAATAATAAATGTAAAAAATCACTTAACTTATTTTACAATACAGTATAACTGTGTAACTCAAATAATTACAATTTACTTTTCTACATTACCTATTTATTTTTGTTCTAAGGATTTTTTACTCAATAAATATGTTTTGACAAATCCTATTTAATTGTTAATCCCAGTTCTTGGAATAATTGTTGGCTACATTAGATTTGAATATTTCCAATTCCAACAGCATTTACCATCATGCTTATGGCCCAGCGTCCATTCATTGACAGTGATGTTCCATTGGTTCTATTTTAGTGTTGTTCTGTAGTATGAACCAAATCGCCATAGATGATCATGGGTGTGGTATTGTTAATGACAGATATTTCCACGATTGACCATCAGACAATCACAGTATTATTGTGATCGTGGGAGCAATATGAAATAATTGTTTTAATTCTGTCATGCAGTTTTACTGCATTCCCATCAAATCCAGAAAAAAATTGGTAATCCAACACGGTCTGGTCCCAAATAGTTTGAAATAGCGGAACTCTCATGTAATAGCAAAAGAGTAAGTTCCACATCTTTACAACTTCTAAAATCTAAGATTTCAGATTTCTGTTACCATTCTTATCGCTCATGGCACACGTCGGTAGTAGGTCAAGGCATCCTTCTTTGTCCGATAAATGAGTAATCGTGAATTTCTGATTCTTTAAATAAATGCAATTTGAAAAAATAATTTTTTATAAAGGGAATATTTTTTAAATCCAAGATTGTTGTAATGACACTTAATAATGAAACATGACACCAACCTAACTGATAATGAATCAACTGATCAACGTATAATATATATAAATGTGATGGTGATGTAATGTCAAAGGAGAAAGGACCAAAGTATTTGATTTGTTATTCGTCAGGGTAAGGGCAAAGGAAACACATTGGAACCGACAGCTAACAAACTTTGAATAACATTTATTTTATTCACATGTACAATAGACTCTCCTAAATGTTATAAACAATACTGCAGTTAATTGTATTAACATCTTATTTACAAAACCCAAAAACTAACCCACCAGCACAACGTCCATCTTACAGAAGCTACTACTACAATCTATTTGAGAGAAAAGTGAGTAACAATCATTGAAACAATCTCCACCAAAAATTTGAATTGTCTATACATTTTTCTTTAATATTAAACACTTTTGCCTTTAGTGATGCTTTTAATGACAATAAAAGGGTTTATTAAAATGAAACTTACCCATTAACAATTTATGACACTAAAATTACAGACAAATTTATTAGCATTTCTCCATCCGACATGCAAATTGAGGTTCACTATAAGTGTATAATACCGAATGGAATGTATTTTCATACTTTGTGTACATCTTGGATACATCCTTATGCTACTTTTATCAGATTATACCTAAGCTTTTCCAGCAACGGCAGGTTTCCCAGTCGTAGTACTTTGCTCCTTTTCCAGTTGTCGTCCAAGATACTCCCTGAAACAATTAACAAACAAGGGTTGTGACTTGTGTGAAGCAATTCCCGAATAAATAAATACAGTAGAACCCCGGTTAACCAAAATAAAGGGGGAGAGTTGTTTCGGATAACCAATTTTTCGGTTAACCCATCATATGCTAAAAATAACCAATGTGTTCCCACAGTATGTGAAAAAATGAATTTCAAACAATGACTATATAACCCAGTATTTTACTTAAACTACAACAATGTTGGGTTAGATAACACTTTAAGCTAAACAACTGAAGTTACTAAATCATTTTACAGCCCTGTATTATTTTATGCAATCATTTTGGTTAACCTTGGTTTTGGTAAACCCGAATTCGTTTAACAGGAGTTCTACTGTAAACATAGCAATAAAAAAATAAAAAACATAAATACTTTGACAAATCACTGTTAAAAACTAAAGACAAGTAAATTAACCTGTACTGTACATACTGCATCCATCCCAATTCTTCCCAGATGGGCGAAAATAATATATTCCATCTTCTGTATTAATGAACACAACAATTGATTTCTTGATACATACATGATTTTTTTACTAAAATAAAAAGATTAGACGCTACTGTCATAAGGGGAGAGAGAGCTAGGTTAGTAGTAGAGCACTGTGATTTAGTCCCCAAGGTCAGGTTCAAATCCTACCAATCCCCAATGGATTTAGCCATTTCATAATGGGACAATTCTCATGTTCTAATCAGAATGTAAGGGCAGAACGGTTACAGACTAGAGCCTAATGTCCAGGAGGGTAGGGCATACTGGCTTTTATACTTGCCAGTGGTGTATATTGTCATTACTCCATGGACATAACAATACTCTATGTAAATACTCTGTTCCCACTAACCAGTTGTGAACCATGAGCTTCTGTACGGCCAGCAGCGCTTCGTATCTCACGTTCGGATCTTCATGGGACAACAACTGCATCACAAGCTGCTTGCCTCCCAGCTGTTCAATAACACTGTTAACAGAACACAACGCTAGTTAATGCATCATGGTAAAACACAGCCCTAATAAAATAGAGAAAAACTAGCATCACAAACAAAAAATAAGGTGCATGCTCAAGAGGTGCTACCAAAACATGAAATATCTTGAATATTTTGTTAAGTTTTTTAGCTGCTGCTATTATTTTTATTTAACCAAAATAATTTTTCATCAAGCTATATTTAAATCATGGTGACAGTGGGACTGCTTCATTAGTTTTTCAATCGGAATAACCAAAAGTACTGCTTACACGTACAGTATTAGCTTACAAGATTTAAAAATACAGTGCAATTTTCCCAGTTGTTTGCTTTATTAAACTAAAAAGACACAAACTTTCAGGTTTATATTTGTTGGAATGAAATTTATTTTGGAAACTGTGAAAATAGAACTTCTATTACTGTTACGAGCACAACACAGTGAATTTAACATTTTGGGGGAAAAGTCATACTTGACTAGCTTTTAAGCAAGTTAGAGGAGTTTAGCCATTTGCTAAGCATGCGGTTTATGTTTCTTAGTAAAGAGCCGGCAAGATTACCAGCCTATTGTAGACCAAAGTTTACTATTTACTTCTTTTCCTTAGAGGTACCACACTACCTCAGCGAGAGGCTTTGTGTTAATATTTATTAATCACCCCTATGGACGAATCAACTCACTGTTTTCCTCGTGGGTAGTGTCTAACGTATTCACCGATGTCGAACGAAGCTACGCTCAAAACTAAAGCATCTCTGCTGTTCTCCAGCAGATGGATGAGGATTCTCAAGAGTTCGTAGTTTTTCTCATTGAGGCGTCCAGCGTTTTCCCTCCAGAACTGAGCGGAACGGTGTACTGGACTCCACTCCAGCCGACCTGACTTTACCTCTGTGGCGTACTCGTCAAACGAGCTGTGGAAGAAGTTAAGTATTTTATACCAACACAGAACAAAAATATGAAAATATCTAATAGTAATATTACAATAGTTATTTGTGTAACTAGAGAGCAAAGTGACACTTTGCTGCACACGAGAGCAACGTTTACACTCACCCCTAACAAACTTGCCAGCGGCTCGTGCGGAATGATCTCGAGTGCAGCAAAGGCCTTTTGCACTCGTGTTACACATTATATTTTTCCTATAGTCACTATAAAGCATATAAATAATTAGTCTCTCAAACACTATACAACACGTTTTTAGGTTCAGCTGGCAACACAAATAGGTGTCCTAGAGAAAGTAGTCCCCGGTCCGTATCACTCTGCTATTTTTTCCTCCGCAAGCAATGAACTCCGCGACTTGAGAAAATAGTTCCGTATATTTTTGTAATTTGCAGTGGTTTCCGCTCCTAAAAAAAATGCTTTAAAGGTATTTTATTGTTTATTTAGATCATAGGAATGTTTTAAAAACGTTTAAAAGAAAAGTCCAGAGAGTTCAGAAATACCGAAAAGAGAACATAAACTATTAACACGAAATGACAGGTTGAATCGTAGTTATAATAATCAATCAGCTGCTCATAGTATTATTATCTTTAAGTGTTGCCAACCTATTTCCAAGCGTACACGGATTACGTAATAGAACCACGCTGTTTTGTGATGTTTTATGGAAATCCTGATGTGCGCCAAAGTATAAACCGTACGACAAAGTATAAATATGCAGCAATTAGCAGCTTTCTGTACTATAAACAGTACAAGGAAGCCAACTTTGTCGGGTGACTGTAGGAAAAATAATTATATTTGATGGAAAATTATCACACTAAGGAACTGTTGACCCAAGGTTAATAGGCTATTAGTCATATTTACCACAGTTCAGGGGCTAGAATGGATGTACAAAAAATACACAATAGGCTTTTTTGCCTTAATTTTATAACGAGACCAACTAGATAAATATTTTTCTAAGGTAAACCAATGTTCCTTGATGTTGTTTGCCTACCAATGTACAATATAAAAATTAACTAATTTTATTTGTGGAAAACTACTAAACTGTATTGAGTACCGGTACAGTTATTTTGGCCTAAAAAAAGATTAACCTATGTCTACAGTAGGATTATAAATGCACTGTTTCATACATTCTGAGGATTTGTTTCAAAAGATATAAAGATAAACTTCTGACTTTTTTGTATTTCTATTAGCCCAATCTATTGTGCCAGGAAAGCTTACTAAGATATCCCTTTCCTCCTAGCCTGACACATGGCTTTCCTCTACAATATAAAATAGTATTGTAGCCTACTATAGCGTCTTCAATCACCTCAGATCTTGTACAGAAGCTTGCAGTTTCTCATTAAGGAAGCTGACGTCCTCGACAATGTCCTCGTCGTCGAACTTGCGCTGCTCCAGAATGCTGAGCTGTTTCAGCACCTTGCTCTGCACCATGGCGATACAGTGCTCCTTGGCCACAGAGCCATCCTCAGGCTTCTCAATCAGGTTCTATAGAAACACGAGAATGTGACTGATCCATAATTATACTACAGTAGAACTTCTTTCATATAACTTGAAGTGGTTCAATGTTTATAATAACCTTTGGTTAAAAATAATGTGATAGTGAAATATCCTATTTACAGCGTAGGGAGTGAAGTTCATTTTTGCTTATGCTCTTACTATTCAAGTGTGCAAAGCAATGTTGCTTTACACTTGAAACCTAGATCCTTGACGTCAATACTGTGGAAGTCTTGAGTTTTTTAATGGCTGTGTTTAGTAATATAATAAATATTCAATAATCTAATGCCCTTTTTATCCATTTTCATTGTTGACAGGGTCTATTGTAACTTTATTATTTAATAACCAATTAAGATTTATTATCAAGTACTTATAGTGGGGATGGAGAAACTCTGCAATAGTAATACTTACTCTGAAAACCGCAAGAATTATACGAGTGACCTTCTCTTTGACACAATCACTCAAAATGTCAGCAAGGATAGGAATAACATTGAATCTGAAATAAACATCCATATGTTTCAGAAATAGTTTATGATAAATAAAAATTAAGTATAATGAAAGGAAAAATGAACTATTTTCATCAAATTCTAAAATCAGAAAAAATCATGATCTTTATACAGTTTTATTACCATAAATTACGGTACCGTACCTAAAAGTGTTGCGAAAACACATATTTTATTTTCTGTTACTACCTCATTCAAAAACAATATCTTTTAAATAAAAATTTGTACACTGACTATATCTCAAATTCATTGTGTAAACTTCAACCTTTTATAATGTGTTCAAGAATAGAGGCATTTTTTAAATCATCTATTTTGCCACTGTTCATTAATTTAAACAAATCTATACAAAACTAACATTTATTTAGATGTTATATGTTCAAAATATACACAGTTCCATTTCAGTATATCAGAATAAAAGTCTCTAAAGTACCTATCAAAAAAGAATTTGTAGGAATAAACGATTAAATATTTAACAAAATAGTCCCGACATACTTGTTCATTCGTTCGGCGAGCTTTGGGTTGAAAGTGAGCACCCAGATACAGAAGATGAGTTGGTATTGGATCTGGAAGTTGACTCGTCCTGACAACACGCTGAGCAGAGTAGAGATGCCATCGACAGAGATGAAAGCAGCTCTGTACTGGTCTATCCTCAACATCATCTGCAGACATCTGGCCACGGACTGCATGTACTCGTTGTTCTGTTGAAAAAAAAACCATTAGAAAGACACATTAGATTACATACATTAGATTTTGTATGTACATTAGTACATTAGATTTTGAAGAGGTCGGTCTCTTTTAACCTTGCGTTTGCCCGTCCACTGTTGATACAGTATTGTATAATTATATATTCTTTGTTTCCATTCCTCTATGTATCTCCATTCCCCTTCCGTTCCACCCTCTAGTTTCATTCCAACTACACACTCTTCCGTCAACTCCTCAACATGTGACCCTGTGTATCTGTTGTGACTACAATGTGGTTTTATTAATAAACTTGTGTTACTAATTACACACTTGTTTTAATTAATTAATATGACCCATAAACATGGCGTCAGGTTATGTTGTTAGTTTTCACTTGTGTGAACAGTAAATTCAGTGCTAGTCAGCAGATTAAAGTGGATTAGTTTTAGGTTAGGTTACGCGAGAATTGCCGTAAGTACCTAGCATAACCTATTACTCAGTGTGGATAATCTTCATTGAAGAATAAATTTCAGTAAGAACTGTTAAATTACCGTGGTAAAATGGCTTCCTCATCATCTAGCCCAAATACAAATGCCAGTATCGATTCAAATATAGGCCCCATAAGTTTAGAAGGAAACCTAGCCCAGAATTGGACGTTTTGGTATCAACGTTTCAAGATATTCCTAACTGCCTCAAACCTTGATAAAGAGGAAGATGAACGGAAAATTGCAATCCTTTTGCATAATTTAGGTGCAAAGTGTTTCGAAATTTTCAATTCCTTTAATCTAGACTCTAATTCATTAACCAAATACAACACTGTGGTAGATAAGTTCCAGGCCTACTTTTCCCCAAAGAAGAACTTGACTGTAGAAAGACACAAATTCCTCACCAGAAAGCAAAATCCCGGTGAAAGTTTTGACTCGTTCTTCACAGATTTGGTTAATAAAAGCTTAAACTGTGAATTCAAAGAACTTCGCGAAGACCTAGTGCGTGATGTAATGATATGTGGCCTCGAAAATCAGCATATGAAGGAAAGACTTTTACGGGAATCGGACCTCACCCTAAACAAAGCTGTTGCCATATGCAAAGCTGCTGAACTGTCGTCAATTCAAATTAAAGAAATAGAAGGAGCCCAAATTGCCCAAGTTAGTGCCTCAAGCAAATTCGCCAAGCCTAAAGTGACACCCAGCGCTCATCAGTCAAATAGCCAGTCTAAGTTTAGGCCTAATCATAAGAAATTCATTAATAGTTGTAGAAATTGTGGTAGAAATCATTTAGTGAATCAATGTCCCGCGTATGGTATTGAATGTTTTTCTTGTAAGCATAAGAACCATTTTGCAAATTACTGTCAATCTAAGTCAAAACCAACTAATAATCAAATCAAAAGCCAAAATAGGCCTACAAAGTCCTTCAAAAAAGTAAATGAAGTAAATTTTGATGAACTAAATGAGACTCAACCTAGTGAAAACCTAGATGAAAATAACCTACACCTTGAGAATTTCACTATTGAATGTGTGAATCATACTCAAACTTCTGCTGATTGGTTTGAAAACGTAGGAATTAACAGTAAAGTTGTCAAATTTAAACTTGACAGTGGAGCTCAAACTAACCTAATTTCGTTTTCACTTTTCAAAGAGTTAGGTCTAGATCAGAACATAATCTACAAATGTAACGTTACTGTTTCATCTTTCACGGGTCAACAAGTAAATGTCATTGGTAAAGTTGATATAAATTGCAAGGTTAAGAACAAAACACACTTAATCTCTTTTGTAATAGTAGATATAAAATGTACACCATTGTTAGGCCTAGAAACCTGCTGTAGCTTAGGTCTCATAAGTAGAACAGTGAATTCTGTAACAGTTGAAAACGCTGATGACTTTGTTTTCAAAGATTATCAAACCATGTTTGATGGTAACTTAGGTACAATCCCTGGTGAGATTAAATTAGAATTGTGTAGTAATTATGAGGCTAAAGTTGAGCCTCCAAGAAGAGTCCCTTTTGCTTTGTTGGAGCCTTTAAAAAATGAGCTAAACAGAATGGAGAAATTGGGCATAATAGTTAAAATAGACGAACCTACTGAATGGGTACATGGTATGGTTTTAATTAATAAAAAAGGCTCTGGTCTTAGAGTTGTACTAGACCCCAGAAATCTAAATAAGTATTTAAAGCGTCCCCATTGTCAAATTCCCAATGCAGAAGAGATTAGTAGTAAGCTAACAAATTCTAAAATATATTCTGTTCTTGACGCTAGTTCTGCCTTTTGGATGTTTAAGCTTGATGAAAATTCAAGTAGGTTATGTACCTTTAATACACCATTTGCAAGATACAGATTTCTACGTATGCCCTATGGAATCAGTTGTGCCCCTGACTATTTTCAATCTAAAATGACAGAGTTATTTGGTAATATTGAGGGCGTAGTGTGCTATTTTGATGATATTTGTATTAGTGCGGCTGATCAAAAATCTCACGACGAGCGACTTCGTAAAGTCTTAGAAATCGCAAAGGCTAACGGCATCAAGTTTAACATGTCCAAATGCAAGTTCCGTGTGCCTAAAGTTAAATTTGTCGGGTTTGAGTACTCAGAGTGTGGCGTTTCTCCAGACTCCTCGAAGGTTCTTGCGATACAGCATATGCAGGTCCCAGCTGATCGCAAAGAGCTGGAAAGGTTTCTTGGTGTGACTAATTATCTATCTAAATTCATCCCTAACTATTCAACAATAACAACACCTTTAAGAGAGTTGTTACGAAAGGATGTTGTTTTTCGTTGGGATCAGCCACAAGATATCGCGTTCCGGAAATTAAAAGAGATTTTGGTCAGCCCCCCAGTCTTGTGTTATTTTGATCCTAAAAAAGCGGTGACATTGTCTGTTGATAGTAGCTCAACAGGTCTAGGAGCGGTGTTATTGTGTGATAGTAACCCAGTGGCCTATGCTTCAAGGTCATTGACTCCGAGCCAGGTAAATTATAGTCAAATTGAGAAAGAAATGCTAGCCATAGCATTTGGTTGTACTAGATTTCATCAGTACATATTTTCTAAGAAAATAACTGTAGAGACAGACCATAAGCCCCTAGTTAGCTTATTCAAAAAGCCTTTGTCACAAGCCCCTTTGAGACTGCAAACTATGTTGTTAAAAGTGCAAAGATATGATCTTGACGTGATCTATAAGCCTGGTAAACTTCTGTATATTGCAGACACCTTATCAAGGTCATCCTTACCCTTTCAAACTAAAGAGGAAATTGATCATACAGATGATGATATAATATGCCAAGTTAATTTGTTCAAAAATAGTTTACCTATTTCTCAAGAAAAATTTAGCTTGTTTATTTCTAAGACAGATGAGGACAGTACTTTAGTTCAAGTAAGAGAATTTGTTAAATCTGGGTGGCCTGAAAACAAAAATAATCTTGACAATTCTGTAAAACCGTTTTGGAACTTAAGGGATAGTCTCCATGTAATTGACAAACTTGTGTTTAAAAATGATAGATTAATAGTTCCTCGCAGTTTGCAAAAAGATATGTTAACAAAACTGCACGAAGGTCATGTTGGTGTAAGTACATGTGAAAAGAGAGCAAAAAATATTTTGTATTGGCCTAGTATAAAGTCAGACATACAGGAGTTTGTAAATAATTGTATGACATGTGCTTTACATTCCCCCAATAACTGTAAAGAACCAATCCTATTTCATGAAATACCATCCCTGCCATGGTCTAAAGTTTCAGCAGACCTCTTTGAATTAAAATCTGTGCACTACTTAGTTGTAATGGATTATTACTCTAAATACATTGAATTAGTGTCTCTAAATGATATTAGCTCAAAAGGTGTTATTAACAAACTAAAGTCAATGTTTGCAAGACATGGAATTCCCCAAATACTAGTAACTGATCCAGGTACTCAGTTCACTAGTCATGAGTTTCAAATATTTGTAAATAGCTATGAATTTAGTCATGTCTTATCGTCACCAAAGCACTCCCAGTCCAACGGACAGATTGAGTCAGGAGTAAAAATAGCCAAAGGTATACTGAAAAAATGTGAACATTCAAACACAGACCCCTACATCGGTTTACTCAATTACAGGAACACTCCTAAGGTAATTTACCTTCACCCGCACAATTATTGTTTTCGAGAAACTTAAATTCATTATTACCATGTTCAGCAAAGTTCCTAGAGCCAAAGGTCACAAAACCAAACCCCAATCTTGTAAATAAAAGAAAACAGTCTGTACAAAAATATTATGACAAACATGTTAAACCTTTATCAGAGTTGAATGTAAATGACAAAGTTCTTTTTAAAAGGAACCTAGATGGTCCTTGGTCCCCTGGTAAGATAACAGCTTTAGGAAATGCACCCCGTTCTTATGTGGTAAAGGATGATAATGGTAGATTGTATAATCGCAACAGAAAGTTTTTTATTTTATCTCCAACTGACAATCCTGATGAAAATGTAAATCCATCTCATCCTAGCACCAATTCTAAGGATCCTAATCATAAAAACCAGAGTCCCACTCCCAACCAACAAAAATGTCTAATTCAGCCCAGTCCTTTGATTCCTCCCACTCCCAGTGGTCATGACGAAAATAATTTTATCCAAAACATGGAGGGTTATGTGACTAAAAGAGGTAGAACAATCAGAAATCCTAGGAGACTTACATTTGATGCTAACTAGTACTTCATTGTAACCTAACTAGATATGAGTAGGCTGAAAATGTTTGTTTAGTTCTTTCACATATTCTTAACAGTAAAAGTAAAAAATTTGTTATTTGTTGATAAGGGAGATGTTGATACAGTATTGTATAATTATATATTCTTTGTTTCCATTCCTCTATGTATCTCCATTCCCCTTCCGTTCCACCCTCTAGTTTCATTCCAACTACACACTCTTCCGTCAACTCCTCAACATGTGACCCTGTGTATCTGTTGTGACTACAATGTGGTTTTATTAATAAACTTGTGTTACTAATTACACACTTGTTTTAATTAATTAATATGACCCATAAACATCCACAAAGGTCTTGGGTCTGTGTGTGGACAATTATCTGCAAAACATGTCAGTACAGGATAAGACCGAAATGTCATTGCTGCCATGGATCTGTAGTCACACTGCCAACTGAGCCACAAACTCGCCCGGACTCTTTCAATGTTTGTAGAGTTTTTTTCTGCATTGACTACAGGTGAATTTTTTTAACACCTCAAATGTTGAAATTGGTTCAAAGCCTACAGGAGAGAAGTATCCTAAACTCCGTTTGCGATATAGATGTTCAAAAAATTGTGAACCCAACTAAAAAATGTAACTTAACTGATTATCTGACAATACAATCGACCCAAAATATTGGGCATATTTTGGTGTTTTTCTTAATACAAAAATTGATCTTTCTGATTACGTAAACTGACAATAATGTTATGTAACCTTGTACACAAGACACTTTGACCTGTAATGCTCAGGTACTAAATAAAGCTGAATTTACAATCCCAAAGCTGAAGTTACGATCCCAAAAACCAATCCCTATAATTGAATAGCCCCGGTTGAACAATGTTGTAGTGACAAAGGTGAATTTTTTCAGAAAATACAAAAACGCTTTGGCCAGGCAAATGCCAATACACAGCCAGTTTTCCGTGCATTCAATTGCATGTAGGTGTTGCCAGCCTATGTATTTTTTTAAACAAAATATCCCACCCAGTAGAGAATTTCATTTGCATTGTTCTTTACAAATCTCAACTTCATAAAATATTTAGTTTGCAACATTGTTTGACGGAGGTATTCAATTCATAATCTCAATTATCTAAGTAGAAAAGTACTTTTAAGCTATTAGTGCTTGTCTTAAAATCTGAAGGTTGTAGGCTTTATCTGGTTTTTTATTGTGCTATCAATTATACCAAAGGTTGGATGGTAACAGATCAGTAGTTTGGCCCATCTCCTTACAAAAACATTAAAATTCCAAATACATAAAAAAATTAGTACAAATAACTCACCTGCACAGTGAGCTGTTCCTTGAGCCAAGTGAGGTAAAACTGCAGATCCTTCTGTTCCATCAGCTCGGAGCCCCAACATGCCACCTTAGCAATGATACGAGCTGTCATGTTGACAATGAAGCCATCGGATCCGTTGAGGAGATTGAGGAACTGTCCACAGATCGGCTCCCGTTTGCGGATAGAATACTCTCTGAAGATCTCTACACGATTGCGGTCCTCCTGTTGAGACATTAAAAATCTATTAATGTTCCGTCCATCAAAGTATATAAAGGCCCTAATTAAAGTATTAAGGCCCTGAAGTATGTGTAAAGATATTTAGCAGAATTTCAAATGGAATAGAGAATATGGAAGACCACTGACCAGGGGAAATAAAGACACGAATCAAGGAATACTTATTGAGGAAACCATACTGCTCACTTGCAGATAACTTTGTAGTGGAAATGGGTGACAATTTTTACTCCCACAGCTTAGTTACGCTTTCAGAGGGAGATTTGCAAGTAGGCCAATCTAAGTAGACAAAGCTGCTGGCCAAAAATGAAAAACATTTAAAAATTTAAGTAATCGGAGAAATCTATGGATTGGACAAAGAAGATGAAGAATGTAAAATCACACATAATAGGGTACCAAGGAACTTCAAAACCTAGATGTGGTTACAGAAGCAAAAAGCAAACGTCTGGACATGTTATAAGGTAGAGGAGCTAGATTTAAGTTGAATATAGTAGCAAGAATGCTGAGAAGATGTAGTTTGGCAAATATTATTGTTGCTGATGACCAATGTAAACTTGCAGTTTGTTGACTTGTGTATGAATTGAAAATAGTGAGACAGAAGTGTACCCTTTCATCAGACCGAATTTTCTGAATTTTCATACGCAAATTACTAGACACCAAGAATCCAGGGGTGTCCCGACCTCTTGTTCCACAGTTCCCTTAAAACTCAATGTATCCAAACCTAAAGAAGAATCTATTGGTGACAAATCCAAATTCTATTAACTGCATCATTTATAAAGTTATTTAAAACACCTACCTGCAACATGTCATCAATCATGACCAGCACGTACTGGATGGTCTGATCCTTGGAAACATGTTCCAACAGGTTTAGGAACGTCTTGGCGCACTGAGTTCTCTTCTCCTTCAGAAGAGCCTCACGACCAGCTGCGTCCGCGTTGTCAAATGCTGTGATAAACGAAAAGTCCTCCTGTGTGATCATCTGTGATCTGAAACAATCGCTAATAGTTGTAAAACATATCATTCCGTTGCAAGAAAGTTAGATACAAAGGTTTAGCTTCAAAGTCTTAAAGGTTGTTATCAACTTGTTAATACAGTAGACAATACTCTTAACCGACTCAAATGGGATTGGACCTAGGTCGTATAACTATAATCATGGAAAACGTCTGCAATAATCCTTTAAATAACATGTAACACTTATGTGTGTAAGTTCTGTATACTAGACTTACTGGAGATAAGACTGCCAGTTGACTCTTTGTCCTCGGATCTCCGTGGCTTGTTGTTGTAGCACACTGGTCGCAGCCAGCATGTCTGAGAACAAACAACAAAATTATCTTGTAGTAAATAAATGAGACAGTTCCAGCTGTAGGCTACATGACTATGGTAGAGAACCTTTCTTTGGCCCGCAACAGCAAACCAGGTTTGTAACTGGCACCGTAAACACTACACAGCATTAGTTGAGAGAAAACAGGCTCTTTTTGAGGCAGCTGGGAAACAGGGTCTTTATTTTTTTACTGTGGAGGGCCATAAATCTTATCTAATCTTTTTTAGGGTGTTATTTCCTCAACTGGTGATTTGGGATGACGAAAGAAATAGGTCCTGCTCCCTTTATAGATTAAGATTAGTCTTGAAGCCTGAAGGTAGTCTTGCAACCAAACTCAGTGTCCTTACCTGTCACTTTTGTGACCCTTTAAGATAACTGGATTTTTAAAGCCAAGTATATCAGTCTTAAACCGAACTAAGTTGATCCTCTGTAGGCCACTATTCACTAGCACAGCAATTACATAAAAAGTCTTATTTTTTAGACTGGACCAATGAAAAAGGGTTTTGGGCCAAGAGAGAAAAGTAACACAGATTTATTTACTGCTGTGGCCTTGGGAATTTGAAAAATTATCTAGGCCTACAGCTTGCGATTTGTGTAACATTTCCCCCACAACTACACAAAAAAAACTATATCTTAAAAAAACTGTGATCTTGAAACACCAAGGTAACATTATGGTAAAAATCACATAACTTAAACAAATTGTTTGGTGACTGCAGTAATAAGATGCGATACAGTGTAAGACAATCTAAAACCAGCATGTCTGATTTATCGGCCCAAGTAACCACAGCTATGGTGTTCGATAAAAGTTTGTCATAGCAACAGGAAGATAAGAAGAAGTGTAGTCAAGTGCATTCAAACTCCATAAACAACAGCATTGCATTACTGTTTCTATGTAATTCAACCATTGTAAATTTTACAATCCAATAATAAATCATTAATATATTAGAAGGGTAATTTAAATAAAATTGTTGAAACTAGAAACACACTATTTATTCCCTCTACCAGAGCGTCAATGATGAAGGCCTATGAAATAAACGGTATCAGCAATCTGACACATAATTTCTCCCATTAGCTTGTCAATAACCTTTATTATTATTATTATTACTATTTTGTTTAGAATTATAATGACCATAATAGAGAAATTCAAATCAGAACCATTTTTCATGGGGTTTTATGGGAAAATAACCTAAGTTACCGGTACCCAATAACTTTAGAACCATAATTTTTACAACAATGGGGGGTTGTACTATGTTGTTAAAAATAAGAAGGACCATCACATTTAATTTTAATCAAAACCGGCTTTTTTTCAAAAATTCTTATTTTTTCTTCAATAACTTCTGAACCGAATTTTTACAGGAATGGCAGTTATACCACTTTGTTCAGAAGTTAAAGGACTACCGCATACTAAATTTTTTTCAAAATCATTCGAGCCCTTTTTGAAAAAATTTTCCTGTTATTTTATGGGGTTTTATGGACAAATCACCATTTCAAATCAAAATGTCAAAAGAAAATTAAAAACCCCTGGAGATACCATGGATTAGTAACTATAAACCAAATGTCATCAAATTCAGACTAAAGGTGTGGTCTATAGCTCTGTACACATCCACACATACAGGCATCACTAAGAAATCCACTTTTTTGGGTTCAGGACCCAAAACGGATCCACTCAAAACTCAAAAGTAAAAGAGGACATAAATTAGGCCTAGGCCTATCTTAATTTGGAAATAGATTTATTGTCATTGGAATTGGTCCCAAGGGGTCAGCAATGCAGCCTATTCATTGAACCTCAAAAATTGAATAAAAACACAATATTTGTTTTTTTTTATAATCATAAAACCAACTCACCTTTGTGAGCTGGGCAATACATTTTTTCGATGTGTTTTGAAGTACTCATTGTACACTTTACAGTAGCCTATATACTCTTGAAACAAATTGAAAAATAACAACTACAGTATGAAGATAATGTGTAGTAGATCTTGGCAAGAAAACACTAATCCACCACAGAGTTCAAAGTGCTCACATCTTTGTCATTGCATCAAAAATATTTAACTGGTTCATCTTATCTGCTGTTAAAATTGGTAAACAAAATGTATTCCTGGTTATTTTGAAACTCTATTTCCTTCTATTCTTGTGAGTAGGCCTGGTTAAAAATAAATCAAACCAACACTGAAAGCACTGTTGTCTTGGGAGGGAGCCAAAAATCTGAGTTAGCTCACAGTTTTGGATACACTTTCTGTGGAGCATTCTTAGACGATTCACACATAGACATTGGTATGTTTTAAGGGCGAGTGAAGTTTATTTATTTGTATCTAGCAGCACTTAAAATAGAGTTTAAACAATTTTTTCTGTTAGATATACCAATTTAATTAGTTTAATTTAAAAACAAGATCCCTCATTATACAAATGAATCAAAGATATTCATCTTTAGATTATTTCCACATCTTTAAATTTATGCATTATTGTAATTTGAAATTAATCAAAATGTTTGTAAAAAAGACGTACGGTAGGCCTAGTCTACTTCCACAACTTAACATAGGACACCATGACATGGGTTTCACGTTGTTTTTTTAATGAAGTATACATAAACATCAGCTATTAGCAACGATATTTAACTTATTGGCAACAATTTTGTTATAAAAAATAAATGTGTGCATATTTAGACTAGGTTGGGAAAAGATAATATTTCTTGTACATTAGGCTACTGTACTTAGGACTAGGGGAATTTATTTCCCTACCCACAAATTGAAGAAGTCGCCTACTTAACTTAAATGTTTTCTGTTATCTTCTAATCAAGTTGCGCAAACAGATGATATGTGGTCTGTCTACATCTAAAATTTAAGTGCTTGTCCAGTTATCACACTAAATTAGTCTCATCTGACATTTTTTTGTTTCTGGTATTAATAAACAAAAAATCTTATTTGTAGAAGTTTTTTACTTTTGATTGCTACATATATCTGTATAAGTAAAATTGACAAATAATAGCAGCATTTCTTGTGGCAGGTGAGTAGATTACGCTACCTAAGTTACATCTTGGCATGATAGGTTGATATTTAACTCAACATAGGGCTAGGCTAGCACATACAAAGTTTTAGGTTACTTTGAAATGGACTAGCCTATTGTTACATTATATTATGAACCTTAACATGGTCGAAATGCATGTTTAAAAACAAACTAAGAACGAGACCAAAGTGTGAAAGAAGTGAGGGTTCCGTGACTTCTTTCTTTTTCAACCATGGTGACCGATTTTGTGGCAGTGCTGGTTCCAATGCCAAATGCGTTGTGTTTTTCCCTAGCTCTTCCCTGTTATGGCGGCAGGTTTTTGCCACTCCGCGGCTCAGCTCGCCTCTCTAGAGTTCTGCTGAAGCTGGCTTCACAGCAACATGACGTAGGACCTATAGGCCTATCTCCATTCTATTCAAGTGCCCTCTCTTTAAATTAATCCTCCTAGGTGTAACTTACGGTAAGTTAGTCCTTATGTTTAAAATCAAATTGCCAGTTATGATGGTTGCCTAACCTAACTTTAGAAAAGGTTAGCCTAGCCTGTAATGGGATAACACATAGTTTCATTAGTACCCAGATGAATCATCAATGATTAATTAAATTTAATAAATTATTTAAAATGAATTTCTCTCGAGAAACATGGACCTTAGCCCACAAAATGACAAAAATTTCTAAACTAGGCTTCCCACTGGGCTTGAGTAATATTGGGCTACAACCTTATGATAAATTATAATAACATACCAATTTTTTCATCAGGCAAATCTCGAAGCATTTCTTTCATAGATACTTGTTTTGGTTTTACACTCATCTTGTATAATTTTTTACACCAATTTTAAATAGTCACAATAATTTCGATCACTCCCAAGTGTCAAGAAGTAAAGGATCATATGATCTCGCAGGGTTGCCAACAATACAGGAACAATAGTTTGACAGACAGTCGTTCTTGCCTTTGATTATGGAAGACTGTGCTACTATGTGGCAAAATCATCAAGGGTTTTTATAGAAACTTGTATATTTAAATTTACATTTGCAAATATACCATACTGTAAATATGATGAATAAAGTATCTATATTATTTAAAGGATTTTTTGGATTTTTGTGTGCAGCAAATTGACTCCTAAATATTTATTTGTATATGCATATTGGGTATCAATTTAAAGGTCTAATCCTTTAGATTTGCCTTTTGTGGGTTTGTTGGATATCCTGTGAAAGCACGGCCGCCTTTCATACTTAGCTCCAGCGATGAGCTAGCTGGTGGTGAGCTAGGGTGATAGGGTGGGAGTGTTGTCGACGCCGATCTCAGAAATCAAAGAACCTCGGTGGACATGCCACTTGACACAGAAGAAGAAGGTGTGCTCGGTAGTGTCTGCAATGCCGGGACGGTACAACAGACAGTCTGAGCTAATAACCCTCCAAATTCTGTGCAAAAACGCCTGGAAGTGCCTGTGAACCTCTGCTTCGCACCTAAGTGAAACCATTGCTCGGGCCGGAAATATAAGGGAACCATTGAGGAGTGCGTCAGTTCTGGTACTGCTCACTAAGCAGCAAAATATCAGCGGTACTTTGCATGTTAATTAAAGAGAACATGGGTCATTTCCTAAAGGATTGGCAGACCTGCAGTGCTTGCTATAAGCACCACAACGGCTTCGGCTTGATCCCGCAGCGTGCTTGACGTCGTTGTTTGACAAGCAAGCTTCTGTGCACAGTTCACAGGTTTCAGCAGTTTCACACCCTGGCCTTGTGATCTTGGCCACCACACTAACTTGAGCAGCATCTTGCTTCTGTCGGGACTTTTGCAGAAATGGCTATGTGGCCGTAACCCAGGCATTTGAAACACCCTGAAGGCTACTATGTAGTTTCATGCGGTTCCAAAATTTCACCCATCCAGCCTTTTAGTGTCCTTCGGAGTTTTTCCCATAATTAAGTTCCTAACGTCAGTAATGCCATATTTTGCTCATGAGAGTTAGCAAGATAAAGACCAAGATCTTTATCTCGGCGGATTCCCTAAGGACCTCCTTATTAACTCATTTATTTATTTATTACATGCACGGGAAACGCCATTTTACAAGAGTGTTGTGACACTGATAATATGTGACTTAATCTGAAATAGATTAGTGTGAGCAATAATTAATGATAGTGTGAAATACGATAACAAAACTGTTTTGATGATTAAATAGGTGATACATAGATTTTCCTGATTACAACTTCCGTGTAGGAAGACCCATCTTGACTCCAAATCAATCTGAGAAAATGGTTATGGACTTTTTCTAGTTCATTTATCACTCCCAGTTGGTAAGGGGACCACACAGTTGAGTTGTATTCCAGAATTGAGTGAACGAGAGTCATATAGAGAGTTATGGTGGTAAGAGAAAAGGGTCCTCTAGTGGCTCTGAAGATGAAACCGAGCACGGAGTAGGACTTGGAGCAGATGCGAGGTATGTGAGCGCCAGGGTGAAGGTTGGATGTGAAGAAAACCCCCAAGTCGTGGATCTCTTTGACAGACTGCAGAACTTGAAGACCAATACGGTAATTGAAATAGTTCCTGCGAAGAGCGTGTGAACTGCATGACCACACACTTTTTCTCATTCAGGTCCATAGAGTGGCACCAATGAATAACATTGTCAAGGTTTCTTTGAGGACGAGCATTGTCATCCTTTGAGGAAATCTCACAGAAGAGTTTCAGGTCATCTGCAAAGAGGAGAAACCTCTTTGCATTGACTTTGGTGCATTGGTCCATTGACTTTGCTGCAATGGAGACCACTTTCTCGGTTATTAGTTCGTTGAGGTCCCTCACTTCCAATGTTGACTTCAGCTCGAGAACTCAGTTTAAATAATTAATAGGCCTCAGCTATTTTAGCACAAGACTTGTGGCATATTTTTGGCTGTGGCAAGAACTCCTAAAAGGTTATTTGAGGTAAACCAATTGTACAATATAAAAGAAACAACCATGGATACACAAACAAACTAGGGTATAGAGTAAACACTTTACAAAATAAGGATTTATTTTACAAAGTTTTCAAGTTTGCGTAATGTGACATAAATAAGACAAAACAGAGTACAAAACAGTCATTTGAAGACAACAGTATCCAGCATGGCCCCGAGACATTGAACGATGTTTGCAGCCATCAAAGTATCGACCTTCTCCTCCAAGTGGCGTTTAGGATCCTGCTTTCCTACATTCTTGATAGCAAGTTGTTCGGGAGTCATCTTTTCTTCCTCTTCCAATGCCTAAATTATAATTAAAGTCATTAAATCGGAAAGAACTGCAATGAAGTGGAGAAGTTGTTACTACTTATGAACAAGTCACCTGAATAGGAATGAGTCCATCCTGGCAAAATAAATTGAACACATTACACTATAGACAATAATAGGAACATTTCACCACTGCTAACAGCATTTTCTCCAGAGGAAGGGAAAAAATAACGAAAAATGCTGTCAGTGACAGTGAATTTCTTTTGGGCCAAGAAGGGTTCTTTCCCATGTAATCTAATTTAATTTTCACAGAATAAAAGCAGAATCCATTTAATTCAATTTACTTTTCACAGAATAAAAGTAGAATGATTCTGAGGTTCGGGAATGAATATGTGAGATGCAATATTTTGGTGAATGACAAGAAGGTATAATTCAGGTAAGTCTGCTATCCTAAAACTTTTTTTAAATCTAGGCCCTTGTACCCATATCACACCATCAAATGAACAAGTAATTTTTAAATCGAAGAATTTTCAAATGGACCTAGTTTTATTTCAGACGTGCGCTCTAAATAAACAAGGCAAATGAGTAAATATGTTGTTTAGCACCTGTTTCGGGATGTAAAATAGCCTACAACGGCTTTTCAAGTAGGAAAGAATCTGTACAACAAAGTAACAAACAGGACATTTCCGATCGTACAAATTAACAGAACAACGGTGTCACCTTGTTGTAGTTTTTCGCCAGTTCCAACATATCATGGACAGTTGTCTCGTTGGTCTTGCAATGGTCCTTGTAGTCTTGCAGTATTAGACCATCCATCCACGACTTCTTGTGCAGATTCAGCAGCATCTTCTGCTCAAGTTCGTTCTTGCGGTAGTTTATACTGATCGAGTAGTAATGCCTGTTGAGCCCGTGAATCAGTGCCTGTGAATAGCTTCGTGTAAACTTGTTGACATTTGGTAAAATATGCAAACATAATACACTGGTAGGTTAAGGTTTAGCTGATATTCATGGAGAGTATTGATTTATCGAGAATTGTGTAGGCCAACTAACATATCTGTACACATCAGTTTATTTGATTCAATAATTCTTAAAAAACGTGCCATGTCCCACCATAGAATTTAAATTATTATTCAAGCGTGAATGATTATAGTGTTTTACAAGTTTCAAATAGTATTCATTCTTTTACAGAAGTTTCAATCTCAACTTTTGTAAACACATTACTTATTCCTATCTCAGGAAATGAACAGCAATTGAATAATATCATATTAAGAACAAAAGCTTGGGCTACATCAAACAACAAAAGACACTAAGCTAACAGTGTTTGATACCTGCACAGAAGGCTTCTGCAGATGACCGAGGTTGGACGTCGTCTGCCTGGGTTCCTGTCCGAGCACCATCATGTTGGGGTTTATCAATCTGAACGCATCAATCACCACCTTCCCTGAGAGCATAATTGAAATTATTGTGTTGCTAGTTAGCCTAGTGGTCAGTGCCACGGACTTCGGTACGAGAAAATATACAATACACAACATCCATATTCCATGTACACAAACACTTAGGGATTTGACACACTTACCAAAAGCTTTATGGTTTTAAAAAATACTTTGGTTCATTGGTATTAGCTGATATAGATTTAAAAAAAAACCTAGCTGTTATCCACAGGCTTCACCCCATTTGACATCATAAGTATTAATAAAACTATTGATTGGTTAAGTTAACCTGAAATAAACAAAATAGGCCTACAGTAAAAGAAACAAATAATCACACCTGATTTTAATAAGGTAAAAAATTAAAATAATAACAAACAAATGAGTACAGCTGAGGTATTTCTAACATTAGGTACCGGTATATGAAAAGTTCCCTTTAGAAAGGAATCACGACCTTTAGAAAGGGCAATTAATGACATAATGGATAGTTTTGCGCAAGGTTTCTCGTCATGATGAACATTTTACGTATATGGTTTATGGGGGTGTGACTTGTAGTTTTATCAAAATGTCATGGATACTTTTGGCTTTATATAGGCTATAGATTAAAATGCAATATCTACTGTAAAATTCAAGCTTACAATAGCCTATATCCAATTACAAACAACAGACTTAATGATTTGTTCCAAATAAAAGGTCCACAATCTGGAGTAGTTTAACATCCTACCTTTAACACTCTGAATAGGGTCGACGACAACGGCCACAGCTCGCTCGGAAAGTGCTTCAAAGCTCTGCTGCGTGTTGATGTCCACACCGGACAGCCAGCAGCCGAAGCCAGGGTGAGAGTGGTACCACCCGACCACCATCTCAGGTCGTCCCGTCTGCTTCAACATGTCTAACATCTTGGCTTGGAACACCGGGTCTACGGCTTCCACACTCACACCCTGTAGTTAACAAACAACTTGTTTTAACAAGTCTATTTAAGCACAATACAGTGAAAAAAAAGGATTAATGAGGGAAGAGAGGCAGAAATCTGGCCACTGTTAACACGTGGCCACATAACTTGCTTCACTGTAACAAATATTGGTAAGTATTTATTTTTGATTTATTTAATCCAATATTGCCAACTTCGTGAAGGTTGTATTTACTTAGTGTAGTACCAACGGATAGTAAAATACTTCAAGTTTAGTTTGAAACAACTGACTACCATCAACAATGAAAAACAGTAGGCCCTATTGTTGTTTTAAAATGTTTTGTATTTAGGAGAACGAATTGTCTAGCATTTGAAGAGAAATCATTTTGTGTGTTTGGGTTTTAAATAAACTTATCAGCTGCTGTGGTTAAAAGTCGATATAGCACCAGTTAAGATAAAGACCCCTCTTGTTCTAAGATAAAGTCTATCTAAGTTACAAATGTGGCAAAAGAAGTTAAAAACTACAGGTTGTTTGGACAAAGGAAAGAACACTGGGAGGCCTGTGATAACTGATGCTTAAAGTTGAGTTGGGCTAGTTTAAATGCAACTGTTGAACTTAATTTGTTCAAGTCAACATTTCTAAAAAGGAAGGCAAGTTTTGAGCTTTAAATCCCACAATCATCGGTTTAGGGAGTTATGAGCAATTAGTTAAAAATTACTAATTATCAATAGACATGGTTTAGCCCCTGAGCTGAATTGATGACTAATATAATATAAATACCTCGTCACAGCTCTGTAGTTTCTGTAGATTACAGCTGTTTCGGCATTAAAATGCCATCATCAGATACACAAATATCCACCTGAATTGGCGTCGTTAAACTGTACATATACACGAACACGATAAAAACATAAAAACAGAAACATAAGAAGCAGTCATCTTCCGTACTCGTAGCAATCATGTACGTGACAGGCCTGTCTCTTGTTTTACGTGTTTTTATGTTTTTATCGTGTTCGTGTATATGTACAGTTTAACGACGCCAATTCAGGTGGATATTTGTGTATCTGATGATGGCATTTTAATGCCGAAACAGCTGTAATCTACAGAAACTACAGATCTGTGACGAGGTATTTATATTATATTAGTATTACTAATTATATGTTGGCACTGATGGTAAAGGAATATCTTGGAACAACATAAAAGTATTGGCTATGCAGCTTACATCAAGAACCCAATGTTGCAATGGCTTCCGTGTGGCCCAGGTTTCACTCCTTGTTATTTAAATTTGTGAGGTTATGTAAAGGAACGGTGCTTGTACCACCTCTCCCATTGAACCTCTTGCAGCTTAAGGAAAGGATTGTCTCTGCAGTAGGTATAGAATACTGATTAGCCAACTTCTCAGTGAATTTGGTCAGAAATCAAATATAGGAATGACTTACATTATGTGAACCGGGGTGCACATATTGAATGTTTATGATAGCCTGCATAGAAAACGTGGACTTGTAACTAAAATATGTATTCAACCAAAAAAGTTGTTAATTTCTTTCAAAATAACCCTGTAGAATAAATAACCATAAGGTAAAATGTATACTTACAGTACCAGTCTGAGGCATGGCAAAAACGTCGATGACCCTGACAGTATAGTCATCTACAAACTCTCCCAACATCAGACCCATGACTTCCATCGGTACCCCGGCTCTGCCATGCTTCAACATCTTGAGAAGCGCCAGAGACGAGATGTACACCTGCTCAGCAGTGTCCACAACAGGCGCGTCTGAAGAAGGCGGGGCCTGGTTCAGGCCCGGCATCCCACCCCCCAATCGCAAGAGTCTGTCCATCTGTAAATCAAGTGTAATTATCATCTGTTCAGCAGTATGACAAGTGATTGAAGATATAGGTCCTCTATAATTTGTAGATTAGGTCTGTGTTGTTTAAAGGTTAATGGTGGACATTTTCCATCACAATGGTAAATAAATACCCACGCCGCGGCACACCAGCAGACTAAGCAAATTTCCATTTGCCTGATTGGATTTACACTAAAATATCTCATTTATCACATTTATTCCCTATTTAACTTAACCCTAGAGGTATCTTACTTAGTGGCAAGGTTTCTGCATGTCTACATTGGGATAGGATGTAGGCTAATTTCTAGAGGTCTTGTCTATTTGGTACAAACGTGTAAACCTACATTTATTAGAACGAGCTTGCTAACCAGCATGATTGTACCATGGGAACGGAGGTTTTATGGGGTTTTATTGGGTAAAAATTGGTTTTTCGCATTTTTGACCCAAAAAACAAAAGAAATTTGCAATTTCTTTTTTACCAATTACCAAAGTTAGGTTGGATTAGGAAGGTAAAATTTTGGATGTAAGTTACTGAACTGATAATTTATGCTACCTCCAAGACTGTTTTTGCACAATAAAAATAGGCCTTAGTGGGTGAAATACAACAAAATAACTTACCGGTACCGTAGAGAACAATATAAAACATTCTTGCTCACTCAGTTAGGAGTTTCACAACAGCATTAACCAGGCCTAGACGATTTAATTTTTGTGTATTTAGTCTAATTTCATTGACAAATTAGGCCTACCCTAGCCTAGGCACAACCTGCCTGAAAAAGGAGTTTTCGGAAGATGTAAAAGGGTTCTTACCTGAGGTTGGGGTGAAGCTTGAGTTTTAAATACTGATCTTTATTGATGCCAACAAAGGCAAATAGTATGATTTATTGTTCAAATAACTTAATTCATGAACAAATTAATTGGACATTCTTAACCATAACCAAAACAACACAAAGCCGAGTCCAAGCCAAAATTGCAATTCATGATGCTACGTCAAAGACTAGCAAGTTAATCTTTTTTACTAGAGTAAAATCCTATGTGCAGGAGTTAAAGGCGGCCGTGGCAGTACATTAGCATTGATTATAAATCTTAAGCCTGTGTCACACTACGCTACTTTACTAGCAGCTAGCGAAATAGCAGCTACTAAGTAGCCAATGTGACATAGGCAGTAGCAGCTACTAAGAGTAGCGCGCTAGTGAAATTTTACTAGCATGGAAAGTTGAACATGTCCAACTTTCCGTGCTACTAAACTGCGCTAGTGAGTCACGTGACCAACTAGCAGCTATCAAGTAGCGACTGTCGCCCAGTGTGACAGCTTCAATAGCAGACTAGCGGCTACTTGCACCACGTGCTGTCTGCCTGATTTGTTTATTCTCGTTCATTTTGAATAATTTCTGAAGTAATCATGAGTGATCCGAAGTGGGGTGGGGGAGATGTGATTAATTTTTTGAACCTGTATAAAAAATATCCGTGTCTTTGGGACATAACCTCTCTTGAGCTAAACTAGTAGTAGCAGCTAGTGAATAGACGCTACCAAAATAAGTGTGACAGGAAAAGTAGCTGCTATTTCAGTAGCTGCTACTAGGTAGCTGCTAGTAAGTAGCCAAGTGTGACACAGGCTTTAGATATCATAGTCAATAACATCAGATACTGCAAATTATTAATCAGTCGTAACATCGTTATTAATTTTGTTGGCCAATGAGGGCAAAGACCATTTATTTTTTGATATTCAACTTATTTTAAAACCATATAAGTTGACATCAGCGCACCCAAAACAGTAAAATTAAAAGAAAGTAGAATAAAACGGGGTGTTACTTAGACCAACACTAACACTGTATACTCTGATTCGCTAGCACTTTACCTAAGGAAGCCTTCTCAATTGGTCGAAGCCACCTCCCTGGCCCTATACAAGTCACAGCCTCGCTTGCCCCTTCACACACGGTGTCTTCACTAAAAAATGTACTCAGTTTCGTGTCATAGTCCATTCGCCAAGAAGGAGTTGAATGATGAGAAATTCCTGCTTGTGGTGTGCTGCTTGTCTTCTTCATCCATATCGTTAACAAGCATTGGACGTAAACCAAACAAAGCTATTATAAATTAGAGTATAATCGAAAAGAAACCAGCCTGAAACCATGAAAGTATCGCCGGTGTGTGCGCAAACAAGTAGACGGCGCAGTATCAACGAGTTTATAGGGAAGGAAATTGGTGGTCGGACGGCAAAACAAACTGCGCGCGCACTGCCAAAAACTAAGTCGCAGCTTCCCTGATATGATGCGAGAGGCTACGTATATTACAAAGGCCCGCTACGAGTTGAGACGGGTCACTAAAAAGCACGTTGGCAGTCATCCCCCTGCAACGCAATATTCTGTGACTTTAAGGCTTTTTTATATGGAAAATCACAAATGTTGCATAAGCTTCTTAAATGTAATTTTTACTGTAATGGGAGGCTGCAATATTTTGTTTACAATTACAAATGTTAATCAAACCCGGTATTAATTGGAAAATAGCGTATGTTACGATAGCTTTTTAACTGCAATTTTTACGGAAATTGGACTTCATTTTGATCAAGATTTAAAGATATATAACATAATAAATATTTACCATAATTGATCTTTGAAAAAATTCAACTTTCTGCTATTTTATGGAAAAATCACCATCAAAAATCAAAATTAAAAAAAAATTAAAATGAACGAGCATTTGACATCAAACCACATTAGGACAGGACGAAGTCTGTCGGTCCAGCTAGTGAAAATATAAAAATGTTGACTAATTTTTTTTAAGTATGTACAGAAATAAATGTTATATTTATATTATTTTGTTTTAGAACACCATATATTTTATTTTCAATATTTTAATAAATGTATAGTAATAAATTTAAATTAATAGTACTCGATTAAAATGAGCGGGTGTCACCTGCCTGCCTTATGGGACGTCTGGTTCTACAGCAGCACTATACTTACAATGTTGCCAATACAATACTATACACCTTTGCGGCTTCCGGCTTGGAGTTGAAGGTAGCCGTTGATGGCAGAAAGATGTATTCCGGCATTCCGCTCATTCAACCTCGTGCTATTCATTTAAATTTGGAATAGTAGTGAATAGTGAGTGTTTCACACTAATTGTTCGAGGGGACTTCAAAACAAAAAAGTAAATCATCACGGGCTTAGGCACGACCACCTTTCAGGCCTTACCAAAGAAGAGTCAAACGCTGAAACTTTACATGATTTATTAAGTATGTTTTAAAAATATTCTGGGGAAATTTCAGCTCTCTAACCCTTGTAGAAACAAAATGGTGGCATATTGAATGTTTGATTAACTAATTATATCAAAATAACTAATTTATTATTATTTATTAATTAACTAGTGATTACTCACAGTTTGAATAATTTTGGACTCTTTAAGTTTTTAATTAGTCTATGCTCTAATTTCCTGATTAAAAAGCATTCTTTCCCTAGGATGTTATTACCTTATTACCTTATTACCATGTCTTCATCTTTTACCCAATAAGGGATTGATGGCGTCAGAATTTCAATATATACAAAAATACATAATAACAAACTGAATTTGAGTAGATACAAACATATATTTACAATAACTTTGGCATGTGGATATGCGGTTTAGCCAGACAATTCAGGAAAACTATCCTCAAAAAAATCCTTTAGAGAGTAGTGCGCTCTTGACTTAAGGAGAGGGACGAGCTTCTTCATGAAAAGTTTACGCTCAAGACGCTTGATCGAGTGAGGCAGCTTATTAAAAATTTGAATTGCCACTATATTATAGCTCCTTTGCGATCTTGCAAGCCTAACCCTAGGCACATCCAGTAGCTCGTGCTGCCTTGTTTGGTGGTCATGAAATGCTGAACGGAGTTGGAGATTGTCGTAATTGTCATATACCAGTAGTGAGCAAGCCAGGATATAATGGCTGAAGACTGTGAGGATTCCCAATCTTGCGAAGATGGGTTTACAGTGGGCAATGCGGTCACTAAAAGTAATGAGTCTTACAGCACGTTTTTGCAGCACAAGGATGTCCTCAACATCCGCAGCATGGCCCCATAGCAGTAGGCCATAGCTCACATGGCAGTGGAACATAGCATGGTAGATGTTCAGCAGGTATGGCTGAGTGATGAAGTTTCGTAGCTTGAGCAGCAGGCAACATACCCTAAAAAGTTTGCTACTAACTTTGCTGATGTGATCGTTCCACGCCAACTTCCTATCCAGATGAAATCCAAGGAGCTTCACTGGCTCGTCCCGTGGGGCATTTCTCGCCAGACTGCAGACCAGTGCCTGGGTTTTATCCTGGTTGAGCTGGAAACCATTTCCTTCAAACCAGCGGGATGCTTCAGTGAGATGCCGGTTTGCATCCGCTGTCGACAGCTCAACTTGGGGTCCCCGTGATATCAGGGTTGTATCGTCGGCAAAGAGCACCACCCCTCCATCTCTATCAAGGTCGTTGATCATTACAAGGAATAGTAACGGGCCTACAATCGATCCCTGAGGAACACCGTACCTGACACTTTTGGGCTTAGATGTTGCACCCTCAACGGAGACCACCTGCTGTCTTCCCGCCAGATAGGAGTCGATCATCCTCAGTGCCACGCTACCTACTCCTAAACTCCTCAACTTTCCATTCAGAAGATCATGATTGACACAGTCAAAAGCACGACTCAAGTCACACATTGTGAGGGTCACTGTATCGCCAGCCTCGAAGGCTTCACCAACCAAGTCAGCCAACCTCTTAATTGCTCCAGTGGTGGACCTACCTTTCCTGAAGCCGTACTGCCTATCTGATATCAAACTGTTTGTCTCCAAGTACTGAGTCAGTTGTGATGATATTACGGCTTCAATGACTTTGCCCAGAACCGGCACTATGGAGACAGGCCTATAACTAGTAAGGACGTCTCGATCTCCCTTTTTGTACACTGGCACAGTCCTAGAGGTCTTGAGGCATTGGGGAAAAACACCATTTTTCAGGGAACTATTTATAACAATGGCCAGAGGAGCAGATATAACATCTATAACCTTCTTCAACCAGGATGCCGACATTCCATAAAAATCTGGACTATTTGAGTTCTTAAAATTAGCGACAATACACAAAATCTCTGCTGAAGAGGTAGGTTGCCAGTGATGCAGGGCAGAAGTGTGCAATCCCCCCCCGGCCACCTGCTGGATGTCTCTGACAGGCCCAAGGTTAGTGACAATGTCGTTCACTGACTCAATAAAATAATCATTGAAGTCATCAGGGCTAGAAGGTAGTCTGTGGGGCGCATAACTACTGGTAGCTGACTTCACCACATTCCATGCGGCCTTGCATTGATTTTTGGCCGATTTTATTTTATTTACATTCGCTTCTTTTTTAGCCTCTATAATACGTAACTTATAGGCTCGCTTTAGGTTAAGGTAGCTTTCTCTGTCCCTATCAGATTTAGACACTAAATACCTATCCTTCAAGGCAAGCATGTCACACTTAACCTTAGCTAGCTCTGGCGTAAACCAATCGCAACCATTGTTCAGCCTACCCTGACTGGTTTTTTTTGTTCTCGACATAGGCTTAGCTGACCTGACAGTGGAAGGGAAAAACACGTCAAAAACTGACCTTAACTTGACAAAAAATGTTTCAAAGCTGCATGAGTCACCATATTGAGTATCTGACCATGATATGTTACCAAGAGCTGCTCTAAATAAATCCATCTTATCTAAATCTATCTTTCTAACTATAAATGTATAATTAGCACGCCAAGAAATGGAGGGACTTACCCGTGTCTCAGAAGTGGACCACCTCCATATGTGATCATACAACAATTTTACACAACCAAAAACACTATTTTTAATGTGTTTAAAGTTTCATTTTTTCTATATACCACCATCATTTTGTTTTTACGAGGGTTAGGGAGCTGAAATTTTCCCAGAACTTTTCTTAAACCTACTTTATAAATTGTGTAAAGTTTCAAAATGTTCGGAGCATAAATGGGCAAGTAGTATTAAATCAAACGTTTAAACCCCTTCGTGGGACACTCTGTACATAAATAGCATTAGCCATGGTGGAAGGAAAAAACATCATTACACTACACTACATACATGGAAGGTTTTTTCCTTCCATCATGAGCATTAGCTGATTCCAAACAAAACAGCTGTTACAACACCACTTGCGACGTTGCCACTTCGAAGGCCATGGCCTGGAGTTAAAGGCGGCCGTGCCCCAGGTCAGCAAACTAAAAATATCGACCAACGAAGCTGCATATCAAAACTAAGCCTACCAATTGCGAAACTGAGACAAAAAACAAATTATATTTTATTTAGGTTATGTTGATTGTTGTTTCAACTTTGTTATTGTTATGTTAGGCTATGATAATGAATTTCTTGACTTGAAACAAACTTTTAATTTTCTAATAAATAGAATTAAGTTACGCCTTCCTGGTAGTGGTAACTAACTAGTATGAGTACTGTAGTAGTTAACTAGTTCGCTTACATTTTTCTAATAACATGAAGGCCAGTAAAGCTAAGAACCATCACAATCCCTATCGATTTAAAGAAATTAAACAGTGGATTGTTTTAACTAGTTTCATTTTCTGTGAGTATTCTCAGTGCAACATTATTACTATGTTATGGTACTACTAAGTTATTACTAAATAGGGCTGCACTTTACTTTAGGTCATAAACTCATTCGAATGAAAATATCGATTATTCGATTGTTTCATTTGATATATCGTTTGGTTAGTTAGTTTAGGTTAACCTTACCTTTCTAATCAACCGATATATTGAATAAATCAATCGATATATCGATCGATATTTTCGTTCAAATGAGTGTAGGACCTAAAGTAAAGTGCAGCCCTAAATAGACCTACAGCCTTGGCTTATTTATTTAACACAGTAGATAATATACCTAGTCTAAGTATTCGAATCATTGAATCAGCAATTTGATAAGTTGCTAATAAGTTGGAGGTCACTACCTGCTGTCACACTCCTCTAGTCCTCTGTAATTTATGTAGAGTCCTCCAGACACCAGCTAGGGAAAGATTTATCAGGTTCACTAAAAGGCTACCAACCGTCATACTTCTTTGTACCGGTATTGTAGAGTCTTCAGACACCTTATAACACTTAAAACATATAGCCTATTTACACTTATACTGTTACTCACAAGATGGTAAATACCTATACAAAAAAGATGGTAAGTGGTGATAGATTTCGATTGGACTCTCCAATCATCATCATACCCAATAGGCGAATGACAAGAATCTTAAATGGCGTCCCTACTTATATCCTATTGGGCCTGATGATGATTGGAGTAGGCTACACTCAAAACACGTCCAATGAAAATCGATCAACACTTACCATCTTTTTTGTATATTTACCGTCTCGTGAGTAACAGTAAGTGTAAATATATGTTTAAGTGTTATTAGACGTTTCTTTTATTTACTTTCTGCTAACTTATACTTCCAGATTTTCTGTCTCAGCTCTGACTCCTCATTTTGGGTACTTTCCTGTTAAAGGGAACATTTATTATTATCTATGATTTCACTACAACTACATTAAATCAACTAGGCCTACCCATGCCCATGACATTAACCACATGAGTAACTTGTGTTTTTTTTTTTCAGTTGTTGTCATATACGCATGCCTCTATGAGAGGAAATTTAGTGAATTATGTAAGTACAGTATTACAATTATTATAGCTATTTTTTTAAATCATGTAGCCTTGGCCTAAGATTAAAGTTTTGAATATTTCGATAGGCTTACTTTAAATGGAGTTTTGTGCTTTTAACTTAAGTACAGCAACACTTTTATAAAAAATCTGTTTCTTCAAGCATCCACTTGTTAAGGATAGAACTTTGTTCGGAAAAATAATTTATTAGCATAGGCTCTACTATGAGAGCAGTCTTTGCTCAATATCATTTATCTTCTTTTGGATTTTTATTAAAATTTAGGCGGTCTAGATCAATTCTCGGCATAGCCTTTAAGAGCTGAAAATATGCTCCAATACGCCTCATTAGCAATCCCAAAAAGAGACCTTTATATATTCCCACCCATCTCATAAAAAGTAGCGATAATTTTAAATCTATCAGCTCATGGTCAAATAGCTCAAATTAAACTCTTAAACTAATACTTACTCTTAAACTAAGAGCCTTATTAAGTCATGCGCGGCCACTCGAGCAGCACAACTGTTCAGTCGCTAGGGTAACCACAGGTGTGGCGAGGTTGTGCGTCTGACTGAATTTTATACAGTCTTGAATGTAGTCTCTCAGTGTGAATGATGTACTTGTCGAGTGAAGAAGATGAACTTTTTAAGATGATCACAGAGAAGAGGACAAAAAGTTTTTTGGGATACAGTTGAACCTCTATAAGACGAATTTCAAGGGATATGGGTAAAATTCGTATCATAGAGGTATTCTAAATAAAGATGGTCGTTATCGAGGTTTAATGCTGCTGTTATTCTTCTTATAGAGGTTTCTCCTCCCTCCAAGATTTCTCCATACAATGACTGAGGAAGGAGGAGGGATGGGTGGGGGTTTCATGTTGAGACAAGCTTCTGTTTGTTTTGAAAACTAAGTACTATAGAGGTTAAGATTATGATGAATTCGTCTTATAGAGGTCACGTTCGTCTTGTAGAGGTATTGTGCTAAGAATTTTCGTTGTATAGAGGTTAATCAGTCTTAGTCCATGTCACAAACAAATTCGTTTAACTTAAATACTACGTTGTATAGAGGTGTTTTTAGCATTGACCTATATGAAAGTTTCAAGGGGATAAAAAAAATTTGTTTTATCGAGGTTTGTACAAACGAGATTCAACTGTATTTCCGAATGCCAAAACGTTCTTTTGGTAAACGTATAGAAAAAATAGAAGATTATCTGTATCCCACAAGAATGTGAATAATTTTCTTTCAGCTAAGGAGAGGCTAGCACCTACCTTAAAATAAAACTAAAATAGTTTTGACAATAATATTAATTATAATTAAAAAATAATTAGGCTATAATACAATTTTGACAAAAAAATTGATTGAGGCGTCCCGGGCAAAAAGTGATGGTGCTCACTGAAAGTGGCATTTGAGCAGTCATGGTCCCGAGCCACTTAAATGGGCACACATAATAAAGTCTTTTTTAATTGATCGTTTGGTATCGTCAATCAAAGAGACCAACCAAATTTGTATTTGTTGGAATTTAATACAGTGTAATGAAGGTAGGCTAGTTTAAAAATATTGACTATAATATAATTGTACAGTTACCTCGTCACAGCTCCGTAGTTTCCGTATATATTACGGCCGTTTCGGCATCAAAATGCCATCCTCAGATACATACATCCATACATAAATACATACATTAAAAATATTGTCAAATAATCTAATCTAATAATTATCATCCTACAGGTGTTCCAGTTGCTGTTGCATTGTTCGTGTTTATTTGTCAGAGAATTTGTTTCTTCCTGCTAGAAATATTCATGTACAGACAGTTTGACATGTATCATACGCTGCAACTTTTGATCCAACCCAGTAGCACTTCTTCTGAATACCCGAATGTGAACGGATTTTGGTTAAGGATTCTAGCATTTTTTCTCTCTCTATCACAGTGTTCTCCTAAGGTCAGTAAGCATAAAGCTGGTTGTTTGAAAATAAAGTAATATAGGCCTGGATTGTCTTAAAAATCACTGGTTCTGTTGAAGTGTTACTTTATTATTACAAATAGGCTGTACCTTTGTCAATACAGTTCAAAAATTGTAACTGTTAAGGCCATTTTGGCATCACAATGCCATCATTATTAGGCACATGCAAATTGTGATTTTGTCAACCATAAAAAACCCTGGAAGCTTAAAAAATTCATAATCAGATCTTTAAAAAAAAAAACAGATGGTCAGATTCAAATTCTTGATTTTTTAAGCTTTTGCAGGCTGAAGAGACATGGTCCTAGAATAGCCCCAGTCCAGTGGGGTTTTGGCTCCCTGGACTGAAACATCACGAAACTAACTAATAATAATTCTAATAAATAATAATTTTTAGAATTATATAATAATTCTAATTATAACTAACTAATAATAATTCTTCTTCTTGATTCCACAAAACTTGTACTCAATGGTATTGAAGGAACGTTGATTCCAATACTTTGTGACTTTGTGTCAGCGGTGATCGTGATCAATCGCGAGATCATATTATTTTATGATTTTAACTTTAGCCATTTAAATGGACGAGAAGTCCCCTCGTTAAGTCGTTTAATGTTTTAAACTGGCCTTATCAGTGTTACACTGCACTATTTGGCCGGAACTTTCATCACCCGTCTTTCTTATTTACAGTTCATAAGTGTTGATAGGCTATGCCACTCTAGAATATAATAAATACATTTTTAAAAAGTCACGAGCAACCACACTCGCATGTAGCTTATACATCACGCTAATGTGGAAACTAAATACTAAGTGATTAACATTCCTAAATACAAAAAATAAAATAAAAAACACTTTATTACATTCCCTGTAGCAGCGAACCTTTAACACTCGTCAAACGCACTGCTATTTAAATGAGGAATAAATCTGTACATTTTAAGGAAATATTTTATTTAAAATCCAACCAGGCAAATGGAAATTTACTTAGTCAGCAGGAGCAGGGTTGGTGCTGCTGGGGTATTTTTATATAACATGATGCCATCTTAGCACTCATCTTCGTCCTACAATTGTTGTTTTTGTTTCAGGAAATCTGGTTTGATAATAAATTTGATATAGTTGTATTAGTCCTCCTGATCATTCTAGGAATAGTGTTGGAATGGGTAAGTTTGAGCAACAGTGTCCATTAAGTTTTACATTATAATTTAGTCAACCATTGACAATGACTTGACAAACTTCAAGTAGACTTTTTAATTAATGCTTGAGTTTGTTGATATACAGGAAAAATAGGATTTGTTGAAAAACAGGATCGCCTGAATTTTTCTTTCTTTTTTTACCGTAAATTTTATAATTTAGCTCTTTTGTTGTGTTGTAGTACCAGACAAGTAGTGTTTTGCAAATATTTAGCTATGATGTTTTTGAAAATAATAAATATCTTATAAACCAAGAGGTATTTGGTTATGTAACAAAAGCCACATCAATTGGCCTGGATAAGGCGTTGCCCCTACAAATACCAAAAGTAATATTAATTTACTTTCTACAACCTCACAATGGTCTAGTCATAAGCAGGTCAAACTATTATCAGGCAAGGGCGCAAGGCTGTATACAACTGTTTAAACATTGATCCACAATGTTCTCGGAAAATTAGCTATTTAAAACAAGATAATTTCTATTAGGTTGTTGACCTAACCAAAAAGAAAATTATTTTTCAATGGAAAAAATAAGTTTATATAGAAGGCTTATTTGTCAACTTACCTTGTGAATAATTACTAATCTTAAATATTACAGTTCAAAGAATTTTCACTAAGAATTTATTTTCCAGCAAGACTGCGCCCTGTTGGAGTCTCGCAGGCTGACAAAGCCGTTAACCTACAGCGGTGGAAGTGCGATGGCTTTCGGTTTTTATCACGGTTACCTCAAGTTGATTGCGCCTGGTTAGTATACTTTTGTGGGTATTTTACAAATAGTTTTGATTAAATTGGGTCAGAAATGTAAACTGCTGGTTTGGGACAGCTTAATAGTGTTGTAGTTTCCTCCCCATACACATTCCTGAGATTTTTAGTACCATTTTTAGACTGTTGGTAAAGAAACAATTTGAAAACCTCTTCAGAGGATTTAAAAATCTTACTTATGTTTTTTTTCACTCCATCTTGTTCATGCTAGTTGTGCTATACTGTAATACACCCCATTATACACTCCACTTCCGCAGCTGTAGATGCGCTGATTTTTTTTATGCACATCATTTGATGTTAAATCAATCAAAAAGGGTTTGTACATAGAGCAAAGTCTACTGGTATTGACTAGATGATTTAATCAGTTGGTTTTGATTATCTTTAGCTTGGCTTAACTCACAGCCTCAATGTAGTCATCCGCTTCAGTGCAAGCGTCGCTGAGAGTGACTCTTGGTATTTCATATTATAAGCAATAATCTAGTTAATTTGTCTGTTCTGTCCAAAAGCACTAAATTATAAAACCGGTTCATTTTTTGCTCTTTAACTGTAAAAAGTGATCACCAGTGTTACGTTTTATTCTTTGCATTCTGTTTCAATGACACCAAGACCAAACAAAAACAATTACCATTGCTACTTATTGCTTTAAAGGGGAAAATAAGTTCAAATTTTATATTTTAGTATTTATTTTAGTTGTAAGTTGTTACTTAAAAGTTTGTTTGATGAACTTTTGACGTTTGTACAGTGTAAATATTGCCAATAAGATCAGTGTAAGATATGACTATTTCATACATTGTAAAACAAGCTTTTTTGGTAAACCTAAATAGACTAAATTACAAAAATAACACCATTTATTAGTATTAATTTAAAAAAATAGATTTCCCAAATATATTGAAAAATAAGGGAGATATGACTTATTCCCAGTTCATGCTAAATCTGTTCAAATTGCCTAACAAGGCCTCTCATCGGGTAAACTAAGTGGGGGAAGCAAAAAACCAATTCATCATAATGTTATTATGCTATTTATCAATTATAATTTTCAGGCTTGATCAGCAGAATAACTCAATTTCAGGACTCAGAACAAATCAAAGCCAACCAGATTCCACAAAAAAAGCTTTACATACTGATTCCATCATCATCATTTGTTTTTGACAAACTTGAAGGCTATCAGCAATGGACAAAAAAACAGGATCTCAAAATCCACCATGTTGCTGAAGTGAGTACTAACTCAATTTTCGGCAACTACAGTGGAATCCCTATAAGCAAATCTCCCCATTAGCAAAGAAGCTATTCAGTAGCTTATCCAGGGAAGCCCGAGGGTGCTGGTGTACCAATTCTCGATACCACTTAGACGTTGTTACCCATACCAGATAATAAAAACACAGACACTTTTGCAAAGATCTTGTGATTGGAAAAATTCCGCTTTTTCCGCAATCAATGATGTTTCTGTGACCGCAGGAGGTGATGATGTCTACACGGCTGCGGGAGATGTTCAGAACTTTGCCGCGATTGAGGATAAGACGATAATGTCCAATCGACCGAGAGAGGTGTTAATGATTTTGTTGCAATCGCGGAAAACTATCATGATGTTTCCGTTACCGCAGTGAACATATAGGATTTTGACCACGGGAGACAATGACAATGTCTTCATGGACAATTGAAGTTATAAAAATTGTAATGTTATAAAAACTTTGGTGCGGCCGTCTTTAAATTGCTTTGCCTACCATGTCCATGTCACTCATAATGTTCTCGCCATACACTTCACTGATCTGTCGATGGCTTTCAATAGCTTTCACATCTTTAGCTCTTAAAAATCTAATTGCAGCGCCCATTTCACAGTCGGCGGCACCATTTTGAATGCGCAAAACCGGATGTTGCTGAATTTCCGGCGCAGGCTTTCCAATAGATGCACATACACAGCACAAATGTCCAAAATGCTAATTGCAGCGCTGGATCGGAGAAATTTAAAGACGGTACTTAGGCTACTTACCTACTTAAAAAACATGCCTCGTATTTGTTTGTATTTTTTGTCTATGACTGTTTTTAATGTAAATTTGCCCGCAATTACTTCTGTTAACATTTTTTCTTTTTAGGAGATAGATTCCACTCTTGATCCCAGCATGCTCTATTCAACAGCTGATTTTAATCGATCCAGAGAGGTATTTACACAAAAATCCAAAATATAAACAAGTTTCCTGAGACTTGTATACTTATCCATTTTACACTGATGTTGAAAATAAAATATAATTTTCTTGTCTTTTGAGCAAAATCTATAGCCTACCTATTTTGTTTTTTACAAATAAGTGTCTTGATTACTCTTTTAAACTAAAATTTAAAAAAAAACTAGCCTACTGAAAAAAATTATTCCTACTGAAACAATTATTTCCTTCCTCTGAAGATAAATATATATTTTTTAGTTTGGTTTAGGCAAGAATTAATTTATTGTTACATACCTTATATTGTGCAAGTGTATCCAACCATAGCCTCTAATAATATTTTAAATACTTTAATACGTTTTATTAAAATGGTGACCATACAAAGTAGGTATTTTAAGCCAAGTATGAATATAGATGAGTGTAGGATACAAGGCCGCGGCGAGAGAAAAGTGGCAACACCGCTGCCCTGACAAACCAAAACAGCTGTTGCATTAATTTATAACGGACAGGAAATGTTAATTTTTACAATTTTGTTATTTCTGTTATTATACGTATGACGTTGCCACACACCAATGCCGCGGCCTAGTGCTAGAGGAGGTTGTGATACATAATACAACTCTTTACACACAGTCCTATCCTTCCCATACAAATTATTAAGCACTAAGCCATTGCTTGGAGTAAAATCAACAAATCCTCATGGTAAATGTTGTAAACAAAAATTTTGTTGCAGAAATTCGAGAGTCACAGACAAGACAGAGTTTTAGTGAGAAACAGAACCTACTCAAATACCATGTATATAGTACAATACAGTGAAAAGGAGCAATATTATATACTCCTTGAAGGGGCAACTCCTATCAAGACATTCTATGAAACATGTAAAGAGATGAATGATTTTGAAAGTAAGAAAAAACCTTCATAACTTTATAGGTCTTGAACAACCCGAATTAATAAAATTAGACTTTTAATGTTACATTGTCTGGATTATTGTGATCTTTTGTTTTTGATGCTGTAAACTCTACGGGAAGTGCTGAACTAGTAGTTTAGTCGTAGAGCAACAGACCGAAAAGTAAGGCGGTGTTTTATATGGGGTTTTAATTAGAGAACTGAGTGAAGAAAAAACATTTTTTTTCGTTTATCACCATTTTCAGAGAGAGAGAGATCCCCTAGACAACTCCCCACCTTAAGTCACCTCGCAGGGTGAAAACATGACAACACCGAATACAAGATTACTATTTTGAATAATAAAATATACAACAGCAGGGTTGTCCAGGGTTTGCGTACATGTGCACCACTTAAAACTTATCAGTTAATTTTTGTACTCTATCGACCCTTGCTCAGTAAAACATAGTTAAAGTAACATGAATGACTGGTGTTCAGTACGGATCCTGGTCACAACAATTACCCAGGCCTGTGAAACCAGCGACCTTCAGATTTGAATGTGAGCACTATAACCACTCAGTTACCCATTCAAGTGTCTTTATTGGTTCAATTTAGCATCCTTTCTTGTAAAACAAATTACTAGTAAAAACTGGATTAATAACAATTTAACTCTTTTTCAGAAAACAAACAAGTAGTTGTATCTTCATTTTATCACACCTTGAAAAAACTCATTAATAAAAACCCAGAGACGAAGAATGTTGTTAAATTGATTTATTATGACGGTAAGTGTATTTTAATTGTCTTTTATGTACGATTATTATTAAAGATATATATATTTGAAGTAAAACCCATTCTGATTTCAGACCTCACTGTCCAGCAAATGTTGTTATTAAATTTAGAACCCATTATTTTTAGTAAAATCGCCTATCGGAGAAAAAGGACTCGTATTTTAAGTGTGGTTAACTTTCTATAAAAATAAAAACGCCTACCTATTAAAAGCATTTAATATCTGTGTATATAACTATTCAATTTGCTCTTATACATTTTCGCTGTAGCACATTTATCGGTTGTGTGCAGGATCTTCCTAATTCATTTACCATATTGAATTATTCAACACAAATATTAATAGACCCGACAGTTTGCAAATTTAATATTTTTATCGTAAATATAAAATTTGGAAGATAAGTAAAAGGAATAGATTGTTTTGTCGGAAGCAAAAATAACAAAAACATCCTGATTAGCTGAAAGAGAACTAATCAACTACAAAGGTATCGGTAATGGATTACTTTCAAGTTTCAATAATCAGCTGGTTTTAATTAGGTATTTGTTTTAAAAGAGAAATGTTACTTAATACTTCTATTTGTCAACAAGTGGTGTAGGTCTGGGGGGGATCACAGGAATATGTCCCCTCACTTGAACATATAATAGGTAAAAAATACATTCTTAATTTTTTTTAAATTTTGATACTGATGTATATTTTTTGCAGTCCAATATGTTATCTTTTTATTTTAGCAAATTTCCCTTTAGGGAAGTAGCTATTACCGTAGGTGGCACGGTAAGACCTAGACCCGGGACCGATTTACTTTTTCATTTTGATGTCCCCAGAGGCCAAAAACACCATTCGTTCAAATTTTTATAAATGTGTATATATATATATAGACTTATATATATATATACGCGATAACTTGAGTAATTTTTGTCCGATTTTGATGAAATTTGGTTTAAAGGTGTAAGGCGGGATAAACTTGAATGAGTTCGCGAACCAGCACGATCGGACCATGAGAACGGGGCTTTACGGGAGGTTTTATGGGGTAAAAATTGGTTTTTCTCACTTTTGACCCTCAAAACACAAAATTTCCCGATTTCTCTTTAGACCTTTTTAAAGAGCTTAAAAAAACAAATAATTTAGTATATAAAAGTATTTTTGTTCGATTATTGGTAACGGAGAAAATTAAAGAAATTGTAAATTTAAAATTCCCATGTTATTCTTATGGAGAATATTGTCAAATGTTGTAGTTTGCTTGTTTATGGATATATTTTGATCAAACTTGGCAAATTTATTTATTTTGTACTAAGCTATCAATATTTTACTCAAAAACACATTTTATTAGTTTCCTTGTAGCAGCAAACCTAGGTACTCGTTAAACCTAATGTTATTAAAATATATTTAACTGAAAATCAATTCAGACAAATGGAAATTCGCTTAGTCGGCAGGTTTGCTGCGGCGGGGGTATTTACCTCTATTATTAAGCTTGTTGTTCATACAGGGTGTCTAGTTTATTTCCATTATAAATTCAAGAAGAGTAGGCCTGAACCTCTGAGCTAATCAACAATCACAAAACGACTATGTAACGCCTAATGCGCACATTTCAGAGAACATATATTCCATAATTTACGGTGTCTAAAATTGTTAGGTTGCAGGCGTAGTAATGCAACAAAAACTAAGTAATTTCATTACTTGTCTTTGAAATCAAATTCTAATAATATATGTTTAGGTTAACATTTTTATCAAAATATACAGTGTTCAAGAATTAAAAAATGTAAAGTTAAATGTATCATATAACAAAAGAGCCTATGTAGTTTGTAAATAAATGTAATTAAAAAACTAGTCTACCTACAACAGAAACAAAAAAACTTGAATTCATAAAAAATATTTCATAGAATTTTTTTTGCTTATTAATGCCAGATTTCACTTTCTAAATGCTTATAAATAGTGTTTAGAGAAGTTTTTTCTAAACTTTTTAAAATTTTTCCTGGTGGAGGACCATCCCAGACCCCACTTCTTCCTCCTGGTGGGTATTCTAGATCCCCCGGCATCCCCCCCTTGAAGAAGGTCTATCTGCACCACTGTTATCGACCAGTTTTCTTGATATTGTTATAAAGCATAAACTTTGTCTTGCAGATGAACAAAGAGATGTTTCCATTCCGGACATCGTTAAAGAAAGAATACTAAAGAAAAAAGACTAAGAAAAAGAAATATAATGACAAGAAACAAACAAAAATAAGGACAAGAAGAGAAAAACAAGTAAAAAGAAAAGGACAAAAAGAAGGAACTAAAGTAACAGAAGCTTTTCTTATATCAGATTTTCATTTTATTATAAAATGACACAAGCAAAATCATCAAAAAATATTTTATTCATAAATTCATAACTTTACTATTTTATAAATCTAATTTAAATTTTGTTAACTTTCTTTGAAAGCAAGACTTTTTGGAGAATTTTTGAAGGTGTGACAAGTTGTAAAAAACATTTGTGAAAAAACCATGCAAAATTTTAAGTGTAGTATTATAGTCGGGACCACGAAAGTTTGCCGTTGGCGGCAGCCAATCACAAGACAAGCCTAGTTTCGACGTTGCCATATCGCCCGTTGACACTAATTAAAATACTAAACAATATTTTCAAATCAGATGGTATTATTAGATTTGGCAACACCGCACTGTCCTCATTGGCTCCTTCCAAGTCACGTGGTAAATAGGCTCCTCCCTCAACTGCAAACTTTCGTGGTCCCGACTTTAGATGATAATTTGAAAAACAGTCTTGTTAAATAATTTTATTGCATTGCGAATGTTCACCACCGTTTAGTGCCATTTTTTTATGGTAGTCTCGCTCAATGAATTTCCAAATATCTCACATTAAGGTATAAAAAAGGGTATAGAAAATTTAGTTTAGTCTTTAGAAAGTTTTTGAAGCCTTGAATAATATGCTCAATATATATTTTAGACAAAATTCATGTTAATAGGAATCATTATTTATGAAAAAAATTTAAATTTACCTAGGAATACACTATTGTTGTGACAGGTGTATTTGTTTGTGACGCAAAATTCTAGGGGGGGAATAAACTAATATTCACCTAAGTCAGGCTAGGCCTACCCTAGAACCAGCCACACTCAAATTTCTTCCCCGGAGTGCTCAGAAGGAGCCGAGAAAAACCCAGGGGTCGATACGAAGTTGTCACGGCTTTGACTGATCAATTTATTTAAATTTAATCGAAGGCTCAGAGCTCTAGAAGCGCTCAGGAAATCCTGCAGACGCTCAGATGGAGCTATATCATCCCAGCCCTTGTAAAAGTGTTTTGGAGAATTTTGCCTAACTTTTAGAATGACTCTGTAGGGCCGACGAGTATCCAATCTTAAGCCAATGTGATATAAATACTCGTAATGAACTTTAAAATATTTAACTAAAGGTCTAGGTAAATAATATAAAATTGAATATAATGTAAATGCAATTCCTACAGAGTCGTCGGGGCCTAATTAATATAATTGGACGGATAATTTGACGTGAGATGATTTAAAATAAATTTAGTATTAATTTACGTAGCTGATTGTTCAACTCCGCCTGCTCCCAAGACTTGATTCTTTCACCCGCCAAAGACGGGGTTTAGAACTTAGACGACAAGTCTCGGGGTATTAAAACGTTGAGTCAATTAAAATAATATAAAATAATAATTACTCGTTATGCGAACGGAGAAATCGCAATTTCGAAACCAGTTAATTAAAATAAAATAAACGATCGTCACCGCTAGTCACTGACAGGCAGGAACTGGCGGGTCAAGACTCGAGTTACGATATTAAATTTGGATAATTCGAATCGGTAATTCAAGAAAACTAAAAAGTAAAATAAGTTAAGTATGCGTATAATAAAGATAAAACAAAAATAACGTGAAACGTAAAAAGGAGCCTAACTGGTGTGTTAGCTAACCTTCATAATCGAATCGTAGGGTCGTATTCGTAAGTCGTGTGTGAGCTAGTCGGCGGTCAAACAGGGAATCATCTTGTCCGGCTCAAATCATGATTTCCTCGGTCGAGGCTTAATCGCTCTGGTGGTGAGTTCGAGAACTAGCCAACAGCTGATCGGAAATTCACCTGTTGAGCCGGTCTAGTTGTCGTCTGTCGTTGAATACAATGAATACAATGAATTTATTTGGCCAATCAACAACAACATTGTTACAGGCTATGTCAATGTACAAGCATAAAATAAAATAAATATCAAGACTTAAAAATCAAACCAAGCAAAAATCGATCAAAACCAACCATGTGAAAAAAAATATGTTCAAGACCATGCACAAAAAGATTCAAGGCAAACAAATGCGGTTCATGCAAAATGCATGCACTATGCAAAAACAGCAAACAGGCTGTTCAGAGGAAAACTTAACTAAATACAGTTTCAAAAAAACTCTTTGAATTTGAAAAAAGGATTTTCAATCAGCCAATCAAATATTGCGGTTTGGAAGTTCTTTCTTTCCAGATTTCTCACATGACCAGGAAGGTGATTGAACAGTTTTATTCCTGAAACAGGGTATGACCTAGCTCTTTTATCAGTCCTGGACCGAGGAATGACAAGCTTAGAACTAAACCTAGTGTCATGATTGTGCACTGAACTGGTTACATGTAAATCATTCATGCTGTTCTTAATACTAACAAGGCATTGGAATATATACATATTTACAACTGTCAGAATTCTTTGTCTCTTAAACAAGGGCTTACTGTGTTCTTTATAGTGAGCATGACAGAGAATCCTTACTGCCCTCTTTTGCAGTCGCAGGATCTTTTCGACATTGGGTGAATGGCCCCACAAAATTAACCCATAGGATATGTGAGGTTGGAAAAATGCAAAGAAGGACATTCTAAGGGTACTCTGTGGCAATTGGTCACTTAGACGTCTTAAAAGATGTACTACTCTACTTAGTTTAGTACAGACTTGGCTTATGTGGTCTTTCCAATTGAGACAGGGGTCAAGGGTTATACCAAGGAGTTTGACAGGCTCTTGGAAAGGAACAATCTGGGAATCACATAGGCTAAATGTTATGCACTGTGTTTTCTCATTATTGAGCACTAATTTATTGTCAACAAACCAATTTGAGGCTGACTCAAAAATCTTCTTAACAGACAGCTCTGCTTGTTCACGGGTCACTTTACATGATATAAGGGAAGTATCATCTGCATACAACATGCAATTACCTTCAAGTCTGGTATAGAGGTCATTGATTGTTACTAAAAATAACAGAGGTCCCATAATGGAACCTTGCGGAACCCCGTGTCTTACAGGTAATGGTTTAGATGTAATACCATTCCAACTTACAACCTGTTGGCGATCACTGAGGTAGGATTTGACCAATCTCAAAGCACTGCCTTCTAGGCCATATTTTCCCAATTTCAGGAGCAAAATTTCATGTGACACGCAATCAAAAGCGCGAGAGAGGTCACAAAGTATTACGGAGGTAGATTTCTTAGACTCAAAAGCATCAACAATTAATTGTACAATAGAATCAACAGCCAATATAGTGGATTTGGCTTTCCTGAAGCCAAATTGACCAGGCACCAGAAGGCTGTGTGCTTCAAGGTGGTCGTACAATTGAGCAAACATAATAGCTTCAAACAGTTTAGAAAATACAGGAATCAACGATATTGGTCGATAACTTGCAACATTATCACGGGACCCTTTTTTATAGACAGGCACAGTTCTAGAGACTTTTAATGGAGCAGGAAAAATACCTACTAAAAAGCATACATTAACCAAATGGGCTAGTATAGGTGCCAGTGCCCACACAATGTGTTTCAAAAGATTAGGTGTCATGCCATACACATCTTTACTGTTAGAGAGTTTAAAGCAAAGCCCATAACAGCATTAATAATGTCTTGGACCGATACATGTTTCCATTCAAAAGTAGGTGCACCATCAGGTATGCTTGACAGGATCACAGGAGAGGATTGTGTTATATTTGGAATGGTTGACAAGATGGACTCAACAGACTCAACAAAGTACGAATTGAATTCATCAGCAGATGCAAAAGACGGATCAAGAATATCAGACTTTGTTTGAGGTCTATTTTTATTTATTAAATTCCAGGCCGCCTTACAGGGATTGGAAGCCCCTGTTATGTATGCGGCATTTGAGTTGATCTTTGCATCCCTCACATTCTTACGGTATTGTGTTCTAAGCAGCTTAAGCAAGTTAGACAGATCAGGTCTTACACTAACTAAATCATTAACTAAAGTTATCATGTTCTTTAGCCTAGAGAGTTCAGGGGTATACCAGTCCTTAACAACAGGCAAACCATTATTTTAGAAACCCCTGACTTGCCAACATGCACCTTTTTACATTTTATTGGGAAAAAATGATCAAAGGCCATGTTGAAGTTGACATGAAAAAACATGAAAGCATCATTTGCCGTCAATGCTTTGATTTCATCAAACCAGAAATGTGCATTCAGTTCTAGGTATTCTATAAGTTTAAATTCTGCCTCCTCACTGTAGACTCTGAAGGATACCACTTTTGAGGACACCTGGTGATGTTGATCCACATTCGGAGTAGTGACCGACAGCAGAACATGCTTGTGATCTGCAATACTGTCCACACTTACCGCAGCCACATAGTCCCAACTGTCCAAGTTGGTTAGAAAAGTGTCCAAAGATGCAGGACCCCTAGTTGGTTCAATGATTGAAGGGAATATATTAAAAGTTCGCATCAAATTTACAAAATCAGAGGCGTAGTTGTCAGAGCTAAGCAAATTGATATTATGATCGGTTCCAATCACCACAAAGAGGCTTAAGGTTGTAAGGTAACTTAGACAAAGTTCAAGCAATTCAAAAAATCTATATACATTACCACTAGGAGAGCGATACATGCTTATTACCGCCATTGAAAGATTTGGCAGCACTACACCTGCAAATTCAACCTGGAGATCCTCAGAGAAACCACTTAAGTCCAAAGGTTTATAATTACCTACAAGTTTGTTACTGAGATACACAGCCACCCCACCAGTAGCTGACTGCCTGCAACGGTATGCTGCTAGTTTTAAATTACTAACTGTATTGTAAAACTGAATTTCATCACTTAAGAGCCAATGCTCGCAAATACACAAAATATCAATGTTCTTCTCAATGCTTAAAATTTTGATTTCATTAGTTTTATTTCGCATGCACTGAATGTTTATTGTGCAAAGATTTATCATAGGCCTAGCAGCTGGCACGGTCTCTAGGCAGAGGTCTGATGTGTTTGAGACTTCCCTAAAAAAGTTCTAGACTGGGTGTAGGACCTAGGTTTGAAGTTAGGCTTCTCTACAAACTTGCATATTAGAGTTCCAGAGGGCCAGAATTCAGCATTCAGAAGATCAGGGGTATGAGCCGGACTGACACCCACCTTGAAGGAGCTATAAGTCTCATATCTGGATCTCAACTTAGTGCACTCACCTTTTATGTTACTACTTAAAAGATACTTTTCAATATCTTCTTTATTTACCTCATGTGCTATGTCGTTGGTCAACAAACACCATTTCGAGGTTAAGTGATGTTGTCATCGGCGTTAAATATTCGTAAAATCGGTCGTTTTAACTTTCTTATGTGAAACGGAGTGCTATTATGAATAAATATATCGTTGTGGGTGTGTTTGTGTACTTCACTGTTATTAAAAGTAGGCCTACGTTCTTTGGCCCATAGCCCAAGCTATGGCCAACACATAGGCCTAGGAGTAGGATGTTGTGGATAAAAATCGGGTAAGTTATGGTGTTTGTTGACTATCAATACGTTTTTTTACCCCCCTTAAAATTTGGTACCTCACATGTTATTGTTTTAATGTTTTACAACAATTTTATACCGTAGTTAGACTTTTACTAAACTAGACCCGCTATAGGTCTTGTTTTTAACATTAAGTATGTTGTTGTATTTATTTATGAGTACAGTAGACCTTAACCAACCTCGTATTAACTGATAACCGGATTATCCGCCCGCACTGTTCTTTATTACCGCACACCAGTATTCCAACCAAACAACACAAAACAGTGTGCTTTTATTATGCACGTAATCCGTTTACGCTTGAAAATAGGTTGGCAACACTTAAAGATATTAAGACTAGGATCACTGGTGGCAGTGTTTCCATTTCGTTCAATGTTTTGATTTAACATAACCTAAAAACGTGTTGTAGTATTTGACTGCCTTTCCTGCACTCAAGAAACTTTACACACTCACCTGAGGCTCGTGCGTAAATATTTCTCTTGTGTGCAGCAAAATTCCACTTTGCCCACTAGTTACACAAATAACTATTGTATTTATAAAAAAAATTATGTTTCTGTAAACAGCTGCAATTTTTGTAATATAATCTAGATTATCTTATCGCAAGAGTAAGCAATCAACGCAACTTGTAGGCAGGGGAGGGGGGTTAACGACTCCAAGATCAAGATAATTATTGTGACTCGAACCTCCAGTGAGAGGCTATAAATAACCATCCTGTCTTCCTGTCTAGTAGCAAAATTGTTACTTGTATCTTTAATTTTGACAAAACGTTCTATATTGCATGTTTTATGATAAGGATAAACTAATATTACAGTAATTTTTATTGCCTACAATAGTAGTACTTCCACTGAGAGTATTTGACTTAATCAAGTTTAAAAACAAGATTAGTGTAGTTTATTTTATAAATAATACAAGTACGACTTCAAAATAATGATTATATAATTCCAAATGAATAGGACTTAATTTTTTCATGCTTTCAGGGATTGCCCATTTTAACCGACCTTTTGAGTTATCCTTGACATAGGTCCGGGTCACATTAGGGTTGGTTAAGAGGGGGTCTACTGTACAATCCTTGTTTAACTTTTTATGAACATTTTTATCGTAGATTAGTATAACTTGAATGTATAGTTTATTTTATTTATTTAATAAGTCAAGTTTGATTTTATGTTTTATGTGATAAATGTTTGAGTTTTAATATTAACTAGGTGTTGTAACCCGTGCTTTGCAACGGGAAGAGAACGTGAAATAGAAACATTTGATCTTTACATAATATGTTGTATAAAATATTTAGACATCCGCCAACACTTAAGAAAGAAAGTTCAACCATACCACTTCATTTTATAAACATTTATGGCTTTTAAATCAGATAAGAAGTGGAAACCGCCATTTTGGTTTGGAAATTTTTTTTTAGAGGTTGGCGGCCTCTTTTAACCTTGCGTTTGCCCATCATAGACTAACCACCTGTGCGTGGAACGTTTACAGCAAAGCAAGGAGTGAGCCGGTACAGTAACTGTGAACTGTACTGATAAATTTTAGTGGCAGTGACCAGGATCCGAACCCACAACATCGCTGCCTTGGGCCCGAAGTCCGCGACGTTACCGACTGAGCCACCGACTCACTAAGTTTAATTGATTAATTTTAAATTTTGTTTATACGATATCAGAAAATCTTACCAACTTTTCCAATAACATTTTCATATACTTTATTCACCTTGTCTCCCTTTTTACTTATCTATATTCGTTATTTTTCACATTTTAAATTTCAATCTTGAAGTTTCACAACTACTAATTATTAACTAATTGTTTAATTTAAATAAACAAATTGTATTAGGTAGGCTACATCAATCTCCTAAACAAATCACAAATCCTTCAACCACTCACAATTCACAATAAATCATAAAAAAAAAACACAAACATCAGTTGTCATCAGCTTTAAACAATATCTATACTATTAAAAGTTGGAAATTATTAAATTACCACGTCAAAATATTAAATAGGTCCAAAATATGGATACTACCCTCAAGCCAAAAAAAAACAAAAAATTAATTTGGAACCATGAATTAGAAACCCCCAAAACAGTTGTGAAACAAATGGAGGGAATGGAATTTGTTCATGGCAGCAAGTTTTTCGGAAGCTTTATTGGCTGTGAGGAAGAAAAGAAAAAAATGCAACAGAAAAGATCAATGCTTGGACACAGCGTGTTGAAAATCTTGCTGGGATTGCTAAAAAACACCCTCAATCAGCCCGTACTGTTGCTACAAAATCATTACAAGCTGAATGGATCTTTTTTCAGAGAGTAGTAAATGTTGAAAGTTTTCATGTACTCACGAATGAGTGTTGATAGTTTTTAATAATAATATGATAAAGTAAATTACATACATAATAATACACAGTAAATAAAATACATAGTAAATAAAATACATAAGTCTGAATACTCCTACAAAGACTTTTTATAAAGAGGGGCCGTGCCTCCACTTCATTAATAAGTTTATCAACTTTTTCGTCTCGCAAAACACTTGCACTTGACGCAGCCACAACGCACTTAACACAGTCTGAGAGACTATTTAGTCATCTATGCCTTTTCAATATGACACGACAGTTGAGTCGGGGAGCAGTCGGCAAGAAAATCGGCCAGCCCCAGAATGCCCCGCCTGTCTGGCTGTGGTGCCTGTGCTCCCTCATATGTTCCCAAACCTCATGACAATGTCATAAAATACTCTGAGGAAGAAAAGAAAAGAAAATATATGTCAGCTTGTGATTGCCGGAATGCCTCTTTCACTATGTCCTAATAATAATAACATCAGTTTGCGGAATCTTAGGCAAAATAAATCATACAGTCATAATAGCATTGGTTGAGACTTGACTATTTCCGGTCGCTCCTTAGCGGGAGCATAGGGCATCCAGAAGAGCTCACCATTCATCTGTCCCGCGCCAGATCCCTCAGCTGACCCCAGCTCTTCCCGACACTCATTACCTATCACCTCTATAACATTGATCTACTTGTCACACAATTTTTGTTTGTTTGTTTTTTTTTTCTTTTTTTTTCCGCACTAAAAACTAGTATTTCAACCAAACAACACAAAACAGCGTGCAAATAATTATTTGCTGACAGGTTGTTTAATCTATTATTTGTTGGGATGGCACCTGCCTTCTCTTAGGCCTATCACTTATTAACTAATAATATAATCTTTTATAGATTTGTTTGTAATGTACTCACCTCCGTTATTTTCACTTAGGTTTGTTTAACAAATTTAGCTGTTTGTCGAATTAAGTTTTGTTTGTGTACCGTTTGAGTGCCTGTAGAATGGAAACAATCTTTTCTCTTGCAGAAAATTTGAGAATAATGACTGATTTGCATTTGCATTTTTCTATCGTTCCTTGTGAGATATTATTGTAACTTAGTTGGTATTTTAATATTGTTTCTAATAAAAATAATATGTGCAATTACTTGGGTTTTTTCACCTTGACTTTTGTACTAGTTTTATCGGTATAATTATTATTATTACTCAAAGACAGTGACAGTAACTCTTATTTGAAGCTTAACATGAATTCAAGGTGAGTGTATAATCTAATTGAGTATGTTTAATCCATGGTATAATGGAGTGAGATGATACATCCTATTTTTCTACACTGTATACTTGTATCCATGTTTACCTATTATGTTTACCACTCACTCACTGATCACTACATCTAAAAAACTACAAGCCATAAAAACTCAGGAATTGGAATGGTGGTTCCAATCAACCTCTAAGTCTGCAATAAAAAGTCATTTTATGAAATTCCATCAAGGCTCTGCCTCAGTGGCTTTTAAAGTTCCCATTTTATCCTTAGAAAAGATTTGTTTACATGAATACTTTTGTCAGCTGGTTATATTTTAATTAGGTGAAATGAAAATATTTAAATTATTTTTGTAACATGAAAAGTGTATTCTTACAGTTACCAGGCCAAGTACCTTGCACTGATTATAGCACAGAAAGTTGCTAATTGCTGTATCTACTTTTGCTACAAAATTTTTTTTTTTTTTTTTTTTTTTTTTGCCGCACACCAGTATTCTAACCAAACAACACAAAACAGCTTGCTATTATTAGGCACGTAATACAAGTACGCTTACTGCAAAACAATAATTATTTGCTGACAGGTTTAATCTATTATTTGTTGGGATGGCACCTGCCTTCTCTTAGGCCTATCACTTATTAACTAATAATATAATTGGTATTCAAGAGAGAAGATCAGAAGTGTTCGATGAGTACAATCTCGTTCATTCTTAGCTAGATCTTAGATTAAAGGTGTCTACTCCTTTTATCTATGGCATATAATGACAATGCCACAATCGTGCAATTGTAGAATGGCGAGTATGTTGTTATCGGAGTTCAATTATTTGGCAGACTTGATAATTAAAACTCATAAGAACTATAATGATTCAACTTGACTATTGTTAAAAACTTGGATGGATCTTTTTTAAATAAAGATTGATAGATCAAGATTTTAAGGAGCTGGAATATAAAAATTTCAATTTGTTTAACATATCAACAATGCATTTCTTAAGAATCTTCAGGTCAAAGGTAGTAAACATTTTATTGTTGTAAAAAGATAAAACTAGGTCCGTTAAACCTGGACTAACATGCATGATTGCTCGTCATGTTACATAAATATCTTTTTTTTCAATTTCTAATATTTATTTACTGATAGCGGAAATCTCTCACGCACAGGCCGTAGCCTATATGAGAGGCATTTCATATTTAATGACTATGTCAGTATACACACATATAACTATAAAACTTTTACTGACAAAGTATTGTAACAATGTATTTTACTTCCTGAAATTAACATGATTTTGATTTGATTTACAATACATGATCAAACAACATTGTGCTAACTAGGCTACGGTAGGAGGGAAAATAAGACACAATGTATTGTGTAGAAAACTATTTTATATGTTTACAAAGAATGATTAGGTTTCACACGGTTTATCATACAATCAATATTTATAAAAAATATCATAATTTTGTTACATTATCACAAAATAGACCTACAGCATTGAAATGGGTTGGATATATATTTTTAATCATTCTATTCCAAAGAGAAGAGCATTATCTCAAAACAGTTAAATACAGTTTTAGGAATCTTTTTAACATTTCCTCTCAATTTAATTTCTAATGGGGGCTGTTTAAGAACGCTGGCAAGTATCAGATTCCGAAACATTTATGTTACACACACAAACTTTATGTACAACCACTAGGTTAGGTGTATTTTCAATTATTGACTTGACGTTGAATGAACTAATAAGTTATAAGGAATAATAAAACAGATATAACTAAATACAATGATAATAACTTACTTTCAGAAATAAAATGTACAGTATCAAATGTCTTGGTGACAAGGTAGAAAAAGATGAGTAAAGTTGTATATTGTATGTATAAAACTGCTATTTATATTATTTTGCAATATCACAGGTACATGGTAAATTACGAGAATTCGATCAGTCTTAAATACTAGCCAAGCTTTATTTTTTTTTCAACAACACCCTCCACTTCATCCATCATGCTTAGGAGCATTTCATCGTCATCATCGTCATCGTTTTGAAAGTAATCATTGATTTTTGTCTGCGACTCTTTCTTTTCTGGTGAACCCTGAAAGATGTGGTTGTTTACTTGTTTTATAAGTACCACTTCAAGTGCCAGAAAATTATAAGAGTAGAAACTAGAAAGGTATCGTCCTTAAAATTAAAAACCTACCTCTGGGATTTTACCTGGACATTAAGGTGGTTAAAGAAAGACAATAATTAGTACAAGTACAGTCTCGCTTGAGCAACTATCTTGTGCGGACATGTCCATTGTGTTGGCCTAGTTACTTTTCCTTGTTTCTTAATGTTCTGTTTTGACTAGCCTGCTATATAATTACCTGGGTGGGTTTTCTTTATTGATTTTTCAGTTTTGGTTGGGTTTTCATACTGATTGTGTTGCATTTAGGTACTTTCCACCTGTTGTTGTTATAGTAGACTCTTAATAATTCAAAATTGGATGGTCAAGCAAATAAAATGTTAATTATCAAGAGGTTTGATTTATTGGTAAGAAAAATAAAGTAGAAAACATTCCAATTACAAATGTTATTTTTTTATACATAAGGTTTCTTTTGTAGTTTTGTATGATGCCTTGCTTTGGTCAAGCAACTGCAGTTCTGACATTGTGTTTGGCACAAAAATTGAAGCTTCACGTTTGACAAATTTTAGCGCTGTGGAAGAATTTTCAAGGAATAAGATAATTTTACAATTTTGGCTTTTCATATCTTTCTTAATATAATAACTAGTCACTCATTGAACCAATTTGTCACCCAAACATTGTTTTAACAGTTAAGTTACAGGGAATTACTGGATGCTTTTAAACACCTAGGCTTTGCGGCTTTTGCAACGAACAAACACTGCCAACCAGTGCTTGGCAGTGGTCCAAACCACTGCTTGGACTTTGAAATACGGAGTGTATTAAAAAATACGTGGTTAACCTTTAAAATATCGAGCTATAAGGACAGTTTACTTTGACTTATCGTAAGTTTTGATTTATGGAATGTTTGAGTAATAAGTATAAGTATAATAGTAATAAACCTGAGTTGTATCTGATTCCAGATCTAGAAATGATATGAAAACTTTTGTTTTTCACTTATCATGATGACATATGTCCACAGTAATAATTTTTAAAAAAACATATAATTACCATTGCAATAAATAACCTGAGAGGATGTTAAGAGGACTAACCTTCAAACACGTATGATCAGCGTCCATGTAACTGTCTTTGCTCAGACCAGCTCTATTCAGCACTTCCAGCTTCGACTGTACCAGAGGCCAGAGATAGTCGTCTGCCGTACCTCTAGCTATCAAGTACTTGACAACGACACAGTCCTCTTGGCCTATACGATGCACTCTGTCTTCAGCCTGCGCTAAATCCTGAAACAAAACATGTAGTCCAATGACAAATGGTATCTGTGTCCAGAATCCACCCCATTTGGAATCCAACAAGCAACCTTCAGAATTGACGACGTCCTCTATAACCTACTCAGCTATATTCATTACCAGAAAAAATATAGTATACAAATTCTTTATTAGAAAATATTCACTCTAGATAAGGTGGTCTGAATAAAAATCCACCAAGGTTACAGCAAATTAATTAACATAAACCTAAAATGTTGTTGCAATGTAAGAAATCAAACAACTGATTGAACCACAACAGGCAAATCTTGGTAAGTCACTTTGTCATTTCTTGTCACTAAAGAATCTCTCTTTTATAAAATAGAAAGGGAAAAATTAAAACTGAACAGTTTCTAGAAACATCTAACATCTTAGAAGTTCATAGTCTTCAGGTAACAACTGTGTGAAAAAATCCATGTTTTTGCCTCGATGTAGTGTCATCGTCAGGTTAAAGAAGACAGACTTGACTTCTGCAACCTGAAAACGGCAGCCTATTTTAAGGCCCAAACGTTAGTGAATAGAAGTGTTTCATGAAGGTCGTTGCCATAAGACTACGAATCAACAGTAAGTGTTTGACGAAACCTATCTCTTGGTAGCTAAGATCTTGTAAGAAGATCCTCTTACCCCTGGGTTCCAGAACAGTTCTGCGAAGATGACCATCTGTGCGGCAGTGAGTGTGAGGCCCGTGTTGGCAGCCTTGATTGACAGGACGGCCACCATCCACTTGTCCTCATACTGGAATTTGTCACACAGCTGTTTGCGTTCCTCAGCACTGACTGACCCGTCAATACGGATATACCTGTTAAATGTACAGTATAGAATCAAGAATCAAGAATTTTTATTCATCGTTAACGCTATGTACAACACATGCAATGGATGAACGTCATAATAGTAGCCTAAAGTTTACAGGCAATAAGGCAAAATAAATATAGACAATAAAATATAAACAAGTGCAGAGTACATGCAAAAAGTATCACAGTCATCTTAAAAATAAAATACTGAAGTTTATAAAATTTATAGGTATGCAAAGACTAGAGCAAACATGAAAACAGGTGCAATGTGTATACAATACATGCAGTGTGTTTAAAATAAGTTAGAAAAAAACATAGCAGGGGCAAGAAAACAGTATAAAATTTAAAGACAATACTAACAAACAGACAGATAAATAACTTATAAAACAACTCAGCCCTTGGCTATATCACAGACAGACAGAATTTAAAATTGAATATCAACAGGCAATACAAAGAATTCATCGAGCTTGTAAAATGGCCTTGCAACCAACCAATTGTAAACAGACAACTTAAACTTAGTGAAAGATAGACTTTTTAGTTGAAAGTCCTGACATATTGGATTCTGCTAATTTAGCCACTTTCCTATCTAACACATTAAACACACATTATTTAACACATTAAAAGCACTTTCCTATCCTAAAAACAATTTACAAATCATTCACAGATGGTTTCCTGGCCATACAAAATTCACCTACAGTTCCTGGTTTCTCGATTGTCTAAAAACTCTAAATGGTAATAAGATGATTTAATTTTCATAAAAAAAAAATAATACTTGCAATCAATATAATCTATGAATATTATTTAAGCCTCAAGTTACTTATTTTACTTTAACTAGGATTTGCTCATAAAACATCATTGATGACTGCAGAAACTAGATCAGGCCACCAGCCTCGTGCCAGTTATCAACACAGACAAAACTACTTAGGTTTTGACAAAACGGTGGAACTTAGGTCTTCCATGGTGTTTGTTTATTCACAAATGTGGTAGAAAATATTCAGAGAACATGTTCTACTTAGTTAATTGTTTTTTTATGTTGACTGTTTGTAATCATTATAGTTAATCTTCATTTGCTTGACTCAACTCGAGCTTATAAATGTATTGTGAATTGTGTTAAATAAAGCCTACTGATTCAAGACAAACAATTTTTATCCTCTAACGACATGTAAAATGCAGTTAAAAGTTGGGAATTTGCATTTAAAAACACAACTTACCACGTCTTATTATTTTCAAGTGTTTGACAAATGGCTTCCAACATGTCTCCGTGATGAGCGAAACACAGGAATTTTCGATTATCTTGAAGTACGTCTTCAATATACTCGCTGAAAAATACATATTCAATTAAAAATGTTTAATATTTTATGTCGTGTTCAAGTTGTGTTTGTGATATTCTATAAATTTTTTGCTAATAAAACAATTTTCATTCTCTTAAAATCTTGCAGACACTTTTCAAAAAAGTTAGTAAAAACAAAGCATTTTAAAAAAGGTTCATTTAAGATTCAAGATCTTTATTTGTCATTAAGTAATACAAGTATTACAATAGACATCGGCAAAAGTTTTTTTAAATATTACATACAGTTAATTTTCTGTTAGAGTAGGCCTAACAGCAAGAATGCACCAAGTGAGTAGCAGCAATCACTCTTTAAAATATAACTGTCATAACTAACTCTAAAATAGTTATTAACTAGTACTATACAGGGTGATCAACTCAAGGAGGCCACCATTGGGATATCGGAAACGGTAAGAATTAGAGAAAACTTTAAATGGGGGACATTCCTTTATTTTTTGTGGCAGTTAAAAATATGATTTTATTTTTTCGAAATTCAGCCGCCATTTTCCAAAATGGCGGCCAACTTTGAAATTTCTTATGGAAAACCCTATATTTTATCATGTTTTCGGATAGAACAGGCAATTTAAAAACCTTTTTATTCTTGACATTTTTTCGATAAACCCACTCGTTTAGGAGTTACAGCCTATGGAAAAATGACTTCCGGTGTACATTTTACATCATGTAGCTCCTAAACAAGTAGGTTTATAGCGAAAATGCGAAGAGTAAATAAATCAAATAAGTCTTAAAATTGCATCCACATTCCAAAAAGACCATAAAATTCGTTAAAACTATTAATTCTATTATTTCCAAAATGGCGGCCATTTTCCAAAATGGCGGCAAACTTGAAAAGTGGAAAAATGTGTATTTTATGGTCTTTTTGGTATGTGGATGCAATATTAAGACTTCTTTGACTTATTTACACTTCGCATTTTCGCTATAAACCTACTTGTTTAATATAAAATATAGCATAAAACATAAAATATAGGGTGTTCCATAAGAAATTTCAAAGTTGGCCGCCATTTTGGAAAATGGCGGCTGAATTTCGAAAAAATAAAATCATATTTTTAACTGCCACAAAAAATAAAGGAATGTCCCCCATTTAAAGTTTTCTCTAATTCTTACCGTTTCCGATATCCCAATGGTGGCCTCCTTGAGTTGATCACCCTGTATAGTACTATACTATTACTACTATAGTAACTCATATTATAGTATTGGATTTACATTTGTATCTTGTTACCAAGAGGTTATTCTATTACTGAGTTTAAGGCTTTTTATATCTACTGTTTATAAAATACACATACCAGACAGCCGATGCTTTGGTCTTGGCCGTTTCTGAGAAGTACTGCAGTAGACAGCCGTGACGTTCTCGTCCCTTCAGCGTTGAGGATTGCAGCTTCAGGGCAAAAGCGTCCATCGAGTCGTTGTTCTTTGTACTTAACGATTTACTGTTCAACGTTATCACTTGCCTATGGTAGAAAGTTAAAAATACAAAAACATAAAAATGCCAGTCAAAAGTTATAAAAACAATAGTATAGTATTTTATTCAACCAAATAGTTATTAACAATTTTCCTCTAACTTAAACTATAATTTTTTTTATTTTGTGTGTTCTATTTTACGCTATAAGAATATTTTACAATTTTTGTAAGGGCTTGTCCATAAGGTCACTGATGAGCTCCCGTCTTGGCGAGGCGAGCTACAGTAGAACATCACTAATCCGACCTCCGATGGTCCGACTCCTCGCTTGGTCCGACCGTGCCGCCAGCACAATAGCCTTCTGCTAACATAACCTCATTGCCCAAGAAAAATACCTTCATAAATTAAAATTGTGTTTTTTTTAGTTTAGTGTGTTGAAATTCGTTGTATATTTAACCATGTCTGCCCATCTATATAAATAAAATTAGAGTTTTGTCTGTACATTGCTCAGAATTATATACTTTTAGGTTATTTTTACGTTTTATACATTAAAGAAGCAGAAACGAGTCTTATCTCAATTTCTGTCTGTCTGTCTGTCCCTTTGTCTGTAACACTCAAGATGGCATTTTACGCAATCTTCTCCGTGAAAACCAGAGTACATATCAAGATCCAAGCCATTTTAATGTATTCACTGGATTGGCGAGAGTGTCTTTAGTGATTTAAATATAGCCTCACTACTTTGTAAATAAAATTACGGACGTTCAAAAATGCAGTTTTGTGCGATTTTTGTCAAATTTTCGTTCAATTTTTATCACAGAATCGTCTATGAAATAATGAACAGCTGTTCGGATCAAGATTATTTTTTCTAGCTGTCAATGACATGTTTACAAATGCTGTTTACAAATACCGCAACTATTTCGAATCACGTTTTGAAAGCAAATCCCAACCAAGTGAGATTAAAAACGTTTTTCTTACATAACGGATTAAATTAATCGCAAGTGCAATAATATAGTCTAATAGTGTAACCGTAAATGAAATTAAATAACTAGACATCGTCCAAATCGGAACCAGAAATTCTTTGAGTATAAAATGTTTCTTGAGTTTTGACAACCAGAAAGAAGAAGACCTTGAATCAGTGTTGTATAGGGCTGTGACACTGAAATGATCGTCGCCAATAGCTTACAAAAAAGGTTTCCACTCATTGACGGCGCTTCAATGGTGATTGTGTAAAGTGTAAAGTAAAAAATCACAACTGCAGTGGGTGATTGTAACAGAGGTTTTACAGAGGAAGTGCTAAACTCGCTTTTCCAATGTGTCACTTTCTGTTTCTACTCACCGTGTGATGCAATCGCTGGACCATACAGCCAATAGGCCCATAGCTCATATCTTGGGTACGTAAGCCTACATATTTATTCATAACAACCTTTTTGACAACGATCCTTGATACCGGTACTTTTCCATAGAATACATGGCCTACCTACTTAAAAAATAAAATTACAAATGACCAAAACCCCAACATTGTGTGATTTTCGTCACATTTCCTTCTAATGTTAGATATACTAATCATTGTTTAGAGAATGCGTAATCTATTAAATAACAAAAAGTTGTTTGGGTAAGGTTGCTTTTTTTTCAAACTGACACCGATAAGTTTACGCTATAACTTTTTACGAGAAAATCCAAAAGCAAGAGATCAATAACCTCGAAGCTAGATATTAATGTATTTAATTGGTCCGATTTACTGTAATTCTTAGGTAGGTTCTTACGTAGGTACTGGTTCTTTTCCTTAGAACCGGTAGTTTACAAATTAGATATCGTTGGTGTTTCACCTTATTTATTAGAGCCGTCCGTATTCAATTTAAGTGATGTCTTAACTCTGTATAAGTTTTGCTTTTTCTGTCTGGATTCCAAATCTTAGCTTACCCGGTATGCTAAGAAAATGATAACCTATTTGAGTAAAACATTTGTTGGGCAAACCATCATGAATTGTTTACGCCTTTATATTGTTTATGTATCAATAGTTCGTGGCCTTTGTTGGATTGTTGTATTGTGTTGTTTTGTTGTATGTTGGTAACGCATTAATGTCCTTATTTCTCAGTGTTTCACGGAATGGACAAGAGCACCTTTGATACTGAAAATGTCAACCGGAATAAAGTGTTAAATGGCGAGGTTGAGGTAGTACTTTAAATACGTTTAAGTTAACCGATGTGGAAAGTAACTTTCAATTATAGGCCTACTTTAGGGCTACGCTTCATGGATCTATAAAACATTTTTAAGTTTAATCATTGGACATATGGACCAACACGATCCGGGCGACATTTAATTGCGAAGCATTTATTTTGGCTTGAACTGTCAGATACTGTATTTGCGAAGGTTTATATATAGGCTAATAGTTTTGCCAGCATATCTGCAAATATGCTGCTCTTAATCTTAATATAAGAAGGTTTCAACTGACTACTATAAGATCCCCGTGCGTAGAACGGGCACACAGCTAGTTATTAATATTAAGTAGGCTCCCTCATTATTGTTTTTGAAAAATCACAGTTCATTTAACAAAAATAAAATAGAAGCAAAACAAAGGAATGTCGATCAAAGCTTCAAGGTCGAGCTATTCCTTTGAACTGACAATCGTCTGTTCTTTAGGCCTACACATGACACATCTGTCTGCTGTGCGCTTGCTATGTCACAACATTTTGTGATTGGGTATTTGGTAATCATGACAACTTTAGTAGCCTGTGACTGGGTGATTAGTAATAGTAACCATGGCAACTTGTTGAATGGGTGAATGAAGAGAAACTCAAGAAATAATAGAACAAAGATAAAAAAGCAACGTTTTTATATCATTGTTTTCTTTATCGGTGTATTTTACGACTGTTGTTATGTTATAAGTAGGCAACTATTATTATTTTATTTTATGTGTTATCTAATGTTTTTATCAACATTCTTCTGTCCTGAAACAGCGTAGCAGTAGCGTATGACTAGCAGTAGCTTACTAGACTTTCTATTGTTCTGTTCTTTATTTTGCTGTACAACGTTTGGCAATTTGTTTGTTTGAGTAAAAGTTTGAAAAAGCTGTGATTTTAAACGTTACAGTTTTTATTACTGAACCAAGGTTAATTTCATAACATAATTATCATAATTGTGCAATAGCCTATGAATTGTATTATTTTTATGATGGAATATGCAAATTATCTCATTAAAGTCCATTCCATACAGTTAGTATTAGGTGTTGTTTATGAGTTGGAAATAACTATTTTATGTCATATTGGATTAACCGTGGTTATCTGTTATCCGTGGTCTGTTGAAAATACAGTTATACTATGTTTTTATTTCAATAAACACAGTCCTCTGATAATCCGACCTTGCTGTTCCAACCATGCTCCCGGTTCCGTAAGTGACGGATTAGCGAGGCTCTACTGCAGTTCAAATCTGACACCTTAGTATTCTTCACTTCATCATCACACTACTCTAGCAATTTTCATGTGACTAATACCCTGAACATAACAGCTGAAAACGAAGTGTAGGAAAATCGATGTTCCCTGCAAAGTATAAATTAGTTTCTGCGATTAGATTCCTTTGATTCATGGTATCAACCACTATTGAAGTCCTTTGCCAGTTGAGCATGTGTAAATTCCTGTAGCCTACATGATAAAATTATAACTTTTTGTTTTTTTTATAGATAGTCTGGAGAGTTTACTCTAATTACAAAAAAATTCCATACCTGATTTTGCCAGGAAGTTGACTCAGTACTTCTGACTTCATTCTTCTAATCATCATTCTTGTTTCCAAAAGTATTCTCAGCTCTTCCATGTTGCTAGAGCCAGAAAAGTCCCAGCCAAATTTATTTTGAACTCCATTGCAATATCTTATGCCAAATTCCTTACTGAAACAAATTTTTACTGAAACTATCTTCTTCTTATATATATAAAATCCAATGTATGTTTGTATGTTTGTCCTTTATGGACTCCAAAACCACTCGACAGATTGTAATGAAACTTTCAGGCATTATTAAGCATTATTCAAGGATGGTTTGTGTGAAGTTTGGTGCAGATCCGTCAAAAGGGCTCCGCCCCAGTGGCTCTGGAGTTTCCCATGTTAACCTTATGAGTACTCATATTTAATGGAATTAAAGAATCTTAACAGCTGGTTCAACTAAACTATCTGATTCTGTGATGTTCAATAACATTAAAAAGTTAATAGGTTTACCAACAGGGTGCAGCACTATATTTTTTTTAATTTATGAGAACAGCTAATTTGCAACCTAAAGGTGAGTGAGCGTAGCGAACGAACTTCAACCAGGACATGATTAAGCCATGCGAACGAGCTCATCTTGAAAATGTACGAGCATGTGACATAAAACCACAATAGGACAGGACGTCTGTCGGGCCAGCTAGTAATGTATAAATCTCCAACACAAGTTTTAATAAAACATAACAAAAAATGTAGGGTGAAAACCAATCTTTACAACTATTATAACACTTTAATACTGTTACTATCATTATAATCCCTTAAATTGTTTCTCCCTGTTCGGTTTAGGGTCTTGTTCAGGGAAAAGATCGATAGTGTCACCATATTTTGGGCTGCCTCATATGTTCTAAGCCTGTCTGTTCACTTTTGGTGTTTACAGACAGGCATATGCTTAAATGAAACTAACAACCTCATTTTATCATAAAAAAGTATATTAAGACAAAATGTTCAAAGTTACTTACAAGTAAGGGAATGCGGCGGGGTCAATGGCCTTGATCTGGTTGTACAGCTCCTGAGGTCTAGACAAAACAGGAGTTCCGCTCAACAGGATGACTCTCCGGCAATGCTCAGCAACCTCCAGAGCGGCCTTGCCTCTCTGCGTCTTGACACTTTTGATGATATGACTCTCATCCTGGAAATCAACAGTGTTAAAACCTTTAACACTTTTAAGTAGTGTTATAAGTGTTAATCTGTTTAGCCATCGGCTTCTGAACTGTGCCATGACTATTCTCCATTCCACGTTCACAGCACAGATTTCACGGGAGTCAGTTATGCTATATTATAAGAAACATCTTGTTTATTGTCATGAAAACTAAATATTAAATATTGAAAATTTTCAATCTCTGTGAAAACTACATAAATAGCCATACAAAAATATGGAACTTTTAATTCATAATTGAATATTATTTTTAAAAGTTACATAGTTCTTTACTGAAATAATTGTTAATTTATATAATACTAGCTGTTCGTCGGCTTCGCCCGATATAATTTTGTGTTTTATTACTACTAAGAACCTACTGAAGGCTGAAACTGCCTTGGTATTTTTTGCTAAAAAGACGAACCAAACTATTATTTCAAAATTATTTTTTTAATAATAACGTAAATTATTATTATGGTATGTTTATTATTATTATTATTATTAGTATGGTTCAGAAAATTGGATCTTAAGCAAGAAATCAGAAAGGAAAGCTATTGTATTTGAGAACAAGATTTTGAGGAAAGTGTACGGACCGATTTTTGAGGATGGACAATGGAGATCGAGACATAATTGGGAACTTAGAGAATTATTTAAGGATCCGGATATTGTCGCTGAGGTACGGAGCAGAAGACTGAGATGGGCAGGGCCTATTCTGAGAAAAGATGACAACTCCCTATCAGAGAACATCTTGAGGAATAACCCAGAAGGTAGAAGACCCCTTGGAAGACCGAAACTTAGATGGTTCGACCAAGTGGAGAAAGACCTGAGGAAGCTAGGGAGAAGGAAGGAAGATGCAAGAAGCAGAGACCTATGGAGGCAGAGTGTTGGGGAGGCCAAGTACCATCTAGGGTACCAGTGGCCACAGCAGTAAGTAGTAAGTAAGTAATAATAACGTAAAGCCTATATTAATGTGTTATAATATGATATAAATATTTTATATATTTATTTCAACGCTGCGGAGCAGCAATGGTTCTCTAGTTAAACTTAAAAACAATTGATTACACTTTAAAAAATTACCAACATTTTACAAACATTTGTAGCATACAAAAACAAGAAATTGGACCCAGGTTCCTTATCATTGGGCTTTAAATAAATGATCCTGACTGATGAACTAGCTGATCTAAGTTAGTAACAAAACTACACAGATCATCTCACACCATTCTACACTCATCCTTCACTCATATTTGGGTTAAAATACGCACCTAGGTGGCGTCCCAATCTCAAGTAATAGATAATTGATAATAATTAATGATCAAGTATCAAAGTATGAGTATCAATTATTGATCCGCAACCTAAAATAATTATTGTTCAAATAATGTTACAGGCCAATGAATATTATCTACCATGATAACTACTCCAAACTGCATTTCCTTGATCAAATCCTTCTTTTTGGCCAAAAGGTCATAAGACAAGATCAGAACTCTTGCTCCTTCTACAACATCCTTCCCAGTGGTCATTACAAAAATTTGATGAGGGTGAACAGAGTTTGGCAGCCTCACTCTAACTTCTTCTTCCCACTGGTATCTGTAACGAGAATGTAAAAATATACCTTCATTGAAACGCAGAAAGGGTTAATTGCTAGAAAACATGTTAATATTGTTACAGTATTTCATAACTGCATGGCAAATAAGTTCAAGTTACAGAGTTCACATTTTTAAAAGTTTGAATGTCAGTGATGGAATTTTACAAGGGAAAACGCACTGAATGTTTTAAAGGGACAAGGTCCATTTAACTCCCACAAAATTGTATAGACATACCAACAATTGAGCCTATCCCTTTCATGCCTACGTGTGAAACCCTACCGACAAGGCTAAGAGCACATTTAACTTGACTGAAAAATTATACAAAAATTTTACAAAGTCAGTTATTTCTCAATCCAATTAAACCAGACCATTACAACAAAGAAATATTAATGTTAAATTCTGCGGCGACTCACCATACCTCATAGAGGAAGGACAGACTATGAGTAGTGGCCAATTGTCTCTGTAGTAGTCAGCAATGCCGAGTGCCTGAATGCTCTTTCCGAGACCCATGTCGTCTGCAACTAGACATCTACCTCCCCGTGTGACCCCAAACCTATAAGTTTACAGGTAATACGGTTGCAGAAGAAAATAAATCACAAGATACAGTCAAAACTAATTGAATAAAACAGGGGATTCATTACTATTGCTTTCAAGTTGTTGTTTAAAGATAAGATAATTTATACTGGTACCCCCGTACTGCCTGGGACATGTTGCTAACACAGTTTCCTTTACATTTGAAACCAGCTGTGTTGACTTTGGAAAGTAATCAGCGTCCCACTATTGTCTCAGAGATTCTCATTCTTTGAAATGAACTTAAATTGTTTTAAACTGGTAGATTGGTAAAGGTGAGCATTTTAAAATTATTTTTCAGTGTTTTTCTCAGTGTTTTAACTGTAGATAAACAGTCTGGAGGTAACAAAAACCAACAACTCTGTTTATTAAAACCTAAACTTGACCTTCCTAATCTAACTTAAAACACTTAACTTAATACAGCCGAAAATTTGCATAAAGCCAAACCGTCCATTCTCACATGACTAGATACTAGATAAGAACAATATGTAACAGTAACCAGTCCATCTATATCTCCATAATTAGACGGGATTCTCTTTAGAGGAAACATTATCGACTACAGAATCACTTGGAAATGTTTCTATAATCATTGATTGTTTTAAATCAACAATATTCTCCTTCTTCTCATCATCTCTACAACTCTCTTCCCCTCACCCACACTTAACTTAGCATTAGCAGTACAGTAACGGTAATTCTATTTAAGTGAAGTGACACCATTAGGTCTACTGCCAACGGAAAACCTCAAAAAGTCATATACAGTAGACTCCTTCTAGATCGGCTTCGGATGTATCGGTCGCCGGATGGTCCGGTTCGTTCTCAGGTGGACAAGTCACATCGACACGGGCTTATGAACTTTGACAGGATTCAACTTGAATGGTTAGTTTCTAATTACAATATACAATACAAGTAGGCCTAAACAATTTATATCAGTTTGGTTGACAAGTGCTTATATGGGTGAACCATCTTTGCATATTGCCTACGCCAAACGGTTGTATTAAGCAATGCGTTTTGATGGAAATTTTGTATCATGTGTTTAGTTTTTTACCGTACAGTATTAGATTATTTTTGGGTGTGAACGTTGTGAGTATACGTGTGTTCTGTATGCGGTTTTACTGTTAGGAAAATGTCTTCTAAAATGAATTAAAAACCTAAACATACGTACGTGACAATGAAATAAAGACTCTGCATTCTAGAGTGTTTTGATAAGGGAAAATCAGTCCAGTGTTGCAATAATAACGTATCTATAGGTGGAAACTAGACGATTCAAGAAAGAGATGTCAGAAGCTTAATTTTGGTAAATAATGTCGTAAAAGAATGATAAAATAATGCTATTTGTTGACTTTTTAGTGTTTTTTACTAATTTAAAAGGAGTATTTTAACCGCCCAAAATACATCCGTTTAGTCCGGCCATTTTGTAGTCCGGCCAGTGACATTCCAAGGTGGCCGAACTAGAGGGAGTCTACTGTATTTGGGTTTAGGAGGTAAAAAACTATAAAATAATACAGAAACAGCAAATATGTGTGAGGAGGCAACTAGCCTATATCAAATAAATACCGATTGTACATTGTGAAATATTTGTCAAAGTATTGCATTTTAAGATTGTATAGAATTAACTACGTTATCACACCAAGGCACTTACTGAATCCCTTGTTTTTGGAAAGGGTAAATAGCATCCTTCAGTTTGGAATCCACCCTGGATATATCAACTTTACTAATATCCGTCTGGTAGTTCTTTGCTTTTGTGATGAAAGTCTGTAAAAATACCACAGCACTTTTAAAGTTTAAATTAATAGTATATTTCATCACTAGGGCCTAAAGTGACTCTTTTCTACCCGAGTTCAAGTTTTACGATCGAGGCAAAGCCGAGGACGAAAAATGAGCGAGGGTGGAAAAGACAATTTTTGCCTGTGTGATGAACTATATTTTTATCATATTGCACCATGACAACAAACTATCCTGCAAAACTAAAATAGTTTTATTCGTTTTCATTCAAAGATAACCTGTCAAAACTAACTTCAACTTAATAGTCTAAACTACCTTAATTTTCAAAACTAACTTCTAACTTGTTTTCAATTTAATTTGTTAATGGAAACAATCAGCTGTTTAGTAAGTGATTCAATTGTTCCGTACGATTGTGTTAGTGTTAGTGACATTATACTATCGATATGTCAAACTATTAACAATAAGCTACAATTAAACAATCAATACATACTTTCGATAAATGTGGTCGTTTACAATTGAAATTCACAACTGAATTGATAACAGCTAATTTTTACTCCCTAGGGGCCAAAAACGCTTTTTACTACCTAGAGAGTAAAAATGCTACTTTAGACCCGCAATGCATGCATTAAAAACGGCTGTTTGCTGCAGTATGAGGAAAAACAAGTTTTTTTTTGTCTTATTAAAAACAAAAGTTAATGTTAACACTAATGACTATAGATAACTTTCAATTTTGTTGATTATATAGAAGTAAATTATAATTTACATAGACTCTGCTAACACAATCACAAACATTCTACAATGATAATTACAACTAGCCTAATTTTATGATGATAACATGACCGATTTGTCAGTAAGAATAAGTTTATACTATGATAGTGCTGAACATCAGCAAACTCAAGCAGAAACAGACATGAAAAACATATTGGTAAAAAAAAAACGTAAGCTTTTTAAATATGATAGGAAGTCTACAATAGGCCTAGATAGATATTTATTTACTACTACTTTATTTTTACATCAGGTTCAGATACCGTATTTATCTTGGATATTGCACAGTCAATGATATATTTTAACTACAACAGAAATTGATCAACCAATTTAAATTATTTAAGTCAAGAACAACTTTAGATAATTTAATTAACACAAGGATATCTCCTTTCGTTCAAAACCCCCAAATTCTTAAATCTACATTCATATCTGACAATTTTTCTATTCCGTCATAGTGAAAATACAGACAAAACTAACGCATTTGACAAAAGTATGCTTACCTCAATAACACATTTTGGTAGGTTTCCAATTATCACATCAGGGGTTAACACGGACACTGCTTTCTTCAAATTAAAATACTCTGTGACAGGAAATGTCCAAAGTTTTGATTTGAAATCTGAAAATATTATCAAAATGTTATTGAATGAATAGTTACCACCTTTGTAAAAACATGTTTCCCCTAACCTTCAAGCCCCTAATGGTAGATTTTGTGTCTGATGACATGATTAACTTAACAGACAGCCTTCATATACTTCCTTCTTCTCCTATACATTAATAGGCAAGCATGTTTCTTGAAAACCTTTTTTCTCTGTTAACAGAAAATCAAAACAAATGGAAGAAATCCCAATCATATTTTTTATTTACATCAAGGGGTTAAAGAAAATAGAGAAGTCTGTACATAACATATTTTTGGTTGAGTTTAAAGCCATGAAATTAAATGTAGAAATAATATTTTGGTATAAAATAAGAGCCTTAATGGCAAATAGATTGATAGCCATTGACAAATGTCCCGGATTGAGACCAATCGGAATTGGAAAATACCTAAGGCGAATCGTAGCTAAGTGCATAGTAGCATTTGCTGATGATACCAAACATGTTTTAGGTACTAATCAACTATGTGGAGGCCTAAAATCAAGCATAGAGGGAGCAATACATTTTATGCAAACTGTTATGTATGAGAACTTTGACAATAAAAATGAATGGTGCATGATATTAGTTGATGCTTATAATGCCTTTAATAAAATTAACAGAGTAAATGCATTGTGGCAAGCAAGGCTGCATTGGCCTAGAGCTGCCAGATTTATTTACAACACTTATCAAATCCAGACCGTAACACTCATTGTTCTATTTCTTATACAAGAATATTATTCACACATCTTCAACAAACTCTATTTCCAAACTAAACCAATGTTTACAAAAACATGTTTACAAAAATCATCTGACAACAAAACATATTTAAACACAAATAAATCATATGATAAAAAGAACAGACTTAATACAACATCCCGCCTCAAGATGTCAACATCTTTATGAACCTCAGTACCGCCTCGGTTTCTTAATGAACCTTCCGTAACGGGTTACTGTGCCAGCTCCTGGACGATCACGTGAGTTGCATGGACGATTAAGGACCATGGATGAACAGTTTGAAAGAATGCCATCTCCTCCGTAGTACGGTGCAGGAACTAAGAACTTCCTGTTTTGGCGAATGGTTCTCTTGTCAGTTTCCACAAGGTAGGAACGTGGTTCGTTCAATTTCCTGACTACCTTACCGTGTCGACGTAGATCTGTGATCCATAAATCATAAATCTTTATTGGTCATTAAATAACATATGTTACAATAGACATCGTTAACAAAAAAAGGGCCATGCCATACCATGCTTCCAACTTCTAATTCACTTAAACCACTCGCTCCATGTCGTTTATCAAATTGTATCTTGTACTTATTCTGGTACTTATTCTCCCTCTCAAGAAAATTCTTGTTTTCCACAGGATTTCCAACCAAAGTAACAAGTAAGTGAAGTAGATGGAAGATTGTCTCTTAATTTCCTTCCAAACATAAGTTCAGATGGGGAAAAGCCGGTTTCAAGAGGTGAGGTCCGATAAGAAAGTAGGGCAAGTTCAAATGTATCCTTGTTTTTCTTCATTAGCCCTTTTGCTACTTTCACAGCTGCTTCAGCTGCCCCATTTCCCTGATGGTGGTGGGGACTACTTCTGAATGTGGAGAACCCCTTTGCAAACAATTTAAATTCACTTGAGTCAATATGGTGAAACTGTGTCCCACTATCTGAATAAACACGTTGAGGAATTCCAAAACGTGAAAATGTGGTTTTGCAAACCCGAATCACATCTGAAGCCCTCATTCGATGCATTTCCTCAGTTGGTAACGTCAGATTCATCATCGGAGTAGGAGTACACATTACTGCATTATTTTCTCGGTTTGTCTGTCCCAATGGAAAACCTAGTGACTCACCTTCAGTCTTTCTAGAATCCCTTTCTGACATGTAGTTGAATTCACTTTGGGCATCGTTCTCAATGTCCTCATACCTTTGCCTACGAGTAGGCCTATTTCGTTTTGTTCTGCCCTTACTTGACATCATGCGTGGTTTTAGACTTTGTTCGATAAAAAATCCACTAAGCTGCCACCATGTTCTATTTCTTCTACAAGAATATTATTCACACATCTTGCTTCAACAAACTCTATTTCCAAACTAAACCAATGTTTACAAAAATCATCTGACAACAAAACATATTTAAACACAAATAAATCATATGATAAAAAGAACAGACTTAATACAACACTCATGTAAAAGTGTGACTTTTGTATGATAATAATAGCCCCGGTAGGCCTATACATTGCAACTAAAAGATAAGTAATTCAAGTATAATCTTACCATACTCTTTCCCATTGATGGTTCGGAAAATATCAATAGCATGCTGGTGGAACGTGATATCCACGGTGAACCTCTCCTTAGACACTAATCTGCATTCTCCGGTTACTCTTGTTTGAGGCCTAGGCCCAGGAGCAGGGATGGAAACAGATGAGCCAGAAACTGTGGGATTAAGCTGTGGCGGGTTCTCAGTGGTTTTGTTTGATTTTGTCAAATTCAGAGAAGGATATTTTGAACCTGGTGGAGTGTATTTGTAAAACAAACCAGAATTCATGGTTTTCTGAAGTGTGCCAGGAGTGTTTGGTTGATTTAATTTGAAAGATTTAACAACGGTACTAGAAGCGTTTGACGCATTATGATTAAGATTGCTGTTCAGGTTTTGAGTGGCATGTTGATTTATAGTTGATGAATTTACAGGTTGTGTTTTAAAACTTGGCACTGATGTTGATAAAGTTGATGATTGTAACTGGACTCTTTTCTCAGGTGATAAGTGAGCTGCCAATCTTGCTGCTCTTTTTTCAAGAGCTAATCTTCGATTTTGTTCAATTCTCGCCCGTTGTTCAGGTGTCAAACTGGAACTCATTTTGGTTGTACTATTCCTGTAAATAAACAAGAATACGGTATTACCTTATCAAAATCATTTGTTTCATAATCATAAAATAAAAAAATAAAACTAACTTACCAGCTATTATAAATTAAGATAATGAAATTATTTAGATTAACCATAGAGAAGTAAGAAACAGAGGATATACTCAATGGTACGGAACACTGAAGTGGTGTCTATCTCTAGTGCTGGTGCCTAGGGCAAAGTCCCTAAACTAGCCTATATGTGTTTGTCCCCAAACCGGAGAAAGACTTCGTCCATTCCGGTAAGGTTTTGATCTACCGGCTACATAAAAAAGTCTGCAGTTGGAAGCTAACTTACAGATCTGAAAGATGGACAGCGGAACCTGTACCGTAACTTATTTGGTAAAAATATTTGCTGGTCAAAGTAGGTATGCTGTGTACAACAAAAGTTTTGAAAACAGGACACCTCTTTTTAGCTTTCCAATATGGGCCACAGGGTTGCCACCCGTTCCGATTCCGTCAGGACAGTCCCGATTTTGGTTCTTTATACCCTTACTATATAAGCCTATGTTAATTCGGGGAGAGTTACATATATTGTAGTTTTACTAATGTAGGCTATATATATATTTTTTATTAAACATGTTTCAATAAATGAATTAACTTAGTTAGCACACATGAAATTATAGCACTTTATGAAAAAAGTTGTATAGGCCTAAACTTGACAAGTTAAGAGGTTGAAAACATTAACCAAATTGACATGAATGAATTTATTTTGCAATCAATGGAATTCAAAAGGTAATCTTCTAGCCTAGGTAACTTAAATACAGTAGGAAATCAATTTAAATCTTAGCAAAACCAGTAGTTTTAAATGGGTTATCTCACGAATACTAGAAAAAATACCAGGCCTTTTCTAGTATTTGAGGGTTACGGTTAACCCAAAACCTAAGTACAATAATTTCGTCTAGCCTATGCTTAGAAGGCAACATAGGCTATAAGATAAACATTTGAAGTGAACTTTCAAACTTGAACTATAAAGGGGTAGGTATTATGAATTTAAAATGTAGGGGTAACTTACAGTTTCTTAACTGGGCTATGCTAATATTGATTGAAACTATCGAATTGAAAATATTGATTAATAATCGATATTTTAAAATATATCTATTATAAAATTAAACTATCATAACCTAACCTAACCAACCAAACTTGCTGATGGTGAAAAAATCGCACGAAGGTTTACTAATCAAATCGATAGTTTCAATCAATATTAGCATAGCCCAGTTAAGAAACTGTACCCAAATGTAGTCGAACCTGAAAATCTGATCGTTTAAAAATAACATTGCCAGAATTAAAAACTTGTGAAACTAATTTTTAGAATGCTGAGTGAGAACGAGAAGTCATCTTCGCTGACAATACGTTGCCTAGCCTAACTTAAGTTACGTTTAGCATAAATGAACTAATATTCTATAAGAATTATCTTGAGAATTATCATTCTTGCAAATGAAAGTATATTATTAATTGCTGTAAAATGGTAATGCCGAAAATAAATAAATACAAAAACAAAATTTTACCTGACGGCCTAACCATAGACATAACATAACCTGGAATTTTGTTTTGTTTTGAATGAAGAATAAATAATAAAAAAAAACAGTCAAGTCAAGACAGGATTGTGTTTGACGTTTATGAAATTGAGTGACCGCATAGAGTACAGAGTTGCAATAGTTACAATTATTGCACATTACATTAACAACTAACCGTGAAGTTAAAAGTAGTGTTAGGGCCCATGGTGGAAGGAAAAACATAGGTGTGCTATTCCTCCCATCGTATTCTGACGTCACTGCGTCACTCGGATTGCAAACAAAAGATCACCTGATTGTAATTGTCAAATTAGTATGTATTTGTTTTTATTTCATTGGTATTGTTTTTATAATAATAAAAAATAACAACAAAATCAAAACAAACACATATACTAATTTGACAGTTACAATCAATTAATCTTTTGCTTGCATTCCGAGTGACGTCAGAATATGATGGGAATAGCAAATGGCACACCTAAATAGTTACAATTATTGCACATTAACTAACCGTGAAGTTATAAGTAGTGTTAGGGCCAGGGCACGGCCGCCTCCTGCCTACAAGAAAAGAATGGGACATACATACATCTTGTTACATGTATGTCATTTCTCATGTATTATTTTGTAAAATGGTGATTGACATTGAAAAAAAAAAAATAAATAGGTACATTTTTGTACATTACATAGGTTTACGACCTATAATTTGCGAGCTTTTACCACGGGATTATTTATGTAGTCTGCTGTATTGTATTGTAACAAACAATTTGATAACATAGCAATGGTTTTCGGTCATATGGGACCACGGCCACCTTTAATTCCAGGCCACGGCCTGGTTGAATTGGCAACGTCACATTCGCAAGTGGCGTTTTAGTGTCAGACGTCCCATAAGATAAAATGGAAGACAGGTGACACCAGCTCATTAATTTGCGTAAAATTCATTTAAATATAAATTTATTAAAATATTGAAAATAAAACATACGGAATTGAAAACCTAAACAATATAAATTGAAAATCTATATAACTACATTTAAAGTGGAGTCAATATTGTCATAGTCCAGTAACCAATCTTTCGTAAATACATAAATACCATTAGCTGCTTCCAAACAAAAACAGCTGTTACAACACCACTTGCGACGTTGCCAGTTCGAAGGCCGCGGCCTGGAGTTAAAGGCGGCCGTGTTACAACCCTACTTGCGACGTTGCCTCTTCGAAGGCCGCGGCCAGTAGTTGCCGTGTATGGGACCCACCAGGTTAAGCTAGGATTTCGTTGATTGTACTCGATGGAATTGTGATTCTAAAAAAAACGATAAATCTGATTGGATTGTCAAATTGTACATTTTACAGCTGCTGTGTTGTGAGAGAGAACAGATCTCGTTCTGTTCTGTTCTGTCTCTGTCTGTTCTGTTCTGTTCTCTTCCCGTTCTCACGTCACGTCACGTCTCTTCTCTTCTCTTCTAAAGTTTCTGTTCTGATTCTGTCTGTCTGAGTTGAGTTCTTCTATTTGCTGTAGCTGTTTCTGTCTGTTACTGGAAGGTAATAACTTTTTCACTCACGAATATTCTGTATGATTAATTTTACACTTAATTACTATTTAAAGTTACATATTTACTTGTTTGTTGAAAGAATTTTCTTTTGTTATACCACACCACTATTAAGTTTTCGATACAATCTCTGTTTACTTCAGTGTTATTCCATCCAGAGGTTATATTTATATTATTGAGTATGTACGTCATTAAAAGTTTCTAGTCATTAAAAGAAAAGCAGCTAGGCCTACGGTAAGTTTATGTTTAAGTTTACTGAACTTAAGAATTTCTTAATCGATTATTTTTATGAGCTAATTAATTGATCTTTTTGGATATTCATTTACCTAAATTGCAAATAACCACAACTTTCAAAAACTAATTCTGACGTTTATGTAACTTAATTGCCTAGTTAGCTAGCTATAGGTACTTAGTCATCAATGGTATGAAGTAGGCCTAATAATCAAGGTATTTTGTTGTTAATTTCCGCTAGTTTATCCAACTGTTTAGTAACTTATTGCTACAATTTGTTTTATTCCTTCATCATGTTCAGTGTTTTTAACTATTGTTGTCTCTTGCCCACTCATGTTGCTGTTGTTTTGTTATTTTATCCTTAAGTACTTACTTATGCCTTTATTTATTCATCCAAAGGTAAATACACTAAATTTACATAATACCATGACAGGTTGTTTGACAAAAACGAGAGCAAGTACCTACGAAAAATAAGAGCAACAAAGTTGTATCAAATAATCCAAATTCAAATGTAGATGTTTGTTTATATGCCGACGATACCTCGCTTTGTGTTTCAGCTAGGGACGTCGCTTATCTAGAAACAATAGAGTTTGATAGCTCCAATTAATAGAGCTTTGCAATGGTTCCAAAGCAACAAGCTTCTTCTAAACTGCAATAAAAAAATGCAGTGCAGTTATTTAGAGGCAGTTTGGGGCTGTGGGAGCGTGGACGAACAAAGTTTGTCTTTCGTCTTCAGAAAAATGCTCTAAGAGCAAGGCTGCTCATATTACCAGATAACCTACTAACTTTACTAGATTACTGAATGGAGGGTGTATTAGGTATTAGAATATCCCGTTGTACTTCTTTCAAGCCTCTCTTCAAGGAAAACAATATTCTTACTAAATTCCTTGTTGATGGCCCCTGGATTACTTCAATTTATTTTTTGTTGATGTGAAGATAAGATTGTTGAAGCTTCGAGCTTGCAACTGCGTCAAACACATTAATAATTAGGCCTATATAACATGCTTTAAAACGTATGTAAGCATAGGCCTAATTTATTTACAAACATTTAGATATTGTTTTTATTATGTTTCTATTTTACATTCTGTTTTTATGTTTGTGTTGTGCGTGTCTTAATTATATGTTTGACATAGTTGCAAGCTTTAAAGATGTTGTCCTCAGAATGAAATATGTAGGCCTAACCCGTTTCAACTGAATTTGACAGAGATAATGTAAATCCAGTTTTTGTCCTAACAGAACAGTTCAGGAGTCAGAAACATGAACTCCTATTCAGATTAAACTTATAAGCCAAATTGTTTGTCTAAATGTAAATCTATATATTAATTTGAAACTGTTTTTCTTTGTCACAGCTATTTCGAGAGAACGGCTGGGCGTAGAAACTCGGTAGAGGTGTCTAAAGAAAGGTCTTGGTCTGTAGATGAGCCATCAAAAGAGAAACATGGTGAATTCCCTTGGGGCTCTGCCCCCGTGGCCTTTAAATTCCCATCCCATGTTATTCTTATGGAGGGAAACGGGGTTTTTGTCACAGCTAATTTGAGAGAACGACTGGGCGTAGAAACTTGGTAGGGGTCTCTAAAGAAAGGTCTTGGTCTGTAGATGAGCCATCAAAAGAGAAACATGGTGAATTCCCTTGGGGCTCTGCCCCAGAAGCCTTTAAAGTTGCCTCTTCAGATTTGTTTACATTACGACCATATGCATAATTCTGCACTACCTTTTAATGCAACAGCTGTTAATATTTAAATTGTGATCTATTGAATTTGTCAAAATGAAGTACAGTATTTGCAATGGTTTTATCTGATTTTAAAATTGATTTTATTCTGCATTGTGTCATGTTTTGCAATATAATGTCCTATTACCAAATCTGTGGAAAATCCTAATATCACAGTAACTTTTAAAATTATTTCTTATGGAGTTAACTTATATCTATTGTATGGGTTGGTTTCTGCCTTTTTACCACTTCTTGGAGATTGTACGTAGGTGATATTCTTTGGCATATTGCATCTGTAGACGAAACTTGGGTTGGTGTAATTATTACAATGGAAAAGAGCGAGAAATCCTGGACAATTTGATATAGGCTAAAAATAAAACTGAATTAACACTGTGCTACATTTCTTGAGCAATCATTGAAATAACCGATTTGCAAACAATGGAAACATAGAAATAGTCATAGAACACAACCAAGTAGAAGAAATAGAAATAATGTTTTTTTTCACACTAAAACGCTCAAAAAACAAGATCAGCTTTTTGAAAAAAAGATAAGATATTTACAAAAGATTTTGATTGTCTAACTTTGTGTAGATCGTGAGTATTTCCATAATCTTTGAGTCGCCTGTAATGCTTCGCAATTGCTCGAATTCGAGCAACAGGTACACTAGTTTTTTATTATTCTGATAGGTACCTAGAAGTCATTTAAACGTGTGCAGTCCCTCACAACAAACAAAAGATCTAATCAACTAAAATTTTATTTTTAAATTTGTTTAGTACCTACTGTATAGGCTAAATGTATTTTTGTAAAGTCTGGCGAAGTTATATTGTTAAATAATTAATTAAGTTTAATGTTCAATAGTATAGCCTATCCTGAATAAAATGCCGTCATCAAAAGTGAACGAAGACATCCAGCGAGAAAGAGAAAATTGCAGTTTTGATGTCAGTGAGCTGACAAATTTTTTAGATGGAGGTCCCGAGAAAACTAAGGAAAGAAAGGAAATGGGTGAGTTTGTGTTAAAAAATAAGTAATCTAACCTGTAGCAATGCACTAAAACCGAGCAGATGCAATCAAACTTTTGTTTAAGCTAAACTTCAAGTGTAATTTTAACCACAGGATTTTGTCATTTGAACCCCCTTGTATTACTTGATAGGCCTACTTACTTACTTGATACTTGAATCCTGCATCTTTGACAGATCTAGTCTGATAGATTGCGTCATAGAAATCAGAAATCAGAAATATTTATTTGTCATTGGACATTACAAAAATGCATTGACAATTGTCATGTGTATATAGCATGGCTACAGTCAGGCTAGACATTACAACTAACATGTCCAATATGTTAATTTTTTTTGGTGTCAGCTCTGTGGATTACCAACAATATGGAGTGTGATTTAACAATAAATACATTTTGTAAATAAATATGAAAATTTAACAAAGAATAAATTATATGAACCAACAACAAAATACAGATATTAAGATAAAAATTAACAATTGCAACAAATTTTGATGGACATTCAAAATATAATTTATAATATAATAAAATAAAACTATATACAATATTTACAAAGCCATAAAAATAGGCTACTATAAAAAAACTATATATTGTACTATATACAATATACAGTGTGATCAACTCAAGGAGGCCACCATTGGGATATCGGAAACGGTTAGAATTAGAGAAAACTTTAAATGGATGACATTCCTTTATTTTTTGTAGCAGTTAAAAATATTATTTTAGATTTTTGAAATTCAGCCGCCATTTTCCAAAATGGCGGCCAACTTTGAAATTTCTTATGGAACACCCTGTATTTGATCATGTTTTCGGATAGAACAGGCAATTTAAAAACTTTTTTATTCTTGACATTTTTTCGATAAACCCACTCGTTTAGGAGTTACAGCCTATGGAAAAATGACTTCCGGTGTACATTTACACCATGTAGCTCCAAAACAAGCAGGTTTATAGCGAAAATGCGAAGATTAAATAAGTCAAATGAGTCTTAAAATTGCATCCACATTCCAAAAAGACCATAAAATCCGTTAAAAATATGAATTCTGTTGTTTTAAAAAATGGCGGCCATTTTCCAAAATGGCGGCAAACTTGAAAAGTGGAAAACTGTGTATTTTATGGTCTTTTTGGAATGTGGATGCAATTTTAAGACTCATTTGACTTATTTAATCTTCGCATTTTCGCTATAAACCTGCTTGTTTTGGAGCTACATGGTGTAAATGTACACCGGAAGTCATTTTTCCATAGGCTGTAACTCCTAAACGAGTGGGTTTATCGAAAAAATGTCAAGAATAAAAAAGTTTTTAAATTGCCTGTTCTATCCGAAAACATGATCAAATACAGGGTGTTTCATAAGAAATTTCAAAGTTGGCCGCCATTTTGGAAAATGGCGGCTGAATTTCAAAAATCTAAAATCATATTTTTAACTGCTACAAAAAATAAAGGAATGTCCCCCATTTAAAGTTTTCTCTAATTCTAACCGTTTCCGATATCCCAATGGTGGCCTCCTTGAGTTGATCACCCTGTATAGTACTAGTATATAGTAAAACTACGCAAGAGTACTATAGTACTAAGTAATCAATAGTCAATTTTTTTACTATAGTATATAGTATTTTTTTATTGTTGTATATATATTGTACTATATATTGTATTGTATTGTGAGAGAGGTGGACTCAGAGTTCTAGCATTTCAACCGAAGCTTATGTGCACCTAAAACCCCTTCAATTATGTCACATTCATCAATTTAAAAAAATAATTTAATAATCATTTAACACTTTGAGTCCCAGGGATTTAGGATCAATGATTTATTTAAGCCTTATAGTAGACATCCAAAATAGGGAATAAGCTATTACCGTAGGTCTCATGGTAAGACCTCAGAGAAAAAATTTAGAGGTAGGAAAGGCGTTGCAAAAACTCAAATAGGCCACCTCAAAGGTATTCAATAGGCCTACTTAACAAGATAAGACATTGTTGATACTATTTTTTCTATTATAACATGTATTATTGGTTTTAGAGGACTTTTTCCTTAATGACCCAGAGCTGAAGGATAAAGTTCCTTCCGAATACTTAAGCCACAAGGAAAAGTACCAGGAAGCGGTTCGTAAATCTTGCATCTTATTCCGGAAAATCGATGAATGGCAAAACATAAGTAACAAAGGTGGAGGCGTCGGTATGTATGAGTAAGTATGAGCATTTAGAATCTGTACTATCATATTTAAAATCTGTAACATGAAATTGGTAAAAAATGTGTTTTCTACAACAGATTCAGATACAAACCAAATCTTTAAGTTTTTTCGCTCAATGTGCACTATATAAGGGAGCACAATTTTATAAAGTTATTATAGTTACTCACTCTTCGCAATTCAGATGTATTGCACTACGTCCATTACAGAGACCCCATTGTCGAATGCGTACACGACAATGAAGTAAACTCTGAAAAAACAGCTGTAACGCATCTGGATTGCTAAGACAGTAACTAATACATCTGTTTACTTACAAACAATCTGACACACTTTAAAATCAGCATATTTTTAGTCTTCCTGTTTAATCTTTTGTTCAACTTAATCGTATTTTTAACAGGTCGGTGTTGGGCGGTGCTTTAGGCAGTGCCATTGTCAAGGAAGGTATCCCATTCTCCCTTCACTACGTCATGTTCGTGCCCACGCTGATGGGACAGGCCACCATGGAACAACAGGCTTACTGGATCGGCAGAGCCTGGAACTGTGAGATCATGGGAACGTATGCACAGGTGAAATAAAATTAGTATTAACTGATTGCGTAGTAAACGGGTGGAATTTGATTATTAAATATTTTTTTTATAAAATAAAAATATACATTTTTTGTCTTATTTAAGCCAGTGGCATCTTTAATTTTTTTTATTTTGGAGCAGTCAACTCGATTTTAGATAGGATCATAATTTTAGCCCTATGACAAATAGTATCTGGCTGAATAATCATGCTTCAAAGGAATGAACCAGATTTCGAAGCATTCACTTTTACTTTACTTCTTCATATTAGTAAGATGAATTTTGTGTTTTATGGCGTTTTTGTGGTGTAGTAGTACAATCTCAACAGTACCTAATTATAATACTGAAGGATATATTAAAATGGATAACGTTGACTCGTTTAGTGGTTACAGTTTTTCAATCAGTTAAATTATGTTCACACAATATGACGAGCTGAAATGCAATATGACAAAACGATTCCAGACTGAATTGGGGCACGGAACATTTATTCGAGGATTGGAGACAACGGCTCACTACGATCCAAAGACAGAAGAATTTGTCCTCAATAGCCCAACACTCACATCGTATAAGTGGTGGCCTGGAGGGTGTAAGTATATAACAAATTTCTTTTGAAATTATTACACTAAATAATTGGTAATAATTTTTAAACTCAAAGACATAGAACAATGATTGTTTACTATGAATCCGCAATATCGGTGTTTGTAATTTCATATCATCAGTGGTTAGGGCGCGGGACTCCGGTTCCTGGGATCCCGGGTTAAAATCCCGCCAAATCACCATGTATTCTATCTAAGTGATAATGCAGTAACGCCTAGGTCTAGCCTGAAGGAATTTGAAAACAATTCCGGGCTCTTGCCTAGCGTCCTAGGAAAAAAAAAGTTCATATCATACTTTACACAACATCTTTGAAAACAGAAAATTTTACAGTAAAATTACACCTCTGATGATTTATTACCTCTTGGCGATGAAACATTCTGTTTTGATTTAACATTTAATAGAACAGCATTGACTTTGGGTACTGAAGTTGTATCAATATTTTAAGGTAACAGTTACAGTAGACTCCCTCTTATCCGGACACCTTTTAACTGGACATCGGTTTAACCAGACTATACTAAGCGGAAATGACATCTCTTTAACTGGACAATTTTTATCAGCACATTAGTTTAACCGGACTAGATCGTCAGGAAGTGGGCAGTACTGAAACTACTGTTCTCGTGGGAAAGATTTGAGACCAGTGATCACGTGTCTAAATACAATGCTCTCATAAATTTAAGTCGAATATCACAGTAAACAGTCTGTTTTAATAAGTTTTTGGGGACGTCGGTTTAATCGGAAAACCCGTTATCCGGACTGGCCTCGGTCCCGAGGAGTCCGGATAAGAGGGAGTCTACTGTAATAGCTTGAGGCACTTAAAGAAACCTATAAAAAAAACTACAAACATTTTTTTCTTATGCCTAAGGCACTCGCCAAGGCTCGTACTTTAAATTTTCTACTCGTGTCTTAAAGACTATACGTGATCGTTGCGTAAAGTACTATTTCATGTTCAGTCTATCTCATACGTAAACCTTTTGTTCAGCAACTACGTCTGGAGCTTGAAACAGATTTCTTAGTTTCCTTATTATGCTTCATTATCCATTTTCATTCGTCAGCTCAAAAGTCTTCCTGAATACTTTACATATTTTCAAATGTTTTAAATTTTTTCACATTTTTTAACATTGAACATTTTTATCATACAGTGGGACACACAGCCAACTACGCCATTGTCATGGCTCAACTGCACTCGGCTAATGTTTGTCACGGCATTCACGCCTTCATTGTACAGCTCAGAGACGAGGAGACACATGAGCCCCTACCAGGTAAAAATATACTGTCTTTTCATTTGTGTCTAACAAATAGTAGCTAGTAACTAACTTTTTCACAGGATATTTGCTACTGTAGATAAATGAATTGTTATAAGTAGTATAAGAGTATCACAGACTAAACTAAACTAGCTGTTGATAGAAGATGATGATGTCCAAACTCCAAACGACTACTGGTTTTTAAAATGATTTTGCCGCGATCCTGCATGCAGACGATGACGTTTCCGTTCTCATCTTCTCTACTCATTCTCTCAAACATTCTTAAACTATTCCTCTTCTCAGCTCTTCATTCCTCATTCTGTCTTGTTTTACCTTTTATCCCTCTTATAAACTTCATCTCCCAGCATGTAGCAGTAGCCTATGGCTAGCACTAGGAACTAGTGGTTAATTGTTGTACATACATTGTTTTTTTTTTGTTTGTGTAAAAGTTTGAGTAAGAAATGTTACAGTGATTGCACAATAGCTTACTAATGATGAAATATTTAAATTATCACATTAACAGCCATTTTCACAGTTTTTGGCTTTTTATGGGTTTTTTAATGTTAGATTAACCAAGGTTACAGTTATCCGTGGTCTCCCTCCCCCGGCTATTACCCCGGGTAATCGAGGTTCTACTGTACATGGAAAAATATTTGATTACTAGTTTTTTGGAGTTATAGTCTGCAATCACTGTCTTTAAGAGTTTTAAGGTGGCCATAGATCAAAAGTTTGTAAAAATTTCTACCTGGTACTAAACTTTTTAATTTGTGCTAATTTTTCACAGGTATCAAAATAGGTGAGATTGGTGCTAAACTAGGAATGAACTCAATAAACAATGGCTATCTTGGATTTGAAAATTTCAGAATACCTCGAGAACACATGCTTATGAAGAATTCAAAAATCATGCCAGTGAGTATATTATTATAAAAAACTTAACTAAAAAATACACTTTAAGAACTTAACTAAGACTGATTAGGGGTGGTTGGGAAAAAATAGTGGTACCGTAATACATTGTGAGCAATTTTTGAACCAAACTAAATTATAAGCTGGTGGGAAATCATCATGGCTGCCAAACTGATACACAGAAAACGGCTAGTTAGCTATCCAAGACTGTTGTGATTAGCCAAGATAAACTTTACATTTTCCCATTTTTGTTTGTAGGATGGAACGTACATAAAGGCGCCCAGTAACAAGTTGACGTACGGTACAATGATCTTTGTGAGGGTCGCTCTTGTAAAGGGGGTGGCCAGTAGTTACCTAGCCAAGGCTGTTACCATAGCAACAAGGTACAGCGCGGTGAGACGCCAGTCTGAGATGAAGCCTGGGTGAGTTACCAGCTGTTTAGAACAAATTAATGAATAACCGTTACTGTAGCTCTGCAGAACAACCAATAGTATGTGTGTTAGCATCCATTTGTTGTGATTTTGATTTAGAAAAAAAACATACATACCCTTTTCTGTTCTAGGTTGTTCTCGACTATCCTCCACATTTTCTTTTCCTCCAACATCGGCTATCCCACTCGTCTTCCATCCTTCAAAACCTCATCTGCCTAGATCTTCCTGTCGGCCAAATTCCCTTTATCGTCATCAACTACATTTTTGTTGGAACTCTTGCTCACAAGCCCTTGTCAATGTAATTTATCTACCATGCATTCTGTCTCATTCTCTTTCGTTTACCTTCCATACTTTTTTCTATAAGTAAATTAAGTTTTTAACATACTGTGGAGCAAGCTGGTTTATTGGTAGAGCTTGGGGCTCAGGTCCCCAGTTCAAATCCCATCAATCATCAATGACTTCAGTCATGTGATAATGCAGGGACCGGGTTAGAGTTTAGGGCTCTTAAACGTGAAGTTGGTACATGTTGCAGTGAGAGAGAGCCCCAGATACTGGACTACAGAACACAGCAGTACAAGCTGTTCCCTGCCCTAGCCACCAGTCTGGCCATGCTGTTCTCTGCTAACTGGCTGTGGGACATGTACAACAATGTCACTGGCGAGTTGGAACAGGGGGACATGGAACGGTTGCCTGAGGTTAGTTATGCACCTGAATAAGACTTTATAATTCGTGTTTTTACTACCCTAGTGCAAAACGTAGAATTTTAAGGCATAATGTGGACAGGATATTTGAAAATTTGACAATATCTTTTTTCAGCAATCACTCATTGCGTTCTCAGGAGATAATGATCTGAATGAGAGACGTAAGAACGATATCTTCTGTACCGAAATTAAAAAGTTATTTTGGTTCTAATGGCAATGCTATTGTGGCAAAAACATTAGAAAAACTTACTTTTATGAAAAAATATATTAATTCGTTTTTTACAAGTTGAGGTGAAAGCCTGAGGTATATTAGAATGACAACCATTGAGCTAAATTTATTAAACATATTTACCCGAATTTATATCGTTGCCCAGCTGCATGCCATCGCATGCTGCCTGAAGGCGGTGTGCACGAGTGACGCGGCACAGGCTATAGAGGTGTGTCGGCGTGCGTGCGGTGGTCACGGCTACATGACGTGCAGCAACTTCCCCGCCAGCTACGGTCACACGACGGCCGCCGAGACTTACGAGGGGGAGAACACTGTGCTGCTACTACAGACTGCCAGGTGTGTAAGAGTAAATTTTCAGTTTTCACACCCTTAGCATTTTTGATTCAAGGGACCGGTCAAAACCATGGTCTTGTTGTATTAACCTTTTTTTCATAAGCATTGAAAAAAAACATAATTTTTGTATTTGAATAAATAAATTAGGGGATGTTTATAGCCCGATGGCAATATGTTGGGGCTATCAGCCGCCTGGTGGCACAAGTGTGGTGCGTGGTTTGGAGCTATCAAACCTGAGATGAGATAACAAACATGATAACAATCCAAATTATTGATAAAAGGAGTTGCTACAATTATGTTTAACTACCACAGAATATTCTTAAGCATTAAATTACCAAACTGAATTGATTACTTGACCAACCGCTAGCTATTTCGCACCTAGTAGCTTATACCAAACGAAATGGCATTCAAAGGGAATTGATAGCATTACCACCTTCTGCCAGTCTATATATTTTGCGCTTATGAGTTTACCAACTAAAATGGCAATGAAGGCTGGGTCCTCTTGTATGAGAAGAATCTTTAATCTATGTGTCCTAGGTACCTGATCAAGGCGTGGCACCAAGTAGGAAGTGGAGAAATGATGCCTCCGACAGTGAAATACCTGCTGAAGAAACCAACGTCGAAACGGTGGGAAAACAAGATGGCGTGCTTCATCAAGGCGTACCAACAAGTCGCTGCTGGGTGGGTTTTCATTGTTTAAATGAGCTTGGTTGATCTGATTGTGCCCTGAAAGGTGCTAACTAACAGTTATTGACTGTAGGTGGTTGTTATACCATGTTTGTTTCAACTTGTTGAAGTCTGTTCACAGTGCTTATGTTAAGTTGTGTTAGCTTGAACAAATAGGCCTACTTCAACTTATATTTTTTAACAAAAATGTGTGCCGGGAAAGTATTGTTTCTGTGTTATAGTGATACTGGCTTAAATACCCATTGATAAGTGGGTCTTAATATGTTAATGAACTAGTCAAGTGAAAATGTTTTGTTCTTCACTCATCTGTCATTCTATTCACCTTAATATGTGCAACCATTTGTGCGTTTATTAATCAATTATCTTATACTGTATTGGTTTTTAATTTATGTATAAGTATAATATTACAAAGTCGTAATTTAAAAAAAAATGTAATTCATTAAGTAACTATTAAAGTTTATCAGGGTAATTAGCTTTATGTAGGTACAGTAAATAATATAACTAATCTGTAATCTGTTAGTAATGTGGCTCGATGTGCTTCTACAATCGAGAGAAAGATCAGAACTGGAACTTCCACAGAAGATGCTTGGAATGAAACGTCAGTCCAGCTAGTGCAGTGTGCTGAGGTTCGTATAACTGCTTGCTATTTAGAGTTCAGAACCTTTTTACTTTTTTGGAACAAAACCAATCTGAAAATTAAATTCATGCTGAAACCCACTCAACTTCTTCTGGAACAGTCTTAATGTTATCCTTGCCAAAAATATGATGTGACAAAGTACTCTGAGGAATATTGTATTTTATAAAATTGCTGAAGAAATTCTGTACTATATAATTTGCAGCTTTATATCTTTTAAAACTTAAATTGTATACCCTCAACCTTTGTTCATACACAATACATTAAGGCAGAAAGTAGTAACTATCTTCAAAAACTTAAGGATTTTTATTTTTTTTTGGGAGGCTTACTTGTGTAAGGCTTACCTGAATGGGAAAGAGTCCAAACTTAGACAAGGGACACAAAACTTAATCGCAGAGGATACGCGTCCGGTAACCGGACGTGGATTAGGTGTCTGGCAGTTACTGTCATAACCTAACCTAACCAACCAAACTTGCTGATAATGAAAAAAATCAAATGAAGGTTCAATTCTCTTCATAACATAAAATTATAAATGGCAAAAATTCTAACAAAAGATGTACAGTTAAGAAGAAATTACATTCAAAGCAAAATCTGGGACAAAAAGTTAAAGAAACTGATGGGTTTCGAACCAGGGACCTCTTGGTTATCAGCCGAGCACTCTATCCACTACACCACGAACAACGCTGGCCGAATACCGTATCGTTGTGGTAATGGCGTTTCGGGACCCCACAACCCGGTGACGTCACTACCGGACGCGTATCCTCTGTGAAACTTAATACCTTGCACAAAACATTAGAATATTTTCAATGTATCCCACAACGTTTTCCCCTAACAAACATATGACTTAAAGAGAGAGTTTTCTTCAGTCCTCTTAAAAAAAAACTCACTCGCTAACTCATAATTTTCTTAATTGAAAGTGCTGCCGGTCAGTGTCTTACGTTTTGTGTAGTGTAAAGTTTTGTGTTTCTTGTGCCTGTTGGAAACTGTAAATACCTAGGCTCTTGTGCCGTATGTTACACCTATATCTTCTAGAACTGTTAGTGAATACAACTGTTAAAAATTTAGTTAACATTTTTCTACAGGATTACGAGTAGCCTTGTTAATTGTGTAATGGTGATTGTTGTTGTAGGCCCACTTTAGAGCATTCATTGTGCAGACATTCGTAGACACTCTAAACACAGCCAAGGCTACCATGTCACCTGAGCTACACGAGGTGTTGACTCAACTTTGTGACCTCTACACTGTCTACAGGATTACGAGTAGCCTTGTTAATTGTGTAATGGTGATTGTTGTTGTAGGCTCACTGTAGAGCATTCATTGTGCAGACATTCGTAGACACTCTAAACACAGCCAAGGCCACCATGTCACCTGAGCTACACGAGGTGTTGACTCAACTTTGTGACCTCTACACTGTCTACAGGATTACGAGTAGCCTTGTTAATTGTGTAATGGTGATTGTTGTTGTAGGCTCACTGTAGAGCATTCATTGTGCAGACATTCGTAGACACTCTAAACACAGCCAAGGCCACCATGTCACCTGAGCTACACGAGGTGTTGACTCAACTTTGTGACCTCTACACTGTCTACAGGATTACGAGTAGCCTTGTTAATTGTGTAATGGTGATTGTTGTTGTAGGCTCACTGTAGAGCATTCATTGTGCAGACATTCGTAGACACTCTAAACACAGCCAAGGCCACAATGTCACCTGAGCTACACGAGGTGTTGACTCAACTTTGTGACCTCTACACTGTCTACAGGATTACGAGTAGCCTTGTTAATTGTGTAATGGTGATTGTTGTTGTAGGCTCACTGTAGAGCATTCATTGTGCAGACATTCGTAGACACTCTAAACACAGCCAAGGCCACCATGTCACCTGAGCTACACGAGGTGTTGACTCAACTTTGTGACCTCTACACTGTCTACTGGATGTTGAGGAATCTTGGTGACTTTTTAATGGTAAACATTAGACAAAATTAACCTTAATGCATTTCCTAGTATTAAATTAAAGTAGTGCAAACAGCTTGAAAACAACTGCAAACAGCTGAGCTTGAAAGCTTGAGTAATCAAGTCGTTCAATTCATGTGATATGGGAAAAATTTCTGTAAAACATGTAATGACCATAATAAATAGCAATCGATAATTTTTTATGGCTCCTGATTGTGAAATATGTTTGTCATGTTGACATAATCTGAGGAGATTGTCACAAAAGAAATTGCAACTAGTAGTTTTGTTGGGAGACGACCTTGCTCAATGTGCTTGACAGTGTTGCCTTATCTTATGTGTTGCCACAATCTCGGGAAAGGATCACAGTGTTGCCGTGTTTGCAGAAGACAAAAATAACCAAACTATGAGATCTGCTAATAGGTATTCTGGGATCACACGAGTTGCTCACAGGTGTTCTGTGATCCTATGAGATACCCACAGGCATTCAGGGATCATAGAGGTGTTCGGTGATTGCATGAAATGCTTACAGGTGTTATGTGACCACAATAAATTATCACGGTGCCACAGCGCCATCAGTGAGATAATTACATGAATGTTTGTTTGCCAAATGAATATATTTCTATAAAAAATCTTTGATGAAAATTCCCTTTTTTTATATTTTATTACTCATTTTGATTTCCAGTCAAGTTTTTAACATTGGTATATTTATTTCAATTCTAGACGATAAGTGAACCGTACTAATCACCGAAAATGCTGTCTATTCAAAATAAATTGTTAACAATAATATTCAACTTAAATCTCGATCTAAAATCTCAGTCTCATACACCTCTAAGGAAAAACACATTTATCAATCGTCAATTTTTTATATCAGCTGGTAATGGTGTAGACACTTAGCAGATTAGAGTGCAATATTTTTAATTGGCTCCGTGAACCTACTGGGTTAGGTATTTCTGTGGTTCTAAGCAAGTCCCCAGGTAGCCTTATGTAAATAAACAATATACTGTAATAAATATTAAGTGATGTTATCCTTGATTGGAACTTAATCAGGATAAAGAAGTAGGGACTGGTCTTCTCTGGCATTTTACATTTTATTTTTTAGTAAAACTTTACCTCCCAAATTAGTTTAATTCAACTTAAGTGAGTGGACTATTATATTCATAGAGAAGACCTTTCTTGGTAATTTGTATATCCATTTAACCCTTAAAAAAATTTTTCCAAACAGTTTTCACCGAATCAGTAGAGATGTTTGAAAGGACTATTATTTTTTAATGTAGCCCTATACAACAAAAACTGAATATTTTAACATTGATTTTTACATCAAACTCCCTCGTTGACAGTTCTCAGCCCTAAAGCCGGCCAATGTCCAAGGGCTTCAGGCGATGCAAGACTCTCTGCTACAAGCCATCCGTCCCAACGCTGTCAGTATCGTCGACGGCTTCGACATCAACGATGCAATCATCGCATCTCCCCTGGGCGCCTACGACGGCAATGTTTACCAACGACTGTTTGACGAGGCCAACAAAAGCCCTCTGAACGAACAGCCGGTAGACGAGTCGTTCCACAAGTATTTGAAACCATTCTTAAAATCGAATCTGTAGTGGCAACAGAAGTTTGCCAAAGTTTCATGTCGATAACAAGTTTGGTTGGTGATGAATGGCCTTTTTAACATTAATAGACAACTTGTCCTGCTCAAAGTCATTCCTATCTTTTTGCAGTGACAAAGTTTTTTTTGTGATTGATCGTTACGTTTTAGATTTAACCAGAATATATCCCTCCAAGTGCATTATGCAGAGTTGTAAATTGTTGTTTAATGTGTAATTAATATCAGGGTTTTGCTTTATGATATCTACAACACCATCAAACAATATGAAAAGAAAACCTTGGGAGTCACACTATAAGTCCTAACATTCCCATGTGAAGAATTTTAAAGAATACATAAATACCAATTCATATATACCATGTTTAAAAAAAAATATATTCACAGAACTAAAGTTAAGGGCATTGAAGTTCTAAAACCTAATATGGCTTTGGTGAATAAATCGCTAGAAATATTGTTTGTGTACTTAAAAAGAGTTTAGAATTATGATTAAATAATAATATATATTTTTATAACTTGGCTGTTGTTTAGTAGGGAATTTAGGTTAGGTTATTTTACTCCTATGTATTATTTCCTTTTTAACAGAATACTATGTTTTATAACTTCAGTAATAATACTTTATTGATATTACTGATATATTAGTACCTTAAAGTGCATTTATATATGTTAAATTTTATTTTATTTTATTTTTGTTATTTTCATACTCTTATTTTCTATACCATTGTTGTTGTTTAGTTAGTTAGACAATTTAATTCTATCTAGTTTACCCATAAAAAGTAGTTTACATGATTGCCAATTATAAATTATTAATCATCGAGATGGGGACGATTGATAGGAGACAATAAAATACATGTTACTATAGGCGTGATGGTTGTTTTATGGTTAACAGGATAAAACTTCAGTATTAAACCAAATATGACTCAGTACAGTATATTTGAATTTGTATTAATAACATAAAACATAACATACCAATGTGTATACCACTTTTTTTACTGTAATGAAAAAGCATTCCATTGTTATTATCTTCTAATTTAAATATAATCATTTGCAATGCTTTTAAGTTTAAGTTAATAAAACTATCCTGCACCTTATAGACTGAGGTTTTTAATTTGTTTACAACAAATGTGTATTTGCTCTTGCATATATGGTTTAGGATTAGCACAACTTCAACGATAGCACTTTTTATCAAACACTGATATGTCATTGAACATCCAAACAAAATATTTTTGGGTGACTGGTACATCATACTGCATGGCTCAATTAGGATTAGATACTTGTTATATTACCAAATGTTTATTTTTGTTGAATATTGAAAAAGGAATATAAATAAATATAGAACATGGAAATACATTGTCTTATTCCACATTTTGTCATTTTGATGCACTAACTTAAAGTTTTTGAACTACATTGATTAGTAAATTAACTTTGTTCCACCATAGTGTATCATAGTTCCACCCCTTGTCTTATAAAACACAAAAATCAAAGCTATTGTGAAACAAATTTTTGGTGGACACTTTTACAGTCAATATAAGCAAAAAGTGGCAAAATGCACGATTTTAAGCAAATCACAACGAGTCCAACCATCCCGTCAACTTTATGAGACCACTGGTTATTGTAAGTAGGCCTTTTCCACAGACCTGACCGAGGTGGGATTTCAACCCTCGATCCACAGTGCTACTACCTCTGACTAGGAAGACAACACCTTCAACCGCTTGACCACTGATAAAAATCTAACAGCATTAGTCAACCAAAAACCGTACAGTAGTAATAAACCATACTCCCCGGTTGTAGCACATTTTAGGTGTAGCTTATAGTTGTTTTTGTTGAATTGTAGTGACATAGATAGTTCAAGCGGAAGTTTGTTGAGGTTAGTCTTTTGCCCGATATATCGGCTGTTGAAGCTCAAAGGGTTGATTTTGTTTTGACGACAAATTGTACTTGATTCGAAGTTTAATGAACAATATCTTGAATAAATTCAAATTATAAAATAAGGAAAAAATTATTATTTTTCTGAAGTAATTGTTATCTATATTCTATTGAAAATAAAAATGAGAACATCTAGGAAAAGTCTCTTTTATTGCTCATTCTCATGTGTGTCACTTTCCGTCAGCGAAGAGGCAATTTGCAATTCAAGTGAGCGATTCACATATCTAGTCACCTGAGGTTCATGTTGGATTTTGGTTTCTTCTTCATTAGCTGTACTTGAAACTCCATGTACAGTTTGGGATATGTTTGTGTTTGTAATTTCTCCTGTAGATAAACAAGGAACTCTGTCTTCATTTGTTTCAGAAGCTGCAAATTTTTCTACTTTTGGCACAGTGTTATTACCAATGCTTAACTCAGTTCCCCTTTCATAATCCCCTGTTGCTTCTTGGATGTTAAACTTGTGGAATTGTTTTCCTTTTCCACCAATAGATTCAGAAACTCTACTGCTTGATTCAGCTTTGAAAAATGTATTTAGATCAGGAGTGGATGAAAATTTGCAAGACATCTTGTATTCATCCTTGTATAAATATTCCCAATCAAGGTCAGGCAAAGATGAAAATTCAACATCTTTTCTCCCATTGTTTAAAGTTTCTTCAAGATGAATCTTGAAGAAATCATTAATATCTGAATTAGATCCTTTGGCGTCAGTTTTTCCTACTCCTACTAACTCATCAACTTCCCTGATAGGTTCAGTTTTCTCATCTTCAGCAGAATCTCTTCCCAGCAGCCTTTGCCAGTCTACTAGAGAGATCATGGTTTTTTTGGCTTCCAATTCATAAGGACTTGACCTGTTTTCATCACAACAACTAAAATCTCCCTTAAATGGTAATGTTTCGATTTCATCCAAATATGATGAGGAGCTGTTAGAGTCAATGTCAAAAACATCTAGTCGTTCAGCTGCTGTCTGACTGGTAACATCAACATCGATATAAAGCCTTTTATCAGATGTCGTTTCTTTTTTTCCCTGAGAGTCTTGGTTTATCTTATCATCACCCTCTTTGATTGTGACTTCATCACACTCTACTTGAAAAGTATCTGTACCGTTGCAACTGTCGTCTTTCACAACCACAGACACAAGATTATCTTTACCTTCAACACAATTGTTCAAAGATCCATCATCATTGTCATCATCACTAAATATTTCCTCAATCAATGGTTTTGGTCGTCTGAAAACCTCCACTGAAACATCGTTTGATTCTGTTATCAAACTTTCTTCCACATTTATAGTTTTGTACTTCCTTGTTGAAATTTCTATTAGATCTGAATGATCTTCTGGGGAATTTAGTGGTGAAACTTCCACGCTTTCAGATTTTTCTTCCTCACAACCATCATCTACTTTAATGTTGATTACATGCTTCAGCAATTTATTATTTTTATTCGTTGAGCTTCTCTTAAATATGTTATCTACTGGTTCCAACTCTTTTGTTCCAACTAAATTTAAATTTTCGGTGGCGTCTTCTTTGTTTCTTACAACTTCGATAAGGGTCCTTGGTGGTTCTAAATCAACCATTGAAGTTGGATTAGTACTGGTTAAAGGCAAAATGCATGCTTCATTTTCACCCGCAGAATCAGTATTACCACAATTTGTATCTAAATACTTTTCTTCTAAATCAACCATTGAAGTTGGATTAGTACTGGTTAAAGGCAAAATGCATGCTTCATTTTCACCCGCAGAATCAGTATTACCACAATTTGTATCTAAATACTTTTCTTTTTTTGTTGAGAACATTTCCTGAGATTTCTCTTTGCACTCTTGTATTATTCCGTTCTTTTCTGTATCTTCAGATTTAATCTGATCCAAACCAACAGCAGGATTCAGTTTTTTTATATTTTCCTCAGTTTTCAAACCCCTGGGTGAGATTGAAGGTGCTATTTCATTTTCCTGAAACAATAAAACTCTTTTTACTAAATATTTCTACTTACTGCTAGATTATAAAAAAATTATTTTTTGTTTAGGGTGAGACTGTACATTAGGAACCATCCCCATTATATTTGAATTAGGCTCTTAAAATGTTACTAACCTACTGTTAGATGATAGAAAATAGTTATTTGTGTAACTTGTTAGCGATGTGGCACTTTGTTGGACGTGAGAGAAATGTTTACTCTCTGGACATAAGAGAAACTGGAAAGTTTCTCGAGTGCAGCAAGGGCACATTGCACTCGCGTTACACATTAAATGTTTTCTACAGTTACTATAAATCATATGAATAATTAGCCTTTTAAATACTATAAAACACTTTTTTAGGTTAGCTTAAATCCAAGTGTTGAACGAAATGGGAAACACTTCACCAGCTGATCGTAGTTGTTGTATCTTTAATTGTTGCCAACTTATTTTCAAGCGTATACATATTATGTGCCTAATAAAAGCTTACTGTTTTGTGTTGTTTGGTTGGAATACTGGAGTCCTGTAGCAAAAGTTAGTAAATGCAGCAATTAGCTACTTTGCGTGCTATAATCAGTGCAAGGAAGCCCACTTTGTCAGGTCATTGTAGTAAAATTTTTTTTTTTTTTTTAGGGTGAGACTGTACATTGGGAACCATCCCCACTATATTCAAATTTATGTTCTTAAAATATTACTAGTATTTTATAAGACATTTGCAACATTTTAACATGATGTATGTATCTTACCTCTTCCTTAAATTCTTTTTGATGGTTTTCAATAGTTGCCTTCTGGATATAATTTCCTGTTGGTTCTGTCTGTGTTTCCTCTCCAGAATTTTCATCCTCGGTCTTTTCTTCCAATGCCTTGGCTTTGCGAGTTTCCTTCAAATGTAAAAGGGCTAAAACAAACAAAACAAAATGTAAAACCTCAAAGATAGGGCAAAATAATATGTTAAATCACATTAAAATAAAACTTCAGACTTTAAAATAGAGTTTGTATGGTAGATTATTGAAAATTTAAAAATAGGTGTGTTTTGTTTTAACATCTATTTACCTATTTACTACGCAAGCAGGTTTTTTGTGACAATTACTCCTCCGAAACTACTGAAACGATTGACATGTTTTTGGTGTCATTGGAAAGAGCGTAATGTGAAGTTGTGCAGTAAACTTTCTTTTTTGGGAAATAATTTGAGAGTGAGGCCCTGGGGCCCTTTAAGGTTTCGTATTTCTCCATAAGATTAACATGGGAAACAAACATTGTTATGAAACTCCAGCTTTTGTCAGAAATTAAAAGTGAGAAGAAGAGCATATGTTAATTGTAAACTAAATCGGTTGAAATGAAATATTACCTATTTGAATTTGGGTTGGCGTAAATATTACAATGGAAAAAAGCGAGAGAGCCTGGATTGATATACTAAAAAGAAAACTGGATTAACACTGTGCTGCATTTCTTAGTAATCATTGAAAAAACCGATTTGCAAACTATGGAAACATAGGAAAGTCATAGAACACCACCAAGGAGAAGAAATAGAAATAATAGTTTTTTTAGAATTTATAATCGTTATTATGGACAACCTAATGTGTAACCTATGAGTAAGGATATTTTTGGAAAACACTAAAAAACAAGATCAGCTTTTGAAGATATTTACAAGAAATGTTGATTATATCGATCTGGTATGTACATCTTGAGTATTTCCATAATCTTTGAGTCAAATATTTTAAAGACATCAGAAGTTATTTGTTTTAAAATAACGCCTGTAATGCTAACAAATTGCTCGAATCCGAGCAACAAGTACACTAGTTCTACATAAAATTTCTAGGATTCCAGGGAGTGCTCGATTTGGAAAGTAGACACAGAATCAGGTTAGTGAAAGTACTGATGTTTCTCACTGTGTTCAAAAGTTGGGGAAGAAAAATATAAAATATAATACAGTAGACCCCCTCTTATGGGACCGGACCTAGGTCGGATGACTCAAAAGGTCGGTTAAAACGGGCAATCCCTGAAATCATAATATAATGAAGTGCTATTCATTTGGAATTATATAATCATTATTTTGAAGCCATACTTGCATTATTTATAAAATAAACTACTCTTATCTCCTTTTTCGTATTGACAGAAAAGTCACAAATAAACACAAAACACGGTTAAGTCAAATAGGCCTACTTTCAGAGGAATATATTATAATACTAGGCAAGAGTCAATAAAAATTAATCAATAAAAATATTTCAATACCGTAACTTTAGTACTGTAATGTATTAATTGATACAGTAAAGAACCTTTTGTGTTTTGTCAAAATTAAAGATGCAAGCAACCATTTTGTTACAAGACAGGATGTTTATAACCTCTCCATGGAGGCTCCAGGCACAAAAACGATCTTGACCTTGGAGTTGTAAACCCCCTTTCCCTGCCCTCCATACAAGTTGTGTTGTATCTGTTTGTTTATTCCAGTGATAAGATAATCAGGTAACGCACACTTTATGATGTTATAAATTTGCCGTAAAGATAACAAATCAGATCAGATGTGCTCGCACTACGAATGATGATGACAAACTGACAATAGGCTATGCTATAATTTTTGCGATTTATACAAAATAATTTATTCTTAGTCATATCCTGTGGAGATAAGCGTATGGTTCAGTTCTCATCGCCCAGCGTGGGAGCGGAAATGCCGAGATTCCTAGAAAGCGGTGGTTAAACCGAACTGCTCTCAAAGCAAGGTCGTTTAAAACAAACTGTATTATTTTACGATCGAAGGCGGATAATCCGATTATCGGTTAATACGAGGTCGGTTAAGAGGGGGTCTACTGTATATTACATTCATGTTGTACAGCCAATGCTTACATTGTAACTTTAACATAACTTTTGGGATTTTGTCTAATCACTGAATCATACATACAAAAGTGGAATGCTTTTGTTTACCATAAACTTTTTTATAAATATTACAATTTTGATATACCATAACTGTTTAAATGTTGTAGTGTACCTTCCACACTCCTCTGTATCTTCAGACGATCATTCTCAATCCACTCCAACCTCACTTTTTCGGAAGCTTCGTATCCTCCTGTTGCCCTGTAGAAAATCAGAGAATCAACCATTTACACTATAAAAACAAAATACACCTTGCTATATCCTCAAGACTTGTATATGTGTTAATGGATATATCTTTGACATTTTACTTGATATCATCATAAATTTAGGAACTTAAGTTTTCTATCCTCGTCTCCCTGAATAAAGCTCCTTCTCTTCTTGACCTTTGAAATTTAAGAAAATCACTCTGGACTACCTTTAGTGAAGTTATTTTTTAACGATCAGTTGTGCAAAAATAGCCAAAAATCCTCTAACTTGTAATTTTTATTAAAAAAGTTAAGCTTTTTTTACTCTTACCAAGCTTCAGCACAAGCACGATCCCTTGGGAAAACTGGACGGTCGTCCAAATACTGCAAGTTTTTCTGGAATGGAAAGAACATTAATCAAGATTTTACAGTGGAGAAAAATATATCTAGAAAATATGCGTACTCTCAAGGTGCAGCACTATCAGAGATACAGTACATGTTTAAATGGTCATTTATGTTTTAAATAGTATTTAAGAAATGGTTTAATTGGATACCAGTACCAAACTGACTTTGCTTTAGCTTTAGTTAAATACCCCCGCCGCAGCAAACCTGCAGACTAAGCGAATTTCCATTTGACTGATTGGATTTACACTGAAATGTCTACTTAAAAATATAACATTTATTCTTGATTTAAATAGAATTAGTTTAACAAGTACTTAGGTTTGCTGCATCAGGGAGGGTAAAACTTTTTTTTTTTTGTAAAATGTGAATAGGTAGTGAGAAATAAAAACATTTTCCAAATTTGATAAAAATATGTTCACAAACAAGCAAACTACAACAGTTTACTTATTCTCCATAAGAATAACATGGGAATTTTAAATTTACAATTTTTTGGAATTTTCTCCGTAACTATTAGGCGCATAATAACGCTTCAATATACTAAATTATTTGTTTTTTTAAGCTCTACAAAATGGTTTGGAAAGAAATTGCTAAATTTTATGTTTTTTGGGTCAAAAATAGGAAAAACCTATTTTTACCCCATAAAACCCCCCGTAAACCCCCGTTCCCATGGTCCGATCATGCTGGATCGCGAACTCGTTCGAATAAACGTACGTTTACACGTTTATACCAAATTTAATCCAAATCGGATCATTTTTGCTCGAGTTATCGTGCTGATGGACACATATATATATACATATATATATATATATATAAATAAATATATATATATGAATTTGAACGGATGGTGTTTTTGAGCTCTAGGGACCTCAAAACGAAAAAAAAAATCGGTCCCGCGTCCAGGTCTTACCATGAGTACTACGGTAATAGCTTATTCCCTATATGGGAAATTCGCTAAAACTAATAAATGCATTATGACAAGAACAAGATTGATGTCCACAGGACTTGCTTTGGAGTAAAAGCCTTTTAAAATGTTGAATTTAGAAAATTAAGGATTATACAAAAATGATACATAAAAATATTCTCAACTAACACATTCAACAGTGATAACATTTCTGTAGTTACGAATCTTCCCTTTAACTGGGTTCCCCATGAGATTAAGTACTCGAAGATTCTGCATCGACGCAAACACCTGCAAACAATATCAACTGATTTAGAAATAAGTATCAAAATAATTTTATAAACAATGATTACAAATCATTGTAAATTGTATGTGGTGTGGGTTGTAGGCGTAAATAACTAAGTAAGTAGTTTAAGTGAGTAAGATGTGGGCTGCCTAAAAATCATGGTTATTCAAAACTGTTACAAGAGATTTATGGCTTTGACCACTTTGGATAGTTTTAAATTTTGAGGTATATAAATCTTATGAAAGACATAAGACCCTCAATTCCTACATCAGTCGACACCGCTGATCTAGAATATAGAGAGCTTTTTAGGAATAAGTAGTTATACCTTTATTGAAAAAAGAACGTCTTGACGGCACCTTTCCTATCATCCATACATACAATTCATCAAAAAATCTTCATCTACTAGCCAGAAAATAATACCCTTGTCACAATTTTCACATCCTCTTAAACAGGATTGGTAATAAACTAAAAATAAAGAGGACCGTAACTAATTTTTCAACGATTCTTTGTGAGAACTAAAGGCTTATATGAGAATGGGAAAAAGTTCAATCTGGCACAAGAAACACAAAAATTGACACGAGAGAGTTGAACCTCTCTTAACTAACAAAAAATCCTAAAACCTAGGCTCTTGTGCTTTATGTCATACATTCTTGATTTTTAATGACCGGTACTTCAATTAGCATGTTTACTCTTTGAAAGAGTTGTTACCAGCATTATAGTATCTTATAACAAAGGAAGAGTCATTTTTTTCCTTAAAACCATGTAGGTATTAAAATAAAAGATTTGTTAGAGTTTCTATGTGTCTTGGAAAATCAAAACAGGCACTAATACAGCTTGTGAAATTTGTCAAGAATATATCACATTAAAACAGTAAGAAGCTTGAATCTTTGTATAGATCTATTACAAATTACCAAACAAATACCTGTACAACTGATTCATCCTGAAGGTTGTTGTGAGAAAGATCTACGACCGACAACTCCACACAGTCTCGCAGATGACTGATATCTTCCACAGTCTCCAACTTGTTGTGACTCAGATTCAATGTGTGTAGAACCGGTAGGATGGCTAGACAGTCAACGAGTTGTAAAGTTTACAACTTAAACTTCGGTTAGTTACTAGCCTCATCTTATAGGGATGTCTACTTCAGTATCCAATAGTCAATGGTGTAAACTATGAAAGGTTTGATAATTACTGTCACTGACGGGGACATGTTTTTTAATCTTGTAGAAATTTAATCTTTGAGAACATACAAGCAATAGGTCAAAGATAAGTGATGGGTGCTAATAATGCCTTGGATGAGTCGCATAGCACGATGGGGGTGTTTTGTGACTTATCCAAGGCGTTTGACTGTGTCAATCATGATATCCTCATTAAAAAACTAGAGTCGTATCCCTTTTCTGGAAATTCAGTGTCATGGTTGAAATCTTACTTAAATAATCGCAATCAGAGAACAGTCATTTGTAAAGATAATTTAAAAGTAAAGTCAGAATGGCAAAAAATTAGAATAGGTGTGCCTCAAGGTTCGATTTTGGGGCCTCTTCTATTTCTTATATATATCAATGATCTTCCAAAAAATGTTTCAAATAATCTAATTCTGTATGCAGATGATACTACTGCAGTAGTTAAAACAGAAAACAATGAGAGATTAAAACATAAAATTGATGAAAGCCTAACCGAATTGGGGAAGTGGTTTGAGATCAATGGATTGAAAATGAATGAAGAGAAAACCAAATTTGTAAGATTTTGTACACCTCAATCAATGGCACTCACTGATCAATCTCAACCAACTGAGGATAATGTAAAATTTTTAGGGCTATATATTGATAAACACTTGACCTGGAGTAAGTGCATTCAGTCGGTAATCGGAAAATTAAATTCTGCCTGTTTTCAAATGCTATGTTTAAGAAATTCTATACACCTGAAAACTTCTGTCATGCTCTATTATGCCTACTTTTATTCAATAGTACAGTATGGAATTGAATTTTGGGGGTTCGCCTCTGAAATTGAAAAAGTTTTTAAAATTCAAAAAAAGTTTATAAGAATTATGACTTTTTTACCATGTAAATCTTCGTGCAAAACAGTTTTTAAAGAATTGAATATTATGACTATTCCAAATTTGATTATTTACAAAACGTTGTTAGCGGTGCATTCAAATTTTGATGACTACATTAGCGAAAACTTTGACCACATCTATAACACTAGATTTAAAAATAATTTCCAATATCCAAGACACAGACTGAAGCTTGTAGAAAAAACACCTAAATACATGGGAAAAAAACTTTTTAATAAACTACCCTCGAATCTAAAAACTTTAATTAATAATAAATCTTTTAAAAGCAGCCTTGCTGATTTTCTGATAAGTAAAACATTTTACAGTGTTAATGATTATCTCAATGAAACTAACCAATCAATATGACTTTTATTTTGTATGACTAGAAACTTATTTTTTCCGTTATTGTTTAACCAATTTTGCCAACTTGTTTAAAACATTTTTTAATGCATAAGACATATTGTTGTACATTAGGTTAAGTTAGTAATAATCTTGACAATGTCATCTGTTTTTTAGCTGTGCTATGATTCAAAACGTTGATGTGACAATAAAGAATTATTTATTTATTTATAAAAGTCTCTCATAATAGTGTACAACTTCTTCGCTGAGTAGTAACAGTTGGTTCCCAGACAGCACGTGAGCTTGGACCAAACTTGGTTTTTACATATTTCTGAATTGGTATGACAAACTTGGAGTTTGGAACCCACTACAAATTTAAAACAGCTTTGGTTAAGTGAACTTGTGTGAATGCGCCAAAACTAAACTTGTTTTATTTACATATATAACCTGGTTGGCCAAGTCCACAATTTAAACACCTACCCAGACCCACGACAAGCTTGTTCATGTGAGTCTAAAGTGAGCAGTGCCATATGACAAAAGAATTTTCCCTCCACCCCTACCCAGAACGCTCCTAAAACCTGTTTCTTTGTGCTGAACCACCATTTTTGTTGGATTTAGACTTCCTCACTCTCAGTTGTCAGTTCTCACTTATCTAGTTCTGGTGTTGTGAGTTACTCGTTTCGTTACTAGTTGTGAGTTTTGTTTATGGTTTTGATACCAAGACGAAGCAAAGAAGAATTAAGGGATTCCTGTAAAGGTAAGATTTAAACTCCATTGATAAAAAATATACTTGTGTTGGTTAGTCTATGATGATATAAGTAAGCTAAGCAAACAATTAATTTCATTGCATCAAGAACCGTAGAATTTTGTTTATAGCCTAAACCTTTTGTGCTTTAACCTTTGACATACTCAGCGCTTCACTGAATCGACAACGTCACTCACTATACTATACTCTAATAGTCTACTGCTGAACTCAACAGAACAGTGCAAAAATTTGTGTTTAACCTTAACCATTATAGTCAATGCCTTAACCTAGTCTACAGATAAAAACAGGCCAAACCATTAGTTTACGTATAAAAGTAAAATAGTAAGAAATAAAAGTTTGATAACAATTTTAAAAACAAAGGTAAGTTAACACCCTGTGTTTGCAACACCAACAAATTCCAAATAATCAAATAATTATAATAACAAATAAAAATAATGAAAAATGATTTAAATGATAAATTTTAATAAACCAAATAATTCTAATGCAATTGTATTTTTTATAGATCTTCTGAAGCAGGCGGTGGAGTTGATGGGTTCAGAAAAGAAGTTGAAGGTCAAGTGGAAGATAGTGGGCATTGTATTTATTATATTAATAAATTGTCTTGAAATGTGAATGTCTTGCTTTCTAAACCTCACATATAACCAATATTTTTTCAAGATCACTCATAAAATAGGCTTCATTTTATCATAAATCTTTCTTGGTAAAAAAATAAAAGAAAAAATGTGGGCTAGCAAATGAATGGTGTGAAACAGCTTATATGTTAAATAGGTATAAATTATATTACTATTACTATAGCCTATAATAATAATAATTATTATTATTATCTCTGATCATGACAGTAATTGAAGTATATAAAACATCGTACCAAGTTCTGAGTGAGTCTATAGGTGTGAGCTTGTTTGCCCAAGTCTAAAATGTGCTAAAACCAATTCCAATATGAGTCTAGGCCAAGTCCAATATGAGCCTACTAAAAGCGGGCTTGGGTCTCCAAGTCCATAATGAGCCTGTTTAATTTATCAGTGTGAGCTTGTTTGCCCAAGTCTAAAATGTGCTAAAACCAATTCCAATGTGAGTCTAAGCCAAGTCCAATATGAGCCTACTAAAATTGGGCTTGGGTCTCCAAGTCCCGAACAAGTCCATAATGAGCCTGCTTAATCCACCAGACCCGTTTTGTATCCATCATTCCAAGCTTAGGGTGGGTTTGTGCCCATGAGTTCACTGTAGGTTTGGGGTTGGGACTTGGGTTGGACTTGGGGAGCCAAACCCATAACAAGTTGAACAACTGCCAACTTCGGTCTCTAAAACAAGTCAAAACCAAGCCTACAGACTTTGGTCCCTGAGTCTAAACCAGGCTTGGGAACTTGGGCCAATGGGCTTGGAACAAGTTCCCAGCAAGCCCATTGTGCTGTTGGGGTTTAGCAAATAACATTGCTTTTTCTAAAATTTGTTTGGGAAGGATTTATTGTAAGGAATTGTTAATTTGTAACTTGTTGAATGTTTATAAGCACACGATAAAAAAAAAGTTCTTATACTACTGAGCTAGAAAATTACAACGGAAGTAGCACTGGCACAGCAACTCAGTTGGAAAATTGACATGCTGTAAAATGTTGTTATGTTGGTACCAACTAGAGGAATCAACCAGCTAATTGGCTCATGGCTTTATTACAACGCCTAGTTCCACTGTACTAAGTACAATGTCTAGAATGTACTACCTATATTAATGTATTATAATGTATAATGTATTATAATTATATGTATAATGTATTATATATGGCGGCCGGCTTCTCTCATTCATTGATTCAGTGCTACCTTCAGCTGTATCCCTAGCTCAGTAGTTCCAACAGATGCAATAATGTTACTAATAACCACAGAATAAAGACCTATGAAAATAGGTCTTTATTCTGTGCTAATACTCACATAAATTTTCAATTTTCTCCACGTAATTGTGACTAAGGTTCAGAGTATCCAGTAATTGAAGCTCCTCTAGATTTTCAATCTTCTTAATAATGTTGTTGTGCAGATAAAGGCATCTTAAGTTTATTTGTTTCTCTAAATTTTCAATACGTAATAATGCATTATTTTCAAGCCAAAGACATTTCAGGCCTGTGTATTCTTCTAAGTTCTCGATTACAGTGTATCCTGTAAAAGTGAGCTAAACTTTTTATCTTTAAATATGATCTTAAATTTTATTCTTGACATACATAAAATAGCTGATACACAAAAAAAATTATATTTTGCATCGATAAGTTTATAATTTCTTAAGTGTGTTACCTGGGAGTAATTGCTCAACATTTTTAGAATATAATATTGAAACTAGCTGAACCGAAAATCTTTGTACCACCTACCCAGGTAGCACAAAAACGTTATTTTCACGTGAAATTCACGTTATCTTTTTCACATTTTCACGTCATTATCTTGAAAAAAAAGAGAAAATCACGTTATTTTCACGCAATAATAACGTAAAAACCGCACAACATTTCACGTGAAAAAAACTTTACAAAAAACGTGAAATTCACGTTTCTCTGTCACCATATATACACATTTTCACATTTTTTTTCACATGAATTCAACATTTTTTTGTCACCTTATTTTCACATTTTCGATATTTTTACCTAAAATTCACTATTTTTTTACCATATTTTCACCTTTTTCTTATATTTTTCACGTGGAATTCACATTTTTTTTACTTTATTTTGACATATTAATACTTTTACCAAAAATTCGCTATTTTATAACCAAATATTCACCTTTTTTATACACTGAACATTAAATTTACGATTTAATGTCACTGTATATTTTTATTTTATACCTCAAATTTTTATAACACAAATTTCACTCTTATCTTAACATTCATAAATGTTGGGAATTTTTAGGAGTTTAGTATCTCCAGAAGATTTTGTGAATGACTTCTATAAGAGTGAAATTTGTGTTATAAAAATTTGAGGTATAAAATAAAAATATACAGTGACATTAAATCGTAAATTTAATGTTCAGTGTATAAAAAAGGTGAATATTAGGTTATAAAATAGCGAATTTTTGGTAAAAGTATTAATATGTCAAAATAAAGTAAAAAAAATTTGAATTCCACGTGAAAAATATAAGAAAAAAGTGAAAATTTGGTAAAAAAAATAGTGAATTTTAGGTAAAAATATCGAAAATGTGAAAATAAGGTGACAAAAAAATGTTGAATTCATGTGAAAAAAATGTGAAAATGTGTATATATGGTGACAGAGAAACGTGAATTTCACGTTTTTTGTAACGTTTTTTCACGTGAAATGTTGTGCGGTTTTTACGTTATTATCGCGTGAAAATAACGTGATTTTCTCTTTTTTTTCACAAGATAATGACGTGAAAATGTGAAAAAGATAACGTGAATTTCACGTAAAAATAACGTTTTTGTGCTATCTGGGTAATAGTCAATTAATGCTGTGTTACATTTCTTCTGATTTAAAATACAGTAGACTCCTGGGAACCGAGACCAGTCCGCATAAAGGTTTTTCTGGTTAATCCAACGTCCCCAAAAACTCGTTAAAATGCATACTGTATACAGTATTTGACTTAAGTTTAGGAGAATTGTATTTAGACACGTGATCACTGGTCTCAAATCTTTCCCACGAGAACAGTCGTTTCAGTACCACCCACTTCCTGCCGATCACATCCGGTTAAACCGATATGCTGATAAAAATTGTCAGGTTAAAGCGATGTCATTTCTGCCGAGTGGAGTCCGGTTAAAAGGTGTCCGGATAAGATGGAGTCTACTGTAGTACCAATCTATTTGAAATCAATACCATAAGTGTTACATATGCTAGATGTTAAACTAAATTATATTGCACTAAAAAACTTAAATTTTAGAGTCAAACTGCTGGACTTAAAACAAATTGAACAGCTAGTCTTTTACTATGTTAATATAAATCACTGGTAGACAAATAGACATACCATTGATTAACAAACGAAATTAACTCTCATTTTCTCAAATGTTGAATTGTCATTTTATTAAATGCTGAATGTTTAAGTCGGTTGTTTGGTTAAATTGAAATGAATGGTATTGCACCAAAAACTAGGCCTAGTTACAAAATATGTTACGTCAATTGCTACTTAAAAAAATTATAGTTACTGTAAAAAAAATATTATAGGTACCTAATTTTACAAAAGCTAAAATTATACATTCTCTTCAGCTAAATAGGCCTATCATCTTTCCTTCAAAAGACGATTCAAAATATTCCTTGTCAAATTGTTGATTAACAATCCTTGGTTTAGAAAACGACTTCTCGTTTTATGGATCGGCCCCAAAATATAAGATAGCTAAAAACTTTAAAATTATTTCTATTCTATCATTCTCAACTCCAAAATACACTTGTTTATTTCACATACCTTTGAAATGTAAATACAAAACATCATTCAGATGTGGTGTGAAGTAAAGTTTGTTTTCTTTACAATGCTTCCTTAAAACTTCTTTAGTTATTCTGTAAAAAAGACCCATAATTTACCTTGTGTATATCAATTCTTTTAGTGTGTTTAAGGTGGTATTGGGCAAAATCTTTCATGGCCAAAAATTAAAATAGTCCTTGTAGACAGCCATAATTGTTGTTTTTCAGATACACATAACACATATAGTACTGTATACTTATTTTTGTACACCAATCACTAGGGCTCAAATGTAAGAATTGGATAAGATCTTGGTAACTAATTAGATAATTGATATTTGCAATCACCTTTTAACTGTAGAATGTACACTTTATCAAAATTACTAACCTACTCTACTACTTCAGATGTAAAAGCTTGTTTATTTACATAATTTTGTAATGAAACATGTCTCATTATCATTAGAAGCTACCTTCATGATGTATGCTTGAAAATGAGGTAAACATTTATAACTAAAACTAAAACCAAACAAAGACCATTTATGATATTTCTCCGAGATTCAAAGGGTTAACTTACAACAAGTTTTTAATTAGATATTTATTCCAAACAAATTTTATTTACCAACAAAGGGACTGTGTGATAGTTCCTATTTGGAACATGAAAACTCTAGGAGTGGATGAGATAAATCTGATATGCAAGCAAAAAAGTAATTATTTACCTTGGCCCTTTTCTTTCCTCTTCTTTTATTGCCTGTAATCTTGATAAAGCGGCCTCCCGATCTTCAAGTTGTGGCATTTTATTTTCTGAAATAACACTTGGGATAGCAAACTAAAGAAAATAATACTTGCATAACCAAAATGTCAATGAAAACAACATCTGTTGCCATAGCAACCGGTGACCAGTTTGATCTATAAACATAATGGAGTTTGTACCAACTTGTGGGGTTTTGTACTTGTGTATTGTACCAAAATCCATAAATTTTAGTGTTTAGGTGTCCGTGTGATAAAATATGGTGGTTGCCGTTGGGTGGGTTTTGACAGATTAAAAAACTAGTTTTAGTAGTTTGATTGCATCCTTTGTACATAAATTCTTAGTTTTCAAATTTTATAATATTCACTAAACACTTTTATTTACATTAAATAATTGTTTAAACACACTACACTACAAAAAAATAATTAAATCAAAATGTAATTTATGAGTTTATATTTTACTTTCTCGCCCTATACATTAATGGAGACTGGAGAAAGTATTGTTTTTGTAAAAATTATTGAGTTGGAGTTTTTGGTGGAAATATCCATTTTGGGACCCCCTGGACCCAAAAAGTGGTTTTCGGATTGTTGACCGTATGATTGTGTGTGTCCTTGTGTCTGTATGTATGTGTGAATGTGTAAGAAGTTCAAATCACATCAGTGGTCCAATTTTGATTAAATTACGTACAGTAGGTACTACTAATCAGACAACATTTTCCCTCGCCCTAAATTAGAGCTTGGGAAACGACTACTTTCATTGATGTCAGCTGTTATCGAAATAATTACTTTCACTATGGAGTCATGATAACTTAATTATTTGTTTTTAAGTTCTTTAATTGGTTTAAGGGAAAATGGGAACACTTATATTTTGAGGGTCAAAAATGAGAAAACCCCATAAAACCTGATCTCGCTCGTTTGCGAACTCATCCAAATTTATCCCACCTTCAAACCAAATCTCATCAAAATCGGACCAAAATTACTTGAGTTATTGTGTTCATGGCCACATCATACTAGTGAAAGTTTGTGTGTTTGTTTGATGTTCAATCACGCATTAACTACTGGTTGGATTGGGTTGAAATTTGGTATGATTATAGCTCACATTCCCGATTAACATTTAAATGTATTCTTATTTCAGATATCCTTTCGGGCTCCACCCCTGTGGATCTAGTTTCCCATGTTAAATGAGTATTCATATTTAAACGGAATTTTGCCAGCTGTTTCAACTACACAAGTTGGTTCTATGATATTCAATAGCATTAAAAGGTTATAAGGTTTACCAACAGGGTGCAGCACTATTAGTTCTTTTTGCATTTATGACAACAGCTAATTTGAACCAAGCCGCAATAAAAGCTGTGAAACTTCATTTTTTTTTGTATTGTTTAGGTGAAATGGTAGAACATTATGGCTATGGTAGGTGTGCCATAGTATACTGTAAATTATGGTAAACCAAATTTTCTTAAAACGTGTCCCCTCCCATTGCAAACGCAAGGCAAGAATGTAACTGCAATAAGCAGTTTATACTTAAATACCAACCCCGTACGAAGGACGGGTACTCTGCTAGTAATCTATATAAATATATAACAATTTGAACAAATAGTTTTTTTAGTATCTGGGCGCATCAAAATGAAAAATTAAATCGGTCCTGGGCAGGTCTTACCGTGGCACCTAATAGAGAAAATAGCTACTTCCCTATAGGAGATTTTGCTAAAAATGGCTGGATTGATTTTGATTAAAATTTAGTATGCTATAGCATTTTTAACTCTTTACAGGTTTACAAAAAGGCACAAAACCACATTGCCACATTGCTATAAAAATTACAGTTCAAAAGTTATTGCAACTTCTGCAATTTTTCCTGTAAAAATAATAGTTAGGCTACCCCCACTAACGATTAAAGTTGTTGACAAGCCAATGGGAGAAAGTATGCGTCAGATTGCAAGCGCCGTTTATTTATCATGTTAGATATTCCAGAGATAACTCTAGAATGGTACTTTTTTCAGAATGATAATATATGAAAAACTGTACATTTAAAAATGTACCAGTAAAGAAAATTATGCATGAAGTTTAATTTACTTGCACATCAAGTTTTTACCATTCAAGTTCTAATATCTTAACTTTTTATAAACAACTTTGAAGATCAGGGTGAATTGCCAACAGTACACAAGATTTCAAAAAATGTTAAATTTATTTACAACATTGTACTTTACATAATTAAACTTATGAAATAATAACAACATAACACAACATGAATAAAATAGGAGTACAGTGTTCAAAACTGTAAATAAAATATAGAGTACAGCTAATAACTAAATTGGTTAGGATATAAATAACTATCTGCGCCAGACTGGTCCAGCTGACTAAAGGGTTACGGCACGAGTTGTGCTTGACACGACTTTAGCACAATGCTGTGGCACATCATAAGTAATCCATACTTACATATAAATACAAAAAGTGTGTATAAAAATAATTAAAACTATAGGAATATTAAATATTACAATAATTGAGAGGGAGTTTATGCCCTCCTGATGTAAAATTCTCATGGTACATATATTTTTAACTTTACAAAAAAGTACAAATTAGGCTACATAATGAAAAAGATGATAAAACAAAAAAGCACAGTACAAAAGCCTACATAGAATTAATGTTTTCTTGTAAATGACCTACGAAATGTATATAAACAAATTCATACATTATATAAATGCATGTTCTTTAAAGAATATATTTTTATTGATACAAAAACGATTACTTACTTTAAATTTATCACAATACGCAAGATAATCTATAGATTACACATTCACGTTTCCAAACAAAGTGCGTTCATTATTGTAAAATACTTTGTTACAAATTTGATACTGTACAGCTTTTTCCTCACCAGTATAAACCCCACTCGAAAGCTCGTCTTTCTATACATTAATTCTACACTTCACAGTAACACTTACTACACACAGTAAAAAGTTAGTAAATACCCTGTCCTCAATTAAGGAATCAACTAAAAAGATATGCAAACAATGTTCGTCCATATTGTATAACATTTAAACCCACTAACATGTGTTCAGAATAATTCAAGAATCACAAAACTCGAGTGTAATTCAACAAGTGTTTAAACTTAAGGTATTACATCACTAAATGTTTTATTTAAAATATGTCTACCAATTTTTAAAGGACTTTGTAATTATTAAAATTTAAAGGTATATGTAATTTTCTTTCCAAATTAAAATAAATTAAATATACACAATCCACAATAACCGGTTATATAGATTGAGCTATTCACCGGGCTACAATGCCTTTGCTTAAATAATTCTACACAATGTTTGAATACTAAATAACTTTTTGACATTCTGTAGTCTGACTTTGCTCGAATCAATAAATGCAACTAATTATAACAAAAATTAGTTAAAATAAAACTACTTATTACTTTTAATGTTCAGCTACCAAGTAATTATTATAATTTATTATATTTCAACATTTCAACGTTTGGCCAAAATATCCCCACACAAGTTGATCAATTACTTATCAAGATGACCAATTTACTTAAAACATTGCTTTATTATTTGTTAGGAGTTATATTTTGTAGAAAATGTTTATGGCACTTAAATGAGCTATGGTGAGATATAGTTTTACAACACAGGTTATCTTTTGATTTCTAGATGGGTTTTCATTATCTTACAAGAGAAAAATATTAGGCCAGGTTATCAATTAACGTTTCTACACAAAATTTGAGCCAAACTCGTACAAATTACTGTATCAAACCAGATATTTAATCAATTAAATAGGTTATGTTAACTTATTTTTAGTACACTATCATAATTCAAATTTTTATTTAGAGCACTGACTTAACTTGAAGATGATTGTTTTACTATATAATAATACACATGAGAAAATGATCCTTTAAATTGAGGAATGTTATGTTATTGTAAACAAATTTTATCGATGACTGGGCAGGATCAAGCATAAGTTTAAGTAAAAAGTTTTATAAATGTAGCTATTTTTTACTTTTACTAGTACAGATTGGTTAGTTAATTTTTCATATATAATTTTAACAGTGATATAATTTAATCCTAGCTTTGGGGTACATATAAAAAACAACAGAGGGTACACATACCACGTAGTGTAATATCTAGAAAACATTGGAAAAATTGTAGCAGCAGAAAATGGCGAACTAAACAAATTGTACATTTACAAAAAATTACTTCTTTACGCTCTATAAAAACATGGAATTTTAAGAGACGTTTGAAAAACATTTCAATATGAGCAATCAACAGCTTAAACGAGAGAAAGCCGTAACATTAACGCAGAGAGTCTGGTTGGTCGTATACATACGTATAAACTCAATCCCTTCTCAGTCAGCTGGCTGTAACATAGAGTTGACAGTCAAGATTTGCGACTGTGTTATACTCCAAGATGAGTCAAACATTGCTGGATAAAGTCTGACTATCTAGTGACCACTGTGACCCTCATGAGAATTAAAATGTACCAGTATTCCATCGTCCTTAGACCAATAGGTCCTTGGTGACAGAAGAAATAAAAAATTAAAGAAGTATATTAAAAATGTTACAAGTTTTCCACTCAATAAAAAATATATAAAATATGAGTTAAATTGATGTACCATCTGAAATGTACTGCAAACACTGTGCATTGTGAACATCAAGCAATTATTTTTTTATCAAAAAAATTAATAATGGAATAATCGCCAATCGGTAAATTTAAAATATACAGTAAGAAATATTTGCACGAAGATTAGTAAATTATTTGTATACCAAAAATTCTAGTGGGACACAAAAGTAACTCTAGTTTGTAGAAACGCATAAAAATGCCAAATACCAGGAGTATTTTTTTTTTTTACTTCAAGTATTGCCTCAAAGACAAGTATTGAACGCTACTGAAACATTCCAACTGGAAATCCAACAGAAAGTATTCCGAGCTAGATTAAATAGAACTATTACATAAGCAATTGTGTTGCTGTTTTGTATTTGTTTTCAAGCAACACTACATCAAAAATGCAAAAGTGAAAATAAAGTAAAAAACATAAAGTAAAATGTATAAAACATATGATAAAACCAATCAACAATTTGAAAAATAATCACGAACAAACTAAGCATCAAGCACAAGCCATGCTTATAATGTTTACTTGTATAGATAACTTTAGTTGATCAATTTAGCTATCTTCAATAATTTAAAAGTTTAATTGTGTAAACAAACTCGTGTCAATCAAAATATCATTTGATCCTGCCCAACCAAGATGACCTTTTATTAAGTTTTTATTTCGTTTTGTACAGTTATGTGTTATGTGAAACTATTTATTTAGTTTTTCAGAGGGGGTACTGCCAAAATAAACATAGTTATCATATGACAGGTCACTTTTTATTCACCATCAAAAATTGTGGGCTCCCTAAGTTAATTCCCAGAAGTGTGTACTTGATGGAATATATTTAAGTACGAAAATATATTAGCTGACTTGTAACCAGGAAAATAAGGATTTTTCTATAAGGCTGTCCTTATTTTTAATGTAATACTGACTTACAAAAAACTACCAACTTTTAATTAGTGTCAACGAGGGCCCCTTATACATTTGTGTTCTACAGCAAATATTGTATACCCAACTATTTCTTCCAATTGTTAACTTCTAATCACCAAATATTCATCAAAACGAAACGGTAAATTTTGAGCTACTTAATAACTTTCTAACTTTCAAAAGCAGGTTAAAGGGAATAACAAGTTTAGAGCTAACAAAATCATAAACGCATACAGATAACAAACATAGGCTTATTTACAATGAAATAACTTGGTTGTTGCATGCAAATACAATAAAAATTAAGTAAAGACATTTGATTCTATTTCCCTGTCAACAATTGTTGTAACCGACAATATATCTACTCAACACAAACTGGCTTTAAAACGTTGTATTTGAAAATAAAATTTAGTACCTCTTGTTTTAAACAACGCCAACAAAATCATGTTGTACAGGTAATCATAATTAGATGATTGTATGGATTTTTTGCCTCATAAATATAATTCATTGTATTTATATCTTTTACAAAATCTGTAGGGCAACTAAAATAAAGAAAAAGTTTAATACATTAGCAGTTTCTAATATTTTTCTATAACAGTATTGTCTGACGTTTTAGCAGTTTCTAATATTTTTCTATAACAGTATTGTCTGACGGTTTAAAGACCAGCTAACTTAACAAACTATAAAAAGAAAAAGGTTAATTTTTCAACTCTGTGGGACAAAGAAGTGTGTTTAACATTACAGAATCGAGTTATATGTTAAATTTGTTGGAGGTATCTATATCTTTTTGGTGTGACAATTATAGTTTTAAGCATTTGGATGTTGGTTGGGTTATCATACTAAGAATAATCCAGTGAGTGTCTTACATATGAACAAAAATAAGCTGTGTAAATAAGTAGATGTGTATTTCAAATTAAGCCCTTCTGATTTTGTTCATATCAAACCTTTAAACTTAGTTCAATTTCCAAATGTTGGAGCTAATTTTCCATAAATTCCATCTACAAATACATTTAAACATTTAAACATATATGGAAATGTAAAGCTAATAATAGTAATATGTAATACTGATTATTTACACTATTTTTGCGCTTGATCAACAGAGAGCATTTTAAAATCTTTACTATTAATAAAAATACAAATTTAGCTGTTATGGCTCTTTACATTATTTGAACATGACTAAGTAATATAATTAAATATAGAATGTAAATGTAGATTGAACTGAACTTGTAAAACTTGATTTGTTTCACTAAGATTTTTTTTGTATTCTACATCTTTTTAGCAACTGTTTAAAAAAATGGTCTCCATTAAAAGAATTTCAGGCAGTTCAAAGCACACCAAAAGTCCACAACAATTGGATATCTGATGAATATCCTATTGTCCTCCTTTAAGGGACGAAATCTATATATTTGATTCCGTAAGCGAATCGGTCCCACGAAATATCTCGAGCTAGGAAAATGGTAGCATGGCTTTTGAGGACCGTGGGAAAAATATCAGAAGTGTCAAAAATTACCCCTGCTCTGTTCAAAGTTTCAGTCATTTTCTAATAGAAGTACTGCTACAGTGTTTCTATAAGCGGTTTTAAATATACCAGCTGATGTAAACATTGCGTATTTGTATATTTATTGATTTTAGAGTTCTGTTTTTAGGTTGGTAATGGTGATACAGTATCAATTTAATGTATCATATTAGGGGAAGACCGTGACTAAATGACGTGTAAAAAGTATGTATTTAATTTCAATTTGTATACATACAGTAACTAAAAAGCAGAAATTGCTGCTATTGTCCCTAGTATAAAATTAATTATGTTGTGAACTTTTATGTGATATCAACTGTCACAAACTCTTTTCTAGGATAAGTTAATTGTGTGTCCATTCCTTCCGTCACAATGTATTCTCAAGCAAAGTGCTCTTTCCAAAAACAAACATTACCAGTGTTACTTTAACTGTAAACATACACTTATGGAAATCGTCTTATGTTTCCATTATAAAAAAGAACAAAACAAAAAACATCGCATGGGGTAAACAATAAGAAGCTCGCACACTCTTACATGACGTCAACAAAGAACTCACAGGGGTTGCCCATGGCCATGCGGAAGGACTGTCGGCTGGCGGAGAGGTCGTTGTCTGCAGTGGTGGGGGCAGGGGGGTGAGGTGGGGGAGGCTGGGGTGAGGTGGTCGCTGTAGCAACAGAGGACCCGCTGCTCCTACTGCCTCCGCTACGACTGTGGGGGTTGTGGTTGGTCTTGTGAGGTATGTCCACTCCACTCTCGCTGGCAGAGCTACCCCCACTCTTGTGTGTGGCTGGTGCGCACACTCGCGAGTGCTGCGACCCGTTGCTGCTTCCTACACACATACATACATCAGATGAAAGGTTGACATTGATTAAGATTTTAAGAAATAATATTAATTTTCCATCCACATTTCTTAAACAGATTATTTGTTGTATGCAAATAACTAGCCTATATGACACACAAATCAAGTAGGCTAGTTTTCTTTACTCTTTCTAGTTCCCAGATGAATAAATTCAAAGTGTATTTCCAAGCCTTTAAAACCAACGTATGAAGAGTGAAGAGGAAAACGGAGATGATGGAACAGAGGACAAAGGCAGAGAGAAGAAGAGCAAGGATGATAAGGTGGATATATGAGGTCAAGGATGCCTCTAGGAAGAGGAACTGTGGATGGGATGGATGAATATGAAATGCTAGAAAACCCTAATTGACGTCTGTATCAGGGAATAACTAAAAGAAGATTATTTGAAACAAGATCTCTTTTACAGACCTGATCCACTGTGTAAGCTTTCATCCCTGTTAAAGCCATAGAGGGGTGTCTCCGTAGTGTAGTTGAAAGGCATGGGAGCGTGAGTGTGTGGCATGTAGGTGCCACTGTACGGCATCTGAGCTGGCCAGCCAGGGTGGGGCAGAGGACCTACAGTGTCTCTGTCTACACTCACACAGTCGTCCAGCTTGAGTGACGACATGGCTGCAACACAACAACGTACTTATACTATCACCTCAGGGTTTGGACACATGGACTTGATCAAGAATGTGAAGGCTGAAGTCAAAGCCCCAGGAATAAGGGGCTTGCAAGAAAATAAAGAGAAAGTTTGGGCGGTTTCTAGTTTAGAGGGGTATCTAAACTTAATATTACATTTTGGTTCATGTAAATTGTACGGGGGCAATATAATATTAAATTTATTATATTCAAGAATTTAAATAAAAAGAACAGTGCAGTGGACTGAAACACTACACTTCTTGATCATGTCACGCCATGGTATGAGCAACATAACCAAATTTGACTGGATTGATAGGTCTAAAATGTTCTAATAATAGAATTCACCTCAGGATTTTTAAAAGGAAAACAATTTTGTTAGTTCAATGGTTCTGAATTGGAATGATAAATTCTTCAATATACATCCAGTCACCAATATATAGATCTTACAGTTAAGTTAAAGATATCAAGGCAATTCCTCTTGTTCACTCAAAAGGTATTTATTAGGCTACAACACAACCAATCAAAAAAGTTATGGTTACCACAAACCACAAAATGACTGGTTATTTTTATAAACTCAACTTTTATTAATATTTTTTTCTATCTTATGCACAACATTACGAATCAAAAGATGTGTTAAAAAAAGTTCTAATATGGAGGCAAAAAAAATCCAGACAAATTGTTTGAATGTGACAAAAATGTGAGATGATGGAATTCCTAAGAAAATGGAGTTGACAGTGACGGTGGGAATGAGGCAGTGATAAGAGAGTATAGACGAGGTGAGAATGTGAGAAAAGAGTTAGACAGTAGACAGTATGGAAAGAGGAACTTTACAGGAGAAGGTGGAAAGGCCTAGATGATATCGAGAGACCTGTGAATAAAGAAAACGGAAGAGGATGTATGAACTAGCTTCAAAAGCTTAACTAAAATAGTGAGAAAACAAAATAAACCTTCGAGAGCTGTATATTCTGAACCTGTGGTGAGCAGTTCACCGAAGATGTAGTAGCACTGCTCGGAGAAGTTGATCTTGTTGACCGTGTGACGGATGTAACCAGCTTTGAGCATCTGAGAGGCGTACTTCCGAGCATCTCTGCGGTCTACAAACCCTTCTACGTGTGTGTCTAGCCAGTCCACTACATCAGCACCTGTACATAGACATTAGTCAGTACACTCAGAAACAAACATTGTACTATGGACATCCCAAAAACAAAACAACCTGCGCAGAAACAAAAAGATCACGTGGTTTTCTCCGGTGGGTGTGACGTACCCTACAAACCTGCGTGGCGCGACAAGTCCCAGGGTTGTTTTGTTTCTGGGATGTCTATAGTCCATCCAATAAGATTCACAGATAACTTCATACATGTAATGATAAACAAGGCTTTATACCAGGTAGGATTTTGTGGTGGATGAGTATAACAGTAGGCTAACCTTACTGGAAAAAATTACAAATAACAATATAAAACATATAATTTTGGAGCTACTAGCTCCTTCTTCAGTTACTACTGAAGAATGGGCTAGTTAATGCAAAAAACATATAAAAACATGTGGTTGCTTACATTTATTAGCATGTTATGCATGCATTGCATGATTGTGGAAAATAAGTCAAAGAATCTAGTTAGGTAAGAGAAAACAGTGGTCAACAGTTGAAAATTTACAACTCTCAGATTAAGAATTTGTTTTAAAATCATAAAAATATGCACAGATGAAATAGTAGTCACATCAGAATAAATAAGTATACCAGTTGGACAAAAACTACAATAATATTGTCTTCAGCTGATCCGTTAGAAGAATGATTGTTGAATAATACTTGCAGGTACTTTATCTCAATTATCGACTTTTGGTACTGAGGTCCAAAAATCCTCTCAACATAGATTTTCTTTTGATAGAACAAACCTGTAGTTGGATGTGTCACTCACAGGGTGCGCTGATGTCGGAATTATTATTTCTTCATTAGTCTTTACTACTGTGACATGAGGATGTTAAGTTACAAAATAACTTTTCTTTTCAGTTTGGCTTGGTTAAACAATTGGCGCAATTGACAGCGACACACTCTGATAGTTACTAATTTAACTATATTCTTTATGTTTTATTTAGAAAAAAATAAAAAAGACTACAGCTTTAAACAGGAAGGAGATACCTACTTGTATCCGTTATCAGAGATACTGGATAAAAAATACCTTTAAATGGTCTTAAAAATTATAAACTTGAAGGGCAATAAGCTTAAGCCATTAACAGATGGTTAACATACCGATAAACGCGTTGGGTATCGTGATCTTGAGCCACATTCTGTCACGTATCTCTAGGCCAGAGTCTGGTCTAGCCATCGCTCTCACAATGGTGGCCATGTCAGTGTTGACCGTCAGGTGTAGCTCGTCAAAGGGCTCTGGACACAGCACATAATCATGTAAAAAATTAGCTTAGTAGATAAATGAAAAGTGTACTCACTAACCGAAAACATCAACTAAACCAATCAACGTTAGAGAGGGTAAATGAATTCAAGCTGGATGGACAATTTGGTTATGTACAAAAAATATAAATATGAATTTGGTTCGACACAAAACATTTTATTAGTTTGAAAAGATCCCCCCATTGAAGAAAATCCTTATACTTTTGTTAAGGATTAGTTTTTTTTTAGTGTTTCCCTTACTCTTGAAGACCCTTACATCACACACAGACAAATATATAAACAAAATTAGAAACTGTCACTAATCCAGACGTATCAATAAGGACTTTGCTTGATTTTAAAACTGAATAACCCAACCACGCCTTAAAACATTGTTTATCTATTTGCCCTTATTTAGACAACAGTTTTAAATTTTCAATACCACGTTGAAATATGAATCACATAATATGAAGGTTTGATCAATGCAATCAACTTTATTTCCAGGCTACAGGAGAAAAATCCCAGAATGCAATGTAAAGACGATTTTCTCATTGTTTAATGTTGAACAATAGCTTATAGCCTTTCAGCCTAGCTGTCAATAAAATAAATAGAATATGTTTTAAATAAATAAAATAAACTCACTCTCTGTGTCTGGGAGACTGGAGGTGATGGAAGAACTAGTGGAAGTCAGAGTTGTCACTGACGGAGGCCTCAGAGGGAAAGTTTCACCTAGAAAACATTTTTAACAATAAATACCTCTGAATCAATAATTTAGGCTATACAAATTCCTTAAATTGTTAGTGATAAAGGATCACACTGGTCTGGATATCTGGACTGATTGTGATCATCTTCCACGATCGCGCCCAAAATCATGAACAAAGATCACAGATATCATGCATGATCTTCTCTGGCCATTGAAGCAAATTTGTCAACATCTTTCACTGCAAAATCGTCCCGTCCCGAAATTCCACAACCATCTTAAATTGAAGTGAGCAATGACTTCCATCCCAACTTTCAAAATTCCCGCAGTCACTTATTTATTAAATACTACAGAAGTACTTGAGGAGTTTTCAAATAGAAAAAGTATATTTTAACTGTTAATTATTGCCTTAAATAAATGTTGTTGAACTTACTTACTGTGCTTTCCAACTAAAGTTCCCACTAACCATCTACGGTTTATCAAACCACAAATTAGCAGTCTACTTACCCCTGATGGCAGCAGTGTGGGCAACCCATGCTCCTGGGTCAATGGGTCTGACGGGTTCAGTTCTGGGGATGGTAAAGTAGCCCTTGGGGTTGGCATCCCAACACTTGGCCACGACCAGCTTGATGGGTCTGTAAAAAGTGATTGTACATTTAGACAGCAACTGAATTAAACTTGCATTTGAGAAATAGTAACAACTAACAAGTCTTACCAAACAAGGTACACCAGTTGTAGAATCCCTATGGTTTTATACGACTTCGGGTGGATTATGACCAAGGTGATGAATTGTCAGGGGACAAATTTGTTACTCCAATCTGACAAAAGCAGTAGTTGGCGTACATCTACCTGGTAGAATTGGGCGTTAATAAACATAATAGGATGATGTTTCGCCTATAACTTTGATCCACAATCTACATGAACTAGACATTTAGAGTTAAAATGTGGCAGTTCAAGAATAGCTAAAAAAAGAAAATTCTACGCAATTCTGTCCATGTTACATTATCTAAAAATATCTAGGTATGTTTATCCTATGATAGGAATAATAATAAGACTACTTCTGGCTTACCCTGGTTTTTGTACAACTTCTCGCAGCACCCTGACTGCCTCATCGTTGGACATGTTCTCAAAGTTGATGTCATTCACCTGCAGTATCATATCTCCCGGCTCTATCCTTCCATCCAGCGCAACTGCACCTCTGTAGCATACGACAATTGATGTTAGAAAAACTAGGTTAAATTTTATGCATTTTGTTGACTTACAGATATGTAACGTCTGGATTCATTAAGCCAGTTTTTGATTTGAATTTAAAAAAAAGTTAGTTGCATACAATTGAAAAATAAATTTACTGAATTAGACTACTAGGCGCTATTTGTATTTTCATTTTTTGATGTTAGCCTCCGGATTACATTGAATAAATAAATGTACCTTTTTTATATTTTTTATGTTTGTGTTTGCGTTTGTGTCCATGTCCATGTTCGTGTATTTTTGTATATCCAATATATATGTATCGATGACCTTCTGATGAAGTGATTTTGACATCCCCCTGGACACCTGATGATGACTTTGTGAAATCAAAACTACTTGCGTCATTGTTACAACATTAAGGATAACTAAGGAGCAGGTATATACCTACACCAATTTTTACTTATTGTATATAACAAGTATAAGGATAGTAAAATCTTTTTCTGAATATAAAAGCTTCTCTGAAAAATCTGTGATATAATTGGTTGCAAAATCTTCACCGAACGCATAAGTCTAGAACTAGCAAATATGCTATACGTTCTTCCACTTTGTGCGGAACATACCTACCATTTATAGCGAGGACTACGGTGTATTTTACTAATTAATATTTATCAGCTCTCACCCTTTCATGATGGAGCCAACGTAGATTCCGCCATCCCCACCCTTGTTGCTCTGGCCGACAATGCTGATGCCCAGGAAGTTGACTGTGTCCATGTTAAGAGTCACCGTGATGATGTTCAGGCTCATCGTGGAGTCGGTGATGGAGGAGAAGGAGGAAGTACGAGACATGGCTAGTGGCTGACGATGTCTACGTCGCCGCTGAGGCCTGCGACGTGACCGGGATACCATGCTGCTTGAGTCTGCGCAAAGTGAAGATAATAGACGCAATTCATAAATTTAAAAGTTATTTGTTAGTTACGTTTTACAAAAAATAAAATGACAAATCTTGTTTGGGTAAACCTTACATTAGTGTATATAAAGGTCTTTCTAACTAACTAGCGAGTTTGGGTCGGTTTCAGGTATTCGCTGAAAATTGAAGTCTGATGTTAATAGTCAATGGTAAATAGTCAATCCTTTACTTTCACATAACATTACACAACAAAATTCAGCAAAGCTGATGTAACAGGTGAAATTCTCATACAGTACTAAAACTAAAAACGCAAGACAACACTAAAAAGATCACATAAAATTACTGATGCATGATGAATGTATGGTTTGTCTGGAGAATGTTTTGACAAATTATATCAGTATATCGTGGCTCAGTTGGAAGTTCTTCTGAGACATAATGGCAGATCATAATGATTTCCGTAGATCTGTTTATTGGTCTGGCTTATCTAATCATTTGCTGGGATTGGTCAAAGCACAGTAACAGACAAATTTTGGTAACATAAGATAAAAATGAAAGATCAAATTTCCAACAAAAACATTGATAGCCAAAGTTGTGTGCTACTACATACCCATTCTATCAATGGAGAGATTGGTTGCGCGGCCGGTGGTGGTAGTGATATGACTTGAAGCGTCGTCTTCGGACTCCAGGAAACTTGTTGTCTCCAGATCAGAGCTCAACATGGACGAACTCTCATAGCCGTGACCACCCGGCATGCTGCGCATCTTGCCGTGGCCGTTGATCCGGATACCTGACATTAAATTTTAATTTTAAATCAACATTAGGCTAACAGTTTTGTACTTTAAAAATGAAAGGCCTATGAATAAGTTGAGTTATTACTTATCGGCTTTACTTACTTGAATATTGTTAAGTCACTAAATAGATCAAATATATTTTATTTCGTATAGTGTCGTTCTAGGAAATTTAAGTTGAAACAAAGACTGTATAGTATAAACTTGGGGGATTTAATTTGGAGCTTTACAGCTCCATTTTCAAATCCCAGAAGATTTTTGAAATTGCCAAAAAATATATAGCCTATTGTTACAAGAAACAAATTAATACAATGATAGACATACGGCAATTAAAAACAATTTTGGTAACCCTATCTCATGACCAGCTGAAATGAACAACTCCAGCTGTATTTTGTAAATTTAATAGTTACCAGTACTCTATCCTGTTTTCTATTACAAACAATTGTCCCCAAACTCACCATTATATTTATGGTACTTCTCGTACTTGTCGACATGGGGACGGGCCTCCTTGTGTATATTGTGATGACCTGAAATTATTTAACAGAATTTTGATATAAGAACACAATATTTGATTAAGCTGAAACTAATTCTTTAGATGAATTAATCTAACACTGATGACATCCTGTTGCAACATGTTAACGAAATAAAAAATAGGTCAATATCATTTTTAACCTTACCTTCAATATATAATCTGAACATGCCTGCTCCTTATCAAGACAAATTTGGTTCCCATTGTGGAGGAACACGTTTCTATTATTAGTATTGTCATAACCCCAGGAACAGAGATATTTTGCAACTACCGTACCAATTCATAGGCTAATTCCAATTAAATTGTTACCAAATCGTCTAGGAATAGATTTTACAATAAGGGAAAACTTATTGATCAGCAAAGCCTATTAAAAAATCTATTATTATGTTTGATAGAATTTGTTGGTATTTAGGCCTAGCATCATTAAATTAGAATTAGCCTGTTTTTAAAAATTGTTGACTTAGGAATTGACAATAGTATATTTGGTTTATTTGTTCCCTTAGTGTATCCCCCCCCCCCCCCATAGACTTAACCATAGACATTTACCCCTATTTGTGTTTATAGGCCTACACACATTGATTGTTTTTTGTTTAATCTCCATACATGTAAAAACAAGTTTGTTATTTTTAAATAGCCAACTTGTTTATTTTTTAGTTGACACCATTCAATGAACCTCATATATGTGTGGTATATGTGTGGTATGTCGTGAATGAAGATTATTTTACTTGATTTGAAACCAGAACTACAGAGATATAAACTACTAAGAGAGTTTCTACTTCAAACCGAAGTTTAAATTCAGAGACAGAATAGTTGAATATTTTGAAAGTTTAGAGGAGGACAAAATTATACAATTTTAAGATCTTTACCCATAAGAAAAATCAACCATAAAGGTTTTAACAAAACGAGAAGACATTTGAACTGTTTAAGTAAGTAAGTCATATAGGCTTAGTAAAAGCTTAACCAAATTTAAAGTTAAAGAAAAATTAGCAGAGTAATACTTACCACCAGGTCGTGAACTTATGATGGATTCAGTTTCCGTACATGTTAGGTCATCTGTGTTTGTGCGAACTGTGTGAGTTGCGTTGATTCTGCAGGGAAAAAACAATCAATAAAGTCTGAAATAATTAGTCCTAATATTTATATATAAATCGGGAAGTGCCGATTTTCCCTGATTTTTCCAATATGGCGGCGGGCGTGGAGGGGGAAAATTGTGCATTTTAAACACCTACTTACCATCCTACATAACATATAAAAAACTGGACTGTTTACAAGTTAACTCCCCCATTTTTGTCTCTATTTACTGGACTATCATGATGAGAATTAAAAGACAAAAACAGGACTGAGATGATTTGGACATATGTGGAAATAATGCAAGAATATATCATTCCTGGGATAATGATACAAGGGAGGAGCTCATCCAAGGAAGAATAAGAAGAACAGTAGATAAAGAAACTGGAGAGAGGAGTGAGATAGCAGACGGCGAAGGAAGTTGAACTGTGGTGGGGATTTTTTAAAAGCCAAATAAATTGGAAAATTATCTAGGCAACAGCTAAGTTATTATACGCCAAGACACAGTTGGCATGGCTTGGCAAACAAAGTGTAATTGAGCATAGATGATGACGACAAAATTTCATACCTGACAATGAAAAATATCAAGTTTAGAAAACCACTGTAGATTGTTTTAGGAAATAGATTTTTGATAAACATTTGTGGATTTTAAAATGACAATAGGTTTAAATAACGTAATAAACTACTGGTGTGCTGGTATCTACTATAAACTCTTTGAACCGATATGGGATTTTATTTCCAACCATTGATTAACTGAAAATTGGGTTGTTAAAAACTGCCTTGACCCCTTTATTTAGGTTGGTTGGGGTTTTACTGCATGGCAAGTAGAATTCTGAATGCTATAAATTTTCACAGACATAACTTACGGAGGTGGCTCAGCGGCTCTTTCAGGTTGGTTTTTACCGTCGGAATGTCCCGCACTCTCAGTGCACTGCGATGTACCATCAGAAACATTACTTCCCTCTGCTGAAACAAGCTGAAAAAAAAGAAAATTTTTAGCTGAAAAACAATTTAGGCTGACAGAAAAAACTAAGTTAGTCATTAACTTAGTTCTTTCTGTCAGCCTAATTTGATACCAAGACTGATTTTCATTTTTCCATTAATTTGAAATGCCTTCCTATAAATCTAAGGCCCTTATTAGAGTAGGTTTATCAACAACAAAATTAACCCGACGATTCAAACATCTTACAAAGCTATAAAACCAAAGGTTAAACAGTTTTTTATGGATTTTTGTGATATCTAATCTAGCACAATTTATCCAACAAATAGCTTAATTAAAGCAACTGAAAGTGTATAACTGGGAGCACTACATACAGTATAGGAAGCACTAAATAGCCTAGATTAGTTATTATAAGCTTACACTTACCCAAGACACAACCCTGCCATTAAAGCATGGTAGATGGGCGTCATCATCTATTATTTCTTCTTTCACCACCCTAAAATAAATGTTAAATATTAAACTTGTGAAAACACTCTCATGACATTGTTTAAGTAGATCTATCAGTTCAGAAATTGATTGAGTAATTCAGTAATTGACAATTTATCTTCATGCATCTGCCTGAGTGGAGGGTTTAAAATTTCTTTAACATAGTTGCAAGTTTCTAAAAGCCTTATCTTTGCAAGTAAAGTCAAAAGTTGTCTTGTCTTAATGCAAACTGTTACTTTTCATTTTTTGAATTGTTAGGTAAAGTACCTACCAAATTGGCTAATTAATTTTAGAGATTTATCTTTTTTCCACTCACCCCTATTTTTTCAATGTATTTCCGCAATATTGAACCTTGAAATTGGTATGTTTTTGTCCTGATTATTTTTAATCCTATTGTTAACGGAGTACCTGTCATTGTGTTGATTGTAAAATGCTTGTACTGAATTAAGTTGTAAACTGGTTAATGACAAAAACCAAAATAAATTGATTGAATTGAACACCTTTTATTCAGATGAAGTATTTTATAGTATAAAAATGGTAGGAAAAAGTTGGGTAGCTGAGTGGTTTTAGTGCTTACTAGTAAACCGGTCACCGGTTCAACCCTCAGAAAATTCGGTGGGTTTTAGATGGTTCAAAACTGAGCCTAGCTGTCCTTGATTCTGGGGCTTTGAATAAATGGTATTGTCTAAGATACACCTAATCTTAATCAGCAACAAAGCTACACGAGTAGGCCTAATCTCTTCCCATTCTATACCATCCTACACTCATAATCAGCTTAAAGTAGGCCTAAGTTACACACTCAGAAAGTGTACATCATCTTGAGATTGATTGTTTGAAAAATAAATGTCTCCACTATTTTGCAGGTCAAAACTCCTCTGACTTGAAACTGCATACTAAAATGTAGCCTTGATTATGTTGACGAGTTCAAAATGTGTATCTTAACATGTTTAGATCTTTAAAATGGAAACTTAAAATTTATGTTGTTGTAGGACGAATTAGGACTGTTAAAGAAACAAAATGACAGGCACATTACGCACGAAAACATTTAACAGTTAAATGTTTTCGTTCGTAATGTGTGTGTGTTTATTTAAATGTTTCTTGACGACCCCATCATGGATGAAGACAAAGCATTCTTGCTAGGATACCACCTGACGATGCCTGATTAGGCGAAACATGTTGTGAGTTCTACACTTAGGCCTACTACAATTGAACTGTTGACGTAAAAAAGTTTAAGTTTAGTTTAAAAATAATGTTGGGTTATACATTTAAGCATGATCTTAAACATTAATATAGCGAGCCTACCCCCAGAAACACTGCAGACCTGCCTGATTGAAAATATTTTCATTAAACATGCCAGATATACCCATTTAGCCTAGTGTACCGTAACTTAAAAAAAATAACATTAAGATTCATAACGAGTAAGTTTACAAGTAGGCCCAAGCTACTTAGGTTTGCTGCTACACAGGGAAAGAAAATTGTTTTTTTTTTTATTCATAGAACAGTACGGGTTGAAACAAAACAACTAGGCATTCAACAGTTTATTTTTGTTCCATAAGAATGGCATGGTATTTTAAAATGTAAACTTACCGAGACAACAGTATTCATTTTGATATTCTCCGTAACCTTTAACCGCACAACAACGATTCAATAAGTAGGCTATACCAGTATAAAAGTAACTTATTTTGTACCTAGAGCCGAAAATTATATTTTGCCGGGGCTAGAGATAATTTTTTACGAACGCTATATTTCACTAAACTACATAACTTAGGCCTATACAAAATTGAGAAACTATTGGCTATAGGCCTACAATAAATGCACATTTAACTTAGGCCTACTTGTAACTTACTATACACAACTTTACTTTATACTTACCTACGTGAAGAAATATTTATTACGGAAAGTAAATAAAAGAAACGTACTTAAAATCACCTAGGCCTATGTTTTGCCTATTGGGTCTGATGATGATTGGAGTGTCCAATCGAAATCGATCACCACTTACCATGTTTTTTTAATATTTACCGTCTTGTGAGTAACAGTAAGCGTAAATATATGTTTTAAGTGTTATAAGAGGTTTCTTTTACACAGAGGATACGCGTCCGGTAACCAGACGTGGATTAGGCGTCCGGTAACCAGACGTGGATTAGGCGTCCGGTAACCAGACGTGGATTAGGCGTCCGGTAGGGGGTCCCGGAACGCCATTACCACAATGATACGATGTTCAGCCATCAGTGTTCGTGGTGCAGTGGATAGAGTGCTCGATTGACATGCGAGAAGTCCCCGGTTCGAAACTCAGCGGTTACTCTAACTTTTTGTCACAGATTTTGCTTTGAATGTAATTTCTTCTTAACTGTACATCTTTTGTTAGAATTTTTGGCATTTATAATTTTATGTTAAAGAGAATTGAACCTTCATTTGATTTTTTTCACTATCAGCAAGTTTGGTTGGTTAGGTTAGGTTATGACAGTAACTGCCGGACGCCTAATCCACGTCCGGTTACCGGACGCGTATCCTCTGCGTTTCTTTTATTAAAAAACTCTACCAAAAATATACACGTAGTGTACCGGTACCCGCATTGAATATTGGATAAGTTACTGAAAGTCTATTCATTCAAATATAGTGAAAGTTTACTTCCTAATTAATTTATGTCAAATATAGTTTAGTTCCTACCTATCTGTTTTACTGTTAACTAAGTAGGCCTAGTGGACGAGTTAAGTTATTGTTTATGATTAGACCGTTTCATTGGTTAAATGAGATTTAAGTTAAGTGACAGAATAACGTTCAAGAAACAAATTAAAATACGACCTCGTCAGTGCACCGGACAGATCTAAGTAGGCCTAGCTTACCTAACAATAAAATTGGCCTCAGCTGTTCCTTAAGGATGAGAAATCTACTACTAGGGTAGGCTAGTATGTTTTATCATTGACTATACACAGAAATATCTTTCTGTGTATAGTCAATGGTTTTATCTATGGCCTTAGTAAAGCTAATGGATTGACTCCTTGACGTAAGCCTTTTAGTAGTCCTAGGACTAGGACCTTTGTTAACAAGTGACTTCTCTGTTCTACACATAGACTGTTACAAAAATAAGTCAAATAATATTCATAGTAATTACTTTCATTCAACTTACCTGAGTCTCCTGGTTGAATAGGCTAGGCCTACCTTGATTTTCCATTAGACTTAAAAGATAGCCTATGCCTAGAGGCTTAAAGGCATAGGGTTTATAATAATTACTAAATAACACAATCTTGACGCAGTTAAGAACGAAAGACCTTTATGCCTAGACCAGAAAATAATCATAAAATTGCAATACGAAAATAAATTTCCCTTTTCTCTTACCCAAAATCATCGTCCATTGACTTGAAGAAATACTTGTAGTTCGGTCTATTGAGGACATTTTTGAAGTCCGCCAAAGTGACTCTCTCAGGAGCGATTGGCAGTTTAACTAAATAAGGAGTTTCTTCTTCGTCAATATGATAGATAACTTTAGTTTCTTCCATGATAACACACGAAAACTACATTTAATTACAAATGTAAAATGTGACACTTAATGAACACGGACTAAATATACAACACAACCTCAACCCACAATCCACCATTCTCTGACAAATGTGCTGCGGTACTCAAAAAAGGTGTACAATTTTCATGAAATATCTAAAAGTAATAGTTTGTATGTAAATTATTAATTTAAAACTTCCTTCCATATTATTATGACAGGTCTTATTTTTTCAAAAATCTAAACAAGATATTTATAAAAGGTTCAGGTTTTTTCTTGAGCACAAAGTCAAATGGGTGTTTCCCACAGTCCTGGCGGACAATTCAAAATTCAATTGCTGATGTGCACAATGCAAGTTTGACAGTCAAAATATGACACGCTTCACAGAACAAAAATTAGAAAGTACATTGAAAAGAATCTCTAATCAGAAAAATATCTCTAAGAATAACAACTATATTTGGATGAATATTTTTAAAAATCAATATTATCTTAGTTAATCTTATACCCTACTGTATTTTTTATTGGATGTTGAATCCTATAGTGATCAGATCGAACCATTAAGTATTGTGTAATCAGATCTTATAGTGCTATTCATACATACCAACTTGTTGAAAATTCCGAGAATCTAAAATTACACTACTGTAACCAGAAAACTATAAAAAAAGTTATTTTAACAAAAAACCTGAATAGTTTATTCAAAATTAAACTTTTAACACAAACTAATCATCTGTTAATCTTACTAATATTATAAATGTGAAAGTTTGTGTGTTTATTTGTTTGTTTGAAGTTCAATCACGCTTAAACCACTGGACGGATTGGGCTGAAATTTGGCATGATGATAGCTCACATTCCCGATTAACATATAGGCATATTCTTATCTCAAAATTCCTTTCGGGCTCCACCCCAGTGGCTCTGTAGTTCCCCATGTTAACCTTATGAGTATCTTGTGGAGTCAATCTCCACAACACAACACTGTTTGAATGTCCCGCCAATCTCAACCCCTACCGCTGCTCGCGCATGCGCAGGGAGCAGGCGGGTAAGACGAGTGAGAAATCGCTCTGTCGTGCACCTGACTTCGGACATCATGGAAGGCTAAGTTCTTTTGGGAAATGGGGGGACGCCCCCTTAAGGTATTGTGTCGTAGTAGTAGAATTAAATAATATGTAATTTCAGATCATCACATCAAATCCAATATATCATTCATTGCATCATTAATTATCAGTCATTTATTCAGATGTTAGTTCACGTTGTGTCCAGTCAACTTATATATTAGTTATATTTCATATGTTGAACCAAGTATATATTTCTCAGATATAAATGCATTAATTAATCAAACAATCATCAAAGCTGGCTCTTGGGGCCTGTGAATTGCGGTAAATTGTCTCCTCTGTTTTATATAATGTGTTCAGTTTACGTTTCCAACAAGAACGATTTGGTCTGGAATTTGATTCACATGACCAGATCACCAAAATGTGCCACCATTATGCCACAATCTATATATTAATTTGAAACTCTTTTTCTTTGTCACAGCTATTTTGAGAGAACGGCTGGGCGTAGAAACTCGGTAGAGGTGTCTAAAGAAAGGTCTTGGTCTGTAGATGAGCCATCAAATGAGAAACATGGTGAATTCCCTTGGGGCTCTGCCCCAGTGGCCTTTGAATTCCCATCCCATGTTATTCTTATGGAGGAAAACGGGATTTTTGTCACAGCTAATTTGAGAGAACGGCTGGGCGTAGAAACTTGGTAGGGGTCTCTAAAGAAAGGTCTTGGTCTGAAGATGTGCCATCATAAGAGGAACGTGGTCAATTCCCTTAGGGCTCTGCCCCAGAAGCCTTTAAAGTTGCCTCCAGATTTGTTTACATTACGACCATATGCATAATTCTACACTACTTTTTAATGAAACAGCTGTTATAATTAAATTGTGAATTATTGAATTTACGCCACACTACATTATTTTGATGCACTTTCCAAACAAGGATTTAGTCCAGAAAACAGCTGTTTGCCGCCAGCTTATTCAAATGGGGTTTCATTGCGTAATACTGTTCTGCAATGAGTTTTACCGGACACCTATCAGCTGATTATACTGTATTTTCGTGGCAATTAGTGGTTATAAACAAAAACATAACCTCTCATGACTAGTGTTTATTAGTCCTTTAGTTGGTGGAAATATATAAGGATTTGTACGGATTAAGTAGTATGGCGTAAACTATCGTACGTAACTCGTCCAAAATGTGTGTACCGGACTCGTATGGTAATCCCGTACTCGACTTCGTCTCGCACGGGAACGACCAAACTCGTCCGGTAAACACTTATTTTCAGGACTAGTAACGTAATATACTATTGTCAAAATGAAGTACAGTATTTGCAATGGGTTTTTCTGATTTCAAAATGGATTTTCTTCTGCATCGTGTCATGTTTTGCAATATAATATTCCATTACCAAATCAGTGGAAAATCCTATTATCACAGCAACTCTTTTCTTTTGGAGTTAACATATATCTATTGTATGGGTTGGTTTCTGCCTTTCTTACCACTTCTTGGAGATTGTACGTAGGTGATATTCGTTGGCATATTGCATCTGTAGACGAAACTTGGGTTGGTGTATGGAATGGAAAAGAGTGGGAAATCCTGGACTATTTGACATTGGCTAAAAATAAAACTGAATTAACACTGTTCTACATTTCTTGAGCAATCATTGAAATAACCGATTTGCAAACAATGGAAGCAGAAAAAGTCATAGAACACAACCAAGTCGAAGTAATAGAAATAATGTTTTTTTTTCATTTATAATCGTTATCATAGACAACCTAATGTGACTATGAGAGGGAAAAATTTGTAGAAAACACTAAAAAAACAAGATCAGCTTTTTGAAAAAAGATAAGATATTTACAAAAGATTTTGATTATATCTAACTGTTGTGTAGATTGTGAGTATTTCCATAATCTTTGAATCGCCTGTAATGCAATTGCTCGAATTCGAGCAACAGGTACACTAGTTCATATTTAAAGGGAATTAAAGAATTAATTTAGTCAGCTGCTTCAACTAAAAAAGTTGGTTCTATGATATGCAAAAGCATTAAAAAGTTATAAGATTTATTAACAGGGTGCAGCACTATATTTTTTTGCATTTATGTAAATTGCTAATTTGAACTAAGCAGCAACAAAAAACTGTCAATGAGAACTGTCAAAGTAGGAATGTTTACAGATGTTTATGTTTTTAACGCCATTAATAATTTGTTATTTTTTGAAAATTTTTAATAATTTATTTTTCTTTATTGTTTAGGTGACGTGGTAGAACATTATGGCTATGGTAGATAAGAACAGTAATGCCATAGGCTACAGTGTTAGCAAAACGGGAGTGCCGATGGAGACCAGGTCAAGTCCCTTCAAACGCACGCACCCCCACAGGTCTCCATCGGCACTCCCGTTTTGCTAACACTATATAGGATTATACTAGGACGCTAGCGGGGCATTAAATCAAATGGGGGCGATTATACTAGGGATGCCAGTGTCGGATGCTACAAAAGCCACCGGACGCTCGAGAAATTTGAGCGTCTAGTGACTTTTCGCCTCCCAGGATGGGCAAAATCGGTTGTGGGGCATTGGTTCAAATGTGGCGCATTATACTAGGCGGCTAGCATCCAAGACGCCCTCTTTCGACATTTGTGCGAATATAGGGAATACGCTATTACCATAGGTCACAATGGTTAGACCTTGACCCGGGACCGATTTACTTTTTCGATTTGATGTCCCCAGAGGCCAAAAACACCATCCGTTCATGTAGATTTAGATATCTGTCTGTAAACGCGATATTTTGAGTAATTTTTGTCCGATTTTGATGAAATTTGGCTTAAAGGTGTAGGGTGGGACATAGTTGGATGAGTTCTCAAACCAGCATGATCGGACCTTGGAAACGGGGTTTTATGGGGTAAAAAAGGGGTTTTGTCATTTTTGACCCACAAAACACAAAGTTTCCCAATTTTTCTCTAGACAATTTCAATGAGCTTAAAAACAAATAATTTAGTATATTAAAGTGTTCTTGTACGGTTATTAGTTACGGAGAAAATTCACAAAAGTGTAAATTAAAAATTCTTATGCTATTCTTATAGAAAATATTGTTAACTGTTGGAATTTGCTTGTCTATGGATATATTTTGATGACACTTGGGCAATTTGTTATATTAATATACCAAGCCATTAATATTTTACTAAAAACACACTTTATTAGCCTACCTGACGCAGCAAACCTGGGCACTTGTTAAACCTAATGTTATTTAAGTAGATATAAAAAAAAGTGACAAAACATTGAAATAAAATGGCAGTCCGAGAGGTCTAGAATCCCTACACAAATCACGTAATTTTCGGCTCGAAGTGGGACGCTAGCCTCTCAGACGCCAGCATCCCGGACGCCAGGTTCCTAGTATAATCCTAGCCATAGTATACCGTAAATTTAAAGAAGCAAATTTTGTCTACCCTCCCCCATTGCAAAAGCAAAGCTTGAATATAACTGCAATAAGCCTTTTACCAACTTATATGCCATCTCCGTACGAAGGATGGGTACTCTGCTAGTAAACAATAAATTAATATAAAACACAGACTGTTAGAAACATTATAGAGATATTACCATAGACAAATAGAATGAATAGACCGGCAGCAGTTCTGTGGTTAGATTATTTTCCGGTGCCCTCCGCTAGGAGTGACGTTTAGTTACGGCGCAAACCGCTGCAGTGTCTGCCGGTAGCACACTTTTTAATACTTTACTTTCCAATGAAATGGCGACACGGCTCCTGCGCTCCTTGCCTGCAGCGGTCTGCGCCGTAACTACACAACACTTCTAGCGGTGGGCGCCGGAAGCTTCCTTTGACAGTCTATATTTATTCTATTTGTCTATGATATTACTAATCTCAACCAGTCTCAACACAACTAAGAGAGTATGTTAAATCTATGTTATTGGATATTGAAGTACCTAGACATCACATCTCAGTATTGGATTTTATTAACAAATGCCTCCAATTTGATGTGCATTAACATTTATCCATGCTTACATTTTAAGATTTTCTTCTGATTCCTGGTGGGCCTTCCCCCTGAGGAGGTAGTGCATCACTGAATAATAGTATTAAAATGGTTTTTTATAGCCAGTATCATTTTCCCAAGTTCTGTAACTCCGTCTTTATTATTTTTTTAAATATTCAAACTGTTCCTGTTTCCAATATTTTATAAAAAGAAACTTCACTTATATTATTTGGTATAATGGTATGGTACACCGGTACACTCACTGGATTTGGTTGGTATAATTTCAAAGTTATTTGAGTTAAGAGTGTACTTCAAGAAGAAAGAGATTTCATGTAAATCGTTTTCTACATTTTTGGTCAGTTGGTCACAATGAATAACTAATTTGGTCGTATTAATAATTTAATCTGCAATCATACAGATTTTATTTCATTACAATAATTTTTATTTCACAATAAAAGTACAACAAATTGGCAAGTTATCACAGCTCTAAAGAAACTTAGCAAACAGGAAAACAACAATTTCTCAGCAATAAACAACAATTTAGGATTAAACCCTAAACAAACAATAATTAAACGCAATGAAACTTCACAAGAATAATTACAAACAATAAGTATCATCGAAAAACAATTTAACGTCAACAAACAAATTTAACCCTGTATTTAAAACAAATTTAACAACTAAAACAATTTTACAATTGCTAGGAAACTGGAACATTCCCAATTTCAAAAACAAAAATTCTCAAAAAAACATTTTGGAATTTCAATTTCCAAATTATTTTACAAACTCCTTCATGGGTCTGTACTTGTAAAACATTATCAGATTGTAAAACTCTATAGTGTCTTATAAAAAAGCCTGTGTTTCTTCCTCTCAACGGTCTAAAAGCGATACTCCCCGTTAAGAATTTCAAAACCCAGTTTCAAAACACTTTCAGCATGTTCTTCTCATCAAAGCCGGCGGAATGCCCAGCATTGCGTACAATGAAGCTGACACCATCGTAGTGCATCCGACGCTCGCCTCGCCGCACAAACAAGTGGGACGTCTGGCCAAGCGAGGCGGTCGTGTGGACAAAGGGCGTTGTGATGGTCGCTGAGCCGTTGGTGGGGGAAGTACGCAACTGGTACTTGTTGCTGTTCCGGGCGATACTGGAACCACAAAGTATAATTTAATCAAATATAAACATAGCATAGGTTAAAGAAGTGTTTTTATTTTGTTGTGAAAAACTGTGGTCAGTGCAATTCTGATAATGCACAATAACCTTTGCATTGTTGTTCTAAACCCACGACTTTTTTTTAAAGTAGCTGTTTCAGTTCAGTTCATAGAATTGAAAAATTTCTCATAACAACATTGTTTACTTTCATAACAGCATAGTTTTACTCATAACAACACGGATAACGGACCAATAAGGTTCAAGGATTGAGAGAGAGGAAGTAAAATTGTAATGATTCGAATTTCAACTAATCAGCTGTTCAGGCTAATTTAATTGTTGAGTGGTGCAATTAGTGTTTGGTACAATGTTTCGTTGCATTACTGTCAGTAGCATGAGAAGTTATTTACAAAACCTCTCTTAAAAGCAGGGGCGGCTCCAGCATGGATTCTCTGAGGGGGCCATCCATGGCCTCCCTGCCCCCCCCCTGGAGCCACCCCTGCTTAAAAGTTATGAGTAGTGACTTTTAGTAATTAAAACACTGTCGTAGGTAAAGTAGTGTATGCAAATCTCGTAAATAGTTTTAACGACACTCGTAGAAGTTTTTAAGGCACTCGCCAAGGCTCGTAACTTAAATTTTGGACTTGTGTTGTTAACACTATGCTTCACGCAATCGTTGCATAAACTATAAGTACCGAAGAATATACCTTCTAGGTAGCTGAGTGGATATAGAGCTCGCCCGGTAATGAATGGATTTGCGGTTTTATCCTGAGAAAGTTCTGTAGTTTTTTTATGGTTCAAAACAGTGCACAGTTGTCCATGACCATTGGGATCTATACAAATAGTCCTGGCTTAAAAACAGCTGATCTTAGTTCAATCTCATTCGTTGAGACATTTTTACGCTTTACTCATTTTTACCTTAAGGGCATTCTACCCGGCAGCCTAAATTTCAATTCATGATGGCGGATTATATATGGATTGAAATATAGTTAGGGGTTGAAAATGCCTCTATTGTAAAAGCTCTCAACATTCTAAAACTATTTTTTTTTCCAATGAGTGTGTGCTTTTTGTGTTCTAAACATAACAGAGCTTGCAATAGCAGGGACAAATTTAATTTTTAACTATTATTTAGAAGTTGAAGTCACACGTGAAAAAGACTAATTTACAGATTTTCAAAATGATTTTGTAAATACTTAAAGAAAATGACGAAGTTTCAGTTCATCCAGTGCCTAGTTTAGATTTTTTTGAATATTTTACAATTTATTTCAACTTGATAAAAACTTTAATACTGCCACGAGGTTCTTTTTTGTAGGACCATGTTTACGTGGTTACAGCCGGCGGTTGGAACCCTATAAATATGTTTCTTAATGTGTTGGAAAATCTACTCTAATCTATTACTGTATGGTTGTCAATTGCAAATCTTTTCTTTGACTTTTCTATCTCCATTACTTTCCTACTATAGGTAAATATCATGAGGTTTGGACTTTATCAAGCTTTAGTCAACATCGCTATATAGATTATTTGAGGAATGTGAAGATGAAGGATATGAATACAGCTTGATAGACGTTGGTCGAAACCCAGGTCATCCAATGCAAAGAAAGGAGGTGTGATGGAAAATGATGAATAAGTGTGATAGCACAAAAACTGTGAAATCAAGGCAGCAATGGCTTGCGGTCGTGTCCCAATGCCACCACTTAAAATTTATCATAGCAGTTCATTCTTATTCTGGCTCACCATTTGCTTAGCTTCATAATAATATGGGGCTCCTGAGTCCCATATGGATGGACAAATTCAAGATTTGATACAGCTACCAATCACGAAATATTGGAAATAAGAGTTTTGACTATGTTTCAAAATAAACCTTGAAACTCATTCTTTCTTGTGTAGTTGCATATATTTTTCGATAAAGTAATGCATCACTATGAAAATCAAAGTGATTGACATCAGGAAAAGCACCTCAAATACACAAACTTATATCTCAAAAATGCTCACAGACAATAATTGAATAACACAGTCTTACCGTAGCAATCCGTCTGGCGTCTGAGATATTCTGACATTGTTGATGATCCAATTCTGCACTTTCTTGTCATCAATGAAGTACTGAGCGTTCTGCAGAAGGTGCATCGCCTCCTGCTGGTAGCCCAGTCCATGGCGACTCTCGTTGTAAAAAACAGCGAGAGAGAAGTCTTGAGACATGTCAGAGAAGCTGTCAGTTGTGGTGCGAGTCCCGGCGGAGTCTACAAGATACACGAGTGCACACTTCTCAGATGTGAAGCTCACTCCTTTGTACCACATCTTGGCAAGCCTATGTGCACAGACGGGACCAGAAGTAAGAGGCGCGCTAATCAACACTATCACAAAAAACTAGGTCTTCTGGATACGAAGGTGTTACGGACAGAAACTTATAACCAAGTACAAAAGTTTCAGCTACGCTAGTGAAAACGTCAGCAAAACGATATTGAGGCTGAAATGTCGGCACTTAGTTATGATTGGCAATCTGTGACATGGTCGTACCTAGAAGAATTGTGAGTGTTGATGTTTGTTCTGTCACATTTTAAATTTATTCGTAATTATATTGAATTATATTCGCAATTAATTTCAATGAATGTGTATACATAAAATGTTTTGAACCTTTTCTTTGCGGTATTATCTCCGTTTCAAAAACATAAAGGGTTTACTTCTGAGACAAAACCCAAAAAATTATACGTTCTGGAAAAATATAAGTTCTTTAGCATTTATATGCCTACTTACTACTTCATACCGGGTATTGGTTAATTAACAGCTGTTTTTAAAGAATATGTCGGCCTTACAGTAGTCACTAACAAGACTGCAAGATTGCGCCACTATTCATCTACAATCATCTCCATTCATACTTGTAATACCTACTTTGTATGGTTGCCATTTCAATGATAAGTATTAAGTAAGTACACAATTTTTACTTGAGTCCACTAAGTATTTACTAAGTAGCTAATTTTACTCATAAGGAGTTTAATTTAAAAATAATTTATGAATTACTTGTTGTTGCCTTGAACGTCGTGTGCCTGAATCTCCACTCGGCTGCCATACTGGTAGATACGTCCATTGGGATGTAACAGAGCAGACGAGGCCCCTGACGCACCCAATGACATTACAATGTTACTCTGAAGGATACAAATCAGAAACATGTTACTTAAAGAAACAGCTAAAACGCTAAAAGTGTATCTCATAATAATGTATAATTTATCTTCTTATTTTCTTTAGTAAATATTCCAAAACTCAGCACAGTTGCATAACATCTGCATTTGCTTGTAAAAATGTTAAATTTTTAATAACAAACTATATGTTACATCATGTTGACATCTACGCAATTGTAATAAAATTAGGTACTCATATTTCACACTTTGAATTAGTGTTGAGTGACTGCTGATCTCTGAGCAAAAATGAAACTAATCAAAAATATTAAGTTTGCATAGTTTTCCAAAACAATGTCTTGCTTTTTCAAGCAATTGAAAAAAAAATGTTTAGTTTCAGGCATCACAAAGTTGTGAATAGCCTATTATCCATTGTATTACATTTAGTTGTCTTTACACGATAGATATTGTATTGAATGTATCCTCTGCTTTTAACTTTTCTGTGGTGATATGGTGCATAGAATGGTGGGTCCCAATGCCAAATCTTTAGATAAAGTTTTGACAGTTTTGCCAACAAGATTGGAATGCTCAGACCTTCAGATTGGTGATTCGGATGGCTCTGTCTATGGTCATGTCCACTCGCATCCTGCTGTGTAGTCTGATGGACATGGTCCCGTGCTCCGTGGCAATCACAGCGCCGTTGTTCAGGTTGTCCACAAAATCTCTGTCTCGCAACGTATCCTGCGACAGGAAATTAATCTCGAGAATTCAGGAGAGTGAACTTAGATCATTAGATTAAATAACATGAAAGCGTACTTTATTCCACAACTAAAATAATTTCAACTGCATCTTGCAGGTTATAATAATAATAATGGTAATAATGATCGGAGGGTGGTTTGTTTGATCCTGTGAGAAGTCAGTAGCTTTTTGAAACTGGACACCTGTCCTTAATTATTGAGTTTTAAATAGTATTGCTAAATAAACAGTTGGTCTTATAAAGTACACTCGTCCATATTACTCATATTTTGGTTAAAATTTGCACCATTTTGTGTCTGCCTGTAATCATAATGATAAAAACAGTAAAAGTGCTATGTGATGAAGACGAAGCCTATAAAACAATAGTAAATGAAAATCACATAAGGAAAGTGAATTAAAACTTTTCATAAATTAAACATATAGTTATTCAACAATTTAAAAAAATACATTTTTCAGCTTTTTTCAGGGATTTCATGTGTAGACAAACTACTCCCAATCCACAATACAGGGTATAGTTAAAAAACGTATTACTAACTTTATCAACAAATTGTACACACTGAGTTACCATGTAAGAGATGGTGTCTTCGCTGGGAACGTAAGGCAGAGACATCTGAGACCGGAGGTTGTAGCGGGATGGGGGTCGCCACAGCGAGCCTGACGAGTATCCGGAAGATATGTTGCTGGTACTCCATTGGTCCAAGTTGGCAGTCACTGGTGGCTCATACTTATACTCTGCTCCATACCTCTGCATAAAATATTCATCACTATAAATATAATATGTCAATTCATTTTTTTTATTTATTTTTTTTTTTATTAATTTGTTGAACAGATGATAACTTACCATTCAGTTTTGTTTGGATCTGATTCCAGTGGCATTTTGGAATATATAATCACAAGTGCTTTCAAAAGAAAACTAGTCAAATTATCAAATTGGATTATATTGCAAATTGGTAAAGACAACACAATATTTTGTAGACTCTATGGTGATGATAACTCTGAATTGATGACTAATTCAAATACAGTAATACAGCATTCTGGTGGGTGTATATGGGATTTCCAACAAATAAAAATACCCCCGCCTCAGCAAACCTGCAGACTAAGCGAATTTCAACTTGTCTGATTACATTTTTACAAAAATATTTCCATAAATAAGACATATTTATTCCCAATTTAAATAACATTTATAACAAATGCTTAGGTTTGCTGCTACCGGGAAGGTAACAAGTGTTTTTTTACTAATTGTCAATAGTATAGGATGAAATAAATAAATTTGCCAAATTTTATCAAACATATATCCGGATAAACAAGTAAACTACAAAAGTTTTTATTTTCTCCATAAGAATAACATGGGAATTTTAAATTTACACTTTTTTAATTTTCTCCATAACCATCAGGCATACAACAATGCAAAAAAAACTAAATAATTTCTTTTTTTAAGCTCTACAAAATGGTTGGGAAAGAAATTCCAAAATTTTATATTTTTAGGGTCAAAAATGGGAAAACCCATTTTTACCCCCATAAACCCCCGACCCATGGTCCGATCATGCTGGTTCGCGAACTCATTCAAATAAATGGAGGTTTACACGTTTATACAAAATTTCATCAAAATCGAATCATTTTTGTTCGAGTTATCGTGCTAACGTACATAAGGCTACATATGAATTTGAACGGATGGTGTTTTTGGCCTCTAGGGACCTCAAAACGAATAAGCAAATCGGTCCCGTGTCCAGGACTTACCATGAGAACTACAGTAATAGCTTATTCCCTATATGGGAAATTCGCTGAAATGGGTCTATTAGCAATTTGAACTTCTGAGAGGTTCTTTAATTCCTTGTAAATATGAAACTCATATTGTTATAACATTGGAAAGACCAGCGCCACTAGGGCGGAGCCCGAAAGGATTTTTGAGATAAGAATAGGCCTTTAAGTGTATCGGGAATTAGAGCTATCATCAGTTATGCGTGATTGAACTTCAAACAAAGAAACAATCAAACTTTCACAATTATAATATTGATATGATAAACTTAAATGCAATGCCAAAAGGTTTTAGCAAACCTACCAACCACCAACGTGAAAATTACAAGATCGTGCAAGGTTATGTTCCTTAATCTTTGTGCATACAAACACGCACGACAAGCTGAACCACAGCAAAACTAAAACTAGCGAATGCGATTTCTTATCATATTATCGTTGAACGATAGAAACAGCTGATTTCAACAATAGAAATAAATTGTAAACAAACACTAGCGCGAGAAGTGTGCAAATGGAGAATTGATTGAGAGCAAGGGAAATCAGCTATCAGATGATCGTTTTCCCTTGTCGGAGTTAAGACTAGCGTCTCATTTTCCTCGTCCGGAACTGATGAAAACCTCTTCTTTAGAAGTTTCCCGTCGACGCACCGCAACCGCAACAATGTGACCGCTCCAATTAAAACAAATGAGTTCGAATCATCCCCGTTTGACCGGACTGGCGAAACGGGATAGTGTGGCGCCGGCATGGCCAGGGACACGTACTTGCCGGCAAAATCGCCGGACGCCGGTTCCGGCGGAACCGCCGGAGGTTGAATGTCAGAACGTTGGTCAGAACACACTGTCCCGGCGAAAACTTTTGCTGGAGCCGGTGACAATAAATAGAGTGCAATGAACTCTGAATCAGTCATGTCTTTGAAATGGTGCTATAAACACCTAATAAATTGGCCGTTTTAAAGTAAATTTATCACCATTTAAAGTTGTTTTAAGTAGATAATATTTTTGTGGGAACATTTGAAAATTTGATAATAACAGTTTACCTTTGAACTAGTATAATAATAATCATTTCTCAAATTATTAGTAAATACATTCATTGAGTTGTAAAACACTTTGATTCCCATGTAAAATATTTTACCTACGACCGTTTTTTAAAGTAGCCGTTTCAGTACAGTTCTTAGAATTGAAAAGTATCTCATAACAGCATTGTTTACATTCATAACAGCATAGTTTTACTCATAACAACACGGGTAACGGACCAATGAGGTTCAAGGATTGAGAGAGGAGAAGCAAAATTGTAATGATTCGAAATTCGACTAATCAGCTGTTCACGCCAATTTAATTGTTGATTGGTGCAATTAGTGAATTAGTGTTTGATTCCTTGCTTCACTGTCAGTGGCAATGAGAGGTTATAAACAAAAACATAACCACCCTTTCAAGTTATGAGTAGTGATTTTTAGTAATTAAAACACCGTCGTAGGTAAAATAGTGTACGCAACTCGCGTAAATAGTGTTAACGACACGAGTAGAAAATTTAAGGTACGAGCCTTAAACTACTATTACTTATCTGTCGATGAAACTGCTATTTTAACTGGTTAACTATATTGTTATGTTAATTATACTAAATTTCATTATTTATTATTTGGAATATATGTCTTGAACAAATAAATGAATGTAAACAAATTATGAATTATTCTAAAATGGTTCAATATCATAATTAATAAATATAGTCTAGGTAGGCCTACTTGTTCAATAAACTGTTCAAATATCCCTAAGTTTTAAAAGTTATCCAAAGCGAGCAGAACAGAAGGTAAACGATTGGCAAATAATTAAATAACAAATAATGTATAGTTTTTATTTTTATATACCAATCGTACAACAAAATTACCGTTAAAACACAAATAAAAAATTGTTAACCTTAATAAAAAATACTATTTGGAAACAACACATTCATTGATGCATTGTTATCAAATTGCACGATGTTTACTGTTTAAATTGTTAAGTAGGCAGTGCTTTTTGCAAAACAATTTTTAAACGTTACAATATAATTTAAACCAATTTAGCTAAAATTAATATGAGTGGGGCAGGAGCAGGTCCGGCTGTTTCGCCGGGATGTGTGTTCATCTCCATTTGTACAATCTACCTGTTGGGCCGGCAGAACAGGCGGTCCGGCAAAGTAAGGCATATCCGGCGGTTTCGCCGGACCGGAGCAGTGTGTCCTTCCCCATGCCTTCCTGTGTATCTCAACTTTCTCCGGCGTCCGGCGATTTTGCCGGTAAGTGTGTCCCTGGCCAGGCCGCCGCCACACTATCCCGTTTCGCCGGTCGGCGCTCAGTCTTTGCCGTTCGAGAACTGTGGGTTGTTGCATGAAGCTTTAGCATTTAAGATAGATGCTAAGATAGATGGCGACCATACAAAGTAGGTATTTTAAGCCAAGTATGAATGGAGATGAGTGTAGGATGAGTGGCGCGATCTTGTAGTCTTGTTAGTAACTAAGGCCGACAATCCTTATAGAAACAGCTGTTAATTAATAGCCCATACAGCTAATGGCAACTAAGGGGCTTACAGTTTATAGTGGAATCCGAACCACATTTTTGCCTTGGTATATACGAATTGGTCTAATTATCAGAAAGTACTGCGGATAGTCGTAGTACTCACTCGTGCGGACGTTAATCCACAACAGGGAGTATCGCATCCACAGTGCATGCCTATAAATGTCCACAATTCGTGACCTCCTAGTATATGATCAGGTGGGGAGCTAGACCTATACCTAAGGATTTATTCTGACTCAGAGTGGAGTGGGCAAAGGTCGGGTCAAACGCGCCGGTAATCAGCTGTGATGATAACGTCGGCCTCATCTACGAGCCTCGTATACCAAGCCTGAAGAGAAATTGTTTGATTCTTAGTTTGAACACATTAATTAAGGTGATTCGAAAAGATTATCATTGGTAAAATATTTACAGATATTTTGATAGAGTATATTAGAAATATAGAAAGAGTTCGTTTTAGAGAAAGTATAGTTTATCTGAAGTGATGAGATACCTACTCGTGAAGAATAACGGGTAGGTACTGTGAGAGTGAGTTATTCCTTGAAATATATTAGTGTGATTTTTAAAGGTGTCTATTAATTGGTTTTTAATGAATAACTGTCGAATAGTAAGAATGGACAATTCCTCAAACATACCCAGTAGGCTATCACTTGGAAAGGGCAAAGTGTTCTTGTGCAGGATGGAAAATGTTGTACAGTAATTCCTGTGGAGAGTGGAGAACAGATGATAGAGGTACAAACCAATAAAAGAGACCTACACGTGGCCCTTAGGAATAATATGTCGATTGTCAATGTTGAATAAATGGCAAAAGTATGCAAAACTACAAATAATATTTTTGTGTGTGCATTGTAATTGTTTGATTAATATTACACGTTGTATTAATACCGCCTCCTTACCTGGAAACAGAAGTTTGGGTCATCGCTGAACGAGTACAGACTTCTAGGTCTCATGGTCGTTGGTTGAAATGACGAAGGATTTTCTAAGAATTCAGTCCTGTATTCACTGTCTTGAACGTTTGTCATTTTCTACCGATCGAAAGTGTAATAATAACAAAGTTAATAATTATTTAAATGTATATGAATTAATTATTAGTAATACAGGAGTTTCACACAACAGTTTTTCAAAAATGAATAATTTTGTTATAGCAACGAGTTTAATGTTTTTAAAATTAGTTATTAACATATGGTTAAATAGTTTGTAACAATAATAAAGAAGTTTATTCCATAGAGGATAACATATTGAGTTACACGTCATGTATTTCTCTACAGGGAAGTATAGCTATTACCATGGTGGCCGTGGCACCACGAGTTTTAGAACAGAAACGGATGGATCACAAACAGAAACAAACGCCGTCACTGGTACGAAATGTTTAGCTACAACAGCTGGTTTGGGCATTTTGACACACACACATTTAAACACACGTGTTGACAGTTCCATTTAAGCATTATAATAAAAGAATGTTTACTTTCTGGCTAGTGACGTCATTTGTTTATGTTTATAATCCACGTGTATGTGTGTGTCAGTGAACACGATAACTCAAGGTCATGTTGGTCGTTGGTCATATTTCGACCAGTGACACATGAAAGAGTTCACGAAACGAGCAAGTTTTTTTTTCTAGTGGGGCCTTGGCAAGATGGAGGTTGTAGGAACGGGTTATAGGGGTTTTGAAATGTTTAAAAATGGTTTTTTTTAATTGTTAGCCATTAAAAATAAAAGTTGCTAATTCTTATTACGACCATCCGCGTGGAGCTTAAAAAATAAAACAGTGTAATTAAAACAATAAAGCGTTGTTGTAGGGTTAAAGGTTAGAGAAAAGATCCAAAAACTGTACATTTTAAAATCTCCTTTTAATTTATTCTTACAAAGAAAATTTATATTGTTGTAGTTTGGTTGTTTAATGTTGATCAAACTTAGCCAACTTATTTAAATCATACCATACTATTTTTTTTTTTTTTTTATTAAAAAACACTTTTCATTCCCTGAGGCAGAAATCCAAGTACTGCACTGTGCTCGCTAAATCTAAGGTTTTATTATAAATAGGGAATTATTCTGACAAGTTAACAAATTAATTTAATCAAAATCTAATCAGATAAGTTAGCATGTAACTTGCTTGTCTGCAGGTTTGCTGTGGTGAAATTTATTGTCCTATTCATATTAAAAAGAATAATAACAATATTATGCATAAATTAAGGGGCATATACAATATATGTACAGTAAAGCACAGCAGCAGTGTGTAGTAGCATTGACTATATATACCTTAGTAGGTAACTTACTGGTAGATGTCAGCTGTATATCGTTCCTATTATCTTTCTATGTTAAAGAACGCACCGGCAACACCAATAATTGTGTAATTGTTGTCATTGTTGTCAATTATTGACAACAATGACAACCGGTACAACAGAGAATTAAATCATCAACTAACGACTTTTGATTACTGAAGTTCTATTTAGGTCAGGTGTATTGGGATGCAACATAAAATAGGCAAGTCAGTAAGAAATACATTTCCATAGGCACATCATACTGTTAGTATTATAGTGATAATTTTATTTTTGAAATAATTTTTACTAGTGAATAGTATTTTGTATTGTTAATTCACACGGAACAAACAATCCACTTTTCTGGAAAACAACTATAGGTAAAAGGTCTAAGATTGTATCTGCAAATTAACTATTATACCATTTAGGCTCATTGCCAATAACTCGATTTCAACAACAATAATGTGTTATTTAAACATTATATCTAAGCCAACCTAATCTAGCATGGCGATAAGAGCAAGATGACAGAAAAAACTAATTTCTTATATACTTTGTACACAACATTTCACTTAATTTAAAACAACCAAGATCAAATCACACATGGTTGAGGAAGTCAGGATAGTATTTATGATGTTGCAATTCAAACCACATCTCAACCTGCCCCACCAGTTTTGAGTTTGCGGGAGGAAGGTCATTCACTAGGTTGGTTTCACAAAGAACACATGGTAGTAAGTAAGGTGTAAACGTAAGATAAAAATGTGGAAGGTAACGCGGGTATTTGTGTTGGTAGCACTGTACAGCTATGTAGGATCTCAAGAGTATTCTGGTTCGTTGAGGTTGGTAAACGTGGTAAGTAACAATGTGATTATTATACGTTTAGTAGTACAATACAAACTAAAATACATATAAACGAAACTCAGCTGGCAAAATGAGCTCAAGGCGTCCTTGACTCACCGCATTATCACTTTTTATCTTCTTGTTGGTAGTAAAAATGTGGGCTATTCATTGACGTACAAACAAAATTAGAATACAGTCCTTACAGTCCTTAAACTTAACCACACTTAGTAGACAATAAGTAGAAAAGACAATGACAATATAAGTAAGGCAAATAAGTAGACACAGAAGGGAATTCTAAAGTATATTTTTTTTCAAAGTGGCTGTTTTCTAATTTATTTTTGCTGTGCAATACCATGTGATACTGTGTAAGCCACGAATTGGTGTGACTTACTTCCCGTTTTCCTACCATCTATGTTTGCCAGTGTTAGTTTTTATTAAAGATTTTTCCAATTAATCATGTAACTTTTTTGCAAATACTTGTTACTTTGGAACTAATTTTTCAGTAATTATTTAACATTTAAATTACTGCACGATTATTTAATGGAAGGATATAACAAATATCAATGCACTTAGGAAATTAATTTTGTGTTGAAAAACAAGAATGATGAGTGAATGAGATGATAAAACTTGTATTGATAGCTTTTTTGACTCTATATAACTTAATCTTTTTCTAATTAATTGAGTAATGTTTAAATACATAATTTTTTAACAGGTCAATTGGTACTATTATATCAATAAATTACAGTAACATTTTTATGTAGTTAGCCTACTAGAATATTTACTACCGTTTTTCAAGTCTTTATATACATTAGTTTTGTCCTTTCTACGTTCTTTTATTTCAGTGGTCGTATTCACCTTATAGCTTTTTTATAGCAATCCCAAGCTTGATTATATTGAGAATAATAACAATCAAGGATATGATCAAGGCCCCACTAGAAAAACAGGCCATGCTGCAGCACGGGCAGCGCAACACTACATCACAGTGGTGGATAGTTGTACTAAACTCTTACCATAAAAATCTTACAAACAGCCAGCTTGTTTATTTACCTAAAACATATTTGAATGGCAATGGCAATGAATTTTTCTAGTGGGGCCTTGATATGATCATCTAAAGTTACTGGAAATGGTAACAACAAAATATTGTAATTAATGTAACATTCCTTCATTTTCAACAATCACCTAGACTTAGGCAAATTTATATAATTTATTTATTTGGCTCAAGCTAATCTCTTGGAGAGGAAATTGATATCTGAAGGAGAAGATAGTGTAGATATGTGTGTCATAGTTGAAGGCCAAACAGGTGTGTTAAGCAGTTGTCTGTGTTACACAATGTTAACATTAAGGATATTCCGGTAATGATTATTTTAATTTTTAAATCTAAGAATTAAAAAAAAATTTTGTTAACACTGATCTCAAATATAAAGATAATTAGTAAATAAATTACATCCTTCTTGCTCTATTACAACCACCAGCAAACTACTGAACACAAAGGATAACTAACAACAATTTAGGCTAAAAAAAAAACTAATTAAAACTATACAATAATCTTGATTCTGATCAGTTAGAGTACAAATTATTTCTTAGGAATGATATTGAAGTTTTCAATGTCACAATGGAAAATTTTCCTTAGATTGTTATCTGTCCAATTTAAATTTTCACAAAATGAAAATGTAAATAAAAAAACTTGTAATGGTCCATCTTAACCCAGTTAATAAACCTATTACTTCAATATTTTGTTAAATTTTTCTTTAAAATATGGAACTGTCGACTCATATCATAATGTATGTAATGGCTCATATATATTTTTTAGCAACGATTTCCATTAGTTGTTCTTGACTTATTTTGAATCTTATGGTTGGTGGTTGGGTCAAAAATAAATCCATTACTCCTTTCCTTATTAATAATTAAAATGTTGATTCTTCTTTGAGATCCACCTTCAGCTACGCATGGCACTTCTTCGTAAACAGTGAACTTTCGTTCACAAAATGAGTCTGCTGAAATTGTCCTGATAAGTTGATGCCTATTGTTTTTTCAAAAGTTCTCCAAAAGGACAGAACCTAAGGATATGTGGCAAAGACTCAAAAGTGTAATTCTCAGTGCTGGAGCAACGCAAGCATTGGTGCCATCCTTGGATCTGCCCTGGATTGACCTCACTCAAGGTCGCACTCACATCACCTATCATTTTCAATGCTTCTTTATATTCAAATGTTATTCCTTCCATTCCGTGTAAAGCACAATTGGGAGAAGAGTATTCCTGTAAAAGGATAACACCTCTTCCTTCATATGATAGGTTCTTCTTTGTTTACTACAATTAAATGTTTTGTACATTTGTTATGTTTTGTGTATAATTAAACTCTATAAATCCTGTTATTTAATTTTAAGCTTGACATTATCTTCTTTATTAAACCTTTTGGCTAGTCTATACAAAGAGTTCCTCAAATTTTAAACAACTATTTTATTTATTATTAGGTACTAAATACATTTTAAGAAAGGACATTATATAATATTAGTCTATAAGAATAATGACGAAGAATCTGTACATTTATCTATAGCCTCTGTACGTTTATGTGCTAATAAACATGATTTTATTTTATTTGAATGTTCCCTGATTAAAGTTTAAGTTGATATACAGATCTTTATCCCTTGAAAATACAGGTGTTCCGGCATGGACAGAGGACTCCAGCAGATACCTACCCCTCAGATCCCCACCTACACCAGACCTTCCATCCCTACGGCTGGGGGCAGCTGACCAATGTGAGTCTTGTATTTAGTTAATAACTTATAGTTGAATTAGCCGCCAACAGAGTCCGCTACATTCTAAAATTCTATCTTCTCCCTTAATTTTTGCTACTGATGTAAAGATGCTACAGCTTACAAATAAGTCGTCTCATCAGTTTAACATATATTTAAAAAGTTTATGTATTCTACAGAAATGAGTCATTTGAACAGCTTCATTTAAAAAGATTCTTTCTATGGTAGCACAGTTACCCCAAAAGGCTATCCCAAAACTAAGCACTCTGTGAAAACAGCAGTAATACTGAGAACTTGCTTCCATAAGAATAAATGTAAAACTAGTTTACTATGTAATGTAGTCACTACTTAATGCAGCAATAGAATTTAAAAAAAAATCTTTTTTTGAACTTTAATTTGGAGATGGACCACTTGTTTTACCTTCTGTTAAGAAAATGAGTTTCTATGAACTATTTTCTAGGAAGGCAAGCGACAGCAGTACGAACTAGGAGAGTTCCTTCGTGATCGCTACGGCAGCTTCATCGGAGATGGTTTCCCCTCCAAAGTAGCCCGTGTGCAGAGTACAGGGGTGGAGCGAACTCTGATGAGCGCACAGTTAGTAGCAGCTGGGTTGTTTACCCCCTCCACTCACCCTCTGCAACAGTGGAACCAAAAACTGGACTGGCAACCGGTGGCGGTTCACTCGCAACCACTAGAAGAGGACTCGGTGAGATAAAACCTTTTGTTTTTTTAAAAAAGTCGGTGTAAACACTGATATCGTTAGTATCTATTGTCAATTTTTCGTTAGATAGCATTGTTAACTGAAAGACTAATACCAAATGGCAGAATTTATTTTGTACACAACCAGTAACCTTAATATTTGAAAGGAGGCTCTCATAACCACTCAACTACCCAGACATTTTAGGTTGACGTTCCTTCATTTATTTCCTTTCAAACAAATTAAAAAATAATTTTGTGCAAGGCATATTTCCCAGCAGACTCGCTATTTGCATACGACGCACTATGCGCACTATTGGGCCTGAGAAATATTTGCCTCCTGCTCCTTGATATTAATTAATCATAAAATAAAAATATTCTAATGACAAAGGTATTTTACGAATTTAGATGAGTATTCACAGCTTAACCATGACTTGCGGAGTTTATGATAAATGATCAAATAAAACATAAATACTAGTGATACAGCAGGTTTTACTCTCAAGGCAGGGTTATCATAACTTTCCTGATTTCCTGGGACCAATAACAAAATTATAGCGTCTCGTTTTCTTGGCCAGGAACCGATGAGAACCTCTTTAGCAATGGATTTGGGGGCGTGACGTCATTCTTTTCTTGAGGGAACACCATTACCGCAACAATACTTGGTGAAGCCAAGTTTTTAATTTTAAATCTTACAAATATTTATTCTCTCCACATATTTATAGAAAAAATTTCTAATTTTTAGTGCATTTAAAAACGTGGAATTTTAAAAAAGATTTTTCATTTATAAATTATTTACTATTAACATAAACTTTTTGTGGAAGGAGTTCTCCACACAGTTATCCCACCTAAAAGATCTAACTTCTTTACTCGCTAGAGTTTGTGAGTCTGCAGCTTAAATTAGACTTCAACTTCTGTTGTCATGGTATTATCGAAAGCAAAGTGGTTGGTGGTTTCTGAATTCAGGCCTCTACGAGAGAAGTCTATATTGATCTAACCACTACACCAGTCTTGCCCCTTCATAGTGGATTCAAATTTGAAGAACCTATTTCAAAATCACAATAACTTTCATTCCAGTATAAGAAAATTCAAATATGTTTGTACATTATGAAAAATATCTATTTCCAGTTGCTGCTAGTGAGGATTCCCTGTCCCAGGTATCATGAGGAGAGAGACAGACTGAAGAGCGAGGGAGAGGTGAAGAGTTACTTGGCCTCTCTTTCAGATCTGTACAAATCTCTCTCCCTACACTCCGGCCTCACAGTGTCTGATCCAGACGATGTACAATCTCTCTACAGCACCTTGCTGGCCGAGGTTTGGAATTATTATACTTAAACCACTTTAAAACGACTTGACGTCAATCATGACTTTATTATAACGTCACCCTGCATTGTTGCCATTTTTTTGTGATGCAATTTACAGTCAAATGTATTACCAGAAAAATTTGGCAACTCCTTTGGACTAATTTGATACAGTTTTTATCTGACAACACTTTTATATCTTGTTTTGTTTTTGTTCTGTTAAACAAGTGAGGATAATAAAGTTGTCGATACTGTACAATCTATATATTTAATACGCGACATGAAACTTTGTGAACAATAAGGCTTTTTTGTTTTAAGATTTAATCCCACATACTATATACCAAAATGTTCGTCTAGGTGTGTAGATGTGCAAACTGGCTTTAGATTTTCGAAATATATCTTTTTAAGGGCATGGGCTGCCCTCAAAGTTCCTTCCATAAGGATTACATTGTGATTGATTTGATTGTTATTATGAATGAATGAATGAATGAATATATAGTTTATTCCAAAAAGCATTGGCTACAAACAGTGATTATAAAATCAAATATACTTAACAGAGACTTATGACACTAAAAATAGTAAAATACATACAAGTTTAATGAGCCAAAATATTCTATATTCTGAAACAGATGTCAATACATTAGTTAAAAAAAAATCCCAGCTTTTTTGTTTGGTTTTGAAATGTAAACAGTTTGCATGTTTTTAAAAATAATTAGAAACCTGGCAAAGAAATGTTACCTATAGGACACGACGGGAGAAAAGTTTTACATTATATTTTCGTTTAAACATGCCAAGGACCCGACGACAAAGAAATATTGCTGGTCGGACACGGCGAGTCAACATACGGCAAGCAATGCAAAACGTTAGGAGCCCAGACGAGGAGCTGGAACAGTTAGTAGCAACGTGTACTTACAAAATTACACTGACAAATACATGAATTCAGCAGCATTCACGTGGCGAGATGGCATTAAAATGTCAGAAATGTGGTGCTCTACATTTTAAAGAAGAACAGAGAGGGCGAGGCGAAGGATTTTCATCCTGCTGCCATAAAGAAATACCCCCGCCACAGCAAACCTGCAGACTAAGCGAATTTCCATTTGCCTGATTTGATTTTCAATTAAATCTTTTCAAATAACATTAGGTTTAACGAGTACCTAGGTTTGCTGCCTACAGGGTAATAAAGTGTGTTTTTTAGTAAAATATTAATAGCTTAGTATAAAATTAATAGATTGGCCAAGTTTGATCCAAATATATGTATAATCAAGCAAACTACAACAGTTTGCTTATTCTCCATTAGAATAACATGGGAATTTTTAATTTACAATTATCTCCGTAACCAATAACCATACAAAAACACTTCAATATACTGAATTATTTGTTTTTTTAAGCTCTTGAAAATGGTCTAGAGGAATTTTGGGAAATTTTATGTTTTTTGGGTCAAAAATGGGATAAACCAATTTTTACCCCATAACTCCCACCATAAAACCCCGTTTCCCAATGGTCCGATCATGCTGGTTCGCGAACTCGTTCGAATAAACGTAGGTTTACATGTTTGTACCAAATTTCATCGAAATGGGATCATTTTTGCTCGAGTTATCGTGCTAACGGACACATGTATATATATATATATATCTTCTAATATATAAAATATTCTCGTGTCACAGTGTTTGTCTGCAAACTCCTCCGGAACGACTTCACCGATCGTTATGAAATTTGGTGTGTAAATTCTGTAGGTATGCGAATCGGACGTAAACTATTTCCCGTTTCGAAATTCTTAAAAGGGCTCCGCCCCAGTGGCTCTGGAGTTTCCCATGTTAACCTTATGAGAAATGGAATTAATGAATCTTAACAGCTGTTTCAATTAAACAAGTTGGTTCTGTTCTATGATGTTCAATAGCATTAAAGTTACAAGGATTACCAACAGGCTGCAGCACTATTATTTCTTTTACATTTATGACAACAGCTAATTTGCAACCAAAAGGTGAGTGAGCGTAGCGGATGAACTTCAACCTGGAGGCAAGTTAGCGTAGCGAACGAGCTAACCTGAAGGCAAGTGAGCGCAGCGAACGAGCTCCAACCTAAAGGTGAGTGAGCGTAGCGAACGAGCTCCAACCCAAAGGTGAGTGAGCGTAGCGAACGAACTTCAACCAGGACGTGATTGAGCGATGCGAACGAGATCATCTTGAAAATTAAACGTAACGGTACTTTCTTTCCATCGGTCTGTCTTAGGGGAAACCTATAACTTAGGCGATACGAAGTTCGCCGGGTCAGCTAGTATAAATATATATATATATATATATATATATATATATATATATATATATATATATATATATATATATGAATTTGAACGGATGGTGTTTTTGGCTTCTAGGGACATCAAAATGAAAAAGTAAATCGGTCCCGGGACTAAGTCTTACCATGAGACCTACGGTAATAGCTTATTCCCTATAGGGAAATTCGCTAAAAGTGAATCCACCTACCACCATACCGAGAAATCTATTATATACAGAGCCTACTTAATGGAACAAATCATTTGAGCAGAAACTACGAAGAGAACATTAGATCGTACAACTCTGCGCTCGCAATGGTCAGCACTTGAGCTAAATTTGAAGTACATAACGGTGGAGGGCCTTTCATGTATAAGGTGCACGACACAATTTATCACTGAATTGGCACCTTTCAACCGTCAGAAGGGGAGCATCCCACATATGCCCAAATTCATATCTACGACGTCGAAACCGCTGTTCAAGAAAGAATGCTAAACAAAGCTAATGGCTCTTGCAGCACTGTACTCATGCACATTTTGACTCAAAATTTTGTTTATATTAATCCATACACGCAAGTTTTCAGCTCCGTCCTGCAAACTACTCCTACTGAATAGCAAAAAGAACTTAGAATGCATATAGCCAAGGATCGAGCTCAAGACCAACGTCGATACATCGACGCAATTTCTAAGACGTTGCTATAATATTCTAATTTATTATTCGTGCGACGGGTTCACCTAGTAACCTTTTATTATTGAAAGTATTTATAGTTTAAGTATTTATAGTTTAAGTATTTATAGTTTAAGTATTTATAGTTTAAGTATTTATAGTTTAAGTGTTAGAAGGAGCCATATTGAGAATCTCAAACATCAATTATAGTTAATTGTAAGTATAAACCCAACATTATTTAAATAAATAATGAAATTACATTTTCCAACAGGTCCAATTTAATCTTACCCTTCCAGAATGGACGAAGGATTATTATCCAGAGAAGATGGCAAAAGTAACCGCCTACAGTTTCACCCTGAATGCGTACAATGACCAATTGAAGAAGCTCAAAGGAGGTAAAACATACTAACTTTGCCGATTGACACAATATGTTTTTTCAAGTTGCAGATTTACTCGATAATATTTTGGTTTTTGAAGGGGTGAGAACATTTTTGATCCTCTGGATTGGTCAATTAATTGGAAATACAATTTTAAACATTCTACAATAGAATTTATCTCTCAAATACTTGACTTTATTTCGAATTATTTAAAATAAACAATAAAAATTGTATAAATTAGTTCTTTAGAAGAGCTACTTACACACTTGGGTGTGTAATTCATGCTGAAAATGAATTGTGCAGGGTGAGTGTAGAATCCTGTGCTGTCTTGCTACTGACCTAATAACAGACAACGCAAGAAAATCACTAACAAAGCGTGTTCATTTTCAGGGCCGCTGTTGAAAGAAATAATTACCAACATGAAAGAAAAGATAAAAGAACCCAATGGACGTAAAATGTTTCTGTACGCTGGCCACGACTCGACAGTAGCCAATATTCTTTTGGCATTGAATGTCTGGGACGAACAAATCCCCGTTTACAACATCATGACAATGATTGAACTTCATCAGTTGAATGGAGTTTATGGAGTTAAGGTATTGCAGTTGTAAAATTTATCATACCAGATGTATGAATTTTATAATAAAAGTCTCTTTTTAATCAAAAGAGAAATCATAAAATTGCTGTGTATATAAATTAAAATGGGACTGAAAATTGTATGTATTAAGAGCATGTGGAAAAATGCTAAAGGTTATAAATACTTAGAACCCGTTAGAAGTTTATAAGGTTAGAAATCGTATCTAGTTCCTCTTGATAATACTTTGCTTAGTTGTTAATATCTTAGTCATCAATGCATTAACAATATTAAACTACACCCAAAAAGAATAAAATGGCATTTTGTCAATTTTTTATAACCATACGGGTAAAAAAAAGTTTAACATAACTAGGTGAGGGCCAAGTGCCTATTGACTTGGGCTTTGTCTAAAATTGTCAGCATAAACAACTTTGGTAGTTTTTTTCTAACACCTTATGTTAGTATTCAAAACTTGTATGAAAGTCTTATAACCACCTCTTCCTTTGACAATCTTGGGCACAATTCATTCAAATCCTGCAGGTCTGGGCGTGAGTTGGCCTCACAATTTTTTCTTTGTTACTCTTTCTCCACCATCTACCATCTCACTTCTACACATCCCCTTCCACCTCCTCTTAGGGTAAGGACATGTTGAGGAGGTGTAGCTCACCGTAACCGTGAGGTGAAACAAACACATTATATGCGCGCATAGTGAGCAGGTCGAGGTGGAGGTGTAGGTCACCGCTTACAAGGTCTAGCCGGATGTTTTTAAATTTCAAGAACAAACTAGTTTGATTTTACCTCGCTGCTTATTTGTGATTGGTCCGTTCATATAAACTAATACAGGTGCCACTACGTTAGCGCAATTACCAGCTGTTCTTCTGGGCAGACTGGGTTTACATGTACGTTAAGGGACATTAACGTGCCAATTGACGTGTAAAATTGACGTGCCAATGTATTTGCATGAAATATTTTCTGGCTGAATAAAGTTCTTATTCTTATTCATTTTAAGATTCTCCAGCTTTGGTGAAATGTTTTGATATATGTAACGTTGCAGGAGTTATTCTTACGTGCTATTACCCCACACAGTTGGAGACAGACTGAATGTAGACTGGAGTGGTGCGGGAAAAGCAGTGCGGTAAATCTCCTTAACATGCGATACCTACCTCCACCTACACCTCCACAACATGTTCTTACATAGGTATTACTAGAATACAAAAGCATCTAAGTAATATTTACTTTTCAATTTCAGGTGTATTTAAGAAATTCCACAGAACACGAGCCATATCACCTCAGGGTGCCTTCTTGTGGCGATTTTTGTCCTCTGGACAAACTTGTGGAACTTTCAACCAAAGTTTTACCAGAAAACCTTGAGAAAGACTGTTTAAGCAAAGATCCAAACTACAAACCTCCACTGCCTTCTGGACCTTGATTCTAAGACATCGTTAGGGAAAAGATTACAATAGTAACAATAGCTAATAAAATATTATTAATTTTTAGACTTTAAGGTAATGAATGTTATTGTTTTTTATGTTTATTTAACATATATGTGATTTTATAACTTAAAACATATATTAAAAGCTCTGGTTAGTGAAGATGGCTTTAACATTACAAGATGTTTTACATTGTAAAAAACCTTGTTCATCCAGTCAAACAAACATATAAGAACATTTTTGCACTAGCCAACAGCTCTAAGCTATTCATCTCGGTCTTACCATCTCATATTACGTATGTCACATTATGTTTTATCAATCTACTGTATATACTTAACACAACAAGGGGGCGGGGATGTCTCTGTAACACCTCTTTTCCAACTGTAGTACTTAACCGATTTTTGGGATTGAGGTGTCATTTTAAAGCTTATGAGCTAGCGGAGAGCTGGATGGTAACTAAAAAGGTAATTTATTTCATGGCTTCGCTCTCCTTGAGTTTGATTTTATTTCTAGCGTTCGCTTTCAAAGATTAAGTGATGATAACCTCTTCATAAAGGTGTGAATGTGAATTGTAATTTTACCAGCTGATGTTTCTGTTAGTTTTAAAAACCACAGTCAGAAAGAAAAAGTTTATGTAAATGGATTTTAAATTCTTTTATGATAAACTAGCTGTAACCCGCGGGCTTTGCCCCGTTTAACTTCTTAATTTTCAAGATTATCTCGTTCGCATGGCTCAATCACGTCCTGGTTGAAGTTTGTTCGCTACGCTCACTCACCTTTAGGTTGGAGCGCGTTCGCTGCGCTCACTTGCCTTCAGGTTAGCTCGTTCGCTACGCTAACTCGCCTCCAGGTTGAAGTTCGTTCGCTACGCTCACTCACCTTTTGGTTGCAAATTAGCTGTTGTCATAAATAAATGTAAAAGAAATAATAGTGCTGCACCCTGTTGGTAATCCTTGTAACTTTAATGCTATTGAACATCATAGAACAGAACCAACTTGTTTAATTGAAACAGCTGTTAAGATTCAATAATTCCATTTCTCATAAGGTTAACATGGGAAACTCCAGAGCCACTGGGGCGGAGCCCGGAAGGATTTTTGAAATAAGAATATGCCTATATGTTAATCGGGAATGTGAGCTATCATCATGCCAAATTTCAGCCCAATCCGACCAGTATTTTTCGAGTTTACTTTTCCCATACACACATACAGCAACCACCTCTTTTTTATAATAGTATAGATTTAACGTGAATCACTCTTTATGGTATACAGAAGATCTAAAATCAACAAATTTAATTTATCGTAAAGTAGTAGTTTTGTTCACCAGCACATTATAATTTGGCATGCAGGTAAATCCTTGCTATGCAGTACAAGCATTCCAGCAAAGTGACAGTACCATGCCAATTCGTAATGAAATGAAATGAAATGAAATGAAATGAAATGAAATGAAATGAAATGAAATGAAATCAACTTTATTCATACTTTGCAAACATGTGCACGAATGGCGTCATTACATTGGATCAAAATCATAATGCTTAATCCTAAAAAAGTACAAAAGATATAATCACTATTGAAAAAGTTCTTATTCTAATATATTATGTAAGAGGAAAAATTCGTTCTTTGAATACAGGGGATTGGTTAAAAAGTACATTTTTAGATTATTTTTAAATTTTGTAGTCCTTGTGTAGTCCTTTAGTTTTGTTGGAAGAGCATTGTAACATTTTATACCCATATACATTGGTTTTTTTTCAAAAAATCTTAATCTATGTGAAGGTGTTGCATAGTTATTTCTGTTTCTGGTACAGTATTGATGAGAATCCCCTACCAGTGAGACATTATTTGAATTTTTGACAGTATATAATATACATTGATAGAAATAATAGCTATATACAGTCATTATGCCTAGTTCTTCAAATTTTTCCCTAACAGAATCTTGCCAATCCAAATTTAACATAATGCGTATTGCTCTTTTCTGGAGAATTAAAATTCTGTCTAAATTAGCTTGTGATGTTCCTCCATAAATACTTATACCAAAGGATAAATGTGAGTGAATATGAGCAAAATAAACCAATTTTAGGGATTCAAGTTTACAAAATTTTGATAATCGATAAAGTGCAGATAGGCCTGTTGACATTCGATTTGCCACATGATCAATATGATCATTCCAGCTTAATTTACTGTCTATGTATAATCCTAGAAATTTAGTGTTCTCAACAATTTGTATATCTTCACCGGCTAATTTTAGTGCTGGGTAATCTGAATTGGTATTAGTTTTTAGATTAAAGCGTGTAAAATTAGTTTTGGAAAGATTTAGTAATAGCTGATGAGCGTAGGCAGCGCCACCAGCGTTGCTATGCTGAGTGCATGGCAACGCTGGTGGCGCTGCCTATGAATTGACAGGCAAAGCTCTCTCAAAACACTCAATGCTTTTTACCATGCGGTTGGCATTCTGGGTTATAGTGGTATGTTTCCTGTGGTCCAGGGGGACCCAAAACGAATATATCCACTCAAAACTCAAACTCGAAAATCTTGACGAAAACAATACTTCCTCCATATACTATGGTATATAGGGAGAAAGTAAAAAGGATTAAAGTAAAACTCAAGATAAAAGGTTGTTTTCAGGTTTAATAACATATAAAGTAACAAATACAGTACAATTCATTCGATTGCTTATGGAAATATACAACAGAATCTTGTAAACTTAAAATTAAATTTTGTAGTGTAGAATTTTACATAATCGTAATGGAATTACGGACATCAGTTAACTTTCTTGTCTACTCTCTTCTTTAACATTCACATGGTGAAAATAACAGATGCTGAAGAGTCTTCAGTAAGCAAATGCGGACTAATTAACTTAGGTGGACTTGGCGAGTGTTTCCGCCTTGGCCACGACCTCCTCGATGGGTCCAACCATGTAGAAGGCTACCTCAGGGAGATGGTCGTACTCTCCAGCCAGGATCTTGGAGAATCCCTACAAACAACAGCAGATGACACTGGGAAAAACATCTCTATACGACGGTTACAAAGTAGAAGAGGTTAAAAATACATGTTATGGATTGAAATAAACATAGAGCGTCAGTCGTCAATTATTCAACTGAAAAGCCATAATAACCACTGTTGCCGCAATCAAGAAAGACGAACATTTGCAATGCTGATGACGGGTGTTGCCGTGATCGCGGGAAACAATTATAGTTGTCGCTAAAACCCCAATATATGGTCACAGACATTGCTACAATCGCAGGAGACAATCAAAACCAGTAAAAAATACAGGTAAGCAGGTATTTGTATTTAAATGTTAACAACAATTGAAGATAAAATTATGCATCTTGATTTTACTGTCAATAACAGATTATCCATAGAAAAACCGGTATCCAAACACCCTCAATCTCCATTTATGTTTCAGATAATTGACTTCTATATGAGTTTATGAAAAGTACTCGAGTAAAAATTACAATTTTCATTTAATACGGACAATTCAGATACAATTAATGTAGAATGATAAAAGTTAATTAAAATACAATGTCAAGTTAAGAGTTAAAAGGTTTGCAGTTAAGGGTTCGGGGTACCTTGTTGAAGAGGCAGGGTTGGTACTTAATTTGGAAAACAAAATTCCCTGAATTTTCCAGACAAAACAACTTGCTTTTCAAGCTACAACTTAAAACATTCTAAACTTTTCTAAATTCATCTTAATACCTTGATGGTCTCCTCGAGGGGTACCAGTTTGCCAGCGTGGCCAGTGAACACCTCAGCCACCTGGAAGGGCTGGGACAGGAACCTCTGGATCTTACGAGCTCGGGCGACTGTCAGCTTGTCTTCTTCTGACAACTCGTCCATACCCAGGATAGCGATGATGTCTTGCAGGGACTTGTAGTCCTGGACAAACACAACCTCACTGACAACTGAACTCAAATAAAATCATCACACATGAGTCGTTAAATAATGTAGAATCTTGTAAAACACAGTAAACCCAGGTTTTTATGAATAATAGAACGGTATCAGCAATCTGACACATAGTTTCTCCCATTAGCTTATTATCAACATTTATCATGAGTAAGCGTAAGGTGTAGCCTAACTGATATATTTTATAGGGAAAGTTACAATAACTTTTGAACCGTAATTTGTACAGCGATGGGAGCCGTACCACATTTTATTCAGAATTTTTAAGGACTATAATACACTAAAGTTTAATAAAAATCTTTCATGCTATTTTTAAGAAAATTAGATTTTTTAAATTTTTTAATGGGTTTTATGGGGAAATTACAATGAAAAATCAAAATTTCATCAGAGTCGGACCACAGGTGTGGTCTGTAGCTCTGAAGACATCCACATGTACAGATAGACACACACACGGACAGACATTACTTCAAAACCACTTTTTTGGGTTCATTGGGGCCCAAAACAGATAGGCCTATATCCACTCAAAACTCAAACTCGAATATGTTGACGAAAACAATACTTCCTTGGCAAGGGGAGAAAGTAAAAAGTTATGGGCATACATTCACCTATCAGGTCAGATGATGAATGGAGTGTCCAATCAAAATCGATCACCACTTACCATCTTTGATATGTATTCCGTCTTGTGAGTCAGCAGTACAAGTATAAATATATAATGCACGTGTTTTTAGACGTTTTTTATTTACTTTCCGAGAATTTAAATTATACTAGGCCTATTACAACAACTATTTTTCATTTCTTAAATTGATATTAAGGCAGGATAAAGTACCATACGGTTACTTCATATAATGAGTGATGACATCTACTCTCCGAAGAAGTCCTATTCAGCTGAACACACCAAACATTGTCGCTGTTTGCCATGTCTTACCTGCAAGATCTTCTGTACTCCACGAGCGATGTTGTAGTGCTCGGCACCGATGACGTTGGGGTCCATGATACGGGAGGTGGAGTCAAGAGGGTCCACAGCGGGATAGATACCCAGCTCAGCGATGGCTCGAGACAGTACAGTGGTGGCGTCCAAGTGAGCGAAGGTGGTGGCAGGAGCAGGGTCAGTCAAGTCATCAGCTGGCACGTAGATGGCCTGCAACATCAGACAATACTTGCGTCAAGAAAGGGGTTTAAGAGGGACTTAGGAAACTGAGACAAGTTACAGGGGTATGTGCCTTAGGTCTATGGTACTACAAGGTTAAGTACACCCCCATTGACATTGGTATCATTGCAGTCTCACAAACTAGGCGAGATGTGGACTGGAAAGGTGCCAAGTTCAAAAAATTGTCAAAACTGACACATCTTAATATTATATTTTCCTTTTATTTCTCTGGTATAGCCTAGACAATGAAATTTACAACACCAGAACGTTGAAAAATATGAGTTTAACCTTTGTAAAAACACAGACGATTTTATTAAAATCTGTAATAATAGTGCTGACTGACGGACTGACTCGCTCTCTAGGCTTTGGTCGTCAGGTCAGATTATGATTTTCCCCAATTAGCAAAAAGGCATTAGAGGTCCAAATGGCACAAGGCAATAGGCCCTATCCTATGGAACTACAGATTTCTATAGTTTTTCACCTTAGTCACTTGAAAAGCTTGTAAATAATACTGGAATTCTTAGTACAAATTATTCAGATACAAACTCTTACCGCTGACTGCTGGCTTATTTTCATCCTTTTATCAGCATACTCGTTAATCAATAATTCCTTTGCCACAAAGCTTTAAACATATTTACCTGCACAGAGGTGATGGATCCCTTCTTGGTGGTGGTGATTCTCTCCTGCATAGTACCCATGTCAGTGGCCAGGGTGGGCTGGTAACCCACAGCGGAGGGGATACGACCCAGCAGGGCGGACACCTCAGAACCGGCCTGGGTGAAGCGGAAGATGTTGTCAATGAACAGCAGCACGTCCTGTCCTTCCTGGTCACGGAAGTACTCAGCCACAGTCAGTCCAGTGAGAGCCACACGGGCACGGGCGCCTGGGGGCTCGTTCATCTGTCCGTACACCAGCGCTACCTGTGCAACCATACAAGGCTTGGTCAGTACACAAAACTATGTGTGAATGTTGGATACAGCCAGTGCCAGTAAAATATGTGTGCTGTGTTCGTAGAAAAACAATTTTTTTTAACTGTAAATTGAGAAAACCAACATGTAAGTTAAGATAAGAGTAGGCTAAGTTTTTAGAAAATCAAGAAAGTCAATTGCTAGCAAAACCAAAATTCTCAACTGTTAGGCCTACATACCAGTATGATTCTAGTATAGTAACCCTTAAAAATGGAATCAGTGCATCCCATAGCATGTTAACAGTCTGCTGTAGTATCTATGAAGATTTAGATGGAAACCAAAAATTACTTAGTAGGCCTACTAGAAATTAGAAATGAAATTGACCTCAACAATAACAATTAAAAATGTAGTTCATGCTTAAACAAACAGAACTTTATCGCACCTTGGAAGTCTTGTCCTTCAGGGAGATGACTCCAGACTCAATCATTTCATGGTACAAGTCGTTACCCTCTCGGGTCCTCTCTCCGACTCCAGCAAACACAGAGTAACCTCCGTGGGCCTTGGCTACGTTGTTGATCAACTCCATAATCAATACAGTCTTGCCAACACCAGCTCCTCCAAACAGACCTGCCAACCCAAGTAGAATTTTTTAATGATTTATGTCACAATAAATTATTGGCAATACCAAATTTTTTTATAGCCTAGAGGAAATACCTAGTTGATCATAAGGTTGGTTGTGAGAGTTATGTAATGTATCATTTCTTTTTTTTCTAAATACTGAAACATGTATGTATAATATGAATATGAATATAAATATACCTAGCCTAATGAATCTTTTTAGTGACCCCCAAGTAAAATCAGAAGTTTTTCAATAACATCCATTAACCTGCTTTAAAACCTACCATCTTCAATCTATTTACGATTTCGAACCACTATTCATCATTCACTAGTCATTCAGTACCTCGTAAATTCTTGGAACAAAAAGGTTTCTTCTAAAATAGCTTAACATATTTCATTAGATACCACAATCACTAATTGGCTAACTATCACCTTGTTTATACAAATTACACACTTAATAATACACTGTGAGTATACTGTAAATCAGGTTAAACTCCTTCAAGGTTAGATGCTTACCAATCTTTCCTCCCTTGGCGTAGGGGGCAAGGAGGTCGACGACCTTGATGCCAGTGACCAAGATCTCCTGTTCGACACTCATGTCCACAAACTCTGGCGCGTCTGCGTGAATGGCTGCGTACTTGTCTGTGTTGATGGGGCCCCTCTCATCAATGGGCTCACCTATAAGGCAAATTAAAATTGTACACAACTTGTGTTATTTGTTTTTTTTCACTTCTTTTTAAAAACATAAAAATAAGGGTTGCCTAAATTCCTAAAGATAAAGTTGTATTCTCTTAAAACTCCCACTGAAACAATACAGGGTGTCCCATAACTAAGTACAAAATATTCAGGAATAGATTTAATTAGTCAAAATAAAAAACAAAATCAATCAAAAATAACACTTTTTCAAATCTTTTGTAAGGCAGATATCTGTCATTGTGTTTTGTTGTGTTTTAAAGTTCCATTTCTGAAAATACTAAGATACATTTATAAAACTTGGTAAGGCCTATAAAACGTTATGAAATCATAATCTGTTAAAAAAATAATCATTAAAAACAACTTTTTTCTGTGTTAAAATGGCGGCCATTTAAGTTTTTGGGTACTCAAATAAAAAAAATGCTGATTTATTAAAATAATAATTAGCTGAGAAATCACAATCTAGTTGTACAGACCAGGCAAAATAAGGCCAAGCGGCAAGGGTTGGCCAACTTATAGTACTTTGTGCCAAAATATTGTAATTTCTCAACTATAAATTATTATTTTATTCTTTTGAACATGATGCCATTTGATAGAGAATTTTTATATGTGTACTTGGCATTTTTTTCTCATATAATCAGCCAATTTTTTGTACGACAACCCAGAGTCCAGTCAGTCTGTCATAAACTAGCTCAGTCTGCTTTCTGTCCAGTTCATGACACAGCTCGTGTAATTGATAGGCCTATCATTATCGTTTTTACTTTTTGAGTCTAAAATGTGTTTATAATTTATTTTGACGACGACTTAAAAAGTGGATCAGCATGTTAGCCTGATGATGGCGGAGTTATATAAATAACAGGCGAAACATAGCCAGCAAGTTTTGATACTACATGTCAAGGGTCGTCTGACAAGGTACGTTTATCCATTATTTGTCAAGTATTTACCGATAACGTTCATGATCCTGCCCAATGTCTCGGCTCCTACAGGGATCCTGATGGGGTATCCAGTGTCCAGAACTTCATGGCCTCGCACCAGACCCTCTGTACCGTCCATGGCAATGGTCCTCACTGTGCTCTCTCCTGCAAACACAATATCATCAAATAAGTAGAGAGAACAAAAACATGTGCAAGAAATATAAAAATAAAAAACTACGTAGTCCCTAGTCTAAAAATTGTTTTGGCCTATTGAGAGAAAATTTAGACAAAAAAGAACAGAAATTGGATAAGTGTAATTAGCTGAAAGATGGAATTTTGATACTTCCGAGTTGATTATAACTTAAGCACTACAAATATTAAACAATGTATGTACCTAACTTACTAAATGAAAAACATATAAAGAGAAAATTGTATTAATAGTGGTGATAAAAAATAATAATAATAATAATAGTAATGTCTTAATTAAACAGAAATCACCAACACCAAAAATTGACTGTGACATAGAAGTGATAATGAATTTATGTTATCGTAGGCCTTTATTTATGCTAGTAGGGAACTGTTGAAGGTTAATCAACAAGCCTTTTGAATAGAGCCTAGAGATTTTTGAACCTTTTGGGCAGTTGTTTTTTATTTTTTTATTTTTACTAACTTACATTACTAAAAAATATAAGTAAGCCTACAGTAGAACTGCGCACACACAGAAGTAGCGTAGATACAAGCAAAAAAGCAAAGGGAAAAAGAACTTCAACTATCCAAATTACCATAGCCTACCAGATTTGGATAATTGAAAGCTCTGATGGTTAGGGCCTAGCCTACATGTGTTCACAAAAAATCAGGGCATTCGATAGAAAATACTTGAGCACTAAGTAAAACTATCTTAAAGTTTGAACCAAGCTTACTATATCTTTTACAATGTTCAAGATTTTTTTAAATTGTTAAAACATAAGTTAGGCCCATTTTTGGAATTTTACAATTAATTTCTAAAAGCAATTGACAATCAGCGATTCGTTAAGTTAAGTGGAGAGTTCTTATAATAGTCTACTTACAAAAATGTACCTACTTAAATGTATTTATTAGGCCTATGTTTATTTAGTACAGGTACCGGTACCTACTTAAGAATTTTTACACTTTGATTAGGCTATTATTATTTAACCAATCCAATTTGAAAAATTAAGTCTAAAGTTACTTTCTACCAATAAGTTAATGGTTTCCAATCAATAAAAAAAACAACAACTTAGTACAAATGTATTTGTACTTATAAGTATCAGTAACATTAATAGACCTAGGCCCAATGTCCACTTTACAGACAACTTTTTAAAATAAACAAAATTTAGTTCATAAGTTTTAGTTCGTACCCAGATGCTGAGCAACCTCAAGCACCAATCGTGGGCTCCTGTTCTTGACCTCCAGGGCATTGAGGATGGGAGGGAGGGTGCCTTCAAATTGAACGTCTACAACGGCACCAATGACAGCCACAATCCTGCCCTTGGAGCCTGAGTCTGCTGCTGGCTTGGCTGCTGCTGTGGCGTAGGCTGTAATGTTACGTTGAGGTTGAAATAAACTTACTACTGACTGTGATGATTCATGAATGCATAAGTTAACAGCAATGGCCAATGTTAGAAGTGTGGAATGGCCAGCCCATTTTGACGATTTTGCAGACCTTTTTTTGAAAATATGTAAAAACTCAACCGTGGAAGTAAACTTAGCCAACCTCATATTTCTTTTGTTCGGAAAGAACAGGAGATTCTAGAAATAGTACCGGTAATATATTATTGATTTAGAAAGTTTCGAATGAATGTAGGACGTAAAGTAAAGTGCAGCCGTTCCCAAGTGTCAGCTGCAAAAGTCGTGCCGTGCCAAAAATTGATTTGATATCTAATCGTCGAGACATTGTTATAAACCGGTAACTGCTACAGGGTTTGTTTAGGTAGGCTTTATAATAAAATGAAAGTTCAGAATGTGATTTGGCTGCACTTTACTTAAGGTCCTACTCTCATTCAAATGAAAATGATCGATCGATATATCGATTAATCGATTGTTTCATTCAATTTATCGTTCAGGTTAGTTAGGTAAGGTTAACCTAACCTAACTAACCAAACGATACATCAAATGAAAGAATCGAATAATCGATATTTTCATTCGAATGAGTGTAGGCCCTAAAGTAAAGTGCAGCCTGTGATTTTTCGAATGGTAGGCCTACGGTATATATTGTTCATTATCAGAGTTGATTAAAGTTATAAGCGGTTTTTTCACCGTTACAAAATTTTGGCCCATAATAGCGTATTACGCTGGTGGCCATTCTAGGCATCAGGGCAAACGAGCGTATTACGCTCGTTGGCCACTGATAGGGTTACCCTAATCCATTCTTTAAAGTCCTAATTAACTTAGCTATGAACAAGTCAGCCTACCGGTGATGGTTTGAAATTCCTCACTCATGTAAGTTCAAAACGAAACAAGTTGGCTGGTTGAATTGAATTGAATTGAAAATGTCTTTATTCATATTATATACAGTGGTATACATCGAATGGCGTCATTATACTAAATTACATCTAACAAACTAATTTCTTTACATTTCCTCCATAAGCCATAAGGTACATATTTAAAACAACAGTTGATCATCATAAACAACAAAAAGTATGGTTGTCAGAGTTCATCAAATTTATATAATGTTTTATTTGTCAAATGCAGTTTTAATTTTTTCTTAAACATGTTTACATATTTAACGTTTCTCAATTCCACAGGTAGCCGTAGTAAAAACTTAGCACCCGCATTTAATGGTTTTTTATTATAAAACTCTAGCCTGTGGAAATCAATGGCAATTTGATTTCTATTTCTTGTAAAATAGGAATGGCTGTCACCTAACCTGGGAACCAGATTGTTTATACTTAGTTTTTTAGCATGAAGTGCTGTGTGAAAAACATATAAACTGTAAACAGTCATTATGCCCAAATCTGTAAAATGCTGACGAACCGAATCACCAAAATTCAAATTCATTATGATTCTTATCGCCCTTTTTTGAAGAATAAGAATTCTATCCAAATTTTGTTTTGATGTACCTCCATAGATTTCAATGCCATAACTGATTGCTGATTCAATAAGAGAAAAATAAATTGTTTTTAATGTATTTACTGAGCAAAAATTAGACATCCTATATAAAGCATACAATCCAGAGGTGACTTTGTTAACTACATGATCTATGTGGAGATTCCATGATAAATTTTCATCCAATGTTAAGCCTAAAAATTTGGTAGAAACAACTTTTTCCAAAGAGTGGTTGTTTATTTTTATTACTGGATTTACTGAATTTTTACTTCTTCCTGCATTGAACATGATAAAATTGGTTTTACTTGTATTTAATAATAGTCTGTGATTATTTAAAAAGTTATGGATACCCAATAAAGCTGAAGAAGAACTATGTTCCAAATTATTTATTGTATTGCTACTAATTTTGAAACTTGCATCATCTGCATATAGACAAAGTGTTTTTGTTGAGCCATTTTGAAAAGAATGTGGAATATCTTTTAGATAGCACAAAAACAACAGAGGTCCAAGGATAGAACCTTGCGGGACCCCATGCTGCATCTGTGCTATCGAAGAATGACTGGTGACTGTTTGATTATTAATGGTACTTTTTATTTCAACAAATTGTTTTCTATTAACCAAGTATGAGCTAATCCAATTTAAAGTATTGCCATTGATTCCCAGGCCTTTGATTTTGTTTAAAAGAATTTTGTGTGAGACGCTATCAAAAGCTCTGCTCAGGTCCAAGAAAATACCTATTGTTTTCTCTCCTTTATCCACAGAGTCAATTACCGAATTAATGAAATCTATGCCAGCAGTAATAACTGATCTATTTGGTCTAAATCCATGTTGTTCCTTATCATGCAAACAATTGGTTTCTAGAAAATGTACTAACTGATTGTAGGCTGCTCTTTCAAAAATTTTAGAAAAGGTTGGTAATAATGATAATGGCCTATAGTTGGCTAGATTTTGTGCATCTCCTTTTTTGAGGATCGGGATTACCTTTGCAATTTTGAGTTTTGACGGAAAGATCCCACTAATAAAAGAGGAATTAATTAAGTGGACTATTGGTTTTATTAGTTGATTACTTGCTTTCTTTATCACTATCATTGGAACCTCATCATATCCAGTTGAAAGTTTATTTGGAAAAGAACTTAAAATTTTTTTAATTTCAATTTCTGTAACTGGTCTAAATTTAAAATTTTGATTTGTGAAATTATTGAAACAAGGCAGAGCATCATTGTTATTTTGACTATTTGGATCTAACTGTGGAATTATCGAACGTTCAACATAACTGGAGAAAAAATCATTAAAATGTCTACAAATTTCCTGCGGATCTTCTAATGTATGGTCGTTATATACAATTTCAATGTTGCTACACTGTTTTTTCTTATTACCAATCTCAGAGTTGAGGATCTGCCAGGTTGTTTTACTAACGTTTTTAGATTCTTCTATTTTATTTTTATAAAAATCTTTTTTTTTATTAATTAAATTCTGTTTGTAATTTTTCCTTAAAGTTTTAATTCTGTTAAACATTTGTTGATCCTTAACAACTCTGGCTTCTATACTTAACTCTACAATTTTCTGTCTATCTTGTTTTAAATCAGGTGTTATCCAACTATCATTACAATTCCTGGACCGTTTTTTAACTTTAGGAAAAACTAAATTGAAATAGTACATAAAAATGTCATGAAAAGTATCAAATTTTACATCAACACTAGCATTATATACACTAAACCAATTCTGTCTTTCTAATATCGTACCAAACAATGACAAATTGCTTTCATTAAACACTCTAGTTTCTCTTGTCACATATTTATTTTTGTGCTTAATTTTGGCTTTATTTAAGTATTCTCCAACAGAAGGATCTACAGATACCATTAGCCCATCATGGTCCGATAATTGTGTGTCAATTCCCTCGACTCTAATTGAAAGCTCATCAAAATTAGTCAAAACATTATCTAATGCGGATTCTGTAGTACAAGTTATTCGGGTAGGAAAATTAACTAAAAATCTCATATTGTACAATTGCAAAACATCATTGAGCTTTTGTCGATTTGAGTCATCCAAAACATTTATGTTAATGTCACCTACAACTAATACAAATTTGAATCTCTTAATTAATACTCTTAAACAAAAACATAATTTTTCTAAAAATACTGATACGCTAGAACTAGGAGATCGATATACTGCCATTAAAACAAAATTCAACCCAACTGTTTTGTACTCAACAACACAGCATTCAAATTCTTTTTCTAAAATTATGTTTTGAATACAATTTAAGTTTACTTTTTTATACTTCATGCTATCCTTACTTAAAACCATGACACCACCTCCAACAGATAAAACCCTTGAAAAGGAGGCATTTATACTGTAATCTTTTAAGTTGAACCTTTCTATTTCAGAATTTACCATTTTATGTTCATTTAAAACTATTATATCAGGGTTTAACTCATTAATTGTAATTTCTAGGGACTCTATTCGTGATGGCAGATGTTGAATATTAATGTGAAACAAATTTAATCCTAACCTATAATTTACTGTTGAATTAACATTACTCTGAATTGATTTGGTAAATTTACAGACATTGTGTAACCTTAAGTTATTTTTTGTGGCACAAAAAGGTCGTTTTTTTCATTTGTTGAGCCAGACAAAGAATCAGGTTTTAATTTTGATGATGATGTCTCAGGTGACATTAGGGAGACTTCGCACACAGGTAACACATTATTGCCCTTTTCACTGACACTTTCACTATCACACTGTGGTGCTGTGTCGCTGCGGCTGGTGGAAAAGGTTGAAACTTCGTTGTCATCACGCTGCTGCCTCTGGGTGGTGGGAACGGTCGACACTTCGCTGTCAACTCGCTGCCGCATCTGGGTGGTGGACTCCACAGCAATTGCTTGTTCAAGATTTCTCAGGAACTCAGAATGCAGGTGTTTGTTCTTGTACTTTTCTCTGTAGTATTCATCAGATGACACTATGATAACTGTTGCATCAGTGGACCTCTGGAATCTGACAATGTGTTTGGCAAAATGAAGAAGTGGTACCTGATCTCTTGAGCATCCTAAAGGCGAGCAAATTAAAGTTTTTAATTTATGCTTATTGAATTGATCAATGATTTGGTCAAAAGCAGCATCATAAAAAGCATACTGGTTATTTTTTGGTTTCTGAAAATATTTTAGTTTTGTTACTAGGCTAAATACATGAGCCCCATTGTCAATTGTTTGTAAAGTCAAGTTAGGTTCGCAATAATCATTAGCTGTTGGTTTACCAAACTCCTCTTTAAAGGCAACTGCTACCCCTGCACTCATATTTCTTTCGTGTGTGAAATCTGCTGATATGCAATGTGCAAAGGCTGTATTTTTCTTATTCAAGTTTTGTTTGATAATTTGTTTCATATCAGCTTCCAGTATTTTTACAGCAGCGTCCTCAGAGTTTGTTATTTTCTCAACAAGTTCCATTTTGTTTGCTGAAGTAGCCTCTTGAATCTTTTTGCACCAGTCAGTTATAGCATTAACAATTAACAACGCTACCTTTGACTTCCCTCTGTTATTAAGGTGCAGGCCGTGTGTTGTAAAATCAAATCTCTGCAGTCCATCCAAATCTATTAAAAAGAGGTTGTCAATCCTATTGCTTAGCTCTCTTAAGTAGTTGTTTAATATATACAGATCCAGGTTGACCGGGTGGTTTAGAGATTTGTCATATCTTGCTAGTACACTGCACAGAAACACTGGTCTGACTTTGCAAATTTCCAGCAGTTTGCTCTCGAGGTCACTATAAATGCTAGTCAGGTCACATTCAAGACTGTCGTTAGTGCCTCCTAAGACGATCAAAGGGCTATTTTTATCGATGGATGAGGAGTTCAAGACTTGGAGGAGAGTGGTGTTAGCCCTAACGTAACCGAAGGTATTTATTCTCTTAGTGCTGTAGCTTTCTACTTTAGACGCTATGTGTCTGCCTTGACTATCCGAGCAAAGTGTTACTTTTATATTTGGATAGTTATTTCTTGATGCGTTTTCGTTTTTCTTATTGGTATTATGTCTCAGGTTTCTTGTGTGTTTGGGGAGGGGTTCTGTGAAGGTCGGCTTCTTTGTGTTTATATCCATGTTCTCACCCTTTGGGCAAATACTGTGAAGAGCATCAAATTTATTTGATATTTTCAGAACAGGTTCAATAATACTTCTTTGGCTGCTGTATGTTTTAGTTTTTACTTGAGTCCAGGCATTGTTTTTTACAGAAATCTTCTCAGTAATTTTCTCACCCTTGGTTTGTTTTTTTCCAGGTACTGGAGTTTTTCCATATTTTTTTAACATTAAAAAGTGAAAAGTTTGACTGTTTGTAGATGGGGGGTTGAGAATATAATAGGATATTAGTGATCGCTTCTGCACCGCTTCCCATTCTGACAATTTCTTGTTTTGGATGAAATTAAAATTTAATGACCCAGACGTTATGATATCTTCCACCAACGATTCAATAACCCAACATGTATAAATTCCACAGTCGTGACCATTAGGCTGCTGTGGTCCATTTAATATTACAAAGCCCATTGACAGTATATCACAACCCAAAAGTTCTGCTACTTTTTGAGCAACCTTTTTTGCATGTTTTAGGTTGTAATTATCACGGGAATCGTAGTAGTAAAATTTGTTTTCAGTTTTATTTAAGACCAGAGTGCTCCAATGAGAGCCACTAATCCCTTTACACAACTCCTCGGAATCATTGACAGGCATGATCAGCACACTTTTATTTGCCAATGTTAAGGGGCACAACAAACCTTGAGGATCATTTGAGTTTTTGACAGCATGAACAAGAAGAGGGTTTATTATTACACACTTGGTTGAGTTTAAAAATTTGTCATTTAAGATCTGCAAATAAGGGTTGAGGGTCAGATCTGTAACCCAATCGGTTCCCAATAGTTCTGAAGTAATCATTGCTTTATTAACGCATGAATTTTCAGTTTGAGTTCCTGTAGATGTAGCAATTTTTGTAGTATTTTGTAAAGGCTGTAGTAGGTCATACGTGGATGTTGATGAGGTGGATGTTTCAGGTTTACATTGTGTGGAGCAGTTTATCATTTGATGTTCGATATGCTTAGGTACATAATCTGGAACAGGGAAAATCTCGTCGGTGAATTCCATTAAACGAGTGTCCGACTCGATGGAATGGTCCAAGACACATCTAAGCTGTTTATCTAGGGTTTCAACATGCTCCTTAAGTTGTTTATTCTCTTCTTGAAGTCTCAAAACGTCAGGTGAAACTTCTTCATGCAGTTCATTCAGGATTTTATTAGTCAGTTGTAACTATACTTAACTGTGGTGTTGACACTTCAAAAGAGCCATTGTCAGTTTTTATTATAGGACTATGAACAGGTGTTTCTTTAGTTGATTTTTTGGGTGTCAATAAAGACCTCATTGTGATAGGATGAGGCCCATTGTGCTTAATGTTGGTTGATATTATTTCTGATTTACTAGCATTAGTTTTAATTGTTGAATTACAGTTTTTTCCCAGGCAGCGCCAAGTAATTTCGCCACTTTTAGATGTATAGCTATGCCTATACTTATAATTGTCATAAATAATACTTGGCTTCCCATTTTTTGCTTCTTCAATTTTAAATTCCATTGTCAAAGGCTATTGCTAGAAGTAATATCTCCTTCAATCAAATAAGGCTACCCCAATAGACATCTGTGTGGGCTTTGCGTTGACAAAATTGAAGGCGCTAGAGAATACCGGCCGCGACACAGTCCCTCTAGTCGGCGGCTCAGAGCGGGAGGGCTTTGATTAGCAGGGATATTAGTCTTTGCGCAGTTGGCAGGCGAACGGATCACCGGCCGCGCTCAACTGACAAGAAAGTTGTTATCAGGCCTGTTTCAGATGCTATTAGCCATGTAGGTTAGTCACGGTTCTATACGAAAATTTACTTACAACTGAAAGTTTCTTTAGATCCTTTAAATATTTATCTTATGATTGTTAACTGAACTGATTAAAAGGCACTTTAACATAGATTGACAATAACTACCCTGATAATAACTGAAATTTCTAGACACAGTAATTCTAACGTAATTTACCGGCAGGTCAGGCCTACCAACTCTCATAAGGTTAAGTAAGTTAGTTAAGCCTACCTTCTTACTGAAATAATTATAGACCTAAACTTAATGTGTCCTAAGAAACTTAAGTTAAGTAGCCTACCTAGGCTAATTTCACAGCCTAAATCAAAGTTTCAAAAAGGCCTAACTTAATAGGCCTATAGATTTTAACATCCGAATTTAAAGAAGTGGGGTATAGATCCAAAACATAACTAGGCCTAGGGGAAAGTAGATTGCTGTAACCAAAAGGCTAGAAGATAACGTCATGGCCCTAGCTACTAGGGTTGTACCCTGTAAAAATTGTAATTCACTAATAAAAGCACCTTTACAACATCCGAAGGTACATGTATTTTCGATATACTAGGTCAAACATAGGAAGAGTGTTTTTTTCTTTAACAATAAAGTACTTAGGCTAAGTAAGTTACAAAGTCATTTTCATTTTCTAGTCGGACGACCCCTTTACCCTTGAGGTGTAATGGCGAGCGCCGCTCTGCTCGACATCGATAAGTCGATAAATTAAACCAAATTATGAATAATTTTTGTACTCACAGGTCCCAGTGAGGGCTCCAAGGATTGTAGTTGCCTCATTTTGGAGAAGTTGGGGAGTTTTCGAGGGTTTAAGGCCCTTTAAAACCCCGGCAGCCGATCTCGTAACAGCGTTGAACATGACGACGATGAGAGTAGGACGAAGAAGACGACGAAAATTGATCACGTGACCTTTATTTCCAATCTGAAACCTGCGCAGTCTGCCACATGTTATTTGCGCTTGCTCGACCTTCTTCCAGCACATACGCAATGCATAGCCATTGATTAAACCTTTTTAGTAAAAAGTACTGTACAAAAATTGGTAACATTTGTGATTTGTCATAAAGTCAATGGTAAGGCGTTTTATTAGATATTTATGTTTTGATATAAAATATACAATATTATGTAATACGTTGTTGCGGGGTTTCTCTTCCGCTTCACTCGAGGACTCTCCATTATGCTTTGGTCTTGGTGTTGCTTTTTCGTGCACTGGTTCGGTTCGTCTAATACTCTGGACTCATATCTTCGCTGGAGAGAGTTCAAGTCCGTTTCATTAGGATTCTTGTCTGTTGAATGGGATATCGCTACCTTGATGCTTCCGCAAAACTCATCAGATCTCAGTTGAGTCAGTTCAATCTATGCAGCTTGGAAGATCGTAGGAAAATTTCGGACGCATTGTTTCTCATGAGGATTGCAAATGGAACCATCAACTGCCCTGAGCTTTTGTGAGGGATACCATTCCACGTTCCTGCCCGTACAATATCCAAGGATACGTTTGAGTGGCGGCACTACAATACTGTATATTTGCAGCGAAGCACTATCCCTCGCCTGTTGCGGGTCAACAACAAGGTTGGCGCAGTGTTGGATTTGGATTTTCACCATTCCAGTGTGGCTGCTTTCCTCTCCAATATGTGCCACCTCTTCTCTGTAAATACTTTGTAGTTAATGCCCACATATGAGTCAATTGCTCCCTTTGCCCACTAGTTGCACAAATAAATATGTTAACGAAATTATAAAATTAAAAAACGCCCATAATTATGATTTTTTTTTATTTAAAAGTATAACTTTTCCCCTATTAAATCTTTTAATTAACCTAGTTTAAATGCAAGACAAACATGCAGAAATGGGGTCTCTTACCAGACGAAGAAAACATCTTGTGTGCGTGTTGTGCTGTTCAGGATCCTGGCCATCTGCTGATCTGTCCACACCTACCAGTCTTGCACATTAGATGCTACTTTACAAGCGAATGACAAAGCCATATCGGCCTGCAGATATTTTATAATGTAGGGAATGGCGGACATTGACTAATTATTTAAAGAAAACCTGTATTTAGCGCTATCAGTAATGCGGCCGACTTTAACTCAAGGCCGCGGCCTCGAAGTGGCAACGTCATAAGTAGTGTTGTAACTCTGCTGTTTTGTTTTGAAGCAGCTAATTGGGCATTAGCGAATTTCCCATATAGGAATACTCATGGTAAAACCTAGACCCGGGACCGATTTACTTTTTCGTTTTGAGGTCCCCGGAGGCCAAAAACACCATCCGTTCAAATTCACATACATATGTGTGTGTGCGCGTGTGTTTATGTGTGCCCGTTAGCATGATAACTTGAGCAAAATTGATCCGATTTTGATGAAGTTTGGTACAAACGTGTAAACCTACATTTATTCGAACGAGTTCACAAACCAGCATGACCGGACTAATGGAGCGGGGGTTTTATAGGGTAAAAATAGGTTTTCCCGATTTTTAGCCCTAAAACACAAAATTTCACAACTTCTTTCCATACTATTTTGTAGCTGCTTAAAGAAACATATAATTTAGTATTAAAATTGCCATGTTATCTTTATGAAGAATAATTCAACTGTTGTAGTTTGCTTGCTTACGAACATATTTTGATCAAATTTGTAGAATAGATTTTTTTAATTTTTTACTAAACTATTTCTCATAATAAACAATTTACAGCATTTTTTATAACATAAAAAACACTTTTTAGTTTACCCTCTATGTTGCAGCAAACCTGAGTACTTGTTAAACTAATTCTATTTAAATAGGTAATAAATGTGATATTTTTAAGGAGACCTTTTAGTGTTAATAAAATCAGGCAAATAGAAATTCGCGTATTCTACAGGTTTGCTGCGGCGGGGGTATTCTTTAAAAGCACCCATTGTAGGGTAGGCCTACTCTTTTAATAAATAACAGGGCGGTTAGGGCGGTTCGCCGTATTTAATCTATTGTGGTCTGTACTATATTGAAGATGGCAAGTGAAGAGAAAACTAATATTCCGTCCGTCCGTCAGACAGACCGTCAACGACTCAAGCAAGACTCAACGTCAAATAGAAAACCGAAAACAGAATGGAGTTTATGCCTATCCTATAAGGATATAATGTAATGGTACTGTGCCCAGTGAGTGAAAGAGTGGTACTATCATAAATTTTGGGTGATGTTGACATATTATTAAGGCATCAAACCGTCTGTAAATTAGGTTATGTTAGCTGTGTTTAATGATTTATTTCAATAATCTTTAAGCCTTCTTGTATTGAAGATAATCAGTTGATGTGGTCACAATTCTAATGGCAGCACACGTTTCTGAAAATGATGAACTTAAGGATATAATTAAACTTATGTGGGGTACTAATGTGAAAGAAGATGTTTTCCAAAGATGGACTCAGGGTAAGCAATATACATTTATTTTTATCCTGGTATGATATAAATGCACTGTAACTTAAACGCGAAAAATGTCATGGAAAGTTTTACGGCTAAAGTAGGGTTAATGTTATATTAGGTCTAGTCAAAGATGCTATTAAGCTAGACCAAATACCTTGCTCTGCTTTTATGTGGGTTTTAGTTAACTCTCACAATTTAATATGTAGGGCCTAGGCCTATCCCACAATTATTATTCTGTCAACTTCTTTAACACCATCCTACGTGTTATGATCGATAGCCCAATGACAAATAGTAGGCATAAGTTATCTAGAATCAGAATCTTTCTGTTGCCACACAAAATGGTAACTTACAGGGCAAAAGTCACTAAAACTAGGTAAACAAAGTCAATAATTGACCCTGCTCAGTGGCAGATCCTGCCAGAGGGCACGAGGGGTGTGCTGCCCCCCCCCCATCTTGGACGAACACATTTGTAATTATTGAGTAATAATATCTTCAATAAGTTAATGTTGGACCTGGCCTACACTCTTACCAGATAATTACTAAACTGCCAAATTCATATGTTCAAACCTATGATTCCTTTTAGCGAATTTCCCATATAGGCCTAGGTAGGGAATAAGCTATTACCTACTGTAGGTCTTATGGTAAGACCTAGACCTAGGGACTGATTTATATTTTTGTTGTGAGGTCCCCAGAGGCCAAAAACACCATTTGTTCAAATTCATATTATTATTTGTCCGTTTTTTCCCGTGTGTTTTTAGCCTAAAAACACAATAGGCCTAGGCCTATTTCATAATTTTTCTCCAACCATTTTGTAGAGATTAAAATAAGAAATGATGATGGTGTATATTGAAGCGTTGTATGCCCAACGGTTACTGGTACGGAGATAACTTAAATAACATTTTAAATTTAAATTTCAATGTTATTCTTATGGAAAATAGATTTTAGTGTTGTAGTTTACTTGTTTATGGATATATTTTAACCAAATTTGGAAATTCTGTTTTTTTCATACCAAGCTACCAACATTGCAATAAAAAAACCTCAATATCTCCCCTGTAGCAGCATACCTAAGTACCGGTAGGTACCTAGGCTACTCATTAAAATTAATGTTATTTTGATAGGAAATAAATCTGACAATTTCTAGCAAATATTTTAGTAGAAATCCAGCCAGGCAAATGGAATTTCGCTTAGTCTGTAGTACTATAAGATGGCTTAAGTTACCTTTTGCGTCAAACGATCCTTGATGTAGTAAGTGATAACTACAGCTGTTTCATGCCGCTGGGGCACATCTTCAGGTTTTAGAGCGTCAAGATAAAATAGCTGTCATCCGTGGATGATTTTGTCAAAATAAATAATTCTGTGTAGGTATTTAAATGTTTTCTTATTCGTGTTTTTTGTGTAATTTATTTATTTTGACAAAATCATCCACGGATGACAGCTATTTTATCTTGACGCTCTACAACCTGAAGATGTGCCCCAGCGGCATGAAACAGCTGTAGTTATCACTTACTACATCAAGGATCGTTTGACGCAAAAGGTAACTTAAACCATTTTATATTGCAATTTTCGATCCAGAGGCTAACCCATCATGAAACTTAGTCTGTAGGTTTGCTGCGGCGGGGCTATTAACTTACAACCCTGTAAGTGTTATTCAACTGAATGGTTTCCATTGGTTTCCATCTGATAGTGAAGTCCAAGTTACCTTAAGTAATATGTTAAGTAGGTACCTTAAGTACGTAAGTTGATATGTTTAAGTTAAGTTACCTAAAGACAGAGGTGTTTGTTTCTAAGACAAACCAGATTCGGTTTGTCTAGACTGACAAATCAACTGAGAGTCTCGTCCTCCAACACATTTCAAATTTGGCACCATCATTCAGGGCTTAGTCAATTTTATTGACTAACTAGGTTAACCGTGTCAAATTATAACTTTGGCCTACCACTGTAGCCTATTAGTAAAAAACATGTCACAGCCTAGGCTACAAAATATAAAAAGTAAACTTAAAATTAAAATCATGTAGCTAATTAGGCCTACCAAATCCCTATACATTAACTACCGTATCCACTAACTAAGCTTAAAAAAACTAGGCTATCAGGAAAATAAAATTAAATAGGACCTATGGCTGTTGTTTATTTAAAAAATATTTAAAATGTATAACACAATTTATTTACCATTATAACTTGTAATTAAAGCAACAAAATTGTAAACAACAAACATTTATTTGGATCATAAAGGGATGGAACAATATCACAAAAACCAGCTGTCTAAAGCTGTAGTCTATTGGTTGATGCATGATCGTTTTTGTCTGGTTGACAATTGTCTGATAAATGATGGTTGCCAGCCTCCTTCTGTTGCCTTTGGTCTGATTGGCAGCGAGTTTTATTGAAATATGATACTTAAGAAGTGATTTCCTGATCGCCTCGTTACAAGACGCTCGGCACTCAAGCTATGATAATGGACCTTCTCGGAACGAATTGCCACGGTTCTCAAAGGTTTAAAGGATATTTTGCGCTAAATCCACTCCAGTCTCTGTCAACTAGGCCTAGATTGAATATTTGTAGGGGTATGTTTAAAGTAAGGTTATGGGGGAATCCTAGCTTACTTTGTGTTTCTTTTGTAGGATTTCATTTCAGCGCAGATGAACCAACTGCCCTTGTACAATGGGAGGGAGGACCTTGCGCTGTGTTGGCTCCAGTCCAAGCTTTTATCATCAAATCCCTAGTGTCAGAATCATGGACAAGCAACTGGAAAGAGGTTGGTTGCTTAAACTTGTATTAACTTTTAAGACCAAGTGGAAATTTTGTTTTTAGAATAGATTAAATAATAACTTACCTTGTCATGGGAATGTGGGCAAACAACAAAATCTAATAAATTTTGAAATATACCTTGAATTTTGGGTACAGTAAGGGGTACAGAAAGCATTATTTTTCTAACAGTTTAGAGGGGTTTCTACAAAATTAGTAGTCATAAATAATCAACTAGGCAATTGTATTTCTGTCAAAACTTGTATATATAATAGTGAGCCAATTGCCTATATAGAGATTAATCTAGGCCTTTTACCGTAGGTCTCATTGTAAGACCTAGACCCGGTACTGATTTACTTTTTTTTTATGTCCTCAGAGGTCAAAAACACCATCCGTTCAAATTACTATACATACATTTATATTATGGGAACACAATTTTATACCGGGGTGAAAACTAAAGTAAACTGTTGTAGTTTGCTTGTTTATATTTTGACAAAATTTGGCAAATTCATTTATTAACATCTTAACTATTTAACATTTCACTAAAAAACTTATTTTATCAGCTTCCTTGTAGCTGCAAACATAAGCACTCAATTAACCTAATGCTATTTAAATATGGAATATATATAGCCTAGGCTATCATGTTTTAACAAAATATCTTGGTGAAATTCCAAACAGGAAAGTGGAAATTCACATAGGTAGTTTTTGGCGTGGGATTTAAAAATCATTCTTTGAATTCAAAATTCTAACTACAGTACCCGCATCCATCCATATTCTGCAAACGTTTACAATCGTCAAATAAAATGAAACCGTACTCATTGCTTTAAAACAGTTTTGCTATATTTTTATACGTAACAAATTTGCCCATTCCAAACAAAAAAAAAATGTTAATTACAGCAGCACCATATTAATTAAGAATCTTCCCCTTGCTTTGCAAAAGAAACCAAACATTGTTCACTTCAGGTGCTTAATAACTTATTTTCTATTACTACATCATGAGACTTTGTACCATTGACTGTGAACCAATTGAATCGTAAATGTTTCTAAGATTGAGTGATGTGGATCCAGTAGATCAAAGTATCAATCCAAAAAGTATAAAAAATGTCTTGACATTGAAATAGCTGTTAATTGTACTAAATAAAAACCATTCACCATATTCCATAGTCTACTATATAAACAGATGGGTCAGAAACCAAGATTCAGAATCTTCTCAAGCCTTGTTTCATTTAACTACAGGTGGAGACGGAGAGGGTGAACAGGTTGCTTATCCGAGCTGCCTGTGAGATTCTCTGTCAGGCTTATGGAGGTCAGAAGTACCGTCTGGTTCACATGAACGACCAAGAACAAACACCCAACACAGAGACGAAACAGAACACTGAGTCTAGCTCAACAGAGCCAAAACTGGACCACACCTACTTTCACTCCCAGCTTAGGTAAGTCTAAAAATAATAATTTGTAAACTATTTAACTAAATTAACTTGCACACAACCACAGAAAACATACTACTATAACCCAGAATGCCAACCGCATGGTAAAAAGCATTGTGTTTTGAGAGAGCTTTGCCTGTCAATTCGTAGGCAGCGCCACCTGTGTTGCTATGCTGAGTGCATAGCAACGCTGGTGGCGCTGCCTACGAATTGACAGGTACTCTCTCAAAACACTTAATGCTTTTTACCATGCGGTTGGCATTCTGGGTTATAGTAGTATGTTTTCTGTGACGCAACAAAGAAAGCTATTACAGTGGTTGTCATGTCTTAAGTCCAAGGTCTGGGACTTCTTTAAGTGGTTACAGCATTTGTCTATTAATAAGAGACAGGTTGAATCTGAAAAAGAGTAGCTTCTGATGGTTTGAAACTAAGCTGTTCTCGTTCATTGGGCTGATAGTTCTGGCTATAATAGATAGCAAGCTATTCTTAGTCAGTAACTAAGCTTTAAAGCTCATCACACTTTGTTTGATATTCATCCTGCATTTGTATTCAGTTTAAAATATGTGTACAACGAATAGTAGTGTCTGAATTAAGTGATAAGGTGATAAAGAAAACACTTTTCAGTAAATTTGTCCAATTATCAAGTTAACCCTAGATGGGTATCGCATGTAAATTTGACATAGGGCAAGTTATTTTTAGCGTCCCACCCCACACCCCCTCAACCGACGCTACCCTCCTTCCAGAAGTGCTCTCAGTAGTCAATTGCCTGGTGATGGCTGCCTTGGTTGGGTCGTAGTGTGTTTCTTTATGTTCCTTACTAGTCGGTTTCTTGCTAGCATACGTCAAACTTACGTGTCAATACCCTTTGTGTATATAGTAAAATAGCCGGCAGTACGTCAAATTTACATATTGATACCCTTAGCGTCACACATTATAACGATACCTTACAATGCAATTCCTATGTAGGCCTACGTTAAATTTACGTATTGATACCCTTAGCGTCATGCTGAATGACGATACCTTTCTAGGGTTAATCAGTAATACCAATGGTTATCAATTGAGTATATAAAGACTTTGATCAGGCCTGTGCTCAAAACAAAACATGAGACACGGTGATAGCTTATTCCCTCTATAAATTCGTTACAACTTATTATAGTCAATAAAAACTATGTTTTTAAATTTTTTCCAGAGTGCACAGTGTTGACAGCTCAGATGAAGTGGAAGCGTTTTATCTGGAGAGGATACAGATGCTGCGAGAAACATTTGGAGTCTTACTGTTTCTTTACTCTGTTATGTATACAAAGGTATGGCGTTTAAAATATTTTGTAATTCAGTTTATTTACAATATAACTTTAAAGATGGGGGAGCGAGCTGGTATAGTGTTAAAGCGTGGACTTTGATCCTTAAAGGTTCAAATCCTGCCAAATCACCAATGGGTTTTATCTAAATAATGATGCCACAACTCCTAGCCTGGAGTAATGTGAAAAACAATCCCGGATTTGTACATAGGACAAAAACAATATATAACTTAAAAGAGTTAACATTTGCTTTTTGAATTAAATACCTACTCTTGAAACTCTCATGGGAAAGATTAATCATATTCTAAACACACATAAATACTTGTTTGATATTATTTAGTAGCAATATAAGGTTGCGTACATCTGTGCATGTGCATAATATCATCTGTGTGTGAGCACATCCTAAATATTTTTTAGTTTCTAGTATTTTTAAAGCATTTATATTTTGCATATCTTATTCTAATCTGCAGTTTTTGGCAAGTTAAGCTTCAACATTTACTTAAGTATCTATTTATTAGTGTATAGACAAAGTGACTTTTCCTCGATAAAGTAAATTCATTATTTACCTCCTTAACTAAGGAGTGAGTAGAATTTTGTAGGTTATCTTATTAATTAATATCAGCTCCTACAAACAAGCTTTGCTTCACAGACACCTGGTTTCATAGTTAAGTGTTTTGTATAGTATGTAACTTAATGTCGCTATTTCAGAATAAATATAATTTAATTTGGTCTGGCAGGGACTGGAACAGCTGAACACGGAGGTGACGGACATTGGAGAGCCGATGATAGACGGAGAGTACGGCTACGGCAGTCAGTGTCTCATCAACCTGATGATCACAGGCCGCGCCGTAGCCCATGTCTGGAACCACGACCAGGATGTCGGCGGCCTCAGTAAATGTCTTACATATATGCATAAATAAATAGTCTAGCTAGTAACTGGGTGATTAGGTTTGCGTGAAAATTTGTGGGTGGATAGTTGGTTATTGTGCTCCCTTTCAAATCAAAAGGTAAATGTGAACAGGGTTAGAAGATCCTGAGAAAAGCATTAAAATAGATGATTTGAAATGTAACATGTCTATCATTGGTTATCAGATATTTAACTAACCATCTTGGGAATAAGGAAAGAGTTGAGCTGCATCAGTGAGAAGACTCTCCATCCTACTCATTTATAGGCTACTCAAAAGTCAAAACATACATATCCTCTTTTGCTTTGGTCGATCCTGGATCTCGTTAATTGTAACTCCACGATTTCTCTACCATCTTCCCTTCTGTACCTCCTCACCTCGTCGATCCTCTTTCTTCTCTTAATTTCCTTCCATAACTCAACATTTCCTCTTCCTCCACGATCCTCCACTCTCCTCCACATATCCTCATCGCATCCATCCACCTTATTTAGTCTTCCTCAAGATCTCATTCCCTCTATCACTCTTAGCTCTTCCTATGAATTCTCTCCACCACTGGTTGTTATACTACAACAATACCCCCGCTGCAGAAAATCTGCAGACGAAGCAAATTACCATTTGCCTGATTTGATTTTCACAAATAACTTTAGGCTTAATAAGTAAGTACTTAGGTTTGCTGCTTCAGGGAGGGCAATAAATTGTGTTTTTTACCATAATATTAATTGCTTCTAGTATAAAATAAATCCAGTTGCCAAGTTTGATAAAAATATATCCATTAACAAGAAAACTTTAACAGTTTACTTATCCTCCCATGAGATTAAACATGGGAATTTTAAGTTTTCTTTGTAACCAATAGGCCTGACTGTACACAATCACTTAAATATATTAGATTATTTGTTTTCTTGAGCTCTTCAAATTATTTTAGAGAGAAATTATAAAATTTTATGATTTGAGGGTCAAAAATGGGAATAACCCATTTTTACCACATAAAACCCGTTCCCATGGCTCGATCATGCTGGTTTGCAATCGCATTTAAGTTTAGCCTTTTGCCAAAGCCTTTTAAGCCAAATTTCATCAAAATAGGACAAAAATTACCCTAGTTATCGCAATCTTTCAGGTCAGGAATATGCATAGCTTGAAAGTAATCAAATATGTAAATAATTTCTACTCAAAGCTTTACTGAGTAATTTAATATACCTAATATCTAAAAGATAACTTTATGTAACCTGGTTATAAGCTAAAACTATATATAAAAAAAGACCTAAACCACTTTACCCTACTTGGATTGTTTGTTACAGAGTTGCGAGGCATAGACAAGCAGAGCACTGTAGGATTTCTGGCGCTTTTAGAACATCTGAGGTATTGCGAGGTCGGGTCTTTCCTCAAGAACCCCATGAACCCTGTGTGGGTCCTTGGCAGCGAGACTCACCTCACGGTGCTCTTCTCCTTCGAGAAACAGCTGGTCAGCGCAGAAACGCCTACGGAGGTAAGCTTCCAAGAACTTAAGTGTATTTCTTTTTAAATTTTACAACGGAGACTATAGATTATCAGGACCCAAATATGTGGGAGTTAGTCTGGTGGTGTGACCGTACTATTGAATTACACGCACTTTGTAAATGATATCTCTTTATTGTAACACCATAGATGTTTCTAATGTAATGTTTACAAAACTAACAATAAGAAGTGTGTAATATTTAATATTTACTAACAGCTGACTATTTAGAATTGAGTAATATAACAAGATTAATGACATCTGGTATAACAAGTGTAGGCCTAATTGATTTTGTTTCTGAATGAAGGTGGCGCGACGGGTGTTCAAAAGTTTTGACCCTGAGGGTAACAACTTCATCTCTTCAGACCTTCTACAAGATGTCCTCAGCATGTTGAACTTAGTCTCTGACCCAGAATAGTGAGTAGCCTAATAAGCTTTGTTTAGTATTAAACTCTTATTAATAAATTCAGGTGAACTTTCATACTGATTATCTCAAATACAAGAAAATGACTTTTGAAGCAAATGGTAACTTTAAGTAGATATAATTGAGAAAAAATGTACAAATTATGAATGTTGAGCCAATTTTAAAATGTAGATCCCTGTGCTTCCTCACGGTAGAGAATAAAAAATTACTGTAATCAGCAAAGCTTTCAACAGCTGTCTTTTAAGAACCCAGCCAATAATATATTTATTTATGGATTCACAATTTTTACATGGTGATTCCGTACCAATACTTAAAGTTAGGGTACTTACGTATTAAACGGAGGCCACCTAACCTACAGATTCAATTTGATTAGTAAACCTTCATGCGATTTTTTCACCATCAGCAAGTTTGGTTGGTTAGGTTAGGTTAAGATAGTTTAATTTGATAAAAAAACATATATTTATGATAACCCAACCTAACATAACCGCTGCAGCGCGCTGTAAAATATGTGGCCTCCGTATAATACGCAAGTTCCAAAGTTAGGAATAAAATTAAAATGGTTTTATCATAAGTCAAGAAAAATTAATGTACCAGTAACATTAGGTGTACCCTGTGGGCATGTGTGTGTGTACTTTATTTATTCATATAACTAAGTGTTTTTATTTTTAACAGTGTAGAAATCATGAAGAAGAGGCTGGACCCAGACAATTTAGGTATCATACTTCTCAGTGCTTTCATGGACGAGTTCTTCCCTGAAGAGTCTATTTCAGTGCCTGACACGTTCACTCTTTTTCATTACAACGGGCTCCCTCGCTCTTGTCCGAGTAACAAGGTAAATCTTTGTTGCGTTTTCAGAAAGATTAAAAATATATATGTTTCTAGTGTCAAAACTAAATATCAAATCTCAAAACCATCAAAACTTTGGAAAAGTTTCTGTTTCGAGATTCGATCCGCAAGTATTGTAAGTTTCGGTATTGAGATTCTACGAGTCGTAAGCATTCTGTTTTTTGTTACCTCTTCACTAGTGATGTTGATACAATCATAATCTATTTTTTACCTTGTCTGCTCTCTAAATATTGTGCAACATCCTTACAAGGATATCAAATTTGTTTGGCATTTTCTTCCTCACAAGTTGTAAAGATTAGTTGCCATTCATTATTAAGCTTTAAGATTTGAACTTAAAGTGTTTAAGCTGGCAGTAATGGAGCTAACAGATCACAACTGACACTGATGAAATAAGTTTGTATTCTGAACTGTTAAGTTATCAACTAATGTTTCATATATAAATATAACCACTCATATTCTCCTTGTGAATGTTTTAGTAGTCATTTATGATGGGCTAAAGTTTGAGGACTGTTCTATTCCAATATTGAATTTCCAGTTTTAAAGCTAGGGATGGGAATATAGCAAATCCACAAAGATATTGAATTTTACAGAGAGAATTAGCCAGCTTATCTACCGGTACTAGAAAAATATAAATATTTTTGGACAAATATACTGTCAATACTGTCATATAGTGTTTTCATGTGTCTGTCAAGGCATAATTTAGGTTATAGATGACCATAAAATAACCACTAGCTGCAGACAATCCTTGTGAACCTATTTGCATTTAGTCTATTCAATTACGGTAAAAAGTGCAAACTGTATATTTATCCCATACAACACAGCACTGATTTGTATGAAAAACTGGATTTAGGTTCTACTTGCCCTCTTGCAAGGGGTTGACTTTCCCCTGAAGTGGATGCCACCCCTTTGGGCTGGGTAAATACCCAAAGGGCGGGGTAGTTATAAAAATATAGTGGTTTACCTATACCACTCTCCTGAATACAAAATGCTAAATATTTTGTCAACTTATTCAAATGTGAACAATTTTTGTAGGAAGACAACACAAGTTGAATACAAGTAACAAAATTTGGGCAACACAGTTATTTAGCCTAATTCAAATATATTTTTGTTCTTGCCTAGTAGATTACGTATCTGAAAAATATCACTGTAAAAACTTACCAAATCTTTTATCAAACTCAAGACATGGACGTGGCCTTTAGTTTCAATTGAAATGTGGGTGTACCAATAGGACCATTAATTATGTTTTTTTAAAAATAAGCTTAATCAACAAACCCTTCTCCCTTTAATTATACATTAACATATACCGATAAAGTTTTTATCAATAGTCTACTCACTACATTTGGGCAATAAAAATCCAAAGAGCCTTATTAATACAGTAGTTACACATTTAATTTGCATTACATGTTCTAATCTAATAATAATTTGATAAACTAAAATAAAAATATGCATGATACAAATCCTCCAATTTAATTTAAAAGGAAAACACTAAATTAAAACTTCTCTTTAGTGAGTAGTTGAATAATGATAAATACCCCGGTATTTATGAAAAATAGATATTCACCCAAGTAAATATCCTGGATATTTACATGCAGTAATGAAATACCTGGGCATTTAAAAACATTTCTAGCCTTTCTAGAGGGTGATGAAATTTTAATATTTTTCACGGTGATTACACTCATGATTTGAAATTTGATTCCTATATGATAACTGTTTGACCGCTGTTACGTAGTTGGAAATGTAATGTTGGAATTACGTCCGGAAAAACTAAAGGTGATAATAATGAAGATTTTGTTTACCGTATACTTTGGATAGCGAAAATAAATTATTCATAAACCCATCGGCACACCTGTAATGATAGTTTTGCATTTAACACGTTCGCTGCTGAAATTGCTGTAATAGACATTGGTATATGCTGAAATATATTTTTTTTTATTTTACTTACCAAACGATGTTATATGGTGAATATCAACTGGAAAAGAGATCCCGATGCTCAAAACATATGTTTCCGCCATTTTGGATGTTTGACGTTCTGGAACGTCGGCAGCTCCTGGGGATGGTGTTCCAAGTTTCAAGACGTTCTGGAACGTTTGTAGCTCCCAGAGACGTATTTTTTCATGGGTCATTGCTTAGCACGATAATTAGTTATACTATATAAAAGGTGTGTGAAAAACTATGTACAACCCCTCCAACCCACCCTAAAGAATACTCAATGGAACAAAAGTGGTTTTATTCAATTCTACAAATAAAAAAAAACTACATTTACACGAATAAAATATTTCTCAAATTCACATTTACACAAATTCAAATTCACATTTACACAAATTCAAATTCACATTTACACTAATTCAAATTCACACGCAAAAAGTAGATAAATATGTCATGTTACACTTCCCAATGTACATTACTGATGAAAGTCGTCGAAGCACTTAGGGACGCAAAATCCCGGGCTGCCTTCGCACTCTAAGCAGTGCCAGGTTACGTCCTTTCTTCTTCCGTTGGAGGAGCAGACCTTGCAGCGCTTCTGCTTTAGCCGTTTGCCATCTGGCTTCAGCTCAGTGATGCGCGTTGGCGTGTGCATCACTGACTTCCTCTTCAGGGGGCGCTCAGGCGGTGCTGTGTCTGGCAGCATTGCGTCGACGACTCTCAGGCGGAAATCGTAGAGGGGCATTTTCTTTCCCCCGGCTGCTACTTCAACTTCATTATACAGATAGTGGGCGTTGGACAGCAGCATCTGTAAGACATGTATAAATATCTTTTTGTACCACCTGATAGTTTTTCGCTCACAGGGGTAGTATGCCATCATTTGATCGGCACGATCCACTCCCTTCATAAAATGATTGTACTGGACGATGGGGAGTGGTTTCGTCCTCTCAAGCCTAACTCTGTTGAGGGAGGTGACCATTTCATTGGTAAATTCAGTGGAAATGTAGGACACAACTCTTTTATCTTTCCACTTACCCACCATGACCCCCTCAGAATACTGGCAAACTGTTTCACCCTTTTTCAGCTTCTTGTTCTTGACTGCAGTTGGATTGTACTTTCTGTCAAGTCTTAGTGTACCTGTACAGTACGTGTTCTTACGCAACAGCGCAGACGCAAGGGAGAAGCTGTTATAGAAATTGTCCAGGAATAAGCTGTGTCCACAGTCCAGCTTGTTTTGCATCAAATGAAGCACTACATTTGCTGCGTGCCCTTTCCCTCCAAAATCATCCAAAACACCACAGTACATAAAGAACTTCACTATCAATCCATGGGGGTCACACAAGGTGTACAGTTTGATTCCGTACTTATGTCTTTTACCCTTGATGTACTGCCTAAAGTATAGGCGCCCACGCCACAAAACCATTGACTCGTCAACACATAGTTTCTTTTGAGGGTAATACACCTGGTTCATTTTGTTGTTGAAGTAGTCCACAAGAAACTGCACTTTGCTGGCACGATTACTTGGATCAGGTCGAACTTCAAAGTTTATGCATCGCATAATGATTAGAAAACGATCCCTGCTCATGAAGGACGAAAAACAAGATTTGAACAGTTTGTTATTTTTCCAATAGTCCTGGATTTTGGGCAACTCAATAACTCCCATATGGATAACTAGAGCAATAAAAATCTTCAGTTCTTCCACAGTTAAGTCTTTGAACTTCGTGATTCTTGATCTTGGGAGGGTCGACGGTCCACAAAATAAACCTAATGCATAGGCGTTTGTGGCCTTTACAATGTTCTCATAAAAAAGGTCGTCCACCAGTAGATTAAAAAAACTCACCGGCGATTTTTCTTCTGGTAATGGCACCAGAAAACCTTCCTCTTTTGTGAAAGGAATTTCTTTCATCCCAATGGCACAATGATTGCTCCAGTTTGGAGGGTTTTCTTCGTAATTTGGGTCCTCGTCTTCAGACACCAAACCAAACTCCAAATCATCCAGATTGTCGTTGTCTGGATCGCCCGGGTCGTCTGGGTCGTCTGGATCCAAGTCCAAGTCACTGTCATCATCCAATGTGCGTGTTCGAATTGGATAAACCACCCCACTGGGACCTGGACGTTGATCCATATTGTACCAAACAAAATAAAATGAAACAACACTCTCCGAAAGGTAAGTTGTACGTCGATAAAAAGTTTTAGGTTACGCCAAAATGGCCTTTCACACCCACAAGTTTATGAACTTCACACGTAAGTTAGGCCTACTAATGAAATGAGTTCAAAACATTATGGTGGTTATGAGTATATAACGAGCAATTAACTTTTCACTAAAACCAAATAAAAACTAACTAACTAACTAACTCAACTTATGTAAATAAACAACTTGGAACAAAATGTAAATAAACATGAAAAACAATGGTTGCGATCAGCGCGCCCTCTGTTGTCAGCTAATTTTTCAACCACCCGTACCCACAATTCAACCACTCGTAGTTACGGAGATTTCCGCAGATACTAGATAGCAGCACTAATCAGGTCAAGAAGATTCCTATTTTATGGTAGCGGCAAACAGCGAAATATTCGGGGGTGCGATTTGCGCGCCATCTGTTGTCAGCTAATTCTTCAACCACCTGGACGTGGTTACGGAGATTACCGTAGATAGCAGCACTAATCAGGTCAATAAGATTACTAATTTTGTTTCTGTAGCGACAAACAGCGAAATATTCGGGTGTAAACAATTTCTCAAAATAGTAACGTGCGTTACGTAAACTTGTTATTTATATATTTATTTGACAAATGTAAAAAAAATGCTATCTAAAAACTGACATTGCAAAAAATGCGGGAAAAGTACGTCCCCACAAGCGGCAACAATATTGTGTGTGTTCCTGATATGCTGTGTTGTCCATAGCAACTTTAATAGAACGTTGCTAGGGAACGTTCCAGAACGTCGCCCGCTCCTGGCGCTCTGTCACGGTGACGTTCCGGAACGTCGGCCGCAGCGAACGTGTTAATAAATGGCTCTGATCAATGAAACAGCTGATCTTTTCAGTAACATAGCTACATAGGCCACTCATATTTAGGTTGACGTAGGAATATGTCCCAGTGTAATGACATCTTGTTTGATCGTTACAGGTAGTCTATCAAGAAGGCAGCGCTGTGTTGCTAGAATGCAACATGAAGTGTGTCCTGGACAGCAACCCGATGTTGACTTGCCTACAGACCAAGTGGCCGAGCATCGAAGTCCGGTGGTTGTCAGGGGCCACTCCCTCTCTCAACTAGTATTGGTAGCTCTACACCACACACAGACACATATTGTATTTATTTCCTTCAAAATCCCGGTTTCCATTGTCCACCCACTACTAGTATTATTTAATTTTGTAAATTATACATTGCGTTGACCAGTCGATGTATGTTGTTAGACTCAAAAGGTTGATGTTTCAGGAGGGTGTTACTGTATATTTGTAGAAATGTTTATTGTTGGGTCGATATAAAGATGGCACTGCATGTTCGTTTCATGCGTAATTTCTTAATTTTGTAGTAATTTTAATTAAATAGAAACCTATATATTGATTTGTTTATGCGTTGAATGTGTAATGTATTTGACAAATACCAAAGATAAAATTATTTTACCTTATTTATGTCGTAACTTTATATTTAGTGTTACACCCCCAGTTAATTGTTTGATTTAAAATATTACACCAAAACAATTAGGTCTTTTAACAATTAGTTTAATGGTGCATAAACATTTAAGGCCAACGTTCGCTTTAATGAAACTCTTAGACCTTTTCAACTGAATTAAGCTACAATTTTATTTGACTCGAGATCATTTTTGCTTGGTTGAATTTTACCTTCTATGAAAAAGCTCAACCAAGTGTGCATATTTGGCACTATACATACAAATGTACCCTTGTTGCAGCAAACCTGCGAATAGCAATTGTGCTTATTCTGATAAAGTTTCTAGCTAGAGACTTTTTATTTATCAATACAGTACTACTGTACTGAATAAGATTGGTGGTTAGCTAAACTAGTGGTAGCTCACAGGACGGCCTAACCTGAAGTAATGTGTAACGGTTCCGGGCAAGAGGCTATGTCCTACGTCCTATCATCGAAGGTGAGACATATAAATGCTCCCGCCTCAGAAAACCTCCAGACAAAGCAAACTTGTTTGAGTACTTAGGTTTGCTGCCACAGGGAACGTAATAAAGTGTGTTTTTTATTGAAATGTAAATAGCTTAGAATGAAATAAATAAACTTGCCAAATTTCATCAAAATACACCCCAAACTGCATCAGTTAATTTAATCTCCATAAAAATAACATAGGAATTATAACATTTACAGTGTTTATTATTTTATTCGTAACAATTAGATGTACAACAATGCTTTGGTGTACATGGTTACTTGTTTTTCTATTTGCTCTACATAATAGATTGGAAATAAATTGCAAAATTTTATGTTTTGGGGGTAAAAAAATGGGAGAAACCAAATTTTTCTGGGAGAATCCAACATAGTCCAACAATGCCGGTTCACAAACTTGTAAGTTTAACTGTAGGTTTAATTATATTTACCCAATTGAATAAAAAAATTATGGCTTTAATTTTAGTTATCATGCTAACAAACACACACAAATAATATATGAATTTGAACAGATGGTGTCTTTGGCTTCAGGAAACATCTAAACTAAAAATTTAAATCAGTTCCGGGTCTAGGTTTTTTTATGAGACCTACAGTACTAGCTTATTATTTATATGTGAAATTCGCTAAAAACTATTATTGAGCAGGCATGTATGTCTCCCTAGTTTTCTTATTTTTTGGTGTGTATATCAAACCCCCCAAGATATAGTTATAACTGTTTTAGTAACTATTCATGTTATTATTTTAAATTTGAAAACATAAGCAATGGTTATGTTACCATTTAAGTTGTAATTAATTATTACGTACAGGAATTAGGGGCAAAATGTCATGGTTGAACAACTAATTAAATATTGTTAGTTCAAAACATTTTAAAATCTTTTTAATTTTGAAACCGAATAACAATTGTCTTTGAAATATTCAGAACATTATAATTTAATAACAATGTTATCACAAGGGCATTGCTTGTTTTTGACTGTTAGTTGTCTAAAAAATGGTAATGTATGTTGATCACGGTTAATCTGTTAAAATATAAAAGCTTGAGATTTTTATGTTTTATTGTTGTCACAGTAAAAAAAATTACAATTTATTTATTTTGAATATTTAGGTCTTAATAGTGAGATTAAAAATACTTTTTAAGTAACCCTTACTTTTAGATCCTAGCAGCATACATTTTAATGTAAAAAAAGGAACGTTTAATACCTAAACTAGGAAGTGTTATTTATGTATATATTGAAATACGATTTTTCTCAATGAAATACAGTTTTGAAATTAGCATGCTTTTTTATAACTTGTTATACCTCTTCCCAGCAATATAAATAACACTTTAAGTGTTGATTAGTTTTATGATTAGAAACAGTGAGCAAAATTTAAACTTTTGAAAGTGCATCAAAAGGTTGGTATTTTTAAAATTTTGTTTGTGTTTTTCATAACGGGTGCGATTAAATGAGTTGATGACTACTTCATGGTTCTTTCTTATTTCAGGGTACAATAACACTATGAAATCCACTATTAATGTATGAGACAAGGACAAGCAGTTACCAAATATGTAGTATCAAAAACTTACCTTAAGATTTAATTTAAAAATTCAAAATTCTTTATTGAGTGCTCTTATACAGCTTAAACAGCCAATTACAAGGCACTAATAGACAATAACATAAATTACATGCATGACAACTATCCTACGGCAAAAATCATAAAACTTTGATGCACATACATTAAGTTTTTAATACGGAAGATGAATCTATTTTTAGTCCCTAATCATGTTTGTTATTTTATTTTATATACTTTCAAAGAGGTTTTATATTTCCTAGGGTTTCACTTTTTAGTTGGAATACCCCTAAAATTGCATTCAAGTTAAGTTCAAAAAGTAAAAATTCTCTTTTCAAGTTTGAGGGGAGTAGTCAGAAAAATATGGCTCTGAATTTAATCTGATATATGAAGCCAAAAGACAGATGTATAAAATTGTTGCATGTGTAATGCAATTTGGTGTTCAATTTAACCTGAATGAAATTTAAACGTCATTCATCGCCAATTATTTTGGAACACCTCTCTTGCACCTTACTGTTATATATACAATATAAACTGTTACAATACAAACAGAAGTATGAAATTTCTTGGTTAACACTTTATTCGTAATGTACAATACAATTATACAGCAATGTAAACAAATATATACCATCATAAAAATCAAAATAAATTCACAACCACAACAAAAACTTGACCTGCATATTAAAATAAAATCACTATGAATAAAAGTGTCTTCATATTGTAAAACTGGAATGTACTTCCAAGTATACTTATATAAAATCGATATTCTTATGCTGTTATCATATACTTTAAGTGTAATAACAAAATAATACTAAACATAAATATTTTATTTTCTGCATAGTTAGAATAGATTAAATATTCTTACTAGTATAAAATATATCCATGCTAATATAAAACTTCGTACGTTTAAAAAACTATAATTTTCAAGAAAGAAGTAATAGTATATTACGTTACTAGCCCGGTAAGTGGTGTTTTACGTGCGAGCACAACAGTTCCATGAGTTTGCAGGATTTTCATGCGAGTAAGTTAAAGCTAACCTGGCAAGTAACCTACTTTACATCATAATACACAGAAAAATTAGTAAATTTTAAACGCAAAACACAATTAATTTACATAAATTATAATATTTTTATATTAGGACGTTGCAGTTAGCTATTTATTTCATCAGCTGACTAAGTGCACGGCAAAAAGTTTTTACCATGCAGTGCACGGTAAAAGTAAATAACGTTACTTTTCCGTATTTAGGCACGGTAAAGAGCAACTTTCCAGCCTATCAATAAGGATGGAAAAGTACCAGTTACTTTGTAGTATGATATAAAAATATTTAACTGCTTGTAACTAACTACAATGAATGTCTAACAGCAAAGTCCTGTTTAAAAAGGTTATGAACACGAATAGTGTCCTTTCATTCAAAGCAGTCAACACCACACTGAAATATTGTCTACTACAGTAATTTAATTTTAATCCCAGAAACAACAAATTTGGTTTACATTCCAATGTTGTACAATAAAAGCTGGTTCCCCTCTCTGTTTTACAGTCAGTTTTCCTTACTCGTGAACTTTGATTACATGAAATAAATAAAAAATTGTATTATGGTATTATCCACGAATACTAGAAAATACCGGTATGGATCATAAACATAAACAAAATTACGTTTTTGGCCCGAAAGTAAACAAAACCAAATTAATGCTATTAGTATAGGGGTTTTGTTTACTTTTGGGCCAAAAACGTTGTTTGTTTATGTTTATGATCCATACCGGTATCGATCATAAGTAATGATTAGTTGTAGTGTTTTATCAGCTGGGCTTTGTTTACTTATAATCTGATGTGAGTGACATGATGAATAGATAAATACTACCAATAGGTTGGCTCAGCTGTATGTTTAAAAACAAGATGAAAGTCATTTGGGAGTCAAATTACAAAGGTAAACCCAATTGGTAGTGAATGGTACACAATTGTTTTGTGTGAATTTGTTGACAGTGTAGCAAAAATAGTTCATCACACAGCCAAAAGTTTCAATTAACTGAATTTTGTACTCGTTAACATTGAACTCACGCCAAAAAGTTAAATTACAGACACTATTTAAACTCAGATTTACTATTTAAATGTACAAGTTCAAAATTGTTAAGAACTTTGCTGTTGAACAAAAAAAACCTATTGCACACTAACTAAATTAACACTATACATTTATTTTTCTTAGTATACAACATTGAAAGGCACGCCTAGATTAACAGCTGAAGCAACGATGCTGTAATATTGTACTTAGGACAAAAATCCTTAAATAAAATCTTTGAAATGTATAATATAATCAAACATTTCTTTTTACATAAACAACACTTTTTATTTTAATAAAAAAAAATTGATAATTGTATATTTTTACAAGCAATTATTAAGAGATAGTTTTTAAAAGTAAAAAATTACCTTTTTCAGTTCTTGTTGAATTAATACTATTTATTTAAACTATCAAAATATAAGCTTAGACACTATAAGCAGTAGTTAATTACCTTAAGTTCATATACCTTTGGTGTTCTAAAGTAAAGGGAACAGACTATGTTCTTAATCTCAGACTAAAGTGATGTTATTCAAATATATGGCAATGATAACTATTGCACAAGTTTATTTACAACAATGAAATCAGTTTAGGTAAATATATCAGTAGCCTACATTGTTTGGATTAATCATTAGCATCCACAAAAATATACAGGGTGTCCCGGATCTCTCTACCAATATTTTAGGGCATTGATCCTGGGTATGAAACGCACCTAAATATCATATTTAAATTGTCCGGAAGTCCTTAGTTACTCACACAGCCGCCATTTCGTTTTTTTCAGTTATTAATGTTTTTCTAAAGAATGGTTAAACATACGAAATGGAAACTTTGCACAAACATTTATGACAACTAGACAAAGCTACAAAAAAATTATGAGGATTTTTCAAATTCATAAAACAAAATGGCGGCCATTTAAAATTGTCTTTCTTAAATAACTCAAAAACCATTGATTTTACATAAACTTTAAATGGCCGCCATTTTGTTTTATGAATTTGAAAAAATGTGATAATTTTTTGGTAGCTTTGTCCAGTTGTCATAAATGTTTGTGCAAAGTTTCCATTTCGTATGTTTAACCATTCTTTAGAAAAAAAATTAATAACTGAAAAAAACGAAATGGCGGCTGTGTGAGTAACTAAGGACTTCCGGACAATTTAAATATAATATTTAGGTATGTTTCTTACCCAGGAGCAATGTCCTAAAATATTGGTAGAGAGTTCCGGGACACCCTGTATATCTGCCCTTCAATTTCCAGCAAGTTAATACTTGGCATAACATCTTCAATACCAAACATCAGTAGAAGCGACTTTTAAAACGTTGAATTTGATTCAATACCTAATATGAAGAGGAACCTTGCAAAAACAAACAAATCTGAATCGAAAGGAATCCAAATGTACACAGTTATGATTACATTAAAATGGTTCTATGCTTAAAAAATATTTTTTTTTACTTATTGGTTTAATGTACATTTCATTTGATTATACTCAACTTATGGTAACATGCCTGTTTAAAACTATAATTCAAACGTATATTTAAATTTAAATATAAACATTACACATTTGAATAAAATTAATATACATATAAACATGCAAATCATCCTGTAAAAAATTATATGAATATTTTATCAGTAGAAAATAATACAAATTTAATCTTTTACTTTCTTACAAACACACACATTAAGTTTCTTCTTAAATACATTTTATACAACAAGTTACTAACATATATCTTTAAATACATTTAAACTGTATGGAAATCAAATAATGCATCAAAATTAAAATATAATGAATTCAAGAGAACATCTTGGAATGCCTTTGTCATAACTAATTTAAATTTATAAAACAAACGTTCATGATAATTTTACAAGCTGCAAATACAATATCAACATGGTTTCTTATACTTTTTTAAAACAACACTTAATGTCAATTTTAGGTATCTGTAAGTGATATCCCAAGTTATACTGAACAAAACTCTTTATATCTCGATTTGAATAAACTTTTACAACTGTATTTTTTTATTATTGTTAGTAATTTTGTACTGTAAATAAAAAATTAAATTCTGTCGTCTTTGTGTCATTGTTTTCGTTTATCACAGTTTCCTGAACTCAAATACATTCGTAGACATTTCACCACTCAATCAATTGTTACAATATTAAGCTTGATTTGTTAGAAATTTTTTTTGCAGTACATAATAACAATAACCAGCATAAACAGCTTTAAAACAACTAGAAACTACATCTTGTTTGAGTAGGTACTCAATAACCAAAGCATTCAACCAAATAGTCTGACCTTAGAGTCAGTTCCAAGGATTGCGTAAGGATAGGAATCTTATTCGATCATAGAATAAATGGTCAATGGTTAAAGATAATCATTTAGAAAACAGAGATAGTTAATTTGTTGTAGGATAAAACTCATGAACATATTAGGCCATATAGACAACAATTAGACCTGCAATGATTTAAGGTTGCTCATACTTTTTGAATACGTTAGTAAATGTGAGAAATTTTGTATCTACGTTCTTTCATTACAAAACAGTCATAACACTCAATGGGTCTTTGACTATGGATACATTCCATTCCCAATTTTACTTTCTCCCTCTATAGGCCTACATAGTAAATGAAGAAAGTACCGTACTGTTTTTCTAAAAAAATTTGAGTTTTGAGTGGATATATCCAATTTGGGTCCCCCTGAACCCAAAAAAGTGGGTTTCAAAGTTATGTCTGTGTGTGTGTCTGTATGTGTTTGTTGTGTACAGGGCTACAGACCACACCTGGAGTCCGATTTTGATGAAATTTGGTATGTAGGTACTAATACATGGTATCTCCAGGTGTTTTTGGAATTTTTTTGAAATTTTATTTTTAATGGAGATTTTTCCATTAAACCCCATAAAATAACGGAAAACCCAAATTTTTTTTTTAAATGGCCTTAACGATTTTGATAGAAATTTAGTATGTTATAGTCCTTTAAATTCTGAACAAAATGGTGCAACTCCCATAGCTGAAAAAAGTATAGTTCAAAAGTTATTGCAGCTTATACTATTTTTCCATAAAAAGTCGTAAAATAACGGAAATTCAGATTTTTCTAAAAAAACCAGTTCTGATTAAAATTTTTCTGTTATGATCTTTATAATTAAATATTTCAATCCCCCATTGCTATAAAAATACAGTTAAAAGGTATTGCAACTTTTTTTATTTTCTTAAATATCATAGTTACACCCACCGCTTACCCATGATAAAGGTTTTTGACAAGCGAACGGGAGAAAGTCTGAGTCAGATTGCTGATACATTAGCTTTTAAATCAAAAGGCATGTAGTTTAATTTAGCCCGAGCCAGAGTGTACTGTTGTCGATCAGTGTTTTATTTCTCTTGTCAAACTTTTTAACCAAGCCAAATTAAAGTACAACTTGTTGTAAACTAAATAAAATGTTGTATCACTGACAGGGTTATTTAAGGTTCATTCAACTATGGTCTGTTTAAATTTGAAAACTTTCAACTTTTTCATACATTACAGAAAACAAAGGAAAAGTATATTCAAGACCAGGTTCCTATAGCCTGATCTTCAATACAGTCATGCAGCATAAAACAAATTAAAGAAGACCAGCTGGTGAGATGGAATGTCTACTATAGTATCCAAAGCCAAAGATGATGCCTATGGTAACCTTTCAAACCCTTGACACTTGAGTAATGAACATGACACAAACACAAACAGTTCACCAGCTGCCAGTCAGATGGAGTGCGATGTTGAGACTTCTCTCTACCTGTCACAACTGGTCGTCTTGCAGTACGTTGCGTACTCTCTGCGTCAGAGGGAACCTCGTACGGCCATCACAGGTAGCGTCGGAGTCGTCAGTGTTGAGGGAGAAGACCATCACGCCCCCAAAACCTTGCTCTTTGGCAAACTCCGCCTGTTACACAGATATGTGGGAATTACACATGAACTTAGGTTATTGATATAGGTTTAAATTCATGGAGTTAAGGTCGTTAAAAGTTCCTCTGTTTTTATATGATTGAAATACAGACATTTTTTGTCTCACTGCAGTGGCACTCAGTATTGGTGGGTGTGTTGTTAACGTAGTAGTTGTTGTCTCGGACTTCAGTGCGAGCGGGATGTGTTTGATTCCCAGCTAGTGTACGGTATTTACAAAAATGTTTGGTGGTGCATACGGGAGGGACTATGGCTAAAGGTGTGGTGACGTCATATCTCTAGTGGCTAATGTCTTCTCTTGAGGGAACACCATTACCGTAACGAAACGATGTGATTCCAGCAGCGTTAGTGGCGTAGTTGATAGCGTCTCGGACTGTTGTTCTGGAGGTCTGTAGTTCGAATCCAGCAGGGGACATATACTTTTTGTCAAAGATTTTGCTTAGAATGCGAATACTTCTTAACTGTATATCTTTTGTTAGAATTTGATGCATTTATAATTTTATTTATGAACAGAACTATTTCATTTTTTATAGTAAACCGTTCATCTTATATATTTTTTATATTAACAGCAAGTTCGGTTGGTTAGGTTAGGTTATGACAGTTCATTTTATAATTAAAAAGTTAATTTTATAACTAAAAAATTATAAAATCAATTTAAATTTTTTTCAACTTAGCGGTTTTAGCAGCGAACGCTGACACTACAAGATATGACGTCACCACACCTTTAGCCATAGTCCCTCCCGTATGCCCCACCGCAAAAATGTTAGGGCTTTTGAGTGTTTTCCCTTAAAAGAGTGTAATTCTTACAACACTTTGCGAAAGCAGTAGATACCCATCAAATTTATTCGGATATGTAGGAGATCAAACCTGTCTTTCTCACTTCAAAGTCCGAGATAATAACCACTAGGATCCCACACACAGATTCTAGTCTGTTCGAAATAATTTAAAACACAGATTATGCAAAATTTTTCATTCAGGTCAATTACATTTGGTTTAGGTTTTTGAGATGCCGACAAATCAGGGTGTGTATTATAAGTGAAACCACATTCTAAAAGAATCATGACATTAACCGAGAGTCAACAAACCTTATAAGCGACGCTCTGCTCGTTGTCAAACGATATCCACTCTTTGTGTCTAAAAGCGTACGGAACTTTGCTCTCAAAGTCAAACACCGACTGAGCGTTGGATTGAGTCATGAAGGAGCAAACATCGTAGTATGCGACAAATCCGTCCGTCCCAACAGTACCGACACCGCTACTGGGCGCTTCCCATCCATGGTTAGCTTCATTATCTAACCTGAGAAGAATACAAAAAATTAAACTTATGAAGAATAATATGCACGTGCTCAGGGAAAGAGCTGTTTACTGCATGAAAACTTATTCAGAATGTTATCACTCTCATCCAATTGGTAAATTATAACAATCTATTTCTTTTTCCGTCAAAGTCCAAGAATTATATAGAGAAGTGAAATTTAAGCTAGTAATACTAGATCTGAGATGTGATGAATTGGTATGGTCCCCGAGGCTTTGGATTTTTCTATAATAACAGCCTATTAGATGTGTGTTGATGCAAAATGGCATTGAACACCAATGAGATATGGATGATAATATAAAAATGGATACGAGTCCATAAAAACTGTATTTAATAGTGGAAAATAAGTTCATGACAAATTAGAGACTCAAAATCTGCCATCCATATTCTCATCAGATAAATATTTATCAGGCCAGTAAGGAAAAAATTTCCCATGCCTTAAAACAAATTTTAAAAAAAATTCAGGATGTAATCTACAACCTGAAAACACATCGATCAAACAAATTAACCGTGGGACCAAATCTGTACCAGTTCAAAAACCTAACAAGAAGCAGCTCAAAGTCAATATGTTTGTGATCACTTATAGATTTAAAAAAATATAAAATGATCCAGAGATAAAGACTCAAAATTTAGTTTTCTTTTTTGTTTGTTTTTCTTTGTTTATTGTTTCATATAAATAAATCAGCCGTAAGTAAAGTTAAATCGTTTTCAATTGATCAGCCATCTAAAAAACGGTGTTTACCTTACACCCAAATATCACGTTGTTATAAATGAAACTTGAGATCAAACTGAAACAATCTACTTTTTCTTTAACACATTGTTAGGAATGCATTTTGGATTTTAAATTCCAATCCGATATTTTAGAACAAAGTTGACTATGAACATATGAGGAGAGAACGAAAATTTCACTCACGTAGAAAACCAATCCACGTGGATTTTTTAAAAATTAATAATTTAGACTAAGTACCTAAAGCAAAACTTATTTAGATAACACGGCTTTAACTCACGTGAAGGAATGGCCGTAGGTGGGTATGCCGATGATTAGCTTATGTATCGGCATACCCTTGTACAACCAGTATTCAGCCGTCCAGTTGGTGTTGAGAGTGGTGAAGACACCTTGCTCTGCAGGCCTTTGGTACAACGGCGCATTGGCTCCAGTCAGAGGAAGATAGCTCTGGTACATGTGGTAGTCGTAGGCCATCACATTGACAAAATCTATATATCTGTCAGAAAAAGTCAATGTCAGCTAGTTGGCCTATTACAATGACTTATAAAGTACAGTAAAGATACGGTGCATTGGCTCCAGTCAGAGGAAGATAGCTCTGGTACATGTGGTAGTCGTAGGCCATCACATTGACAAAATCTATATATCTGTCAGAAAAAGTCAATGTCAGCTAGTTGGCCTATTACAATGACTTATAAAGTACAGTAAAGATACGGTGCATTGGCTCCAGTCAGCAACAGGTAGTTCTGGTACATGTGGTAATTGTAAGCTATTACATTTAAGTCTAAATATGTGTCAGAAAACAATCAATGTCAACTCGTAATACAAGTACAGCAAAAGTTATCCATTTAATTGCACCTCGGTTATCAAAATCTTGGTTAATTGAAACCATAACAAATTATTAAAATTAATTGGAATATTAGATAGCTGAAATAGTGCACCAGGGTGTGGGTTGTCAACCAACAGAAAGTAACGGAGCGGTGAACAACACAGATCGAATACCGTGATAAGGAAAAAGCTCAGACACGATTGTGGATTATTTTAAGAAATAGATTTTTTCATACATTTGTTTGTGGATAATAGTATGATTATATAATTAAAATAACAAAAACAAAACGAAAAACAATGAAGATCTCCTTGAACTGAAAAAGCATTTTTATGTTCCAAACATTGATTAACCAAAAATAGGTCATCCAAAAAGCCCCTTTATACCGGTTATAAGAAGTTTTACTGTACCGTACCTAATTAAATTTTCCAAACAACATCAATAAACACTAAATAAGCCTCGGGAATGCAGATTGAAGTCTGTGGTGTTCAGAAAAGTTGTATGGTTGATTTTTGACACTATTTTAGCTGCATATATATTTTTTTAGTGTCCAACCCCAGTTGCATTTTTAAAGAGGATAATTTAAACATTTTTAAGGGAAAGCTGTCCAATATCTTTTAAATTGTTTGTGGAAATTTTCATAATATCTTCTTCTTCGTGATGTTTGTAGTGAGCTGAAACCCTACTGGACTGAGGCTGTTTTAGGACTCTGTCCTCTTTATTGTTGCGTTCCGTGTTACGATCAGTTTACACTCACTCGGCCATGGCAGTGATGTTGTAGGACTGGTCTATGATCTGTTTGGGCGCCCCTGCCGCCACGCTGAGTGTCATTGGCGGGACTGTAGCATGCAGCCTTTCTGATAGCAGCCGCAACAACTCCATGAAACAGCTGGTCTGGTTCTGTACCACCGTCGGCCACGAGGGGAACTCCCAGTCTATGTCTAGTCCGTCCAGCTCGTGCTTTGTCAGAAACTCAACTGCGTTGTTTACAAACCTGTTGGACAAAATAATAACCTTTTACTGCTGTGGATAATTTTACGTTTTATTGAAAACATTGTATTTAACAATTGTAACTTACGTCAATCAATCCAGTTGTGTATTGGAGGAAAATTGTATTTAAGAACAACTAACAAAACCGGCAACCTGTTTGTAACAAATGTAAATATTACATACTAAATATGACAAGATAATAAGTATTTATACAATAGTTTACATTATATATTTCATGGTATACATAAATGTAAGTTATGTTTAAAACTCCAGAGACAAATAATTTGACTTTGGATATTTTAAAATAACAATATTATGAAGGCCTATTCCAAACTTTAACTAAGCTAGCAAGTTAGTTTTAATATATGGTTTTTGTTTGGTTGTTTTATTCCTGCTGTCCTAGTAAAGATTGCCTTCTGGTTTGTATGCAAGATTTTTATTGTCTGTAAGTTTATCAGGTTTCTTCCTTTTACCCTCTTGTCGTACTTGACCATTGACATTGTTTATCAACTCAAGTTATCCTGCCCAAATTGGACGCTGTCTAAAAAATAAAAACCTGCAAGACCTCAAGTATCTTCTCAGTCAAGAAAACTGGCTTAGTGTTACCTCAATAAACAATGCCGAAGAAGCTTTTAAAACTTTTAGTAACATAGTGAGAGTAGCTATGGATGCAGCCTGCCCCCAAAAGAAGATAAAAATACAAAGAAAACATAAACTAAAATTCTCCATGGACCCAGAAGCAGTGAGACTTAAAGCCGAATTTCTTAAAGCTCTAAGAAAGTTTGAGGTGACGGGAAATCCAGATGACAGAAGGGTTTCTATTGAAAATAAAAAGAACTATGACCTGTACTTGAAAATGATGCGGAAAAAGGTTAACTCTGACCAGTTGATGAAAGCTGAAAATAAATCTAAAGCTATCTGGGAAACAATAAACACAGTGTGGTCCAAAAAGGAAACATCCCTAAATGAAATAACCCTTCAAGTAGATGGCCAACTCATAAGTAATGTGACCCATGTTGCAGAGCATTTGAATACATTTTTTACACAAGTAGGAGAAAAAACAGTAGAGAAACAAAAACACCTAAAGACCACAGCTCAAACTCCTGACGTAACTCAAACAGGTCCACTGTTTTCCTCCTTTCAAAGCACAGACGAGAAGGAAGTTAAAATGATTATAAACAAACTTAAAGCAAAAAACTCGTCTGGAATTGATGAAATCTCGTCAAAAATACTTAAGCATTGCTGCAATGAACTAGCACTACCATTGGCTGATTTGATAAATAAGTCCCTAAAACAAGGCATCTTTCCTTCACTACTTAAAATAACTAAAGTATACCCGAAATTTAAAAAAGGTAGCACATTAGAAGCAAGCAACTACAGACCAATTTCCCTCGTTTCCACCTTCTCCAAAATATACGAAAAAGTTGTTTTAAAAAGACTTTTAGACCACTGCACAAATCACAACCTACTAAACAACCTTCAACATGGATTTACAAAAGGGAAATCCACAACAACAGCAATAATTCAGATGGTTGAGTCCCTGATTGACAGCCTAGATGAAGGAAATCTAACAACAGGAATCTTTCTTGATTTCAGTAAGGCATTTGACTGCCTTGACCACCAGCTAATCATTAAAAAGCTGGATTCCCTGGGGGTATCAGGGATAGTAAGAGAATGGTTTCAAAGCTACCTTACAGACAGGAGTCAGTTTGTAGAACTAAGGCACAGAGATAACAGCCTAATAAGAAAAACAAGATCAAATTTTCAACCAATAAATCGAGGAGTTCCCCAAGGTTCAGTTATGGGTCCGGTACTGTTTATTCTTTTTACCAACGATTTGCCGCAACAAATAGGAGACGCCTGCCTTACTCTTATGTATGCTGATGACACAACCTTAGTGTTTAATGAACCACTAGCTGAAAATCTAGAAGTAAAATCCTATGTGTCACTCAGTATGGCCTACCAATACTGCTATAACAATGATCTCGCAGTAAACACGTCTAAAACAACTCAAATAGCTTTTGGCCGTAAATCTCAAGAAGTGCCACGACTCCCAGATGTAGAAGTGGAAGATGAAGCTAAGTTTTTGGGCATCACACTCGACAAGAATTTAACCTGGACCCCTCATGTGGACAATATATGTAAAAAATTAAGTTCAACCATCTATGCTCTTAAACATATAAAAAATGCAACAGATGACATGACAACAAAAGTAGCATACTTTGCACTTTTCGAGTCGCATATGAGATATGGACTTGTAGCATGGGGTGGAACCTCTGCCACTAACATGCAAAGAGTTCTCAGAAAACAAAAAAAGGCAGTCAGAATAACTGCAGGACTCCACAGACTCGACAGCTGCAGGGAAGCATTCAGGTCACTCAAAGTACTTACCCTTGTAGCACTCTACATCCAGGAAGTTGTGTTATTTGCAGTAAGAAATAACCCTACAAGGCGTGGCGAAATGCACCAACACAACCTGAGAAACACCATGCAGTACAACCTTCCACAACATCGCACGGCACAGTTTGAAAAGAAACCTTCATACGCAGGAATGAAAATCTACAACAGGCTACCTCCAGATCTAAGAAGCAAGTCAGAAGATGACCTCAAACCAGCTTTGCATCAATGGCTCATTAATCAACCTTTCTATTCCTTAGAAGAATACCATCAACAGGTCTTTGACTAAACAACACCTCAACCAAACATTTAGAAAAAATTTTAAATTGACGCTACTACTATTCTTAATGAATGTGTAAATAAAGATTATTTGTCTATTGTCTATTGTCTATTGTCTATTGTTTTTAATTTAGATTACTCAAATGATAGAAAACTTCAAATTAGAAAAAATCTCACAGATGAAAAACCGTACAATTCTCATAAAATATTGCTATGCATGAATATCTATAATATTAAAACGCGACAGGGTTTTTTTATTTCACGATTCTGAATCAACCACTTGACGGATTTTCATGATTTTTGTGTTGAAAGAAAGATAATTTTGAGAACTAGGGAATGTCGAAGCCATAATTTTAGTGTAGTGTCCCAGTTTATTAGAAATTAAGTTTTAATTTTTTTTAAGTCAAGCAGCCGACACTAACATTCTAAACTAGCTTTTGGGATGATATAACTTGCTTAACATAACAGCTGTAAACATTCAGCGTTTGTGACACAAATTCAGCATTTGGATGAAAATGAAATGATATACGTAGAATTGACTTATTTATACTATATGTAATGCTATAATCATTGATACATTCATTTATTCGGTAAGAGGATGAGAGATTATTTAAATATACATAGTAAAATGCTAGATATTCTAATTTATTTTTTTGAGCAGTCTTTAAAATATTTAGTTTGTTTTAGTGCAATATAATTTGTTATAACTAACAGCTGGTTGAATAATAAAATATTATATAGAACTATGAGGTTAGTTACTCTGTGATTTTGTCATTGATTATAGGTAATAAGTAAGATTCTATAACCACTGCTGCTGTATACAAATCGAAGCTTACGAATCTTCAAAAGAAAGCTTATGAAAATTATTTTACTACTCGACTTTTTGAGGAAAGGTTGGGAAAATAACAATGAAAACATGTTTTAATTCATCATGCAACTTTTTCTTTACTATAAATTTTGAACTACTTTAACTATGCTTGAACTGAATTAGTAATAGGCACGCTATATACAGTTTTAATGGACTACTCTATTCCCGTACCTAGGACGGGCCAACAGCTTGTATTATTATATTACAAGACATAAATAAACTATGTACTATTTTACTAGTTTCCTACCTCGTTCTGTTCTCTTCAGTAGACACTATCCAAGCAAATTCTCCAGTGCTAGAGAACCATTCAACCGATAATATCACTTTTAGTTCAGGATTCTTCTTCTTCAATGCCACAAGCGCTTTATACTCCTGTAAACATCAATATCCACATTCATTACACTGCAAATTTGCAGACTAAGCCTTATTTTTAGTTGCATTGTTCAGTTTGCATTCAAACAAGTTCATAAAAAAAATGAATTACGCTCATCAGTACATTAACAATACATTAACCATCAGTACCTCGAACGAGGAACACGAAAGTTGTTATTTTGACCACATTTCAAAAGTCACCAATGAAATAAAACAATGATTTATTATTGAAAAAAATTCATAAACAAGCCATCGAAATGGTTGGTTATCCGAGTGAATACAGTGCTCCCTAGCAATCATTATGCCTTGTAATACCAGTTTGATCCTGATAAAGGTCAAAAGCTTTTTTATTCGAAGCTGGACCCAGCTGTGCTTGATGATTTTGGGATTTTAATGAATGGTCCTTGTTAAATAAGTATCAAACTATCATCACATTCATTCAAAGCTCCTTCACTCACTTCTAATCTAATCATTACCCATTGAAATTTTAGGGATTTACAAAACATTCCCTTAAAAGCTTATCACCAAACTCTTCTCATGCCTACAGCGTGGATACCAAAACAACAACCATAAGTCACCAACCTTAACATCACCGTCAGCGGTAGGTGAGATGGTGCCGTTGGCGACAGTGGCAAACGCAATGTTGATATGCGTGCAAAGCTGAGGGTCCAACTTGTCTGGAGTCAGCGGGTGATAAGCGTGTGCTGAGGGCGGCAGACTGTAGTAACACACCAGCTTGTATTGTGCAGACTCCGCTCGAGGCTTACTCCGGGCAGGCATCTGCGGGAGACTCAAATTGGCCGTTTTCATCCGTAGGATTGCATCAGTGTAAATTGCACCTCGGTGGTGAGACGACCGCTGATAACTGGCTGTCAAGAGAAAATTTGGTTAAAAAAATGTTTATGTGTGTGAGTGCTTGTGTTTTTGTGGTGTGATGACTTGTGATCCCAGGGAAGATGATCTTTTTTAACTTGGTACTCTGCTTGAAATTAACTTTTAGGCTCTACACTATGGTATTTTAGTTGAAAAATACAATTACTATACAGTAAAACAGGTATTTTTAAGATTTTATTTGTATAAACGTGATGGCGAGGCTAAAAATATTTTTTAGATAAGCTTTTGCAAAGTATTTTAACTTAAGGTAAAGGTAAGTACCTAGTAGGAATAACATGTACATTTTTCTTTTATAAATAACTTCTTGATCAGCATTGTACGGAAATTAAATAAAAGAAACATCATCTAGATTTGCCTATTGGGTCTGATGATGATTGGAGTGTCCAATCGAAATTGCGTCTGAAGAGGACGAAGTCCTAAAACAGCCTCAGTCCAGTAGTGTTTAAGCTCACTGGATTGGAACGTCATGAAGAAGAAGATCACCACTTGCCACTTACCACCTTTTTTGTACATTTACTGTCTTGTGAGTAATAGTATAAGCGGGTCATTTTCAAACTGGATGCAACTTTACAGTCCTAAACATTTTAGGATTTAAAAAATATATATATCTTAACAATTTTAGTTAAAAAAAAGTTTTGAGTGAAGAAACACATATATAAGAACACACTTTTGAATTGTCATTGATTTTTGAGTCATAATTTCTTTTATATAAAATTTTGAATCTAGGTAAGTCATTGTTTTACTACTGTCCTTTAACATGAACTTAACGATATAACTTTTAATTAAGCTGTTTGCAGCAAGTATATAATGTAAATACCTTATTAACAATGAAGTATTTTAACCATAAAGAAACATTGATAGCAAAATTCAATTTTAATATGCATATATTTTTTTATAACAATTTTTGAACAACTGTCCCCCACAATCGGTCCTGAGTGTTACTTCAGGAATGTTACCCAATGAAAACAGGGAAAAAAGGGAAATTTTGTTTTGTTTTGTTGGCAATAAGCAGCCATATTGTTTCTAGTTTCCAGCAATGTGGAAGTTTATGATTTAAGTTAGAATAATGATAAGTATTTTAATTCATTGTCAAGAGTGTTACTATTTTTTTAAAGTGATATGCATACTTTAGAAAAGTTTACTTAATATCAGTTGTTTAGTGTTGATGTACTATGAATGTAAACCTAACCTCCAAATTCTGGTCTTTACCCAGAGTCCACTTTTATAATTGAATAGTAACATTAGTCAGGAGTGTTACCTGTCAGGAGTGTTACCTACAGTCATGAATGTTACTGAATATAAAAATAATATAACTGAATATAAACTTTTATATAGGCCTATGTACTTTTTTTGTTAGAAAATACACTTTTATAATTAAAAACTGGCTTTATTTTATTGAATTCCCAATGTATAATTCAGGAGTGTTACTTATTGTCATGAGTGTTACCTACAGTCATGCATGTTACTGAATATAAAAATAATAAAAACTAGTATAGAAAACTCTAAGTTTGTATATTTAGTCGTTTGTTTATATTAAGGAAAGATATCAATACACACTAACAACAATCATTGATAATCGATTGAAATTTTCTTGGTTATGTTGAGTAAATTAAAAAAATATAGTTTCTTTTCTGCTGTCAGGTAACACTCCTGACACATAAAAGGTTAATAACAAAAAATAAAATAAAAAAATTCTAAAAACAATATATTATAAGGTCTAGTAAGTTATTTATGACACCATGTTGTTCCAGTATAAAATTTTTTTATTCAAAGAAACAGTTTTTCCATAATCTTATTACAGTAACACTCATGACATTTTAAGGGTATTACCCAATAAAAAACCGTAAAAAATCATAAATTACTGGATAAACTGAAAAAATTTCTATTAGGTAGTGTTTATTAATATATGTTGAAATGTTGTTTGTAAAAACAAAGGGGCTCTAGCAAAGTTTTTATTTAATCCATTCTTAACTTGAAAGTTGCATTCAATTTGAAAATGACCCAAGCGCAAATATATGTTTTAAGTGTTATAAGACGTTTTTTTATTTATTTTCCGTATTTTTTCTAATCCATAGACTTTAGGGTTGGGCTAGCATGTTTATGACATTAAGACACTGCAAAAGTTCATTGGGACTAACAAAAATTGACATGACGATGACGTCATCATGGGTCAACCAGACTTAAGTACCACAGTACAAATACAAATTCTTTATGCTGTAGTCTGTTGGCAATTTATTTTACCGGATTTATAGAATTTTACTCTAATTGTTATAGAAAGAAAAGCTTCGGTAATAAAAAAATAATTCTTTCGCCATTTTGTTCACAGTAAAATTGTCTACAAAAAAAGTAATTGGATATCCAAAGAGTAAAACAAAAAAATTATAAAGATTATGAAATTAAAAATTTGAAAAACAATTTTTTAATAGTATAGGTAAGTTACTTGATTTACAAATTTCAAGATTAATCCAAACACCAAATGACACTTCTGTTATAAAGTTCAATTGATTCCCTACTTAGAAAAATCACAAGTTGTTTAATTTATAAGTAATAGCATAGACAAATTTCAGATTGGTAAAATCGGATGATATTTTGCAAATTACCAAGGGCTTAAAATGTATCAACAACTGATAGATTAAACACTAGCTTAGTTTTTGATATCTTATCAAAATATGATATGATATCTAGTAGAGTATTCTGATATCAAACACTGTAATAATTCCAATAGATCCAATAATTGCAATAGTGCCCACACTGATTTAAAAAAAGTCCATATATTAATAGGCGACCCCTGTTTTATTTAGAAGACGGTAAGAGTTCCTATACTAGAAAAGTTACGACAAAACCACTGTGTACAGCTCCCGTCAAATACTGTAGTTACTTATTAGTCACAAATCTGTGGAATACCACAAATACCCCTGCCGCAGCAAACCTGCAGACTAAGCGAATTTCCATTTGCCAAATGCCTGATTGGATTTACAATTAAATGTCTCCTTAAAAATGTCACATTTATTTCCCTATTTAAATAGAATTAGTTTAACGAGCACTTCTAGGTTTACTGCAACAAGGATGGTAAAAGTGTTTTTTTTTTTGTAAAATGTTAATAGTTTAGAAATAAATAAATGTATTTTCCAAATTTGATAAAAATATGTTCATTAACAAGCAAACTACAACAGTTGACATATTCTCCATAAGAATAATATGGGAATTTGTAATTTAAAAATTTTTTAGAATTTTCTCCGAAACCAATAACACAAATTTGGACGGATGGTGTTTTTGGCCTCTAGGGACCTCAAAACTAATTTAAGTAAATCGGTCCCGGGTCCAGGTCTTACCATGAGTACTACGGTAATAGCTCATTCCCTATTGGGTAAATTCGCTAAAAGCGGATGCATTTACAAAATCAAAATGTTCCCACGATGATTGATTCCTTTGTTACAAAAAATGGAAGTGATGGGATGGGTGTACTTACCTAGATAAGACTTCTTTGGGCCAATCATAAGAAAATCAACATTGTCCCCATCTTTTGTAGCACCGAGCATATGTTGCCATGCTAAATATACTCCTATTACTGACGAACAAATTACTAATATAGTAAATAGCACTGCTGACCATAAGTGGCTCGTTTTCACTGCAGTTCTGAAAAAAATTCAAAGATAATGTTAAAATTTGTATTTAATTGTACAGGGTGCGGCAAAAAAATGATCTATTTTATGCAGCCCACTGTTCAGCGACAGGTTATCAGAGAGTGGTGGGGTAAGGCTCTTTGGAAAACCTACGCAATCCCATTATCTGTGGTCATAGAAAAGTAGTCAGCTGAACAACGTGTGTTTGTTATCTACTGGACTCAGTCACCATCTAACATCGGCAATTAATCAATGCTGTAAACAACAGGATGGCATTAAAAATAAACCGGACCAAGGTTTGTATCTTTAACCTACGAAAAACATTTAAATACACACATTGAAAAAACACTTAATCAGTTAGGCCTGCAAGTATTTTCTTAGGGAAATTTACACATGAACTTATCAGATGACTTTCTAGATGTTTTAGTTTAAATCTATAAAGACATAATCCATAAACCTTATAGTAAAACACATAAAAGACCCTCAAAATATCCTAGACCTTTATTTAGCCTGAATCAAGACCAGATGATAAACAGTAAAACCTTTGACTAATAAAAGTTAATTCATAGTACCGGTATGTAAAAGGCTTACCTACATGAGAAATTGATATTGCTGTACAGTGATTTGTCTGGGTAGCCGAACAGTTAAAAACAGCGCTGCGACAAGAGCAGGGGCCTCAAAGCTTATTTACTAAAGAGCCAGATTATAATTTTTTAGAGGAAGGGCAGGCGGGGTCAACAATATTGCAGTACGGTATAGAAAGTTAGGCCCCCACTAAATAAATCTACTAAAAAATGAATTTTATTTGACATTTAAGTTAATGGCGATTAGAATAATTAACAATTTAAATCAGTGTACAATAGCTGTAGGTTAAACGCTTAGTAATGATATTTATTGTTTTTACTATCCTACTTAAGTTGTCTAAACTGTACACTTTTGAAATAAAACAGATTTTGGTTTATTCCTTTCCATTGGTTCTATTTCAATGCGTAAGGTAATCGTGATTACCGGAGTTGATTATACACACGAAAGTTGCCACGATCGCAGATGGCGATCACGGTACCACTGACATAACAATATATCGGTACCGTACGAATATTTCTGCTATTGCAGGGGACGATCAAGGAATTGCCTTCGATGCAAAATATGCGTCAGAGTTTTTTGTGTTTTGTTATTGGTTGCATCTTGTATGTTGTATGACTTGACTACTATACAGTGTATAGGCTTCTTGACTGCTACTCTCTCTAGTGAAGTCCAACTTAGGTTGGGTGCTTTCTATTGTTAGTTGTAATGTGTTAGGTTTTTTCACCTGAGAACGGGATCATATTTCAGATCCAGAAATGTTCTGTATTGTTTTTTACCATTGTGATGCAATAAAACTTTAAACATGCGTATGAGTGTTTCCGGGGACTGCGAGAGAGGCTCACGAGTGTTGCCACGATCGACTGTGACGATCTCAGTATTGCTGTGAAAGCAAGATATTCTTACGCCAGCACTCTTCATGGCGCTGTTCAGTGCAATGGTATAGGAACATCGGCATTAAGTTAGCAAACATCGTACTGAGAAATCCGAGCTGAGGTGAAATAGAGCGCAACCTAAATCTCACCACCTTAGTTTTTCAAAGAAGTTTTGAGAGATGGTAAAATAAAAATTGAGTAACTTATGTGTAACTTAAAGGCTGCCGCTAAATTTATCAAAAAACTAATCTAGGCTGTCCTACAGTATTTAAGTTAACACAAGTAGGCTAACCTTTGCAAACCCTTTGGTAAAATATAATACGGATACAGTTTCTTAACTGGGCTACGCTAATATCGATTCAATTAAGTAAACCTTCATTCGATTTTTTCATCATCAGCAAGTTCGGTTGTTTAGGTTATGTTATAACAGTTTCATTTTATTATTTAGGCCTAAGTAATTTTAAAAAAATCTAATGAAGGTTTCCTACTAATCAAATTGATATTTTCAATCGATATTAGCGTAGCCCAGTTAAGTTAAGACACTGTACCCATTGAAATTTGTAAACTGTGGTTAACTTAGTTTTGGTTTTAGGAATAAACTCACCTTGCATTTTCTTCTAATAATTCATATTTAACCTGAGGTCCAGATCGAGGTACTGTCATGGTTAGGCTACTAAGTTAGCCTAGAGTTCGATACACAAAATTAATTGACACTAAAAAATCATTTAATTACAATCCTAGTTCTATTAGAAGTCAATGACTCGAAGTTATGTTGATTGTCTCTTATTCAACAAACTACTCTGATTACTGATTAAATGAATTTATGATAAACAGCCTAACTGAATGTGAGGTTAATATTGGCTTTACTAGTGCGTAGTTAAGCGCGTCAATAATTATATTGTCCTTGTAAGCTGGCAAACAATTTCAATAAAGACGATAAAGGGAAATTACTACTGTAACTTACTACAAAGAAAGATAGAATTCAACAAGCTGATTACAAATTTATTTTGTAAACACTACACAAACAGTACCACTGACGTGAAACGCAGAGCAGACGTCATTACGAATTATCACAAAAAGTGCTATGAATTAACATATGATATTAGTCAGTGCTGCCAACACTACAAGATTGTTATCTGAATATGATAAGAAATGGATGTATGCAGTACAAAATATTGAAGAAACAAGACAGTATAGCATTTGGACACCAATATAAAGTTCAATTAAATAGGGCTGGGGCAGTGTTCCGTAAAATATTTACGTTGATATTATCTATGAATTAAAAGATAAACAAAATATGAAAATTAATTTACATCCAGTGTATAATCTAGAATGTGTAGAGAAGGGCTCTCTATTTTGAATTGAGAACAAGTACTGTGCGAACCCTGAGGGCTTATTTAATATACGTTGACTTTATCTTAATTAATTCGATTAACTTCCACTGAATCAACTTAGTTGGATTTGGATAGGATCACGGCCACCTTTAACTGCAGGCCGCGGCCTGGTAGAATTGGCAACGTCGCAAGTAGAAGTAGGGTTGTTTAGTGTCAGACGTCCCATAAGATAATATGGCAGACAGGTAACATCTGCTCACTAACTCGCACTTTATTGGCTTAGATTTAAATTTATGAACAAATTTTATTTATATTGAAAATAAAACACAGATAATTGAAAACCAAAACAATATGAAATGAATTGAAAATCTATATCTGTACATTTAAAGTGGAGTCAATGTTTTCATAGTCCAGTAAAAACCAATGAAAACAGCGGTTACAACCCTAATTGCGACGTTACCACTTCGAAGGCCGCGGCTCGAGATAGGCACTTTTAAGGTGGCCGTGATAGGATACAGTGCTTGCCTTAAAATAAGAAGGTTTGATCTTGCTTGGTGAGAACAGTTAGACAAAACTATTTCATACTGTTGACGGCATACTATGGGCTCGGCTCATTTATCCTCACTTAGCATACCCATTCCTATTTGGGGACTAGAGTGACAGCAGACTAAAATGTTGTTTGAACTCCAAAAAATGAAAAAATAAAATAATAAATAAATGAAAAAATGAAAAATATTTTTTTATTCAAAAATTTTGACACTACCATCTAACATTCTTGAATCTTTAACATTTGTGAAACAGGATTTTTCTTAATTTGACTTTTCTGTACAAAACCTATACACATTGCCCAATTTACATACATTACCAACTCTTAAACATTCAACAACTATTTTTCAACAAGCACTTGCTGTACAATATGGCATATAACACTTGTTTAATTTACTTCCACTTTCTCTTAAACTTGAACCAAACCTATTAAAATAAAAATAAAAAAATTAAAATCTTTGTTGATAAAGTTTACCTGTTACAGCGTCCATGAATTTGCAACTAAAATCAGTTCCAAGAATAGTGATGTAAATATTTATACAGGGTGACAAAAAAGTCTGGAAACGGCTTAATATCTTTTTAACTAAATCCGTTAGTAAATTCAAACCTTTCACATCAACTTACATGTATAACAACTACTTTTTCCAAGCATTTTAATTTTTTTACCTCTACCAGGGGACGACCTATGAGAAGTAGGTATACATAATCTTTAATATAAGCATAGGTTGATATGCACATCATTTTAAAGGGTTAGTCAAGTGGAGTTAATTGCCGGAAACCGCGTCTCAAAAGGTTCATCCGTTACAAAATGGCGGCTGTTCAAAGTTTTTGTGGAATACCTGCGCACAGGCCTTAGTATTGGTAAATACTCGTATTAAGGAACGCGGCAGCATTCCGCCCCGCCAAGCCCCCCAGTGGTACACAGCTGCTGCAGTGTATACATAACGTCACAAAAGTGGCTTTTTTACTTGCCTATAGCTCTGAAGAAACAAAAACTATTAAAATAATTGTTCATCTACTGGATAGGGGCACTCATTCTCAACAAAATAAAAAAAAAAATTTAAAAAACGGTTGTGTTTGAGCCAAGAAAAACTAGTTTGAAAATTCACAAATGTTCCGCGTTCTCCTTCTCCTCCTTCTCCTTGAATGTTGACGGACCTACAGCCCAAACCACTAGCTCAATTTTAATGTTTTTTGTGTTGTTTGAAAGCCCTTAACGTGTAGATGTGCCTTTTGAGGGTCTCAAGTCGGTGCGTTGACCCATAAACCCTTGGGAAGCCCTCAAAGTACGATTTTGGCCCATTTAAATAACATGGGATTAAAATCAAAAAAAAAAGGACCAGCTGTGATTAAATCTCAATTAATTAATTTAAATGTTAGAGAAATTCATAGGAACAGCTGATAATTATTTTAAAACTTTTATAACCAACTTAGTTTTCCTATTTAATGCCTAAAGAATCAGTGTACCAAATTTCAGCCTCCTAGGTAAGTGGGAAGTGGGAGAATTAGTGATGAGTGAGTGAGTGAGTCAGTCAGTCAGTCAGTCAGTCAGTCAGTGAGGGCTTTGCTTTTATATATATAGATTTTTTCAGGTATACCAAATGATTTGAACTACTTGCTATATAAAATTACTTAGAGCCAGAGCAGTGATATTCCCTGATACTTTCCATTGAAAAATGCAGTGTACCGTCATTTTTAACAGTTTAATACTACTTATCTTATCAAAACATATGAAACCTAGGAACTTGAAACGTAGTACTAGTACTAAGGTTTGTTTTATGTTTTGATACACTAAAAAAAATAAAACAATCGGGAAAATCACTCTAAGTATGTTAAACAAGCAATTGAAAAGTGATATGTAAATTTAGGATAAATTAGTTTTTCAATATTTGTTTTGCCTTTTGCTATTACTAACAAACCTAAACTGTTTGATTACATTTTTACTTCTATAATTAGGGCCAATTGGCCAATTTACACTAGTCTTTAGATGTGCGGGTTTAATTTTTAGAACACTTATGTAACACCAACGCATTTTATGTTGTTCAAGATGAACATTGATGAATTTACAGCCCCAGACATAGAACCTATGTTAATTGATGATGACTAGATTAATTTAATGCAGTTGCAAAGTGTGTGTTTAGTGTAAAATGAACAATATTCATGACAAAATCAGCAATAGAAAAAACCACCCTGTTGACTACATGTTTAACACGTGTTTTCAAAAACTTCAAACGTAGAAATTTGAAACTGAGTTAAAGCCCAGAGGGTTTGTTAAACAGTAATGTGTGTCAAAAGTTGTTGATCGGTTTAAAGCAGATAAGACCAAAAATGTAGAATTTAGTTCTTCACAAACAATATTATTGAAATTAAATGATATGTAGTTGTGCCGTAGTCTATATATTTCACACAAAATGTTTATAATCATTTTTAATTTAACTAAATGGCCCTTTAATTTATTTCAATAAAATGCTTGCAATAAAATAGATGGAGATTCTTTTATTCTTTATATTGGAAGGATATGCCTTGTATATAAATTTTCAAAAAAAATTAAACATATACTTACAAAAAATAAAAATACCCCGCCGCAGCAAACCTGCAGACTAAGCGAATTTCAACTTGTCTGATTACATTACAGTAGAACCTTGATAAGAAGACCCTCGATAACAAGTCACCCTTGATAAGAAGTGTAATTTTCAAATCCCCTTGATTTTATTTTACCCCTTATCATATGTTATTAAAAACCTTAATAAGAAGTCAACCTTGGTAACAAGTCTGATTTAATAATCCCCATGAGAGTCTTGTTATCGAGGTTCTACTGTATTACTAAAATATTTCCATAAATAAGACATATTTATTAAATCCACCGAAGCTGTACAACGTTACCAGCTAACGATTAAAAAAATGATGTCAAAATTTATTAAAGCAAAATTATTAGTGGTAGGTTTAAGGGAGAAATACTGATGATTTCATCCATATTACCCTCTGAATTTAAGCAACTACAATTTCCTTATAGTGTCTTGCTTTCGCAATCACCAATATAAGGCACCAGGGCAATCCCTGACTATAGTCGGTTTAAATGTAGAAAAAACATGCTTTTCACACAGACAGATGTATTTTGTTAGCGCAGCAACGCGCGCCGGGTAACTGCTAGTATATATATAATTAAATATATATATATAGTGAATCTGAACGGATGGTGTTTTTGGCCTCTAGGGACCTCAAAACGAAAAATTAAATCGGTCCCGGGTCCAGGTCTTACCATGAGTACTACGGTTTTAGCTTATTCCCTATATGGGAAATTCGCTAAAACCAAATGTTAACACACACTGTGAAATGAAGGTCAATTATTACCTAACCCACATGGCAATTTAGATAATCTAGTGAATCTAAATACCATAATCACACTATCTAAGATTACAGCTAATCCATAATCATTAAGTGTCTTGAATTTTATAGTAGAGAAAGCTTGACATATCCATATCGTATTATTTTTCTAACATTAAGTCACTTATCTTGCTAGACACATAACCTTACCAGATAACCACTATAAACATGACCCTGCATCTTGGTTCAGTGTTTTTCTGCCTTGTGAGTTATAAACACTTAGAATGTTACAGAATTTTGCTTATTAACAACGTTTAAGATTTAGCAGTTGTTTTACTATAGTAGGTAAGTTGGAGTGCAATTTTATTTTGCTATGGCGATTGAAAAAGCTGTTATTTAACTTTTCGTACAGAAATAGACAAGCTAAGAAAAGAAAAGTGATGTTAGTGAGGTATGCATATCAATAGTATATGTTGACATATATTTTATTTATATACAGTATGCACTGAAATGAACAGTATTTGACATCAATTCAGCTGTAGTTTGCTAGGTTTACCAGTATTGCTAGTGAGGAAGACCATTAGATCTGATTAAACTTACTTTTCTTACTTACTACTCATGAGGGATTGTGTGAAACCACCTAAATTAAACAGAAGTTGATGGAATGGGTCAATTTTTTTGTTAGCTGCACCTCTGATTAAAAACATAGTTCCTGGGGACCGAGCTTTGCTCGTAGAAAATCATAAGTATACTCTAAGAACAATCTTCGGTCAATGTAAAACGTTGACACTCCTGCTAAAGATGATCACCCTGTTGTTAATCATATTGCTCACCTGCAATTATTTCTCTACTTTCATTTTTCGATGTGCGACTTGGTCGAGGTTCTGTGACATCAGGTGAGATTTATGAGCTGGTTGAAACTGGGTCGGTTGTACACAAATAAAATAAATATGATAAAATTTGTTTCCTAACGATCCCCATAAATTTGTAGCTTTTCTCCCTTTAAGATTCTGTATAAATTATCGCTTTGGAGGTCTTCCCCGTTTCATTCCTTGAAAATTAACCTTAAAAACATTTAACACTGATATGTACCTAATAAACCAAGCTTAGTATAACTATTCTTAAAAACGTTTAGTCTAAACTAACAAATACAGTTATTTTTGTTTAAACGTCATATCAGATTATGACAATAAAAATATTCTGTATTAGCTGTTTTGTTAATTACAGCTACAAAAAAGGTATTGATGATAAATGGGCACTTTCAAGGGCTGTAGGACGTAAACTGGATTTTCCAAGCCTTGTGACCAACTCCAATCGATTTTTGTGGCCAAATACCCCATTTTAAACAAAAATTAGAGGGAATTAATTTTTAAAATACAAAAATGTCACATTATTATTATATTATGAAACAGAAAAAAATATTATATATATTTTTCTTGAGTAAAGTTATTTGAAAATTCAAAACAACTTAGTTGGGTAACAAATTGTGACTACATTTGGTTTATTTATAGTGTGGGGGGGGGGGGTCCAAATTGATGAAATAAGGTTTAATTAACTAAGACATTTTTGTGAGTTATAAGGTGTGGAAGCACAATTTCTCATTATGAATAAGTACAATTAAAAGATACTTAAGGAGGTTAGTTTTAAAGTGTAGCACACATCCAGTTGTAGTACTAAATTTACAGTACCTAAGTAAAATAGTCATAAGTTATGATCTTTCAGGCATTATGGTAATCCCGTCTTCATGGCTGAATGAGAAGTATTTAAAAGACATCCTTAAATCAAATGAAGAGTTTGGAGTCAGTAATGGAGAGTTGTCCATACAAAGCTACGTTACAGGCCCGGGGGTCGAGAGAGGCCGTAACTTTGCAAGTAATATTACTAAGGTTGAAATTGACTATAATGTCGACGGTCTCAAAGATTCTCTCAAAATCTCACTCATGATCAAAGTGCCTTTGACAAACGATAATCTGGACACTCTTGCCCAAAATGAGCTTGACATGTACAACGAGGTGATCCCATTAATGTGTGAACTAGCCAACTTAACAGTTACTCCCAAGCGATACAAAAGCTCCATACCCGAATACTTGGTATTGGAAGATTTGAACGCTGCCGGATATACAATGTGCGATTCAATTAAGAAACTGGACTACAAACACGTCAAAGCGGCATTAATTGCTGTTGCCAAATTTCAAGCAGCATCGATCACTGTGAAACACAACTCACCGAGACTCATTGAGCAAAATGGGGCCGAAACCGTTTACACTCATGATCCACAATACGCGGAAATATTCAAACCTCAAATTTTAATGAGACTCTACGGTGTTGCGAAAGTGTTGCAAACCATCAACGGGTGTGAAAAGTTTGGAGACATCTTACTCGACACGGGAGAGGAATTTTGGGATTTGATTGTGGAAGTGTTTAAACCGACAAACAAACTGAATGTGCTAAACCACGGAGACTTTTGGACAAATAATATTTTGTTCAAATACGACAGTTCGGGTTGTATCAGTGACGTTAAACTGGTTGACTATCAGTTGCGGAGGTTTGGTAGTCCTGCGATAGACTTACTTTACTTGTTCTGGACAAGTGCAGACGACGGAGCGCGCATGAGAATGTTCGAGTTGCTGGAAATGTATCGCCACACACTAAATGGCTGCCTTGCTGAGACTGGATGTCCGGAACGCCTCGGCAGACTAGAGCTGAAGGAACATGTGTCCAAATGTAGCCCGATCATCTTACTCCTCTGTCTCTACCTGCCTTTGATATTTCCTGACCCTGAAGACCCTTTTGACGTAAGTAAGATAGAAACCTTGGGTGAGAACAGTTTGTCCAGTTTTGACTTTGACACCAACCCTCTTTTAATACCCTTCAAAGCTCAGTATTACCGACAGGCTTTGCCAGAAATATGTAAAGAGTTGGAAACTCTGAAAATATTTCAGGTGTTGATGAAAAACAAGAAAAAAGAAAGCTGATATGTGTTTCAACGACTTACTGTAATCAGAATAGTAATTAAGATTGTATTATGTTTTAAATACATTTTAGCCTTAAGAATAACTTTTCTCACACATATATTTACACTTAAAAGTTTTTTATAGACAAATTTTGATTTTCATAGTATGTTATAATTTGGTAAAGTGTATACAAATAATTAACATAACTTAATCAAGAGCATTTAGTGATGTACATATTATAATTTACAGTAGGTTAAAATTATTAATTTCAACCCAATGCTGTACTTTCCATTCATGATTATCATAATTTAAGTATATATTATGTAAAAGTATGTAAAAATAAGTAAATAATGTAGAAAATAAAAATAATAATACGTCACAGAGAAAAAAAAAACAACAATTATGTACAAAACATTACAAAAACTTTTAGAAATTAAACTTCTTTTATCTATTCTTCAATGGTTTAAATGCAAAGATTTTTGGTTGTGTTTGTTATATTACAGTTAAACATTTACTAATATCCTCCTCCAATAGGGAGGGCCAAACAATGACTCGCCAGTCTATTTCCATAACACAGAGAAGCACTGAGGAAACATTGATGGTACACTAATGTGGTGTCTATAGTGCTGGCGTACCCATCCCCCCCCCTAACCATCATGTCCTACAACACTTACGGTGGAGAAAGACCCTGGTGTACTGTACTATAGGAATTTCAGCACAGAGCTTGCCGCTCGGGCTTTTCCTAGCTCGTCACAAGTATATTTCCCGCACATCATAGAGCTGAGCTGAAAGTTCACAGTGTAGTCCCATAAGTGTGTTTCCTTTGTGTTTGTCCTTTAATTCTCTGGGGTAATGACAAACAAGTAAACATTAGCATCACACATTCGCTTCATGTGAACTAGTTCTACAGCTGTCAAAGTATGCCGCTTTGCCATTTTTCTACCATCACAGCCCTGTATTAGAGGCGTCCATGCAAATAATAATTTATATGAATTGGAGATACTGTTTGTAATAGGATTTGCAGAATATAACATTAATGGGACATATGTTGGTTTGAGATAAGGGTCAGGTTATTTTGAAAACTCTATGAGGTATCCCTAGGTAAATTATGAGTGACTACAAATTTTCCAAAATACCGTAAGTTTGACAAGATTTTCCTTATGAGAAGAAGTAGTAGTTTTTTTATGATTCAAAACTAAACTTAGATGATTTTGGTCATGGGCCTTTTACAAACAAACAGCTACACAAGGCATCCAACTCCATAATACACTCATTTAACTTAAATTGTGTTGCTGTACTAATGTTGAATGGTGAACTCGTGGTAGAGGGTGAGAAAACCACAATTAAATCATAAAATATGTATTGAAAACAACATAAATAAGAGATGAGGGTAGAGATATTAGCCACATGAAACTTAACCATGAAGGATCGGTCGTCTTTTGTATTCTGGCCTGGTTTGGAAGAAAATAACCATAGCAGTAAATACAGCAATGCAAATCCCACAAATATTCATCATTATAGCTTCTTCTGAGAACTTGGGTCTGCAAAAGTAAAATGATAAAGTTTAATATTAAAACACAGTGCTCCTTCGCTCTTGTAGAAGTTCATTGCAAGGAAGTTCAAAGTTAAAAGCCAGTCATGTTAAGAAAATAAATCTTCCATAAATGTAAAAAAAAAAAAAAAAAAAAACTAAGACAACCTTTTTAGTATAGGTACATGTTACACTCAATCTCCGAATTCGGACAATGTCCGAAATTTCTACCCACTCCGCGATTTGGATAGTATGAAATACCCACGTCGCGGAGTGAGCATTTTATTTCGGACATTGGCCGAAACGAAATGCCCAGACCGCGTTGTGGGTAAACTGATTTACTCAAACGCCGAAGTCAAAACCTTCTTCGGCGATTGAGCAAATTCAAAATACCCACAACGCAATGTGAGCAAAAGTGATTGCCGCAGTGATTACCCTCAATGCGGTCTGGGAATTTCACTTTGGCCAATGTCCGAATAAAATGCTCACTCCGCGACGTGGGTATTTCACACTATCCACATCGCGGAGTGGGTAGAAATTTTGGACATTGTCCGAATTCACAGATTGAGTGTAACATACACAACAACTACAGTATGTTGAGGGAGGATCCTATTTACCACATGACTTCGAAGGAGCCAATGAGGACAGTGGTGTTGTCAAATGTAATAATCCCAGCTGATTTGAAAATATTGTTTAGTATGTTTTAATTAGTGACGAAAAGTAGTGAACGGGTGATGTTGCAACAACACGCCAGTCCAGTCTTAGTATTGGCTGCCACCAAATGCAGACTCTCGTGGGCCCTAGTATAGAATATTTCACGGTCACCAGCAGCATTTTTAACCAAAATTGTTGTCAGTGACAATTAAATTATTTTTTCCATGGATTCTCTTCCATGGAAGGATTCTTTTCCATGTAGCCTGCCTGCTCTCTATCTTACAATAACTAAACCTGAAAATGGTTTGATGATGATGGTTTATGTAATAAGGAACTGTCACTGTATGGTAATACTGTAGGTTTATAAAAATCTGTACTTACATTTTCTTTATTTCCTCAAACAATCCTAGAAGAGTTGTAGTTACACCCAAGACGAATGTAGTTAAGCCGAAGAACACATGGTAAGGCAAATAAGCTCCTCGATGTGTTGGCTTGGTTTTTTGCCATAAAAATGAAACAAAGCCGATGAACCCCTTCAAGAATGTCAACACACAATTAATTAGACATTACACACCAAAAACGAGCTTCAAAATTTACAATGGGATGAAAAGTCTATTTGTGTTGGTTACTCTATGGTATAAAATTGTTTATTGTGCTTTATTTCAATAAAATATTATAAATCTAAAAAAAATTGGTACATAAACATAAATAAATACCTGAGCAAGATACAAGACAGTCGTGATAATTCCCATCCAGCTGTGGAAAGAGTAGAAATTTGGTCTTCCTGCATGAACATCAAGAATCGACCAGTAGCCAACAACCAAGAGGAAAATATTTGGGACAAGAAATCCAGCATGAATCACCTTTAGATACTTCTTTCTTCCATTCCGTAATACACGGAAAGTCATCAACTCTGTTATGAACAGTATAGTTATTAGATCAATTTTGTTGAGGTATATAACAAAAAGCCCATTAAACTTTGCGTATATTGTTTCTGGTTACTTCCAGTTGCATTACCCTCCACAGTTTACTTAGAATGAAGACTAAGATATTTTAGTTCCCCTTGACATGATGGAATGGCCTCTGGATTGTCTGAATTAACTAATAGCAGTTTAAATTACCTGGTTACTGTCAAAACGATCCTTGCAGTTTACAAAGACTACAGCTGATATTTGATGTGGATGGAGCTGACGTGCTACTATACACGACATGTGAGAGTCGCAACTCACCCACTGCAGCGATAGTTACCAACTGGTTGACCAGCTTTAAATGTTTAGTTTTGGGTATTTTCCGTGTTATGTCCTGTGTTATTTGTATAGTACAAAGCTTCTGACCAACTCCACCATGAAGAACATTTATAAAAAGATGCTGACATTCTGACCTGACAATGTGCTCTATCTGCAGCACGGAACAGCTGTAGTATTTGTATACTACCAAGGATAATTTTGTCACCAGGAAATTTAAACCTCTAGCCAACCCTATGAGTCGTAACAGTTAGTGAATGATAAGTGTGTATAACTTGTAAATAGACCAACCCATTCACATAATATAGGCTGCTACACATTTCTTTAGTTAGCTTACGAGGTCTGTTCAAATTACTTTTTTTTCTAGTAATCCAACAACCGCATTGACTCCGCCTGGCACGTAGATCAAGGCAACTGTAAAGCACGTCACGTGACTTTGACATGGCACCAGTTTGTTGTCGGCTGCCGAACATGAAACTGTGTACATAGTGTTTGTCGTGTTTTTGTGCTGAGCAAAATGACAGAATTGGTGGAACAGCGATACTGAATTTAACTTTGCCAAACACTGGGTGATACCCAAGCTCAAACGATTCAGCAAGCCTTTGGAGAAGACACTATGTGTGTAGCACAGATAAAAGAGTGGTACAACAGATTCAGATTCTTTAGCCAGGATTATTTATTTTAAGCCCAAAACTTTATGTAGGTTTGAATAAATATCGATAAATTTTAATGAGACAAAAATTAACTAACCGAAAGCGACAAAATACACCATTGCTACAGTCATGGCCAGCACGTGGTAGTTGAACTGTTGCTTGGGCTGAGAGCTCCATGCAACTCCTCCCTGGTAGAAGAACACCCAGACTATCATCAGCAGCAGAGCTACCAACCCAACAGAGAGAGTAGCAATCAACATCCCTCGGTGGTGGGGCACCCTGGGAGACATGGTGTAGGAGTCTACATGTCAACAAAATACAGTGAGATAAGTATAAAATTGTACTTTTGTCTGTAAAGGTTCTATTTTTCCTGTCAAGGTATAAAATAAATTTTGAAATAAATCAAACATTAGTTCAACTTTCATCATTAATTGTTTCACTAACAACGAGTAAAGATTGACGCAAGAAGACTTGAATATCATTCATACAGGATCATCTTTTTGTCGAGCCTGTGTTTTTTAGCCAGGTTAGTTTATTAAGAACAAACAATTGGTCATGGACAACTAGGATTTTTCAAGCTTATTGTGTAACAATTCGTGGGTTGTGATATACCAAAAGAAAATGTCCGTGCCAAATTATCAAGAGTATGAAAATATTAGTATTTTATGCATTTACTTCAAAAAAAACATTTTAACAATAAAGAAGCTAATGAAACTATGTTATACAACTGATTATCGTACAACTAACGAGCATATTCTGTAATTTTGTATGAAACTTGACGTGTAAGTTACCAAAAAAAAGCTTTGTAAAAAAAGTATGTCACAACTACAATATGTACCGTAACTTAGGCCTAGAGTTCTTTAAAAATGTTGTAAAAAAAAACAGAAACTTTCTTTCTGGTAAACATACCCATAGTACACTAGCGTAGTTAGAGGTGTTAGTCATAGTTTTTCCTTTTTACTGAGCAGTGCAGCAAACCAGTTACTAAACCGCAAGTTACAAACAACGAACTATTGTAAAATATCTTTGGTTAGTTGCTTTTCAATTATTTTAATTTTCTCAAAAACATTGCCTGACTAGTAACACATATAGATTTGCATAGTTTTTATTCAACACTGTAGACTTTTTACATACATTTTTGGCCTGGGTAATGACAAGCAAAAGAAAAATGAAGGAAGAAAAGTATTTAGAACAAAATTTAACACATAAAATTCAATGTATTTTTTATATTTAAGGTAGGTAAGGGAAAGGTAAAGTAACATGCTCACCTGAAGTAGCAGTTGAAGTTTCTGATGACATTTTGTGAACTTCACTCCACTTTTAACTCTTTTGAAAGCTGTATAAAAGTGGGTTAAAATGAAATAATTATGACTCTTAAAACTGAATGTTAAGACATTAGCTCTTATAGGTATTTATATCCATGGGTCAGCTTATTTAGACCATTTTACGGCATGTTTGTGCAATATAAACAATTTGATGACATATTACTATACTAATTAGTAATTAGTAATTACTATACTAATACTATAAATGTAATAGAATAATTATACAAGATATGCCAAATAAATATGCATTTTTTCCCAAAACATTGTGGTCCATTACTGTAATATTCTGATCAAAATACATGATGATGTTTGCTATTTATTCCTTGTTATTTCATCAACTTATTACAATTTAGATTGAATGATTTATTTGTCAACTATTTTGTAATCTATATAATTAAAAACTGAAGAGCACATTACACATTTATCCTAAAGTTTGTTAGAAACATTTAGTTGAAACACACATTAAAACATATTTCATATTATTTTAAAACATGATGAGAAGGCATACTAAGCAGTTTTCAAAATTTATGTCAAAACTTAACTCTAATTCAATTAAGCACTTAGTCCAGTTCAATCTAAGAGCTCAAGTGTTGTACCAAATAAACAGGTAATCTGCCTTATTTAATAAGACTAAAAAAGTATTTAAGTAATTAAAACTCTGAATCAGCTTACTTTTTACTCAGTTTTTTAAGTAGCACTAATACAATCAACTGCAAAAATAATTAAACTTTAAAATAGATCTACCCAATAAAGAAAGAACTTACTCCCCTCCGAACTACAGAATGATATGAACTTGCTATCTGTTTTTGATGAAGTGAGTTGGAAGTTTCATTATTTTAAGTGCAGCTTACAAAAATTTAGTTATCCTCTAAGCAAAACTTTATCACAAATCACTGTATTGATAACAAGGTGGATTTTTTCACATAAAACAGTGTTGTGAAAGCCAAGACAACCCGTTGAATGGACTTAAAAATACAATTTTATTTCACTGTATTTATCTGTATAGCTCAAAAGCACCGGTATGTTCAAAGTTCAAGCACACTTAAAACATTCTATAGCAATTGAGAAATGTGTGCATTTGGTCACGTAGCACTTATTATCATATGGAACTTAAGTATTAGCTTAGTGTATAAGTAAGTACTCAACTATTGAGTTCAAACATTTGTTTTTATCTTAAAATACTTTAAAAAATCAAATGCTCTGTTTGTGGGACATACACGTTAATACTATGAAGATTAAGAAAAAAGTTTTTATTTTAAATGGAAATTTGGTGTCATTTAAAAGTCTAAATCAAATTAAAACTACTGAAAGGTTAACACAGGTATTTAAAATAGTAATTTTTAAAAGCTATTTTAATGCATATAGCCTATTATTATCTTCTTAGTAATTATAATGAATAAATAATATAATCGGTTTTTGAAAACTTTAAATTGAAGTGAAATTGAATTTTTTTTAATCACTTTAAATGGTTGCCATTAAGAGTTATAGTTTGATTTTGATTTGATTATTTTTTTGAAAAAAGAGTTTAGAATGGATTACTTTTAGCATATTTTACAAGATATACTGACCAAATCAAAGATTTTTACTACAAGAACCAAACATTACACATTAAAATAACTCTACAGAGTGAAATAAAAGCTAACCAATATTTTTGGAAAGAATTAACTAGAACTATAACAAAAAACTTATGTGTACCTTGAACAATTCAATCAAACTGCATACAGTGTTTAAGGCCAGAAACTTTCCTAGCCAATAAATCCCACCCAATAGATTTGTTTGTTTACTTTGTGTTATCAGTAAGCAGAAATAAAGGAGGAAATATTAACATTTTAAATACTTGGGAATTACTCTTGAAGCTAATTAAAAATTTTATGACTAGGTGATAATAAATAGAAAGGTTTCAGAAACAAGTAAAAAAAAAAAAAAACATAAGTTAAAGGATTTTCCTTGTCAATGAAAATATGAAAGAAATACATAATAGCTTATTCCCTACATGGGAAATTCGCTAAAACTAAAACAGATACAAATTTTCTTACAAAGACAGCTATACGTTTATTTAAGAATTTTGGTTACAGAAATACACATTCCACCTCCTAGACGGTTATAGCCAGTAGTATACAGAGAACCTGATTGAATCAGCATCTCATAGATTGTACTACTGTTTAAGTTTAATTTAATCTTTGTTTTTCATACAATTTGATTTTTTTTAAGAGGTTGGCCGCCTCTTTTAACCACACGTTTGACTGTCCACATAGGCCTCAGGCCTGTGAGTGATCTACCATTAGTGCGCGGAAGTCGGATTTTTTCCCACAGCAATTGTCCTTTGCGATCGGAAATCAAACAAACGCTCGGGCATCCAGCAGGACTGGCCAACAACAATGTTTTGGTTTGAAATATTCCAAACTGACTGGATAATGCCTGTAAAGCGATGCAACCGAGAGAGGAATTGTTAAACTTTGAAACGATTAGCATGCTTGCAACATTATATCATAAAAATTGTGGTGAAAACAACTAAAATAAACACCAGCTGACCAGCTGTTGCTCTGGCACAAGTAGTGCTGTCATAATCATCATTGTTTTGGTTCAGTTTTACGTGATTTTAATAGAGTTTTCGTGATTTTCTAGAGAGATTTGTGTTTATTTGTAGTTTTAATTAAGTTTAAGTGTACATTTAAGGTGATTATTAGAACACTTGTACGTTTACATATAGGCCTACACTTTTGTTATAATTAGGCCTATAATAAAACTGATTTTTCTCGTACAACTATTTAGCAGTAAGAATGGGGTTATGTTTGTTTTGTTTTTACTCCCAAATATTTAACTAAGTAATAATGGACGATTGCTTAAAATCAGACGAATTGAGAGAATTATTATTTGCTGGTGAAGAAGATGTTGACAATCCCGATATTTATTATGGATCAGACCACGAAAGCGATGTTAAGTGTTTTTGTAAAACTTGTTTGAACAATCCAGGACTTCATAGGGGCAAATGTTTTGAAAAATAGCACTAAGTGAAAAAAATCAAAATTAAGAGAACTTTCAACTTGTTTGTATGAGTGACAAATATATGCCTACATATTTTACAACATTTAATGCATACGTAAGTCATATCACTTTTCATTTTCAGAAAAATGTATATGTTTATATTTGATAACGCATTTGTTTTTTAAATGAAATAAAACAGTTGTCAGTATGAAATTACACAGCCACACTGGCTTTTCTCCATGCTTTTGGTATATGCATTTGGCTTACGCACATGTTCATGAGGCTCAACAACCACTGCATGGCAATTTTACCTTGGTTCTTTAGTTGTTTGAATCTGATCTCGTCAATACCTGGAGCTCTATTAGTCTTTAAGCTAGTAATGACTGCAGTTAGCTCGGACATGGTGAATGGTTCTTCCAGGAAGCGATTCTAACTTGCGACATCACGCACAACAAGCTCCCGGTATTTCCTTCCATAGGTTTTGCCATTAAAAAAAAATTCTACACAATGTAAGCCTACAGACAAAAGAGTAATTTTCTTTATATATGTTTGGAAGGGTTACTGAAACAGGTTCTTCTATCATATACATTTATTCTTTGCTAATCAGACTTATAAATACTGCACAATAAATATATCTGTACAAAAAATATAGTAAAATATTTTCTTTAAAGTTCAAAATTGACAAAGTATACATAAGCTTAACTAACTTTTATGAGGTAAATGGTATGTTATATTAAAACTACAGAAAAATTGTTCTGATTTTGTGCGAAATGATATTAAACTAATATTATGGTAATGTATTTAAGATTCACAACATAATTAGGAAAAGAGAAGTCATACTCTAAATGAAGAAGAAGACATTTGGATAATGGTTTTGTACCTTAAAATAAATTGTATAAGAAATAAATAGCCTACTTCTTCAAGTAACTAGTAAATAAATCAAGCTTAATTACAATCACTGCAAATTTAAAGAGAATCTACCAAAATTGAACTATCGCTGTATCAAGTGAAAATTGAAAATTGAATTGATTTTATATTAAAAATGTTAGCGATGTTAATAAAATGTAAAACTACTGTCTATGTAAAATGGTAAAAAACAAATGTAGTTTCTTATTTGTGATACTTTATGTAGTTAGGATTGTATTTATGATACTTTATGTATTTATGATTGTATTTTATTTATAAAAATTTTTTTACTGACTTTGCAGTCTTTTGTTAATTTTTGAACTGCTACACCACCAATATAAATATATAGTTTTTGATAAATACATGTTTGATTTGCGTTAAAACCGCTTACACAGTGGTCCCTAAGAAGTACTAAAGCAAACTACATCAGCCTTATGAAGTACATTAATAACACATATCATCAGAATAATGTGAAACCAGAAAGAGCACCCATAGTCCAACATACATTTAAATTTAAAAAATAAATAAACCGACATGGAGTTTTTAAGAACCTCTAAAACATCAATACATAAACAGCACCAGACACAGTTAAAAATTCAAACAATCAAGTGTGCAATAGGCCTAGACAAATCGTTTAAAATCACAGAAAAACTATCTCGCAAACATAACGTTCACAATATACACATTTAACTATCTTAATGCTTAAACGTAGGAGAAATATAATACACTGAGTTGAAATGGTACCAGATGGTTTACTCAGAGGAGCCTGAGAGAAGTCCACCATCTTCGGGACGAGGGTATCTCTTGTACTTGGGCTCAGTGGCGAGGTAGACGACCATCCCTCCGAACAAAATGAAGATGAGGCCCATGAAGTTGATGAGGTATGTCTCCCCACTAAAAGCTGAGTAGTCCTTACTGCAACATGAAAACAGCAGTGATTTAACGTATTACAGGGGGAAGGGTGTTTAACATTTAACTCACTTAACCCTTACCGCGCTACAGATATGTTCGGTGGCCTTGACCGCAATGCTACATATACCTAAAAAATATTTTTTCCAAAAAGTCAAAGCTGATTATTTTTTTGATAATTTTAGGCCTAAAACCAATATAATAACAAGCTCAACGGAGAAAAAAGTATCCCGCAGAGTCTGCGAGGTTACTAAACACTTGTGAGTTAGTCCGTCCACAGCGCTGCGTCTGTCATAGAAGAGACCGGCAATTGTAGTCATTGCCGCTCTCAAAATGTACAATTTGCACTTTTAATACACAAATAGCTATTGTTGTGAATTTTTAGTCCAAGCCACTTACACAGAAAAGAGAGCTTTCTCGGTGAGGCCAGTGAAGGCAGTAGCAATGGCCAGGACAAAGGCCAACAATCCCATGAAGGTGTGGATCGGCATGATGGCTCCTCGGAGATTCTGAGGGAATCCTGGGTAGAGGAACGCAGCGAACCCAAACACCCACTGTAGCAGCACACACATTAACATGACAGATGGAACTTGTATAGGATGGTCTTGGATGATAGGTGTTCCACAACCAACAGTTTGTTAAACACAGCAGTCTTGACTTTTAGACACCAGGGTAACACCATATGTAGCCAGTTCTTTGTGAAACACCATTTAAAAATGCAGCACAAATGATCACAAATAAATTTAATGTACATAATTATTGTAAATAACACATTTAACGCAAAATCACATGGTTTTAGACATATATAATAAATACCCCCGCCGCAGCAAACCTGCAGACTAAACAAATTTCCATTTGCCTGATTGTATTTTTACTCAAATCTCCTTAAATTTTATATTTATTCCTTATTTAAATAACATTAGTTTAACGAGTACTCAGGTTTGCTGCTACAGGGAAGTTAATCAAGTGTTTTTAGTGAAATGTAAGTTTAAGTTTAGTATAAAATATATACATTTTCCAAATTTGATCAAAATGTGTTCATAAAAAAGCAAACTACAACAATTAATAATTAACTTAAAATTAATTTACAAGAAAATACCATGAGAATATAAAATAAAAAATTTACAGTTTATTGGAATTTTTTCCTTAGCTGTTAAGTGCATAAGAACGCTTCAATATACTAAATTATTTGGTTTTTTTTAAACTCTACAAAATAATTTTGAAATAAATTGCGAACATCTTTATAATATTTTATGTTTTTAGGGTCAATAATGGGAAAATCTAATTTTACCTCATAAAACTCCCTATTAACCCCTGTTCCCAATAGTTCAATCATTCTGGTTTGTGAACTCATTAAAAAAAACTAGTGCACATGTTGCTCGAATTCGAGCAATTGCAAAGTATTACAGGCGTTATTTCAAAACGAATAACAGTCACAAATTCCGATGACTGAAAGAGTCAACTCAAAGATAATGTATTTAATCAATCACTCCACTCCAGTTATCGAAACTGAAAACAAACGCCCTTATGTGTATCATGTGCTTATTATGAACAGCTGTAATTAATACAAATTTTTCGTCTGTTTAAGTAAACAAAATCTTTTCTTCATAAGAAATACATTGGGATGTTGATGGCCTGTGGGGCAAAGCCTTAGGACTTTTATTACAGGAATTGGTAGAAGGGAGCGTCTACACAAAAAATACTTCACTTTGACACCTCGTTTGTAAAAATCCGTCCATTATTAACGGAGGAGTAGTGTTTGGTAGAAATAGACACGAATTATATATAAGGATGTAGGTTTACACTTTTATGCTAAATTTGATCAAAATTGAACTTTTGCTCGAGTTATCTTGCTAATAGGTTAAAACACAGAAAAATTACAATTTTTTCAACTTAAAACCCCCTTCACCCAAAACTCGGTGCTCAAAAAGGTGTAACTTTTTACCATACAATACGGGGACTACACTTTGGATGTTGCGGTTTATTTATGGATTGTTTAATTTCAGACATTATTGCGGTCTAATTGCACAGTACTACTGTATTTGTTGCTGATACTGTGGCAAAAAGCATCATACGTGAGGCATTTAAACCGTAATCCTATGCTCATGCTCATACCGTGAACACCTATTACGTCATATAGGCTACTATTACAGAATCCAATCAACGTCAGTTTGTCCATACCTGCAGCACATAGATCAGCACAGTGACGATACCCAGCCAGCTGTGCAGAGAGTAGAAGTTGGGAATGGCGGGAACAGCGAGATTATGGGAGTCGAGAACTGCGATGAAGGCGATCAGCACAAGCACAAGCACGACAAAGTGGATGGCCGCGTGAATCAGCTTCAGCGTCTTCTTGCGGATAGTACGCAGCGCTCGGTACACCAGGATAGCTGTGGAGAAGAACGGTAAGTTAGAAAAAGATACTATTTTATATTTTACCTTTTTTTGTTCCTCATCTATTTTTCATGTTTAAGTTTCTGATGTAAATAATACACAACAAAAGGAGGGAATATTGAAGCTATAGCCTGTTGAATTACAGACATCTTACAACCATTAAACAGAAAATTACATCCACAACCAAAGCAACCATTTATAGAAGTGCTAGTCATTAGTTTTGTGTGGCAAAAATGACTAATGTTTACACAATGACTAATTGGTAAACAATATCAGTGTGTGATACACCTTGCTTATCAAACCAGAAAATCTGAATTGTGTTGGTCTTGCTAACAAATCTTAAACTATAATTGTCGAAACTCTCACTAGGTTGAGTGCTGAAGTTTTGTCGTCATTGCAGATGTCCATTTTCAAAGCAGTATCGCAATACTACTCTAATAAGCTGACAATCTAATCAAAATTTTGCTGGTTTTTAGTAAAATTCAAACAAATTATCTAGGTTTTGTTTTATTTCTATTTTCTTGAACTTGAACCCGTAGGTAGAATAGTACAGTTCTAGGACTTTTGGCATTGTGGTTTTAGAAAGAGCTTTTTACCTCTTGAAATTATGTGATGTAAAAACCCTGGGGTTAAGCAAACACTGATATAGAACAAGATATGTCGAGCTCCTAGCAAACAACAATTTGTTCCTGAAGTATGTCAAATCTTCTTGGAGTGGGAAGCATTACGATACAAAGTACATGTTCTCTAGCAAAATGTCTTAATAGTTTTGGATACAGGCAGAACAACAACTTAAGGTGGGGTTTCAATCAATTACTACTCCACACTATCACAAGTCAGTGGTACTAAGCAGGATTAGAACTTAAGTTTCCAAGACTAAAGGTACATGCTATACAACTAGTTAAATGGTTTTAAAATTGATTAAGTAACAAGAAACAAATAGTAAACTTAAAACTGTTTTCAGCTTTACCATAAGGATGACGGATCTATAATGAGTATTATTGACCCCAAGAACTAACTGCTTTACTAAATCATTTGATTTATCATTTACAGCCACAGATTTGATTTACTAGATATCGTAAACGCTGATATTCAACTAGAAAAGCTGTTCAAAAAGAATAACGGTTTACAAAACTTTGCACTTACAGTTAGCGAAGAGGTAGATCATGCCGATGGTGTTGAGCAGAGGATGCCAGTTGAACTCCAGGCCAGGGTTGGACCTCCAGGCGAACCCTCCGCGGTGAAAACTGGTCCAGATCGCCATCATCACAACTCCTACTAGACCTATGGCCTGCAACAACAGAGGATAGGACTAGACATTTCATTCCCTTGTTAGAGTTGTAGCTGATGTTAACTACACACTCACACCCCTCCTGTTTCCTTAGTCCGATCATGCTGGTTTGCAAACTTCATTGGTGCTAGATTTGCACCAAATTTCATTGAAATCAGATAATTTTTACTTCGAGCTATCGTGCAGACAAGACACTTTGTTCTCTGAGGACATCAAAACGAAAATTAAATCGGTCCCGGGTAGGTCTTACCACGAGTCCTACGGTAATAGCTTATTCCCTATATGGGAAATTCACTGAAATGAACTTAGTTGGATTGAGCAAATGACAGAGTGTGACTTTACAAATTCTGATCTCTGTTTAAACAACCAACTTTTTAACCAAGCCAAACTGAATGAATATCTTAAGCCTGGTTTACACGGGTAGAGTTGTGGGTAGAGTAGAGTTTCTAGTAGAGTAACTCTACCCATGTAAAACACTCACTAGCGCCTACTAGCTAGTATAGTAGATAGTAGGTGGTAGAGTATAGTTACTAGCAACATGTGGCATAGTAGCTCTACTCTACTTCCCCCACTACTGCCCAAATTTTCACTTTCCTGAATTCCTGCACACTATACCCGTGTAAACGTGATTAAGTCAGTAGTAGAGTTTTCAGTAGAGTGAAGCTGTCTTGAGCTGTATTTGAGACTTGTATTGTTGACTTTCGTGTGTTTAGGCGTGTTCTGTGTGAATATCATTGTATTTGTATTTTCTTCACAACAACGCTCATTTTGAGGAATTTAAAAACCTATCACCAACACGAACAGTGAGGCACACTATCATCGACACTCTACTGTGTGTGAACAGCCGGCTTCTGTAAAAACGGTAGAGTGAACAAGATAGTGGCTCTACTAGGAACTCTACTCTATCCACAGCTCTACCCATGTAAACCAGGCTTAACTATACAGCGTCCTTTAGGTAACTTAAACTATCATAGTAACATAAACTGAAGGAGGAAAAGAATTTTACACTGAAGCACAAACTGTGAGTGGCTCATTAAACTATGTTTTTTTAGTAAAAACATGGCTACAGTTGGTGCAAATAGATGTCTAATTTACTATGCAAAAGCCGATGGTGGAGACCACCACAATAAGGCCCACAGCACCAGCAAAATACGTAAATTTCCTCCGTCAACATGTTTTGATGTTGGTTTGTATAGTCCCGGCCACGTAAAGAGAGAAAATGTCCAGGTAGACCCGGTCAGGCCCAAGCCGCTGTTGTCAAAACATAGCTATTGTTTTGAAACCGAGGGGGCGCGCTACCCCATCTCAGCGGTCATTGCTACCTCAGCGGTCATTGCCTGCTGCATCTCAACATCGACTAGCCAATGAACGAAGTGACGTAGAATTGCGATTCAAATTTTGTGATATTCGTCTTCACTTTGTGAATAAAATGACCTGTCATTTAATTGTAGGCGATCACCCGTTCGATTTATAGAATTTGTACTGGCCCGAGTTATTTCTAAGAATTAAAGGGAGGCAGTAGCAATGACCGCTGGGATGGGGTAGCGCGCCCCCTCGGTTTCAAAACAATAGCTATGTTTTGACAACGGCGGATTAGGCCTGACCGGGTCTACCTGGACATTTTCTCTCTTTACGTAGCCGGGACTGTACATCACTGCTCCATGTTACTTGTTTCAGATTTCTCCGTGGATGCCACTTGCTTCCCTTCGCCATTGCTTTTGTCTTTTGCTGGATTAGACACATGATTTCAGTATTGCTTGAGCCACCATTTAATGCAGACATTTCTATATTCTATAACTTTTTGTACCAATTGTGGTTTTCTTTACAGATTATGATTCTTGTTTGATTCTTCTGTGTACAGTAAGTTACTTTTGTGATTTCTAGCTTTGGTTTAGGTACTATTTCACCTAAGGAAGTGATCATCATCATATTCTATATCCCATAACGAGAATACTTGGTTTTTTCCAATTGTAATGGAAAATATCCACAATAGTCCCAAGCGCAGGAAGTAAAACACTACGCAGTATCATTGACTATTCACAGAAGTCAATGACAGTACACAACCCTACAGGATTGTGCAATATAAGGCTAGATTTGATTTAAATGTGTTTCCATGTATGCAGAGTGCTAGTGTGTAAGGTTTGTACCAATTAATGTCTTGAGTCTTGACCATCAAATCACAATATAAAAACCAATTCTAGAAAACGTTTTTTAACATTACTTGATGTTTTTACACTTATACCGGGTTTTGTTAACTAAACTTTAATTTTAAGTATGTAATTTAAAAACATAAGGCTAACCTCAGTGATGAAAAACAGCAGGTTGAACCCCCGCAGGTCTTCCGGCACGTCCATCTTGGCTCCGGCTCTTGCTGCAACAATACAAGCACTTTGTATTATCTTTGTTATCACTATGTGCTCTTAGCAATCACACCTCCTACTTTCACATCACCTGTCACTATCGTAGATAACAATATAGAGGTTTGTCAAATTCTTTTAATGTCATGGTATTTTGTCCATCCAAACAAATACATACACGAAGAGCTTGGAATAGAATCTGTGTTGTCCTTCATTGTAAAAAAAAAACAAAACCCCATCGCAGCAAACCTGCAGACTAAGCAAATTTCCATTTGCCTGATTGGATTTATACTAAAATGTCTCCTTAAAAATATCACATTTATTACCTATTTAAATAACATTAGTTTAACGAGTACTTAGGTTTGCTGCAACAGGGAGGGTAAAAAGGTGTTTTTTTTGTAAAATGTTATTATTTTAGTATGAAATGAATGCATTTTCCCAATTTGATCAAAATATGATCATAAACAAGCAAACTACAACAGTTTACTCATTCTCCATTAGAATAAACGTAGGTTTACACATTTGTACCAAATTTCACCAAAATCGGATGATTTTTGCTCAAGTTATCGCGCTAACGGAACCATATACAAATATAGGCTATATATATATATGAATTTGAACGGATGGTGTTTTTGGTCTCTAGGGACCTCAAAACGAAAAAGTAAATCAGTCCCGGGTCCAGGTCTTACCATGAATACTAGGTAATAGCTTATTCCCTATAGGGGAAATTCGCTAAAAACACCTTAATATTTCTAAAATAGCCTGGCATTCAATCTTGGTGGAACGACAGAAAATAGAAGGTTACGCCGAAGGCTTCCCCAAGACTTCTTGTTGGACAAAGCCTAAAGCAAATTGAACATGTGACCTGCATCTAAATTTACAATGTTACAGGGTGTCTCAAGTTTAAGCGAACCTGCAATGTTTTTTTCTTCCTATTTTGTTAAAACTTCTGTGTATAATCATTGACTAAGTATAACGTAATATTGAACTAGAAATAAATGTTGTAAAAAAATTGTCCATTTTACATTCTCGGACTCAGTTTGAAAGTCAACTATTATTTACTAGTACAGGTAAAATTATACTAAAAAACCAGTAGATAACATAAAAATTAGTCCATTCATGAAACTTGCAGAAAACGTAGTAATTACCATTAGGTTTTGAAATCTGAAGAGTCCCTAGTGATTGTGGGGGTGGAAGTACCATTTTATGGGGGTTAAAGTTTATGGGGGTAGTGATTTTGAGAAAATGTTTATTTATGGGATCTAAGCAAGTGAGGTGTCGTTTTCATGTTTCTTAGGATGCAGAATCGAACAAGAACAAAATAAAAGCAATACAACTGACGGTTTATGAGAAAAAGACTAATTTATTAATGAAAAACTAAATATGACAAATTAATTAAGGTAAAATAATTCAGTTAATATCAATTACTGTATTACAAAATTGACTATGAGTCTGTGTCAAATGTTAAAGTTGTGAGGAAAATTAACCAAGAAACTGGTAGTTTCGCCTCTTTAACCACCACGTGTCATATATTGTTCATCAGCTACTGATGCATCATCACCATCCATGGAATGGTCAGGGTCTCTAACTCGTTCTTCTCCATCGTCCGGCTAAGTATGAGTAGCAAAAATATTTCAGTTCTGGCGGTGATCCTGCAACTTAGGGTGAAGATAATATATAAGACCAAGAATGTAAAACCGCTCGGACCCCAATTTTTAAGGACCTTGGTCGCCCGTAATGACGTCATCATACGGCGCTCGTAAGAGGATGCTGGGTCGCTATGAATTAATAAATGCCTGAACCGATTTGAATGAAATTTGGCTTACAAGTGCTTGAATACGATATATAATCCCAGTTTGTCAATGGTCGAGTTTGATTAGGCCATTTCAAAATGGCGGCCGTTAATCACTAAAATAATTAAAAATTGTTTAGTGTTTTGTTTTATCAACTCTCTCCAGAAATCTGCAGCAATTTTCATTTTCCTTGCAATGACAGGTTGTGGATGCCGTTTCTGCATTTCATGGAATAGGCAAAATACCCCCACCGCAGCAAACCTGCAGATTAAGTGAGTTTCCATTTGCCTGATTTGATTTTCAATTAAATCTATTTCAATAACCTAAAGTTTAATTAGTGTTAACTAGGTTTTCTGCTACGGGGAGGGTAATAAAGTGTTTTTTAATTAAAATATGAATAGGTTAAAATAAATAAATTGTCCAAGTTTTTCAAATTTAATTACCTCTATAAAATTTAATTTACGTAAATATTAGGACAGTTCCGTTGTCAACTACGGGCCATTCGGTGTTCGTGTTCACATCGACAACGTACTGCGTTTGACGACTACGCTAGCGCTACTAGCATGTATCACCCTAACTAAAGTGCGCCAAAGTTCGTCTATTAACCACTAGATGTCACTGGGCCTAATCTATAGAAGTGTGTTTATTACACAAAAATCTGAAATTACAAAGGTACAAAAAATCTATTTAGTTTAAACTAAAAGAAACTACGATTCATTAATGATAAGTATATGGAAATTGTCTCGATTTAAAGCCAGGGTTGTTTACTACGAATACTCTGTATCTGTTGAGTCTCGCAGTGATATTTGAGTAGCTATTTGACTACACCTCGTAAAGCAATTCATTAGTTCAACTTCTAGCTCCATGCATTTGATATAGGTATTCATATTGTTTCCAAAGCCGAGAGTCGTGTCTCTTACCTGAGACCGATGATTGGCTTATAAAATTGGTAAATATAGTCAATGCCTAAACTCAACCATTGAGTATACACAATGACTCAACTCAAATAATTCTGTTAATAACAATCCCAGATGTATATAGATTTAGCTGTGGTTTGTGGGGCTTTGATAAATGGTATTGACTAAAAATGCTGACCTTAGTCAGTGTAAGAAAATAAAACTCTTCAGTGCTTTTCTACGACCTATTTATATTTTACGAGAGGTCGTCCAGTGGTCGAAACTCGACCAAAAATATGTAATGTACTCACTTCTCTATTTTCACCCCATACTGTAAATAAAACATGTGATTGGAGTTTCTTCCATTTGTTTTGATTTTCTGTTTATATTTCGTTGTTATTTCGTCACCAGCATGGCAACGCATAAGATCCATGTTAATTTTTTCAAATTTTTAAACTTATTTTTTATGCTTATCTTTGACCCTATTTAAATTTATAAAGGGATTCTGCACACCTACAGGAAAATTGCTTTCTAACGGTATGCGCAGATTTACCCCACGATGCACACAAGCTGAGAAAAAAGGTTTTAAAGAAACATGCTTGCCTATTAATATATAGATAGATAATTCAAAATTCACAACAACAAAAACAAACACCACTTTCCCTTTAAATCAACCTCTACAATAACAATTCAACATGTAAACATAATCATCAAAACGTAAACAAAAACCCAACTATTAGAGTATGTTTATTAGTCACTCCTCACTTTAATATGACTCACTCAGTTTTTATTTGGGTTTAAATAATAATTAATAAATTATGACTTACTTGCGTCCCCATATCAAAGCAGCAATTAATACAGGTACTCTATAGTGAAATGTATATTTTGAAATGGACAAAGAGTTTGGTTCAGTTTTACTCTATTAATTTAAGCTTGATGTATATTTCATGTTATTGCCTTTAATACCAAAACAAGCTTTAGTATTAGCACATCATAGTTGGAATAGTAACCTAAGACCATTTAATTGAAAGAAATAAACAAAATTTGAATTGAACCATTTGAAATAAAGGAGCAGCAAAAAGCTGTGATACACAATGAGAACATTCAAAGCAGGATTGTTTACGATTATGTTTTAAATTTAATACACAATTTGTGTTACTCACACAATTAAGGTGTTTTTATTTTAAGTGCCTAATTTATCAACTTATTGACCATCTTTTTGAATTATAATTGGACTATTATGTAAACTAGCTGTTATCCACAGGCTTCACCCCGTTTGACTTCATAAGTATTAATAAAACTATTGATTGGTTAAGTTAACCTGAAATTAACAAAATACAGTAAAACAAACAAGTAACCACACCTGATTTTAATAAGGTAATAAATTGAAAGAATAACAAACAAATAAGTACAGATGAGGTATTTTTAACATTAGGTATATGGAAAGTTCCCTTTAGAAAGGAATTACGACCTTAAAGGGCAATTTATGAAATAATGGATAATTTTGCGCAAGGTTTCTCGTCATGACGAACATTTCAAGTATATGGTTTATGGGGGTGTGACTTGTAGTTTTCTCAAAAGTTCATGGGTACTTTTGGCTTTATATATAGACTAGCTGTACCCACGGGCTTTGCCCCGTTTAACTTCATAAGTATTCGCATGGCTCAATCACGTCCTGGTTGAAGTTCGTTCGCTACGCTCACTCACCTTAGGCTGGGGCTCGTTCGCTGCGCTCACTTGTTTTCAGGTTAGCTCGTTCGCTACGCTAACTCACCTTCAGGTTGATGTTCGTTCGCTACGCTCACTCACCTTTTGGTTGCAAATTAGCTGTTGTCATAAATTTAAAAAAGTCATCCCTTTTATTGTTTATAATACTTTGATAACGGTTTTTATGCTTTAATATTTAACATTGGAGAATTTTAATGTTGTTAAGTGCACAGGTGTGCTGCGATTGGGGTTTAATACATTTGGACTTATTCAAAAGTAAAATAGTTTTCTGTGCTGCACTCTGTAGAAACACTGTGGCACTATTTCAAATCATGACTAATGCTAATACAGAATGTTGTGATTATTCAAACCTACAAAACAGTTGGTGAAAGTAAACATCTGCTTTTAAATTATATTTATTTGTAAACATTGTAGATCAAAAAGTCTGACATTGGCCCACTTAAAACCCTCTAGGGCAGAGCCCTTTTGACGGATCTCCACCAAACTTCACTCGAACCATCCTTGAAAGATGCTTAACAATGCCTGAAAGTTTCATTACAATCTGTCTAGCGGTTTCGGAGTCCATAACGTATATACACACACACATACATACATACATAGTTCCTCTTTTATAGATATAGATTTACTATTTGGAATTATTATTTGGACTTGGGTTATAAATTTGTATGGTCTTTCAAAGCTGTTTATAATATCAAAGCATTGTTGAAATTTTCAAATATTTTAAATAAAAAGAAAATCCATTTTGTGGTGAACCCCCTTCTGTACCCCTTCTTGCCCCTATTATTCTCGGATTAAGCTGATATGAACACAAATAGATGTAAAATGTCTCATTTGGTCCAAATTTTATCAAAATCAATAGTTGAATACTATGACAGCTATTGTGCCTACCGCAAAAAACATTATTTAATATATTAACATAATATAAATGTTGAATTTCAATAATGGCAATTTTGACTCGGAATTCTTGACAAAAAAGTACATCAGACTCCAAACTAAGCCTACAGTACTTTGAATGATGATTACAAGGGAATCCCCTGACATATACAGTAAAAGTAAATTTTACAATCATACTGTATTACGGCATATGAGTTTATGACAGTTTCAAGTGTAGTTTCTACTGACGATTGCTCTTATCTCAATTTGTCATATTTGTTGAGTAATCGAGAATTGTAAAACTGTGTTCAATGAATTTTATTCGCCAATCCGAACAGGACATGATGCATGATAAGGGGGGAGGGGGTGCTTGGGAAAATAAAATTTAAAATTGTACTAAGTTTTGTAATTTGGACAGCATGATTTATATCTATAAATCACATTATAAAATTATAGTGAGTATGCAACATAATAGGAACTACCCCTATTTGGGAGCGAGCTGGCGTAGTGGTTAGAGCGCGGGACTTCAGTCCCTGAGGTCCCTGATTCGATCCCCGCCAAGCCAAGTCACCAATGGATTTTATCTAAGTGATAATGCCACAACCCCTAGGTCTAGCCTGAAGTAATGTGAAAAACAATCCCAGGCTCGTGCCTGGCGTCCTAGGAAAAAAAAGAAAAAAAAATAGGAACTAAGCAAATTACCATCCATCTGTATGGATTCTTACTAAAATATTTTCTTTCACATCAGATGTTTCCCTATTTAAATATATTATGTTGTATTTTGTGTTTCTATACCATTGACTTTTTTCGGTCCATAAGGACTGGTCCAAAGCCTTGTTAACTGTTCCTGTTAAAATTAATAATTTTGGGGGGGGGGGGGTGGCAAAATTAAATTGTCTGGCTTGATTAAGCTCATAAAACACAGCGTTTAAGCAAAAATAAAACATCACAAAATCAAAAGATTAGAAGCTATAAGATAACAAGTTGACATATGAACCAAATTGAATGTCTACAGGTTTGCTGCCACGGAGGCTTTGCTCATACCTTAAAACCAGGTCAAAGATAAACAAACAACCAGAATACCTTCTAATTATCAGTGTTGGTTAACAATGAATAGTGAGCGACAGGTGGTCTACCATATGTTACTGTAAACAAAATCACAACCGGCTACTTGGGCTTCCAATACAGTGTCGAGAAAACCTTGTATGGAGACATGCAAAATGTAATAGGGCAGAAATATATTTTACATCACTTACTGAAAATCTGACGTGTAAAATGGTAAAAAATACGACGACAATAAGAGATGTACTGTATAACAACACAACACTACGAGACAGACTCACACACGCACATGCGCGTCGGGTATTGACCCGAATACCGCACCATCTCCTGAGTTTATTAACACATACTTTTGCGGCTATTACTTATTCTGAAATGAATGGTCCAAAAATACCTACAGTACCTATCTATTATTATCAGTAATTTATAATAGTATTTTTAATTACGGAGATTTGCAAAAAAAAACTATTTAATTATTTATCAACCAATTAAGGTTCTGGTTTTGTAAACTTTTGTTGTTCGCTTTCAAAAGCTAGAAACCTGAAAATTAATTTTCATCACTCATTACCGAAAGTAACTATTTTCGATAACAGCTGAAATCAAAGGAAGTAGTTGTATCCCAAGCTCTAATTTAGAGCGAGGGATATTGATAAGCTGTTTTTCCCTAGCTCTAAATTTACTTTCCCTTGCTCTCGATTAGTTATCCATTTATCCACTATGCACGCTAGTGTTTTGTTGGGTTTGTTTAATTATTTAAATCAGCTGATTTCATTGTTGCACAATCTAAATGTACACAGAAAAGGAACATGCATTAGTTTGTTTAGCTGTGTTTTTAGCATATTGCATGTTAGAAATTGCTCAAAGTATGTCTAACATTACTGATGATTTGATGAAAACAGCTTCAGTGGTAACTAACCACCTAACTAACTAAATCACGGGAAAGATAAGAAGAGGAATACAAAAAGTTTAGAATCTGGTAAAATTTATTAAAATGTTAAGTCAGTTGAAGTAAGTGATGAGGTATTTATATTTATCTAAAAATCTACAACTATGAAACCATGTACGTTGTGAAGTTTATTTTCAATGATAAAGAGTGGTCTAAAACTATTTTAATACTACCGAGGTATGTTTTTCTGGATGTGTGTATTTTTGCGTCGTGATGAAAAGTATCGTTCATAACTCGTACCGAAAGCTATTTTCCGACACTTGCTCCATTATTACCGTCCTCGGCTTCAGCTCGTACGTGAAAATAACTCTGAAATTTTGTTTTCTTACTTAGCCACAACCTGCACACAACTTGAGCGCGTGTCGGAAAATGCCACTTTCTGTCCTAGTAATGAAATATCTCTAACGGATCTTAAGTGATATTAGGAGTTAAGTAAAAATAACATAAAAATATGCACTACGATATCGTTCCGATGAACTTAACATATCCGGGGATTGTATACGCTAAAGCCCATTTTCTCTCAGACTGAGACTGATGAGGAAACAATAAAAAAATGAACGTACGGAAAACCAGTTCAGACCTTGTGTCAGTTACTTCCGAACTTAAAAAGATAACACAGGGAAAACCAAGCCCATTCTTGTATCCACGATTGTTTCAAATTTATTAAGCCTACTGTACGGTATAAAAGAAAATGTTCACCAACGACGATTACATGTAAAGAATATCTAAGGCCTCTTTTATGCACGGCGTTTTCCGTCGGGCGGAATCTATCAGAATCTATCGGGCTTTCCGTCGGTGAGTGTTTTAACATGGGATCATATGGGACCCTTTTATGCACGACGGAATCTCCGTCGCGTTTCAGAATTCCGTCGGAGGCCGACGGAGGACTTGTTTCGTGGATCGTGTTTTTACATAGGTTCAAATGGAACCCTTTTATGCAACTGCGTTTTCCGTCGGGCGGAATGTAGTGCTGCCAACCTACCCCACGCTCTGTCATCCACAGTATTGAAATTACCTACGGTAATCATTGGAAATAGAATATCATTATTCATTGTAATTGATTGAAGAGTACAAATAAAGTGATGTAATTAGGGGAAAAATTACTGCATGAGAATTAATTACATTTTTGTTTAAATCCGCGGAATAATACAAACTTACTGTTTCGTAGGAACTTCTCAAACTTTTCCCATCATTTCGCAGCAACCCATATAGGTTTGTGAAAGCCCCATCCACCCTACGACTTTCATTAACCGGGTGTACCAGCCACGTACAGCCCATATCCTTCGCCGTCGTCTATTTCTATTCATGTACAATTAAGTATACACCAATACACAAGGATCATTCTTGGGTCACTGACGATGGCAAAATGAACGAAGTTGGTAGCACTGACCACCCCCACCACGGGCATCAGCGGATTCCGCTCGGCGGAGAAACTGCATAAAAGGGACATCGATTCCGCCCGACGATTTCGCCCGACCGAAAACGCCGTGCATAAAAGAGGCCTTACGACGTGTAGGTAGTTATTGCCACTGGATGACTGCTAGTATTATTCGCTAGAAAACACTCTCATTTCATATTATAAGATTATTGAAGAATATTCGTTAAATATTCTCTTGCAAAGATTGTCCCTTGTCCTAAAGACACCCTATATACACTTGTAATACTTTATTCTGAAATGCTGAAATTACGAATGTAGGTATTCTAAGCCAAGTATGAATGGAGATGAGTGCAAGATGAGTGGCGATTCAGTATAATATCCCTAACAAACCCGTAGCGATGGCGACCAGTATATCGGGGTTTAGATAACAATTTCTTTGGACTCCTTCTATTTCCGAGCACGAGCCCGGAATTGTTTTTCACATTACTTCAGGCTAAACCTAGAGGGTTGCGGCATTATCACTTAGATAAAATCCATTGGTCACTTGGCGGGATTTGAACCCGGGACCTCAAGAAGTCCCGCACTCTAACCACTACACCAGCTCGCTCCCCGCATTTGGATTCCTTAGGCTCCCAGTATATCCTATAATTAGGACAATATTCCTGAGATAAAGTTAGCGTCAATGTAACAGAATCGGGTGTCAGCTTAAAGTTATCATATTTGATCCTCCAGTCACCCAGACCCATATTTGGGACAGTATTCCTAATATGGCTGACTGGGTCGCCTAACAATCAAAAGGTCGCTGGATCGATCCTGAGAAAAGCCAGTAGCTTTTTGATGGTTCAAAACTGGGCCCAACTGTTCCTAATTATTGGGCACTAATAAATGATCCTGGCTAATAAAACAGTTGATCTTAGTCTGTAACAAAGCTACACAGATCATCTCACACCATTCTACACTCATCCTTCACTAATGGGTATATACATAGGTGGCGGACCCCATCTCAATTTATTATAATTTAACATACTGGTAGCAATATTGTTACACGATATCGGATTTTGTACTACAAATTATCTTTTCGATCACACAGGTAGCCAGCGGGTAGCGGTAGTGTTACAGTATCGGGTTGCCATGACCGCAGCCACTGTAGAGGCGATGGAGCGGGTAATGTCCCCGATCAGGTGGAAACCCAAGGGTGCTCACTGCTCTGATCTAATTAACATGATAATCGTCCAGAGTCTTCCAAGCATTAGGGTTTTAAATAAAGTTAGGTTAGCTTTCCCTTCGAGTTGGCTTATTTATTGAATACGAAAGAAATCGGTGCTTACCCCTCTGTTGGCGACTCGATTCAACCCTTATCAATATGGGAGTGCCCTTGGACATATGGAGTTCAAGGGCACTGCCATATTGCTAAGGGTGTACAATTTTAGCGAATTTCCCATATAGGGAATAAGCTATTACCGTAGTACTCATGTTAAGACCTGGACCCAGGTCCGATGTAATTTTTTGTTTTGAGGTCCCTAGTGGCCAAAAGCGCCATTCGTTCAAATTCACACACACAAAAATGATCCGATTTTGATGAGATTTGGTATAAACGTGCAAACCTACATTAGAACGATTTCGCGAACCAGCATGATTAGACTATATGAGCAAGTTTTTAGGGGGGGTTTATGAAGTAAAATGGGTTTTCTCCCTTTTTGACCCTAAAAACATTTTGCAATCCATTTTGTAGAGTAAAAAAAACAGGCAAATGGAAATTCGCTTAGTCTGCAGGTTTGCTGCAGCAGGGTATTAATTATTAACTGGCAAACATTGTTATACAAACGGTGTATCTAATTACACCCAGACTCAGGTTCTGCGAGTATTTAAGGTATGCAGCTAAAAATAATGAAAATTAAACAATGCAAACGTGTAAATGGACACTAGACCGAAAATGCTAGCATCTGAAGCCTCAAACGAATATTTCTCTACAGTACAGTCAAGAGTAGAAATAGTTCTACTAATTTATAATTTCACCATACAGCTAAATCGACCGCAGGACATACAAATCGAAATGTCAATAAAACCTTACAAGAAACAAAATTCCAAGGGAAAGTTACAAGTTTCACAATAAAGACAATTTTGCAATATCCTGATTAATTTAATCCCTAAACAAAGAGACATAATCTGTTATTGTTACCTGCGTAGTTGGCATGGTTACAATAATTACAAAGCAAGTTGACCCCTCCCCTCTAACACAATCCCGGAAGAAATTGTGACAAGTTCAAGGTGAATGAAACCACGAAACTCACCTTGAAACTGCCTCCGCGAGGCGTGGGCAAAGGTTTATTCCATATGAGTATTTTTCATTTATTTTTACTTTCTCTCCCTACACATGATCTATGACATGGTGACATTGTATATGGAGAAAGTATTGTTTAAGTCAACATTTTCGAGTTGGAGATTTGGTGGAAATATCCGTTTTGGGTCCACCATGGTTTTGAAGTGATGTATATATATGTGGATGTGTACAGAGCTACAGAACACACCTTTGGCCAATTTTGATTAAATTTTGACATGAAGATACTAAAAAATGGTACCTCCAGGCGTTTTCCATTTTTTTCAATTTGAAATTTTCCATAAAAACGGCATTAAATAATTAAGAAATCTGATAAGAAACTACTAGAACGTTTTGGTTAGAATTTAGTACATTACAGTCCTTTTAACCATAAACAAAGTGTTCCATCCCTAATTGCTGTAACAATTACGGTTCAAAAGTTATTGAAACTTTTGCGATTTTTACCATAACAATCATAGTTGCTCCAACCGCTCATGATATGAGTTGTTGACAAGCTAATGGGAGAAAGTATGCGTCACATTGCTGATACTATATGTTAATTTCCATGGACAATTTAGGAGACGATTGATGTAAGCTGAGTAGTTGGGGTACTCCATTGTCGCATGCTCGATGTTGAATCCTGCCTAGCATTTTGATTGTTTGGAACAAGCCTCTTCTGTCCTTAGTATATGAGCTTCTAAATGGCCCTGGTAAAGAAAAAGTATTATTCACTAACAGTTACATATGGAATCTTTATTTTACGGTTACATATTTCGGTTTAAATACATCCCACCAATTTAAATTGGTTACAATAATAATTTTTATTTGTGAAAAGTCAGTAGACTCAAAGGTGGTAATCCTGGTATTTGAAGGAGTGTGAGTGCCTTGAGGATGAACTACAGCATCTCATTCGAAACGTCGGCAACATCATCCCCTCGCGAGGAGGATTAACCATCTTTACTAATAACAATTGTCCTACATTTTCTAGGAACAAAACCGCAGCTCTATCTATCCTCCAAAGCCCATGTAACACAACTAATGCAACTATAGCCAGGAAACGCCAAATGACAAAAGCAAAGTGTTCAATTTTACAACACGTTCCCAAAACCTTTACTCCACTCTAGAAGTGATCGAACCAACGATTGACGTTTGACAGCTCACGCACTTCGTATCGTACACTCCTGTTGTGATTTGTACTTGTTAACCTACATTACAACGATAGTTAGATTAGAGTTACAACATTGAGGCGCGGCTTGATAACCATTCCTCCATCATGGACCAGCTGTAGCTGTAGTTATACTACAAAGATTAATCATACTCGGGGGAGCGAGCTGGTCTAGTGGTTAAAGCGCATCCCGCCAAATCACCAATGGATTTTAAGTGATAATGCCTTAATCCCTAGGTCTAGCCTGAAGTAATGTGAAAAACAATTCCGGACTCGTGTCTAGCGTTAAGACAAAAAAATCATACTCCGGGATAGATTTGTCACCTTATGTCTCAACTAAAGACAATTATACAATTTCGGCACAGGATATGTAGTGCGCGTTTGTTGTTAACAAAATTAATCTTATTATTGTACAGTTCAACGATTCATATGTATTTGTGTCTTACTTTGTCTGAAATGATGTTATATTTAACTATGGTTGGTTAACAATTTTTATATTCAAATTTTAAATGATTCAATTTCAAGGGAGTTCAAGTTCAACAGTTTTACAGTACTGTCTTACGTTATTTTACTAACTCAATTAAATCCATCGAGATTAAGTAGAACGATTTAAACTACGACATTTATTTGTAACTGTTGTTTACTAGTTTAACTAAAGGGTAAAGTTTACACACCAAAACTACTCTTAAATCAGGAAATTAAACTCGAATTTGTAGTCTTACACTCAAACTCTACCTAACATGAAACAAATGGCAACAGGTTTTAGATTTTACAATACATGATAATTCAGTATGCAAAGTCTAAACTAAAGTAGGCCCTACTGTTTGAACTGGTCGATTTGCTTGATTCGTTCCATGCATAGATCCGTAACCGATGCGGGCGGGCAAACGCAAGGTCAAAGCAGACTGGTTAAACTGTTAAATGCTGTAGTTGTATTTTCAATATTAAATAGTTAAATAACTTAAATATAGAAAAACGTGTAGAGTGCATAAACAGTTACCAGTGTTTTACTCAAACTTTGTTCACACCAAAGAGTTAAATACCACTATAATCGTAGTCACACATTTAACTGATAAAAGTTGTACAACGACCATAGTATGCCTAGTTCACGGTATCTATAGTCAATGCTATGACTAACAGTCCGGGACTGCTGACAATCAATTGCAGACCTTGAAATCGGAAACGGTGGTCGAGTATTGGTCAATCACTGGAACTGAACCTCTCTCTCTCTCTCAGAACAATCACTAATTGATCAATAATTAGTCACTAGGAGTAAATTATCCCTAAATAACCCAAATTAACAGAATAGACAGAGCATTAGCAGTGAATTTGAATAGGCTTTATGTTTTATCATTGACTATTAATGGTTATTGTTGGTAAATATTGAATACACTGATGTCAAAAAATGTTTCTTTTCCTATTTTAGGGTGGATTTTACGATTTGTTATCTACCTTTAGCTTATAAAACCGGATTAAAATGTTAACTTAAGTTTCTTTAGCTGATCCATAGTGTTTAAATTATTGTTTTGTAGTCATTATTAGAAGCGCCACACTACTACACATCATAAACATAAAAAGGCCGGAAGTGATAAGGACTATCACAGTTAACACCCACACATAACAAGTAACTGAAGTGACTAAAACGTTTGTTTCGTAGGGGAATCATCAACAACACACAGACGTGGGTGGACCACAGTATAATCATTTCAGTTTTGGAGTTGAAAAATATTTAGAAATACATGGCTATAATTAATTTAATGATCAAAGGTAATATGTCTGACATATATTAATTAACAATAAGCAATAATATTCCTTAATTCAAAATATACAGTATAAGGTAACGCTTACACTCACTTTCAACAAATATTTGTCTCAAGCAATCGCTAGGTTGAACCACGAAAACAACCCAATGCAAACTAAACAATTAATTTCTTGTCAATCTATTAGGCAGCCGACAAAGTGGAGTTTAGTAGTATTTTTATCAAGAACGCTAGGCAAGAGCATTGTATTGTTTATTACAATACTCCACGATAGACTTTGGGGTTGCATCATTATCACAGATAAAATCCATTAGTGATTTGGCGGGGTTTGAACCCGGGACCACAGGGGCAGATGTCCTGCGCTCTAACCACTAGACCAGCTCACTCCCCAGTTTTGTAGTGTAGTACCATTGACTATATAGTACTGTAATCAAATCCAATCAAATCATCTAATCAAATTTCCTTTATTCTCGAACGCTTCTCAGTACAATACTGGTTAGTAATAGGTAATATGTCATAGGTAAATAGGCAATAGGTAAATTAGTAAACGAGTTGTTAATGTTAAATTAGTGAGCGACGCTTGTATTATTTATAGCTAGGCAGCTAACAGCAACGATGTAAGGCTAACAGCGCACGTGGCGTGCTAAAACGGATCTCTGACATGATGGCACATTTAGATGACATGTTTGGAAGTATAACTATACTTGAGATAAATGGATAAAGGCCTTTTGAAGTATTGCTGCCGACGTTTTCCAACACTACAATACAAAACAGTAGTTTTACTACGTTTCGGAGTCTAGAATCCGACCCCGTCTTCAGGGGACAAGAGGCGTGAACTCGCAGTTCAAGAAGTTTTCAAGAAGATACAAGAACTGATGAGGCCGTAACTCGAGTCCTAACCAAACGTATGTAAGAGTTTGATCCCTATAATAATGGTGTTATTGTAAATATTGTTGTATTTTTTCATTTGATTGCTCTAAAAACTCTCGGGATATGTGTTTTCCAGCTATTTTGTTTCCCGGCGCTGATTTGAAATAGCTAATGATGCCATCTTCTTGGTTCGTTCCCACCAAAAGACGAACACATTCCAGATACCAGATTCGAAAACGTGGTGATACTGATCGGTTATGAAAGTATCTCTGGTTATAGTTAATTATCATACATTAAACGTGGGGGGGGGGGTTAATTCGAAGGTCCTGTTTCAACCACTAGATGCGTTTTCATGATTCTACCGATGAAAGAGAGATAATTTTGAGAGGTAGTGAATGTCGAAGCTATTATTTTAATTTTGGGTTTCAGTTTTTAAAAGTTTAACTCCAATTCAAGTCTAGCAGCCGTTTTGCACTATAAACAAAGAATTATTTACGTCAGTTTGTTGAAATAGAATCTGATTTGATTTCGATATTTGTTACTCAAGTATTTTGTTTATAGAATTAGATTTTAAATAAGCTATGCTGCTATGAATAATTGTAATCACTTAAAGATTACACAATTTGAAATCTATAAAATATTCCTTCTGTACGAAAAAATTACAAAATTAAAATGTTTTTTAAAGGTAGAGTACCAATTAAAATTACGAAAATAAAATAAAATGTAGGTTTATTAAATTGATTCGATTGTAAAGAATATAGTTTATAATTTATAAACGTCTTCACAAATTAAGTTTTACAGGTTTTAACATACTGTACAGTTGTTGTAAGTAATTTAACGCAGTATAAATAACAATACAAATACAATGTTAGAATAATAAATATAATCTGGTTTTCATAATAGGCTAAAAAAGAATCTTTAGATTCAACAACCATGAATAAGAAGGATAGTTTTTGAAAGATACAATAAGACTCGACAAAGTGTACGGGCAGATTAATTATGACTCTGAAGAAATTGTAGATGTTGTTGGCAACCAAACCTCAGTAACATCAGTTCAGTGAACCTCAAGATTGTGGACACTTTTGACATACAATCAAGTAAAACGACAAGTCCACAAATCGATGCAAGTCAACACACGCCAAACCCTTATGTTTACTTTTTGTTGTGGAAATGACTTACTACAACAATTCTACGATGAAATTTCCTTTTTCTTAAAATAAACACATTAACACTTGTTTTAACAGTGAAAATGAATTTTTCATCGCATTACGTTATAATAACTGAAACGACTGAAAACAATGAAAAATGTTACAATAATTAATTATCCTCGAAAGCGTGACTGTACTACCAGTGACGTAGTCAGGATTTCAAAATAGGGAGGGTCAACCGACCGGGTGGGGTCTGGGGGGTATTCCAAAGGGGGGTCCGGGAATTTTTTTTTAAATATAGGCCCTAAAAAGGTCTTTTTAGCTCTCTTGGCATTGAAAACAATCAACCCCAACGTCAACACAGTATGATTATATAATTTTACATTTAGTTTAACAAAAAAATATTATATTTAAGACCGGAAGGAGGGGTCTGGACCCCAGGACCCCCCTGGCTAAGTCACTACTAACATACGACGTATGCTCCCCTAGAAATTCCACTCACTGGTTTGGTAACTTCACCTATTAACAACTCTACAAATCAATCCACGGACATTTTAAACATCAATGACAGGGTTCAGTATTGACAATATTACTATAGTTTTGGGTTTCTGGAATTTTGTTTCCAAAATCGGATGGGAAAGTATGCTGACCAAACTGCCCTCCATATTCGCGGACCACGGTTTGAAACGAGGACTTTTTCGTCAACGTCAAGTAAAATGAGCGCAAACGTTGACTTCGCCTCAGTGTGTATTGTACTTGGTAGGAGAATTAAATAATCAGTTTGAGTATGACATAGGCTACGTGTTATTGCATTTTATCGCGAACCTGGTGATTGTTGGGGTTCGAACTTGCGGCCTCCAGTACAGAAGTACAGTTTTAAACCATAACATCACACTACTAAAACAATCCTACATCCTGAAACATGTTTATTTATTTTCATCGTAAACATAAATAACTTCCTAGAACCAATAGCACCTCTCCGAACAATTCAAAAAGTAAAAACGTTGAAAAATTAGTCAACACTAGTTCTTATCACATTCTTATAAGTAACTAGCTGTAACCCGCGGGCTTTGCCCCGTTTAACATCTTAATTTTCAAGATTATCTCGTTCGCATGGCTCAATCACGTCCTGGTTGAAGTTTGTTCGCTACGCTCACTCACCTTTAGGTTGGAGCTCGTTCGCTACGCTCACTCACCTTTAGGTTGGAGCTCGTTCGCTACGCTCACTCACCTTTAGGTTGGAGCTCGTTCGCTGCGCTCACTTGCCTTCAGGTTAGCTCGTTCGCTACGCTAACTCGCCTCCAGGTTGAAGTTCGTTCGCTACGCTCACTCAACTTTTGGTTGCAAATTAGCTGTTGTCATAAATGTAAAAGAAATAATAGTGCTGCACCCTGTTGGTAATCCTTGTAACTTTAATGCTATTGAACATCATAGAACAGAACCAACTTGTTTAATTGAAACAGCTGTTAAGATTCAATAATTCCATTTCTCATAAGGTTAACATGGGAAACTCCAGAGCCACTGGGGCGGAGCCCGAAAGGATTTTTGAAATAAGAATATGCCTATATGTTAATCGGGAATGTGAGCTATCATCATGCCAAATATCAGCCCAATCCGACCAATATTTTTCGAGTTTACTTTTCCCATACACACATACACACATACAGCAACCACCTCTTTTTTATAATAGTATAGATGGAATCTCAATCTGTACTTTATTTCCACTTTTCACACAATCTAACCTGTTTCCCCATTGGTAACAACAGGCACGGGCACGGGCACTGGGGCTGTGGACATCGCGTTTCACACAACACTACAGTACTAAACTCTACACTGTCCAGCACGCGACAATCGCGACATGAAACTAAACTGTTATCGTTATGGTTACCTGGATCTGTCATGGTTACTGTGTATGCAGGCATGCGCTCCGCTGGTCTGCAGTCCTTCACGTTCACGCGCTGTAGGCACCGTCGAATTATACAACACTTGACAAAACACGGTGAATCGGTCAACTTAGTGAACTCACGGCTGACTCACTAACTCAAACTCACTGCGTACTGCGACAGTGGAACGGCTCGACTGAGTGAGTGTGTTGGAGGGGGCCTCGGGCCTGATGACGCGCAGATGCTTATCTAAGTATAGAAACGCCGCCATGTTATCAGATCAGCTGGTTGTAGTGACTCATGTATTGTTACGTGAATCCAATGAGTGGTGCATTGTGGGAAATTCCTACGGTTTTACAATTCCAGTTATTAGCAAAATTATGTTTTAAGAAAAATTGAAGGGAGACCACGACAACTCAAGAGGTTTATACTCGAGTTGAGAAAGGCTGTGGAAATAATGAAACATCACAGATAAAATTCTTTACAAATGATTAATTCGGTGGGTGTTCCGCTACACCGCATCACCTTAATTTTCCAATTATCTACATTCATAACTCATCACTCTTATTTATTTATAAGACACTAATAAATAAAACTACATTTTTTTAATAAAAACCACACAGTTCAACAACATTTTTAACATAATTAATATTTCCAAATCAGTTACAAAACACCTTTCAAGAAGGTTAAGTACATTGACTACATCTGAAAGCAACGATAGTATTGAATTAAACTTGCATCACACCTAATACTGTAATAGTTCAATTACGTACTCTGCCAGAATAAGTTATTAAACAGTTGTTTAGATTTTTAATGATCACCGTAACAGCGATAAGTCCGCCTCCTCCCTTATTTGCATGTCCTAGCCCCATCATCCCTAAAGAGAACAACACGACACATAATCTACCCTTAATATGTTGAATTTCTACAAAATTCATGCCCCGTTTGCTCAATAACACAAGTATACTGTAATATAATGACGACACGTTCTTACCAAAGGGATTTTATTTTTAACGTTTTTGTGGAGGAGGTACAAAACCAATGTTTGGCAGAGTTAACTAATTTCCCACACGCTTTTCACTACCGTCAATATAACTAGGCAATATAATAGACATATAATTATAATAGGCCTGTTATTGTATACCCTAAGAAGTAAATTTGACTATGTGACAAGTAAAAATCCCACTCCCATACTTTTACAGTAATAATTTTTCAATGAAATGACGACCATACAAAGTAGGTATTTTATGGAGATAAGTGTAGGATGAGTGGCGCGATCTTGTAGTCTTGTTAGTAACTTAAGGCCGACTTATTCCTTATTCCTTATTCCTTAGACTTAACAGCTGTTAATTAATAGCCCATACAGCTAATGGCAACTAAGGGACCTACATAGTGGAATCCGAACCACATTTTTGCCATGGTAAATACGAATTGGTCTATTTTCAGGATAGTACTGCGGATAGTCGTAGTACTAACCCGTGTGGACGTTAATCCACACCAGGGAGTGTCGGATCCACAGTGCATGTTGATATATGTATATAGTGAAGTCCATGTTTAGAGGTATTACTCTTTGGTCTTTGTGTATTCTCTTTTAAGTGTACTTGATTTCCGATTCAGAATAAAAGATGTCGGCTCATTAACTGCAGCCTAAATGTATTTCTGTCGATGTTAAATGCAATTTATAATAAATAGTATTGAAACTTCAATTGTGTTTTTATTTAAAACATGAAACATGGTGTCTTATAAGTGGGATACAAATAAATTCAAGTGCGTGAGTAATAAATTAACATAAAAATGTGTTATAACAATGAGTGAGTCGGAAGATGAAAACGTGCTTCAACAAACTGAACAAAGGACTGTGTCTAGAAAAACTGAAAATTTCACAATGGTTCCATGCAATCTTCAGAATTTTAATTTCGAGGGCAATTTATCCGAAAATTGGAAGCACTGGTATCAGAAATTTGAGATTTATCTCTTGGCTTCTAACCTAAATTCTGAAAATGACGCTAGGAAGGTTGCTCTACTACTACATAATTTGGGTGACAAATGCATAGACATTTTCAATTCGTTCAACCTCTCATCCGAAGATGCAAAAAAGTACGACGTGGTGGTAAGTAAATTTGAAAACCATTTCTCGCCTAAGAAAAACCTCACGGTTCTGAGACATAAATTTCTAAATAGGAAACAGCTGCCATCTGAATCCATCGATAGTTTCTATACGGACTTAGTTAACTTGAGCCTCGCTTGTGAATTTGACTCTGTCCGCGAAAGTCTTGTTTGCGATGTCTTAATATCAGGGCTTAACTCTCAAAACCAGAATGTCAGGGAACGATTATTGAGAGAGCCGGAGATTAACTTGGAGAAGACTTTAGCAATCTGTAAAGCTGCTGAACTGTCTAAACAACACATCAGAGAACTTGAAGCAGAACATAATGTCCATACAGTAAACGTCCATAAGCAACGAGAGAGGGGTTACCAACAACCACAAACGTTCAGACAGAAACAGGTTCATCAGGACCAACGGAACAAATTTCATCCACCATCACAGCAGAAATCAACTGGGACAGGTAGGCCTAACAAAAGTACAAGTGCTAAGAAGTTTATTTCAAACTGCCGTAATTGTGGGAAAAATCACGGTATTAACAAGTGCTCTGCGTATGGCTTAGTGTGCTATAAGTGCGGTAAAAACAACCACTTTGCCAGTGTATGCAAATCAGCCAAAAAGGTTTGTGAAGTAGGCCTAAGTTTAGATTCTAATTCGAGTGATGTAGCTATAAGGCAAGGTAGGCAAGACAGTTCTTCTAAAAGTACTTGTGCACAAGAATATTTTTCAATTGATACGGTATCGCTCACGTCTGAATCTATATCTAATTACGTGATTGACAAAAACTTTTTATTCAGTAATATATGTTCAGTTAATGATTCTGTTCCTAAAAATTACATGTGTAAATCCAGGGCTAATGAATGGCTAGAGAATTTGAACATTAGGGAACACACAATATCATTTAAAATAGATACAGGTGCTCAGACAAATATAATCCCAATTGATTTGTTTAATAGGCTAGGCCTATCAAAGGCATTAATACGCACCTCAAATATAAATCTTAGTACACTAACTGGTGAAAAAATACCGGTACTAGGTATTGTAGATTTAGATTGCTCTTTCAACAGGAAAATGTTCTGTATTACTTTTGTAATAGTTGATGTGAAATGTTCGCCAATTTTAGGCTTAAATTCTTGTCGCGTGTTAGGTCTTATAGCAGCCTACAACGGTCAGGTATTGTCTGATGTTAAGAACCAAAGTGTAAATAATATTGTTCTAGGTCAAAATATGCATAGGCCTAATGAAAGTGTACATTCTGTTAGTAGCATTTTGAATGAATATAGCTCACTTTTTGATGGTAGTATTGGTAACATTCCTACAACAGTTCATTTGTCATTAAGTGAAGATGCTAAGCCTATTATTGAACCATGTCGTAGAGTACCATTCGCTTTGTTAAATCCTTTGAAAAATGAACTTGAATTAATGGAAGCTAATGGAATTATTGTAAAAGAAAATGAACCTACAGAATGGGTTCACAGTTTAGTTTTGATAAACAAAAAAAATTCTGGACTAAAGGTAGTATTAGATCCAAGAAACCTGAATAAGTATATACAAAGAACACACTGTCAAATGCCAACTATAGATGAAGTGTCATCAAAGTTTAATAATTGTAAGATATTTTCAACTCTTGATGCAAGCAGTGCATTTTGGATGCTTAAGTTGGATAATATTAGTAGCAAGTTGTGTACGTTTAATACACCTTTTGGTAGATATAGATACCTTCGTTTGCCATATGGTATCTCAAGTGCACCGGATATATTTCATTCTACTGTATCTCAAATATTTGAAGGTATTGATGGTGTAGTCACCTACATAGATGACATTTGCATAGGTGCTCCTGATAAACAAACTCATGATTTAAGATTAAAGGAAGTATTAAAAAGAGCTAAGGATTTTAATATTAAGTTTAACTCTAGGAAATGTAAATTTGCTGAGAGTGAAGTTTTGTTTTTGGGTCATCGGTTTACTGAGTATGGTTTAACTCCGGATCCTTCTAAGCTTAAAGCTGTACAGGAGATGCCAATACCTAAAGATCGTAAAGACTTGGAAAGATTTTTAGGAGTTACCAATTACTTATCAAAGTTTATTCCAAATTATTCGACTGTAACATCTCCTTTGCGAGTTCTTTCACATAAAGATGTTTTATTTCAATGGAATGCCGAACAACAAAATGCATTTTTGACTTTAAAGTCTTTGTTAGTATCTCCTCCTGTTTTATCATATTATGACCCAAGTAAGCCAATAACATTGTCTGTAGATTGTTCCTCAACTGGTTTAGGTGCTGTATTGTTATGTGGTGATAATCCAATTGCGTATGCGTCTAGAGCGCTCACTAAGACTCAGTCAAATTATTGTCAGATAGAACGAGAAATGCTAGCCATAGTTTTTGGTTGCACTAGATTTCACCAATTTATTTTCTCTAGGAAAGTAACTGTTGAAACTGATCACAAACCCTTAGAATGTTTGTTTAGGAAGCCCATTACTGCTGCTCCTTTAAGATTACAGCGAATGATGCTAAAAGTTCAACGCTATGACTTAATTGTTGTATACAAGCCAGGTAAATTGATGTATATAGCTGATACACTGTCACGTGCAGCACTTCCAGTAGAAGGTAAAGAAGATATTGATGTTTTAGATGAGGACATCATTTGTGAGGTAAATATGTTAAAATCTTATCTTCCCGTGTCTGAAAGTAAACTAAACCTGCTAAGAGAAAAAACCAGTTCAGATGAATGTCTAGGTATTTTAAAGATGTATATATCTAAAGGTTGGCCTCAAAAGCCTGAAGTCAGTAATATGGTTTTACCATTTTGGAGTATTAAACATGATCTTCATGTTGTAGATGATCTTGTTTTCAAAAATCAATCTATTGTTGTACCTAGTTCACTTCATAAAATGATGCTTGAAAGTTTGCATTGTGGCCATGTAGGAAAACAAACATGTGAGATTAGGGCACGCAATTTATTGTATTGGCCCACCTTACATAAAGACATTGAAAGTTTTGTAAATAAATGTAGTGTTTGTGCTAAGTTTAAGCCTATGAATGCAAAAGAACCGTTGTTGTTTCATGATGTACCAGATTTGCCTTGGCATAAAGTGTCAGGTGACATTTTTGAGTTTGATAACCAATATTTTCTTGTACTAATGGACTATTATTCTAAATATATTGAGTTAGTATCTTTGTCAGACATTACTTCAAAAACTGTAATCGAGAAATGCAAATCAATATTTGCTCGCCATGGAATTCCTGTTACTTTAGTAGTTGATTCAGGAAGTCAATTCACTTCTAACGCTTTTCACGAGTTTTCTGTGTTGTACGATTTTAAGCTAGTGATAGTTAGTCCAAAACACTCTCAATCTAATGGTCAAGCTGAGTCAGGTGTCAAAATAGCGAAAAACTTACTGAAGAAAACAAAAGAATCTAAGTCTGATGTGTATCTTGCATTGTTAAGTTATCGTAACACTAGTAAACAATATCAACCTTCACCAGCAGAGTTAATGTTTAGTAGAAAACTCAATGGCCTATTGCCACTGTCTAAAAGTAGTTTGCAGCCTAAAGTAACAAAACCTAACAAAATTTTGTCAGACAAGAGAAAAGATTGTATTAAAAAGTACTATGATAGAAATAGCAAAGAGTTACCTTCTTTAAATGTAGGAGACAAAGTGTATTTTAAGAAAACTGTTGATTCACCTTGGACAGCAGGAAAAGTTGTAGAAAAAAATAGAATCCCCAGATCCTATGTTTTGTCTGATGAGAAAGATAAAATGTTTGTAAGAAATAGGAAGATGATTAGGCCAGATTTGTCTAATGATACAGGTAATGAAACCATAATGCCTGAAACAAGTCCTAAGTCAGATTCACAAATCAGTTTGTCAGGTACTAATGGTAATAGCCTTATTTCTCCGCAAAGTAGTCCAGTGTTGTTTCAAAGACCAGTAGGCCTAACTCCTAGAATTTCATCAGAAGAACAAATTGTTAAAAGTTTCGATGGTTGTGTAAGCCGAAAGGGTAGATTGATAAGAAATCCAAAGAGGTTGTCTTATGATTAGGTTTTGGTGTATATTTTGTTAGACTTGAAAGGAAAATGTTAAAGTTGTATTTTGGAAAGTTAAAATTTTCAATTTTGTAAAAGAGAGGGGATGTTGATATATGTATATAGTGAAGTCCATGTTTAGAGGTATTACTCTTTGGTCTTTGTGTATTCTCTTTTAAGTGTACTTGATTTCCGATTCAGAATAAAAGATGTCGGCTCATTAACTGCAGCCTAAATGTATTTCTGTCGATGTTAAATGCAATTTATAATAAATAGTATTGAAACTTCAATTGTGTTTTTATTTAAAACATGAAACAGTGCATGCCTAAAAATGTCCACAATTCGTAACCTCCTAGTAGCTGGATTACATGACGACGACTCCACCCGTCCCAGTTGTAATCTGTATCCAGTTTCAGAAGTAAACCGAACGTAAATTAATTGAGTTGAGTCGGACAGTGTGTGCTTATGGTCAATCACTGATTTATGCAGTGTTCACAGACATTTTAGCAAAACCATACTGAAAATACGACTGATTGAAAAATATTTATTCTTTAACTTTGTATATTAGCTTACATAAACTACCATATTTTCAAAAACTATGAGAAAAAACGGAATTTGGACAGTGACACTCTCTATAGACAGGCTCATTCACCTACATAAGTTCTTTTTAGCGAATTTTCCACATACAGAATAAGCTATTACCGTAAGTCTCATGGTAAGACCTGGACCCGGAACCGATTTACTTTTTCGTTTTGAGGTCCCCAGGGGCCAAAAACACCATCCGTACAAATTCAAATATATATGTGTCCGTTAGCAAGCACGATAACTCGAGCAAAAATGATTTTGATGAAATTTGGTATAAACGAACAAGTTTGCCAACCAGCATGATCGGACTAAAGGAACAGGGGCTTATGGGGACTTTTTGGGGGTTAAAAATGGGAATTTTCCATTTTTCACCTTGTAAACATAACATTTTTTACTTTCTCCCCAAACCATTTTGTAGAGCTAAAAAAAAAACAATTTAGTATAATGAAGCATTGTTGTCTAACGGTTACGGAAAAAATCCAAAAAGTTTAAATTTAAAATTACTATGTCATTCTTATGGAGAATAAATGAACTGTTGTAGCTTGCTTGTCTATGGACTAATTAACGAAATTTTGTTTACTTCATACTTAGCTAAATGAGAAATAAATCTGACAATTTAAAGGGAATAATTTTGAGGAATTCCAGCCAGGTAGATGGAAATTCGCTTAGTCTGCAGGTTTGCTGTGGCGGCGGGGTATTAATACAAATGTTGCCACTAAAAAGCAGCACTCCTCTCACTTGTCAAAATGTTACTGTTGATTCCACCTTCAACTATACAACTAGACATTCTACCTCCATCCCCATTATGGAAGTGATCTTAATTAGTTTGGTCAAGACGTGAGTCATTCATGCTATGGCAGATTTTAATGATAACAAGTCAAGGTCTAGAGGTTAAAGACCATCGCTGTTTTCATCTTTCCCACGTCCTATGAAACATCAGACGTCTTATCAGTTATCAGCACGGCCTTGAGGCAGCATTGATAACACGCTTCAATGCATTACTATCTGTACTGTATCTTCATAGCTATTGTGTTCATTCCGTTTCCATCATATCAAGTACAAAATTCTATTATTTTATTACAAACGAGTTAAAAATTTAAAATTTTCATGTTGTTAGCGAAGAAAATACTAATATTAGTATTTTTGAGATGACAACAATGTAACAATAAAATCAGCTGTTCAAACATGTTATTTATTTAACTAATTATTCAATTCTATTGGAAGTTAACATTTAAAATACGTTGAAAAGACATTTTTGCCAATGTGTTGAACTATATTATCGCCATTTTGCACGATTATTTATGAAAACTAAAACCTCCGACTTACTTCCATTTTGCTTATGAAAAAACAGCTTTTAAGTAATTCAATTATTTTGTCTAATATTATTGTGTTAGTGTACTTTATAACATCGATATGTCGGACTATTGTAAGAAGAAACCATTGCAACTTTTACAACTACTGTACGATCAGCTGGTGCAGTGCTTCAGATTCATAGCCTTTTGAGTATTAATACTACGACAGCTGTAATACAGTCAACGCTAAACTTAACCTGTTGTTTTGTGTCATTGTGTCAACATTTTACTTTCGTTCAAGGCTTGGATTTAACCTAACCCAAGTGTACGTGTTGTATAGTGTTTGAAAGACTTATGATTTATATGGTTATATTTGTAGTCCTGAGCGCAAAGTCCCTTTGCTACACTCGTGAAACTTACCACACTCGCTTACGGCTCGTGAGTAAAAATGTTCTCATGTGCAACAAAGTGACACTTCGCACACTGGTTACACAAATAACAATTATATACTTAACATGGCAACTTTGACAACCCGGCAGACGCAAAGATCGCTATAGAAACGGTTGCCAACCTTTACTGGAAAATAAGTTTCGAAGTGATATAATTAACAGGTTGATATTCATTGCAATTTAATGCATTTGACGTACAGGTAGACATTAATCAAATTTTATCATTAATTGAATGCGGAAATAAGTTATTTTACATTATAAAAACCTGTGATTAGTCTAACGTAGTCTTATGACTTCTGGGGTTATATAAGATTGGTCCATTATCTAATATCCACTGACTCAAGGGTCAAGAGTTTATTTTGGTCTCTGATTTACAATAGGCCTACTTATGTAACAAAAACAAGTCTGTACAAAAACAAATTCTAACTAGGAAATCTTTATTTTACTTTAACTGTATGCAATTCACAGTAGGCCTATGTGTCCCGACACCGGTTCTCTATCAGTTTGCTTACAATTTACGGTTACTGAGCTAAGAAATTGTCGGGCAACACATTTTGTGTCATTTAGCTAAAGTATCGTCTGCCATTCTAGATTTTCCCCCAAAAGTTACATCTACGTGCAAAAACTCAGTTAAAAACTTGTATAATGGCCATAAAACCTCAAAGATTTTAAATTGATGTATATCCATATGTACAAATCACGAATGTACGAGTATGCTAGTAACATGTCCTGCCTATGAGAAACCTTATTTCTTCACAAAGATAACGTGCTGAGTTGTAATTGAGATTGTCATCCAGCAATCGATAGAACGTCGGTTACTCAAACATCCAAACTTCGTTTTCAATAATCCAAAAACATCCCTACGATCATCAAAACAAAGATAAAGGTATATAAACTATCTGTACGCCACTGTTTCTATAGCATTGCACGTTTTGGTGATAATGGATTAAACGTGTTAAAAAAATTGATAATTTTTATTTTATTGTAAAATTCTACTATCCAAGTGGTACGATTTTTCTTTCTCCGAGTATGATGAACTTATCGAAGAAATTATAGACAATCTGTCAAGTATTGTCTGAGTTTTGTCTGTGCATTTTAGGCTATGTATGTTTATGGACAGTAAATTATTTGATTTGATTATGTAGTGCACAAAGTTTCGGATTACGAATTATTAATGCCATTTGTGGAGTGTTTGAGTAAATTAATGAAAAATTAAAAGAGAAAAATAAAAGTCATGTTTTCAAGAAGAACAGAAATGAATGATGTTTATTTGTACAGTATGAATATTTTTTTAAAATCATCAGCTGTTCTAAGTAAAGGCTAAAGAAAATTATTAGATAAAAGAACTGAACAGCCATTGATTGCCTTTTGGTGGATCTCCAGAGGATTTCGCAATCCTGTAAGAACTAAGCCATAATGCGAAAGCCTGTAAAAGATTTGATTTTCGTTGAATCGATATTTGGTCTTAAGAAAAATCAATACAAATATATTACTATGAACGTCTTTTACAGCTCCTCTGGTGGCTGGCTGAAGAAGATATTATATGAATTGCAACATTGTGTATAGCAACATGTTGCAACCTGGTGCAGTGTAGTTACATTCAAGGATTTTGACAGTGTCCTAGAGTTAACAAAAATACCGGAACGTACATGAAACACTTAAGTCACTGTAGTAGGTTGATTCTGAAAATAATCAGTACAAATAAACCAGTACTGTACTCGTATGTCTCATTATAAGTGTCATAGTTAATTATTCGTTTTACAATGGTAATCTTTACAGTCCTAATCTTTTACATAAGTTACAAGGACTTTTGTAATAGTGTTTTTATTACGTAATCTGTCTGCATAACATTGTAAGAATATAAATAATCGTGATGGTTATTCGTAGGAATGTTTTTGATCAGTACTACTTCAGCTACAAAACAACCAAGAAAGTTGGATACAACCATTTAATACTGGTTAAGTCAATGATACCATTGTACCCAATTACATTTATTATATTACACCTAACAATAGATTATTTACGTAATATACACCTGAAGAAAATATACGGTTAAACAATTCAAGAATTTTCAATACGGAAATAATCACAATACTCTTTACCTATTTTTATAGGTCTTAAAATTGAAAATTATACCGTTACTAACTAATTACTAACACAAATAACTTTGATTGGAGTCAAAATGGACTCAAACTAATGTTCCTGGGTGGAGAAAGCAGTCAGTAAAAGTAACACAGATCGTACACTTAATTATACAATGGATTAAATAAGTTATACTGAGTACGCTTTTATGATTCTACACTTAATACATTCAAATCCAGCTTAAAATACGCACCTAGCAATGAAAATAAGCCAAACACGGACAAAAAGCAAATGTACAAACACTGAAATAAACGCTTCAAACAATTCTAACACAGACACAGACTACTTACGAAAAGTGGAGTAACCTCCATCTACATCCATGACTGAATTCCTAGCACTAGTCACGTGAATGAAGTACACGTCTGCAACAGCTCCTTGATCCTTGTAATAGACCGGAGGAATGACCCAGACCCAGAGACAGGACCGACAGTTCCGACCCTTTTACCTACACTCTGGTGGTGGAAATCTCAACTAGACCCTGTAGATACACAGGTTATGTAACTTCGGATACCCGCCTTCGCGCCACTGCGCCGGCGATGTCTTCCGTTATGTGTTAATTAGGTTTACTGCGGTCGGAGCGTTGCGTAACGAAGAAAATCAAATCAAACTATATTTTAGAAATTAGAAAACAATACATGCTTTTATTAGTTTTTTGTTAACTACTTATAGCCCATAAATGAGAAAACCCACAAGGACACCAACTATTGTGCACTCGTTGACAATTATTGTGAATCACACTCCATTCCCATGCTTAAGATTTAGCTGGTAAAAAAATTTACTAAGTAAATTAAATTAATTGAACTATCGACAGAGAATGCTGTGCTTTAGCAAAAACCAGTTTTCTTCTTTTGTATAAGCCTGTATTTTAGTCATAAATCCCCAGAGAACGGGAATACAGTGGAACCTCGATAACAAGTGTAATTTTCAAATACCCCTTGGATTTATTTTACCCTTAATCACATGTTATTGCAAACCTCGATATAATTCAGCCTTGATAACAAATAACATTAAATAATCACCATATAAATCTTGTTATCGATTTATCGTGTATAATAAGGTTCTGTAATCTAGAGATCCTACTCCAAGCAAAATAAATGAAAAATATATAGCTTCAATGTAAAACGACGCTGATTCAAGATGCTAAAGATAAATAAACAAAAATCCTTATTATTTTTAAGCCAGTGTCAAATTAAATCTCCGTTTGTTCCAATTTTTAACTATTTGAAATTCTAAACATCAAAGCTTTAATTTTTGTTTATTATATAACAACGTGAACCGGACAGACACAGAAGAATCTCGAATGTTTACTACACAATTATCAATAGCAGTAAAGTTCAAATTATATAAGATGTTCTAACTAAATATAACAATTTAATAACAAATCACATCGTATCAGACTTAAAGTGTGTATATGACCTGCACTGAAAACATACCGCCCCAAACCAACTGGTTGGTAAAACAAAGTTTACCAAGACTTTTTCTGTTTAAGGGACTTTCTGTAGATAGTGCCGTAATAAAACGATTATCACTTATTTTATTTATAATATTTGATAAACTATTAATTGCCTTTTTTCTTCAAATTCTATTAATTGATTACTGTTATTTACGTACAATTAGTGACTTTTCAGCAACTCAAGTATCTTTTAGACACCCTAAACATCCCACACTCTAGTTGACTTTTTCCTTCTGCAAGATTCGCTAACCAATACCTCTATAAGCAACAAAAATTACCCACGACACAACAACACATTACTTTTTCCCTGTGCAAGATTTGCTTACCAAGTATCCTAAAAGCAACAACAATTAATGACACAAATGAACTAAAAACTTACACATTGTCCTTGGAAAAGAATGTTGCAGCAAACTACAATCAATACAACACACTCACTGCTTATGCTGCTATCATCGCACTACAGTACCATTGAGTATACACGTACACACTTATGGCTTTCTCAGATGCTACGTGAATTATGTTTACCAACAAATAAAACATCTTCACATCTCTCCGTTGGTACACTCTTATAGCATTATGTTATGAAGGGGAAACCAAAGCAAAACAAAAATATCGTTAAGTTAATCTACTCATGTTAAGGCATAAAACACAATGTGATCAATGTATAAGATGTTGTCTATAGGATTAATATTAAGTTGATTTTCATAATATATCTGGAAATTAACATCCTACTAATATTATAAATGAGAAAGTTTGGATGGATGGATGTATGGATGTATGGATGTATGTTTGTGACAAGTGAACGCGAAAAATACTGGTCGGATTGGGCTGAAATTTGGCATGATGATAGCTCACATTCCCGATTAACATATAGGCATATTCTTATTTCAAAAATCCTTTCGGGCTCCGCCCCAGTGGCTCTGGAGTTTCCCATGTTAACCTTATGAGAAATGAAATTATTGAATCTTAACAGCTGTTTCAATTAAACAAGTTGGTTCTGTTCTGTGATGTTCAATAGCATTAAAGTCACAAAAATTACCAACAGGGTGCAGCACTATTATTTCTTTTACATTTATGACAACAGCTAATTTGCAACCAAAAGGTGAGTGAGCGTAGTGAACGAACTTCAACCTGGAGGCGAGTTAGCGTAGCGAACGAGCTATCCTGAAGGCAAGTGAGCGCAGCGAACGAGCTCCAACCTAAAGGTGAGTGAGCGTAGCGAACGAGCTCCAACCTAAAGGTGAGTGAGCGTAGCGAACAAACTTCAACCAGGACGTGATTGAGCCATGCGAACGAGATAATCTTGAAAATTAAGAAGTTAAACGGGGCAAAGCCCGCGGGTTACAGCTAGTAACGCTATATTTGAATAGGTTATACAATAGTCAATGGTTATACTACATCGAGAAAGTTAGTTCACTAGAAATTTCTTCATAATGTAACTAAAATATGATTTACTGTATGCATATTAAAATCAAAACTAGTGTACCTGCTACTCGAAATCGTAATCCAAGTAGGGTACAGTATTACAGCAGTTATTCTAAAACATACAATGGTCATAACTTTTGAGAGTTTAAAAACAGCTAATAAAAATATTGACTCTGTTCATAAAGATTTTATGTAATCAAAATTTCTTGTAAAAATTTACGATTTTTAGAATCTGACCTAGTTTTTTTAGTGTTTCGTACAAATGTTTACCGGCTTTTTCCGCGCTGCCTTATAGAGGAGGAGGCTAAGGATTTTGTCCCCATATAATATCACCTCATATCATCAATGACACCATATATCCCCATATAATCCCATATAATATTTAGTTGCAGTGAAGTATAGATTTTAGAACCAAAGCAAATACTAAATCTTGTGATTACTCAACCCCATTAATTAGAAATCATATTACGTAGAAAATTTAGTTTTAAAAGCAAAAGAAATAATGTATTTTTTTAATTTTTACCAAGTCAGTGAATGTCGGTCGCATGAGTTTCCTTAAATTTCTGCTTGAATGGTGACAGCAATTAAATTATCCAGTTGATAAAAATGTAAACAAATCTGTTCTTTATAAGGATAAATTGTTAACTTTAAAGGACACTGGGGCAGAGCCCCAAGGGACTTTTCCAACAGGTCAGACCTTGAATGATATCTACTCAAATTAGATCTTTCAAATGTCGGTTAAGAATCCACGGAGGAGTTCAGACGACAAAATTTGTGTTATGTAGGGGATGTGTTGTGTATAGATAGATAACTCTACATTTAGCTGTAAACAAAAATAACTGTCACAAATATTTGAGTGGACCGACTTAACTGAACAATATGTTGACTGAGTGGATATAGTGCTCGCCTAGAAATTAAAATATCTCAAGTTCGATTTTGAACAAAAACCAAGTTTTTTAACTTGACCAATTTGCCCCTGATTATTAGTTTTTTAATGATCCTAGATAAATAGTCAGTTTGTCTTGGTCAGAATCAAAGTGTCCATTTTATTTACTAAACACGCATCATTCTCAGTAATGATAAGTACAACTCGTAAGAAAGTTAAACTAGATACAAAGAAAATATCAAAAACATTTCCCATTTAAAATTTTTTTTTTAGAAACTCAAACATTTCCCATTAGTCAAATTGACCAAAGTTTCGTTATGAATTGTTTAATTTGTCATTAAATATTTTTTTAATAAAACCAGTACATTTATAATGTGCTGCCAGTGTACTGTATTAGACGGCAAATCAATGCTAGATGTGAGGGGGAGGAAATATTACTGTAACAGCTTGCAGCCCCCCCCCTCCCCCCGCTCGCTGGGTACAACCCCTCGAAACAATATGGCGGCGACATGGCATAGCTCGAGATGAACTTAGCAAAGATCCGTGAAAATGCACGAAAGGGATTAAGGAATATAATTTTATACAGTATAGTATAGATTTAAAACAAAAACCTCCATAGCAAGACCATCTTTTATCAACGAAGCTTGTTAATACTTCTGGATAGTAGGATTTCTGTAGAAAATATATGTATAGAAAATATGTGTACCTCGCTTAGTATTTTAAGCCTAAAGAAAATTACCTAACACCTTTTATGGACAACTAATTTCTAACCAAACGTTACTATAAAGGGTAAGATATTTCCAAAAGTTAGTTAGCTCAACACTCAATACTGCATGTTTTTTCGGAACTACAAAATAAACTTGGTATAAACCGAAACAGAAAGAAGTGTTTCAAACATGAATAGATTTGTATGTACGGTAATTTGTGCAACAAAAGTTGCGTCATTCCGTAAATGTCATAAAGTTCCCAGCTTGGCGTTACAAAAATAATAACTTTAAAGTCAGTAGTAATATATTTTTTAATTATAATGAAAGAACTTTAAGATGTAATATTTGAAGAGATTAATTTTTTACATGGACACAAGCGAACGGAAAGAGTTTGAACAACATTTTGTTTCAAGGTCCATATCACCGGTAGTAGTAGGCGTGAACACTGTTGGCCGCTTTTTATAAGGACGGGCATACTGACCGTTTACAGTAACTACATTCTTTCATCTGTACATAAAAAATGTCCATGATAGCCTAGTGAAATTGGACTAAAGGAATTATGTACACTGCCACAATAACTTACTAGGTGCAAAACCAAATACTACATTCCATTTCGCAGGCTAAGCAAAACCAGGGATGCTTTCCCAGTTATGGCCCTGAAGCTCTACAATAATCTCTCCGATAGAACGAAACAGCTCAAGGGTAACACGTTTGCCTTAAATTTTAAGAGCCTCATGATAGAAAAGCCCTACTATAGTTTGAGAGTTTTTCGTGGTAAATTTCGATAGCACAAGACCATTGTCCATATGGGACACGTTTAACTCCATCTTGGAAGTTTTGTAAATAGCCTATTGTAAATATGTACATATAAATTATTTGGACGCAGGCTATCCAGTGCTTACTGTCGCAGGCAAAGAAGAAGGTAATCAGTTAAGTAGAATAGCAATTTTAAGGCTTACTGATTTCCATGGTAAATGCAAAACCTCAGATGGTTAAAAAATGTGAATCCTCATGAAGTTATGGATGCTAAGAGTAAGCTGTGTAAGATTAACACAGTGTAATTTTTACAATTGTTAAACATACATTGTTATCACAGACATGTTTTCAAGATGTCCGATTCAACTACGGACATCAAGTTTGATATCTGGAAGCAAAGATTACTCGGGAATGGATGGTGTAGATAATTTGGGAACGGGACGATTGGCACACATTTTTGGGTCTTCTGCCCACGGCAGTATTGGCACAATCATTTGAGTGGAATAAGTAGGGTCAACTCGCCTGCTTGGAAAAGGCACGCTTGGCACAACCGCTCGACCAGGTAGACGCCATCCAACGAGGGAAAACGGGAAGTTTACAATTCCCCGTCAACTTGCTACGACAGTCATTTACCGGTAATATCGCGTATTTTCAAAGGTTAAGATAGGTTAGGTTAGGTTAGGTTATGTTAGGTTAGGTTAAGTTAGGTTAGGATAGGTTAAGTTAGGTTCGGTAAGGTTAGGTTAAGTTAGGTTAGTGTAGTTTTATTTGGATCCAGCTAGCGCAGTGACCTTAGCTGCAGATTTGTCGCGCTAACTTACACCTTGCTTACTCCAATAAGCACCACAGCAGGGAATTTGTGGGGACAAAACAATTTCCATTTTCCCGCATTTTGGCTACCTGGCTTCTACTTCCTTACCGGTCCGTTATGCCAATCGTGCCTTTCCGAACCTTACAGATGGACCCTTCTTAATCCCCTCTAATGATTAATTGTGCCAGTCGTGCTATTCCAAATCGGCTAAAAATGTGTGCCAATCGTTCTACGGCCGGTAATTTGAGCTAGAGCTGGAACTAGAAGGAACTATAGACATAGACATCGATGTTTATGCTTGTGCTAATTTCACAACTAACATCAATGTTGCAAAGGATAAAGATTTCGAGCTCAACAGATCTCCATTGACAGCTAATGCGTGAACAGCTTAAACACACGCTCCTAGATCAACTCCTCGGCGTGCTGCAGTCAACAGTCCTCGTAAACAGTTTAGCCGCACGAGGGGATGATGGTGGAGGGATGACATATTGTACCGCAGCGTGTCCGAGCCGCTTAGCCACGGCGGCGTGCGAAATGCGACTTATTGAAATTGACTCGTTATGATCCAATGACGCACGCATCACGCATTGCGCATTGCACACTCCGCCACTCATCAGCTCATCAGTGACGTGTCAATTTTGACCTCTGTGGACAAATCTGCGAGTTGACGGTGTAGGGTTGATGGGAAAAGGTGTGTTTCGAGACACGTTAAGGGTTTTTTATACGGAAAGTAAATAAAATAAACGTCTTATTATTATCTTACTTTAACGATCTGTTATCAAAACTATTTTAAATAAGAAACTCTAGATTTTCTTCCTTGCAACTGTTTTGCGACTTTCCAGTTTTAAAAATTCGACAATTGTTCATAAAAAATCTTCTTATTTTCATAAAACTTAATAAATGTTCGGTTTTTTCTCCTGTTCAACATCGTTATTTGACTAGAAGTAACATTAACTTCGGCTTTTCTTTTCCCAGACTCTCCCATTCAACCCTTAAAACTATACCTTATTACGTTTGTCATACATTGTATAGAAACTTGCCTTCACATATTCGAGAGGCGGAGAGTGACAGCGTCGCTGTGTTTAAGCGTAGAGTCATGAGCTGGCTTTTAAATATCGGCAGGGAGCAATCAGAAGGATTACTCAAATCATTGTACTCGTAAATTTCTGCAGTTTCATGCGTCACTTTTTTTCCTTCTTTGCTAAATACCACTTACAATCACTAAATTTGAGTTTTGGATGTTTCGATGCAATTAGGTTTTTATTCTCTCTTGATCTTGTTAATATATTTTTTTTTTAATTTACTATCATCATTAAGTGTCTAAGTACTCTTGAATGTTTATGGACCTGTGTATAGCTGTATTAGCAACTCATTCCCAAACACAGACGGATAGTCTACTTGGGAATTATTTTTCGTGTACACACAATTTTTAACAAACATGTAACATTAATTCAGGAATAAAGAGATTTTGATTTGATTCTTATAAGACTTAATTGAATAGTTAAATGATTAAAATTTAATTGACATTTAGAAAAAACAAAAAAACACGTTTACCCTTTTCTCCATAGCAGCAATCCTTAGTAATCAATTATAAATGATCAATTATCAATTATTTAAGATTGGGACGCCACTATGTGCGTATTTTAACCCAAATATGAGTGAAGGAGTGTAGGATGAGTGGCGCGATCTTGCAGTCTTGTTAGTGACTAAGTCCGACATGTTCCTTAGACACAGCTGTTAATTAATAGCCCATACAGCTAATGGCGACTAAGGGACCTACAGTTTATTGTGGAATCCGAACCACATTTTCCTCGTAATTAACGAGTTGGTCTAATTATTAGGATAGTACTGCGGATAGTCGTAACTAGTGCGGACGTCAATCCACACCAGGGAGTATCGCATTCACAGTGCATCCCTATAAATATCCACAATTCGTGACCTCCTAGTAGCTGGATTACAGGATCGTTCCATCTAATGTTATTTTAATAGAGATTAAATATGACTTGACTATAAAATAATTTAGTTAAAACCCAATAAGACAAATTGAAATTCTGTTGGTCTGCAGTTTAGCTGCGGCGGATTATATTGATAATATTCTGTTTTTAAATTATTTGCCTAGCACAATTCTTCTATCTTCATATGAATTCTTTACCTTCACACCTCCCTTGCTGAAGTAACCTGATCGTAGGGAGTGTTATCTTTAAAGAAATATCACAATCACAATCAGTTCAATCAGTCAAACAGTTCAACCAGTTCTCAACACCAGAACTCAGTACCAGTAGTCAATCAGTTTCAGTCGAGTTCTCAATCAGTTGTTTAATTATCACTTTCTTTTGCAACTTAAATAGCCTGTACATTAAGAGGCAAAACGTAAAAAAGATTGTTTATAACATTTGCTGATGCTCAAATAACTTTCATCTCTTCAGTGTAATAAAAACCCTTTGCATTTAAGACCTCAGGAATGTAGGAGCAGACCACAGCCTTCTGGCTAAATATAAATTTTCATTCATTTCTCCTCTGCGGTCACCAATTATGTACTTACTTCAGCTTGAGGTCTACTCAAATAGACTTAAAGAGTTATATTCCGATCCTACACATGTAGCAAACAATTTAAACACATTTGTATCCAAATAAAACTGGACGTTATACAAACTCACTTGGTAACTTTGATACAGCGATTTTATTGATTTCAGTCCGAACAATATGTTGTTCATTATTAACCTCAGAAAAATGTTATTTACGCCACACTACACTATTTTGACGAACTTCCCACGCAAGGATTTAGTCCAGAAAACAGCTGTTTGCCGCCAGCTTATTCAAATGGGGTTTCATTGCGTAATACTGTTCTGCAATGAATTTTACCGGACACCAATCAGCTGATTATACTGTATTTGCGTGGCAATGATTGGTTATAAACAAAAACATAACCTCTCTTGGAGGTTATGACTGGTGATGTTTAGTCCTTTAGTTGGTGGAAATATACAAGGATCTGGACGAATTAAGTAGTATGGCGTAATAGTATATTACGTTACTAGTCCTGAAAATAAGTGTTTACCGGACGAGTGTGGTCGTTCCCGTGCGAGACGAAGTCGAGTACGGGATTACCATACGAGTCCGGTACACACATTTTGGACGAGTTACGTACGATAGTTTACGCCATAATACTTAATCCGTACAAATCCTTATATATTTCCACTAACTAAAGGACTAATAATCACTAGTCAGAGGTTATGTTTTTGTTTATAACCACTAATTGCCACGAAAATACAGTATAATCAGCTGATTGGTGTCCGGTAAAACTCATTGCAGAACAGTATTACGCAATGAAACCCCATTTGAATAAGCAGGCGGCAAACAGCTGTTTTCTGGACTAAATCCTTGCGTGGAAAGTTTATCAAAATAATGTAGTGTGGCGTAAACTATCGTACGTAACTCGACTTCGTCTCGCACGGGAACGACCACACTCGTCCGGTAAACATTTATTTTCAGGACTAGTAACGTAATATACTATTACTATCTAAACAGGTCTATACTGTATAACCGACCAAATAGTCTTCAACCTCATTTTATTGTAAAATAAATGCAAATACTGGTTTGAAGTGCGTGTCATCTAAATGATCTTTTGTCAAATAGTTTTGCATTCGGTTAACACCAGAGGACATGTAATTATTTGAAATAGATACATTTTCAGTTAACTCGCCCAACTATTTGTTAAATTGTAATTTGGTTTGAATTTTAAAAATGTTCCAATATTTGTGGCACAAATACCTAGAATTGGCTCAATGTAAGTTTAAGTTCAGTATTCACTCGAATTGAGTAAAAATTGTAATTGGCTTGAAAGTACCCTTCAAGGGTAAAATAAATAAAGTTAACGGTGACAAATGTTAGTTAAACTAGTCTTAATAATGTTTAAACGAAAATAAATAAATATCAAACATAAAAACTCACCCAACATATAGAACGCGGGCGTAAATATACAATAAATTTGTCTTTAGAATGGGATTTTAGGCCTCAAGGCAAATCGATAAGGCAGTGTTTGATTTATCCTACTAATATTATAAATGAGAAAGTTTGGATGTATGTATGGATGTATGGATGTATGTTTGTGACAAGTGAACGCGAAAAATACAGGTCGGATTGGGCTGAAATTTGGCATGATGATAGCTCACATTCCCGATTAACATATAGGCATATTCTTATTTCAAAAATCCTTTCGGGCTCCGCCCCAGTGGCTCTGGAGTTTCCCATGTTAACCTTATAAACAAGTTGGTTCTGTTCTATGATGTTCAATAGCATTAAAGTTACAAGGATTACCAACAGGGTGCAGCACTATTATTTCTTTTACATTGATGACAACAGCTAATTTGCAACCAAAAGGTGAGTGAGCGTAGCGAACGAACTTCAACCTGGAGGCGAGTTAGCGTAGCGAACGAGCTAACCTGAAGGCAAGTGAGCGCAGAGAACGAGCTCCAACCTAAAGGTGAGTGAGCGTAGCGAACGAGCTAACCTGAAGGCAAGTGAGCGCAGAGAACGAGCTCCAACCTAAAGGTGAGTGAGTGTAGCGAACGAGCTAACCTGAAGGCAAGTGAGCGCAGAGAACGAGCTCCAACCTAAAGGTGAGTGAGCGTAGCGAAAGAGCTCCAACCTAAAGGTGAGTGAGCGTAGCGAACGAACGTCAACCAGGACGTGATTGAGCCATGCGAACGAGATCATCTTGAAAATTAAACGTAACGGTACTTAAATTATAAATAGTCAAAGGCAAGACAACGTCTGCCGGGTTCAGCTAGTATACAATAAATTTGTCTTTAGAATGGGATTTTCGGCCTCTAGGCAAATCGATAAGGCAGTGTTTGATTTATGGTACAATATTTTAATAAAGTTTAGTAAATTTAGCAGGAGCGTACTGATATTTCTACAACCTGACTTTAGATGCAACAATGAGACCTCTCATACTGTCAAATCCTATGTGAATTTCAAGTCCAGCCACGCTTCGAAAAAACGATTTTCTCTCAATTTTCACCCATCAAACTAATTTAATAAAACACAAATTACTACCAATATATTACACTTTACTGTCACAGCGGCAAAACACCACAGACAATATTAGCCGATGTCAAATCGGCGGAAAATCGTGTTCGTCAGACAATGGGGAAGGCGCGATTCAATAACAATAACAATAGCAGCATATTGTTGCGAGGGGAGGGCCCGGTGCATCTGCAGTATGGAAATATGTAAATATTTAGACCGCCACGTCTAACCGGCGCTTTGTCATGCTAACTAGCATCGAACAAGTGTAGGCCTACCTCCCTTGATACACTCGGTGATTTAAATAGGGATTTAAACTGGATTTAAAGACTAGTAGTTGTAGTCAATTTACTAATTTGGGCTACGGGATCTGTCAGTGGAGAACTAGAAGTAAAACACATTCATAAAGGTAAACTATGACTCCAGCTGTTGCTCCTTGATATCTGTTTTCAAAATATTTTCAATAAAATATCCACTTCGCAAGCGATTCGCGGACCAAGGAGCGCACAATACCTCCTCTAATGGGAGGTCATAAATAAAAACCGTAGGGGTAGGACCGAGGAGCGCAGAGGTACCTTGCGCTCCTCGGTCCTACGCGAGCAAGGAACTAATCCCCTACTTATACGGATTAAAAGAGACAATGGCTGGTCGACCCTGTGAGTAAATCCCATTAGTCACGCCTCACTGAATACACCACTTAAAAATTAAAGTGTAATGAGTAATTTTGAAACATTAACATTAAGATACTCAGAAATCAGAAATCAGAAATCCTTTAATCAGAAATCAGAAATCAGAAATCAGAAATCAGAAATCAGAATCAGAAATCAGAAATCAGAAATCCTTTATTGTCATTAAGCAAAACAATCTTGCAATAGACATAGTCACATATTATGGTAAAATAGGGTTACACAGTAACCCAGTCAGACTAGATTAATAAGCTAATATCACAGACAATAACAGGTAAAAATTTAAAAGTTTAAAAGTAAAAAGAAGGCTGTAGGCTGGGTGGAGAATATACTAGATAAACTATTAAACATCAAAACTTAACAACTTTTACATCAAAAAACTCTTTAATCACATAAAAAGGATGTTCAACAAGCCAGTTGTATAACCTATCTTTAAAAACCAACTCAGGCAACGCTCTTGACTCAGAGTGCAATACATTGAATAACTTTAAGCTCATGATTGAATGGTTACTGGCACATTTACTTAGTCTATGGGACAGAATTTCAAGTAGAGAGTTAGATCTAGTGTAATGAGAATGGAAATCTTTTCTAACAGCCAAGTCTCCTAATTTTAATTTAACATCAAGTAAACACACATATATGTACAGGTTAATGACAGTCAATATCCTAGTTTTTATAAACAAAGGTCTACAATGGGCTTTGAGAGCTGATTTGGTTACTATTCTAAGTGCCTTTTTCTGAAGTAACAAAACATCACTTATATTACTACCGTTACCCCAGAGAATCAGACCATAGCTTAACACTGACTGAAAAAATGCAAAATAGGCTACTCGGATATATTTCTCAGAAACAACAGTTTTTAACCTATTCACTAAATAAATAACTCTTGACAGTTTTGAACATACTAAATCAATGTGAGCTGACCAAGAAAGGCTGCTGTCAATCAACACACCCAGGACTTTTATGGGCCTAACCTCTTTACAAATTACACCTGAGCCCAAATCTTTGTTTTTAGTATGGCAAACTAGGTGTTGTGTCTTGTCTACATTAAGAAGGAGTTTATTGGCACTAAACCAATCCCCAGCTTGTTTCATTGTATGTTCTACAGATAACTTTAACCTATTGAGATCAGGGTGAACAGTTAGGAACGTTGTATCATCTGCAAACATTGTGGTTTGAGAACCCTCAATACTAAGTGGCAAATCATTGACAGAAATCAAAAAGAGTAGGGGACCAAGGACCGAGCCTTGGGGAACCCCAGTTTTCACTTCAACGCACCTGGAATGCACACCCTTTGCATCAACAAACTGTGAACGACCACTTAAATAAGACTTAAAAAATTGGAGAGGACAACCACGGATGCCATAGTGCTCCAATTTACACAGCAAGAGACCATGATCGACACAATCAAAAGCCTTGCTCAAATCACACGCAGTCACCTGAGCAAGACTCCTTCCCTCAAAAGCTTCCAAAATCCCAGAAACAAAGCAATCAATGGCATCCGTAGTTGACCTTCCACTCAGAAAACCAAACTGACATGCAGAAAAAAAGCTTAAATCTATCAAAGTGTGTACATACCTGGTGCTTTACAATTCGTTCAATTAATTTACCTAAAATAGGCACTAATGACACTGGTCGATAATTCTTGACATTACTTTTGCAACCCTTTTTGTGAATAGGAACAACTGTATTAAGTATTCGAAGTAGTTATCTTGAAAACAATTTGTTTTTGTCCGACGTTAATCAGCCCATTTTAAATACAGACACACTGCATATTTTTCTAAGTGCAGTTTAATACAAATTAAATATTTAATACTAAATAGTGCGGAACTAAATATGCATTATTTTATTATGATTAAAATCATATTAGATTATGTGAGACAGTTAAACTTGCTCTCTGAGAATTATCAAATGATGTACAGTATTTTGTTTTGCAGGTATAGTTTGTATAATTTTAAAATAGCTTTGAAGGCATGACGACTATTGCTTAAAACATGCATGGTTCTACGTAATTTGTCTTGATCCTCTCTCTACCGGTGATTCACCCTTCGTCCTACGGAAACACATGGAATTTTCTCTCGTGGTTGAGTTATGATATTGAATGACTCAATACTAGCTAGTACCGGACGTTCGTACTATTTAGGAGCAATGCATACCATTCTTGAAACTTATTCTTAAGAACAATATATTATGTTGTGCATTTCCGGCTTAGATGGGTGAGGAGCTTATTGCTGAAAGTGATATTTTTGCCAAATGACAATGTGCCTGGGCTAAATTTACTTCAAAAGTAGTGTATTTTTACATAGGCTTTGTTTAAATTTAAAAATACTTTTTGTATAAGAATAACTTAGGGTTTTCTGAAAGTATATTGTCGCAGTAGTATATTATTGGAAATATCTTAAAGTAAATCGATTGTTTTGTTTCGTTTAGTTTTTTAACTGTAATATTGCCGACATAAAATGTTATCTAATGAAAACCTTTACCCTTAAGTTCCTATAATTATTTATTCCTAAATTATTAGTCAAGCACAAATTCGTTTAGTCAGAATTTACTAGGCTATTTCCAAAGTAATGGTTTAAGAATACTTTAGGTAGATGTTATAGCCTCATAATTACTATATTTTAATGATAAATTCAAATAACAATAACCAGCACGTACTCTGGCCGGATAAAAAAGAGTAAACTATAATACAAATTAAGACTGGTTTTAATTCAAGTAGTGTTACCAGTTACGAAGTAAATTATTTATGAAAAATATAATTGAATAATTTATGAAGAAAATAATAATAATAATACTTTTGAGTCTAGAATCAAAAAGGAGAATTATAAATCTTAAATTATCGTCGTTTTTTCTGTGCTGTAGGTTGAAATACATTAGAGGTAAGTAAACCTGCCTGCTCTACTTGCCTCGCGTAAACGCAGCTTTAGACTGTGTATTGATCACTCATGGGTTGATTTTTAAATTGTCGTTTGGACAGTACAAATTGGTGAATTTTTCTCATTTGTATTAGAACAATAACACAATATGCCTCATTGTTAATTGAGGAACAAACTATGAATTTATTACTAGGAAAGGTGAACGTACTACCTGTTGTAAATTGTAGTCGTAGGCATCTGGTACAAACTATTTGACCTATTGTTTGGTCCAAAACGTAAACAGTCAATACTTGGAAATGTAAAGGAATCATGAGTGAACAGCGTACATGAAGGTCCCGTTAATCCCCTACGTTACTCCGAATGGATTTAATTTGCAATTTCTTCAGATTTCCCTTTCACGACAGCCCATTCCAGTTTTTGGGGTGTCGGGTCACTCCGGTCAGTTCACCCGAGTAATTGACCTTCAATTTCAACTTAAATTTTGCTTTTATTTTACGTGGCAATCGCAAAAGAGAAATTCTTTAACACACATAAAACTAGGGTACCACTAATTTTGACTATTTTTCCGAAATCACAAAAGTGGTTTTAATTTATTTCACTTAGTTAGTCGTCGCTTTAGACTTTAGAGTATGAAATATTTTTATACTGTACAAGACAATCATAATACTAAACGTGTTATTTAGTTTTAACAAATTAAAAAAATTAAATCAATTAATTTATTTCCTATATTACAGAACACTGTATAGGCCTACAATTATAATATTTGTTGAAACATTAAAACTGGTCTTTATTCAAGTACTGTTACTAGTTGCAAAGTAAATTGATTTATAATAAAAAATACACTGATGATTCTAGAATCAAATAACAAATATTGTATCTGCCCGCTGTTCTTTAACAAAAATATTTTAAATTTGTTGTATTTTCAATTTGAAGCGGAAGTTGGTTGTAAAGTTTAGGACCCAAGTATTGATATAAATGACGAAAAGATTGTGTACCTATTTACTTTAGGTGATTTGATATATTATTTATTTTCAAAGCTTCTTGCACTGTAAGGATAATTAGGAATTACACTTTCTCTGTTTACGCTCTGGATAAAGATCTATCTCAAAACCTTACAAATAAAAATATGTTGGTCGAGTAAAATGCATAACTTCTGGTGGAATCGAAAAGAGATAGTTCGTTTAGATTTTTTCACATGTTTTCTACTTTTGCACGTTTTGAAATGATATTGGACAATTATCAATTATCAATCATTGAGATGGGGACGCCACCTGTGGTGGCATGTGGTTCAATATTCAACTGAAGGATCAGGTTTTATATTGCAATTTAAATTCGAAAGTGGCCTGGTAATTTGTTGATACAACATTAGTTTGGTAAGTTGCACTATAAAAATATTCTAGAATCAATGGTGTAGTCAATGAGGCGTGACTAATGGGATTTACTCACAGGGTCGACCCAAGCATTGTCTTGTTCAACCCTCGTAAGTAGGGGATTAGTTTCTTGCCCGGGTCGGACCAAGGAGCGCAAGCACCTCTGCGCTCCTTGGTCCTACCCCCGACTAATTCTTCATCCAAGGGGTTGACAGTTTTACGACTTGCGCTCCTCTGTCCGTTTCCCAGCATATTAACGAAGTAAAACGAACAGAAAATGCGTAGCTCTTGGATGACAAAATTTAACCAGAGATGATATTTATTTTCGAGTGCTAATCATAATCAATCGCAAAGCAACGGAAAACAAAACGTGTAAAGCTCTACACAAACATATGCATATGATTCTTCTTAAAGAACAAACTTTCTGATTATATATTATACTCCGCGCCAAAGCTGGTGGCGGCTGAGGGATTAGGACCGCCAGGGTCCTACCTTGCGGTCCTAATCCCTCAGCCGCCACCAGCTTTGGCGCGGAATACTGTCAGTTTTCTGTTTTACCTGAAATAAAGGACAAGGTAAAATGCGTATTACTGGATGAGAACAGTGGTTCCTAGGAATACCGGACAACTGCGGACACGGACAATTGGGGACACGTCTTAAAAGCGGACAATTGCGGACACTAGGGATTAATGCTACATGACAAGGGTTTGACAGGTCTTTACAAATATATCACTGCCGGACAACTGCGGACACATGTTCTGGAAAGAGTCTGATTTTAGACTGATTTTCATCACACTTACACAAATCATACATACATCATGTATGTATCTGTTCTTTAGGTGGAAATCAGACTCTTTCCAGAACATGTGTCCGCAGTTGTCCGGCAGTGAAATATTTGTAGAGACCTGTCAAACCCTTGTTAGGTAGCAATCCCTAGCGTCCGCAATTGTCCGCTTTTAAGACGTGTCCCCAATTGTCCGTGTCCGCAACTGTCCGGACACCGTTCCCAGCGGAGCTACGCAAGAATCTAATCCAAGGGAACGATTATAAAACACAATGATTGACAAGACTCACTACATATTGAATAACACATATTCAAGTTTGACATTACCATAATCATGGTTTTTATTTGTATATCTGTCGGTATATACACCATGGAGCAATTTGTTAGATGGTAAGGTAACAAACAAGCTTCTACCTGAAGTCGTAATACGATTGGTCGATTGGACGTATTTAAACAGTTTTTTTCTGATGGCAGGTGGCAATATTGTAAATTTTAAGGTAAACCACCCTGTGCACAGAATTTTGAATGATCATTAGAAATCACTTCAAGCAAACTATAAATTTTAGTAAAATATTTGTATCATTTAAGGGGTGTAAGTTATAAGCATGAATAATCTTGTCATGTCACCTTAACTTCACTAAAGCTCAATAGCTTTAATCATCTCTAATGCCTACTCTGTGACTTTCGTGTCGCCGCGATTCGCTGATTCGACGGAAAACAGCTGATCGTTGACAATTTGGCGGTAATCTGACAGCCAGCTGCTGGTTTTCGCGCAAAATCCATAATTCAACAGTTTCTGCACCTGACTTTGCCCGCTTCCCTGCTCTGAGGGCGCTAATGCGGATTTCATAGGATCGGGGAAACTATAGTGATCATAATTCTGGATATATTGCATTTTGTACATATTTGAAGCAAGATGAAGGGGGTAACGTTAAGTTTTCAAGTGAGTATAATAATATTACTTAGAGGAAATTTAACAAAAACAGTCAACAACCTAGTGGAGTAAGCTTCCAAAATGATGAATTAATTCCGGTTTAGCGTGTTTTTGCAAATTTTACTACTATATTACAATTGAACTGCACATAACCTGCAAAACTTGAGAGGATCTATAAAACATAATGAAGGTAAATTTTCGATCTTGCATATCTAAATAAACATGATTATGAATCAGTGTAATTACAAAATGTATTTTATTACAACAACGTTAAACTTCAGCACTTTATGAGAACATATCGTGCCTTGTTGCAGTAACAGCATTAAAACGCCCATATAAGAACCCCAAGGCCATATTAATTTAGGGTTTCTAGCAATGTATAATATTATTCTGTTATACAGTGAATGGTTCTATTCTATGCAATAAATTGTACTCTTGGCTTGAATGAAAATGTTAGTAATCTAATCGATGATTAACAATTTGAGTAGACAGCCTATCTACAAGAAACACAGAACCTTTTTTACAAAATAATTACCCCCTTATAGTTTCAAGATTCAAGATTTATTGAGCCTAAAATTAGCAATTTACAATTGGTCAAGTCACTAAAACTAACAAAAATAGAGTTGCATTTCCTCTTAAATCACAAGCTTAAGTCCAGAAAGCACACCATGCAAGAAAAACTTTAAAGTTTGAACTATTAACAAAGTTAAATGGTCTCTTGTAGTGTTTGTTACTACAACACTGGACGGGGACATAAAATATGCGGTTTTTTACAACAAAGATATCCTTTAGTTATACACTAGTTAAGTGATGGAATAAGATTGTATTTTACATGAACACACTCTATCGGTTGCTTATTTCTTAAATTTTGAAACTTTACACAAATTTGACTTGGGGTCTGAGATATCTACTACACAGCAGTGTATCCAACTCAATGGTTATAGTTATGTCCCAAACAATCATCTTGTATCTAATGATTTATCAAGAGCTGGTATGTAAACTTACCATGATCGCCAGTAGAAGAAGACGTACTTTTACCCCGTCGATTTCGCGGAGTTAGTTCACCACGGCCTGACATATCTGGACATGCACAATGTTAAATATAACTACGTGAACATTATAAACAGCGGTTGATAAATAATAGATAATAGATAAAATAATAGATGCGTGTAATAAATATACGTGTCTAATTATGTGTAATGATTTGATACAAAAGTCAACGCATTGATATTGTTGACACTTTTGGCCCCTCGTCAACTATACGATTTCGGTCGTACAACACTGTGTTGTACGATTTTTATCGTATGTGTGGTAATGGCCCAATTTACGACACTTTATCGGATAAATGACCAGTTGCTCGGTAGCTGTGAACGAGTGAGTGTGTGTTGCGCAATCTCTCAACAGTGGATCTGTGTTAAATAGTAAAACAATGAATCCGTTACGAGTTGTTGCAATGTGTCTGCTGTGGCGCAGAGGAATTAAGCGGAAGTACTGGATCCACCCAATTAATCAAAGTAGGGAACGAACACACAGGAACATTCCAAACTCTTGAAGTCCGGCGTGATGATAACAAGTTTTTCAACTACTTCAGAATGTCTGAAGTAGAATGTCCTTTATCCTCCGATTATTCAAAATCCTCTCTCAGAGCAGAGCAAACCAGTTTCCACGAGTCTTTCGTTGCATTTCTGTCCTTATAATCGGCTCAAGTTTTATCCCACAGAACTGGGCTTGCTTCCACTAATGAAATCACAAAACATGATTGTCAATTATCACTTAAGTTGCTGTTTTCGATCCACGCGCCAATTCATCTGATGCCATTGTCACTATCCACTTCGAAAAACAAACGCAGTATGCGAAGTGCACAGCGAGAAGGCGCAGCGAGAACCAGGGCCAGAGAGGTATATGTATATCTCTAGCCCTGAGCGAGAACTCAGACTACTGGGAAATACGCACGACATCCGAAAAAAATCGTAGTGTGGGTACGAGTACGACAGTCGGGCGACAGTCGTGGATCACAGTGGCAGTGGACGACTGCACCACGACAGTTTGTCGTAGTCGTGAGACTGTCGTACAGTGTGCGAGCGCTCATAAGATCCAATGGTTCACTATGGAATATGGTCGGTCCGACACCGTGTCGTACGACCGAAATCGTATAGTGGGCCTTTGGTATAATCGCAAAATACCAGTCTGCGATAAAATATGAAGCTCAATGGAGATATTAATTTTTGAATCGAATTTAGGTCTTCATTACCTATATCACCTTTATTATGGTTTTGAAAATCTTCCATTGTTGTTAAACATGAAGTTAGTTAAGTGAAATTAAAAAACTTCGTTATTGAGGTTACTAAACACATTGTAGCTTTAGACGTAACCCTCTAGCAGATAAAAAAAGATACTATGAACTGAACAAAAATACGTAACAAAAGTGTACGATACAACTAAATAGGAAAATATTATAAATTTCGCTTCCTTTGCCTGGCATTCAATCACCCACTCAAACAGAATATAGTTAACAATAGAGTGTGACAGGAAAAAAATACTTCAGGGGTTTACACTCAACCAACAATTAATTACTTGTGCACTGATAGGAAATTTATGAATACCGACGGTTTATACAATTGTTTAATTAATTTAGCTCTAAAAACAGCTCTCGAACGACGTAGCAAGATAAAAGCTTTAAAATAAAACGAATAAACATTAAGGAGTAAATTACACAAATATCATAACTGAAAAGGTTGTTTAAGCTAAACATATCCCTATTTGGGCTACACGTTTGATATTAGAAAATATTTATCAAGATATTTACCGACAGCTTTGCGAAGTTTATAATTCAATGATGGGGCGAGGAATAACGAAATGTAAACGTAAACCAATTAAAGGTGACCTGGCTTTAAGTAACTATTTAGAAGTACAGTACTTTACTTATAAAGTTGAACAAAGGAAATCGATCACACTTTGCATGCTTAAACTATTGTCTTCTCCTCAGTATGAAGACCTCAACGTAATATTATTTTGTTGTGTTCGTATTTTAATTATTACAAAGAATTAACTACATGTCTCTATACCTCTATCTCTTAAGTTAGTTTTAACTTTTACTTGTTGATTATACAGTTAAACCCAAGGAAAAGCAATATTTTACAAATAGATTAATATATTAATTAGTGAAAATAGATTGTAAGTTGGCAGAAGGAACAAATACTGTAGTAAACTGCAACACGCACTCTAAATATTCGGGATATCGACAAGTCTAAAAGTTGTCTTCAGCTGACCTCTGGAGTGATAAATGAATATACAAGTACAGTACTTTATAATTTTCGGCCACCCGAACATCTATAGTCTATACTTGGAATGTACGCATTGAAAACACTTCCCACTTCCCAGCAAATCCTTGCATACACACGTAAAATAAATAGACGCATCCCTGGCAAACCTAATAAAAAACACCTAACTAATAAAAAAATCACAAAAACGCCAATACATTTTGCAATAAAATGTCGTTTACAACATCCACACCGGGTGTACAAGGGGGTTGTGGGGGCGGTGCTGTCACGCTATTGGACGGCGACGCCACGACGTCGACCAATAGGACGTCGGGACGCTGGTGTGGACGTCGCGGGGGTGTGTGCCCGGACAGTCAGTAGGCCCATGGCAGTACCCGACCATCATCTACCCCTGTGGACCCAGGACCCGCCACCCACGGTGAGCAACTACCCTATCTTGTGTTCAATATCGTAGAATTTTAGATATAATTTTAAATAAATTATCTTTTCAGTGGTGAATGTGAAAAAAATTTGTTTTATCAGTATTTGCTGTAAAATTTTCATTCTTCTAGCCCAGGTAGAATCAGATGTAAAATGTCTTGTGCTTGACTTACTAAACGAAAATTTGTACATTTTCCACTATTATTACATATATGATTGATCTCCTGGACTAATCAGTAACTGTATTTAATATTTCCCATTATTTAATATTGTAATAACTTTCAGAAACTTTACTTGCCATTTGGAAATGATTACCAGCACAGGGGATTAGTGGTCAGCTATTTGAAGCTACATCAGAAAAGTTTAGATAGTAAAGGAAACATACCATCTACAGTATTTGTACCAGCTACAGTATCTTTTTTAACTCGCAGACACTGTGACGGGATGTAACATAAAAGATCCAGTTTAGCTTGCTTAAAAAATGTGAATTTGACAGAAGTCATAATGTACATTGGCGCGGCTCAATTTATCGATGGCTCTTTTAAACTACGTTTGCGTTTAGTTCAAATAAGCACAGGTCACGGGAAATGAAATAATCAGTCCTTTAAAATTATATCGCTATAGACAAAGTAATGCAAATATAAATACCCCCGCTGCAGCAAACCTGCCGACTCAGTGAATTTCCATTTGCCTGGATTGACTTTCAATTAATGTATTAAATTAACATGTTAAGCTCTTTAAAAAAGGTCCGGAGAAAAATTGATAAATTTTGTGTTTTAAGGGGGGAAATGAGAAAACCCCATTTTTACCCCATAAAACCCCTCGTTAAACCCCATTCCCATGGTCCGATCATGCTGGTTCGCGAACTCATTCAGGTTTATCCCGCATTAATACCTTCAAACCAAATTTTATCAAAATCGGACAAAAATTACTTAAGTTATCGTGCGGTTGGACACACACACACATATTCCCACTTAACACAAAATCATTTATAGATTTTTTTAAAGTAGTCTTATCGTATATAAAATTTGAACGAATGGTGTTTTTTGCCTCTGGGGACATCAAAATGAAAAAGTAAATCGGTCCCGGGCCTAGGTCTCACTATGAGACCTACGGTAATAACTACTTCCCTATAGGGAAATTCGCTAAAATAAAATGAGGGTTTAGTTTTCATGATTTCGTGGATGTAATTGTTTAGTTCTTGTAAGTTTTAACCTATAGGACTGTGCGAACTAGTATTTTAATTTTATTTTTGTGGTATATTTATGCATGCAGTATTGCACATTTATTTAGCTAATTTGCCGCATAATACTCCAGCAAATGTTTATACTAGCTTCACCTTTTCCTATTTTTGAGATTTTTATTTTTCCTTAAAGCAGTATTTCAGTATTTAATTCATTGTTTAACAATAAAAAATGCTTATAGTTGTATCTGTGCTTTGAACCATTAATGGGAATAAGAAGAAATAAAAAAAAATAGAAAAATACAAAGTCTTGCAAGAAAAGTTAAAAATGTATATTGTTACAATTGTCATAGATTAAAACCTAATCGATTCGTCTCAATTATGAATAGTTTAAAACCATTTAATAATAGGGAACAAACAAACAGTAATTTACAAACAGAGCGTTGTAATTGATCGCGACACGCGGGTTTTACAGCTTTGTAGAATAAAAAAAATAAAGAGAAGTTACCAACCAGCGACCACAACACACACTTTGAGCATGCTGTAATTTAGTTCTAACAGTAAACTTCTCTACTAAAAACCTGCGCTTTTCAAAATTAAAGAACATATTTTGCAAATTGAATGTCTACAAAATACTCTCCTAAAATGCGTCACATAAGATGTGGTTTAACTATCACATTAATTAATTAATTACAAGGTGAGTTGGGTAACATGAAAGCATTTTTAAAATTTTATTATTAAAGAGACGACACTAAGGGCCGCTTTCCCCAAATCAAGTTTAACTTAATCTCGGTTAACTTTAATCTGTGGGTTAAACTTAGGATGGCTTTCCCCACTATTTTGTCATGAAAGTTTAGTTTAACCTAGCTTTTCTTTGCAAGCAACAATGTTGGCAACACTGTTATGCAATTTTGTCTGTAATATTAGCTGTTTAGCTCCCCACTATGACATATCTGTCATTAATTTTCTCGTGTTTTGATTATTTGTATTAAGTTTCGTGTCATTGTCTCCAATTGTTGACATTAAAAAGAAACCTTTTTATTTGCAGGCTGATAAATTGTACTGATGCTAATTTATAACCATTTCATTTATTGTGTTTATTTAAGCTCAAACTTAATTAAACAGTAGACCTACTGTACGCATCAAATAAAAGCATTTACAATCATGGGAAAATAAAATGTTGGGAAAGACGCAAAATTAATGTTTGTGGATTAAAAACTAGAGCCTATCCTTTGTAATGGCAGGCCTAGGCTACTCAGCATTAGACACGTTCGATGTTTCTAAACTAAATTTAATTTTAGGCCTACTGCAGTAGTTGTTATTGTTAATTTACACATGATAATAATAGACTATTAATGTTTAATATTTACTTTTGTGTAATGTAAGACTCGTGTTAAAATCAAATCAAACCAAAAGGCTTCTTATGAGCAAACTTTCCAACCACTGTTGCGTTGCTGTGGACAAGGTAACCTATCGATTGTGATTGTACACAACTACGATACTACCTACCGAAAATATAGTAATTTAGGCCTACTCTACGCATTTAAAAACCTTAAAACCATTACTGTATATCTGTAGCCTTATATCTTTAAATTTGAAATAGTCATGAATTAATTGTCCGTCTACATAGGTTCTGGTTTGTTATTTTTAATTTATTTCCAGTTCAATTTATTTTAGGTTAAGTTTAACAAATGTCAAACAAGGATATTTGCCATTGCCGTCTGCCGAACGTAACAAGTCAGCCAAGAGCCAATCAAAATCAAGCTATTATTCTTCTCTCCTGGGTTAACCCACGGATCGCCAGTTAAACCAGCCTCACCCCTAGGGTTAACTTAAACCTAGTTTAAACGGAGAAATTATTTTCGGGAAAGGGAATCTGAGGTTAAACTAGAGTTTAAACCGCGATCAGAGTTAAACTTGATTTGGGGAAAGCGGCCCTAAACAAACCGAATCCCCCTTCCTTTAACAATACCAAAAGTTAACTTAAAATGTACGTACAAATCAACGTCACCGAACACGAGACCGCGGTTAACAGTATCAGAACGTTACCTATATTACTACATACTTTGTCTCGCAACTTAAAACAGTTCATGACGTATACATCTAGTGTCAAAATGGATCTACTTTTTTTAGGCTAGACGAACAATGTTTGTAAACACTAAACAGTGCTTGCAGCGTTCTATAATAATAGCAACGGTTCTTGATCATCTGGCTATAAATAGAATCAGCTGTTTCTAATGTTTTTGCATTGTTGGAACTCACATTTTGTTCAATACATAACTCGTAATAAATAAATGTTACCTTCTGTATTTCTAGCTCTTCAGAACTTCGTGACTCTGGCCCAAAGCCGTGATAACTTATATGAAACAAAGTTCCAGCTTTTAATGCGTAATTACACAATACATACAAGCAGATAGGTACTTGTCATCGGAAATACTAGATAACAACAAAGCATATTTAAGTGAATATTTTCCCACTAAAACCTTTAACCTTGCGCTTAAGATAGCATTGGTCCTTTCCTTGTAGGATAAGGTTTTTCGAATAATAATAATTCAAGCCAATTTTTATTTATCGCTGTGGTTTACATAATCGTAGGAAAACTACACCGTTTTTCATAACGGAAATAACGTAGGCATAACGTAATAGGCATATATAGTTTTTTTTCTTTTTTTAATACAGAGGGTTTTATATCTCCCGGGCCTAAAACCACACAAATGGCCAAAGTCGATGTTATTGAACACCATAAACCAATTTTTATTGATTTTAAAATTCTCACTGTTGTTAACTTGTATATTTTTAATTTATTGTTATATACTTTTAAGAATTTAAATGCTTTTAACTGCCGTAAAGATGTCCACCAGCACAATACTCGATTCAGAAATAAACTCGACATTCCCTATGTTAGACTGGAGAAATACAAGATAAGCTATGAAATAGTGGGCATGGAATGTATTAATAAGATTCCTACATTTATGTTTTCTCTCCCATCCCATATAATTCTTTTAAACAAAGTGTTCCAATGGCTTGTTGTTAATCCTTTTTCCGATCTCAAAGACTTTTTAGACCTTCCTTTCAAAGTGATGTTTTTAGTTATTGTCTAACTTTTGTGCCTTCACCTAATGCCTTGTAGTACAACCTTTCTAATTTTGTAATGTTTTGCAAACTTTCAAATGGTTTTCACTTCTCGATACTGATAAACATTAGTTTTAGACGTATTTATTAACTTAAAATGCTATTTTTTTCTTCGTAGACTTCAAAGTACAATTATTTATAAACACACTTGTTAATTTGACAACTGTTGTGCATGAATAATGTTTGACTCTTCTAATACATTTATAATATGTCTACTGGAAATAAACATGTCTTATGTTTTATCACAGAAAACATACTACTATAACTATATATAGTAATATGTTTTCTGTGGTTTTATGTAAAAACCACTTGTCTATTTTCTAAACAGTAAACTTCTTTCAATTTATCAGTCAATCAATCAATCCTCAAAAATATAGAAGAATATTTAGGTGTATATTTGGACTGAACATAAAACCAGGGTGATTTGGTGATTATATAATGGAGTAGATAATGTGTGACCCATAGGCCATAACGTAGCTCCATTAGGAGTAGCTTTTTGATGGTTCAAAACTCAGTCTAGTCAAATGGACTTAAAAAGGGCTTGAAGTGGAAAGTTTATAGGTAATTGTTCTTAATGTTTGTTTAATATTTGTGGGGTGGCTGACCACAAGTCTGAAGGTGTCCAACCTTTATTTTGGCGAATATGAGAAGATTCAAAAAATGCAAAACATTTTTATAGTCCAAATTAAACTAAAAACTAAAAAAAGGGATCGTTAAAAATTGCAAGTTAACGTTTTATGGCTTTAACTTGTAGTGTCGGGTGAGCAGAGTAACATACTAAAATTTGGCAAAAACTGATAAACGGGAAAACCTCTAAAATCACGATTAAAAATGGCGGCTTTTCCCAAAATTGGACAAATTAAAAAAAGTTACCACATGCATTTCGTTATGCACATTTTTCGAGAAATTGACTTGAGACCACCACCGATACTTATTAGGTGGTTAGTAAGTACTTCATTTCGATAGGGAACGCGTTTTTGGCCGCCATCTTGGATATAAATATTTTGAAAATGTAATGATAGTGTTGTGACACATCAATGACTAGTTTCAAGCTGATTTCAGTGCCGGAATCAGTTTTTAAATATCTTTTTTTGTTTTAAATATATATTCAAACAAAAACCCTCCCACATGGCCCACATGCATTTCTTATGGACGTTTCATACTTTGAACATTTTTTGAAATTATTTTCCTTATATCTCCAGTCCTTATTAACGTTTGGAGTTCGTTCTAGACTTAAAATATTCAGTGATGCTTTCATTTGAGCTATTGATCATTAAAACGGACTAGTTAGAGATGAGCTACGAACCCCAACACAATATTTAATTTAACTTTTTAGAAATCAGTTTTTATTAAAATATTTATATTTCGGGTCGTTAATACCTCCCACGTTCTTTGTGATTTCAAATTACTCAGTAAATGTTGGGATTTAATTTTTATAAATCACTAAATAAAAACTGTCAAATAAAAAATTAGTCACGGACCTTCATTTAACATTAAATTATTTTTATTTCGAAATTTGTCTTTAGTTTAAGACATGGATCCCCAAATCGAAATAACACTCAAAACTCGTTCACATCACACAACACTCAATCTTAAATAATTCGTCAAAGTATTGACTTTTATTTTAGCTATGGATTACTTATTGGGAGTTATTTTGAATTGGGGATATATGTCTTAAACTAAAGACAAGTTTCGAAATAAAAATCATTTAATGTTAACTCCATGTTGAAGGTCCATAACTCGTTTTAAATTTGTCATATTTTATTAAGTGGTAAATAAAATTAATGCAAAAAATTTACTGAGTAACTTGAGACCAGAAACTATTGGGTTGAACAATAGTTTAACAAAAAATAGAGTTAAGTGTATGATGTTAGCATATTTTCGGGGCTAAATAAAAGGGCCACCCCTTTTACATGTTGAAAATACATTTGTTTTTGTGTGCAATATTTTGTAAAAAGTACACACTTAAACCACATTTTTGAGCTACCAATGCTCAAAAACGTTTTGAGAATGTAACCCAGTTCCCCAAGTAGTTGTCTATGGGCTAGACTCTTTGGGTCGGGTTAAAAATGCTGACCTTCGGTTTTCGGGTTAACAGCGAGTCATGCCAAAATCAGATAACTTGGAGAATATTGATGTCCTAAAATATTAATTGGTAATACCACGATAGATTTGTAATTTATTAGTTTACATTACCTCCCGCGACTGCACCAAAATCATGACAGGTCTCTCGTGATTGCTACAAAATCGTGAAACTGTCATGTGGTCACAGCGAAATCTTGGTAAGGTAGCCGGGGAACTCTCTGCTACCATAGGTGGGCATTAAATGGAAAACTCAAACGTCTCCTTGCAATTGAGGTGGAATCTTGAATATCTTCCACGATCGCGGGGAAGTCATCCTCGTGGAAAAATAGAGATCTCCTACGATGGAGTGAAATTGAGAATTTTCGATTGTGCAATCTTCGTAAATGCTTTCTGCGATCGGGAGAATAAAATCTCGGCTGAAAAATTGAACCGCTCGAACGCTTCTAACATAAATAATCTGACCTGAGCATAGCTCGAAAATTCTTTTCGGTTTAACAATCTCTTAGACTTATACAATTTTGTGGACTATTAGAACCCAGCGGTAATAAGCCATGAATGGCCTAAAAGTTTTCTGGAGGCACCCTTGCACTCAGGTAGCTTTTAAATAACATTGTAGACAAAATCAGGTTTTGAGTTTACATAATGTATGGAAAATAATTCACCATTACATTACTCAATATTAAACCCAATTTCAAAAAATTGAAATCTAGAATTAAATAATCTACCATGGTGTTTTATCATTTAATTTTAGTTAATTTGAATTTGAACATAATAGACTTAGAACAGATGGAGGTATTAAAACATGATTAGATTTTGCACTCAATCATTTCTTGAGTAAGACAAAACACCTTTAAATATATTTCATCCAGCTCCTCGAGGAAAATTTATTTTCCCCTTCAGGACAAAGCTGAATGCAGCGAATCACACTATTGTGTAATTACTAAAAATGCTAGGAATATTTTGGACACAGCACCTACATCACACGGTCCAGAATTCTGCAATTTAGCTACAGTAAATAGAGATACAACAGTAAATAGAGATATAAGAAGCATAAACTGTAGAAGTAGAATTCTCAAAATAAAGTTTCCTGGCTATTTTCATAACTCTAGTGACATCGTAGATGTAGGGTGTATTTTACAGATACAAACATGTCATAGGGAGAGGTGAGTGGAGCGCCAGGGTATGGAGAGTTGGCGTACTCTGCACTCTGGGACCACCATGGTGCTCCGGGCTACCATCCGGAGCTGATGCCAGGGTTCGCTTGCTCCACAGAGCTCATTTGTTCCATTAAACATGTTATAGGGGGAGGTGAGTGGAGCGCCAGGGTATGGAGAGTTGGCGTATTCCGCTCTCTGGGACCACCACGGTGCTCCTGGCTACCATACGGAACTGATGCCAGGGTTCGCTTGCTCCACAGAGCTCATTTGTTCCATTAAACATGTTATAGGGGGAGGTGAGTGTAGCGCCAGGGTATGGAGAGTTGGCGTACTTTTGCTCTCTGGGACCACCACGGAGCTCCTGGCTACCATCCGGAGCTGATGCCAGGGTTCGCATGCTCCACAGAGCTCATTTGTTTGATTAAACATGTTATAGGGGGAGGTGAGTGGAGCGCCAGGGTATGGAGAGTTGGCGTACTCCGCTCTCTGGGACCACCACAGTGCTCCCAGCTACCATCCGGAGCTGATGCCAGGGTTCGCTTGCTCCACAGAGCTCATTTGTTCCATTAAACATGTTATAGGGGGAGGTGAGTGGAGCGCCAGGGTATGGAGAGTTGGCGTACTCCGCTCTCTGGGACCACCACGGTGCTCCCGGCTACCATCCGGAGCTGATGCCAGGGTTCGCTTGCTCCACAGAGCTCATTTGTTCCATTAAACATGTTATAGGGGGAGGTGAGTGGAGCGCCAGGGTATGGAGAGTTGGCGTACTCCGCTCTCTGGGACCACCACGGTGCTCCCGGCTACCATCCGGAGCTGATGCCAGGGTTCGCTTGCTCCACAGAGCTCATTTGTTCCATTAAACATGTTATAGGGGGAGGTGAGTGGAGCGCCAGGGTATGGAGAGTTGGCGTACTCCGCTCTCTGGGACCACCACGGTGCTCCCGGCTACCATCCGGAGCTGATGCCAGGGTTCGCTTGCTCCACAGAGCTCATTTGTTCCATTAAACATGTTATAGGGGGAGGTGAGTGGAGCGCCAGGGTATGGAGAGTTGGCGTACTCCGCTCTCTGGGACCACCACGGTGCTCCCGGCTACCATCCGGAGCTGATGCCAGGGTTTGCTTGCACCACAGAGCTCATTTGTTCCATTAAACATGTTATAGGGGGAGGTGAGTGGAGCGCCAGGGTATGGAGAGTTGGCGTACTCCGCTCTCTGGGACCACCACGGTGCTCCCGGCTACCATCCGGAGCTGATGCCAGGGTTCGCTTGCTCCACAGAGCTCTGGTCTGGCCCCGCCTCAGCTCACAGAGCGCAGTGTATGATCCAGCAAAGGTAAGTCTTAGCATTTTAAATCAGCCATAACTTGCAGCCTACCTAAACCTACCTAAGCCTACCTACCTAAAAAAAAACTTTTTTAACACAAGTAATTGGTTTTGTAATCAACAAAGGTAAGTTTAGCAGTAGGTAGTATGCTGTCATAAATTGTGAGTTCCATTGTATATTATGGGACAAACCTGGGGAGTTAACCAGGCTGGGATGGAAAATGGTTCCCGACCTTTTAAAATGTGGACTTGAACAGGTTTAGTGGGGGACGGGAATTTTCGTGTTGATGATCCTAGTCCGCTCCCATCAAGAACAAATTCAACCAAAGGTGGTGTGAGTCAGACAAATAATGTTTGCTTTGAACTTTCACAAGAAAAATACTTTCCCAGGCAATTTATGCATTTTATTATACATCCCTAATTTATCCTACTAATCCTACTAATAATATAAATGAGAAAGTTTGGATGTATGGATGTATGGATGTATGGATGGATGTATGGATGTATGGATGTATGTTTGTGACAAGTGAACGCGAAAAATACTGGTCGGATTGGGCAGAAATTTGGCATGATGATAGCTTACATTCCCAATTAACATATAGGCATATTCTTATTTCAAAAATCCTTTCGGGCTCCGCCCCAGTGGCTCTGGAGTTTCCCATGTTAACCTTATGAGAAATGGAATTATTGAATCTTAACAGCTATTTCAATTAAACAAGTTGGTTCTATTCTATGATGTTCAATAGCATTAAAGTTACAAGGATTACCAACAGGGTGCAGCACTATTATTTCTTTTACATTTATGACAAGAGCTAATTTGCAACCAAAAGGTGAGTGAGCGTAGCGAACGAACTTCAACCTGGAGGTGAGTTAGCGTAGCGAACGAGCTTACCTGAAGGCAAGTGAGCGCAGCGAACGAGCTCCAACCTAAAGGTGAGTGAGCGTAGCGAATGAGCTCCAACCTAAAGGTGAGTGAGCGTAGCGAACAAACTTCAACCAGGACGTGATTGAGCCATGCGAACGAGATAATCTTGAAAATTAAGAAGTTAAACGGGGCAAAGCCCGCGGGTTACAGCTAGTTATGAAATATGTTTAAACTCTTTCAAGATTTAAAATTAATTTCAAAATGTCAATAAAGAACTCTCTAAAGAGAGGTTGTAAATTGTACAGTTTCAATACTTAGCCTAATACAAAACCATTTCCACAGGTTTGGTCAACGCAGTTGTAGTGCTTCCTCTACTAGCAGTGTAAGTCCGCACAAGAAGACGCGACGTCGCGTGGCCACCATGGCTCAGCGTAGGGCCGCCAACATCCGTGAGCGACGCAGGATGTTCAACCTGAACGAGGCGTTTGACAAACTTCGACGAAAAGTTCCCACGTTCGCTTACGAGAAGAGGCTTTCCAGAATCGAAACCCTGCGGCTCGCTATAACCTACATCTCGTTCATGAGCGAGTTGTTGAACTGCACAGAGAAGGTTTCCGACCGTGACACTTCACCACTGTTCCAAATACAAAACCAAAGGGAGTACGTTCCCTACTCCATACTTCCAACTTGATTCTACAGCCTCTAGGAATGCTACTTTTATTTTGTTTCAGAATATTAATTAAGACCAGTTAAAAATTATGTTTGAAAGCTAAAAAGTATTATAAGCAATACTTTCTGTGTTTCTATGAGTATAAATTATAAAATAAAAATGTGGATTACTTGTGTAATGTTACAACAGGTATTTAGGTGGCCTATACAACTAGAAGTTACCATTACCAAGCTAGTAATAACTAAGCAACTTTTATAAGAATCGAGCTGTTGTGTTGCAGCATTACAAACCTAACCTCCCATCTCTTGACAAATCATTATCATAGGTTTTGTATGCATCTTCAAACAACTACCGCTTACACTAATAATAGTCTATATGAGGGTACTCGTGCCCAAATTGCACATTTTAAAATGTTCAAAACTTTTTTCCGAGGCAAAAAGAATAATGCAAAACTTTTTAACTCTTCAAAGATTATGTTTGCTTAAGACAATTAGATGTAACAAAACCACTTGGTAAAATAACACTTACCGTCGCGTGTCAGTGTGAGGTAGGTGGGACACAAAAACGTGATCTATTTGAAAAAGATTCTCCAAAACAGTTTGTATCTTGTTTACCTTTATTAAACATTTGACTGAGCTATCAGCTGCTAAATTAAAATTCACATTTAAACCTGTTATTATGAAAGTTAATCAGCAACATAATGAAAGAATAAACACTCTAAAAATACTGCAAATTAAACGTTAGGGAGTGAAGCTCTACAAGAAAAAATTACCATCTCTCTACAAGAAAATAATCTTTTTTATGACCAATAAAATTTTAAACTAAAATTGAAAAAAATTTGTAGCCTAAATGAACTTAATAGCTAAACTCTAATTCTTTAATATTTAGTGATGTTCACTATGTTTTGTGAAATCCAAGTCTTCCATCTTACATTTGTTTGGGGTACTTTCCTGTTAAAGGGAACATTCATTATTATCGATGATTTATTTTCGATACATCGATATTTTAATTTTGATCTGATATTGCGATATTAACGAATTGAAACATACAGCTGACAACTATGTTAAATAAATATTGTTCAGTATCAACAAACAATAAAAAAAATATTTTATTGAAATGAAAACTGTTATAAGCTAACAACTAACCAAACTTGCTATTACATTTTCAAAATTTTGTTCGTTATTCCCAATAATGCTTTTTCTGTTGGTTCAAACGGAATTTCAAAATGGTACAGGTACAGCAAGTTTGATTAGCAATGTAAGGTTTAGTTTAGAACAGTTTCATTTCTTAATCCATACATTTTATTTTTGTCTAAACAAGGTTAGTTCTCAATTTGTAATTTAAATACGTTTGAAGATATTAAAACAAAAGGAATATGGGACGTAAACGATAATAAAAATATCAATATATCGAAAAGAAATATCATCGATAATACTGAATATTCCCTTTAACAGGAAAGTACGGTACCTTTTTATGTTGTACTGCAGCAAAAGCAACAGTAGCTTACATGCGTTGCAGGTTTTTCTCCATAGGGAGTAAAAAGTGTTTCTAGTCTCTAGGAAGGACTAAAAGTCAGCTGTTTGTTAACTCAGTTGTAAGTTACCGGTTGTACTCTATTTTTGCCTTCTTGTCAATAGTTCGACATATCAATAGTGTAATGTAGGCCTAGCCTACAGTTTAACACAATCGTAATACACCAAATGATTTAATCACTTACAATACACATGCTTGTTTAGGCCTATATTATAGTCGTTTTGAGAGGTTTTCTTTAGCTTAAAAGTATTTTAGTTGTAACTTAGTTTTCTTAACCCTTTGAGTGCCAACGTCCGGGGAACCGGACGATTTTAAAACGAGCCAAAAGTGCCGACGTCCGGCCGACCGGATGTTTTTAGAACGAGCCAAAAGTGCCAACGTCCGGCTGGCCGGACGTTTCGTAATGATCGAACAGTTGTCATAACAACCGAATGGATACTCGGATTCTTTTAACCCATATATTAACATTGAGTCGAAAGTTACTAGATGCGATACATCGATTTTCGTTGGTCAAAATATCGAAAATTCGATTTTTACGAAAATTTTAACCTAAAAATCGCCAGATCGCGCTCGGCATTTTTAGCGCGACCTTCGGGAAAAATCATCGGCATTTTTTGAGCGTTACTTTAATTTCTCGCCTGGCACTCTTAACGGTTAAGTAATGGTGCAATATGACAAAAAATATAATTCATCACACAGGCAAAAGGTTCTTTTAGCCCTTATTTTCATTAACTTGAGCTCGGGTCAAAAAGAGTCACTTTACGCCCTAATGATAAAATACCGTTTGTACAGGCTATTATTTTACTGTATGATGAAATAAAATATTTAACACATGTGATTTTTTATTCAAACAGTACCCCCAGCTCCCATTGGTAAGTCCCTACTGTGATAAGTTAACATAGCATTTACCTACACTAAAATACCTGACCATAGTGTGAGTAAATTACACTCAAGGGTTGCATATAGGCATAGATTAAGCATACTCCCTTAGGTGCAGGCTATTGAAAATCAAACGTGACAAACATTGAATGTTTCGACGATTTTATGTATTAGGCCTAACTTAAGATATTTTTTTAAATTCCAGATATTGTAGCTGCCGGGCCACTTTTGTGTCTTGCAAGTTTCATGGGTTAAGGCATATTCAGTCAATGCTGTTAGCACAAACACTTGAAAAAACCCGGTAGAGTATGGATCATAAACATAAACAAATTAAGTTACTTTTTGGGCCCGAAAATAAACATTATTTAACATTGCTTAAAAATGGAACTGCCAAAACATATGTTAAAGCCATTAGTAGGCCTATAGCATTCGTGCCAACAACGTCATTTATGTTTATGATCCATACCGGTTTTATTCTAGTATTCGTGGCTATCAGTTAGCAATCTGATTTTCACCAAAATGGCTTGAATGATTTTTGATTGAAATCAAGTTTGATAGGCCTAAGTTAAGCTTATAGTGCTTTTTTAAGTGTTAAAACAAATTGTTGGCTAACAACCCCAATGTTGAAAAAAACACGGTTAAAAATATATTGCCACTTTTGTGATTTTCCCCATAAAATAAGCTTATCGCAGGCCTAGTTACTCTCACTGCTTGCTCAAGCCTAGAGGAAAAAGGAGGAAGTAAGTTAAGTTAATTTATGTGTCAAGATTGGTGATATCATTTATTTCTTAAGTCAAATTCTCTCAATTCTTAGGCGTAAACATTTAAATTTAGGTAATTTGAAAGTGATTACTTAAGAAAATCCAATTACATTTTAAACTAACCTTAAATTTGTGTTGTAGGTCTTGGCTGGTGGTCCATAGGCACAAATTAATTTTAGATTGTCAATTGAACTGGTAAACTATCATTAACTGTTTAAATTAAACAACTATGGATTATCAATACAAGGCGATCTGAAGCACTACGAATTTAAACAACACTAGATCTTTTAAGATCGTTTGTTTATTGCTTACTTTTATTTAACCTCAAAGTTCAAAATTGTACTATTTTACTAAGAATTAAGTGAATGCACTGTTTTATGTCATAACTCAAACTCAACTAACTTTATTTACCTTTTTACAAACATAGAATAACAAATAAACATCCTCCCTTTTAAGTTTGAAAGTTCTTCAACCAGCTTGGTTTGTGTATATTTCTCTTTGGACGGTTGTGTTGTATGGTTCTGTTTGATGTGTATTCGCTGACAAATTTTGTTCACTGTTTTCCTCTCTTAAATAAGGGGCAAGTTTGAGGTGGAATCGATTTCTTCTCACATTCCTCTTATCAGTTTCAACAATATATGAACGAGGGCTGTCCAGGATTTTCACAATTTTGCCATGTCTTCTAAGGTCCACAATCCAAACTGGGTCTCCTATATGAAGAGGATTGAGAGTTTGCACTTTGTGCCTTCTATCATAGTTGTGTTTGTACTTCTCACGATATGTTTCTTCTCTCCCTTTAAGATCCTTTAGATCTGGTCCACAAAGCAAATGTCCTGTCTGAGGCAATGTGCTCCGTAATCGCCTGTTCATAAGAAGCTGAGAGGGACTGAACCCATTCCAGAGGGGTGTCGTTCGATAGGCTAGAAGCGCTAAATAAGGGTCTTCCACATTTTTCTTTAGAATCATTTTGGCAATTTTGACTGCCGCTTCAGCCTCTCCATTGCTTTGGGAAAATTTTGGGCTACTTGTTATATGCTTGAAGCCATAAACTTTGGAAAATGTCTTGAAATCTGAATGTTCAAGGACTTGAAATTGAGACCCACAGTCAGACCTAATTTCTTCTGGAATGCCGTGTCGACAGAAAAAGGCTTTGCATCTCATTATTACTTCTCGTGATGTTAATGACTCTAATTCAGCTATCTCAAAATATCTGGAGTAATAATCTGTCACAGTCAAAAACCAAACGCCTTCAAGTTTGAACAAATCCATCGCAAGTGTTTTCCATGGCCTGTCAGGGAATTGTGTGGGAAGCAATGGTTCATGACTGTTCCTTGAATGTTTAATACAAGTAGGGCATGATTTCACCATACTTTCAATGGCTGAAGAAATTCCTGGCCACCAGACTGACTCTTTTGCACGTAAACGACACTTGGTGATTCCAAAATGACCTTCATGTACTCTTTGAAGTGCCCAAGACTGCAGAGCTGGCGGAATTACAAGTCTTGAACCTCGTAGTATCATCTCATTATCAACACTTAGCTCATCCTTAACTGAATTATACGGTTTTAGGTTATCTCGTAATGATGTCTTAGAAGGCCAACCTTGGATGATTATTTTTTTCAGTTCACGTAAAGTCGGATCTTTATTTTGTTCCTCCAATACTTTAGCAACTATGCAGTCGTTTATATCGATGGACGACAAAACCATTTGAACAAACGCTTGAGTTTCTTCTTCTAACTCACGGTCATCAGTACGTGAAAATGGGAGAGGTGCTCTTGAAAGAGCATCAGGAACTAGAAGCTGCTTTCCAGGAATATAAGTAATTGAAAAATCATATCTCATGAGACGCAATCGAATTCTTTGAATTCTTGGAGACAATTCATCAAGATGTTTGGATTTCAAAATTTGAAGTAGTGGTTTGTGATCTGTTTGTATTGTTATTCTCTTGCCAATAATAAATTCTTGAAACTTTTCACATGCCCAAGCAACAGCTGTAGCCTCCCTCTCAATGTTTGCATAGTTTTTTTTCAGAAGGAAGAAGGCTTCGGGATGCAAATGATACTGGTCGTATAGAACCATCATCTTGAACTTGAGAAAGAGTTGATCCTAGTCCTTGAAGCGAGGCATCACAGGAGATAATTGTTTCCCGATTTACATCGTAAATGGCTAGGCAAGGAGAGTTAGTCAAAATGCGTTTTATTTCATCAAATGCCTTCGCCTGCTCTGGACCCCATATCCATGGAACGTTAGCTTGAAGTAGTGAATTCATTGGGGCCAAAATCTTAGCTTTGTCAGGAATAAACTTACCAAGAAAGTTTACCATCCCATTGAACCTTTGAAGTTCTTTTACGTTTTTTGGGCAGTCCATTTTGAGAATGGCGGAAACCTTTTCCTTATCAACAGAAATTCCATCGGATGAGAGGAAATGCCCAAGGAATTTAATACTTGACTTCCCAAACTCAGTTTTGTCTTTGTTAAGTGTCATTCCTACATTTTTAAGCTTTTCAAGTACTTGCCGAACAACTGTATCATGTTCTTCTTTCGTTTTGCCCCAAATCAGAATATCGTCCATATGGACTGCGACATTTGACTGGTTGTCTAGAATTTTGTTCATGCATTTCTGAAAATGTTCAGGTGCTGATGTGATTCCAAATGGAAGTTTGAGAAATTTAAAACGTCCAAAAGGGGTAAGGAAAGTATTTAGATCCTGGGAATTTACATTTAAGGGGACTTGCCAAAAACCACTGTTTGCATCAAGTTTTGAAAACCATTTTTCTCCTGAGATTGAGCTGAGAGACGTTTCAATTTTGGGAATCGGATGATAAGACCGCTGGATGGATTCATTCAACTTTGTTAAGTCAACACATATGCGGACATCTCCATTAGATTTAGGCACTACTACCATTGCTGAGCACCATTCAGTAGCATGCTCAACTGGTGTGATTACATTATTTTGTACCATACTTTCTAGTTCTTTTTTCACTTGACACATTAGGGGTAAAGGTACTGTCCTAGGAGTGATTATTGCGTATGGTTTTGCGCCATCCTTAAGTGCTATTGTGTAGGGATCAGGAATGACGCCCAGACCACTAAACATTTCATGGTATTCGGTAAAAAAGTCACTGTCTACCTCTGCAACTGAATTAACAAAAGTTAAAATTTTCAAGTCCTGTATTGCTGGACGGCCAAGCAAGGGTGTTATGAGTCCCTTCACTACGTATACCATGTGATTTATTTTAACATCTCTGTATTGGATATTAGCTCTAACACAACCTACAGTTTCTAATTTTGTTCTACCAGCCCCAAACAACTCAACTAGAGTCGGCTGGATCCTACTTGGATCAACTATGCCAGGGGGAATTACTGTTACATCAGCCCCTGAATCAATTTTAAATGTTTGTGGTTTTCCCTCAAATACTAATTCTAGTTTCCAGGGCTTACATTTTGACCCATCCCCAAGTGTACCTATGAATACTTTATTATTTGAAGGTCCAAGTTCACTTACTTCATTTTCGTCAGTTATTTCCTGTGCTTCTTTAGATCTGCAGACCTTCGAAAAGTGACCAATCTTTTTGCATAAGTTACATGTTGCGCTTTTTGCTGGACACGTGCTTCTTGGATGGGACGGTTTATAACCACACCAGATACATTGCGCTGGGTATTCTTGTTTCTTTTGACGAAACCTATATCCTTGATTTTGTTTTGAACTCGATGACGTAGTTGCTTCAATTTGAACTCTTTTCTCATCATATAAATCTGCCTTCTCTTTCTTTACGTTATCTGCATGTCTTATTACTGTAATGGCCTTGTCTAAATTCATCTCGGGATCTAGCAACAAGCGATCACTAAGTTTCTCATCATTTAAACCCAGTATTAGTACCATCAACACCATTTCATCATTAAGTGAACCCCAGTCACAGGTTCTAGCCAAGGAATGGAGACTAACTATAAACTCTTCAACTGTTTCATTAATTTTTTGTTGTCTCTTCAAAAACTTTGCTCTTTCAAAAATTAAGTTCCTCCGTGGAATAAAATGTTTGTCAAATAAATCTAAGACTTCTTCAAATGTTAGCGTTGATTCGGTTGCTAAATTAAAAGATGCAAAAATCTCATCAGCTTTCTCACCTAATGTGTATATAAGAGTGTTGATTTGTTTGTTCTCAGACTCTTCAGATAGCCCAGATGCTGACCGATATCTTTGAAATCGTGTTTTCCATCTTGGCCAATCTGCTGGTACAAAGGAGAAACTAGCTGGAGGTTGAATAACTGAATGAGTGTTTGATACAATGATGGACTTCTTAGTTGAATTGTTGTATTCATTTTCTCTGCTTCTTTCATTTTCATTATCTTTATAGTCAGATTGTTTCCTTCTTGGATTTCTCTTCTGAGGCATAGCTCTAAACCGCTGCCACCATGTACTATTTTACTAAGAATTAAGTGAATGCACTGTTTTATGTCATAACTTAAACTCAACTAACTTTATTTACCTTTTTACAAACATAGAATAACAAATAAACATATGATAATAATTAATAGAAATTAACAGGTGTTATGAAATAAACTGTTCTCACAACAAAAATTATCTAATTTTCAATTTTCCCGTTGCGGAAAAATAATAACAAAACAATGTATATCATCGTGGCTACCAACAGTAAAAAATAATTATGATGTGGCCATAGTTCTAGGATATGTAGCAAACGTTATGACCTTACAAAAACGCTGAAGAAATACCATAGATAAATTATAATTTTATATGGCGCTATACTTTAGGTCTGCAGTGGACACTGACTGGGCAGTATCAGACAGAGCATTGAATTGCGGTTGATGGTTGAAGTCTTTCATTTCATTTGGGGTAGCGGATTTTTATCCCCCTGGAATTTTACCCCCTGGGCGAACGTGACGTCACAAACCAGGGGGTAAAATTCCGGCCGTGAACGTTTGAGTTTCGCAACATCAGTTCGATGGATTAAACGCTTTATTAAACGTATATTGTCATGGTTGTGAATTTAATCAGAACACATCAAATTATAAAAACCTAGAGTGTACGGGCTGGAATTTTGCCCCCGGGCTTTTACCCCCTTCATGAGGTCAGCTCAAATTGTACGGTCCGGATTTTTACCCCCGGAATTTTACCCCCTCACTTGGTACTGTAGGTGGACCAACACCCAGTGGCAGAAGGTAGCTCTCCGGCTCTCCGCAGCTAACAAGTGAGAGTTGGGGTTTAGGTTGTGGCCAATCTGCCGAACCAACCCCGCATGCATGCGAGGTTTGGCCGGAACGGCGCGAAATGTTCTCCGACTCACTAAACCCCCATACCTTCCCCCACTCGGTCATATTTAATTAATTAGTCAATTTAGTTGAACTTAAAAATTGATCCTGTTTTATAATCAATGTCTCAAATCATGGAATTAGGTATTTTACATCTTACTCTTTCGGTATCGTAGCTCTTCTTCTTTTTCTTGTTTCCTCTCGACCTCTCCCCCAACCTCCCCACTCATCACTCCCACTCCACTCCTAGAAACTGAATTGAATTGAATTGAAATTGAAGTGTTGTTTGTGTTTTGTGGTGTGTTGAATTTTGAGGTTATGATGGTTGAGTTTTAGGTTATATTTATATTTTTCGTGTTGTAAATTAATTAATAGAGCTGCCCAAATCTCTCATAGCAGAAAAAGCTCGAAAGGTGATACAGTTTATGCTTATTTTGTGATTGTATATGAGTATCTCTGGTTAATGCGATTCTAAAATGCCAGGTTCCAGCAAAATATTTTTACCCCACAGAGCCCTAGGTTATGTTAGCAACCATATTCCTGCAGTAGTAAGGTATATTCATAAAAGAAGAGAGAACGTAATCGTCACATGTGTAGGAAAGTCTTTTCACACCTATGGCAGCACACATTTGAAACTTCTAGCTGTAAGTAATCTGCATGATGATGAAATCACTTGTATGACAGGAGACACATATCATGTGTACTCGGCAAGCGGTAACTGTATTTATGCCTGGAGACGAGGTACTGAGCTGAAGCATACATACGCAGGGCATAATAAAGCCATTCATTTATTACTTCCCTTTGGACCTCATTTAATATCTGTGGACGAGTCAAGTTCACTAAGAGTATGGGATATCAAAAGTGAGGAAGTATATCTTGAACTGACTTTTGATAATGACGTTTTTCAAGTATCTGCACTATGCCACCCTAGTACATATTTGAATAAAATTCTACTTGGAAGCCAACAAGGTTCACTGCAACTATGGAACCTTAAAACATCCAAGCTTATTTACACGTTTCCCGGATGGAGTAGTTCGGTGACAGAACTGGAACAGGCTCCAGCAGTTGACGTTATTGCAGTTGGATTATTAAGTGGGAAAATAATCTTGCACAACATCAAATGTGACGAGACAGTTATGGAGTTTACGCAAGATTGGGGCCCAGTGACATCCTTATCCTTCCGCACAGATGGGGAACCAATCATGGCTTCTGGAACATTAGCGGGACACGTGGTTTTCTGGAATCTGGAAGAAAGAAAAGTTGCTTCACAGCTTCTAAATGGCCATGATGCTGCAATTTCTGGTTTACATTGCCTCCCAAATGAACCTTTAATGGTTACATCTTCACCTGATAATTCTGTAAAGATTTGGATCTTTGACTTGCCTGATGGGGGAGTAAGATTGCTACGGTTACGAGAAGGTCATGCAGCACCTCCATCCTATATAAGGTTTCATGGTAATAATGGACAAAGTATATTATCTGCTGGTGGCGATTCATCTCTTAGGGTGTTCAACACTATTTCTGAGACAGCTAATAAGAGCCTTGGGAAAGGATCATTCAATCGTAAATTAGCGAAAAAGAAAGGAAAACTTGATGCAGTTCGTCTACAAATGCCACCTATTGTTCAGTTCACTTCTGAAACTACACGAGAAAAAGAATGGGATAATATAGCAGCAGCCCATTTAGGATTACCAGTGGTTACGACTTGGTCATTCCACAAACAAAAAATGGGTGAGCTACAGCTATTCCCGAGCAATTTGAAAGGGGAACATGTAAAACCTAAACTCAAACTGACAGCTCTATCACTCTGTCTAACTCACTGTGGAAACTTCGTTGTCATTGGCTACAATTCTGGTAACATAGAGCGTTTTAACATCCAGTCTGGAATTCACCGTAGTAGCTATGGTACACCATTGGCTCATTCTGGACCTGTCAGAGGTGTTGCTGTAGACTCGCTCAACCAAATTGTTGTCTCAGGAGGTCGAGATGGGCTCTGCAAATTTTGGATTTTTAAAACTGGAGGTAAGTGGAAAATGAAGAATTAAGTGCAGTAGGGCATATTTATCTTAAAATAGGCCCAATGAAGTAGGCCTGGGTACACTTCCATATCTGTTGGCACTAATATCGAATGAGTACTTTTTATATCGAATGAGTACTTTTTATCGATGTATCGATTAATCGTTATATAACCTAACCTAACTAACCAAACTATCGAATGAGTACTTTTTATCGATATATCGATTGTTCGATATATCGATAAAAAGTACTCATTCGATATTAGTGCCAACAGATATGGAAGTGTACCCGTAGGCCTATCTGAAATATGCTTCCATTCTTCTAAAGATAGGCTACAGTACCGTGCTTTATTAATTGCATAACAGTGTTGCCAACATTGTTGCTTGCAAAGAAAAGCTAGGTTAAACTAAACTTCCATGACAAAATAGTGGGGAAAGCCATCCTAAGTTAAACCCGCCGATTAAAGTTAACCGAGATTAAGTTAAACTTGATTTGGGGAAAGCAGCCCTAAGAAAACAATCTGGGAATAAAGATGAAATAGGTTCGTACAGGCAATAGATTTGTTCATTAAATAAGTAACTATGACATGTTCCAATGGGCAAAAAACGATATTGTTTGGAGGAGATTTTAACCAGGTACTGCCTGTTGCTCCAATCAAAAAAAGGTTCAAATAATATAGCCTAGCATGCACAGTGGTAAATGGAGCATCCATATATAACAGTAAAACCTAGAGGTAGTTTCCGTTTTTTTAAACTAACCAAAAATAAGTTTATGCATGTCGAGGATGCTGATGAAAAGTAATTTCGTGATTGGTTTCGATAACTGGGTAATGGAACCCTAACCAGTCACAAAATAGTTAGGAATCAGCCGTTGATTAGACCCTTTTTTATAGAATATTTAAAATCAATCGCACCTTTAGGAGGAATACCACCACATAAACTTAGACTAGGCTAAAAATAGTAGTGTAGCTTTTTGGCACACCGTGTACCTATTGGAAACAAGTTGAAAATACTTTTATGTTATTCCTTGCGATTACTTAGCGGGAAATAATTTTATTTCATCCTTGTACGTTAAGCCGTTATTCCGTAATCAGTTTGAGGCACCTTCCGTGGGACACCCCATATTAGTTTCTCTCTTAACCTTCAAAAAATGGTGTAGGCCTATATGTATTTAGTTTGTTATTAGACTTTAAAAAATGTAAATATTCTTTTGTAAAAAAATCTTGGTCGGAAATTCTACTTAATTTTGGAATGGCCCAAATGCTTTAAGCTAGGATTTTGGATTTTAGACTAGTAAAGGACCGCTAGCTTACCTTTGAAAAAGGACGGGTAGGCCATAGAAAATTTAGATTAAGTACACACGTGCATTTATAGGGCCTAGGCCTACACATAATATTCTGTCCCCTGGAGGACTTGTAAAGTGAAGAAAAAAGTGAATTAGTAGATGTGTATTTATAGGCTATATATTTTTATGTGTATAATTCTAAATCATGTTTCTAATCAACATTGACATTTTCCAGGCAAACACCCAATAAAAACCCTTAAACTCGGAGAGTCCGTGAATTTCTTTCAGACTCACAGAGAAAGTTCCTTACTGTGTGTGTCCTTAGAGGATTTTTCATTGTCAATCATTGATTTTGATACCAAAACCGTCGTGAGACGCTTCGAAGGACACACAGGTCAAGTTACGGACGTTACGTTCAGCCCAGATTCCCGATGGGTTATTTCTGCTTCGATGGACTGTACAATCCGTACCTGGGACATCCCTTCTGCTCAGCTAGTAGATTGTTTCCAGGTTAGGACCTTATTTAATTATGTTGTGTAAAATAAAATAGTACACTTTTATCGGACAAAACAAAGTGAAGTCCTCATACTAAGATTTAAAAACAAATGTATGCTAATCTTTGTTTTGCAAAGGCTTTTCACGAAAACGTTAACAAATCTGATTCTTGTACCACAGATTTTTTTTGTGTAGTTCTTTCAAAACTATATTTACATTTCAATAATTGTTATTAATTATAGATTACTATATGTCATTCAGAAGTAAGACAGCTCTTTTCAATGAACATAGTGAGTAGCTCTTTATAACCCTAACAGAAAAATAATCAGCTAGAGTTGCTGAAAAATGATCAGTATGCTGTCCATTTTTTATAAATGCGCAAAAATTATACTTGGCTGATGAGACTTAATAATTATTATACTGTAGTTCCGAATTCCGATCAATAAATAAATATCAGTAAAACATTGTGTTTTTATATTTAACTTAGTTATGTCAATCATCATGTTACACTGTAATTCACTTAAATAGGCCTACTGATAAACTGAAATTTAAAATTATTTCAGTCATTTAAATTCCTCAATTTTGTTGTTGCAGGTTGACGCTGCTTGTACTTCAATTACAATGTCACCTACAGGAGAGCTGCTTGCTACATCTCACGTTGACTACAAAGGGATCTTCTTGTGGTCCAATAAAACTCTTTGGAGTCTCGTCTCTCTCAAGCCGCTATCTCTTGACAGCGCCATTCCCTTGGTCAGTCTGCCATCGACTGGTGCAACCTGCCTGACTGTGGATGTGGAAGAGAGCGAAACAGAGGAGGATGAAAGTGAAGAATTTGAACAAATAGAAAATCTCATCACGCTCTCAACATTAGCGGTTTCAAGGTGGCAAAATATCCTAGACATTGACATAATAAAGAAACGTAACAAACCTTTGGAGCCTCCAAAAACACCGAAGAACGCTCCGTTTTTCCTTCCAACCCTACCGACTTTGAATATGGAATTTGATCTTAGTTCTGCAATAAAAAACTCAAACAACGAAAAAACTATATCCTTGAAAAACATTAAGCAAAATTTGACTCCATTCGCAAAACTGTTGAGGGACGCAAAGGATTTCGGTGTTGTTGTGGACAAATTAAAGTCTTTAGGACCTTCAGCTATTGATTTCGAGATAAATGCTCTAGGAATGGAAGGGGAAGACGGAGAGAGGTTGCTGCTTAAGTTTATGGAAATGCTGAACTTTTTGTTGGAGAGTAACAGAGACTTTGAGCTTGGCCAGGCGTACATGGCCTTGTTTTTGAAAGTTCACGGAAACACTGTGGCAACAACACCTGCTCTTCTACATTATTTAGATAAAGTTCAGGAGGTACAAATGAGAGACTGGAAAATCCTTGAGGATAAAATATGGTACACAATGGCAGCCGTCAATCTGTTAAAAGAAAGTTGATAGTGTTTTTGCTTTTCATTCTGTGAATCGACTTACGTTATGTCAAAGGTCTTTGTCACTGGGATTCGTTTGAGTTTTATAAGTTTTATTTGTAATTTGATAAACATTTTCTTGGATGTATCATATGGGAGAAAATATTTCTTGTAATTTATAGGTAAAATGTTTGTGTTTGTCGTGCCAATTAATAACATAACTTTACGGTTCACAAATTTAAATAAGCATATATCTATTTATCGTTAATAACATCAGATCATAGATACTACAGATAAGTGTTAGACCAGTTGAAATTATTGGTAACAAACCCAGTCTTATTTGTATAGCCTGTGAACCAAACAAGCTTTTGATCAAACTAGTTGGGTGGTGTATAAGTGTAACGTAAAAAAAAAATTACTTTATATGTTTTGAAGAAGTAAAACAAGTTTTTATCCAGTTATGTTGTATTAAGAGAGGAGTAGTGTATTGTTTTATTTACCAACTCTAAACATGTTTTTCATTCATTTTTTGATGTAGGAATTGTAAATACCAATTTGTAAATATTTTATACAACAGGTCTCAATAAAGTTAGTATTATTGTTTGAAGAATCAATCTATTATTAACCTTCCAAAATGTAAAAAACATACTTTAAATTTTTGAAACAATAAATCATTTAAAAGACAGTCTGCCAACGAATCCCTGACATAGTCTATATTCATTATTAGAAACCGTCTTGAAGCTTATACTTTTCTATTTTAAATTTGAAATGTTGAATATTTTTTTGTTTAAAGTGGTGTAGACAAATTAGAATTTGTTGTATTTCCTCTTCTTCCATATCTGATATTTTAAGTGATTACTGTTATAAAAGCTTCATTCTGTGTCAGAAATTCTTGATCAGATTATGTAAGGGTTTTATCTAAGTACTTGTACTTGGTCATTTAATTCTTTAGTACATTTAGTACTTGAATCACTTATTTTACTAAAATGTTTAATAAATTCTTGTAAAAATAAGAATTGGCCTAGATAAAAAAAATTTAACAATATTAAAATAAATTTGCAAACAAATTAATTTTTGGTAATAATTTGTTTGGTACTAGACAAAAAAATCCACACACAATTCCAGAACAGTTATATATTTGGTAAAACAATTCTCTAACGAGTATAAAACTTTTAACAAAGTATAAACTCTATTCCATAAAGTATTAAATATTTAATAAATACATTTCAAGCTTATCTATGACTTAGTGCTAATAATCTAGCATAGTAAATATTTGCATTGGTGGCACTTTGATTTGATTTCAAGCAGTCGAGGTTAGGTTGGTTACGTCATTGAATGTTTATGTTTAAGGAAGCGATGTTTAGTCGTAATCAAAGGTATTCCGCTGGCATTGGTCGTCCCTCAAGGGCGCAGATAATGTTGTTTGCTGTGAGTTCACTCATTGCCATGCGAGACTGGTAAGTAGCACTGCCGATATGGGGAAGTAGAACTGAAACAGTTAACCAAATTAGTAAAGTTAAATAAGATTACTCTTATTGTCCAAGAAAGAGGAACTCAATAGGCAATTATTTATGCTTCATATTGTTTGGACGACATACCACAGTTCGGAAGCTCTATGAGTTTGTGGTCCGTAGGTAATGGCTCTGGTGTCATTACGTCCAACCCCGCAGCCCAAATCTTGCTGTTTTTGAGAGCATCGTACAAAGCCTCATGGTCTACCACTCCTGCAAACAAAACCATGCTGCGTTGAAAATTATTATGTCAAAGAAAGTTAAAATATAATATGCTCTTTCTCTTTTGACCTAAAATTAAGACAGACAATTATAATTTTTTCATAGAGCTAACCAATATCATTTTGAAGCATAAAAAAAAATTCTGATATGTTTTTACATACATTTTTACATTTCCTAATAATTAAAGAAATATGTATTTTTAAAATTTACACAAATGTATTGAATGCAGTTTAGGGAAGAAATGAGCCTAAACTCATTAAATTTAAAAGTAAATTTTAATGTCAGTGCAACAATCGCTGATTTATTTAAGAGCGTGTTTGGTCCAAACTAACCAGACGTCACTGGACCTCTATGTATACACAATTTCTTTTATAGTATTCAGTAAGTTATTTAAGCAGACAGTAAGCAATGTTTCCTTTTTCTGAACTGAGATTTAAAAATATTTAAATCCACCACTGTGGATGCGATACTCCCTGGTGTGAATTGAAGTCCGCACGGGTGAGTACTACGACTATCCGCAGTACTATCCTGATAATTAGACCAATTCGTATATACCAAGGAAAAAAAGTGGTTCGGATTCCACTATAAACTGTAGGTCCCTTAGTCGCCATTAGCTGTATGGGCTATTAATTAACGGCTGTGTCTAAGGAATATGTCGGCCTTAGTCACTAACAAGACTACAAGATCGCGCAACTCATCATACACTCATCTCCATTCATACGTGGTTTAAAATACCTACTTTGTATGGTCGCCATTTCAAAGAAAAGTATTTAAGTATTAAAATAGCCTTTTGAGGTAAACTACCATCAAAACTCATAAAAAAGTCATCACCTCCTCTTCCAGTGTTGATGAAGATAGCTGTGGGTTTCATTAGGCCAAATCGCTGTGAGTTGAACATTCCTTGTGTCTGGGGAGTCAGAGCACACGTGACAATCACAAAGTCAGCGGCAGCCAACAACGGTTCTAGATCCAACCTCTCAGCTCCCAGCTCAGTAGCAGCTGAAAAATTTCATGTACCTTTTTATTTATTTATTTGTGTTTTCTGTTTTTTGAAAGGAAACAGCTGAAACCCTGATATACCATTAAACGTAGACCTTTAGTTAGGTAGCATCATTAATTGATACTAGTTGTCAACTTAAATCCGTTATTTATCGATCAACTGAAACGTTTGGGGTGCCAAACATTGACTTATCAAATTATATTGCAATCATACACAATTACACATAAGAGCATTTTGTTGAAATTTTTAACTGTGAAGAAAACTTGAATAGGTAGAGATTAAAAACTGTACAAATGAGAATTTTAACAGATTTTGAGAGTAAAGCAAGATCAAATTGAATTAGACATTTCATTAAGAGATTTTTAAAAAATGCTGCCTTATAAGTTTTATTTGTAGAAAATAAGATAATTTTGACATGTGAGAAGGATGCTAGAAGGGAGGGTTGAAGAAGTGAAAGAGGAAAGATGAAGAGATGAGAAAGAAGAACTGTGGAGGCATAGAATAAATACATAACAAGTTCACTTACAGATTTGGGAATAGCTGTATATCAAAGATACGTTTACCAATTTGTTGTGTTTTTGTATAAGAGTGATGGACATAACCTTTTGTTTTGAGTAAAAAAAAAACAGTAAATATTGAACCTGTCTGCAGTAACCCACACTGCAAAAATTGGACTTGGTAATTACTGACAAACTAGAAGTACCACCCTAAAAACCACTTACCTTCTTTTTTATCAGCAGACGGTGATTTACCAGAATCAGTGTAAAGTATTTTGCCAACATGGAATGCCTTCAGTTTGTATGCTACTTCTCTACCAATCCGTCCAAAGCCTACAAGTCCAATTGTGGAACCCTTCAGTGCTGGACCACACATCCATACTGGGGCCCATGAGCTCCAGCCTCCACTGTAGTAACAATCATCAGCATAAAACTTTGAAATTTTACTCATGAGTATTGAACGACCATGGCTAAAAATCATTTTTTTCTTTACCTCTTTACCTTGATTGAGTTGATTTAAACCTGGGCTCTTCAGCCTTTCTTACTCAAGGGCACCATTTCACAAAGTTCAGCAGTGATTTTTGAAATTTCTTTGCTTATTTTAGCGAATTTCCCTATAGGAAAGTCGCTATACCGTAGGTCTCATGGTAAGATTTGGGCCCAGGACCGATTAACTTTTTCATAAAATGGTTTATATTACCTGTCCGTTAGTGATCATATTGTGGTCTTAGGCGACCGGTTTCGACATTAAAATCCCATCATCAGGTGGTTAAAAAATGTCACATCACTCAAATTGAGGTCATCGGTAATCACAAAAACACACACGTATAACATGAAACATGAAAACACGGATTGACATTATGTTCAAAGATACTGGCCAGTACAGTACATTACGCCGCGGCACGGGTAGATGCGTGGTCATGACCACGTGGATCATGCTGCAATAATGAAGCAAATCTTAACTTTATTAGCTAATCCATCAGTATCAGTTGCTTAAAACAGCTAACATAGGTAACCTTAATTTTTTTATTCTTACAAACCCTAAGACGCAAATTCATCAAGAAAGGAAAGTAAAGAAACTATAGTCCTAGATTGCTAGAAAACAACATACAACCCCATATTTTATAGGCCAACTTGAAAATGCAGTGTACAGAGGAGAAAATATAATTTTAAATGCTGTAGGTAAAAGTACATAATAAAAAAGAATGATAGTAAATATTAATACCAAAGAAGAAAAATAAGTTTAAAATATATTTTGGGAGTGTAGCCTCGACATTAAACAATAACTAACTTGCTATGCTCTTGGCAGGAAGTGTAGGCTACTTACGTGCGGAGTTGTGTGTTGGCCTCAAACAGCCGACGAGAAGTAGCTAACAGTAAAGCCATGGTAAGTTCTGCTGTCGCCTCTGTTAGAACGTTAGGGGTGTAGCCGACTTTTATAGACAGCTTTTGACACTCTTTGAGATCGACATGCTCCACACCAACAGACATCGTGCTTACCACTCGCAGTTGTGGACCTGTCAAAGGCAAAAATAGCTGATAAGTCAAGATGCTCACCTAGTACAGTACCTACTCTAAAGGGGCCCAGTGTGATCTTAAGTATTTGGATGGTTTGAACCTGGACCCAGCTGTCCTAAATGGAACGGGGTTTTATGGGGTTTTTATGGAGGAAAAATAGGGTTTTCCCATTTTGACCTGCAAAGCATTTGGCAATTTCTTTCCACACCATTGTAGAGCCAAAAATAACATCAGACATGTTTAAGGAAATATTTAAGTGAAAATTCAATGACAATTTACTTAGTCTGCAGGTTTTCTGTGGAGGGGGTGTTTACTTTTACAAAGCGCACAATTCTGTCTTTTATAGGTAGGCCTAGCATTCTTTCTGATGGCTCAATGATGAATTTAGACCATTGGGGGTTTGAGCTACTACAAAAAATATCAGAAGTAATCAGAATTATCCTAGTACGCAAACTAAAACTAAATATTTATATGTAAAGGTTATAGGAAATGTTACCTGCTGCACTTAATACTTCTTTATCAATCTTATCATTTAAACTACAAAATATCCCAGATTTCCCCTTGATTCCTAGGATAAGCTCTTCTTTACTTATAATTGTCTTCTCTTTGGGGTAAATTTCTACATCGTACCTAGAACATAATTTAAATATTATGTCAACTATGCTTATTTATTGTAGGTGAAGAACTTGAAGCTCATTCAAATAAATGTCACTTTACAATTTTAATAAAAATTAATTTACGTTTTTTAAAGAACATGTACGGTATTTAAGTTAGTTTTGCCTACCACATACACAACAACATTTTTAAATGCCTAGGGACCTAAACTTAGATCTTAACATTCCAATGGTGTCAGTGACAGAAAATGGTGAGCAATCATATATAATAGTTATTGACATCTTCAATAAAAGACAATATTAAAATGCATTTAACTTTTTTTTAAAGGTTATTGATTACCTACCTTAGTGAATGAATGTTTTTTCTAACATTGAAAATTACCTTGAGTTTACCTTGATTTACACGCAACGCCCGTGGAATGTTAGTAGAGAATACACATCCAATTCCGTTTGTCAGTCTCGCTGGTCAAACTAGCAAAACTGGTAAATGCGTTTACTGACATTTTTATTGTGGCCTACCACATATACCAATTTATCGCCCAAACACACGTGTAACGCCCGTGAAAAAAATTCAGCGAGGTAAGGTGAGTGTGGCACAGCCTTTAAACAGCCATAGGTACAGTATTTACTGCTTTACTATTTTTCGATTAAAAAGTAGTCACTATCAAATGTTCTACACTACTGCCATTCTGTATAACACTACCATATTCAATATTGAATGCGCTATATTCGATATATTCAATGCTAATTCGTGACGAATGTCATTTGAAAGTCTTTGAGAAATTACAAGAAAACAAATGATTTGGTAAAATAAAACACATTCAGCTCGCTTGTGAGGTAGCTGCGCAAACTGGACGAATTTACACCTCTCTATGCACACAGCTTCTTTTATACACCTAGGTGGAGCTTAACAAACTGTTAACCTGAACTGAAAAACATTTTATTTTGACAAGAGTTTAAGAGTTCTTTTTCACACATGAAGTATGAGGGACTCCCCAGGTTTAATCTACGTACTAAAAAACCTTAAAAAACCTAAAAAAACCAACGAAAAAAGTCTAGTTCTTTTGCCACTAACAAATAACGATAGCTAGGCTATAAATCCAAACAGTCGGAATTCTAAAACTTACTTTTTTAGCAAAAGATCAATTCCATTCTTGGGATAGTCAGTGCGAGTGACAAATATTTTCGGTTTAGTTTCTCCTGAAGCGTTTGTTGAGCTTGACATTGCTACACAGGATGTGTGGTTCAATAAAGGAGCCCCACGTTTAGATCCTTGTAAGAAAGTGAAGGCTACGGAACTTGTTGTCAGCCAACACACTCGTAATGTCTGAAGTGGGGACACCATTCCTTTAACAAAAACATAAAAACATATAATCTTTTAAAGCAATAGTATATTACGTTACTAGTCCTGAAAATAGGTATTTACCGGACAAGTGGGGTTCCTGTGCGAGACAAAGTCGAGTGGGGGATTAACATACGAGTCCGGTAAACACATTTTGGATGAGTGACGCACAATATTTTACACCATACTACTCTAAGCTAATTTAACAATAAAAACCGGTACAAATTACTACCGACTAAAAGACAAACAATCACTATTCATAACCTCTGACTGAGAGAGGTTAAAAATGTTTTTGCTTACAAATAACCACTCATTGCCAAATATAATAGCTAATTGGTGTCTGGTAAAAACTTATTACAGTACAGAATTATGTAATGAAACCTCATTTGATTAAGGTGGCGGCAAATAGCTGTTTCTGGACTAAATCCTTGTGTGGGAATTTTGCTAAAACAGTGTAGTGTGGCGTAAATAAATGAATAGCATCAATGAGTTCAAGGTACGATTTACTAAGACTGAATGTGAGAGGAATAGCGAGACATTGCTGTTGAGAGGAAAGATTAACCAAAATATATTTTGTTAAGCTGTAGTTATTCTTCTTCCAGGAAAAATGTTGATTATTGTTTCACAGATTAAAAATATAAATATTTTGTCTATTTTACAGTTTTTTTTTTAACCCTGAATCCTAAAATACAATAAATTGTTGTCGGATAGAGTCCCAAATGTCCGAAAAAACTACATAAAAGATTATGAATTCAAGGTCTAATTTTAGGTGTTGAGCGGTTCGGATAGCATCCTAACTTAAACTACCTATATGGCAATTTGGACAAGTCTGTGTGTGTAAAGCAAACATGTGTTTAGAGAACATATAAGTAGGCCTAGAAACATATGTGTTACCGTGGAAATAAATAAATTGAATTGAATTGGACAAGAACGAGACAAGAGATTAGAAGACAATGGGGAGAAAATTTATTGAATCAGTAAATGCAAAGAGGTTTAGAGTGCAAAGATTACCAACACGACAAAGGGATCTAGAAGTGCTTAGGCCTAATTTATGGTTGATCATTTTACAACAAACAGTTTTATTTAGGCATATGAAGAAGGTGGGTTGGGCTTGGGGATGAGCATCAATGTACGATGTTTTTTTCATCGATGGTAGGTTACTGATGTTTTTGGCCAAGTGTTGAGATATCGATGTATTCCATTACTGGAAGGTACAGAGAACATACGAACACCTGAAAAAACATCGATGTCTTATTCCCAAAACATCGATGTTTTCGTAACGTTGTTATCCGTACATCGATGTTTGGGCTTCCTTGTCTGTAACTTATGTTTCATCTGCTGCAAAGTTTACTATTCATATAAGTAGGGCCTACACAAATCAAGACATATTTCATACATCCAAAAGCATACTCATACTGAAAGCTTTAAAAAGAATTTCGCAAACCTAGCATACTAGGGGCAGGTTAGAAAAACTAGTAGCATTAATCGGTATTAAGTATTAGCATACTGGGTTGACCTTTGGTAAAGGGTTCTTTTCGTCTAAGGGATCGATCTTTTTACATTAAATAAATATTAAAGGTGTGGATTACAGCTTATAGATGGGTCTAACTACCCTGTAAATACACTAGGGCCTATTACAACCAGCCATTGGTGACCAAGAGTACCGGTATTTAAAACCAAACTTTGAGAGTACAAGTCATGCAAACTGCATTCAAACTGATAAAGCAGTTCTACACTTTACTGATTTAAAAATAGGTACCTAGGGGAATGACATCACCTGAATAGCTAAAGTTAGGCTTAAACAAGCTAAAACAACCAAGTCTGATTAATAACTTAGATTTTCTGGGTAGCCAAGTTGTTATACTTAATACTTTTAATACTTTACAGTGAAATGGCGACCATACAAAGTAGGTATTTTAAGCCAAGTATGAATGGAGATGAGTAGCACAAACTTGTAGTCTTGTTAGTGATTAAGGCCGACATATTCCTTAAACACAGCTGTTAATTAATAGCCCATACAGCTAATGGCAACTAAGGGACCTACAGATTATAGTGGAATCCGAACCACATTTTAGCCTTTGGTATATAAGAATTGGTCTAATTATCAGGATAGTACTGTGGATAGTCGTAGTACTCTCTCGTGCGGACGTTAATCCACACCAGGGAGTATCGCATCCACAGTGCATGCCTATAAATATCCACAATTCGTCACCTCCTAGTAGCTGGATTCCAGGACGACACCACCCGTCCCAGTCATTACATTGATATATCGATCGATATTTTCATTGGAATGAGTGTAGGACGTGAAGTAAAGTGCAGCCTGGACCGTCCCCTTTCAAAACGTAGGGTAGACTTTCATAAGCAGGACTCCAAGATAACTTATATTGGTTACCGGTATTTCATTTGATAAGTTAACTTATATCAAATGAAATAATCGGTATCAAATAACATCGGTATATCGAAAATTCTGTTAAAATTAAGTGTTTTTAGATTATTTCATTCGGCTTATTGGAGTCCTGCTTATGAAAGTCTACCCGTGACATTGCCTGGGCTATTCAAAAGGTGTAAGAATTCAACATAACTTAGCTTAAATTAATCATCAAATCATAAGAAAGAGACAGACACATAGGCTACACACAATAACTCAAGATGTAAGTTAGGGAATTGGTTAAGTTAACTTAACTTAGGTTAGTTGTAAATAGGAAACAAATTATTGAAACCTTTTATTTTAAGTGGTGATGATAGCAAAAAGTATGTATATTGTACAAAACAATTGTTTGCGTTATTATTTGTTGATCCTATTCCCTTAGAAAATATCAAATAAAAAATTACATAATTAAACCTACAAGAGTATACAGTTACAACAGTTCCAGCTCAGGGACAAGTCGTGATGGCTAATGGCTATGCAGACACCCCGAAACACTATTGAAACTTTTTAATTGATGCTCGATCTAATCTTAGAGCTGTGTTCAAGAGCAAACAATTTAATCAAACCGCATAAGATTTTTACTAGGAAAATCTTAAGTTAAGGTAAGATGGAGGTTATGTTTATAACATTTGACGTTGATGTTGATACAATACAACAATCACGTTTTCCCTCAACTAAGCAAGCTTAAGCTTAACACCATGAAGTTCAAGAACATTATTTGATTCTGACTGCTTAATTTAATACAGTACTAATCTCATTGGAAGCGTTGATTATAAGACTATGACAAAGTTTATAAAATTATTGTTGTAAGTACTTATCACTATGAAAAAAGTAAGCTAATAGCACAATAATATATATTGTGTCAAATTATTCAACATTTAACGTATTATTGTGTAAAAAGTGAAGGAACAGCTTACTCTGGCTGATCTTGTGCCATTGATTATAAATATTGTAATTGTATGGCCAATGCATGCATTTTCAACATTATCTTAAGAGTTTGTTAGCGTAATATAGGAATCAAAATTATTCAACTTGGAATTTATTTTTGTAGGCCTATTATATGAGAATGTTTCATATTCAAATGTTATGACGCAGCGTGCAGATCTCTTCAAAGATTCCAATTACATCATTAAAACTATGAGAATGAGATTGGTACGCGTATTTTAACCGGGCTCCCTTCCTAAATAGCAAGCATGTTTCTTATTTTATAGTTACTATTGGGTGCCATTCGGAAAGGACTTTTAACTCGACCATTGGCAAGCTGGGCCGAGATAATGTATTCTGAATGCCAAATTTCATTAAAATCGGTTCAGGCATTTGGGTGTTATAACCATGGCGACTCAGCATCATTTTACAGCCGCCATCTTGATGACGTCATAGCGGACAGCCGAGGTCCTTAAAAATTGGGGTCTGGGCGGTTTAACGTTCAGGGACTTGTATAGTGTATACTATAACCACCTCAAGGGGCATGTTCCCCACCAAAACTGAAATATTCTATCACCTTATGCTACTATATACAACCCCACATATATATTTTTTGGTTTTCATTGTTTTTGTTTTTATAACTAGTAAAATGGCATTTTGAGATAAAAAATACTCCTTAGTAGATTTCTTTAACCCATTGTGGAAGGAATTAATGCCCCTGCCTGATTGATTTTACCAAATTTGTAGACTTTTACTCTAATTGTTATAGAAAGAAAACCTTTGGTAATAAATTAATTATTCTTATGTCTTTTCGCTCACAGTGGTATGAGATAGTCAAAATGTAAAATGTAAAAAAAAATTATAAAGATTAAAATACAAATTTTAAGACTATTTTTTAAAAGTAAACTTGATTTACAAATTCAAAGATTACACCAGACACCAAATGACACTACTACTGTTATAAAGTTCAATTGATTCCCTACGTAGAAAAATCACAAGTTTCCTTTATAAGTATACTAGCTGGCCCGACAGACGTCGTCCTGTCCTAATATGTGGTTTTATGTCAATGCTCGTTCATTTTCAAGATGAGCTCTTTCGCACGGCTCAATCACGTCCTGGTTGAAGTTCGTTAGCTACACTTACTCACCTTTAGGTTGGAGCTCGTTCGCTGCGCTCACTTGCCTTCAGAGTAGATCGTTCGCTACGCTAACTCGGCCACAGGTTGAAGTTCGTTCGCTACGCTCACTCACCTTTTGGTTGCAAATTAGCTGTTGTCAATAATACTAGGTAATAATAGTAGTGCAGCACCCTGTTGGTAAACCTATTACCTTTTTAATGCTGTTGAACATCACAGAATCAAATTGATTAGTTGAACCAGCTGTTAAGATTCTATAATTCCATTTAAATATGAGTAATCAAAAGGTTAACATGGGAAACTCCAGAGCCACTGGGGCGAAGCCCTTTTGATGGATCTGCACCAAACTTCACACAAACCACCCTTGAATAATGCTTAATAATGCCTGAAAGTTTCATTACAATCTGCCGAGTGGTTTCGGAGTCCATAAAGGACAAACAAACAAACAAACAAACATACATTGGATTTTATAGTAGTTTGTTTTACCTTACCGCAGCTGATTTTGGGTGATATCTGCTTTCCATGGCAACACAACCTTGTTTGTTATTTGCAAAAAAAGTAGTAAATATGCAAAACAAGATGCAAGATATTTATAAACTTAATGGGACTGTGACTGCCTATCTTATATAATGTTATCTATATGCTACATATCTAGAGAACTATGACAGGTAGAGCCTTAATTTTTTTTATTTTAAAGGCCATATGTTTATCTAGTTCCTCCTAGAAGATTTAAAAAATATATTTACACCAAGTGTTTTTTTTTAATTTTCAAAAAATTACAATTTTTTCCTAGAAATTTAGTACAAAAAGATTTTTTTTACGACTCGTGGGTGTAATAAATCAAAATCCTTCTGGGAGGAACTAGTATATTAAGTATAAAATATGTGGTAAAAATTTGGATACTCTAGTCCTACAGATAGCTGAGAAAAGTGACATCAAAGTTATAAAAAGCTAACTTACGGGAATCGCAGAAAACGTAGGCCCATGTGCAAGATAACTAAACAATGTTTTGTTGCTATGAGACCGGGTAAAAACATTTTCTTTTATTTTTTTTACTAACTTCCAGTCAAGCTAGGAAAAAAATAATTATACCGTTGTAATCAGAAGATTTTAATTAATAATAAAAGACCAAAAAATAAAAATTTCAATTGTTGATCATTTTTACGGTCACAGTCCCCTTAATAAACAACAACTTAATAAATAAAAGTAAGAATAAACAACAAGGGGGAAGAATAATAATTAAATAACTAGTAGCGCTGCGTAGCGCTGCGTAGCAGTGACACGAGCGGCACTTGTAAGTCAGCCGCCGGGCGTACAGCCTGCAGCAGCTGTACGAGTATGAGTAACGCTCGTAAGTCGTAAGTCGGCGCCAATGGGTTTTAAAAGGGATCAGCAGCTGAAGACAATTTTATTGTTAGTTCCGACCTGTGAACTGTAGAGGTCGTTTTGATTACAATTTACTACTAGTTATTTCAGTACCAGACAAATAAAAATATATAATCATAAACAATAACTCGACCCTTAGTTACATAACCAAACAGTAAAGCACACACCATAAAATTAACCCTAAAATAATTCTTAAAAAATTCTTCCCACTAGTGATCAGTGTCACCAACATGAACTAGACACAAAAAATGAGCTTAAAAATTTACAATGGGATAAAAATCCCATTACTTGTGTTGGTATGTGTATGGTGTATGCTAGCCAAACTAAACCTACCTTAGGTTTTCTCTTTATACATATATAATTTTATTTTTATTATTTTACCTATATAAAATGTAGGCTACTTGACAGAATATTTCTTTATGTTTAAATACCAATATATGTTGATATTAAAATATATTATCATAAACATAACCTTTGTCTGCATAGCTGGCAAAAGGCCTCATTAAAGAAATACTAAAATATTAGTGAAGTATTTATTTCAAAACAATTATTTGTGTTCTTGAGAAGAGTTGAGTAGCAATCCCAAAACTCCTCTTCTATTTGCCATCCTGGACAAAATTTCTCCTTCTTCTTTGATTAAACTGTTAAGTTTGATTAACTGAAACGAAAAAAGAAAACAGACTGATCATATAGTTTTATAATAAAAAATACCTTATTTTAGAACCAATTCAACCACATAATATATTAAATAAAAAAATACATATCTAACAAAGTAGACCTTCACACTAGCAATTTATAAAGTACTATTGGAATCAAGGAAAAGGAGATCAGTATAGCTACATGTTTGACAAAACTATGTGTTTTATAGATTAGAGATGGTACAGCGTTCTTACCTCTCTAAGACGTTCAGTGTCAACTTCGCTAATTGCAAGAATTTCCCAATTGAAATGCAAAGTGCACAAATTTTTCTGCCTTTGGCAAAATTTGTCAGCGTTAAAGAATAAATCTACAGTGAGTTGGTTCACAATTGGACATCCGCATACCTAAAAGCAAGGTCAAACCAATTAAACATGATGATTGCGATAACTGGATGTATGTAGGTTTTGGCGGTTCAATTCTGAGAAAAGTCAGTCAATTATATATGGTTTGGAACATGAATCTGACCTCAATCATTTTTAAGTTTTGATAAAAGATCTTGGCCATAGAAACAGATCTTATCAATTATCGTCAGTAACAACAAGTAGTCTCACTCTTAAAATACGCTCCTCAGGATTGAACCCATACCCTAATAAATAAACACATCAGGTAAAAGCACTGTAACTACTCTGCTAGCCACCTGAATTGTATAATACAGTAGAACTCCAACTATCCCAACTCCAAATCATGATTCTCAAAATCGCTTAAAGAAAGGTTAAAAATACTACGGTAATAATAATTGTTATAAGTTAAAGAGAGCACAAGCCGCAATCGCGGCAAAATAATATTGAACATCTTCCACGAACTTGTAGACTTCATCATCATCATTTCCGAATGCGGTAAGATCCCTAATTGAATCGAATGATTGGAGTTCTACTGTACTATTGTATTGGAGTTAAAGCACATTGTGACTAACACATTTGAAATCTTTCCAATAATAGGTATCCTAAGTTTTGTCATTATTTAAATAATGACTTTAAATTACCTCATCGTCTCTAGATTTTCTAATTTTGAAATGGCTTGGGCAAAGATAACGAAGCCTCGAGCAGTACGTATTTCTGGATGCATTGTAGTGGTCACAAAATATGTTGCAAAACGGAGTATTGGATTTGTTAAAGCTCTCCACAATGTTTTGATTCTCAGCCTGAAATATACATGAACAAGGATCAGTGACGTAACAGATTTTTATGGGCCCCCCTGCAAACTTATTTTTTGGGCCCCCTCTCATGAGTTATTTTAGAACACCGATACAACATAATCAAACGCCCTCCCCCTCCCCCCAAGAGTTAATTTTGGACCACCGATACAATGATCAAACATATTAATCATAAATAGAATAGCAAATAAATTATGGGTTATGTTCCATAAAAGAGTGTGTTAAGTATTTCAGTCATGGTTTGATGAAAAAGTTATATCACTACATCATTATATCAATATGAGTGTTTGTAAATAGTTTTGAAATAAAATAAAAATACCTTATTTTCCGTCTGTATCAGAATGTTTATATCAAGGAGCTTTTAAATTTAATTTATCACACATGTTATCAGGGCCGGATTTCCCAATAGGCCCGGTAGGCCCGGGCCTATGGGCGCGAGCTCCCAGAGGGCGCAAGGCCGAGAGGATTTTTTGTTATATCTAAAAATAAAAATAAATAGGTAGTCATATTTGATAAAAAAAACCCTGGCTAGTAAAGCATTCTGATTCTGAAGTTAAAAGGTAGAAATAATTGTTAGAAAATGTAAACTAATTTTTCAGAATTACGCATCAATTTCGTTACAACATTGGTAACAAACATTGGTTACACGGGAGTAGGCTGTAGGATGTTGACGAGCGCCCGATCGGTACGCATCGTATTGCCACTGCACTGCCACTCATCGATATACAGTATAACTACTGCCATAGATATAGACTCCTCATCCCATTGTAAATTTTTTGCTTGTTTTTTGTGTATAGTTCATGTACGTCCACACTGATCGCTGGGGTAGACAAAATGTTGTTTCTATTATTTTAGTGTTATTTTCATGATTTGTGCTTTACTATTTGGTTATATAACTAGGAAACCAGTTATAGTTTATGATTAAATAGTTTTATTTGGTTAAATGAGGTTTTAAATAACTGAAATAACAAGAAACAAATTGTAAACAAAACATAACCTCTACAGTTGGACGTACAGAACTAATAATGAATTTGGCTTCAGCTGTTCCATAAGGATGACAAATCTAGGTACTACCATAGATAAAACATACTCCCTTGTGCTGGTTAGTCTATGGTACTACTCTACTACTGATCAGAGTGATTAGGGGCGCATGCGTAGCGTGCTAGACATTGTTACCACCCTCACTCACAAAACATAAGTTATTAACTAATCTTTTGATTAATTTACAACAATCTGCAGGATCAAGTTAAAATATAATATAATACGTTGTGTTGAATATTTAAAAATGATGAATTTATCTTTAAAATGAACGAAAAAATATTAATCTCAGTTTGCAATAGGTTTTAGAAAAATGCAATACCCTCCAAAGCACCATTAATGCTTTAATTTTCTCCTCAAACCTAAGGATCGGTATGGTTGGCCGGAATGTTGCTCTGTTTTGCTTTGGAAATATAACCTAGATGCAGTACCACCATAGATTAAATGTAACCACATAACTGAAGTCAACTTCTTATCACATTGTAAATTCAAATTTGTTCACGTCTAGTTCATGTTGGTGACACTGGACGTTGGTTTTGACTTACTTTTGTTTCTATAATTTTAGGGTTAGTTCTATGATGTGTGTTTTAATTTATTGTAATATAACCAGGAGACGACCTATGGTTTATGATTAAATAGTTTTTTTTTATAAAATATGTTTAAATAACAATAATTGTTTTCAGCTAATCCATAATGATGACAAATCTACTAAAGGAGTACCTATGTTTAATCTATGGTACACGTACTGTATGGAGTTCATGTTTTTGGGCCTAAAATTGGAATCAATGGCCATGATTTTTTGCAGGATGATCGGAGGGTTGAGTTGTTTTTTTTCAGTCCCACAAACGTGAGCATTTACTAAAAGCACAAAATTGCTAAAAAAAAGTGTTTAAGACGCCATATTGTTAAGGCTAAACAAGTCAATTCTTCAAATACAGTAACTTGCAATGATAAAATTCTGACGAGGAGTGGTATTCAAGCAATTATCTTAGGCCTAGGGATACGATATAGTTTTAAATAGAGATTTGAAGGAAATTAACTGTGACCAGACTAGGGGGCGGAATATCATTTGGTTGGGCCTAGGGGCGCCAAAATGCTAAATCCGGCCCTGCATGTTATCCATTTTTATTATCCTGATAATTAGACTAATTCGTTAATTACAAGGCAAAAATATGGGTCGTGTGGACAATATCATCGTCTTGCGCAAATGCGGTAAAATTCTGAAAATCTCTCGTGGCCGTCAATACATCATTATATTATCTCCCATGGTCGTGTGGACATAGTAATCATCTCCCGCTATGGGGGCATAATGGTAACTATGGACAACAAAACGCCTAGCCCCCCCCACTTTGGCCTATCCTGTATCCTCACTTGTCCGAGGTCATGGAAATTATATAATCTTTTTCTGCAATAAATTGCAACAAAATCATGAATATCTTCTTTGGTCTTATAAATATCATATTCGTCTCCCGCGGTCATGGAAATTACCTAAGTTAATATTAATCCACGATTGCGGCAAAATCATTAATATCTTCTTTGGTCTTGTAGATATCATATTCGTCTCCCGCGGTCATAGAAATTACCTAAGTTAATATTAACTCACGATTGCGGCAAAATCATTAATATCTTCTTTGGTCTTGTACACATCATCTTCGTCTCCCGCTGTAAAAGGAACCCATAATCTTTTTTCCACGATTGCAGCGAATGGTGACAATCGGACTTCGGGGGTTGCGGGGGTGCTATTTACACCACTGTGTTACAGTAACTGAAGGAGGATTAGATGAGTATCGTCAACACTTGAAGCTTTTATTTTATTTACCTTTCTAAAGCAGTTTTCTACATGTTTCACATAAGATCGATTTGGTATCTCCCAACCGCAACAAACACAGTGAATTTTGCTGTCATCTGCTATTTCTGCTTCATTCTCAATTATCTGCAACCGTTTTGTCGATTCTATGATTCGCCTGACGATCTGAAACATAAATAATACTCTCTTAAAATACCTGGGCTTGCATCCAAAATAAATCAATAGCCACACTTTTAAGTTTTACCTGGTATGATTTTCCTATTTATTTATTTTAATCGAATAAAGACATAACTTACATGCAATGCTGCAAAAGTGGGGGAATCTGTCTACTATCATAAAAATAACTCTATCAAATCCACTTTCCTAGTTTACAATGTCCGCTAAATTTATAAAATTAGGTAATTAAAATATATTTATTATAATTCACAAAAAATGTGTAGGCTCTATTGATTTACTAAACCATACATATACATTGGTTTGTGCTAATTTAATATAAGCCTTGGTAAAATGAAAAGGGCACACAACACAACAGATTAAGCAAAATAAGGCCCATAAAAGGGCATTAAGAGGTACCGTATTATTTGTCATGAATTGGATAGAAAAAATTGGTTTTTGAAGACTAGACAATCACTATGATAGATAAATTCACTCTGATAAATTAAAATAAATACACAAAGCAATTAGTAAATCTATCTTAAAGTTTGACTTCTAGAGCATTATTGTAGAAAGTTACTTAAGAAATTTGTTTATGCAAAGTCTTTCAACATAAATAAATATTTAAAAATGGCAATTCCAGTTAAAATACTACATGAAAAGTGAAAACACCATGAGCTCAACAAATGCTCAATCTAAAAAAATCTGCTAATTTTTTAAACTGGGATGGTAAAAGTTAAAAAAATCTTACGTGTTCTTTTATATTTAATTTTTGAACCACCCTTGTATGATATTCCTTCTGATTTTTGATTTCTTCTAATTTTGCAGTATCTTTTTGATAAGCTGCTCCTGGATTTGTTAACTGATCTTTAGCCTGGTCTTTGACAATCTAAACAACAGCCATAAAAATTACAACACAAAGAATTAGTTTAAGACATAAACACCAATAAAAATCAATATTTAGACGGACAAATACACAGAAGTACAAATCCGACTTAAGAAAATTGTCATAATTGTACAGGAATATCTCACTAGCCTGAATAGGATTTTTTTTATAATTCTTTCAGTTAATCCATATAATTTTAAAATTGTCTACTAAAATAATGGCTGAGAGAAAAGAATAATGAATATTTTTTTTTATTACTTTCTCTATAAAGTATGTGATGATTATTCTTACAGACTTAATTTTGTGTTTTTAGTTGCCTTAGGCTTCATTAACAAAATAGCTTAGTAGTATAAATTCATGTTTAGTTTTTAGGCGCCTTAAAATAAGAAAAAAAAATAGCAAAACCTAGAAATAATTAGAACACAGATGAAACCATTGTTGTTCGATAGTGAAAAGTATTGTGAATAACATATCAAAAGTCTCCAAAAATATCTTTGGTGGAACACCACCATTTTTCCAAAATGGCGGCCAAATCCAGTAGTTTTTTGCTTTTTATTGAAATTCTGACTTTCCAGTAAATATTGGTGAAAAGTTGTCAATACATTTAATGTTCCTCCTGAAATTACCTTTAAAATTATACCAAATACATGTACCTACAACAAAAAATAAACCCCGTAGAAATAATAAAATATTTCAAATAAAAATATTTGTTATAAATTAATGTAATAGTCCAAGCAAACTAAAAAAAAAAAAAAAAAAAAAAACAGACACAGGGATCGTATAAACATTTGCAAGTAAACATTTAATGGTTTTATTTTTATTGTTGTATGCAGAATTACATACCAAAAGTTGCAAAAAATCAGTTTACGGGAAACCCCTAAATTAAGGAAAAAATTGTGGCTTTTCCCAATATTGGACAAATTTTGCAACAAAAGATACCACATGTTTTTTTTGCACATTTTTCGAGATATTAACTTGGAACCACGACCGATACTTATTGGATGGTCCGTACTTAATTTCAATAGGGGACGCTTTTTGGGCCACCATCTTGGATCAGCCATATTGGATCTGCCATATTAGGTATAAATATTTTTTAATGTAATTATAGTGTTGTGACACATCATTATGAACTAGATTTCCACGCTGATTTCAATGCTGAAATCAGTTTTTTTAAATAGCGTTTTACAATTTTAAGATATATAAAAACAAAAACTCTCCCCCATACATTTCTTATGGACGTTTCGTACTTTGACAATTTAAAAACACATTGAAAAATAACAACAGTCTAAGGTAGTGCTATCAGGTTCAAGTATGGCGTGGAAATAGTTCACCAGCAGATCCAACAGATTGGGAGTGGTGTTTGGTTGAAGATATGACTAACTTACTTTAAATAACTGTACTTATAAATAACTGTAACTGTGTAACTTGGAAATTATATTTAGATAAATATAGGATATGGCCGTTAACAAATTTCAACAAAACGTTTTATTATTTTATTTGTAGTGTTGTGCAGAGTTAAAACGGGAAAAACTCGTCATAGCTATTCGTTCAAGTATTGACTTTTATTTTAGCTATGGATTCCTTATTGGGAGTTATTTAGAATTGGGGATAAATGTCTTTAACTAAAGACAAATTTCAAAATAATAATAATTCATTCAATAGTTCATTGAAGGTAGGCCTACATGATTCGTTTTAAATTTGTCATGTGTCATTTAATAATCAATAAAATTAAAGCCAAACATTTACTGAGTACTTTGATACCAGAACGAACTTGTTAACATATTAACAACCCGAGATATAAATCTTTTAACAAAAACTGATAAAAAAAGTTTAGTTTAATTTTGTGTTGGAGTTTGTACCTCGTCTATAACTAGTCTGTTTTAACTATAAATAAAACAAAATGAAAGCTAACTAAAATGAAAGATCTTTTATCACTGAATATTTTAAGGCTAGAACGAACTGCAAGCATTAATAATACCTGGAGAAAAATAATCCAAGCACATTTTCAAAGTAAATTACGATACGTCCATAACTGATGTATAGGAGAGAGTTTTCGTTTTAATATATCTTAAGCAACGAAAAAACTTATTTAAAAACGGATTTCAGCATTGAAATCAGCGTGGAAATCCAGTTCATAATGATGTGTCACAACACTATAATTACATAAAAAAATATTTATATCCAATATGGCTGATCCAAGATGGCGGCCCAAAAATCGTCCCCTATTGAAATTAAGTACGGACCATCCAATAAATATCGGTCGTGGTTCCAAGTCAATATCTCGAAAAATGTGCAAAAAAAACATGTGGTATCTTTTGTTGCAAAATTTGTCCAATATTGGGAAAAACCACAATTTTTTCCTTAATTTAGGGGTTTCCCGTGGACTGATTTTTTGCAACTTTTGGTATGTAACTCTGCACACAACAATAAAATTACAACCATTAAATGTTTACTTGCAAATTTTTATACGATCCCTGTGTCTGTTTTTTTTTTTTTTTTTTTTTTTTTTTTTTTTTTAGTTTGCTTGGACTATTACATTAATTTATAACAAATATTTTTATTTGAAATATTTTATTATTTCTACAGGGTTTATTTTTTGTTGTAGGTACATGTATTTGGTATCATTTTAAAGGTAATTTCAGGAGGAACATTAAATGTATTGGCAACTTTTCACCAATATTGACTGGTAAGTCAGAATTTTAATAAAAAGCAAAAAACTACTGGATTTGGCCGCCATTTTGGAAAAAAGGTGGTGTTCCACCAAAGATATTTTTGGAGACTTTTGATATGTTATTCACAATACTTTTCACTATCGAACAACAATGGTTTCATCTGTGTTCTAATTATTTCTAGGTCAAACCATATATTCAGGGGCCTATTTAGTCATTAAGTTAGTTTTAGTCTTGATGTCATTCATGTACAAAAAAAATGTATATCAAATAAAGTGAATTTGAATCTTGAATCTAGCTTGATGTGAGTTGTAACTGTGACACCTTATCACTAATCAGTCAGAAGGAATAGACAATTAAGTCGTGTTAAAAATGACCCATCACATTTTATTTTTTCATATTTTTTATTTTGAATTAAAATACCCCCGCCGCAGCAAACCTGCAGACTAAGCGAATTTCCATTTGACTGATTAGATTTACACTGAAATGTCTACTTAAAAATATAACATTAATTCCCTATTTAAATAGAATTAGTTTAACAAGTACTTAGGTTTGCTGCATCAGGGAGGGTAAAACTGTTTTTTTATTGTAAAATGTTAATAGTTAGTAAGAAATAAAAACATTTTCCAAATTTGATCAAAATATGTTCATAAAAAAGCAAACTACAACAGTTTACTTATTCTCCATAAGAATAACATGGGAATTTTAAATTTACAATTTTTTTGATTTTTCTCCGTAACCATTAGGCGCATAATAACGCTTCAATATACTAAATTATTTGTTTTTTTAAGCTCTACAAAGTGGTTTGGAAAGAAATTGCTAAATTTTATGTTTTTTGGGTCAAAAATGGGGAAAACCTATTTTTACCCCATAAAACCCCCCGTAAACCCCCGTTCCCATGGTCCGATCAAGCTGGATCGCGAACTCGTTCGAATTAACGTAGGTTTACACGTTTGTACCAAATTTCATCAAAATCTGATCATTTTTGCTCGAGTTATCGTGCTAACGGACACATATATATATATATATATATATATAAATACGAGAATATAAATATATAAACATATAAATATATAAATATATATATATATATGAATTTGAACGGATGGTGTTTTTGGCCTCTAGGGACCTCAAAACGAAAAAAAAAATCGGCCCCGCGTCCAGGTCTTACCATGAGTACTACGGTAATAGCTTATTCCCTATATGGGAAATTCGCTAAAATGTGATGAAGTATGTACCAATAAAGATTAAATATTTATTTTAATATAAAGGAGAGGAAACTAAGTGTTTGAGAGTTAAAAACAAGTATTTTGTAAACCCAGCACTAAAGGCTATGATAATGAGCAAGATTTCTTTAAAATTGTAAAAAGAAAAGACTAAAATTTACTGAACCAATTTAATTTTCATATTCTTATAAAAATATTTTATAAAAAACACTCTTACCCCGAGAAGCCTTGCCTTGGCCAATGCCATTCCACAATCATCGCTGCAATATTTACTATTTACTCTAACAAACTTGGAACAATTCAGGCCTAAGCATCTTTGTTCTATCCTGGCTGATGCTTGTCTTTCATTTGGTTTGTGAAACATTTTCAGTTCCTGATTCCTACTAAAGTTTTGGCCAATTTCCATCTGTAAATAAGTGTGATATGAACAATAGACATGGACGAATTGCATTCTTGAATAAAGCACACTTTACAATGCATATCTCAATTGCCAAACACAGTATATAGAATAGCCAAACCTTCTGAAACAAGCTTATCATATCTCACTTTGAGAAACATCGATAAGGTCAACTTTTAAATCCCTGAAACCAGAATTAACCCATTCACTTATGATTTTTTTTTTACCCGCCTAGGCCAAAACAAACGAATTTGTTGTGGCTAGTTTCATTCATTTCTGATTTAATTTTTTTTCAGGCAACATTTACTATTTATATGCAAGATATTATTATTTTCTTATTCAAAATTAAATGTAGATTCAAAATATATAAATATTTCCAAAAAAAATATAACTATAATTTTTTATTATACCATATAAAAATAAAATAAAAAAATTAAAAAATTAAAAAAAACTTTTTTATTGGTAATTTTTAGCTACATAGGGCTCATATATGTTTTGGAACTAGTCTATAATACTGTATGACACTTATAAAAACTCACCAAATGTCAAGCAAAGTTCATTTTGGTGTGGTATGCCTTGAAACACTCTGGCATGTGAAGTGCGACAAGGCAGAGCTCACACTCCCATCGGCTGTCACTGCGCTTTCCCTGGGCACTACACACCTTACATCTTCTTGAAGGTGTTTGTTTGACTTCATTTGGAGGAATAGGCCTAGGAAAATGTCCCCAAGTTGCTGCCTGGAGCCTCAGAGGTGTTTCTGAGTTGGATGATCGTCCTCTTCGATTGTACGGTGGCAGTTGTCGCGACTCAAACATTTGCTTGACAAACCTCTCCTTGAACTCACTGAACCCCAATTTTTTTCTGGTTAATTTTTTGAACACTACATAAGAGTTAAAAAGGCCAATGTCCATTATGTAAAAGAAGATCTTCTTGTATCCCTTAGCATACCTCCTCATACTAGGAAACGACGCTAATTGCTGATCCTCGCGGTCAATTCCACCCATTGAACGATTATAGTAGATCACTGGTTCTGGCTTTGTTATAATTTCTTGGGTAACTCTGTCTTTCTTGCCAGTTGATCTTTTGTCAGCTTTTTGATGAAAGGTAGACAAAATGCAAACTTGCTTCTTGTCCTGCCACCTTACTGCTAACATATCGTGGCTATAGGCTGTCTCGTAGTCGCCCAACTTAAGTTTACCCTCTTTGAAGCTCTCTGGCATGTTTGATCTCCACCAGTTAGCTGTTCCAATTACATTGAAACCTATTTGCTTAAGTCTATAGAAGAGAAGAGGTGAGGAGTACCAATTATCAATTGTCAGAGTATGTCCTTTTCCTGCCAAATCTTTTGTCATTTCAACGACTATCGCCTCACTCGTTAAAAGCTTTTCCTCCTGTGTAGAATCCCCACTTCCTTCTTCAACCGGTACATTTTCTTTGACTTCAGCTCCAGTATAGATCTTAAATTTAGAACAATAACCACTTCCAGATTCACAACACTTGTAAAACTTTATGCCAAATCTGGCTCTCTTCTTGGGATTAAATTGGACATAGCCCAACCTCCCTCGGAACTTCATAAGACTCTCATCGACAGCTATGTTTTCATCAGGTATGTACAGATGGGAAAACTTCCTGTTCATGTACTCAATAACGTACCTTAACTTCCACAGTTTATCATTCACAGGTTTCCTATTATTGTCTGTAAGGTGGAAAAATGTGGACAGTAGCAAAAAACGGCGGAATGGCATCACTTTACGAAAAAAAGGGGTCTCAGTTACAGCATTAGGCGACCAGTATGATTGTATGGTTCTTTTTTTTACAAGCGACATAAGGACACACAGTGTATAAAAACAAGCCATCTCATCTGCAGTTGTGTCAAACCATTCTGAGTATATAGTTTTTCCTACCCCGCCTGCTTCGTTCTTTTTCTTAATTGTTTCTTTGGCATAATTATTAGTCTCTGTTGCAACATGTTGCCAAAAGTCATTATCAAGAAACGCATTGAAAACATCTAATTCAGAGGGAGCTGAGCCTAAACTTCTAGCCAAACTTGCTCTAACACCAGGACAACCAGTAAAAGGGATTTTATTTATTATATTACTTTCTATGGTACTGGTCCACTGCCAACCCTCCTTTTTCTTCTTTTTTGGTGGAGCTGTATCGTTACTAGTTTGAGTTTTGGACCTTTTAGTAGGCTTAGATGGTTGTGAAATAGCTTTTTTTCCTATAGGCCTACCTCTTCCTCTAGACCTGCCCCTAACAGGTTTACTTTTAGGCCTAGGGTCAGGAAAGCTAGGGTCGTCAGCTTCCTCACTCGGTGTAGGTGAGAGGGCAGGCACGATTGAAGATTCAAGCTGGTCAAATAATTCAGGCCTAATAGGCAAATCTAAATCAGATTGGACATTTGGAGGGGTCATAGGCCTATGCCTGCCACTATCTATATCATTTATAGGCCTAGAGTCAGGGAAACCAGGGTCGTCAGCTTCCTCACTCGGTGTAGGCGAGAGAGAAGGCGCGCTCATACTACCGCGGTATAACCGATCAAGAAACTGGACTGATTTAGGCAATTCTTCATCACGTGATGGAGAAGATACATGCTGATCAAATATTTCAGGCCTACTAGACAAATCTGAATTATATTGGACAGTAAGGGCATCTGGAGGGGTCATAGGCCTAGCATAGCTGCAAGAAGGCTGTTCAAGCAACAACTGGTCACTTTCTAATGGCCTAGGCCTAACACAATTAGTATTATGTTCTGGGGAAACTGTGGTCTCATAATCAATAGGCGTATTAGACTTATTACTCACTTGAATTCTGCTCCCTTCCAAATCATCATCATCACTCCAACCACTCTCCTCAAACAAGTCACAATCACTGTCACTGTCACAATCCCCTATAAGTTTTATGATGTCACTTTCATCTAACTCTTTTCCACATTCATCCACGAATACCAAGTTATTTTGAAGACTCATCGTATTATACAAAAGCTTTTCAATTGAATAATATAGTAAAACAAGATACTGTAGCTCAATCTTTATCACGACGAAGTGAAACACGACATGATAGGCCTAATAACTCAGTCATTATAACGACGAAAAAGTAAAATACTGATAAAAACTTACACTAAGTAAATTCTATAACTTATTTTATAAGATAACTACACTTTTCAATAAAATAATAAAGTAAAACAAGGCTCTAACACAATGTTTACGTCGAAGTAAACACAACAACGTATCAGCTGTGAAACCAGAGTAGACGTCGTCAGCTGCTAAGTTGCACCATTTCAACTTCAGTTTTTTTGCCGATTGGACTGGACTGAGATGACGAAAATATAACCAAAAGAAAGCCTGGAAATCATAGAACAAGAAGCATATGCGATCTATTGGATTTCTGGGGAACTAACTCGGCACAAACAGGTTTTAATAGCGGACGGCGATTCGCCGTCGCTTCACACAATGGCTAACGGGAGCGCGACGGCGGATCGCCGTCGTTGTAAGCGAAGGGGTTAAGTGATGTAAACCAAACTGACACTACACTTTTGATAATGAAATATCACATAAAAAAGTATTTATGGAATTTGTTGTGGTATTTAAGATGAAAATAACAAGCTGCACACAACACTAATGTTTTTATTAGCTGCAACCCATTTAAAGTTCCCAGGATTCACTGAGCGCTGTCAAGAGTTCTTCCTCTGATCGGCAAACCCTTACAAGAACATGGACCAGACTTTAAGTATCCAATTTTAGAGGATTTCATGTTTCAGACAAGGAAGAAAAAAGATGCAAGGAAACTGAAAGTTTTGAAAATGGTTATAAAAAATTAATTAATCATACCTACTTCAATTCAATAATTGGTGTATCCATAAAAAAATATACTTGTAAAAAAAGGTAATACAGGGTTGCCACCATAGTGGGATGATAAAATTCATGCAGAATTCATGGTTTTCATTGGTAGTTTATTCATGGTCGATGCGCTTATACAATTTCAACAGAATTGAGTTTTGCTGATTTCATAAACTGACGTTAAAGAGGCAGTTTTGTGTGTTACTTTTGAATAACCTTTCATACCTAATATACAACTTTTTTTGAGTGATTTTCTGATTTATAAACATTCAATTCAAAGTTGAAAACAAAACAGGTCCAGCTTGTATTATAACTATATGAGATATTGGAGAATTGTAAAATATATTAAGTCTAGGTATAATTAAGTCTTTCCACCGGAGTAAAACAAAAATCCCACTCACCCAGCCAAAAAAGTCCTGTTTTATCCCCCTACATATTTGTCATAAAATGTACATTCTGGTTTATCTTATTCCACAACATACTAAGAATACCCCGCCGCAGCAAACCTGCAGACTAAGCGAATTTCCATATACACAGCTGGAATTCCACTAAATTATTCCCTTAAAATTGTCAGATTTATTTCCTATTTAAACATCATTAATATTAATGAGTACTTAGGTTTGCTGCCACAGGGAAGAAAATAGGGGGTTTTTATTGAAATATTAATAGCTCAGTATGAAGTAAACAAAATTTCAAAATGTCATTAATATATGTGAATACACAAGCAAGCTACAACACTGTATTTATTCTCCATAAGAATAACATGGTAATTTTAAATTTACATTATTTTGCGATTTTTCCGTAACCGTTAGGCATGCAACAATGCATGCTAAATTATTTGTTTTTTTTGAGCTCTACAAAATGGTTTAGAAAGAAATTGCAAAATTTTATGTTTTCAGGGTGAAAACCCTTATGAAAAAGTTTATATATGGCCATATAAAATTTTTTTTATCCGGTTATATTTGGTTTTGGACCAAATACAACCAGATATGATCATATATGGAATCCCCCAGATATGATCATATATGGAATCCTCCATATATGATCATATATGGAATCCTCCATATATGGAATTTTTTAATAAAAAATATATAAATAAATAAAAAAATAACAATTAAACATATTTTTACCTTAAATGGTATAAACTATAAATTAAAACTATAATAAAAATTTTAAATTCAAAAATTTCAAAACAAAATTTTTAAGCATCTGACTGGGAATTGAACCCGGGACTCCGGCGTGAGAGTCTGCCCCCTTAGCCACTACACCACGATTGCTTCATATCATGTGGATGATCAAAACCCATTACGAATAAGAGAAGCTGTATTTGGTCTCGTAAAACAAGATTTTTCTTAGACATTTTATGTCATTTGAAGAATGTTATTATTAATATAGCCTAACTACGTGACATTGATATTTGAGGCTGTTTGATAGCAAAGGTACAATTAATTAATTATTAATATAATATTCTCCTTATTTAGGCCTACTACACTTACAATTTTAAAATTATACGTCAGTTTTAAGATTTTGTTGCGTTATAATAAAATTGTACAATAGATGTATGTACAGGATTTTGTCATCAGGGTTCAAATCTGGATATTTTATTTCTTTACTAATAATTACTTTAAAGGAGAATTGCCTATATTATCTGCCCCCTTACTGTACCACATATCAACTCAATCAGTTAAGTAGTTTGTGCTTGGAGAGCAACAAGAAAATACACAAACTGATAAACTTTAGATTTTTAATATTATAAGAAGTGTTTGGGAGTTTGAGAGTTACATAATCCTAAAGTGGCAACAATCCCTTATAATAATTCCAGTTATTGTCAAAAACTCATTTATAGATGAGCATAAATGGAAAATTATTATTCCATATATGAGTAATTTAATTGCATACCTGGGAGTCATATATGACCATATATAGACCATAATTCCATATATGGAGGATATTTATGGCCATATATGGGCAATATTTTCATATATAAAAAACATGTATGGCCATATATGAACAATAATTTCATATGTAGAAAACATGTATGGCCATATATGGGCAATAATTTCATATATAGAAAACATGTATGGCCATATATGAACAATTATTTCATATATAGAAAACATGTATGGCCATATATGAACAATTATTTCATATATAGAAAACATGTATGGCCATATAAGAACAATTATTTCATATATCGAAAACATGTATGGCCATATATGAACAATAATTCCATATATATACTACATATATGGCCATATATGGACACCACCATATATGGATACAACCACATCTGGCCATATATGCTTCCATATATGCTCATCAAAACCCATATATGGCTTTATAAAACCATATATGGAATTTTGATATGGCCATATATGGCCAGAAATTACTTTTTTATAGGGGAAATTAGAAAAACCCATTTTTACCCCATAAAACCCCCCATAAACCCCTGTTCCCATAGTCCGATCATGCTGGTTCGCGAACTCGTTTGAATAAATGTAGGTTTACACGTTTATACCAAATTTCATCAAAATCGGATGATTTTTGCTCGAGTTATCGCGCTAACGGACACATATACAGGGTGTTCATTTGAAAACTTTCCATATCTGTTGTGTGCAAAGGTAAGGCTTTTAACACTTATTTGTTCTCATTTCCCCCTAATTTGGACATGCCAAATCCAATAAAATTATTTTCAATTTTAAAAAATGCCCCAAAAGGGCCCAATTTGGGGGGTAGGGGTGTTTTTTGAGAAATTTTCAAATGTAAACATGGGTTGTGTGATACATCAATTTAAAGGTCTAATCACCCCGATCATTTTGGTGAAAAAAAAGTTTAATTATCTTTAACCGTATTTACAGGGTGGGTCAAAACGTTTTAAAAAAGGACTTTGAAGTTAAGTACCGTATTACCCTAACTACTGAACGGAACAGCGCCAAATTTCTTTCATAGCTTATTCTTGAGCTACTCTTTAAGATAACTTGTAGTAAGGGCATTTTCCATGTTATTTTCTAATTTTAAAAAAATCTCAAATTTTAAGAATAAAAGAAAGCTGAAAACTCAAAATTCTTAAGTAGCAAGGTATAAAAATTTTCATACCACGTGAAAGGTCCTTTTTTAACAAACATTTTACGTATTTAAGTTTTCTTTCTATCTCTTACCGTTTAAAAATTGCAGTAGAAAAACATAATTTTCTATGGTAAAATTGTAACTAGTTTTCTAATAAAACAGCCAAAATTCGTCTCTAGACACATTAAATGGTGCAATAACTGAAGGAAACAATTCATAATTATTTTTAGGCAGATATGCAAACAAGTCATTACGTTTTACTTTGTGAAAAACAAGTTTTATAGCTGATGAGAAAAACCCAAGCGTGGGCCGCTTTCTGTAGTACCATTGACTAGTCAATGGTAGTACTAATTTCAAAAGTACCATTTCCTGTAGTACCTAATCAAATAAGGCGTAAAATTAAAAAAATAGACTTTATTTTTACTTATTGGTCATAACAAAAGTGTTCCAGGATAACTGTAAAGTGTTTAACAATAGATATCCAGGTATAACCTTGAGTCATATGCCTGTAAATGATTTAGTTAGGAAGTTTTCTGAAACTGGCTCAGTTACCAATGAGAAAAGATCAGGATGAAGGGTCCAAGATGAATTCTGACCCACGTAAAAATAGTCGATCAATTTGTTATGAATCATACTACATCGTTGAACAAAGTGCAATGTGTTTTATTAGAAAACTAGTTATAATTTTACCATAGAAAAATATGTTTTTCCACTGCAATTTTTAAACGGTAAGAGATAGAAAGAAAACTTAAATACGTAAAATGTTTGTTAAAAAAGGACCTTTCTTGTGGTATGAAATTTGTGATACATTGCTATTTAAGAATTTTGAGTTTTCAGCTTTCTTTTATTCTTCAAATTTGAGATTTTTTTAAAATTGGAAAATAACTTGGAAAGAACTCAAGAATAAGCTATGAAAGAAATTTGGCACTGTTCCGTTCAGTATTTAGGGTAATACGGTACTTAACTTCAAAGTCCTTTTTTAAAACGTTTTGACCCACCCTGTAAATACGGTTAAAGATAATTAAACTTTTTTTTCACCAAAATGATCGGGGTGATTAGACCTTTAAATTGATGTATCACACAACCCATGTTTACATTTGAAAATTTCTCAAAAAACACCCCTACCCCCCAAATTGGGCCCTTTTGGGGCATTTTTCAAAATTGAAAATAATTTTATTGGATTTGGCATGTCCAAATTAGGGGGAAATGAGAACAAACAAGTGTTAAAAGCCTTACCTTTGCACACAACAGATATGGAAAGTTTTCAAATGAACACCCTGTATAAATATATATATATATATATTATTATTTTCTTGCATTTTTAGGGCTACTAATATAATAAAATTAAAACATATATAACAAAGTACCCTTTTAGTAATTATTTTATTTTTCATGACGACATGTTTCGGAACTAAGTCCATTGTCAAGTCATTTTTACCATAACCTCATTTTTTTTTTTTTTTTTTTTTTTTTGAAAAAAATGAGGTTATGGTAAAAATTACTTGACAATGGACTTAGTTCCAAAACATGTCGTCATGAAAAATAAAATAATTACTAAAAGGGTACTTTGTTATATATGTTTTAATTTTAATATATATATATATATATATATAATATATGAATTTGAACGGATGGTGTTTTTGGCTTCTGGGGACCTCAAAACGAAAAACTAAATCGGTCCCGGGTCCAGGTCTTACCATGAGACCTATGGTAATAGCTTATTCCCTATATGGGAAATTCGCTAATATGATGGTATTCAAAAAGCTAAAAAAAATCAGGCATCAGAGTCGGAAATTCGGTTTTATTGTGCATACCGTTTCAATTCAGTGCATGGTCTAAAACAACAGTTTTTGTGATTTAAGTCTCCATACCCCTTTTTCATACGCGGGGGGGGGGGAGGGGGGTAGGCCTACTAATGATTTTTCAAACCATGTACAGTCCTCGGGAAGTCTTAGCTGACATCAGCATCTTTGGATGACTTGGAATAAACTAAAGCAATTGTTTTTGATCGTGGAACTTGTAAAATTTAATGGTACTGGTTGAATAATTGTTCCTGATTTTGAAAATTCATGGTCCATAGGAGAAATCCATGCATAATCCATGCCTTTTTTCATGGTCACAAGAATTCATGCATAATTCAAGCTTTTCAAGGTTTTCATGGCTGGTGGCAACCCTGTAATATTTTATAGCACAGCTTATATTATGTGCAGCAGATATTCATTTTCAGTTCCTCATCCCTACCAATGTAGTTGCAATGATGTTTAGTAGGACTGCTGAGGAAAAATAGTATGTTTATCTACAAAGTACAAAGCACATGGAGAACATAAAGCTTGCAGAGGTCATTCCCAAATTCCAACACCTGCGATCCTCCTTGGTTGTCAGGAAGTTACAGGATCAGCTTTAGAACACTTCATTCATTTCATTAGCTTTGCAGCACATTCAACGCCACAATCACATGGAAGGTTCATTACAGATGAAGCCCTGATGATGCATGCTGGAGAATTTCTGTTTGCAGAATCACTCTCAAGAGCAAATAATAATCTCACTTATAGGCCACACTGACCAAATCCCTTTATAAACAAAACAGTAAAATTGGAGATACAATTTCACTAAATCTCAGGAACAACCACAGCAACTTATATTTTAATTATAGCCTATCTTAGATGCAGAAAAAGCACTTAATCACTCCTCTCAAAATACCGCACCCAAGGAATGAAAACTTCAACCAATACTGGAAATGGGCTGAAAATCCTTAACAATGAGGAGCTAGAAAACCATAAAATACACAATAAGAAATGCTTAGATTTAACATCTGAAAAGCTGGAAAAGCAAGAACCAAATTTTTTTTGGTCATCATTAGCTATGTCAAATAACGTCATCGCACGTGCCTCCTGTGATAATACTGGCAGCTGTTTTATTTGTTAATCATATTTTTGTCGTTTATTTGTGTTGTGTGTACCGTTCTACCATTCTTCTACCAACTATCATTCTTAAATGGTATTAATGGATCCAACCAAATATACATGATGATCAGATATTTTTGTCACACCTCATGGACTTCAACAGGCTGAAACTACTAACAAAGGATAACTTGGCAATTTAAAAAATTTAGCTTAAATTCAGTGATCCAGGGCTATTAAGTACTATGACAACAAATTAACTGTCAGCATTTTCTACTTAAACACTGGGCCAAGATAAACTTAAAGGTAGGCCACAATCTGATGAAATGGAAGTATCTAAGAACCTACCTCTTTGTTATTGTGGAATTGTTGTATAAGGCGCTTTTTGAAAAACATTCTTCCATCTTTATTTCCACACTCTTCGTTTTGAAGACAATTACTACACTGACCACAACAAAAATCTCGCTTTCTCTCGTAGGCTGAAATGAACAGATTATTAAATTTTCTTGCCCTGATATTCTTGAAATTCTTTGTACTGTTTTTAACATAGGCTACTGACTAAAAAAACACCGTGGGAGGAAAAACATGAATTCTGAGGTTAATAATTTTCATACTGATCTGTAGTCGAACAGTTTTAACCTCAATAGTTAAGGTATCTTAGACCTTTTTCTGATCAATGGCCAAGAGGTCTCTGGCCAGAAGGCTGATTATTAGATTTTAGTGAATTTTCCAAATAGGGAATAAGCTAATTACCGTAGGCCTCATGGTAAGACATAGACCCGGGACCCATTTACTTTTTTGTTTTGAGGTCCCCATAGGAGGAAAACACCACCCCTTCAAATATATATATTTGAATTTCCGTCATAATATACAGGTGGAAAAAAAGTCCCGGGACAGTTTTAAATATTTCAAAAAGTGATAAAGATATAGCTTTAAAACTTGATACACAGTTCCGGGGCAATAACATCTTTTTAACACATTATTTAGCTATACACTACCTCCTCAGGGGACGGTCCGCTAGGAGTCAGAAGAAAATCTTAAATGTAAGCATAGGTTGATATGCACATCAAATTAAAGGTCTTTGATAGTAAAATACAATGACTCAAATCCGAACTCAAACGGTCTATCGAGCCAAAAATGGCAGCCGTTTAAAGATTTCTTAAATATGCCATTTTGAATCTTTGAGCGGCTGCCATTTTTTTTTCAGTGGTTCTTTTGAGCTAAAATTTGCGGCATTGTATTTTACTAATAAAGACCTTTAATTCGATGTGCATATCGACCTATGGATAGGCTACGTCTTTGATTTTCTTCTGACTTCTAGCGGGCCGTCCCTCTGAGAAGGTATGTGTATAACAATGCAAATTCAATGCATCTTAGAATATCCATGTAAAAAAAATTGCCAGTAGTTAAATTTGCATAACTGAATTATGTATTTTTATTTTCTTTAATTTATCAAAATTCTCTTACTAAACAGTTCAGTAAGCCTGTAGGAGTAATTTCAAGTAACTTAAATGGAAAGTATATTTTTATAAACCCTTTGGACTTACATGTTGTCACAACGTTCTGCTGAATATTCTTAATTTCATTTTCTTTATTTTTCTTGGGAAATGATTTTGTAATTTTCTTGTTTGGCTTTGTGGTTTTCTTGTGTGATTTTTTAGTTTTGGTCTCTGTGAAAAACACAACTTTTAAGTTGTATGTTCTACAGCAATCCTGGAAAAAGAAAGGGTATTTTGAAATCACTATGACCTTCCTTAATAAACACAATTGTGTAAACTGCAAAGTTACTTTAAACACTTATATAAAAAAAGAACTTATTTAACTTAAACTAGCTGTTACCCACCGGCTTCCCCCGTTTGACTTTATAAGTATTAATAAAATTATTGATTGGTTAAAAAAGTTAAGGTGAAATAAACAAAACAGAATTCAGTACCGGTACGGTAATACAAACAAATAAGTACAGCTGAGGTATTTTTAACATTAGGTAGCCTACATGGAAAGTTCCCTTTAGAATAGAATTACGACCTTAAAGGGCAATTTATGAAATAATGGATAGTTTTGCGCAAGGTTTCTCGTCATAACGAAAATTTCAAGTACCTATAGGGTTTATGGGGGTGTGACTTGTAGTTTTCTGAAAAGTTCATGGGTACTTTGGGCTCTATATATACAGTAGATACAATGAAAACATATGGATTCTACCTCAAAATAAAAGGTTAGTGAGTAGGAGTCAGGGGAAACGTTTGGCGACAAATATAGGGGAAACGTTTGGCGACAAATATAATCAGAATCACCTATAGATTGGGTGTATCCACGATTATTTTAATAAATTAGTTGATTTATTTATTTCCAAATCAGGAAAGAGTTTTAAAAGTTTTATTCTAAATCATAACAGCACTTAACAGAATAACAATGGATGATGTGTTTATATGATGTGTTTAAGGTGAATAATATTTAAAATCGGTGTGAATTTGCTTCAACCCCAAGAACCTATCCTTTGGATATTGTGGTGAGCAACAGCTCAATCAAATTAAAACATGTGCCAATAAAAGTTTGGGCAAATCCAGTGTATTTGGCAAAAAGAATTTGACATTTAACTACTTACGGTCTGTGATGGATTAATTAAGTATACTTACAAAGCAATACCACTTCTTTATCTGTTGGGCGTCCGCTTCATCAAGACCAATACACTCGCCATGAAACCACCCATCACACTTTTCACAACCTCTGAAATCATTCTTGAAAATATCAACAATCTTGATCTTGAATTGAGATCAGCTGTTTGCTACCTATTGTTAATATTTTAATTTGTTTATAATTTGGATCATATTTATTGGTTACTAGTGCACCTGTTGTTCGAATTCGAGCAATTGCAAAGTATTCCAGGAGTTATTTCAAAATGAATAACAGTCATAATTTCTGATTACTCAAAAGAGTCAACTCAAAAATAATGTAATCAATCACTCCACTACAGTTATCTGAAAAGGAACACTTTTGTGTGTATCATGTGTTTACTATGAACAGCTGTAATTAATACAAATTAATTGTCTGTTAGACAAAGTATTTTCTCCATAAGATTTTGATAGCCTGTGGGGCAAAGCCTGAGAAATTTTAATTGTTGAGTTGGTAAAAGGGGGCGTCTACACAAAAAATACTTAATTTTGACACATTGTTTGTAAAAATCCGTCCATTATTAACGGAGGGGTAGTGTTTCGTAGAAATCGCCTTCACGTATTATATATAAGGATTCCAGTTGTCATTGCAAAAAAATCACTAGGTTACTCAGTATTTTTGTTCTGATGTGAATGTTGTAGGCATACTTTTATTTTATTTTTGTGTGTTTTTCTGCCAGTGGCATTTTTTTTTTACGTTTTGAAAGGGAACGGTCCAAACCCTGGTCTTGTTACTATCTAACATCAACCTTTTTGTTAGATAGCATCATTAATTCATAGCCCAATGACAAATGAAATCTAGGTCTGGAAATGATCTTGCATGGATTCGAACCAACAACCTTCAAATTTGAAGGCGATCACAATCACCACTCGGCTACCCAGACAATTAAAGTAAAAGCATTAAAATACTGTCATTTAATTAACCTAATTGTTTCAATTTCCATGTTCAATTAATTACTGTACAGTACCGTATTCACAAGGTGATTCGTGAGATGTTCCTTCCCCCGTAAAATGTTTGAAAAAGTTAGCCTTCCATAACACAATTTTAATGCAGTCTTTGATATTAAATATCATAACAAGGTTATGTTGATAACCTCTTTAAATCTTGGTAGAAATAAATAAATAATATTTAAAACAAAAACTTAATAAAGAAAGGAAGGCTACATTTTTCCATTTCTCTTCTGCTCATTCCGTTATGTTCAATGTTGATTCATTATAAATACGGATGATTTTTTCCCTAATAAATAAAACATATATGTAATAAAAAGGCTAAAATAATAAAAACGGTAATAATCAAAACCATATAAGGTAACATTTGATACATTTTACAGTTTTTCAGATAGTAATTTAAGGTGAGTAACGGTATTGTTTTTTTTTTTAAACCAAACAAAACAATTTAAAATAGTTATGTTTAATTCATAGTAAAATCACAAAATAAAAATACACATAACCTACGGTAAGTTTAACTTGTTTATAAGTGATCAGTCTTATTCCCAGTTCTCAATTATTGCCATACATCTGCTTTTCTTTTGGGAAAAACAGTATTACTTTATCAACATCATTGTCCCTGTTTTTTAATATAAGTTATTGGCTAAAGCTAGGCCATTGAGTCGAGATTCTCCCATCGTGCTCCTAAGGCCCCGTTTATGCACTAAGAGCGGGCCCGCTCCCACTGTGAAAATTTTGTCAAAATTGTGCAAGCGATAGCGGTAGCGGTTGGTCAAAGGTGAATGGAAGGGGGGCACAGTCTTGCCAACTCAAACTCTGCCAAATAATACAGAATACAGAATACAGAGTACTTTATTCATAAGCATCAAGCACAGAATGGTGTCAATACATTTTTTTTTTTTTTTTTACATGAACAGATTTTTAGTGTAACCGTAGATGGGGTCTTGCACGGGCCGTAAACTCCTCAAGGCTGTAAATTGGGTAGTCAGCAAGCCAATTCCGAATTCGCCTTCTCAACGTTGTAGGTGAGCCCTCTTTGACAATCTGGGGAAGAAGGTTGAAGAACCTCGCTCCAGCATACGAAGGCTTCTTCGAGAAGAGTGATGTTCTGTGGGAGGGCAGATGGAAGTCCTCGTTGTGCCTCGTATCATAACTGTGGAAGGCAACATGCTTCGACGAAGAGACCTTAATTGTGTAGGAAATTGCCTCCAAGATGTAGATCGAGACTGCGGTGAGTATGCGTAAGCTACGGAAGGTTTCTCTGCAGCTTTCTCTTGGTTGAAGACCGACCATTATTCGCATTGCTTCTTTCTGGAGCACCAAAACTCGTTCCAGGTTTTCTTGTGATGATCCACCCCAAAAGATGATCCCGTACCTGAGGTGGGATTCAAACAAAGCATGGTAGCATGTTCGATAGTTTCGGAGGTACTGACGGATCGAACCCTCCTTAAAGCAAATTTTGCAGAGCTTAGTTTTAGGCAGAGTGCGTCAACGTGTTGATTCCAAGTAAGTTTTTGGTCTAAAACGACTCCCAAATGCTTGGTAAAAGTGCACGTTTGGATGTTAGGAGGGCCAGAGACTTGGTTTTGTAGTCTTCCTATGATGAGCTGGGTAGTTTTATCTTCGTTGAAGACCAAATCATTGTTATCACAATAGTCCTGAGCCAGGTTTAGGGCGATGAAACTATCCACTTCTAATTCTTCTGCTGTCTTCTTGCAGGTCAACAGGACGGTGTCGTCAGCAAACATTACCGCTTTACAGAACGTATTAACATGGCTTGGGAAATCAGCCATAACAGTTCAACTCAACTACAGCAATAATTAACTCAACTATTTGTCCTAAGTGCAAGTGCGCGTGGGTCAAGCGTGGGGCAGTTGGCAACCCTGCCTGCAACCGCTCCCGCCGTGCATAAACAGTCTCATTTGACTCAATGTAGTTGAAAACCGCTCTATCCCAAGCAACCGCTGCGATTTCTAACTACATAGCGGTCGAATTAGAAGCCGCAGCAGGAGGTCAACCGCTACCGCTATCGCTCTTCGTGCATAAACAGCCCCATTTAACTCAATGGTGTTAGAAATCGCTCCCGCTGTCGCTACCGCTCCCGCTGTCGCTACCGCTCCCGCTGTCGCTACCGCTCCCACTGTCGCTACCGCTCCCGCTGTCGCTACCGCTCCCGCTGTCGCTACCGCTCCCGCTGTCGCTACCGCTCCCGCTGTCGCTCCCGCTACCGCTCCCGCTGTCGCTCCCGCTACCGCTCCCGCTGTCGCTGCCGCTCCCGCTGTTGCTACCGCTCCCGCTGTCGCTACCGCTATCGCTCTTCGTGCATAAACTGCCCCATTCAACTCAATGGTGTTAGAAATCGCTCCCGCTGTCGCTACCGCTCCCGCTGTCGCTACCGCTCCCGCTGTCGCTACCGCTCCCGCTCTTGGTGCATAAACGGGGCCTAAGGTAGATCTTTAATCGCCTCAAAACAGAAAAACTTCTCCCTGGCATTGCAGTGGTTACTGGCATAGTACCCAACATTTGTACTTGCACTGCTGTCAGGGGGAAAAAGAAAAGTCAAGCCTTTTGAGAGCTTTGGCAGGGGTTGACGGAATTTTCAAAACATCATCTTTCCACTTGCCTCTCCATAGCTTTATTTCCGACTTGAGTAATGTGAGTGGAGCTACACTGATAAGTGTGACTCGTATATTTTGGCTGCCTCCAGCTCAGATTGGAAGGGATTAAACCTTCCAAAGGTAGTATTTATAAAGGTATATAAGTTGAGGAGCCCAAGGCTCGTTTCATCTGGTGTGAGTTTAAGAGTCCAAGCGGGAGGGGGGCTAAAGCCTATTGGCCTAAATGGTACATCCGCCACTGATCTTAACACCACTAGCTAATAAATTAATAACTTAGGCCTACACAACAGTACCGTAGACGATGAATTTGTTTAAAATAATGGACTCATTACTCACATCATGAACTTGGATACATCTGTTGATTGGCACAAACAATAGACTGTCTGTTCTTTTTCTTGGCGTAGCTTGAGTAAAGTGTCTAACTTGGTTTTACGTTCAGGCAAGTCAAATCTCTTACAAATTTCTTCTATCTGAAAATAAATTAAAGATAAAGAAACTGCTTAGTCATTTTAGAAAGGATAAAGTTAATATATGACATGGAGACCATAGGTAAACGCTCTGGTTAAAATATGGCTAAGAAAATAACTGAGACTAAACTGATGTAATTTAGGCTCCAGGTAAGTTAGGCTACCATATTATTTAGGCTATAACTTAGTAACTTATGTGTAATACAATAAATTGTCGTGTTGAAGTAAGCATCTGATACCTTTCCAAAACAATAGATTTAATTTTAGGAATCATAAAGCTCATTAAGAATAATAATTTGGCAACATTGTCTATGATAGAAAGTCTCCTAACAATTAACGGTAGTTATCCTAAACTTAAATATAACTTACGCTGTTTTTACACAATTAGGCCTACACAATTTAAGAAGTGCATTTGAGTGAAAATTTAAAAACGTACGTTTTCATGTCCCTGGCCTTTTACTTCGTAGATACTGGATTTGTAGTTTATTATTATGTGTTTTAATATTTTTTGGGACGGGGGCAACATGTTACACACATTTATTTGGTTTTAAATAGGTTCTAGGTATTTTTTTCGTATTTTTAAAGTCTCGAAATTCACGACCATGACGTGTCCCTAGGGTACATTTTCCAACTTTCACGCTGTTTTTAGACTAATTGTTCATGCCAAAATATATAAAGCCATATTTTTATGCCATCAATGGTTATTAAACTTACAAAAAAGGAGCATATTATAATTTTATTGTCATTGCAAACTGACTACCATGACAAAATAAGTCTGTCCCTCGATTTGGCGTCACGACCATTTGGGAAAAATTTTCAACTTTGGAGCACGACAGTGGCAAGCCTGGCGTCGATGGAGTCAGTTGGTTTTAGAGACTAGTTCGGGATGTACGTCAGGATTGTAGTGCCAGTCATTTCGAGTTGAAAGGAGGAATTACAAGATTAATAAAGGAAAGATTGTGTTTTTTGTAATTTTGGTGTGTCCATGACCGTACGTAGTCATTCGATGAAGTAGACATGGTTTTAATTTTTGTTTATAAGATATTTCAATTGCTAGATTAACCTAGAAGTTCACTTTGTATCCTCGAACATGAGGTGCAGGGCTACCGCCAGAACAGAGCCAAATAACACGTAATTTCACGACCAAAGTTTCACGACCATCGCGGGTTTTTTCACGACCAATCCAGCCTTATGGATTATAGTGTGTTTGGTCGTGATAATAACTTTAATATAATTGTAATTTGAACAGTTTAGTTCAATTGAAACACTTATTTTTATTATAACTAACAGTATAATTGAAGGATTTTTTAGAAAGATTTAGGTTATTTCAGAAAATTCACGACCGTACCGCTTGTCCCTGACCATCACGTTTATGATTTCTATCATAAAAATTTCAAAAATTAAAATATCGTCATATTTCAATGTTTTATACACAAAAGAAGCACACCTCTATACATACATAACGATTTTTCGGGTCTCAGGTAAGTTTTTCCGGAGTTATACAAACTTAAAAAGATTTTATTGGCTTTTTTTCAATTTTTTGAGATTTTTATTTTTTTCTAGAAAGACCAAATATACCAAAAGCTCAGTGACTTTTTTATTGTATAATGGTCATAAAAGTAAATTAGTTTATAGCAAAACATAGTTATAAAAATAATATTAACTATTTTTAATATTCATTTAAACGTCTGTTATGGTCGTGACAGGATTTTGTGTTTTTCCACTAAAGGTGCTCTTTTCTTAAAAAAATAGTACCAAAGACATTGCGTTACCATGGACATTTTATGAAACTTCAAATGTTAATGAAATAAAAATAATAATAAAAGTTTTGAAAAAAGGGGACAAAAATTTGCAAAGTGCTTTTCCTGAAAACGTACGTTTTTAAATTTTCACTCATTTATTTATTACTGTATATGAACGGCAAACACCATTTTACAGGAGTGTTGAGTTGACATTGATAACTTAATGTGTATAGCCTAGTGTGTATGTGTTAGTGTGTACATATAACCATAGATAAAAACATACTCCCTTAACTTAGTGTGGGCAATGATAGTGTGAAATACGATAGGTAGGCCTAACAACACTGTTTTGATGATTAAATACTACAGAGATTTACAGGACGTAAACAGCTATGTTGCTCGAAAAACAATAAGTATAAGTTAAATACGGTAGACAATTTAAACAACAAAAACAAATGTAGGCCTAAGTTAAATAACTTAGACTATTAACAACAAAAACTAGCCTAAGTACATAACAAACCATTTACAATAAGACAATGTAGACAACTTACAACAAAAAAATATAAGGTACATAATAGGACTAGGCCTATATAAAAATAAAACATTTAGGCCTAAGTTAAGGTCATTAATTTTACCCAATCAACAACTAAACATCAGTTTAGGTCTAACAGTCAGGTTTAATTGGGTTGTAGGGGAAACTTGTTAAATTGTTATTTGTTCTGATGATGCCTATTGCATTTCATGCCTAATGGAAAATAAAGCATTTAATTTAATCTCATTTCAACTATTTCCAAAATGTTGAATGTTTGCTGAGTGTCAGACTTTTGAAATAATTTGGCTAGTTTAAGGTGTGGATTAACTTAGTTTTTTGAAAAATGAACTAAATTAAGTTACGGTACACAACATACAACACAGAGGAATAAGTCAGGTCCAAATATACAAAAAATTCCAATCGAGAACATAGAATATAGACAATACATTTAATTTACTGCGTTAAGTTTAGCCTACTAGGCTATTTCCTCCAGAAATAGCCTCTGTTAAGTAAGGAAATATACTAACTTAGTTAAGTAAGTAGATTTAAAGAGGCTCTAGATCTAACTACTTAAAACTGCTAAAAACTAATGTTAGATTGGTAGTCGTTTCTTTCCTACCCAGTAACTTAGGCCTAATCCCTCATCTAGAAGTAGCAAAACAAGAATATGAGGATGTTCTTATCTTTAAAACTGTGGGATATCACATGATAAAAGTTGAATAATATACATTCAAAAGATAATATGCCAATATAATACATCCTGCATACCCTAACTTAAGTTTTGGAATCAGCCTCCGAGTCAAGTTGGTCCTCAATGGCTAGCAAGTCTCAAAAGGGTTTTAAGAGGTCAAACAAGTTGGTATTAAGAGAATGCCAAAGCTAAATAATTAGGTCGACAGAGAATTATGCACACTTACTGTCATTCGTGTTTCTTTCTTACTTTCACTAACTGTAGGCCTATTTTCCATTTTGACTAAATTAAAAATGCAATAAAAAAATGAAGACTTCTTTAAATAGCTAGCTTAAAAATTTCACACAATAAACTTGGGTAACAAATGAACATATAAAAACGAATATCAAAACTGTTAGTAATACTTAGACATATCTGCATTGTATTTAAATTATTATTATACAATTTAATAAAATGTGATATCAACTAACTTCAAGAAGATAAAGAGCACATTGTTGATTGTTGTCTAGTTCTGTGTGTGGTGGTGAGTTTGAGTTTTCTTTATGGCAGAGGATACACGTCCGGTAACCAGACGTGGATTAGACGTCCGGCAATTACTGTCATAACCTAACCTAACCAACCAAACTTGCTGATAGTGAAAAAATCGAATTAAGGTTCAATTCTTTCTCTATAAAAAAAAATTATAAATGCCAAAAATTCTAATAAAAGATGTACAGTTAAGAATAAATGGTATTCAATGCAAACTCTTCGACAAAAAGTTAAAGTCATCAATGGGATTCGAACCCTGGATCTCTTGCATATCAGCCGAGCACCTTATCCACTACACCACGACCACCGATGGCTGAACATTGTATTGTTGTGGTAAAGGCGTTCCAGGCTCCCGCAACCCCATGACGTCATTGCCGTACGCCTTATCCACGTCCGGTTACCGGACGCGTATCCTCTATGTTTCTTTATTCTTTTCTTGAGAAGGGAAAAGAAGAACATTGAATCGAATGAAGAAAACAGATATTGAGCTCATTAAGTTTGCTTTGCATTGATTATGTTATTCGTATAGATAACATATAAACATACCATTCTAATTCTTAGTGATAATAATTTCATGCTTATGAATATTACCACGTTACATTTACATACATAAAAATGCTGTACTTTCTTTTGAGGTTATATGCTACCGGTACTACCAGAGGTCAATCAAGACTCTACAAACATATTCATAGGGTCAAAAATATCCAAATAAATCCAGTTTAAAAAGTTTAAAGGCTGGTAAAGTAACAAGAAATACATAACAAATCGCCATCTAGACTAAACAGCCGTATACATATCAATCTTAACATTGTTTTTCAGCACTTGGAAATGAATAATATTAGTCTATGATAATAGCATTGACTATATACCTACAGGGAGGTATATGTATAGTCAATGATAATAGACTTTCACTAATCTATACGGAAGTATCTTATTATGTCTATTGTCTAATTTAGGCTATTTCATATGTGGTGTCATTTGCGATCTTGCAAATCTAAAACTCAAGTTTGAAGTGGGTGCAATATAGCGGACACTGAAAAACAATATTTTTATTCTGTATGCTTCATAGCGATGACAGTTTTGCTATCACTGGTGCAACAAGGGTATAGTTTAAACATTTCTAAAACAACAATTCTGGCAATGCAAAAATTGAATATGAGAAAGCGGCGTCCAAGCAATCAGGATTGAGACTGTGTGTTCAGGCTTGTTTGCTCGTTGCTGACTTAAGTAAGCAACAACCGGCTAATTGTGACCAGCGAGTTGTTGCTTCGTCTGAAAATATCTTCCTCCATGGGGACATATAATTTTGGAGCGAACTTTAACATACAGCTTCAAAGGGTTTAACCTATAATTATGAGAAAAGGGATGGATATCGGCAAATTTGGAAGAATTACGTGTTAAAGAAAACTGTATGTGGTTTATTTTGACAAAATATATGTTACTGACGTCCCTGTAGCGTTCTGAAGGGCCGATATAATAAACATATCAAATAAAACGTTTGAATAATTCTTTTTACACACTGCTTTATATATAATCTAATGCACGAGTGATATTGTATCTTCTTATATACCGTACGGCAATTAAGATATTATATTGTTTTGTAATAGTATTTCCGTTTTATTTGATGGTTATATTTTTTGCTATGAAAAAGGAAAATCCTATATTATCTTTATTTATAAAAAGCACGTAACCTATCCCCTAACCATCTTTTTAGCAAATTTCCCATAATTCCCTATATTTATAATTTATTACCGAAGGTCTCGTGGTAAGAGGATCTTGCATTTAATGTCGCCAAAGAGTTCCTTGACTGCGCTAAACCCTCAAAGGGCCCCAAAAATTGTCCTTAGTTGCGACCAAGTCCAAGCATGGTAGGGGTGTGTGTGTCGGCTCCGTGTTTAGCCCGGACGTGTTTGACGCGGACACCCTCAAAATGGTGTTTCACCCGGACGGACGCTTCAGAAATCCCCGCGCCACGGCTGGGTGGGTAATTCGTCGCTTTTCGCCCCCATTATATCGAGTAAGGACGCTCGGTGGCGTTTCCCTCCCAACACAGGGAATTATTACTGTACTATCGTAACCAGAACTGGTGGCCCGTAGCTAAAAGTGGTAGAAAATACTGTTTTTTTTATTTATTATTAATTCTATTCGGATTTCAAAAACTAAACGTTATTACTACCTGTATAATTGCAAGCACGGAATCTATAAATTACAATTACAAATATTAGTTTTAGCAATAACTTTTAAATATAACAATAAAATAAAGGACATTGAAAGTAAAGCCTTCAAATTTTAGTATTATATCAAATATTGCACATACTTATTAACAATGAACCTGAGCATATTCCATAACAATTAGAGAATGATTACTTAGGTGGCTATTTTAAAATCAAAATTTAAACTTCAATTTTAGTCCTGCCCCACGGATGGGGAACAAGACTGTTTCATGATTCTTAGCCTGAATTTTTTATACTGCTTTACTGCAGTACCGGATTTTTTAAATTAGGACAACTATATATTAATGACGTTAAGTCGATTCTTTGCGTCAAAATTGTGGGCAATTGGGAAGTTGTAGAACGACCGGAGAGGGCTCAAATTAAAGGTCTCGATCCCGTAACGGCGGGAAAAATGCCGGTAGTGAAATTCCAAAACGTTTTTGATCGTGATTTATCTTTAAGTCAGTATGCAAAATTACATTTGGATTACTCCATTTGCTAGTCAATTCTGCAACATACTGTATACTATATAAAATCAGGGTTAAGGTTACCTATATTAATTAAGACTTTTTAGGGTTATAGAATGTTGAAGTAAATTATTTTACTGTGAAACTTTTCAAATTTGTGTATTTTTAACGCATGAAATAACCTAGTTGACTAAATAATTAACGATTCAAGATGGAAAACTTCTGCTTTGTTTATATTTCAAAACACATGTTCTAGATTTATTCTACACCTTCTTTGTAAATTAACTAACATTTTAAATTTTCAGATTTATTGTATAATTTTTGTATATAATTGTATATAATAGGGCCTATAATTTTTATTTATTGTATATAATCAATATTTGGTATGAATTGAAATAACCTCAACGGCTACTCTTACAAAATAACCTGGGAATAAAGATGAAATAGGTTTGATCAGGAAATAAATTTCTTAACTAAGTGAGTACTATGACAAGTTCCAATAGGCGGAAAAACAATATTGTTTGGAGGAGATTTGAAACAGGTACTGTCTTTACTTTCCAAGCAAAAAAGGTTAAAATAATATAGCCTAGCAAGTATGGTACTGTATAGTAGTAAATGGAGCATCCACATATAACAGTAAAACCTAGATGTAGTTTCTGTTTCTTTACGTTTTTTAAACAAACCAAAAATATGCATGTAAATGCTGATGAAAAGTATTTTCGTAATTGGTTTCGATAACTGGGCAATGGAACCAGTCCAATCGCAAATGAGTTAGGAATCAGCTGATGATTAGACTTATTTTATGGTGGTGTCAAACTTTATGTGGTGGTGTCAAGTCAATCGCACCTTTACGAGGAATACCACCTAATATTCTTACACTAGGCTAATTATTGTAGTTTTTTATGTTGATCAGGTTAGGTTTGGCCAATGGGATACCTTTACTTCACACTAATGTTAAACCTTTTACAAAAGGGGTATAAACTATTATTTTGATTTAGCTGTTTTGGCCAAAAACTAAGCATAACTCAACACACCTTCTTTGCCTTTATTTGCCTTTTTCTATTTCACGAAGGCAATGTCTAACATTCAAATCAGGGAATCCTTTTTTATGCAAGTTAATCACGAAACTAAATCTACCTTAGTATGACAGTACCGTATTTATTCACAAACAAGTATATGTTTGCTGCCTTTAGCAGAGTGATTTACTTATGGAGTGATTCAAATAATCTATTGAAAATAACATCATCAAAAGCAAACAAAAACAAACAACAAACTGTTTCTACACAAAAGTAAAATAAATTAAAGTAATGTGTTCTCCAAGAATAGCATTAGCAGCCATTTTACAGCTGATTTTTGTTTACTTCAATACTGCTGATCGTGATTTATCACTAATCCAGTACGCAATATTATAATTTAGAGGATTGCGAATATAATTCAAATATACTCTTATTTGCCAGTATATTCGGCAATGTACTGTATACTGTATAAAACCAGAAATAATGTTATCTGCATAGACCCTTTTCGTTAGTCTAATAACATCCAAAGACTCTCTAAGAGTTCAAGTTCTTACTTGTATACTTATCTATTTTGAGATCGACCTATTATGTTTTCACTAATCTGAATGAATACATCGAAGTAACCTCTCTGAAACATCTGCAGTATATTGCAGTTTTCCAGCTTAATGACTTTCTAAATCATGCACATATTTCTACATAAATATTGTAAAATAAATGTTTTATCCAGTTGATGTAAACCACTATTAATTTAACAAATTATGGACACGGCTCAAATGGGTATACCGTGCCCTTCTGCACTTGTATTATTTTGTATTGTATTACACAATCGAAGATTTTTCCAATGATTTAAAGCATGTATGACAATAATCTCATGAACCTATAATGATCTGTCTAGAATAATATGATAAAATATAAGGAAAAAGTGTGAAAAAGGCAGACACCAACCCGTAAAATAGATATAAGATAGTTCAATAAGAAATAACTAGTAAACACGTTGCTCGAAATCGAGCAATTGCAAAGAAGTGAAGTAGTTATTTAAAACCAAAGAAAAGTCATCATAATTTCTGATGAGTTTTAATGTCTTTGAATTGAAAAATAAATAACTGCAGATAACTTATACAGCTGATCAAAATGTAAACAATAATGTTATTCATAAGGATAACATGGGAAATTTAACAGCCACTGGGGCAGAGCCCAAGGGACTTTTTTCAAAAATGTAAGGTCAGTTTGCAAATCTACGCGACACGCTCTTTTTAATGAGACGTCAACGGATATAATCGGCTAAAAAATGGCGGAGGAGTTCAACCGACAAAGTTTCGTGTAGCGTATTAATTATATAGATTGTAAGAGTTATTGTGATAAAAGGATTTCCACTGATTTCGCAATGGAACTTTATATTGCAACACATGACATGATACATAAGAAAATCAATTTTAAAATCAGAAAATAACATTGCAAATACTTCTTTTGGACAATTCAGTAACTCCCAATATATGTGTGTTGTTTACAATACAATTTTAAAATTAACAGCTGTTTTATTAAAAAGTATTATCCACATGACAAAATGTAAACAAACCTGTGGAGGGATCTTTAAAGGCTTCTGGGGCAGAGCCCTAAGCGAATTTACTTCATTTTTCTTTTGATAACTCATCTACAGACCAAGACCTTTCTTTGGACACCTCTACCAAGTTTCTACGCTCAGCCGTTCTCTCAAATTAGTGGAGATAAAGTTTCCAATTAAATATGTAGATTCCCCCATGTTAATCTTATGGGATGAAACCCAACTTTGATGGAAGATACTGCACAAACTAGTAAAGATTTCAAAAAAATAAAAACCCTTTGCAAAACTATAGATCAGGGCCATTCTTTTGACTTTAATCATCAAAATCGGTCCAAAAATGAGGGAGGAGTTCTGTTCACAAAAATCGGCTTAGCGAATTATATAAATAGATAGATTAATAGAAAAGCATGTTTCTTTAAAACCTGTTTTCTCAGTTTGTGTGCATCGCAGGGAAAATCTACTCATACTGTTAGAAAGATATTTTCCAGTAGATTTGCAGAATCCCTTTAAAAATTATAATAGGCTAAAAAATAAGTACAAAAATGAATTTGAAATTAAAAAAAACCATTAACATGGGCTTTATGGGTTGCCATGCTGGTGACGAAATAGGTAACAACAAAATATAAACAGAAAATCAAAACAAATGTAAGAAATTACAATCACATGTTTTATTTACAGGGTGGGGTGAAAAATAGAGAAGTCTGTACAGTGCAATTGGATTTTGTTAGCTAGAAGCGGTTAAGCTGTGGTGAAATATCTTTGAAGATGAACCTTTTTAGTGCGATCATGTGTTCATACGTGTCAAATTTTTTGGTTATGGTTAAATCAAAACAAACAAACTGGCTACTCTACTCTTACTCTACTTTAATAAAATCACATAGTCATTACAGAATATTTACTGTGAAATAGAGACATGATTCCTAATTCCAAATAAACTAATGAATAAATTGTTATTTAATTATTGTCTTCAAATTAAGCAATGGTTGCTTTGAAAATAATTAATTTAACATAAGCAAATACTGTATTAAAATAAAGTAATACAAACAAATAAGTACAGCTGAGGTATTTTAACATTAGGTAAATGGAAAGTTTCCTTTAGAAAAGAATTACGACCTTAAAGGGCAATTTATAAATAATGGATAGTTTTGCGCAAGGTTTCTCGTCATTACGAACATTTTAAGTATATGGTTTATGGTCATGGTGGAAGATGTTTGCGACTCGGTCCCTGCACTGAAGCTTTGCTTCGCAGGAACCTGATTTCAGATTATTTAATGTAAAAAGTATAGTAATGTTTATTTTTTCTAAATAAATGAATGAATTGAATTGAATGAATTATATGTTTGCTGCCTTTAGCAGAGTTAAACTTATGGAGTGATTCAAATTATTTATTGATAATAAATATATTTTCATGACTCACAACACCGTATAACATCAACAAAAGCAAACAAAGGCAAAACACCAAAATGTTTTTTTACACAAAAGATATGGTGTACGGGGATATCTATTCTGACACATTGATAACATATTTATGAGATTGTTTAAATATTAAACTAATTTGTCAATTATTCAGCTTTTTAGGGACTCATGTCCTTACAAGCCACTAGTGATATTTATTTAAGTAAATAAAATAGGTATGTTGAACTTTAGCTTATGTCCTTTATTTTCACACCTATTAATAATTGCTGCGGCACGCGTGATGCGCCAATATTTTGGTAATAATAAAAACTAACACTTTTAACTGAACTATGATTTTATTGATGTAAATATGAACAAATTGTATCAGTGGACTGTATAGTAAAACTACAATAAATGAATTTCTATATCGAAACTGATTTGGTTGTAAACTAAATGTGAATTTAAGAATATTATGAAGCTGAAAGAAAGCAATGTTACTTGGCCGAACACGACAATCTCTAGGCTAGACCCTACTAATCATATTGACCACAGACCACCCTTAACCCACGGTCCTAGATAGCAATTCTAAAGACAAATAGAAAGGGAGTTTATGTGACCGTATTAGTTCTTTACGCAGAAGGACGGTCTCAACTGCTTTGTTAAGAAGCCGACTTGCCCTAGCAGAACGAATGAGTGGTTTATGCGATCGTAAACAAGTCTAGATGTTTGACAATATTTGAAATTTAGAAACGTAACTATCTTCTAAAAACATAATTATAAAGACACACAACAGATGAATTAGATACACTCTCCCCAACAATCATTGTTTCAAGCAAAAATTCTCATAAATAAAAAACAAATTTTTGAATGAATAGTATACAAGTATTTGCAAAAATCGTGTACGTCATCTTTAATTTTGGACTTCCGAGACTCCGATTTCTTTATACCGTTTCCCTAGTAAATGCACACAATTCTTAGTCAAAATAACCAATTAAACAATTTAAAGCAATTTTCTTAGAGTTGTCTTACGGATTTACTCGACTATATTCAAATCTTTGAATTATGTTTCAATTGTTTACTTATTAGTTCAGTATATTTTGAAAACATAGAAATTGATGTTGCTGACAAATGCTGTGAATACAATTCAGTGACACAAGAACAAAAAATCTATGTAAATAATACTCCCACCGCAGCAAGCCTGCAGTCTAAGCGAATTTCCATTTACCCGGTTCGTTCGATTTTTACTAAAATATTCCCACAAAATTGTCAGATTTATTTCCTATTTCTAAATAACATTAATTTTAGTGAGTACTTAGGTTTGCTGCTACGGGAAAGATATTGAGGTGTGATTTTTATTGAAATGTTGATAACTAAGTTGATAGCTTAGTATGAAATAAACAAAATTGCCAAATTTGATTAAAATATATCCATAAACAACCAAACTACAACAGTTTATTTATCCTCCATAAGAATAACATGGGAATGTTAAATTTACAATTTTTAAAATTATCTCCAAACCGTTGGGCATACAACAACTCTTCAATATACGAGTACAAAATTATTTATTTTTTAAGCTCTACAATATGGTTTGGAGAGAAATTAAAAAAAATTGTGTTTTGGGGTCAAAAATAGGAAAAATCAATTTTCACCCCATAAAACTGGTTAGCAAACTCGTTCGAATAAACGTAGGTTTACACGTTTGTGCCAAAATGTCATAAAAATTGGATAATTTTTGCTCTAGTTATCCTCAAAACGATAACGTAAATCGGTTCCGGGTCTAGTCTTACCATGTGTTACATGTGTCTTACCATGAGACCTAGGGTGAATTTTTGCTTAGTCCCTATATGGGAAATTCGCTAAAATTAGAGTTTTGTCTGTACACTGCTTAGAATCATAAATGTTTCGGTTAGTTTCATCGTATGGAACGAGTTTTAAGATAGGAAAGCCAAAACGCGTGCTATCTCAATTTCTGTATAAAAAGGTTTATACATAAAAAGGTTTAGGTGTAAGGTTATAAAAAGTACAAACAAACAGCCAAGAATAAATTATTCACAAACACAATTATTGTAGCGTATTACAATGTAAATGATCACTGTTTTACAGGGTTTTGCCCGTGGTCTGTGTGTACTGTTATCCAAGTGACAGCCGGTCTATGTGTAAGATTCAAATGTATACTTCGGTCTGTCGACATTTTAGATGAGTACGGTAACGCCAAATCCTGAACATATAAATCAACAAATCCTAAATTAACACATAGACCTATTCACGTCTTAAATTTAAATTGAAGATTCCACAGTATTTTAGAGTTTAAAGATTTGTCTAACCCTTCTAAAATGTTAACATTAAAAATTTGGACGTCCACGGGGAGTAACCAGAGGTGACTAGGCCTACGTGTTAGGTACTGTAATTGGGTTATTAGAAATTATAGATAAAACATAGTCTCTTAGCTATTAACCTACAAAATCAGAGCTATATTGCTTCGGTAGTTTATGTGTGGTTGAAAGAACTGGGCGCTGGGAGGCAAAACGCGATAATTCCTCGGACGATTCGGTAACGGGGATATTCCCCGCGAGCCGGGTAGATGCAGGGAGACGTCCGCTCAATTACCCACCCGAACCAGTTTTGTCCGCCTCACGCACTGTCCGCCTCAAGCACGTCCGGGGGAAACACGGCACCGTGTGTGTCGCACGCAGTTGTTGATTAGCACGACAGCTCGAGCAAATATTATCCGATTTTGATTAAATTTGGTATAACTTAGACGTGTTAAGCTACATTTATTCAAAACATGAAATTTTGCAATTTATTCCAAAACCATTTTGTAAAAAAAACCAAAAACAAACGATTTGGTATAAATTGAAGCATGGTCGTATGCCTATAACGGTTACGGAAAAAATCCCAAAAAGTGTAAATTAAAATTACTATGTTATTCTTTCCAATGGAGAATAAATAAACTGTTGTAGCATGCTTGTATATGGGTATATTAAAATATTTTTAACACATACGGGCCTTTACTTCATATCAAGCTATCGATATTTAAATAAAACACACCTTATTGTCTTCCCTGTAGCAGCAAACCTGTACTCATTAAAATTAATTCAGGTTGTCAAGTGATCGAAAACTCGCTCAAAAATATGTAATTTACAGACTTCTTTATTTTCACCCAACGCTCTAAATAAAACATGTGATTAGAATGTCTTCCATTTGTTTAGATTTTATGTTTACATATATTGCGTTGTTATTTCGTCACAAACATGGCAACCCATAAGGTCCATGTAATTTTTTAGATTTTCCCTACGATGCACACGAGCTGAGAAAAAATCTATATATTAATTTGAAACTTTTATTTAAGGGAATAATTTGGTGAAGTTCCAGCCAGGTGGATAGAAATTCGCTTAGTCTGCAGGTTTGCTGCGGCTGGGGTATATTGTATGTTATTCCATAAAATAGAATACCTTCTAAAATATACGAAATCGATAACCATATAATGCATTGCATGTTTTGTATGTTTGAGAGATAAATGTTTGTAGTATCTATTTTTTATTCTCTAAAAATGACACTAATTATTACAAAAGGTGTCTTAAAGAGGTTATACATTACGGGTAAATTATTGTAATTTTTTTAAGAGTCCCTAAGACAACGTAATGATTAAAACGACGATACGATAAGTCTATTTGAAACAATCATAAATCGTATTGTTACGTCAAGTTGTGTAGTGTAAAGTTGGTAAAATATAAGTTGAAAAGTTGAAGTAAAGGAGCGTCTGAAGAACACCTGAGCTGGTTTATGTACCAACCATGTGCAGTGTAAGGCTGGATGCATATTGTACAAGAAGGGCAATCAAATATTCACAGCTCCGCTGTACAAGCTTTTACTGCGTCAATGACAATTTCCCGCCCCCGTGCAAACAGCTGTTCAAGCGTTCAAGCTATAATTCTTTTACATACAGATTCCCTGTCGAAGTATATTTGACTGTAGGTTAGACGTTTGTACTTTGAAAGTATGCGATTCTTGCCGTTTCATCTTTTCCATAGACAAGGTACATAATGAATATAAAGGGGTGGATTGACATAGTTTACCATGGATAAAAATATCGCGATATAAAATACCACAATATTTTACCCCTACATGTTATGTTAATATCATCATTGATCCAAGAATAGACATTGTGTCTACATCCTAGATAAAAGAGTGGACAGTGTCTATTCTTTAATCTATGATATTATCTATAAGGATCCACTGGAAACGATTTTAAGACACACACATGATCTGTCCTTATGATAACGAGCGTTTTGTTATTTACAATATTTATTTCTTATTAAAGTAAATATATTTACACTTTAAACTAAAATATAACAATCTATTTCCAGCTATTTCTTGTTCTCCGATGTTGTAATCAAATATTTAAATACAATTCGCCAAATTACAAATAAAGAGGCAAAACTAGTCATAAATAGTGCACATGTTAAATGTACACCAATGTGAAATAATGACTTCTTACTGTACGTTGCTTCAAATCCATATTGGAATCTAATACAAGTACTCACTTAAAAAACATTAGTGTGGGCTGTCAGATATTAGATTGATGAGTAGGCATAACCTTCAAATTTAAATTTCTCAATGTAAATCAACGAATGCACTCAATAAACTACACAAACTTAGTTATTAAACTAAGTGATACAACTAAACAACTGGTTTTCTGTAGACAAATGTAAGTGCGAACTTGTATACACAGTACAGTTACATTGCCCAGTAAACTTCCCTTCTGCGTCCTCTCCTCTTTTATATAGTATTTCTGTAAACCTGGATAACAACCCAGGAAATGATTATTCTAAGCCTCTTTGGAACCAAAACATGTTCCCGCAAGAAACACTTAGCTTGTTATCATTCCAAACTTGGTTTCCAGAGTAATTATGTTTATTTATCATGGCGAGAAGCTGATATAATGAGGCAGAGAGCAATAACATCGCACGGGCACGCCAATGTTACTGTTCCCCCTCCCCCCTCACCAACCAGCTGTTTATTTATTTGGTGTTTTTATACGAGGGAAGGTCTGGAATTGAACCACGGGAAAGCGTTTTGCGGAATCGCATTGTTGAATTAACCAAACCTCGGAACATGCTTTGTTTTAGGGTAAATATTTTGTGAAATCCCAAATGAATGGGGAAATAACATTTTGTAAAATAGAAAATGATGACTTTCGGATCGATGTTTTTGTAAAAGAGCTCAAACATTTACGTTACACGATGTATGTAAACGTAAATGTTGTCATATTATGAGAAATGTTTGTTTGTATGTTTATATGCTTGTACAAAGTTCTCGGCTTCGACGATTTCCTTCAAATGTTGAAAATCATTTCTGGCCTAAAAACGGGTTTAATGCAGGTAAAACTGCAAAAAAAATCTAAATACGTAAAAAAATTAAATTGAAAGTAACATTTTTCAAACGTTGGCTTTATGGGTTGCTAGTAGTGGCCTTATGGGGAGCGAGCTGGTGTAGTGGTTAGAGCGCGGGACTTCAGTCCCAGAGGTCCTGGATTCAAATCCCGCCAAGTCACAAATGGAGTTTATCTAAGTGACATTGCCGCAACCTCTAGGTCTACCCTGAAGTAATGTGAATGTGAAAAAATCCGTGCTCGTGCCTAGGACTAAAGAATGGGCTGCTAGGTAACCATTGGTTGAACAAAATGACGAGGAAAAGTCTAAAACTGTTTGTGCAAAATATTTCACATTGAACATGTTGCATACACACGTCTCTCATGAGCGAGTTTAAAGTAAAAACGCAAAGTTAAACATCTGAGCATTACAACTCCAGTCAAGACATTCGTAATTTGCCAGGATGTGCCAGCTGTGTCAAGCCCAAGTTTGTGGTGTAGAGCCATCTGATTTTGAGGGAACTGACAAACTTGTGAAACCAATGACACAAAACTTATCAGACTGACTTTTGACACCAAGTCAGTAGATTTGACTCAACGCGGCACTGTTAGGAAAATTACAATTTCCAAGCATGAGGTGAAGTAAATACAATGTTATTGTTTCGGGAGAATGGTTAGAGTACTTGCCTTTAAAACTGATGGTTGCCCGTTCGATTCCAAGTAAAGTGAATTCTGGACCCAGAATCCAAACTAATGTCTAACAATTAATTATGTTTCCCAACAACATGTCAACGTCAGATAGTAAGAAGAGTGGGTTTGAACAGTTTTTTTGTATACGGATACATGCAAAATGCCACTGGAGTAAACACACACCATTAATGGCTTGCTTCACATGAATTACATAAATTAATTATAGTCCTAAGTCGAGAACAGCTTTGCACTGCATCACTGGTACAGTATTACTTTTTGAGTGTAATTTTTGTCGCTTGACATAATTCAATTTTGGACGCTTATTCTGGTTGGCGAAAGTTCAGGAAATAAATCCCGGTATGTTCAAATAGATTAAAGTTCAAAATATTTCAAAATTGTGAGATTCTCGCTGTATTTTAATTTGTATCCTTACACAACGTACATTATGATGAATATTACAGTTTTTTATTATGTATAAAACATTATCACGATATAAAATATTACGATATCTTACAACTACATGTTATGTTACTATAATGAGCCACTGGAGACGATTTTAAGATACATGCATGATCTGTTCGATATGTATAAAGAACGTTTTGTCGTTTACAATATTTATTTCTCATTACCTAAAACTTTTTATTTGTTTTTGAAGATCGAAAACTAATCGGGTAATCATTCTGAATAAAAAAAAAAAAAATGTAATGATATTTCAAAAATCCGCGAGAAAGAAGTTATACAAAAGTAACGTATTAATGGGGAACCAATCTTGTTATTTTTGTTTTATCTAGGATAAAAGTGGTTGAACATTATTATTTGGAATATAAATGGTGTATTTGAATCACTGACAAAAATATAACATCTATTTTAATGCAGATATAGTTTTTGGCTGTTTTTTAATGCACGCTACATAAAAAGATAACTTTCCAAGCAAAGCAGATAAAAAGTTTCAGTGAGGTTCTTCTGATAGCTTTCTTCACAGCACATAAAGCAGCAAGATAGTCACTTTAGCTCAGACAAAAGTATCTAAATTTTCCACGAAAATGCAGTAAAAAAAGTGAAATTATCCTTTCTTGAGATAAAATTTAATTCAAAATGTCGAGCACGCCATGCGTGTATTGGAAAATGTTCAACCAATGTATTTGAACTTGCTACGATTTTTAATTATCATAATTATACCTTACTATTAGCTTTAGATATGGAAGGTAAAATGACTATAATAAGAATCATACAAGAATCTGTAAAAATAGGTTATTACAGATACAAAAGATAACCTTGATTAAAACCAACCAAGTACACAGGTACACAAGTAAACGTTCTACTATATTTTGTATTATTAGTTGAACGTCTAAATAAATGTAGTACAAATATGTATTCCACGAGGTGTGACTTAACAGCTGATTTGAAAAGTATGAGAAAAATATTTCCTTGTTGTGACCATTGATCTCTATGTAGTAATAATAGAGATCGATGGTTGTGACTATTTCTCTTGCCAATAGTTAACCCAGCTTACATAGGCCTACTCATCGCACTTTACTCACACACACAAATCAGCACAGCTGGTCATTTACTTTATTGTCTATTGTCATCAATCTAAAAGTCAATAATAGTATTTACTCTGTATCGTGTCCAATGTTCCAGCTATTTTATCAGCTGTTTTCAAACAGCTGGTCAACTCTTATCAAGAAGCTGTCTAGTTTACTTGACCTTTACTGCTGCCTTTAATTTAGTTGAGAAAATTCATCTCTTCTAGACCCATCACACAATGTTTCCTTGATTGTTTTTCTGTAAATTATTTAGTGTTGTTATTTTATATTTTTGTTGAAGTCTTTATTTTTAAAATAATATTCTTAAACCATGAAGTTTCTATTAATCTTAGCTTTCAAAGTGTTGTTTTATCTACACGTCGATTGTGTTGTTTCAAGTGAATCCGTTATTTTCGTAAACTTGGTAAGTTGGGGTTTTTATACGAAATTATAATCACCATTTTCGCATATTTTGATTGTGAACAAAACATCTTAGGTGTTAACTCACTAATAAACTCCTGAACGAATTTAAATTAACTATACAGTAAAATAGATTTATGCGAAATAACGGTTAATTTGAAATGTAATACAGAACAAATGTAATGGAACAATCTAATTTATGGAAATGTAGTTTAAAATACCCCCGCCGCAGCAAACCTGCAGACTAAGCGAATTTCCATTTGACTGATTGGATTTACACTGAAATGTCTACTTAAAAATATAACATTTATTCTTGATTTAAATAGAATTAGTTTAACAAGTACTTAGGTTTGCTGCATCAGGGAGGGTAAAACTGTTTTTTTTTTTTTTGTAAAATGTGAATAGTTAGTAAGAAATAAAAACATTTTCCAAATTTGATCAAAATATGTTCATAAACAAGCAAACTACAACAGTTTACTTATTCTCCATAAGAATAACATGGGAATTTTAAATGTACAATTTTTTGGTATTTTCTCCGTAACCATTAGGCGCATAATAACGCTTCAATATACTAAATTATTTGTTTTTTTAAGCTCTACAAAATGGTTTGGAAAGAAATTGCTAAATTTTATGTTTTTTGGGTCAAAAATGGGAAAAACCTATTTTTACCACATAAAACCCCAAGTAAACCCCCGTTCCCATGGTCCGATCATGCTGGATCGCGAACTCGTTTGAATAAACGTACGTTTACACGTTTGTACCAAATTTCATCAAAATCGGATCATTTTTGCTCGAGTTATCGTGCTGACGGACACATATATATATATATATAAATATATAAATATATAAATATATAAATATATAAATATATAAATATATAAATATATATATATATATATATATGAATTTGAACGGATGGTGTTTTTGGCCTCTAGGGACCTCAAAACGAAAAAAAAATCGGTCCCGCGTCCAGGTCTTACCATGAGTACTACGGTAATAGCTTATTCCCTATATGGGAAATTCGCTAAAAGGGGTAATGCTATTCATTGTGAATATTAATTTTTTGAGACAATTATTTTGTGTTGATATTATAATTGACTATACTCATCGTACTATAGTACTGTATGTATAGTATGTTATTACTGTATGCAGATGTTGCTATATAGTATTTTACAAAAAAACTGTTTTACTTTCTAAAGCTATTTTCAAAGGTTGGACGTCGAAGGTGGGATATCACTGGACACATACCCATTGCGCTTTGCGGTCAGCTTTTTGACAAGCGCTAGACACTCCAAAGGTACAGTTCCATTGCGCGCAACGGTCACTCAGGTCATCGAACCGCATCTAATCTATTAAATTATTCCTTAACGCAGACAATAAGTGACGCTAGGAAAGATTCATCGGCATTTGTTTATTAATAGATTGGTTTACAATTTGACAAGGATGTTTTCTGTAGCATGTAATCCTTAACGCACGGTAAAATTAATAAATTAATCCAAACAGTATTTTTCATATTGTGTTGAATATTTTAAAACGCTAAAGAGCAGATTTTAAATACCTCGACAAAGCAAAGAATGCTATTTCTGTTCTATGCTATTTTGTAAGATTGCACTTTCAGAACATTCTACAGTTAACAATCAAAGCTACATTTTACTCATCCGCTAAGCTACAGTATAGGCAGTATAGGCACGGGGTTTTTTCAAAAAGAAAATTCTACAAGGCTTATGTTACCATTTGGAATTTTGTACTATGGGTCTTTAGAATGATATCTCGGTCCAGTAAGTTGTTGTATAATGTTTGTTCAGTAGGATAGTGTTAAATCAGAAAACACCCATTTGGAATTTTGACTCCTAAAGATAACCTTGTAGGCTTTTTATATTTATTGTTTGAATTGTCAATTAACACAGAAATAGAAAAACGGTTACTAGATTATGTCTCATTCCCGATAAGGATTTAAATATAACGGAAATATAACGGCATACAATACACATTTCAGTCCACGATCATGGCTGCCTTAAAGTACAATAATTAGCGAGTTGTGTACAGTTACAAGTACATCATCATATGGAACTTTGGATGATTGGTATGAGTTTTTACATAACTAAAAAGTAATATCTCATATTGGAAAGTTAGAGGATTAGTGACGAGTGAATGTGAGAAAAACTCATTTATTTAATTGAGAGGTAGCAGAACAGTTGAAGTCGAAAATAAATCAACAGAGTAATATTTTGACCACTGCATGGTGCGTCATGGGGACTGAAAAACGTCTGCATTCTAATCAGCTGTTACTTATTTATTTGCAATGTTTACATTTATTCCGAAAGTCAATGTTGTTAAATAAGGTTTCAAAATGAAATTTAGCCTATTTATTTAATTTTTTTGATTTCCGTTTTTATAATGAGTGAAGTAACTAGACGGGGTAGGGGCAACTTGCAAGACGTGGAAGAGTATCCAGGAATTCAACTGACACAAGAAATGTTGAAAGAGGTAAGGCCTAACTATGAAAAAAATCCACAAGCTCACAACCTGCCTTCAAAAGAACGCTGGAAAATGAGTTGAGTGTTGTTTCTCACAATCTAGGTCCTCTTAACAGCACTTGCATGCATTGTGGCGCATTTAACTTCGCAGAGGAGGTCACAAATGGTCATTTCAACGCATGTTGCCACAATGGACTCATTAACATGCCACAACCACAAGTAAATGACGAACTAAAAGAACTGTTTTTACATGATTCTAACTTCATAAAAAACACAAGGCAATACAACAGTGCAATGGCTTTTGCGTCGTTTTCCGCTACACAATTATAGAGAGATTCCGGGAAATGGGCCTTACTGCTTTAAAATTCAGGGACAAATTCATAGATATATTTCTGACTTACTACCGCGAAATGGGGAGTTGCCTTCTTATTGACAATTGTATTTCATTGATATATCAGAAACAACTAATATACGACTCCACCGGAAGGAAACCCAAGATATAAAACAAAAAAAACTGTCAACTTTAAGTAACATTAAATTTATAGTTTTAAAAACATATTTAAAGTCGGTATTTGTCTTTTTATATAGGCTACTGTATAATTCTACTGTAGTCTAGATTAGGGGCCATGGCCCCTACAGACCACTAGTTTATCTTAAAACTAAACGTCCTACTCATAAAAAAATTAAATTGTCGTTTTACATCAATTGTTTCTATAAAAGTTGCAACGTTTCAGCTGTGGAGGCACGGGGAGAGGACTCCAGTAAGCTTTCACTACAGCAGCCCTTACCATGACAAGAAGTACTGGCCTGAGGGACTGGGGCAGCTTACAAACGTAAGTTAACAATTCTGGCTTTTTCTCTGGCAATTCGTCATTATTTAGTGTACCACCATGGACATTAGTATTGCAGGAATCTAATTTCTTTAAGTTCTTCAAATCAGCGAGTGTGTCAGGTTTCTGTAAACAATTTGTAAGAATTGAGATCTGGTGACTGGGGAGACCATACGATACCTCCGTGAAATGAGATTTCCGCGTCAATATTTTAGAACTAAGTCTACTGGTTATCTTTAATTTTGACGTGGAATCACTATTTGTGAAAATGTTCACCAACCTATTTTAGAGATCTCCATGAACGTTCAGTTCTGAATTTCAGTCAGGTTGGGGGAAGGACGAGTTTATTTATGCTTCCTGGAGTAATGTAATTTACGAGTTTTTCCAATTAGTAAAGTACTGCACTACTAAACATTTTCCGGAGAATCATATTATTTTCATCTGACTTTAGATTTTGGAAGTGTCTTAAAATCTCTTTCAGTAAGATCAAGGACTTGTTTTACTTTCTTTTCCTCATAGGTTTCATTCGATTCTGATTTCGTTTGTGTTTGGGATTTCGTGTGTTTAGATGGAATTTCATTCATAAGGTTGACATAGGTCCAAGTGATTAGTGTCCAAGTGATAAGTCCAAGTGATTTACTCGAATGATTGTTTGAGTGGGCTGTATCTTGCATTTAGGGTAGATGCATTGACGGGTTTGTTAGAGGGGATCTTGTTTATTTAGTTAAAAAGGGTTTTACCGTTTTACTTATTTGATCACATCCAATTTGACTCTGGCCCAATACCTCTAGAAAACATGTGATAAAGACTGTCATGTTGCTGGCCTTACAACAGGTATGTATATTGTAAGAGTTGTTTAACTTTGGTTCTGAAAAATTGCTATCATTCAATTCACTTTTTCCAACATGTCTTGTGTTTAAAACTCCTTCCGTTGTGAATTGAAAATTACTATTCAATCTAATTGGCCTCAAAAGAAAAGGCCAGTCAAAAATAACTGTTTACTGAAAACAACTATTTACAACTCATTATACACAAAAAAGATCAAGTACATATTGAAACAAAAAGTTTAAAATAAATTGCAAAATTTAAAAAATGCAGAAAAAAATCTGTTAGTACACTACACTATACTTACAACCTTACAACTAAACACAAACAAAACTGAACTAACGCTAGACTCCACCACCAAGCTAGCAGACCAGGAACCAGGTAAGAAGTTCGCGTCAGAGGCTAGTGTATTTTTTCAAATTTGTATGGCCAAAGTAACTTGAGGAGTTGATCCACCTCCAGAAACTTTGTGTAGTTTTGAACACAAGACACGATGGAAAAGTCCAATTTATTGCAACATTCCATGATCATTTTGGGATATACTGGTACAGTGAGATAGTTGGAACATTTGCAGACAGGCAAGAGGCAGCAGTACGAGCTAGGCCGGTGGCTGAGACAGCGCTACGACCACCTTCTTACAGACCAGTACAGCCCAGACCTGGTGCGTGTCCACAGCACTGATGTGGACAGGACCCTCATGAGTGCCCAGGCCAACATGGCGGGTATGTTTCCTCCCAAGGGTCGTCAGGTGTGGGAGACGAGTCTTCCCTGGCAGCCTGTCCCCATACACACTGCACCCGAGGATGTAGACAGGGTAGGTACGACATCTTCAAAGTCACACTGTCAGTTATACTGTGGGGCCATGTTGGATTTGGAAAACCGATTCGTAAATTCAATACACTGTTTAAAACTTCTCGAAATAGCGATATCATCATCAATAGCTCAGCCTAATCGGGTGATCAATGATCAATGATCAATCAATGATCAATTATTTAAGATGGGGACGCCACTATGTGCGTATTTTAACCCAAATATGAGTGAAGGATGAGTGTAGGATGAGTGGCGCGATCTTGTAGTCTTGTTAGTGACTAAGGCCGACATGTTCCTTAGACACAGCTGTTAATTAATAGCCCATACAGCTAATGGCAACTAAGGGACCTACAGTTTATAGTGGAATCCGAACCACATTTTTTCCTTGTAATTTACGAATTGGTCTAATTATCAGGATAGTAATGCGGATAGTCGTAGTACTCACTATTGCGGACGTTAATCCACACCAGGGAGCATCGCATCCACAGTGCATCCCTATAAATATCCACAATTCGTGACCTCCTAGTAGCTGGATTACAGGACGACGCCAACCGCCCCAGTCTGTCGATCGTCCCGGAAGTTCTTTACGGTATAGCTTCTTCTCTATGGGGAAGTTCGCTAAAAATAGTATTTATTAATATGTTTGCTTACCTTTGTCTGGATTAAAAAAGAGGGAAAGAAGAATATTTTGTCACAAAAGGATCCCAATGGCTAAAAAGGATTGATATAAAATATTTCCCTTCTAGGAAAGACAATGGTTTTGGAAATACATTTATAACAAGATAACAAGGGTTTTATAACATACAAGAATTTATTTTCTAAACAGTTTCGTAGCCCTTAACTGGTTGTAAGTAGTGCGAATGATACCATTGTCTTGTTTAACCATTTATACATGTCTTCATGTTTTGTTAATTCTGAAAAACACTATAGCAGAAAAGTTCTGCTGGGGACGGAGGCGTGATTGACTTAACGTATATCCACGATACCTGGGATTCGCTGACTATTGAGGTAGGCCTAGATTAAATTGTCAAATTGGCATTTGATTGTAGCTTTGAGCGAACGATTTTGATGAAAAATTAGTATGTCGTCCTCTAAACTCTGAACAAAATGGCACAAATCCTATTTCGCTCAAAAATTGCTATTTCCCCATAAAAACCACATAAAAAATCTGATTTATGGAAAAACCCGGGTTTTATTAAAATTAATGTGTTATGGTCCCTATAATTAATTCTAAAAAATAGCACAACCCCCATTGCTGAAAAAATTACGATTCAAAAGTTACTGCAACCTTTGAAATTTTCCCTATAAAATATCATAGCTACTCCTATCGCTTACCCATGATAAAGCTTGTTGACAAGATAATGTAAGAAAGTATGCGCCAGATTGCTGATACAGTTTCCTACATTCGATCAACTGTTGTAGATCCTATATTATCATGTAGTCTAGGCGCTAGGCCATGTCCGGTGTGCACTTATATGTCCCCTAAGTTTTGTTGCGGGGTTTTGTTTAACACCTATGGGAGCTAAAAAACAACTGGTCACGAGGTCCAAATCATGGTTGTTTGGCCGCCAAATTGCTAGATTATTTTCTAACTAGTGTACATTGCAAAGTATTACAGGAGTTATTTCAAAACTAATAACAGTCATATTTACATTGAGTTTAAAAGAGTCAACTCAAAGATTACCGGTGTGTACCTCAGACCATGTTTATCTTCGTTATTGATAAACCTAAAGCATTCCGGCCGGTTTTCTCCTCAAAATGCCTCGCTGTACAGGCAACACAGGTCATTGATAGAGGGCCAATTGAGAACGAAAAGTCGTTTTGTTTTGGGGTAGTGTTAGGGTGCATTTGTAACCTAATAGTTGATATTGTCCAGGGTCAGGTGCTGACTGTGGTGAGTTAAGCCTATTATTAAGCCAGTGTTCTGTAGCTGCGGTCGTTATCACGATTACACCTCCTGTCTATATGTGTCGTTGTCGTCGTGTCGGAGGCATAAGAATAAAACAACAAATAAACAAATTATAGCTATAGTAATACCAGAAACAAAAGAACCCTCAGCCGTTTCGAGCCGCGCAGGTTTCAATGGTACGGCCCACCTACCTGCGCGAACCACGTGATCTTTTCGTTTCTGCGCAGGTTGTTTTGTTCGTGGTATATCTATACACAAAACAACGATAAATGCACAAATTTAAGTTACGATCATGCTAACACGACCCGTCATAGCGACACAAAACAACGATAAATACACAAATTTAAGATACAACCATACTAACACGATCCGTCTTTTGGGGGTTATGTTTACATAAACTCAAATAGTAAATAAATGTACTCAATGCGTTTCATTGAATTGAAAAATAAATAACAGCAATTAAACTATACAGCTGATCAAAATGTAAACAATTATGTTCTTCATAAGGATAACATGGGAACTTTCAAAGCCACTGGGGGCAGAGCCCAAGGGACTTTTTCAAAAATGTAAGGCCAGTTTGCAAATCTACGCGACACGCTCTTTCCAATGAGACGTCAATGGATAAAATCGGTTAAGATATGGCGGAGGAGTTCAACCGACAAAGTTTCATGTAGCGTATTAATTATATAGATACGTATCTCCATAACCAATGGTCTGATTTTAATTTTGCAAAGCTGATTTTACTCCTTAACCGAAAGCAAACAAACTTTGTCATTAGAATCATCCTCAGAATTCGGTCCATGCAGATGGGAAGAAAACGTCAGTATCCAAAGTCAATAGTGATAACCAACTAAGGATACATATATTGCAAACTCTGAACACGATTGATCTTAAACAAAATATATTAGGGCGATGATGTTAGTTAACTCGTGAAATAATAATGTAAATTTATTTCAGAAGAGAAATGGCTATTCCTTACCAAAGTGGGCTGAGCCCATTATGCCACGATTGCACGAGATTGGAAAGTACAGATTTCTCATTGAAACTTGCACGAAGAAACTAGGCCGTCTTAAGTCAGGTAATATCCAAACCCCAAGCCTACAATGATGAACATAATTTCAAAATATTGAAAGACTATAATGGGTAGCTCAGTGTTTAAGTGCTCACATAGTAATCAAAAGGTTGCCGGTTCGATCCTGAGAATAAGGACGTGTAGCTTTTTGATGGTTCGAAGCTGGACCCAGCTGCCCTTGATCATTAATCTCAAATGGCCCTGACTAATGAAACAGCTAATCTTAGTCAGTAATAAAGCTATACAAGGCACTCCATTCCACAACCATCCTATCCTTCATTGATATTTGAGATAAATCACGCACATAGGTGTTGTCCCTACTTCAATTACTGATACTAATATATAATTTATCTTTCCATTGGTTTCCTTTTGTGATTTTTTTACATTTGCTGAGTTTGCGTACTATACAGGAGTTTTATTTTAGGGTCTTTCTCACCTAAGAAGATCAGGAAAAAACAAAAATTTCATAACCTTAACATTTTTTCGTTGCTGTGTAAGATTGCTATAACCCATTTATTTGCTTTTACTTGATTCTGTTGTTACTATTCTGCGTGTGAATTTTTGCAAAGTGGTGAGAAATATCATTCATAACCGTAACTAAAGTTGATTTTCCTCGGCTTCACCTCGTACTTGAAATTGACTCTTGTTATGATCGGCTTCACCTTTCACGTGAAATTTAGTGTTCATGTGTTCAACTTTGCCTCCCACGTAAAACTTGAGCACGCTCCTAATATGCAACTTTTGGTACTGGTAATACCTATACTATTTTTCGCTAACTGTGAGAGGAAATTTCCGCAACAATTCGGCAAATAACATAAACTTACAATCGCCAACACACAAAGCACACAGCTGTTGTTTTCACAAAGAACGTTTCCCAGAATTTAAAATTCGTTGATTTCGAAATGCATATTTCTGTTGAAACAGGTTTACTCATCGAAGAGATTGTAGAAAACCTGAGGAACAGGACGGAACAGCTGAGCAGTAGAGTGGCCAACATCTACTCTGGTCATGACACGACTATCGCCAACCTCCTACATACCCTGGGGGTGTACGACGGAGAGGTGCCTCCCCTGGCCTCCTGTGTGATGGTGGAGCTCAGGCAGAACCACGGCCGACACTTTGTCACGGTATGTCGTGTGGTGGGAGGTACGGTTGTCTAGTGGTCAATCCGTGGGCCTTACTTACTGGAGGTTCTAATCCCGAGGAACAATGGCTTTCAGTAGCTTAATAATGTTTTTACCCGGTGGTTAGGAGCAAAACTTAAGCACTAGGTCCAGCCTAAGCCAGATAAGATAAGGAGAACTTTGTGTTTTTAAAAGAATGTGAAATTTATATTTATCTTTTTATAATATTTGTTATAATTTTATTTTGCAATAGGGACGCCAGCTACCTAGGTGTGTATTTAAACACAAATCTATATATAAATCCCAAAGTATCAACAACTTTTGACTAAACTAAAAATCCCACTATAAACCATCCCTATAACCACAATCCCTATAAACCATCCTTATCTATCTATCTATATATTAATAGGCAAGCATGTTTCTTTAAAACCTTTTTTCTCAGCTCGTGTGCATCGCAAGGGAAATCTACGCATACTGTTAGAAAGATATTTGCCTGTAGATGTGCAGAATTCCTTTATAAATTAAAATAGGCTAAAAAATAAGCACAAACAACGAATTTGAAAACTTAAAAAAATTAACATGGACCAACTGGGTTGCCATGATGGTGACGAAATAACAACAAAATGTAAACAGAAAATCAAAACAAATGGAAGAAATCCCAATCACATGTTTTATTTACAGTGTGGGGAGAAAATAGAGAAGTCTGTACATTCATTATTTTTGGTCGAGTTTCGACCACAGGACGACCACTAGTATATTATAATACGTGAAGGCGATTTGTACGAAACACTACTCTTCAGTTAGTAATGGACGGATTTTTACAAACGATTTGTCAAAATGAAGAATTTTTTGTGTAGACACCCCTTTCACCAATTCCTGCAATACAACAAGTCCTCGGGCTTTGCCCCACAGGCCATCAAAATACCAATGTATTTATTGAAGAAAATATGGTACTTTCCTGTTAAAGGGAACATTCATTATTATCGATGATTTATTTTCGATATATCGATATTTTTGTTTTCCATCCGATATATTGATAGTAACAAATTGAACCATATCAGCTGACAAGTACGATATAGGATACAGTAAATAAATATTGTTCAGTATCAACAAACGATAAAAAAAATATTATATTGAAATGAAACTGTTCTAAACTAACCTAGCCAACCAAACTTGCTGTAAAATTTCAAAATTCCGTTTGATAGCCTAATCCCCATATGCCTTTTCTGTTATCAAATGGAATTTTGAAACGGTAACTTAGCCTATACAGCAAGTTTGGTTAGTTATGTTAGGTTAGTTTAGAATAGTTTCATGTCCTAATCCAATATACAGGCTATTACTTTTGCCTAAACAAGGTTGGTTCTTAATTTGTAATTTAAATGCGTATGACGATATTAAAACAGATGTACCAATCGTGAAGTAAAACAAAAATATCGATATATCGAAAATAAATCATCGATAATAATGAATGTTCCCTTTAACAGGAAAGTACCGAAAATATAATGTTGACTTAATCAGACGAATAATTTGTATTAATTACAGCTGTTCATAGTAAATAGATACACATAAGAGCATTCGTTTTCAGTTTGACTGACTGGAGTAGAGTGAGCGTTCGTTTTAAGTTTCGATAACTGGGGTGGAGTGATTGATTATATTATCTTTGAGTTGAATCTTTTAAGTCATCGGAAATTATGACTGTTATTCGTTTTGAAATAACGCCTGTAATATTTTTCAATTGCTCGAATTCGAGCAAAAGGTGCACTAGTATACTTAAAATACTCGTCATGACCCGAAACCTTGCGCAAAACTATCCATTATTTTATATAAGGTCGTAATTGCTTTCTAAAGGGAACTTTCCATATACCTAATGTTAAAAATAACACCAAGCTGTACTTATTTGTATGCTATTACCTTATTAATTTGTTTGTATTACTGTATTCTGTATTTTTATTCCAACTTAACTTAACTAATCAATATTTTTATTAATACTTATAAAGTTTAACGGGGTGAAGCCCGTGGGTTAAATCTTTGACTATTCAGCTAGTATAAGAATGGTATAAGTAAAGAATGAGCGTAGAATGGTAGAATGAAGTGATATGATCTGTGTAGCTTTGTTCTGAGTAAGATAAAGCTGTTTAATTAGCAAGAACCATTTTAAAAGGACTGACGGTGCTATATGATGAATATCATTGCTGAATGTCATTATCTGCGAATACTTAAATATTTTAAAATTAAAGGGCTACCTTACGATGGTAGGTATTTAAGCTATGAATGGAAATGAGTGTAGGATGATTGGCACGATCTCGTAATCTATTGTATCCCTCCAAGTATAAATTTATTTTCAGGGTTAGGAATGGTAAAAAGTAAGCAGTCACTGCACCGGTAAGAATTATTCTTCCATCTCCATTTCAATCACCATAATCTCATCCATATCTATATTTTCCTATCCAAATTAGTTTCGCAAACTTTCTTTCTCATAATCAAAACCGTTTAGCAGAAGACCAATCTTGGACTGCTGTGTCGATTTTCAAAACAATCTTCTTTTGACTTCTTTGTTTTTTACAGATTTTCTACCGCAACTCCACCACCGAGGACCCCCATCTTCTGACACTTCCTGGATGTGCTCCTGCTTGTCCCTTGGACAGGTTCTTCTCCCTCACCAAGCCATTGATACCTGAGGACTGGGACAAAGAATGTCAGGAGTCGTAGAACATCCACCTGGTGGTCATGTATGCCACTAATGAGTTAAATACTTAAATAGGTAAAATAAGTTACCTTAGTTAAATTGCCCTTTTCAAATACACTGACAGAGTAAATTGTTCTAACGATTCAAACGAATCTTGTTATTTTATAGATTTTAAATGCTTATTCAATTTGTATCATTTTGAAAAGTAACAATTTTTCATAATGTGCATTTTTTCTAATAAAAAAAACTCACAGGTTTTGTGTAACGTAAAAAGTTAATTTTTACTAACTAAATTATTTACTGAACTTTACAGGGTTTACTTATTTTGTAATTATCTGGTTCATTGAGAAAGGTTGTACTTGTTCAAAACTTAGGAATGTAATTGTAGCATATCACAGTTACACCAATTATGTTAGTGCGATAATTCATAATTATCATTGGAAAATAAATATATTCCACTCTATTGTATTATTAATCAGTAAAACCCCTTATTTTACTCTCACGTATATTTTTAACCAATTCTAGAGTTAAAAATATAAATAACTCAAATCTGACCATTTTACGTCATAATAATTCTAGAAGATACCATTGGCACTTTATGTAATGACAAATTTGAAACAAAAAAGTTATCTTGAAACTAAGGTTAAAATATAAGTTTAGTACACTTTACATTACATTGTACACAAATGGCCTATATACTTAAAACCAGGGAGTAAAAAAATTAATTAAGCAAAAAAATCCCTTCTAAAATAGCAATAGCTTCTAAATACCTCATGAACAATTTACAGGCCTAAGAATGATAACGGATAAGTATAACTATACCCATTTACTTCTCAATATAGTATAATGTACAATTATTATGTTTATTGGGTCTCATTCCCAAACACTTTAGGGTAGCGAGCTGGTCTAGCGGTTAGATTGCGGGACTTCGGTTCCAGAGGTCCCGGGTTCAAATACCACCAAATCACCAATGTATTTTGATTTTATCCCTGTGATAATGCCGCAACCCCTAGGTCTAGCCTGAAGTAATGCGAAAAACAATTCCGGGCTCGTGCCTAGCGTCTTAAAAAAAAGAAAACAAGCTCCCAAACACTTTCCCAACCCCATTTGCCACGAAGGAAGATTTTCCCCATCAGATTTTAGAGAAGCAGATAAAACAAAGGGAGATTGCTATAAGCACATATCGTGGAAAATATTGTGGAAAATATGAGAATCACATTGATATATTCAATATCAGCGAGCGGCGTTGAATGTTAGGCCGATATTCTCTTCCTTCCTGCATTTTATTATCCGTACCGCGTGTTTGTATCTACCATCTTGAGATTCCAAACATTAGCATATACACATACAACATTTATCAAAATTGTAAGTAAATGCTAAATAATCCTTATTATTCTTATGAATAAGTTTAAAACAACTTGAGGTTGTTCTCGATTTACGGAGAGAATGTTTACTATTTGTTTCTTGTAACTTGTTTAATCAAATTAGAAACAAATTTGAATAAATAATTCACTTGTCACCAAATGCCGTTTATGTATTTACTAGTGTACAGGTTGCTCGAATTCGAACAATTGCTAAGTATTACAGGTGTTATTTTAAAATGAATAACAGTCATAATTTCTGATGACTTTAAAAGATTCGACTCAAAGATTATGGAAATACTCAAGATGTACATAACTGATTGATATAATCAACATTTCTTGTAAATATTTTTTTATTTTTCTAAAGCCAATCTTGTTTTTTAGTGTTTTCTACAAATAGACTTACTTATAGCCGCATTAGGTTGTCCATAATAACGGTAATAATAAAAAAAAAACATTATTTCTATTTCTTCTCCTGGGTGGTGTTCTATTACTTTCCTATGTTCCAATGATTACTAAGAAATGCAGCACAGTGTTAATTCAGTTTTCTTTTTAGTAAATAAAATTATCCAGGCTCTCTCGCTTTTTTCCATTGTAATATTTACGCCAACCCAAATTCAAATGGTAAATATTTCATTTTAACCAAGTCAGTAAGTTTTTGTACCAAACTGTTAAATTAGCAAACTTATTGACTGTTTACAATCAACATATTTTCTTCTTCTCACTTTTAATTTCTTACAACAGCTGGAGTTTCATTAAGGTTTTTGTTTCCCAAGTTAATCTTATGGAGAATTACGAAACTTTAAAGGGCCCCAGGGTTTCACTCTCTTATTATTTTCCTAAAAAGAAAGTTTCCTGCACAACTTCACGTTACGCTCTTTCCAATCACACCAAAAACATGTCAATCGGTTCAGTAGTTTCGGAGGAGTAATTGTCACAAAATACCTGCTTGCGTATTAAATAAGTAATGATATCATGTGTTTACTTTGCACAGCTGTTTTAGTATGCAATTAATACAAATGATTCGTCTGTTTAAGTAAACAAAATATTTTCTTCATAATTAATACATTGGAGTTTTGATCGCCTGTGGGGCAAAGCCCGAGGACCTTTATTTCGGGGTGTCTACACAAAAAATACCTTACTTGACACATCGTTTGTAAAAATCCGTCCATTATTAACGAATGAGTAATATTTCGTATAAATCGCCTTCACGTATTATTAATAATTGTAAGGGTGCAATTACCATCAATTACACGAATTGGCTCAACTTTTCAACTTAAGAACACCTATTTGGAATGTATAGTGACATTTTAGAGATATTTTTAGCTGTAGATATATTGGTTTGTGTTATAAGTATTCTTTCATTGAAGTGACTTGTATCTTACTGATTTGCTATACAGTACAAGTTTTCAATTCGATGGAGGAATAGTAAAAATGCGTGAGTTATTCTCAATAAAACGTTAATTGCAGTACATGAGTTAGCCACTGAAATTAATACACTTATTTGACTCCGTTTGTGGAAAATTGAGACAATTTTGTCTGAGCTAAAGTGACTATCTTGCTGCTTTATGTGCTGTGAAGAAAGCTATCTTAAGACCTCACTGAAACTTGTTATCTGTTTTGCTTGGAAACCGTCCTTTGAATCTTGAGGTAAAAATTGAGAGTCTCTAAATAGATATACTGTATTATACAGATATTGTTATGTAGTTTTGCATAATTTGGAGAGAATATGCGTTTTTAAACTCAGTCATCAAAGATTATATTATTATTCAGTGAGTGTGCTTTGGCGATTTTATTTATAACTGTATTAAGCTGTTAAAAAAGCTGTATATTAAATTTAAATTACTTGTATTAAAGTTATTCTTATGGTAACCAAATTTGGGTTATAATTATTATTCTATAACATTTTTCCTTAGTTAAAGAATGGACAATACAGTTAGTTTTATACACCGACTAGCTGGCCCGACAGACGTAGTCATGTCCTAAACTTGTGGTTTTATGTCAAATGCTTGTTCATTTTCAAGATCCTGGTACATTTAGGTTGGAGCTCGTTCGCTGCGCTCTCTTGCCTTTAGGTTAGCTCGTTCGCTACGCTAACTCGCCTCCAGGTTGAAGTTCTTTCGCCACGCTCACTCACCTTTTGGTTGCAAATTAGCTGTTGTCATAAATTACAAAAAAAAAAAAAAAAAAATAATCGTGCTGCACCCTGTTGGCAAACTTATTAACTTTTTAATGCTATTGAACATTACAGAATCAAATTGCTTGGTTGAACCAGCTGTTAAGATTCTTTAATTCCATTTAAATATGAGTACTCATAAGGTTAACATGAGAAACTCCAGAGCCACTGGGGCGGAGCCCTTTTGACGGATCTGCACCAAACTTCACACAAACCATCATTGAATAATGCTTAATAATGCCTGAAAGTTTCATTACAATCTGTCGAGCGGTTCCGGAGTCCATAAAGGACAAACAAACAAACAAACATACATACAAACAAACATACATTGGATTTTATATATATATAGATGACTAGCTGTAACCCGCGGGCTTTGCCCCGTTTAACTTCTTAATTTTCAAGATTATCTCGTTCGCATGGCTCAATCACGTCCTGGTTGAAGTTTGTTCGCTACGCTCACTCACCTTTAGGTTGGAGCTCGTTCGCTACGCTCACTCACCTTTAGGTTGGAGCTCGTTCCCTACGCTCATTCACCTTTAGGTTGGGGCTCGTTCGCTGCGCTCACTTGCCTTTAGGTTAGCTCGTTCGCTACGCTAACTCGCATCCAGGTTGAAGTTCGTTCGCTACGCTCACTCACCTTTTGGTTGCAAATTAGCTGTTGTCATAAATGTAAAAGAAATAATAGTGCTGCACCCTGTTGGTTATCCTTGTAACTTTAATGCGATTGAACATCATAGAACAGAACCAACTTGTTTAATTGAAACAGCTGTTAAGATTCAATAATTCCATTTCTCATAAGGTTAACATGGGAAACTCCAGAGCCACTGGGGCGGAGCCCGAAAGGAATTTTGAAATAAGAATATGCCTATATGTTAATCGGGAATGTGAGCTATCATCATGCCAAATTTCAGCCCAATCCGACCAGTATTTTTCGAGTTTACTTTTCCCATACACACATACACACATACAGCAACCACCTCTTTTTTATAATAGTATAGATAATAACTAAAACACTACGGTAAAACCCTTTCATGAGAATTAAGTTAGCTGCGAAATTAATATAGTGATATTAATATCAGTCAATCCACCTGTCAAGATAACATTGATCAATAACAAAAACACTTGTGACTAAGTACACACGGAATTAATTCATTAGGTCGCTTGGAAAGAACAAAGTATCATCTAATTTCTAGATAGCTCATTGAAGACCTACATTGTAGAGTGGGGAGTGTACATATCATAATGGCAGTCTAGGGTTTTATTAGTAGTGGAATGATGTTCTTATTTTCACTATTTCTAACATTTGTGGCGCAAACAGTTTTGGGCGGAAAGTTGGGTGATGACGGAGGAGATGTTATATTTGCCAATGTGGTGAGTATTTAATAAGCATTTGTAGAATATACTATAATATTTTAATACTATAATATACTATAATATATGGATGGTTGTGGTGTGATGCTGGTAACAAAATTCTGAAATGTTTTGTGCCAATGTGTTCATTCCTTACTTGCAGATGATGAGTTTGGATCTACACTAAACTTATCTGGCTTTAGGATCGTATCCATTTCACAATATAAAGTTATTAAAATTGAAATGAGAGTAAGAATTAATGAAAAAGAACTTTTATCACCTTTTAACCTTTATAACATGAACCTGAATACTTTCCTATAGTTCGGCCGCTTAGAAAGCGACCTCCTCCAGCATTGGTTTAGCATAAGCGCGCAGGTCGTTTTCTAAGCGGCCGAACTATAGTCCATAAATTATTACTCCTAATTATTTAAATGACTACGTGCATTAACATTAGGGAGGAAGAATGTAGTAGAAAACATGTGTCTTCAATTCTTTATTATTGTTTTGTTGTGTTTGTAAACAAGTCCATTATAATTCAATATAATGTAGTATTGTTCAAGTTATTAAAAACCTTTTAAAAGGTGATAAAAGTTCTTTTTCATTCATTCTTACTCTCATTACAAGACTTTTCTTACGTCAAGTGTTATGACTTCACTATGTTTCTGGAAACTACTCTATTTTTAAAGTGACTAAATATTAATTTACCTTTACCTAACATCCCTATCTAGCCTTACCTACCCAATGGGTTTTCCACAACTTAATTATACAGGTTGTATTCTAAACGACATAAAATACAAAAACACCACTACCTAATAGGGTTAAGTTATGTACTATATAAAATGTAATCAATGTGTAGATTTTTAACACGAATACTTGAAACAACATATCATTACCATCACTAAATAGTATTTTTCATAACAAGAGTAGAAAGTGAGTCATTACACATTTGAGACCATGTTTGAAGTGCGAGATTTATAGAGCACTTTAAATGGTCGAGAATAAATATATACCCACTTTCACTCTGTTTTGAACGTTACTTTTTGCCACAAGAATAATTATTTTCTTCATTACAAATCTCATAGAATTTTTTAGGTTATGCCTTCAATTTAAAGTTGATGTTAACTTTACAGTAGTTGTTGAAAATTGAAACAGTTAAAAACTAATTGTTTGTTTATGTCGGCAAAATACAAAAAATATTACTTTTGCATAGTAAACATTCTTTTGCCATAGTAAAAAAAGTAATGACAGATTTTCGCAGGTGACAAACATGTAACGAAACATGTCATTTCACAGTAGTGTAGCAAGTATTTTAAACAAAGGACATACAATAGACATACAAAGGATGTTACATATCATTATGTCTGCGGTATCATTTTCAGTCAGGCAACGGTTGGTGTTTTAAGCTATTGTGTTTTAATATTCCGGTTCAGCCTTTTAATTGGTTGTCATTTCATTATATAAACTTATTTGTTTAGCTTTTCAGACACGGCGATCGCAACATAATCACAGATTACCCAAATGATCCGAACAAAAACATGTCTTACTGGCCTGAAGGATTGGGACAGCTGACAAATGTAAGTTGCAAGTTTTAAGTTTTTACAATATAAACAACATTAAGTAAAACATGTTATAGTTTTTTATTGTGATAAAAATGACAGTCATATATTCAGTCATAATAACCAGCAATGATTATTAAGAAGCCTGTTATTTTAGGTACTGTCGTACTATACGAAAAAACTGTTAGTGTCAATCTTGCAGAGAGCACAGAATATGAATTTCTATTCTGTGCTCTCTGCAATCTTGACTTAAAATTTATTTGGATGATTCAGAGTCGGAGCGATTGTATCGTGAGGTTGTTGTAGAGGGGCCTTGGGGTTAGGCCACATCAATAAAGGCGTGAAAATATTTCATTGTGTAAACTGACTTATTACCAACTCTTGATACTTTCTACTGACTCCATCCATTTCCAGTTAGGGAAGCGCCAAGAATTCGCTCTAGGCCAATGGCTACGCCAGAGGTACGACCGCCTCCTCACAGACTTCTACGACCCTAATCTGGTGTACGTCCGCAGCACCGACGTCGACCGTGCACTGATGAGCGCCAAGTGTGTTTTGGCGGGAATATTCCCTCCAAAAGGACAGCAGGTGTGGAACGATCAGCTGATCTGGCAACCCATACCTACACACACAACGCCTGAGAAGCTGGACAAGGTGGGTAACCAGGAAAAAGAACCATAAGATGAGCAGTTAGCCTGAGAAATACCTCTTACATGGACGTATACTTTAATACTTTTCATTGAAATGGTGACCATACAAAGTAGGTATTTTAAGCCAAGTATGAATGGAGATGAGTGTAAGATGAGTGGCGGGAACTTGTAGTCTTGTTAGTAACTAAGGCCGACATATTCCTTAGAGACAGCTGTTAATTAATAGCCTATACAGCTAATGGCAACTAATGACCTACAATCTATAAATTGGCATCCGAACCACATTTTTGCCTAGGTATATACGAATTGGTCTAATTATTTGGTCTGCGGATAGTCGCAGTACTCACTCGTGCGGACGTTAATTCACACCAGGGAGTATCGCATCCAAAGTGCATGCCTATATATATGCACAATTCGTGACATATATAACATCGAGCTATGGCAATATCATTGATTATAGATAGAACTGAGCATTCCATTACCAGGTTACTTTTAGCATAGACTAACCAACACAAGTAGACTTCTCATCCCATTGTAAATTTAGTATGTTTTTATCTATGCTTTTAGCCAGTTTTATATTAGAAACGACCGTAGTCAAAGTGCGCCACCGACAGAGTTCACGGTTAATTTATTGATTTAAATCGAATAGCATATTTATACTCTATGCTACATTTGAATAAAAGTAGTTTTTACTTGCTACTTGCAGATTTTGGCACAGAAATACCCATGCCCAGCATACCAGGCAGAGCATCTAAGGGTGCTAAACTCCGCAGAAATAAGGAATATAACTTCTAGATATTCGTATATATTAAAGAACTTAACAGACTTTGCAGGTGAAAATATCTCCACACTCTGTGACATTAACTGGATATACCATGATGTTTATATAGAGGTGAGTAAACGAAATACAGTATTGATCTTATCCCGACTAAGAAATTATTCGTACCCTGTAATGGGAGTAACAAATTTTCACTTTTTTGTTTTCCTAAAGAATTTAAATACACTGATTCTACTGCAATTGCTCGATGTTGCAATTTCTACCAAGTTTTATGAATAAAATATAAAACCCTCAGTAACTCGACTTAGTGATAATCTTACGAAAAATACCCCCGCCGCAGCAAACCTGCCGTCTAAGCGAATTTCCATTTGGCTGAATTGATTTTCAATTGATCTATTTAAATAACATTAGGTTTAACGAGTACCTAGGTTTGCTGCTACAAGGAATCTAATAAAGTCTGTGTTTTAAGTAAAATAATTATTGCTTAGTATAAAATGAATATATTTGCCAAGTTTGATCAAAAGATATCCATAAACAAGCCAACTACAACATTTTACAATATTCTCCATAAGAATAACATGGAAATTTTAAATTTACCATTTTTTAAGTTTTCTCCGTAACCAATAACCGTACAAAAACACTTTGATATACTGAATTGTTTGTTTTTTTAAGCTCTTTAAGAAGGTTTAGAGAAAAATTGGGAAATTTTGTGTTTTAAGGGTCAAAAGTGAGAAAAACCAATTTTTACCCCACAAAACCCTGTTCCCATGGTCCGATCATGCTGGATCGCGAACTCATTCAAGTTTATCCCGCCTTACACCTTCAAACCAAATTTCATCAAAATCGGATAAAAATTACTCAAGTTATCGTGTTCACGGACACACACACATATATATATATATATATATTTTTATTATATTATTTTATTATTATATTTGATTTTTATTATATTAGTAGCCCTAAAAATGCAAGAAAATAATATATAAATCTATATAAAAATCTATATAAGCTTATATATAAAAATTTGAACGAATGGTGTTTTTGGCCTCTGGGGACATCAAAATGAAAAAGTAAATCAGTCCCGGGCCTAAGTCTTACCATGAGACCTACGGTAATAGCTACTTCCCTATAGGGAAATTCGCTAAAAGTACCTATATTACGTTACTAGTCCGGAAAATAGGGGTTTCCCGAGCTAGAGTAATGAGATTACCATACGAGTATGGTAAACACATTTTTCCTACAGTCACCCGACAAAGTTGGCTTTCTTGTACTGTTTATAGTACAGAAAGCTGCTAATTGCTGCATATTTATACTTTGCCGTACGGTTTATACTTTGCCGTACGGTTTATACTTTGCCGCACATCAGGATTCCAACGAAACAACACAAAACAGCGTGGTTCTATTATGCACGTAATCCATGTACGCTTGGAAATAGGTTGGCAACACTTAAAGATAATAATACTATGAGCAGCTGATTGACTATTATGACTACGATTTAACCTGTCATTTCGTGTTTATAGTTTCGGTATTTCTGAACTTTCTGGACTTTTCTTTTAAACGTTTTTAAAACATTCCTACGATCTTAATAAACAAGAAAATACATTTAAAGCGTTTTTTTAGGCGCGGAAACCACTTCAAATTACAAAAACATACGGAACTATATTATATTCTTAAAACGCGGAGCACATTTCTTGCCGAGGAAAAATAGCGGAGTGATACGGATCGCGCGTACTACTTTCTCTAGGGCACCATTTGTGTTGCCAGCTGAACCTAAAAACGTGTTGTATAGTGTTTGAAAGACTAATTATTTATATACTTTATAGTGACTGTAGGAAAAATATAATGTGTAACACGAGTGAAAAAAGCCTTTGCTGCACTCGAGATCATTCCGCACTCGCCTGTGGCTCGTGCGTAAACATTGCTCTCGTGTGCAGCAAAGTGCCACTTTCACCACTAGTTACACAAATAACTATTGGAGGAGTGACGTACAATATTTTTCCTACAGTCACCCAACAAATTTGGCTTCCTTGTACTGTTTATAGTACAGAAAGCTGCTAATTGCTGCATATTTATACTTTGCCGTACGGTTTATACTTTGCCGCACATCAGGATTCCAACGAAACAACACAAAACAGCGTGGTTCTATTATGCACGTAATCCGTGTACGCTTGGAAATAAGGTTGGCAACACTTAAAGATGATAATACTATGAGCAGCTGATTGACTATTATAACTACGATTTAACCTGTCATTTCGTGTTTATAGTTTCGGTATTTCTGAACTTTCTGGACTTTTCCTTTAAACGTTTTCAAAACATTCGTGCGATCTTAATAAACAAGAAAATACCTTTAAAGCATTTTTTTAGGAGCGGAAACCACTTAAAATTACAAAAACATACGGAACTATATTCTCAAAACGTGGAGCACATTTCTTGCCGAGGAGAAATAGCGGAGTGATACGGACCGCGGGTACTACTTTCTATAGGGAGGCCACCATTTGTGTTGCCAGCTGAACCTAAAAACGTGTTGTATAGTGTTTGAAAGAATAATTATTTATATGCTTTATAGTGACTGTAGGAAAAATATAATGTGTAACACGAGTGAAAAAGGCCTTTGCTGCATTCGAGATCATTCCGCACTCGCCTGCGGCTCGTGCGTAAACATTGCTCTCGTGTGCAGCAAAGTGCCACTTTCACCACTAGTTACACAAATAACTATTTCGCTGTGTGACTCTAAACTAGACAGAAAAAAAATTACAAACTCGTTATATATTCCCACCGATTTAAGTACGAAACAATCACTTCTCATAACTAAGAGAGGTTATTATTTCCTTTATAACCACTCATGGGCCAAATCAGCTGGTGTCCGGTAAAAATTATTTGCAGTACAGTAGTAGCTTTGACTAGTATCGCTTAGTATAATAAATGGTGGTACTTAATGAAATTCGTATCACTCAGCGTATCACTGGCTGTGGAATGTGTGATCCTTGTCACCTTGTTTCTCTTTGTGTTTTTTATTTAAACTATCGGCACAACACAAATAAATGTATTAAGTATATTGTGACAGCCAGGCAAACCTGAAAATGCAATTATATCGGAAACGGCAGTAGTGCAAATGTAGTAGTTGTTACAGTAGACGGCAAGCAGTCATTTATTTATATCAGCCTGCCATCTGACACTATAACAATATGAATTGTAAAAGTTATAATTAACAATATTTAATTTAGGAACCACAAACACAATAAACATCGATTTCAAGCTGTTAGTTGTAACTGTTTTGTAACGGTTTTGCCAGAAACTGAAGAACATGACGGTGCCACAATGGGTAGTTGATCTGTTCCCAGTTATGTACGAAGCTTCCAGCTTCTGCTTTGCACTCCCAACTTGGAATACAAAACTCGCTCGTTTGAAGTCAGGTAATGAGAAATTTAATGCACCAGAGATAGTCAGTTTCGTGGATCAGACATAATTTACAAGCGACAACTAAGCATTTAGTTGTACACACGAATATTTGAACATAAACGGTGTGTATTATATACGTAAGCAAATTGTATCACTGACTCTCAAGTAAACGTGTTAGTATAATTATTTAAATGGGACTGATCAACCCATATGTTAGTGTTATTCGAGTAGGATTTGGGCCTATGACGTCATTTGTTTATGTTTATGATCCAAACCACGTATGTTTTAATATTCGTGGTTACAGAAATACAGTACTTTTAAAAGGAGATATGTTATAAGATATGCTATAATTTACAGCAAGCTGACCAGGCTGCTGAATTTTTATTCCAGGATTAGTTTTGCCATCAGTGTTATTTGGAGGCTTCTGATTGGGGCCTCGGTAATATAGTGGATAGAGTGCCGGGCTGATAAACCGAAGGGGTCGGGTTCGAATCTCACCCGTGGCACAATTTTTTTTGTCTTGGATTTTTTCATCATCAGAAAGTTTGGTTGCTTTGGTTAGGTTATGAAAGTTTAATTTTATAATTAAAACATAAAATTGAATTTGAACCATGTATAGTTTTATTTTATAAACAGAACTATTTTTTCAATTAAACCTTCATTCGATTTTTCATTATCAGCAGTTTGGTTGGTTTAGTTAGGTTGACAGTTTAATTTCATAATAAAAAAAATATAAAATTGAATTTGAGGCATTTATAATTTTATTTTATGAACAGAACTATTTTTTCGAATTAACAAACCTTCATTATACTCAATCAGAAGCCTCCAAATGACACTGTTGGCAAAACTAATCCTGAATAACAAATTGTGCGACCAGGCTTTAAAACTCCTTACAAACTAAACATTCGAATGCGATCTCTACTTTCATCAATTAATAACACGAATACTAGAAAAATACCGGTATGGATCATAAACATAAACAAAATGACGTTGTTGGCCCGAATCCTAGCATTGAACATATGTTTTGGCAGTTCCATTTAAGCAATGTTAAATAATGTTTATTTTCGGGCCAAAAACGTCATTTGTTTATGTTTATGATCCATACCGGTATTTTTCTAGTATTCGTGATTAATAGTCAAAGCATTGCGCCTAAGCCAACCTTACCCTAACTAACCACTAAGGTGTATTATATAACTTTTATATACATCCTTTGATCTAATATGGTCAGGTTGATTAATTCACCAATACACGTTTTCAGGACTTTTGGTACAAGAAATGATCAACAACATGAAGGCTAAGATAGACGGAAAATCAAGTCTCAATGTGTATTTTTATTCGGCACACGACTCTACAATAGGCAGTTTGTTGAACTCTCTGGGTGTCTTCGACCTTCAGGATCCCCCGTACTCTTCCACTATCATGATGGAGCTGAGGAACAACGGAGGGGATCATTACGTGACGGTGGGTGACCTAGGAAAGCTATGTGACGTCATCGATACACTATCCAATGTTTTATTCAATTACAAAACTACTTTGAAAAGTATTCTACAAATCGGATAACCCGGAATGGGTTACCTCGTTTGATCCCATAGATGCATTCAAGAAAAAACCGAAAATATGTAGGTGTCTAGGTTAGGATCTCGTATCCTACCATGTAACCTTAACCTTTATGTGTGGATGGTTCAATAACTGGGGAAATAAAATTAGCTATGAACAAAACAAATACAACAATAGAACAACAATAGAAATGTGTACAATTGATGAAACTGAATCAGAAAGAAAGTAGGTGTAGTTCCCAATACAGCGTGATTTTATATGAATCAAGAAATGTGTTCAGTAGATTTTTTGCAGCTTATATCAATCTATAATTTATGAAAAAAAACTTCCAAGTGTGTTTCACTATTCAATTTGTCAGCTTATTTAATACAAAATGACAATATCCACATACTACACGGACTTGAACAAGAAGCACCGACACAGAGTCATCATCAAGAGTTGAGTTCATAAATCAATAAATCATTTCAATAATACAAGTGTTACATGTTCCAGCTGTTGTACCGCAACAATACAGCTGTTGAGCCATATCAGCTGATTTTGCCGGGCTGTTCAGCGATGTGTCCCTTGGATCAGCTGATCAACCTTACTCTACCAATAATACCTGAAGACTGGGACAAGGAATGTCAGATTGTCGAATAAACTTACACTATAATACTAGTGTTTTTTTACCTGTTCACTTCAATTTAATAGAATTATTAAATGTTGTGCAAAGTGTGCATGTTGTAGGACTACTGAATGTGTTAGCCTAGGACGTCCAAATAAAGTTTAAGTAGCCCAACATAGTCACGCTAATAGACTAAGCCAAACTTTGTTAAGTTAGACATTTTAATGTTCATAACAGCTTTGGAAAAGTTATTTGTATGGTTGATGAAAGTAGGAATGGTAAAGATTCTATAATATTTTACCAAATCTTATGGCTAATCAGTTTGCAGAAAAAGGACTGCAACCCAACAGGCAGGTTTTTATGGAGTGTTGCAGTTACATGGAGGTTCAATATTTCATAAATCTAAATCGGAAATCTGTAATATATCCTACTTAAACCGTTGTCTCACATAACAGAACGATTAGTCTCAAAACAAACAACTTAAGGATTGTGCAGCTCCCTCGTAAATACATATGTACCCTAGTATTAGCTTATAAATGAAATATAAATGAGTGACGATAAAAGGGATTGTGTAGTGTATGCTTCTATTTAAGATTTCCTTCTGAGTCTTTGCAAGACGTCCCCATGATATGACAGAAAATTGATAGGTCCTCAAACAAGTGCATTTTTAGGTGTGGTGTTAATGTAACAAATATTATTGATTTATCTGTTGTCGTTTAGAAATTAATAAGCCGGCGCGGGACTTTATACAACCTGTATAACTCTTTTATACTACATTATCAATGTCTTTCCTTCACACCTCAGGACGCTCGGCTCAAGTCCGGATCTATTTTGCACGTTACCTGAGGTTCGGTCTTAGAGGTACTCGGCATTTCCCCCGTTGGTGATTGGTGGGATTTGAACCTTGGACCTTTGAAACCGAAGTATTGCACTCTATCGATAAGCCAGATCTAGTTCTGTTTCCACATTGGATTCACATTCAGGCTAAACACGTATCTAAGTGTTCGTTGTTGTTTTAAAGTAATAATCAATTAGGAAATTATGATAATAAAACGAATATTACAAGTGTTCTATGACAACAGTTGTACAACAATGCAGACCAACCTTCTGTCGGGTATTTGCCAAGCTGGTGTGCTACCAATTGTAATCAGTCAGGTGTTGAGGAACAATAGAATGTTGATTCAAAGTTACACAGTGTTAATTGTTGATCACAAACCGCGAGTCACTCAGGGAAGAATACACAATTGTACATCGTGTGAAGTAAGATGTACATTGTGTTAAGTGTTCTGCTGATTCTACCATTCGCTTTTGTCGAATCAAGAAAGATCTGTCACGAGTTGGGTGATGTCGTTTTCGTCAACGTTGTAAGTATTTTTAAAATTTTAAGTTACTTATGTATGTAAAAGTAAAGTTTTTGTTATTAAAACTATATATTGATGTTATATTAGAGGATAAACATGAAACGGCGCCCGTTTCTCTATTACAGTCTAAAATGTCTTGAATTATGACGGAATTCTTGCAAAAATTCCCCAAAAATATTCCCCCCTTAAAATCTCAATCAATTCTTAATTACACATTGTATAACAAACGATTCCAAATGTCCCTATGAAATTGAAATCTAATCAGTAAAATATTACCTAAACATTAAAATCCACGCATCTATTTCATTCGATTCTAATTGATTGAAGAACAATTGTTGTACTCACTACAGAAAGTGAGGACCAATATTTAATTAATTTCTAAAACAAAGTTTTACTTTCGTGATGAAAAGTGACGGCATGAGTAAAATAGAGACAGAAAACGCTTAATATAAATAATGCCCATATAGAATATAATATTAATGTATTGAGTAAATTTATGAAAAATACAGTTATAATATAGATATGTAGCTTAATGTCATTTAAGTACTTAATGTCATTTATGTAACTTAAGTACCTTCTTAATTAATTAAAAATAAAAATTCCTGTTTGGTTTTCAGCTATACAGGCATGGAGCACGCACTCCTGACAAGACGTACAAGAATGATCCCCACAAAAACGATTTCCCCGAAGGACTTGGAGAACTTACAAATGTAAGTCCGTATTTAGATTTAGATTAACTATTTGAGTAGATGTATTTAACAGATGAATACGCACACTAAAACAAAGCCACACTCAACCATAGATTAAATAGAAAAGAGTAGGTTTATTTTTTACTCAAACACCCTGTTAGAAGTTCTCTCTGATTACTATGTTCTGCCTGCCTTTTGTGCACAAATCATATGTTTTATTATATTGTTAATACGCTATTTACCTTTTTGTTTACATTTTGTCAGTTCTTAGAAAATCACGATCATTAAACCATCTCTTAAATTTATCTTTTTATTGTATAAATTTTACTATCTATCATTAACACGCCCTCTTTTTTAATTTTGAACGAAAATAATAGGTGTTTTAATATTATGAACTAATGTCATACGCTAAATTTGAAGTGTCGAGTATTTTTTTTTGTTTTTCTATTCAAGTATCTGTGTTTCTAGGAGGGCAAACGCCAACATTATGAGCTAGGACAGTGGCTACGTCAGCGATATGACGGCTTATTGACAGATAAGTACAGCCCTGCCTTGATACATGTGTTGGCCTCAGACAAAGACAGGGTGCTGATGAGCGCGCAGTGCAATTTGGCGGGAATGTACCCGCCAAAAAGTGAACAAAAGTGGAACCCAATGCTGGAGTGGCAGCCAGTACCAGTTCACACTGTACCTCAGACTATGGACAGGGTAAAATGGTTTTATGTTTATTTTATGATGATAATATATTCCTTGAGTGATCATAACTAGTAATTTATTTATTTATTCGTCTATATATCAATTTATTTTCGCAACTGCAATGAATCCGCCAGGAATGGTAAAATATTATTATATTTTTAGGTTACAATAAAGTTATATTGGCTGTAAAACATCAACGAATTAGTTTGAGAAATTTTTTCATGTGTTCACGTTGTAGAAATAAAGTGTTTTCTTTTGGTTTCTGAATATTAAACATGCTGTTAAATTTACGTAGAAAAAGAAGGAAGAGTCGAACTGTTGTATGTTACAATCTTAAATGATATTAAAACAATATTGTATTTTTGTACATTGTACATTTGTACATTGTTACATTGTAATTTTAGTTTTATGGAATAAATTATGTTTGATTTGATTTGATTGATTAAAACACTAGCTGTGTGTCCGTTCTACGGACTTAATATATGTTACTAACGCTAACAAATGGAAATAGATTCATTGATATTACTGTCTCAAATTTAGATAACGTCAACTGATTAAGAAACATATTTTGATTTCTGCGACAAGGTAAAAGAGTTGCATCAGTTATATATTTTATTTGTATAAAACCACAAAAAAAAAAACATATAAAATTTTAATTTTTTTTAGTGTTTTTTACATTAATTGATGCAAAATTTATTCCAGCTTATAGCAATGAAGGAAAAATGTCCAGCATATGACAACGAACTAGCACGCGTATTGGAATCAAAGGAAGTGAAGGATATAAGTAAGAAATACCAGTATATAATAGACATACTAAACAAAAATACAGGAGAAACAAGAGATGATTGGAAGTATATATCCAATATACACGATACTTTAAGGGTTCAGGTTTGTATGTTGTGAACAATCTAGCTTTCTAAGGTTAAATCGTATTAAAAAATATTAATTAAAGTAAACACGTCTGCCTTAAAAAATAAGGCTGCAAATGGCACAGAAAACATGTACCAATTAAATATTGAATGATCATAACAACTATAAGACTGATTAATTTTGATGTTTGCCTTATAAATCTCATTAAAATCAATGAACCTCCTAATGTTTCATGCATATAATTGTCAAAAAGAATCTGTTCAAATCACATTGTTTCCAAACGTTTACAAAATATTTTAATAATATTTATGTACAACTTTCTATTAACTTGTACGTTACAGAATTAAATGTAGAATGTCTTTACTAGAAAATCTGTGAATCAATATTCTGTGTTAAGTGATAAATCAATCAGATGTTTGCTATGATACTGCATTGGTTTTAATTAATATTCAACCTAATGCACTAGTAAACTCTGGTGAGATGGCCCTGATCTTCATCTATTTTCTTAGCATCAATCTTTCATATCACATGGGAAGTCTATTCTGTGTATAGTCAATGCAACTAACAAAATAACAGCGGTTATCACCTCTTCAACAGTACAAGTGTACATTTGTAAATTGATACATATTTTTTCAAATTAACAATGCTAATCAGATAAACCAATTCAACGCAAGTTTTATTGTACTAACGTATAAATGGACTAGTTTTTTATAGGTCTATCTGGTCTGAGAAGTGAATTTAATGTTACGGAAAGAAACGTTCAGCTCCAGTAGTACTTCATCAACATGCCATATTGTTTTACCTCCTTTAGATGTTTTGAGCAAAAAATGAATATAAAGTTCTTATGATTATTTTTATATTTAGAATGAGCACAACATGGCCTTACCCAAGTGGTCAAAGGATATTTTCCCTGAGCCAATGGGAGAAGCGTCTGTCCTCAGGTTCCATCTACCAACTTGGAACACCAAACTTGCTCTTCTATTGGCTGGTAATTTGTACGATTCTATAAAAGTATTATTTTCATTTACTACTAGCTACATATTAAAGGTCTTTTTACTCACATGACGAACATTCAGGGGCAAAGAACATTGCAGGAGGCTACTCATAAACCTACTTTTATCATTGGACTAGTGAGGGGGTTTAATTAAAAATGCATGTACCCTATAGGGTTTTTTAGTATCTACTCGAATAATTTGGGGAAAGGAAACCTATTACCTGGAAAGTTTTTGTATTTGACGAGTCATATATAAATTGTAACAATTATTCCAGTAGCCAATCTAGTACTTCAGAGTTAGGCGCGCATTAACAGGGTATTGCATTATTTGGATGAAAATAACCGAGACAAGTCCTGTAAAAGAGTCAAATGGTTAGTTGGTCTTATATTGATTCATTTATTAACAAATTAAGTGTTGTATACAAATAATACACAATAAGCTTTTTAATTATTATTTGAAAATGGAAATCTAGTTAAACGTAAGATTGTTAAACGTTAAATAACAACATGAGTAACAAAAGTAACATCAGCAATGTATACCAGATGTTGTATAGCTGATAAGTTAAAACAAGCTACCTTTTTGGGCAGGCATTGAACATGTGAACAGATAAACAGGAATTTTATATACCTACTTTTACTTTACTCTCTATATGAACATAATTTCTAAGCAGCTTTATAAGCAAATTACTGATACATATTATCTCAAGGAAAAATACCAACATACGAGATAAGCCCTTGCAATTATCAAAGAGAATATGTTTTTTTCTAACCCACCCTTTTTATTTTTCTAAAGGACCGTTGCTTGAAGATATGGTGAAAAACGTGGAAAACAAAGTGAACAGTAACATTACAAAGGTGATGCAAGTATATGCAGGTCACGACACGACCATCATCAACCTCCTGAACCTCCTGGGTGTGTGGGACAAAACGATGCCTCCTTACGCATCCTGTATCATGCTGGAGTTGCGGAGAAACAGTGAAGGAGAGTATTATGTCACGGTAAGTCCACGGATAACGTCAAATGAAGTATTTCCTTTTACGAGTTTTCAAAACTCAAATCTGCTTTTTCAACGTCAATTCTCAATAGTTCACCAAAATAAAATTCTAATCCATTGACTTCAACGCCTTCTTGGGCCTAAAAATGCCCTGAGGCTTGGGGTAAAACTAGAATCCAATCTTTGATTCATCCCCGAACTGAACAATGCAAAAACAAAGCCTACTACAGTACCTTTTGTTGCTCAGATAAAAATGTAAGCACAAACATAAACACATGTTTCAGCTGTTTTACCGTACCTCGGCCAACGCAGAGCCTCGCCTACTGAAGATTCCTGGATGTGACGAAGTATGTCCCTTGAAAACTTTCGTTTCTAAAACCAAGTCTCTCATCCCTCAGGACTGGGATAAGGAGTGTAAGGATGTGAAATAAAACTCTACCTCACATGATTAGGTATTATTCTGGGTAACACATTTTCCTTCAACTGCTCTTCATTATCGATTTGGGATATGTGGGTGATCAAAAACAATAAAGTAGATTGACGTATGAGTCATATGGGGCAAGTTATGACTGCTTTAAGGTATGCAGTTGATCTCGAACCAACAATATCTGGCTTACAAGCCCAAAACACTGCCTCTAAACTACCACGTTTGATTAACAACTTTGATAACGTCGTGATAACACTTTGAACACAACACATTCTAGTCGTACAACAAAGTAGTCTTTTTTGAGCATATATCAACACGCATAACTCTTTTGGCCTACAAGTCATCATCAATCAACTCCCTTTACTATTTCCTGCATAAAACCAGGTACATCTAAAATATGGAAAATATCCATCTAAATTTGCCTTTTAAAGCACTAACATGATAAGGACACATGCTATTTTAAGAATCACAAGTGATGTAATGATGAAAAATATTGGTAATGTTTAATCATTGGTATTGCTTTTTTAAGGCTTAACAACTAAATAACGTGGGACAGCTAGAAAGTTATAAACACTTTTTGTACGAAACAAGTGATTTCAACCGGTGTTCAGGAAAGAATAGCGCCCTTCAGCCCCTAAAACAAGAGAAAACAAACCTAAGTTGAACTCCAACTTCTCAAGTGAGCAGTTTGTACATTTCTTGTTCGAGTTTCAGAAACAGCAGAAAACTTTGTTCACTCAATTCTCTTGGTACATTTAGTTTTACTTTGTCGAAATCACTTTCAAAATTGCCAAAAAATACTAAATATCCCCCCTCCTCTAATGTATTTATACTTCATAACTAATTTTTAATATAGAGGTTGCGTGCCCCTTTTACTACTGCCTAAGATTATCAAAATTGTTCCTTTACTCAACAAAAAATCATGTATGTCTATTAAGAATGGAACCCTTCTATACAAAACACTTCTACGCCCACCAAGAAATCTTCATGTAATTAAGTATATAGATTGATATCAATCCAAAATTAGGAAAATAATTCACTAGAAATTTTATTATGAGTATTTATTACAAGAAAATACATTACACAGATTACACAATATAAAAATTAAGGTGGTATTTTAAACATATACAAAAACAATAAAATACAATCATAGACATACAATATAGCTCAAGAGAAATTAAAAAAATAGTCCATAATTTCACTAAACGATTAAAACAAATTGCACTATAAAAACAAATTTGGCCAAGATAGGAGACACTGATCATTATAAACGACTTAGAAAACATTACGTAAATAACAAAAAAATATTTTAAGTTTAGGTATGCCAATTTCGTTAGAAATTTTATGCATGTCATCATTTTTTTGGAGTTAACAGAGCTCAAACTGGAAAAAAAATATGTTTTGACACGTTTTAGCAGTGAAGTAAAATAATCATAGTAAAATTAATTAACTTAGGTGTTAATGTCGTGAACAATTTAAGTGATAGCCTGCAGATTAAATATAAAAATTGGTTTTGATTACTCTACCTTTTGAAATCCAACAGTGCTCTCAGCAACCAATCTTGGCAACCTTTTTTTCAGCAGAATATGGCAACGATAAACGTATGCAGTCACAAATAGATTTTCCGAAAAAAGTTACTAAATGTGATTTATGGATTAGTGTGGGCAACAAACTATTTTCAATATCTATTAAAAATATAATAAATAAACACTAATAAATACAGTCGAATTTTGTAATCACTCCAGAAATCCTGATGCCCGTTACTTCTTGAGACATCACACTCGGCGTTCCAGTCCTCCGGTATGACAGGACGAGTGATGTTGATGAATTGGTCCAAGGGACACAGTGGAGAACACCCCGCGACTGTCAGGAGGTAGGGGTCTTCTGTAGTAGAGTTTCGGTAGTACAACTGTCAACACGAAGGTTACAGTATATCACACTAAATATTTTGCATGGACCAGTGGTGATGCAAATTAGTATACTCAGGACAAAACTAGCACACATTTATGATGGGTGTGTTTGGATTAGAATAAAATATTTTAATACAAATATTCCTTCTACAAGCGTGTATGGAGTTTAAAACAACTACCTATGTTAATAAGAAAACTCATAAAAACCTTTGTTTTACATTTAATAACTAAAATATCCTTATCTGGAATAATGTTTAAGAAACATGAAAGTTGTTGTATTACTACGAGTTAATTACTAATTTAGATTAAGTCAACACCCATTAACTGCTCTAATGTTTTAATTTACGTTACATTCCAAGAGTGCCACCATTGACTAAGGAAATATAAGTTTCCCTTGTCTGTGGTGTAACATAGCTTTAGAGAACCCTTCCTCACCCAACAAAAAGGATGACTGAAACATAAGAATTGTAATCCAGATCACTATTACAAAGTCCAAAACCAGCGTATTGGTAGATCTTCTGTAAATATCATTAAAACACAACTTTAATGAAGAAATACTTAACATACCGAAACAAAGTAGCTTCCCTTCGTGTCCACCTGGAGCTCCATCATGACACAGGCCGCGTACGGGGGAAGGGCGTGGTTAAAGGCTCCAAGAGTGTTGAGGAGGTTGGCAATTGTCTCGTCATGGGCTGTATACACATGGAGGTTCCTGGTCGTCTTGTTTTGCGCCTTTTCCATCATGTTGGATATCATTTCTTGGACCAATAAACCTGCGCAGAGATTGTTGAACTGAATGGAGGAAACGTTCATAGTATGTAACGAAGATTAAATACAAACCGTGGTAGATTTTAGTTTAACAGCCATCATAGCATACTCTTTGGTAAGTGTTTATAAAAACTAGAGCATTGAATGGACCACCACTATTTCTTTCTGGAAGAAGTTAATAAACAGCTTAGGTTGATTTCTTTCATTACATCTCATTTCATAGAATAAAATTAAGAAATACGTCGGAAAACAGATATTTGGAAGTACACTCATGGATAAAATGAAAAAAAAAATTCTTATAGCATATTACAATACTTTTTATATTCACGGCTCTTCAACGGGAAATGTATTCTATCTATACTATTATACAATTTAGGTGGTGTCCGTCTGTGTGGCTCTCACGACTAAAACACTAAATTGATACACCCAAAATTAAGCACAAAGATGGGCCACATATATCTAGAAATGTCTTAGGCTATTCACCTCCCTGAGTTCCTCTCGGGCTACGCCGATTGTATGTCCAAAGTTTAGAGGTGAGGTTTTCAAAAGTACATATTAATTGGTCTCCATGGGGAAATTCACAATGTGTACCATAGCGTTGAAATTTCAATGTAAACAACCAGAACTGGCAAATGCTTGTTTCACAATTTCAGACAGCTGATCCAAACAAATGAAATATAATATTTTACACAAATCTATACGGTATGAAAATTTGTCAATGATTATTTATTCTAAAACTATGTAGTTGATTATGGAAATAAAAGAAGGTTCTATAACCCTTGCTGTATCAACCCAGAGATAGTATTAACTAGGCTATCAAGATATGTTATTATACATTAAAGGGAGCACCCGTTTTTCTAAACTGAATTTGCTTTCTGTTGCGAAGCACGGGTACAGATCTATGTTATAAAGAGTGATCGAGAATTTTGCATTTTATGCTCAAATAATTGTGCATTTTAACTTACAATCCCACAACTACCTTGAGCCGAAATGAAAAGAAAAGATCACCAATATGCTGTGAGTCCCTATTTTGCTTCAGAGCTAACAATAATTTCATGTAACCAACAGAAAACGTTAATACAAACATACAGTTTTCTTTCCACTGAGATGAGAAGTCTACTTGTGCTATTCAAAAGCAATGTGTCAAAGAAGTAAAAAAATGGGAATTTAAAAAGTTGTGTGGGAGAGATCAACTGAGAATTGCATGAAATGGCAAGATCTGCAATAAGTGGCCTTGAATAAGTGGAGCAGATGGATCAAAGGCATGAGGATGATGTTTCTTTACACCTCCTCCCACCTTTGGATGAATACAAATTAAGTAAAAAAAGTAAGACGAGAAATACCATTTTGAAAAATTGAAGAAAGAATTGAACTTTTATTTTTGACGTGATCCTAATTTCTTACCGTTCATCAGTCTAGCTAGTTTGGGAGTCCAAGTTACAATCATGTAGTTGAAAACATTGGCTTCTCTCATCGGCTCAGGAAACACCTTAGTGGTCCACGCTGGCAGGGTTAGGTTGTGCAGACTCTGAAAAATTCAGTTTCAAGAATTAGGAATGAATACACGTCTTTAAAAAAATAAACAATCTTAAAACTTAGAAATACATTCTTAGCTTCGTCAGAAGGACTTTCTGTTTATCCTACCAAGTAAACTTCTTATACAATCAGGACATCAAACTTAGAGATAGTCGATAGCAGCATACGCAAAAGAAAAAAAAAATTGGCACAGAAGATGAGAATGACACAAATAAGTTAGGTTAATATATCGGCGTACTTAAAACCTTATCCAATAAAAATTAAGGTAAAGTATAAATGATAAAACATCCTACCTCTATATATAGCGTGTCATACAAATTGTACAAAGTCAACAAATCGAAGTTTGTTCCTAAATTATCATTCGTCCATTTTAATAGATCGGCGTATGTTTGGTTCAACTGTTTGATTTTCTCATCAGTTGCAAACACTCTGTAAAGTTCTTCTTCATACGCAGGACAAGGAGATCTTGGAGGCTGTGCTAAAACCTGCAAAAGAAAAATTGAAATATAAGTTTGGACATATTTTTTATACATTTGACTATATAATATTTAATTTACTATATCAATAGGGGGGTTTATATGACGTCGTAGTATTACTCTGATGGGTATTGTATGACGTCCGAATTTGATTGATTATGAATGTAATTTGATAAATAATTAATTTTATTTCTATTTGCCTTGTACATTTTTTGACATATTTGATTTATAATATGATCTTGATCGCGTTGAGTATATTATCAGGATCTTTTCGTGGTGTATATAATGTAAAATTCTCCTGTAGTAAATACTGTTTCTTCATACAGTCTACGTATCTTGCTTTTCCATTTTGTCTTTTACTCCTATAATAAGAAACTATATTTGTGACACTGCAACTAACTGGAGGGAAGGATACAACGAATGGACGTCATCATTGACCACGCTCACCGGCAGTAAAAACACAACTTCAACGCTAATATGCAAGCTCCGCTTAATGTGCACCTACTTTGAATGTGTGTGTGTGTGTGTGCACTTTTTAGTTTATTATTTGTGTTGACGGCCTTCAAATGAAGTGAAATAACAAACGCGATCAAGAGACTATAGTTATTTGTGCAACTAGTGAGAAAAGTGAGCAATTGACTCACTCGAGAGAAATCCTTACTCACGAGCCGTAGGCGAGTGAGGAATGGTTTCTCGAGTGAGGCAATTGCACTTTGAACTCGAGTTGCACATTATACTTTTCCTACAGTTACCAAAAAACAAATAAATTGGTGAAGAAACATAACCTATTTTTACACAGAAGTGAACTTTTAATATAACATTTAATGTGAAGTGACAAATACAACAGTACAACAGCTGACCAGCTGATTTACAGCCAGTGCTGCCAACGTATTTCGCGCGCATACGACGTTGCCTGCTGTTACGCGCTCACTATTTCGTGCCTTCACGTTGCAAATCTGGAGTGAGACAAAGTAATTAGAGTGAGACAATGTTAACATTGTCTCACTGATGAGCGAATTGGCCACTTTGCTTTCTCAAATCAGTGAGAGAACATGGACATTGTTAACTGTAGGAAAAAGTTAATTACATCTCAATATTACCTACCGCGTCGAGAAACAACGGTCTCGTGTGCACAGGGATGGGTTGCCATGTCAGATTCTCCCGCCATATCTGCGCTCCCTCTGGTGGGTACATTCCCGCCAAAAGACAGTCTGCACTCATCAGGGTGCGGTCCTTGTCAGTGCTCTGCACGTAGATCAAGTCAGGGCTATAGTGGTCTGTCAGCAAGTCGCTGTACCTCTTGTGCAGCCACTGGCCGAGCTCGAACACTTGTTGTTTTCCTAGCTGTCAAAAATAAATCATGTTCAACTACGTAAAACATTCGTTATGATAGACATAATGTTCTATTGGTAACAAAGATTCAACATAAAATATACGGCTTCAAATTATGAAATTTTATAAAAGGGAGAGAATAGTTAAAACCTCGTTGTTGCCCTGAATTGTAGAAAAAAAATGTTACGTAACTCCAATCTTCAATTTGTAAAATGTTTAGTAAAACATTAGCCTGTTAAAATGATTTGTATTTTAAAAAGTCTATTCTTTGTTCCATCATACCCTGAAAATGATTGATTAACTTCTTCTTACAACTAAAAATATATACTATTGTACAAGATATTAGTTTGAACCTGTTTCAAAGTATGACCAATAAAGACTGTAAGAACGTAAAAAAAAAAAAATGTTTGACTAATGTGTTATTATATTTTGTATTGTGATACTTACATTTGTCATCTGACCCATGGGCACCGGCCAGTAGGAAGCATTCTGGTACGGGTCATTCGGATAAAAGTAGGCCGGAGTTCTGGCACCATGTCTGTGGAGCTGGCAGTTAAAAGTTTAATATTCTGTAACGATTATAAAAGCTACCACTAAGTACATTGTGACTAAAAATGTATTATATTCGTATTTTATTTCTCTAATCGGGCAGACAATTCTGGTGTAGAAAAAGTATAAAAAAAATGAAGGTAAAGTGGTACAAAATTGTCAGACATATCATCTTGAAAATTGACCCATTTCTCTAGATGTCCGAGAAGCTTACAAGTAACTTACATTTTGTTTTTGAGTACATTCACTACTATACAATTGCAGCCCAATTATAATACTAAAGTTGTATCCAGAAAATAACAAAAAGTCGAACTCGTGTGCTGCTTCGAAAAATGCAGGTTTAGTTTACCAATGTCATGATAATGCCATGACTGAAAAGATAAAACACTTAGAACTGTTGCATGTGGAGTCACTTGAAACACAAGTGAAAGTCTAGTCACCATGAAGATGACACTCTATGTGAAGGACACGTTAGAGTGTAGAAGCACAGAAAACATGGTAATAGTAGTGTGTTTTCTGTGGTAGAAGTGATCTTGTTGGCTCTAATACATCTTACAGGGATGCGGAATACTAGTCCCCGGAAAACTACCCCACCAGATGAAACATGAAGTTACAAAATGTGCCAACTAACCAATATGGGATCCGTGTCCATGAATGAAATACTAACACCCCCCCCCCCTAACTAACATGCTATGTAATTGTAATATTTATATCGAGTAATTCCGTTTGATATCTGAAAATATTTTTCAAGCACACACGTCGTCACCCGTGGAACACGATTCTATACGAAAATATAAAACCATAAAGTTTGATTTGAGGCATTACAATTTAGCATACTGCCCGTCCTGTAACTCATATATACCAAATGCATATACTGTACTTTTTTACCTCTTTGCTAGAAAACCTTAAAAATATACGGAACTACATATCAGCTGTTATGTGAGTACAAAAGGCAAAAGTTAAGGTTAAGTTAATAAAGGCAAAACAAAATAAACGGTACCAGCAATCTGCCCATACTTTCTCCCATTAACTTGTGAACAATCTTTATCATGCGTAAGCGGTGAGAGTAACTATGATATTTTATAGGGAAAATGTATGTAGCATGTACAACATTTGTTTGAGAGATTTAAGTAAATAAAATATAATATTGGGTCTCATATATTCACTGGCTTCAAAAATATACCTCGCCGAAAAATACTGCGCGCTCAAAAACTACAAGGTTATTATTATTAATAATCTACAACCCTTAGATTATTACACATAGTAAATATGTGACATTGATATTTTAAATAGCAAGTAAAAGAAACCGAACACTGAGGTCATGCAAACAAACCATCCTGTTATTAGTTAACATCTTGTGCCAGACACAATTTATTTAAATTGAGGCTGTTTAACATTAAAAAGTTGTATACACACATAAAAAAGCGGTGGTTTTTAATTTTGGTAAAACTGCTAACGTTTGTACAGGAAATGTAAAAATAATCTTACTAGGAGTAGGATTGCTTACGTAACCACCTTAAGAATTTATAACATCTTGATTTAACATGAACGACTCTAAGGTCTATTCAACCTAAAGACGTGGGGTTTCACATGAGGTGATTTAGGCCTGTGTGGTGAGAGGGGGGGGGGGTAAGTAAGACAAATGAGGGGTGAGTTCTACCGTGAAAATCACCAACCCAATCAACTCAGCTACCTTTATCAATCTTCACCCGACCATGGTTCCTGGCATGGGGCTTTACACTGAGCGTTCACTTAGCAATTGCTTTGACAGGGCTGCATTGCATGATCAAGTAGATCTTAAAATAAACTTCTGTAACTAAAATCATCGTGGTGGAAAATGGAAATAGAAACACTTCATTGCAGTAAGCTAACTTACTTCATATGTTTTGGGTTGTTGGAAATTTGCTCGAAATATTGCTCTTGAGCTCTAGCCCCTATACCTTAGAGGTAACTAACCAAGACTTCACAAAATAAGAATAACAATAAAAAGAAGTAGTAATTACATGTAACATTTACAATATACGAAGTCTCATACAATAAGTTTTACAAATAATTCAGAAGCAGATGTTTCTTTTAAAATGTAATACGTATTTATATGTTTTCTAATAAAAATTAGATTTCTCGTGTTCTACTCATGAAAACCTACATAGATAAAAGAAAATATTAAACCAATTTTAATGAATGGTTCTGATTTTATTTAAATACCCTACACTCATTGAATGTGATTTCCATTATTTATAGACCCTAACAAGTATTACTCGTACATCAAGCATACCTAACAAGCATACTTCTTTGGGTTTGTTTATCGTATAAAACAATAAAACAAACAATGTGAGTAAGAGATGGCACTTTAATTTCCCAAAGTTCACTTAATTTATAAAATAAGCCTACAACACTACTGATAGTAATTTAAGCATTTCCTTTATGATGGATAGTTGCTTTTGTGACATCTGATTTATTCTCCTGACGGAGAAGATTTTTGAAAGATCATTCTAGTGAATCAATAGATTATACAGATTTTCAAACCATCTCGACAGAATCCTTGGGCAACACTTCCTTGTACGGTAGAATTTTAACATTTTCAAGTCGATTCACTCTTCTGTACCGGAGACAGTAGGATAGTCCGTTTCCAACAGCAATGAACGCAATTTTGAAGAACATTTGATGAACCCTTGATTCGACCAAGCAAAAGATAATTTCATGAAACACTTTTTCGATTGTGCTCTTGTGCCTTTCGAAGAACTCCATGACTGATACGACAACCCCGTTATTTGAGGACAGTTTCAGTTCTGTCTTACACTGACTACAGGCCGGTGTACTGAAAGGCTTGGTGGATTCTTGTTCCTTGATCCACAGTAGAATACAGGATTGATGAACCCATTTCACACTTCCAGAACACTTACAGGGAGAAACCCATTCTCCATCCTCACTATCCCCGTAGCAAATGTAGCATTGGCGCACCTCGTCACTCATATTAGCGAAATTTGGAAAATACGTTAAGTTATTGCGAAAGTATTATTTAGTTAAAGTTGTTGATTAATAATGATTGTAAACAAAAAACATATGAGGACTTGATCAAGTTTAATGAAAAAGGCTTGAATGTAACAACTATATAAAATTAGGCATTTTCTTAGATTATTGTTGTGAATTAAACCTTTAACTTGAAATAGTGTATGGAAGCCTTTTTTGATGTGTGTTTCATCTTGGTAATAATTGATCGCGGGGACTTTTGCTAAATTTTATCTGCTATTCGAAGGTAATTGTTTTAGCGAGTACTCTTAAAATGGTGAATCCTAATAACCAAATAAGTTAACTGTTTTACAATTATTTTTATTCGTAATTGATCTAACCCAAAATAATTAGTGAATATCAACTAGCTATCTACATACACAATTATCTTGATGTTGTCTTAAGCTTATCTATAAGGATTTAAGGATTTTAAATCAAAAAGGGAATACGCTTAGTCACAATTTTAAGAATGGGCATTGATAAATAAAAAAATGTGCACAGTTCAGTTGTGAAAATCCACAATGATTTGAATGCAGTTAATATAGTCATAATTTAAGCTGAATGAGGTTTAATGTATTAGTCACGTTAAGGATCGCAGACTCAGTGCGGGGCTTCTGTTTGCTTTCACGTATAATTAAATCCACAAACACATCCCAAAGGAAATTTATTTACACAAGTTTAACCTTTGCGCCACCTCACATGTTTAATCAAGATTAAATAAGAGCGTCTTTGAGTTACCAATGTTACTTTATCTGTTTCCAACTTTTGTTAGGTTGCAACACTGATTTTACGGTCGTGTTGTATTGGGTGTTGAAAATAATTACACAATTTCAATCAGTGATAAAAGTTGTCGTCATCGTTGGTTGTCGTAAGTGACCCTACACTACTCTAGGATCTTAAGTGGATTTACGTTTCTTTAGTTTCTAGTTTTCTTGCGTGGTCAAAGTAATTTATTCTTTGCGGTCAGGATATTAGTTTACATTGTAGTCTGTTAACATGCAGTTGTTCGGAATATCATATTCATTTCAGAAAACATCGCAGGAAAATAAATGAAATCATTGATTTTTTTAGATCAGTAAATGGTATTTTAAAGAACAAGGGCAAACACCGATTGATACTGAAGATATTTTTTTATCGTAACCGTAAATACAACATAGTTTATGTGTTCCTGATAATTGAGGCTTTAAAAATGACCTATGACAGTAACAGCATAAAATTGAATTTGAGGCATTTATAATTTGATTTTATGAACAAAACTATTTTTTTTCGATTAGTAAACCTTCATTATTGTCAATCAGAAGCCTCTGTGCTCTGGCTCTAACTGACACTGTTGGCAAAACTAATCCTGAAATAAAACTTTTGCATCCTGGCCAATGAAACAGCTGATCGTAATCAGTAACAAAGCAACACAGATCATCTCACACGCTATATTTTACGCTCATATTTTACTCTTTTAGGTTAAAAATACGCACCTATCCCATCGATCTCTATTATGACCTATCCCTCCTACCTATCAGCTAGGGAGCTGATTGTCCCTATCTCAATGATTGATCATTGATAATTATGTACCTTGATCATAGTAATCCTAAATTAAAACCCCTGTAGTTTCATTGAGAAGAAACCCCATTTTGTAAACTAGTGTATAGAGTAAAACCATTACAAGTAGACTCATAATTTAAATTTAAACGCTCCAGTTTTATCAAGTGATATAATGTAGACCAATATGGTTTTCCTGTATGATATCAGAAGACACGTGCTATAGTTTTAAGTGGATAGTGTTATTTGTTTAAAATAGTTTTGATGTTAAATTATAAGAAGTGTAAATTAGCATTCAGAAAAACTTAAAATGGTAAATTAAACCTTACGTTATTGCAGTTTTATCATCTTTATGGGTTGGAATATAGGTCACCCCGGATTTTAAACAGGGCGTTTTTTGTTCTCTACAATTATTTCTTATTAACCAATAAATTAAATTAACATTTAATCAGGCTTGTTCTCTGGTAGTATGACCAAAGATTGATATACCCAAGACTAAGACTATATACCCAGAAGTAAGAGTGAACCATTTTGGTGACATCAGAACAGTGAAAAGTAACCAAATAAACTCACAATACAATACAAAATACTTCAGAATTACAATAGAAATGCAATAGCTATACTTGTACTATTCTGTGGCAATTCTCTAAAAACACAGAAAAGGAATAATTACTTCTGTCCTAAAATTTAAATGAACAAAAATGTCTATGTTAAATCTAGAAAGAACGTTACTGTCACTGGGACAAATGGGTTTAAGAAGAGTGAAGATTTTCTTATTGAACTATATTTGGAAGGAAACGCTTTCAGACTTAAGGAAAAAACTCCTTTCCTCTCAACTGATGAAATATTAATGTGGTCCGATACTGCCATGTTGTATGTTAAACTGACCACAGTGTGGCACATTTTCACGTGAAATCAGTGACTTCCTTCCACCATAGACTAACCAACACAAGAAGACTTCTCATGCCATTGTACATTTTGAAGCTCGTTTTTCGTGACTAGTTCATGTCCGGTGACACTGATCGCTAGGGTTGACAAAGTTATGTTTATATTATTTTAGGGTTGATGATTTGCACTGTAATGTTTGGTATATAACCAGAGAACCAGTTATTGTTTATGATTGGATTGTTTTATTTGGTTAAACGAGGTTTTTGAATTACTGAAATAAGAAACAAATTGTAAACAAAACACGACCTATACAGTGCACCGGACAGAACTAACAATAACATTTGTCTTGCTGGTCCATCTGTATGATAAATCTACTAAGGTCGTATGTTTTCTCTATGCTTTCAATTTGTTTACTTTATTTGGCAGACAGGTGACTTACTCTTATATTCTGTTCACAAAATTTAGGCAGTTTAGAAGACCCCCCTACTTATTTTTCTTTGCAGCTGATTGGCGTTTTGGCGAAACACAGCTTTTGTGCTGTGTTTTTAAAGCTAGGATTAAGTTTTTAAGGGAATTTTTTGTGAACAGAAAACCTGGTGTCACCATTTCATAATGCTAATAATACTGCAACATTATACTGTAATTAAAATTGCAAAGCTGCAAATTAAAAATCTACCTACCCACCGCACTTATCCTAATACAATCATGCTTATCAAGCTTGGTAAGAAATGTAAAGTGCTAAACTATGAAATACTCATTATTTGCTTTAGAGATTTGAAGTTTGTGGTAATGCACTAACACTAGCTTTTAGGGTCCATATACCGTATCAGTTCTTAAGATAAAAAGTAGTGTTTCTCTTAAAGGGGATCATACTCGTAGTTAAAACGAATCCACAGTTTTGAATATATGACAAAACTGACGTAAAATAAACTATTACAATAACAACGACAGCTTTAATTAAGTATTTATTTAATATTTAAGATCAAATGGATGGACTTAGTGGTTCAACTTCATTCTACCATGATCTTATCATCGATTATCCTCCGTAAAGTAGCGTAGTTAAAACCTAGTGATAGGGAAAAACCTTCAGGTTTACCTTAAAACAAAAATAATTATCCTTTGAAATAATACACTTTAAAAATACATTATCAACTTCGATACGAATAAATAAAATTTTAAATTGCGAATCATCGACCATAATAAGGCAGAAGCAAAGTATACATCTATAAAAGAGCCTGACTTTAAATGGCATGCTCAACATATAGTGCAATAGACTAACCAACACAAGTAGACTTCTCATCCCATTCTAAATTTTTAAGCTCGATTTTCAAATATAGTTCATGTTCGTGACACGATTTGTGCTTTAAAATTTGTTTATATATCTAAGGGACGAATTATTGTTTATGATTAGGTCGTTTTATATGGTTGGATGAAGATTATAATCACTCAAATGACGAGAAACAAATTGTAAACAAAACACGACCGCTAGAGTGCACCAGACGGAATTAATAAACAATAAAATTGTCTTCACCTGATCCTTAAGGATCTACAAACTAAGGGAGAATTTTTTATCTATGATAGTACTTACCACGTTAACAAAAACAACTTTGTAGGGTTCATTTTCATTTTCAACTGCACTTGACGAAGCCAACGAAACCGCGAAAACAACAAACAATATCCGTGACTTAGACATTGTGTCACTTCACTCAAACACAACCTAACACATGTGTGCTAAAACAGCTGGCAAACAAAGTCAGCTGATAGAGTGGATATCTTATCATTCTACTCTATTATATAACGTTGAGCCATGACTTTTCAGATAGGCTACATTAACCAAGGTAAACGCACCAGTAGCTGACAGTATAAGAAACTATACGCACTTAATAATGAATAAATAGGAACTAAAGAGATATTAAGGATTTTATGATTCTAAATTTTGTGTAGTTTTTAAATTTGTGATACAAAAAGGGGTTTTTAAATATATTTTATAACATTTTTAAACTTAATTCAACCTTTGTACGTGTTCCAGTGGCTGACAGTGAAAAAAGTGCTTGTACCAGTAGCTGACTGCCAGTTGTCCCAGTAGCTGACACTGGAACTATGTACTAGCTGTTAAACCTAAGGGTTTTATAATTTATAAGAGAAATTTAATCTAACTTAATAATTAAACTATAAAATCATGTAAAACGTTTTTAAGAAAATTTATTTTACATATTTTAAAATAAAAATATTTACATTAAAAAATATATATACTGTATATTTTAAATATATAAAATATACATTTTTTTAAAGATAATTTGGCTTATTAATTAAAAAATTAAAATAATTTTATAAAAATGTGATATCAGATAAATTATAAATAGCATGCAAATTTTGATGGGTAAAACCAATTTAATATTGTGCAAGTAGCAAATATCCCCTGTCAGCTATACTTGTATGGCTTTTGTGTACCAAAGCCTGACATTGATATAATTTTAAATCCATGACCCCTAACACCCCAATTTTATCATGAAATTGTCAACAAAGGTATAATTGATAAAAATATTGAGCCTAATCATTAATACTATTTAAGAAATTTAGCAAAATGACAAAAAACCAAACTTACCTTCTTAACAATTTAATTAGGTAATCGACTAAATGTGACGTGTACAGACAGGGTTGCTTTCAAACCACCTCACCATTCAGTGAGTATGGGCTTAATTTCACTGATTTGTTTGTAAACAAATCAAGAATAAACATATGTTCTTCTGACAATGCAATCATGTGTAAATATTTTTAAGAGACCACATTATAATGTAAAGAAACTCAAACTATCAGCTTCTGGAGCACTGTCAGCTACTGGTGCATTTACCTTACATAAATGGTAAAGGGTGACGGTGACACTGTATAGCATAGTTTAGAATCGATTGCTCTCAAAACACATTTTTAATACAGAACACATTATTGATTGATATTTAACTGTTGAATCATGAACGTTGGTAGATAAATTGTGCTGGAACACGTCATATTGAAGGATTTATGTTCTTGGAGGCCTTGAGTTTAAACTTAATTAAACCATGACTATTGTCTATGAGATCTACATGATACGGTGGTTTGGAGACTAACCTATAGATCCACCAAGATTGTAGACAGATCTTTAGGTTAGGAGGAAATTCTCTGTAATGGAAATCCTCTTTAATAAAAAGCTATATCATAGCTTCAATTTTGAGGGAAATTTAACGTTCATTTCTTGCACTTAGTAGCTACACTGACTTATACTTAATGTGACCTGATAATACTAATTGGAAACCCCCAACTTTAGTCTGGTTCAAACAAAGGAATTGTTATTCCGATTTCACTTTATAAATTTAATAAGATATAGTTATGAAAATCAAGATTTTTATGTCTTTATGCAAACTAGAAGTTACCCAAGGGCTTCACCCCGTTTGGCTTCAAAGTATTAATAAAACTATTGATTGGTTGGGTTAAAGCATAAAAGCCACTGACTATTGGATACTGAAGCTGAACTAAACAAAACAGAATACAGTAATACAAACAAATAATCACACCTGATTTTAATAAGGTAATAAATTGAAAGAATAACAAACAAAATAAGTATAGATGAGGTATTTCTAACATTAGTATATAAAGTTCTCTTTAGAAAGGAATTACGACCTTAAAGGGCAATTTTGAAATAACGGATAGTTTCGTACAAGGTTTCTCGTCATGACGAACGTTTTAAGTATATGTTGTAGATGTTTTAAGTTTGTGTTTATGGGGGTGTGACTTGTAGTTTTCTGAAAAGTTCATGGGTACTTTGGGATTTATATATGGATTTGTATGTTTTATAAAAATAAACACCTGGTAAAATTGTTAGCGATGTAGGCATGATCCAGCAAAATGCAGATTGCTGCAAAGATTGTAAAATATTCAACATTCATCTCATACACATGGTAATAATTTCCGACGACGATCCTTACTTATTCACACAAACATCTCATTCAATATAGGCTTCGAGATACTTGTGTCATAGGTTTTAAAGACAATTATGTTATAGACATTTTTTAAATCTTAACCAAACCTTATATATTTGTAGTTGTATGCATATATCTGTTAATATCGATGTGGCACAGTATACGGAAATAAAATACAGTGTCAGTAGTAAAGGTGCTAAATATTGTGTATTGACTCCTAAGAAAAATAATAATAATTGAAAATACCCCCACCGCAAGAAACCTGCACCTGGCCTTACAACCACCATTAATGGAATCGTCACAATGCAATATGAGTACACTGATTCCTTTATTTTTGTGCTTAACCGTATGAATCATGGGTAAGAACAACTACACAGAAATTGACTGTTTAAAAAATAATGTTTCTAAAAAGCTTAACTATTGTAAATTTACGAAGGGAAGAACTGAACAGAGCATTTTTCTCGTTTGTCCACCTCCGTGAAACCACTAGCTTAACATTGGAACATAATAATAGTTTGTAAACAAAAATTAAGAGTACATATCTTAACAAAATATGTAAAAATATATTTTTTTATTCTATGCTTTAACAATATTTTAGGTTACATCCATAATCATTAACAAAACCTCTCCAATAGGTTTGGTTTGCAATGCCCTCTTTTATAAAGCCCCAACATTCTCATATCCGGACATGGTTCCAAAATTTCCAAAATTTGACCTTATGCTTTCCAGGTGTCTTCTGCCTTCAGTAACATTTCTCAATATGTTTTAATATTGAGTTCTATTTTTCCCTCAAATGCTTCCTGCCATCATAACCATAGGGCTTTACAATTCCTCCCACTATATCTGAGCCATGCATAAGTACAGGGATTAAAAATTTAGTTTTATTCTCCAATTTTATATGTATTACGCAATAGGTAGCTGAAAGAGTTAAATCGCTTCATTTATTATCAACTAGCTGTTGTACCCGTACTTTGCAACGGGAAGAGGACACAAAATAGAGACATTTTATCTTTACATCTGTTGCATATAATCTGTTACACATCCCCCAATCAATAACATTATTTTCATAACTTAGACGCTTCAATCCAAAGCAGAGCCGGAGTTGATACAGCAACGGTTATAGAATTTTTTTCCATTATCATTGACATAGTTTTAGAATAAATAATCCATGATAAAAGGTTAGATTAAAATAAACCTACCTCATAGTTATATGGAAAATATTATATTTAATTTCTTTGTATCAGCTGTCTGAAATTGTGAAATTTTCAGTTTAATAGTTCTTCTTGTTTACATTTAAGTGTCAAAGCAAATGTAAACAAACATTGTTAGTGTTCTCATCGCAGCCATGGAGACCAATCAATATTTACTTATAAAATTTTCACCTCAGAACTTTTAAAGCCAAAGGGGCAAGGCCTACGGGCAGTATCGAAATGTGAAGAGTCCTATAATGGTCCTTGGTATGGTAGCTATATTTTTGTAAAATTTAAGCCCAGTTGGTTCAGAAGTTTTAGCACCTATTAGTAACACACATACAGACAGACACCATTAGATTGATATATAATACTACAATAGATAAGAAAGTTCCAATCAAAAGTGAGATTAAAATTTATTGACTCTATTTAACAGGACGCCTAGGTCAACAATCAGAAGGCAACGATACTGTGTTGCGGTATGTTTAAATGAAAATGTATACAATTCAAATATTTTCTGTAAAACATTTCAGGGACATTTATATAATACTCCACATGAAGTAAGAATACATCACCTGGACGTATCTTCTTGCAAAACTGCGCTTTAAAATATTCAACAAAGTTCTCATGTTCGGCGATATTTCTCGACGGCCGCCATACTTTATTCAGTCACAGCCTAGTATCAAAACAGACAAACGCGATACTATATGGAAAAGTGATAATAGTATTATTCACATGTTAAGTATTGGGATCAGTATTGAACAGTTAAACTAAGTTTTAACAATAAGTTTAAGGTATAGTTTTATTGGTTTATGAATGTACTTTGTATTTTTCGACATACATATTCTCATATTGATTATTATTTTTAAACACACTGGATTCTAATTATTAGTTACAAAACCAATCGTTGGGTGATTTTTTTGCTAACGTGATTTTTTGCTATCCCTTGCGCAAATGTTAAGAAGTTGCATTATAGTAATAGGAAAATCTGGTCTCAGTCTTCACCAAAATTAAACGTAAAGTATGAGTATTGTTGTTTTAATGCACTGAACTCAATTTCGCATGAAAACTTATGCGTTGACTAATTAACTTGAAGTGTAGTTGTGTTACAAGGTAAACCAAAAGAATTAATAACATTTTTAAGTTCGTTAATATATGCCAAACAACATTTTATGTTATAAATTATGGACTATTAAAAAATGCACACGATTGTAAATAAAGTATATTATTTTGAAACTTAAAATTAAACTTGCTATTTAATTGTTCATGAAATAATACCAATTTGTATAATCTGCATAATTAGTCGTAATATTTATCACTAGCTATTCCTAGTTAACATACAATAACTGTATACACAATAATGTAATCATTGGTAGCTATTATAACTATCACTTCCCGATGTAATATCAGCAAACAACAATGGCTCTAACACGTTTTCTGGTTCACAAAATCTAGATATGAATATTGGATAAAACTTGCACAACAATTTGGTTGAGCGGATTTATAAAATGAGTTGCCAATCCCAGATTACTGCGTCATTAAAGGAAACATTCATCATGTTATTAATTGATAATTGTATTATGAGTTAAGTTTTGTTATTATTTTTTGTTATTATTAAGTTTTGAAAAAGTTATTTTATGCATTTAGAAGAAAGTGTAAATAGTGTGTGAGGAGTCAAACAACTAGTGTCTTAATTGTTACTTATAACTGTAAAAATGTTTAGAACCTAATTGAAAAACTGACAGCTTACTTATAACCTATAATTCAACCTATAAACTATGATCTATTCGTAATAGGTGCTAGGGCTTCGTTTTATCCGACTTCCCACTACCAACAAAAGGAGAAGGTTCTCAATTTTGTATAGTGGCAATTTTTTTTTTATGGATGTTCACCAATTCTTCTTTCACTGATCAGCGTGGTTCCACCACCCCTAAAATAAACAGGAGATTTTTCCTTTGGTACCAAATGTAACAATATGATTAAGTGTAATATTTGTTTCGGTAAAAAATGCTGAAAACCTCAAATATTCATTTATTATGTTTATATTTCTGCAGATAAGTCAATAAATAATAATAACTTCAGCGGTTAGTTGAAACCATTTAAATTAAGCTACCGACAGTCAGTTCTTCATGAAACAGTTGCTTTATATTGATTAATAAACTATTTCTTGCCATGGAGCAAAAGTTGTATTTCTGACAATGCCAATTCAACATCTGTTTTACCAAAACATTAAAATGTGCATTTTTATAACCATTGATTACGCACCCTGAACAGGTGACTCAAGCAGTTTTTAAATAATAATTGTTCTGTGACGTTTTTGATTGGTCCACACAATTTTACTTTTCAAAAAACCTAAACTGTTAACGATAGATAGTAAGATTGATAAGATTTACCCAATAAAAGATATGAAAAACAATGGATGTATGATTGAGACCAAAACTGATTAAAAGAAAACAAGTAATATAAATAGATCTTAACAATTAATAAAACATATTTTTTTATCTTAAAATGGCATGCAGTAGAGAGTATACATAGAGTGCTTATAACAATAACAAACTATATGGTCTATAAAAATCATGAAATAATTGATTTTTGTAAAAAAGAAACTGACTTTAAACACTCTAAAAGGAATGAAACAATTTTAATAACGTAAACTCTTTAATATTCAAGCTCACATATTTCAAGTCGGCGCTCCCAACGCATACCTCTGAAAAAAAAAAAAATGAAGATCAACACCTTAAGTTATAGATAATTTCCTGCAATGTGGACATCCTCTTCAAATCATGAGTACGTTGTGTCAAAAATCGTCATAAGGCCGCGCCGTTTTGAAAAACGTGAGTTTGAATATTACAAAAGTTTACTTTATTAAAATTATTTCACTCTTTTTAGAGCGTTTGAAGTTGGTTGTTTTTTTACATCTATAATTAATTAGTTATTAAAAAATAATCCTTATTATTGAAATTAATTGCTCGATATTTAAGTATTGATAATCAATCGATCCATCGAGATTTAAATACACTAATAATACGACATATCGATGGCTATCTATAGTAAAATCAACACTTACACAATCGTAATAGAATAAATTATTGAAAGGCTGCTTAATTACATTCCGTAAAATTGAAAACTATCTGGAAGTATTTTGTAAGATGAAAATTTTTTTATGTAACTTTTGGCTTGAATAATGGTACAACATGACGAAAACTATAGTTTACCATTAGGTAAAAGGCGTATTTTTAACCATCACTCAGTTAAACGTGAACTCTTGTGGAAAAAATCCCTTTAAGCTCAAGTGGTGAAATACTATTCCTACTCCAAGGTAACTTAGCTGTTATGATTACTCGTAATAATAAAAATACATTTGTAAGTACGTTTATTAAATTTAAGTTTTGGTCAATCCAAAACCTACCTACCGTTTTGTGTTAACATACACTGATTTACTAAATTTATCAAATGTTTACAGCTGTCACACAATTTTTAACATGTACTAATCCATAGCTAAAACATTCGTACACTGAATTAATTGCTTCGAAATGAAAGTATTTCAGTTATAAAGAGAGGTTTTACTGTAATATAAAATATTTTTTTCGAACAGGAAGTTTAGTGTAATTGTTGCAATTTCTTCACACAAATACAGACTTTGTGAGTATTTTGGATGTTTAAAACTCCATAAACAAAGAAAGATTATAAGTTTGTCTTGGTGTTTCTTCGGGGAAATTGGTGTGAGGGGAGAAAGTACAACAGTCAGTCACCTGTGCGTGCGTCATAAAGTATTTAAACGGAAACCCGCAAATAGAGGAATTGGTGGTTGAAACTTCACCAAGGTTGTCCGTTGGTTCTACCATACGAATGTAAAATGTAACTCGTGCCGTTTTTAGATCTACTCATCTAACTTATATAGCCTACAGATTGTTGGTTGCTGTATATTTTCGTATGTTTTCCGGGTAACCACAATAAACTTGACAACACTTGAAACATTGACTCACCTAAACATACTAAACTGAAATTTATGTCCAAAAGTCGTAAGACCAGACAAGTTTATTCTTTTCCTTAAAATCCCCTTATGGTATGTTAAACCAATAGACATCCTTTGAAAAAAAAAAACACACAATCCAGCCATAAAGTTTTAAATGTATGAATAACAAAAGCGTTACATAAAAAAAATTAACACTTTTATTAATCGACAACGTATTCCTACAGGAAATTTGATAACTCTCCTCCAATATTTCCAAATATGTTTGGAAAATTAAAGTACTTACATCTATACTTATTTATATTTCTTAAAAGGATAAAATCTAAATAAACTCAATGCAATGGTAAGATGTTATCACAACCAAGTTCTGTCGTTATTAAATAAACTGTTACCTCAATTTTGACTTTGTCAGATGACGACCGGTTTCGTGACGACGGTCACATCATCAGGTCAATCCTCGTAGAACGTTTCGTTAAATACACTTAAAGTTTGTACCGAACACAGAACACATTGCATTTACAAAGTCTTTACAATTAATTATTTTCCCGAACTGAGGTAGAATACATCGCAGTGCATGCACATAGCACACTTAAGTTGAGCCGGCGCGAGTGGAGCCACAGCCACCTTTAATACACGTATTCGAGGTGGCTGTGGTGGAGCCCCATAATCGTTTTGATTGTTTAATGTTTATATCCATGTCCTTGATCATTAGCTTAAAAGAAAAACGGTTCTGACTAAAAACAGCTGGTCTTAATCAGTAAGAAAGCTACCTGAGGGATATCAGTCACCCAACAATGATGTTTCACTCATTTTTAGGTTAAATACGCAGCCATTGTCATTGTCATAACTTGTATTCATACTGGGTCAATCAGAAAGAAAAACAACAAAACCTATCAACTTTTGAAATTGAAATATAATCCAATTATATAAATTAAAATGATCAACCCCTTAAGATATGTACAAAACCAAAGTTGATCAATACATTTGTTTATAGCTCCTGTAGCACGAATAACCTAAAGCTCATATAGGAGGAAATACTTGAATCATTTGAAGAAAATATCACCTGCAGTTGTGTTTGACTTTTTCAAGAGGAGACAATCAAATAAGTTCCCCCTCGGATGGGGCGGAAAGCGCATCTGTCAACCTTAACTTGACAATACCCATCAGAAAAGGAAAACAATGGGGAAGGAACGATGAGATCTGTGTAAATAATCCAAATTCTCGGAGAATCGTTTAAAATGTATACATTCTAATGATTTAATTTTCCCAAGATCCTATAGTGATAAATTATTAATATTTTATTCCAAGACAGTGATGGGAGAAAGTTCAAAACTGGAACCACTTAAGATGCCAGTGATTATTCAGTTTTAATTTGCTTTCACAAAGCTCTAAAAATAGAAGAATGATATTTATTTCCAAAAAGGTTAACCTATTTTATTTAAGCTTTGCTCTTACTATAAACACTGTTATTATAGCATCTACCAGGAAGTAGGTTAAAAGGGGCGGTACTTTCCTGTTAAAGGGAACATTCATTATTATCGATGATTTTTTTCTCGATATATCGATGTTTTTGTTTTCCGATCGATTACAAATTGACAACAACTAACTGATCTTGTTTCGACTAAAATAGTCTATTATATGGATTAAGAAATGAAACTGTTCTAAGCTAACCTAACATAGCCAACCAAACTTGCTGTACCATTTAACAATTACGTTTGGGATTGAATATAAAAGGCAAGTTATAAACACGGAATTTTTAAATGTTACGGCAAGTTTGGTTAGTTATGTTGGGTTATTTTTTTTAACAGTTTCATTTCATTATTGTTTGTTGATACTGAACAATATTTTTCGTAGTTGTCAGCTGATATGTTTCAATTTGTTAATATCGATATATCGAGAAAAAAATCATCTATAATAATGAATGTTCTCTTTAACAGGAAAGTACCAAAGGGGCAAATATTAACTAAACGTTAACGAAGATTATTAAATGTCTAAATGTTTGATTTCGTAGTTAAAATAACTGCACTAATAAAAGTTCCAGATGGCATATCAAAGATTCAATAATGCATTCTTACAATTTATCTGATTTGATCAGTATAAAATGTATAAGTTTGGTCGCCAGAGACACGGTGAACTTCAAACTTTCTGAATGAAAAGGTTAAACCCCATCAGGAATACCCACGTCGACAGAATTTGAAGTAAAACTTTCATTTAACGTGTTTGGGATTTAATCAAAAATTTTCAACGCAATATTTTATTTGTCGATTTTTACAATGCAATTTTATCATACTTTTACCTATATAAATTAGCAGCACATTAGGAACAAAATTGTATATCTCATTTTATTGCATACACATAGATTAATACGTAAGTTGACCGGTATTTTTAATTTAATTAATTATAAAGAGTTTAAAACTCGGTTGGCTTCCTTAGTTATTTGTTTGTGTAACTACACAATACGTGCTATCTACAATGGACATATAAGTCTAATAATACAATTGTTAACTATGCTTTATAACTGTAAGTGTACATTTATTTGCAAAGAAGAGATTTTGAATAGTCTTTGACTAGGTTTTAAAGATAAATTAATGGAATTTAGCATTACAAGTTACAAAACCAAACGTAAATGCCATATTTATCTAAACAATTTCCGAATATACGAGTATAAGTAACTGTTATTCAAACGAAACACATGTGTAAATTGTATAAATTATAACTAGATTTCTATAAATAATATTTACGCAAATTCGACTCCAATTTAACTCACAACACAATACTGGAAAACAAACTCTGCAATGGCAAGGAATCTTCCGTCCCTTAAAAATGTATGAATCCGGAGCCAAGACGTAATTTCGTCTCGTCATGAATGTTCCAAGTTATTACTGCAAGCAACAGGAACACCGTCTGATGTGGGAAATGTTTGGAATGAAACGAGAAATTACATTCAACTTTTGTATTTTGTATTTAACTGTGTCACATCTGATAACTTGTGTCTGTACTAGTATTGATTTTACATACTAAGGAAGGCTTTCGTGTACTATGTAAACTGTCTATGTTTAAATTACAAAAATATTTATGAATTTTGATTCTGTCACACAGCTTATTGATAACCCATAACAGATCTTTTAAAATAAGAAACTAAGAAAATAAGAAACACATGTTCTTATGTGCTGATCGAATAGTATAAATAAACACTTCAAGTCCATAAACGATTGTTTTTACGAAAAAAAACTAAGTGATTTGTATATTTTTTGGTGTAGTCGGTAAAAAAGCTTTAAAATGGAACCTGGTTAATGCAAATTGGTAAAGAAATAAGGAAGTTATGGCGTAAAGAGAACAAAAGGACTTTAGCAGTTACAATAATATAGATAGGCCTAGTACCACCAACCTTTGCCTCTATGATCCCTAATGTGTTGTATCTGTTTCTTACAGTAGATTTTTTAAATCCCAATAATTTTATTATGTATTCTCACTCCGTACAGAAGTACGGACAGATAAAATTAATTCTTAATTCTACTATGCTAACATTGTATTCTCGCATATGCAAAATATTTGTTAAATAAATATCAGGTTAGTTTCACATACACGCTATGATTCTTAAATTATGTACCGTAGCTTAAATAACAATCAAGAGTTGACTAAATATTGTGGTATAATTACCTCGTCAAGTATTCCAAATGTTATGATGTTAGGTTAAAAACCGTATTATACCGTATAGATACCGTATTAACGGCGAAACATGTAGGTTTTTAACCTAACATCAAAACATTTGGATTACTTGACGAGGTAATTATACCACAATATTTAGTCATTCATAGTAATCCAGGGGCCGTCAACATGGAATTTAAAAATCAAGAGTTGCCAAAATACTATACTACAAAACTATTGTAATTTTCAAATTTGTTATTGTAAATAAAGGGCTTTAGTAGGTCATGCATTGTTTCATTCACTCTAGCGCACTTTTAAAAGTACAAACAAACATTAAAATACCCCTTGTAGTATCCGTCAAAGTACAAGAGACTGATGAAGGAAAGTACTCGAGACTGCGGTTCCGAGCTAAATTGGTAAAGTTGTTATTTGATTGTGTCCCAATGAGCTATTTATCAGTCCACACTTTTACGGACATTGAACCCAAATGTTTCTCTGTATAGTTTGACGAAACAATAACTATCACAAGTTATAATTGTTACTGTTTAAGGGGGAAAAAATCCATTAAACTGAATCTACAGTCTCGTTTAAAAGTGAAACGTCAAGTGAAGTGTGTTACGGTCAATTAATGACTATTAATTGTCAATTAATTAGACCAATTCGTAATTACCAAGGCAAAAATGTAGTTCGGATTCCACTATAAACTGTAGGTCCCTTAGTTGCCATTAGCTGTATGGGCTATTAATTAACAACTATGTCTAAGGAATATGCCGGCCTTAGTCACTCGCAAGACCACAAGATCGTGCCACTCATCCTACACTCATCTCCATTCATACTTGGCTTAAACTACCTACTTTGTATGGTCGCCATTTCATAGAACAGTATTAACGTCTTACAAAAAAGATCGGTCAAGGAAATACCCATAAAAATCTTAAAATGTCATATGTGAAAAACACACCCCCGTGCTACAAGTTAGTGTGTTGAAAATATTGTATCAACTAACAGTGTTGAAAAGTCCCACTTGTGGGAAGGATCAGAGGATTGGTCGAATTTGTTATAAAAATTAAATTCTGAGTTAGTAGGACATGTTTAAGAATAAGAATAAGAATAAGAATAAGAATAAGAATATCTTTATTGTCATTAAATACAAACAAAAGTACAATAGACAACGTCAAAATAAATACAAACTTTCTATGGATTAGGTCAATTGTGTTGAAAGAAAATAAGTCACAGCAGGAATTAAAAGGGAAAAAACAATGAACTATATATTAGGTATTTGGTATTCTAAAAATTCTTTTACTGAAAAAAAAAACTTCTGTCAAGAAGCCAAACAGCCAATATATTTTTAAATTTATTAAAGCTAAGCTCTTGAAACGATACAGGTAGCTTATTAAAGAGCTGTATTTGGAGGAATTTGTGGCTATTAGTTGATTTTGATAATCTTACTATCGGAATATCTAGGTGGTTACTTGTTCTAGTATTATAACTGTGAAATTCATTACGTTTTGGGAATGATGACAGATTTTCTTTAACAAATAGCAAATTTTGAAAAAGAAATATACACGGTAGAGTCATTATTCTGTGTTTGCTAAAAAAAGGTTTGCTGGTCGTTCTGCGTGGTATTTCAAAAATTATTCTCAGTGCTTTTTTTCTGCCATGAGAAAACCTTTCTGGCTCCAGCGCTATTACCCCACAGAATGTTTCCATACAGAAGATGAGAGTGGAAGAAACTATAATAAGCAGTAATGAGCATACTATCCGAGACGCAACTCTTAAGTATTCTCAACAAAAAGCAGACTCGGGAGATCTTAGACACAACATGCGTAGTGTGGCGTTGCCATGTAAGCTTTGCATCCAAATGTATGCCTAAAAGTTTCACTGTTGACGGGATATTTGAACCTTCATAGTGTTTTAGACAAAAAGCAAATCCGCTCAGTTTTATCATGATTTAAGGTAAGAGAGTTTGCATTAAACCAATTAGAAGACAAAGTAATTGCGTTGTTGACTGTGGCTTCAGACTCAGTAAAACTACAACTTGAGGAAAATAAAGTGGTATCATTGGCATATAAGAGTGATTGGCAAGATAGGTTACTAGGTAAGTCGTTAATCATTAAGAGAAACAGAACAGGCCCTAACACTGACCCTTGAGGGACTCCCGCTAGAATTTCCTCAAACTCAGATGAGTCCTGCCCAACCACTTGTTGGAATCTGCCACATAGATAAGTATTGAAGAAATTTAGCTAATTTTTTTGGACTCCATAACATTTTAATTTATGCAAAATAATTTGGTGTGACGTACTATCGAAAGCTTTACTGAGATCCATTAAAGCTACGTTAAGATATTTGTTGTCTTCAAAAGATTTTAATACCTCAGATGTTTCCACAAACTCTAAATCAAACGGACTACCAAGTTAAAAATGGCAGCCGTTCAAATATTATTGAATTTGCCATTTTGAATCTTTGAACAGCCGCAAGTTTTTACTCAACTGTTCTTTTGCTCTCAAATTTGCGGTATCGTATTCTACTAAAGAAATTCCTTTAATGTAAAGTGCATATGCTACCTATGCGTACGTTTATGGTTTTCTTCCGATTTCTTTGGCTACCTCCTCCTGAAGAGGTAGCAAATAATTAGCATTGCAAATTCAACGAATCTCTGAACAGCTGTCATTTTAACTCGGTTGTTGGTATGGGCTGAGGCAACTGTTCAACCACAAATAGCTATGGCTCTAATAACTAAGACCTTTAATGTAATACCAAACTCGACCTATGCTTTTATTAAGAATTTTGTCTTACACCTCGTGGGCCGTTCCCCTTAATGGGAAAAAGGACAATAGCTCAAAATAGACATTTATGGCTATTATTGACATACCAAGCTTACATTTTTAAATGGTAAATTATATATTACACTGTCACGGGACTTTCCAATCACACTGTATGGCGTCAGTATAGTCTTTTTGTCCAAGGACGCTAGGCACGAGCCGTTTTTTCACATTACTTCGGGCTAGACCTATGGGTTGCGTTATCACTTAGACAAAATGTATTGGTAATTTTGCGGAATTTGAACCCGGCACCTCAGGGACCAAGGCCCCGCGCTCTAACTACTATACTAGCTCGCTCCCCGTCAGTAGACGTTGCGGAGTTAAAAAAAAATACTAAGGGCCTGAATTCATTCGTCATTTATACTAAAACTACACACACACTAAGATTAATCTGCTTCTGAAATGCATCATCAAAACCTACTGTAAAACAAGACACACACAATTGAATTGCACTTAAACACTGCAAGGTTTCCACAAACGTATCTTTTGATACACATAAACATCTCAGCAATGAAGATTATCCAAGAATCCCTACCTCAGAGAAATGCACATATTTGATTGTATGTAGCCGAGGTATTTACCACAATCGGATCGCTTCGCTTTAGAGACCGAGTCCAAGTAAATACTTGGAATAATCCAAAATTCCACAAGCGTCGCAGTTAGAAGAAATACAAGCAGAATAGGAGTATTTCTACTTTGTATGCCTTTGTATAATACTGACATTTGTGTAAAGGTGTAGAACATAAATATTATCTGTATGTTAGGATACCTCTTTGAATAAATAGTGGGAAAATTCTTTTTCTATATTTGTTGAAGTTGTACTTCACAAGTATAATTTTACTTAATTAGTTGTAATTAATTGTATTTACTACTAATATAGCTAAAACATCGTAAGGGCAGTAAAATAATTAAAATGTATAACGTTTCACTCCAGATAGTGAAAAAAATAATGACATAAAGAATCTACAATTCATGTAAAAGTATTTGTAATACAACCAATGTTTAGTACATATACATTAATACTGTATTGCTCAAAAACTACTTTATGTTTGATGTATTTAGTTTTTATTGAATTTTTTTACTTTTAAAACTGCGCAGTTTGAGTTACTATTTAATGCGAAAAAATAAAACCCCCTCTATCGATGGATTTGATTAAATCAATATTTTATAAGGAATGCACAGTAAAATCGCAATAGCTGACATGAGCTAGGCTCTTCTTTACATTCATGGTAAATGTAAAAAAATAGAACCTAAGACTAGGGATATTTTTAAACATTCATAATTATCTACGTTTTATTTGTTAATAGAATATGTACCGGTATGTTGTAAGGTAAATTAATTATGAACGTCGATATTGTAAGTAAATTTTTGTCCCAGCTAACAGTATGAACGGAGCTTAAGAGTGAGTTTGGAAGCTAAAAAGGCTGAAAGCAAACATCTTAAGCGCTCTGTTTTGCAAACATTGTTCTGCATGGATGCGTTCACCACTGTATTGCTGTTTGTACATAAGTTGTTTGGATTGCTGAAATGTTGGCTGAGCTATTACCTACTATCATTTGTATAAACAGTGGGTTAACAAATATGAAAATGGTATACCATTGCCTCAATACGATAAATATATATTTTAAAATATGACTATATGACTACTTTTTAGTCGCGTTGTGAGGTTCAGCATCCCATCTAGCTATGGCTAAGCTACAAGAACTTGTAAAAAATTGTAATACTTTTATTTTTGCTATCTTTTATATAGAATTGGTAATTTGACATGTGTTGTGCGGGTAGGGGCCAAAACTATTGTAGGATTTGGTTAGAAAGCATCTAGTAGGCAAAAAAAGTATACGGGTCTTAAATCAGCTTTGCTCGTAACCGAACCGAATTTCAGATTGGGGCTATGCTGAGAATATTTGACATATGTAATAATGTTACACCTATAGGGGTGATGATTATATTCTTTGATTATTTGAACATTTACATGAAAAGTACATGAAATCAAAAGTTACTTATGAACATATTTTTTTTTAAAAGTCCCAGAACGGTACCGGGGCTATAGAATACATGTATTCTATAGCCCCGGTACGATACCCCGGGGTAGGCGACCACTTAGAACACCAAGAATGGGGTAGAACGACCAAGTAGGCCTAACGAAAGACATCTCCAGACTGGGCACTGCAATAGTAGATGCAGGTGATAGAAGAGTACGTAGGCAAATTTTGGACGAGGACAAACACCTTTTAAGTTTTCAATGGCTACGGAAGTAAGTAAGTAATATTATCCAATGGCAGGTGGTGTGTAGTTACTTCTGACCGATGTTAAAGTTATCCCCAAATTTCATTTTAAAATCTTTTCTACAAAACAACGATGATGCTGTTTATTTCGTAACGCATTGGATTTAAAATTTAAATGATTGGTTAAAAACCGGTTTAATAGGCATTTTTTGCGATAAAAATGAAAAAAAAATTCCTTTCTGTAGGTAAATGTATGTGAAGTAATGTTTTTTTGCCGTTGACAATTAAGTGATTATAGTCAACCTTCAAATCTGAAGTTTGCAATTTTGATTCCAAAAGAGATCTCCGGGCCCGTAGACTCCTTTGTTATCAGGAGGTCGACGATTGATAGTAGAAAGACGAAAGGGGCCTTTCCTATACAAAAGAAAACAACTTTAAGAAATGCCAATGCGTAAACAAATAAAAAGAGCTGAACCCACTGTTCTGAATCAATAACATTTTAAACCAAATACTTGATTCCCGTGCGTACGACGAGCCCACAGCTAGTATTACAGCACGAATACTCAATGTTTACGGGGATACTAATAAACAGCTGAAGTACAACATAAACGTACCCCTTTAAACGTTGAATGTTAAATATGTAACAGCCCAGTCCACCTTTCTATCTCTGTAACCTTTTGAATTTCGTCTTCTTTTGTAAAACTACATATTGTAATATGTACTCATAATTTATAGAAGCTTGAAAAAATGATCTACGTATGAACTTCTACTTGTTAGTGTGAATAAGCTACATACAATTTGCCACCCTTGATATATTGGACAGTCGGGAGAGCGTGAAATTCGCAACCAACAATCTGCAACTTTACCAATCTGATAATGCGGGGCAGCAACTTGAGGATGGGGTTCATTTTATAAAACAGTTAAAGAAAATTACAAATTTTCATCTTTGAAGTAAACCTATTAATTCATACCTTTACTCAACTCAACCTTTTACTATGTAGTAGCGTTGACTATTAATACAGTAGCTTGATATTTTAATGGATTATGTACATTAACAAACTTAACGATAAAGTGAAAAAATATTTAAATCGTTTACTTAATACTCCCATAATAAGTGCAGTGAGTGAGTTAATAAGCAAATAATTAATAAATTGCTATCAACTATAGTTATTTGTGCAACTAGGGAGCAATTGCACTTTGCACTCGAGTTGCACATTATATTTTTCCTACAGTTACCATAAAACAAATAAATTGGTAAAGAAACGTAACATATTTTTACACAGAAGTGAACTTTTAATATTAAATTTAATGTGAAGTAACAAATACAACAGTACAACAGCTGATCAGCTGATTTACAGCCAGTGCTGCCAACGTATTTCGCGTGCATACGACGTTGCCTGCATGTTACGCGCTCACTATTTCGTGCCTTCACGTTGCAAATCTGGAGTGAGACAAAGTAATTAGAGTGAGACAATGTTAACATTGTCTCACTGATGAGCGAATTGGCCACTTTGCTTTCTCAAATCAGCGAGAGAACATGTACATTGTTAGGTAACTGTAGGAAAAGTGTATATTAATGTACTCAAACTCTCCGACGGGGCTAGATGATGAGCAGTGTGATCGGTTGGAGTGTATTTTCTGTTCTTATCAAGTTATTATAATGCAACTCTGATTTATTATTCATGTTTATAATAATTCCAGCTGTATTCAAAAATATGAAGATAAATGTGAGCAGACTACACTGAGCGATCATACTGCTAATACTTATCACGTTTAAGACGTACATAGATCACTAATTAGATAAAGCAGATATAGCAAATTTATTGATCTTACTTATTGTTGCTTTTTCTGGAGATCCAAACCAAAAAATTGACAAAATATTTCATTATATTTTCATAAAGCGTTTGATGGGTTATGTCAAGTTTAGCTCGACAAATGCGCTTTTCGCCCCATCTGAGGGGAAACTTATTTGATTGTTTCCCCTTAGGAAAGTCAAACACAACTGCAGGTGATATTTACTCGTGAGAACTTTGAGTAAAAGATGGATTTGTACCAAAGAATATACTTAAGTAAAACCGTTAAACTCTATAATTTTTTTACTAAATGCCATTGAATGTTTTAAAGAAAGAAAACAGACGAACCTGATGGAAATAATAATAAGGGTATTGCCTTATTAACAAAGCATCAGAACCAGAGTACATACAAATAAGGCTTTTGGTTTTTATACACTAATAAATAAACAGTTCGAAGTAGAGCTTTAATAATAAACTAACGCTGTATATAAGAAAACAATACTACATATGTATAAAGCTGCTATACAAATAATTATGTTTAGACAGGGTAAGGAAAACGCATTAATACAATGCATTAATTAAACTTATCAATAGGTTACACCAGTAAAACTTAACTCAATGAAAATCTTTACAGTACTGAAAGCGCAACTTTTCAGGTGATAAGACAACTTGCAAACTTGCCGGGACACCAAAATGGGGTATTTTGAGACCACCTTAACGTTTTCAGTAGTATAGGTTATCGCCGCCATTTTTGAGGCTCTACGTCAACTCCCCCTAAATGAGTCCCAAAGTGTCCATTTAAAAGTTCAAAAGTGGTATCCAAACGTTTGTCAAACCCTGTATGATAAGTTAATTAACTTAATTAATTAATGGCATTATAAGTTAATGAATCAGTATATTTGAATCACTAAACCTCATCTGTAATCAGTTGTAGTAGACTGTTTCACTCATCTCCTGATGTGACGAGATCAGATGTTCTTGAGCCCTCAGCAAATATCGTGTTTATTTTCACAGGTAATGAAATCGACTCACATCCCAGAGGAAATTTACTTACTCATCCTCTACGCCTGCCGTCACCTGCAATTGGTTCAAACTAATTATACTTTGAAATGATTAATCTTGTTCACCTGTAAAAGTTGTTTACAAATAATCTGATATTTAATATTCTATGCGTAAATAAGTGTTAGTTAAAACTAGCTGGTTATTTATATAAATATTAGGTAATAAATATAAATATTAGGTATTAGGTATAAATATAAAAATTAAATATATATATAAATATTAAATAATATATAAATATAAATATAAATATAAATATAAATATTATAAATATTAGGGTAGGTATATAAATATTAGGTAATAAAATTGACTTGCAGGTAAATAAGTCTGCTAACTTGAAAAAAATTTTAGATTAATAGGTTGTGATGTATTTAACATATGTACTCATTTGTACTTTTAACTATTGTTATTTAGTTGACCAAACTCAATCAAATTGTAATATAATTCAACGAATAAACAAATCTAAAAAAAGAATGAAGACTAAGTTTCCTTAAGTATTTTAAGTATTTTTCGATGGACCTTTTTTAACATTTTTAAAGCATTAAATATGTCTGCGTGAAAAGATTTTTTTAATCCATGGTATTCCGACGTATTCGTGGAATAATCAAAACCATTGGGAATTCTTAATTTACTGCCAATTTATTCCAACTAGCTGTTATCCACGGGCTTCGCCCCGTTTGACTTCATAAGTATTAATAAAACTATTGATTGGTTAAGGTAAGCTGAAATAAACAAAACAGAATACAGTAATACAAACAAATAATAACACCTGAATTTAATAAGGTAATACATTGAAAGAATAACAAACAAATAAGTACAGCTGAGGTATTTTTAACATTAGGTATATGGAAAGTTCCCTTTGGAAATGAATTACGACCTCAAGGACAATTTATGAAATAATGGATAGTTTTGCGCAAGGTTTCTCGTCATGACGATCATTGTATATGGTTTATGGGGGTGTGATTTGTAGTTTTCTCAAAAGTTCATGGGTACTTTGGGATTTATATATGGATTGTGTTGGAATTAGCTTTGTATTAAAAAAAACCCCTGATGGACTAATGTAAATATCTAGCTAATCAAGTAATTTATGGCATTATAATCATCTTACCTACTATGTGGTCGGCTTGGTAAATGTTAATTATCATGAGATGTGTTTATTGGCTACAACGATCGACAAACTGACCAATATAAAGCAAACATTTCGCAAAAATGTATGAATAAAGTATGAGAAAGCTACAACGATTGACAAACTGACCAACCTAAAGAAAATATTTCACAAAAATATATGAATAAAGTATGAGAAAGCTACAACAATTGACAAACTGACCAACCTAAAGAAAATATTTCACAAAAATATATGAATAAAGTATGAGAAAGCTACAACGAATGACAAACTGACCAACCTAAAGAAAATATTTCATAAAATGTATGAATGAAGTAGAGAAATAAGGTGTATAAAATATCGTGGGTCTCTTAATTACCCCTTATTTACAAAAAGACCACGAACCAGCTGTTTAGCTGACTCAGCGCTGCATCAGCGATGTGTAACTCATTTATCCTCAGCACTCTTTCGATAATCATCACTGCTGAGTCTGATGTTCATATTTACACCTCTGTACTACTATTTAACATGTTTGTTCACACTTTTACACATAAGAATATTTATAAACTTGTGTCGTAAAGTATTATTTTAAATATAATTTCTTAAGTGCTACTAAACATTTAAATTTAAATCAAAAAATTCAGGAAGAAAATTTTACATTAAAAGTCAATGAAAAGGTTTGATAGGTAAACAATGATTATCTATGACCTTGTTTTTAATTGAACTGTTTCTTTAACGAATTCTTTTTATTTAAACCTATGATTATTAAACTCAAAGATTAAGCTAATGTTTCACCTATAACAACTGATATATCCACTAACAAATAGTATATTTTAGTTAAGAATCAAGAATCAAGAATCTTTATTGCCTTTGATCCATTCATATACTGTATAGACATTGGCATAGTCAATAAATTAAATAAATACATTACATGTAACAGTCAATAACATGAATTAAATCTTAAAGTTAATAGTAACATGACATGATAAAAAATCTTCTATTTTATAAAAAGGATTGGCAAAAAGCCAATCAGATATTTTAATTTTAAATTGTTTTATAGTCACAAATCGGGCAGTGTCAGGCAGTTTATTGAAAAATCTCACATAGTTAATTTTAAAGCAGTTTCCTGTTTTTGCTAAGCGGTGCTGAGGAAGGTCAAATTTGTTTTTTCCTCTTGTGTTGTGGCTATGAAATGTTTTTCTATTATATGTACTTATGTGCTAGCCTGCTTATAGAGGGCGTCCCGTAAGTACGTGTGATGAATTCAGGAATACGTTTAATTGGTAAAAAAAAAAATTAAAAATAAAAAAAATGCTTGATTTTCGTGTTATTTTGACCCATTTAACATATTCCTGAATCTTTTGTACCTAATTACGGGGAACCCTGTGTATGAGTTAAACATTTATGACGGTTTGAAAGGAAACATCTACAAAAATATATTGTCACTTTATAAAACCGTGAATCTGTTTAAATTATAAAAGTTTCTCCTCAGACTCTGTCAACGCATGTCTCTGGTGGGCTTTAGGCTTCACGTTTTGACTCACAATTTGATCCCAACTTTCTCTCGGGTACTTTGAGCATATTTGTTAAAGTATTGAATACGTTACATAACTGTCAGTCAGGAGAAATAATTTGTTGATAAAATAACAAGTTATAAACTATAAATATTTTTTAACATAATATTCACATATCGATGATTTGCTTGTAGGCCTATAGCATATACGTATGTTTTAACTATATTTCGATTATATGGTAACAAGACCATGGTTTGGACCATTCCCTTTCAAAAAGGAAAAAAAGAAATACCTCTGGCGTAGAAGCACACAACTAAATTATTCATCGGAGGTAATAAATAAATAGATTGTCTATATCAGTAAAATAATATATAAATTCAGGCAATTCAATGTGATATTTTAGGTTGTTAAGTATGAATGTTTAAATATATGCCTTGCTTCACACACGTTATGAAAAATATCATAAATTCTATTTGTGTGGAAGGATTAGTTGTATTCTGTAGAGGTTTATTTTCGTTAGAAAATAGTTGCAAGTATACATACTTAAATAAAACTCAAATGAAATCGGATATTAATAGGTTTTGATATTTTTGTGGTAAGCGAGGATTTTAGAATTGTAGTTCTTTAATAAACTCTCAAAGAGTGAGCTGGTCTAGTGGTAGAGTGCCAGATTTCGGCTCTTGAAGCCACGGGTTCAAATACCGCTAAGCCATCAATGGATTTGAGCGAAGTGATAATACCACAATCCCTATTATATATACATCCTGAAATAAAATGAAAAAAGATCCTGGACTATAGACCGTAGTCCCTTGTTAAACTAACAGCACATTCAGAGGCATGAATTGTCTAATAAACAAACTTATAAAAAGTTATATGACGTCAATGCGAGTCCAATTTTTATTTTTCTTTAGTAACATTACAACGTATCTGTAACTCATCTGAAGTTACAATTTCACAGACAGATGGAAGTTGTCCACTTTACAACAACCTGGGGAACCAGGAAAGAATGAAAACGTACAACACTTTGTCACTTGTACGTGCACCTGAAATATTAACTCTTACAAACAGTAAACCGGAATAACTAGTTCTATATGCCTTGTGCGTTAAATATACAAGAAAATAAATACAAGTGAATAATAGATGTATACTTTAAACAATTATATTTATTCAATCTCGTCTTTTAACTATTAACGAACATGGGCCAGATGGTAACATAGGTGACGGATAAAAATCTATTATCATTGTTTTATATTTGTATATATGTATCGTATAGCAAAACGTTACATTGTAAGTATAAATACATTGAATCTTTTGGATATACATTATTTATTTTATTGGCGTAAGAGGAATAAAATGTGCAATATTAATAAAAAACGTATTTAATGTTATCTAGAGAGAAAGAGTTTAACGAATTATACTGAATATTAGTTACCTCTATAATACTGCAAAGATTCCTGTTTAGTGCTTATGATATATCAAAGATATATGATGTGCATATGTGCTGTTGTGATGGCAAAGAAAATGTTAAAATTTTTCACGGAAAAATACTTCCTGTCTCGCAAATATTTAAAATATTTTCTTCCCATTCGTGAGAGATTTTTATATAAGTTACTAAGGGTAGAATAGCGTGACAACTCAAAAGCTACCAAGTTAGTAGATTTTACTCTATCATGGAAGATGTCCAAAGAATAAAAGATATGGAACTACACAATAAAGCACATCGAATTTCATAGATAGCAAACATTAAATTGCTTATGGTAAATATAAATACAATTGTATTCAAAATATAATCAGTTATAAAATGTAAGTGATGTATAAATGCAAATAACTTTAAGAGAAAAATCTCGTAACAGTTTCTTCCTAAATGATTCAGGAGAATAATTTTCTTCCTATTAAAAAAACGTTTTTAAATTTTTTACAAGAAAATGCTGAAGTTTAACTTGTATCGTGACCTTACCATTAATTGATTACTTTTAGGTTTCATATGAAAAAATAAAGCAATTCACAGAAACCGTCAGTGTAGATTCATGGAAAATAATTATTACAATTTATGTATTTATCGCTTAATTTAATATTTACAACCCAGAACAGTGAACGCAGATACCATAAATAACGGGCTTGTCGACATCAGAGCTGTTAAGCCGAACGGTAAATAATGTTTAACACGTAAATCTTATTGATTTTACCTGGATTTACTTATCGAAGCTCAAACGTCATTTAGCCAAAACGTGTTTTGATAGATACCTTAGTAGATCTGGTATCAATGTGTTGTGTTAGGTTATTTGTTATGTTGTTTTGCAAATGCCTAAATTCATTCCAAAACACTATTTTAAATGGCAAGCAAAATGATTTGTTCAGTTATCGTTCAAAACTATCGAAATTCGATAACGATTTTTTTATTGTAGAGGAATAACTGCAATGCAAACGTCAGTAGAAAACAATTTAGGCAGAACGGTACAGCCTCTATTTTTACTTCTAGACAATCTTTTAAATAGGTATTTCATAACATATTTGCCCAATACTTAATCATTTGATTTTTATTCAGCCTCTCATCCAATGTTGTAGTTTCTCAAAAGCGTTGTTTTTGTATCCAAATAATTGAGTTCAATAACTACAGAAAAATAGTGCCTTAATGGTTAAAATGGGATCAAAAGTCCTCTCACATAAAGGGCCTTTACTACACTTTTTCATCTAACTAACCGAAAAATCTGAGAGGATCTTCAATAAACGCTCCCGTGGTTCCACAAACGATGTTTATCTTTTATGTTTATCCTCATATGTAGGCATATTTAATAAAATAACCTCTTTAATCTTTGTAAAACTTCCAAGGCTTCCAAAAAATCTTTAAAAAACACAGGTGATTGTATTTTATTGATCTAAAGGCTCTAACTATTGAAAGTACTAAAATATTCATTCCTACACAGTGAAATGTTTTTCAAGAACAAAACAAGGAATTGCGAATTGTATTTGCAAGCTAATTCGATTAAATTTAAGGAACAAATCAAAATTAATTTAATTGAAGCTCCCGAGCTGTTGATCAGTTACAAAACTGTGATCTTACTTACGCGGATTTTCCGAAATAAAGCTAAAATTAGGACCAGGTATGGTTACATTTAGTTGCTAAGTAGTAAATGATTAAAAGCTAAAAATCTATGTCATTGATAATGCAAGTCAAATTATGTGCGTTTATTGACTTTAGTCACCTTGCCATTTACCTACTAGGCAATACATTAGTAACTTAGGTGCAGTCACGTGAGGCATAGGTCATTTGGCATTTTCAAACATAGGCCTACGTCATTTTCTTGTATGTGCGTATACATAATCCTAATTTGCGCAAATAATTGGACTGTTTTAAGATGTTTGTTCCTTTAAAATCCTTAGTTTAAGAAGGAACAAAGTATTACAAGGATTCAAAAAAGATGTTTGCGGTTTCTTACCCTTTTAAAATGGGTCTCAAAGTTCTGATTGTGGAACTTGTCAAGCAAAACCATCGGTAAGCTAGTGCAGTAGTTTTGAATTATTGCACCTCGACGTGAACCTACGACACCACTTCTTTGGTTTTTGCAGTCCATCGTGCTATTGATTTAACTGTTGACTTAGCTAAAATCAAAGCCGTCTTTAATTTTTAACAAATTGAAATCAATTTACAAAACTTAATTTTATAAAACATCAATGTTAATTAACTTGAGGTAAACGTCACCTACTATCAAGATCACAATAGTTCATTACACTACGAAAAATGATCCCTGGGGAAATAGGAAAAAAACACAATGAATCATAACGAGTAACAAAATAGTTAACTTATATCAGTTACTTTGACCTACAATGTATTTCGAACACCAGAAGTAAATCGAAGTATAGAAACTCATACAAATTAAAACCATCAGTTCATTTAAACTGACTTAACCTGCTATCCATCACTAGCTACCGCTAGCCTCTCTTACTGGAGTCTTTAATCTTGGTTTGGCCTCTTTGATGGTCTTTGACGTAAAATACTGAACATCCTAGTGATTTTTTTCAAAATTTGCTCTTATATTTTAATCATAATATTCCAAATTTAGTAAGTCATTATTAAATTATCTAAAAAAATTTATCTCTTGTAACCTTTGTCAGCATATTAAGATAGATTTAACAACAAACACAACAACAACAATAATAATATGAACAGCCAAATACAACATTAGATAAAAAGTACTTTTAAATTTTAGAATTTTTATAAATAAGATATGCATAACTGTTCTCCTTCGGATGACATCAATAAAGAAACATAAATTGAAGAATCAGAATTAATATGGTGAATATGATAGAATTTTAAGAGGATTAATAAAGAATGCATGGATTTATAAAAATATATAAATAACTGAAGTTTGGGAGAATATATTTTCTATATTCTTTTAATTTAAATGCTGATGATGATGTTAGTATTCAGTATAATTTATGTGTCATAACACAAAATGTATTCTTAGTTTATCCATAAAGGCTGCTATAATGCACGTTAAATGTCATTTTAAATATTACTGCCGCATGAAATAACCATCACAGCTGCAACCCACCAGCAATGCGGAAGTATTAAATATTGGTATTATACATAAACACTATAGGTTTTGAAAAAAAATATCAAATGGATTTTAAAATTGTCATACTTCTTTGAAAATATATTAAACATGTTTTATTGTATAGTTAAACATTTTGAACAAATGTTGAACAAAATAGGTTTTGATTTTCTATGAATCTATGTTTTAAGTAAAACGCATGCCATTTTTCGTGTGCCCTAAATAATAATGAATGCAAATATGAAATAAACTAATTCATTAAATTGTGTTACAGAAATAAATTAAAACAAATCCAAAGCTTTTATTGAATGGAGGCGTAATCCGTCGGATTAAGGGGTGCCAGAGGTTACTGGTATTTAAAATAATCTATGCTGTTATGTTTTATATTGACACTACTTTTAACAGGTTAAACTTGAATAAGTCAAATGATAGTTGAACTACCATACAAGTAATTTCAAATTGATGTGATACTTAATATAAATTCAAAATAGGTTTTGTTAATTCGTTTTGTTTTGTCCAATACGAAACTGAATTCTATTCGAATACAATTTAAATATTTACATAATTAAAAATGTTTAATTGAATATTTTATTAATTATATTTTACTCATTTTATTAAGTTGCATGACCAAATAAACTAAATCCCGTAGTTTACCAGTCTTTTATCCATGTGATAATGCCTAGGTAGCTCAAGTCCTATAGGTTATCACTGGGAACACAAAAGGTATATTTTCCAGGTCATACAGCTAATATTCATATTCAGGTTGTACCTTTCTCCGTAATTGAACATTTCGTACAAAAAAACGATGATTAATTAATTTTCAAAGGGTGGTAAGTGTGATTTTTTAAAACGGTAAAACTAGTTAGCACTGGTTGGTACCACTTAAGCACTTTTAAAACCACGCACATAAAAAAACCAAAACTCCCCAAACAGTTTGTTCACAATTTTGCTCAATTTTCCCTTTAAATTAACTCAGCATACTCGTCCCAAAGGAGGACTCGCTTTAACATTTGTTTACTAACCTTGTTTATTTTTCGCTTTTTGACTTTCACTAGTCTCTTTTTTCACATGATAGTTTAATTGAACAGCCGATTTTAAAATAAGTTGGTTTATTATTTTTGTTCTTTATTTTTTCGTAACGAAATACAATGTTTATAAAGTGCTCTAAAGATTAAATGGTTTCACATTGTAGCACAGACGATTTTACATAAACACATTACTTCGGAGGACGGTTTTTTAGGTGGTTTTAAATGTATAGATTTAAATATTATTTGAAGCTTTTATGTAACTGAAAATTAGGATTATGTAGGAATCGTCTTTCAGTGAGATTTTTAATTAATGACACGCTTTTGATGTTAAATCAAAATGTATACTTAAAACTAAATTTAACTATTTTAATTTGAGAAACATGGATTATAGGCTCACCATAATTGTACAATAAGTTACAGTTATGAGTCAATATTTAAACGAATCAATAGTTTTAGTTGTCACGTTTCACAAAAAAATACTAGTTTATAAAAAAACTATTTCCTTAAAGGATAAAAAATTAAACTGAACTTTGATCATTCGAAATGTTTAAAGTACACTTAGATAAAAATATGTTAATTATATATTAAACTTCAAATTTTCGCAATGATGTTTTACAAAATAATATACGTACGTGTATGTTCATATCTATATAGGTGAAAAATAAAGATACAGTTTCAGATATTAATATTTCATTTACTACAGTAGATGTTATACCACATTTTACAGTAAGCTTACAATACTTTAAACGTTATAGAAAAGCTGTGTACATTGAACGAAAAAGCTAAATGTAAAACTTTTGTAATAACAGTGCAATAATAAACTTTAGTCATAGTTGCTGTGAGTGCATTCATAATATTAATGAAAACGAATGTCTTTTCAGAGGTAGCTCTTTCGAGCAAAAATAAAAATTATAAATGTTCTATGTATTATAAATTATAAATTTTAGTTACTCGGAATTCAAACTTTTAAAGTATTTGTTTTGTAAACACATATAAAATCTATATATTAATTGAAAGCTTTTTGAGGTTAATCTTTATTAAACGTTTTGACAACGAAATCACATTATAAGTTATAGCATAGAGTACATAGGAGTTTCCAAAACCTTTGGCATGACATTGTATCACATGTACACCTAATAAAGAAATTACTATTAAAATAAAATACTAGCAATTAAAAGTATAAACAAGGTGATGGCGTTGAGGAAAGATGATGCAAGGAATCAAATTGAAAAGTAATTTAAGTATCACATATACAATATATGTGAATTGTTACTATGAGATCTACGACAATACTTTTTCCCTGTTTGGGAAATTTGTGAATAAAGCTAGAGTTGGTAGCCTTGTTATTCTCGTCTCGGACTTGTGTGTCGGAGGGGTGGGTTCGATTCCCGATATATCTACAAAACTTGTAGGCTTGGACCACTTTCCATGTACGTATGTGTACAATAGACTTCTTTCTTTTGAAAATACTACCAACAAAAAAAAAAAAAAAAAAAAAACTGCTAACAACATCTTTACAGAATTTACTACTAGGACTGAAAATGTGACCTTCATTACTATTTTATCAAACTTACCTTTTGGGGAATAAGCTTTCTTCATTAAAATCATTTTTATATTTTATAATTTACTCATTGTAGATTAGGCATGTGTACATTCATATATCTCGAAATAAACAGGCCTAATATATACAGTATATATTTATATAGTTTTTTTTACTACATCCACTCACTATACCATTAATGTAGTTATTGAAATATCTGCCAACAAAAAACCCCTCTTTTGTTTTAATCGTGTATCTGGTACTTGTACAAGTAGCACGGCTATGTAAACACCACGATTAGCTGTAAGATTTGTCCCGTTATAGTTTACTCAGGATGCCGTTGGATGTTTGTGTGGTTAATAGCTGTTGTGATTCGGCTTTACGCTTCAGATCACACTTCTATTACTATGTCTCTTATTTATATTGCTTAACCTGACGTTATCGACTCTTGAAATGCACTTTAAATACTGCGTCGAACATTTAAATATATATATATCCTTTTATTACTTTTTTGAGTTAGTTTCCTTCTATAATATGGGTAACGTTTGCAAACAATTGTAAAGCAGGCATGTAATTTTTGTTGTATGTTTATTTTTGTACATAATTAGTTTAGATATATGACTTGTAAATGCTTAGTTTTAGTTACGTGAGTTATTCTGTTAACCAATATTGTATTGAGAAGCGCTCAAGAATAAAGGCATTTTGATTTGATTTGATTGATTTATGAGAAAAACGGCTACTATGATTTTCCCCAAATTGTTAGAAATATCTTAGTTTTAGGCTAATAACAATGTAAATACTAGGATCTGTTCTAGGAAAATTAGTTTTTAGTTAAAAACTTAAAAATGCAATTTTAATATTGGTAACATTTATTCTTATGAACTGTCAAGTAGTAATGGCAGTTTTTATACGGAAATGTAAATAAATGAATTGTAACATATGCTAGGTACAATTCAAAAGATAAACAAAAATAATAACTATCCGAGCATAACCTTTCAAAATGCTTCCATTAGGAACTATACAGTTGCATTAATGAAATTTTATATCAATGGTTATACAATTTATTAGACATGTTAATATATCTGGGTTTGTAGAATCCAAATGTGGCTTGCAGATGACAATAAAACCTCTATGTACGATACTATATGACATCGTAAATAATTGTATTGATAAGGTTGTACACGACAACTTAAACACAGAACAATAACAGGCAATTACATGGACGGCCAACTGCATAGTTAAAACGAGTGCACACAAGTTGAGGAATATAAAATAAACGTTTACGTCTTTCTAACCTCAAACGTAGATTCATTTTCAATCCCTAAGCGTCCCAGTAAACTTTCAATACGTCGCATTTCTGAAAATTCGGAAACAAATAAGATACAGGGCCGACGTCATCCTCCCTCGACAATCAAACATTTAGACAGCGAAACGTGGCGCGGAGACCTGCAGTTACTGGTTGGTCTGGAAAATCTTTGGAATGGAATTATTTATAAAAACATTGTTCATTTCTAGAACATTAAACTAGCTCTGTAACTGTTATAAGGTTGATATTATTAAACTCGTTTAAACTTACTGAAAGGGCTTTCCTTAGTTGAAAAAATCCGATCTGCAGAAAACATAAATTAACGTAAAAATTCAGTACTGTACAATCTATTTGAGCTTGTAAATAGTTATTTGTGTAACTAGTGGTTGCTCTCAAGTGCAGCTTATGAGTTGCAATTAGCATCTTTCTGTACTAAACAGTACAAGGAAGCCAACTTTGTCGGGAGACTGTAGGAAAAATACATTTTTTAGTATTATTTGCAAAAAAAATCGTAATAGTTAAATATGCAACAATGCATATCAGCTGATATAAAGATTTAGTAAAGAAAACGGGGATACCAACATAGAACCAACATATACCAACATATACCATTAAATATTGTTAATAGATTATAGTATTTTATTTGTATTGTACATTGTTTTGTTTTATTTGTATGTTTAGATTTGTATAAACAGGTTAAGTGTAAGAGAGGGCCATGTGGCCCTAACTTTGCCTGACTTAATAAATCATTTTTCATTTCATTTCATTTCATTTTCATTTCCATTTCATATAAGATTGTTCCATCGTTAAAAAGTGTCTCCCGGTTCTTTTAATTTAGGTTGTGTTAAAAATTCACCCTAATGAGTCGTCTATTTTTTTTTGTAACCTCTGAATAATCTCTTAATCGTTGTTACTGTCTGAAACATTGTTAATTTTATCACAGTGTGTCTTATGATACTAATGTATAAACGAACATTTTTTTGTCGAAATTAAATAATCAAGCAAGAAAATAACCATATTTTTCAGTTGTCTTTGTGTTCTATTGTCCATTCATTGAATGAAACAACAATTCTCTCAACGTATATATCTTCTTACTTCGCTTTTTGTTAACAAAAAAAATTTTATTGAACGATGACAGCATTTGTACAATTTAAAGTGAACATACACGAGTGGTACGTAAATCATTTTTAGCAACGTTAAACTTGTGACAACTTAAACTAACTATATACTATAACCATAACTATACTGTAACGATATACCCCAACAACAAGGGATTGGGGTAGTTAAACATGGAACTTAAGACAGAAAATTACTTAACTGGCAGAACTTTAGCCTACTCTTTATAAGGATAGTAATGCATTATCGTTTTTAATTCAATAATAGAATAATGTTTAAAATATCTTTTAGCGAACAAGTTTGTATCAGGTTTTTGATGGGTATCTTAAAAACATACTTTTTATGATTTCGTAAGGCTAGGTTAGTAAAAGAGATTTTCAAAATTAAGTTGGTTAGGACGTATCAGTGTTCTACCGTATTCATTCTTATGCTTGCTAGTAAGCTATATCTTTACTCTGCTTATGAATATACTACATAGCATACCCGTGCTCCGCAACTGGAAGAGATAAAATTGTGATATATATGTTTCATCAAATTGTTATAAATCCATCATTATATTAGAAAAAATACGAATCAGAGATACTTGTCAGAGATTTAAAATACCTATGATACCGAGGACGGTTTTTTAATGGCGCAGTTTGAAAACAATTTAACTATACAGATTATGATTACATAGAAAAAAAAACTCTTACTCTAAAGCGTACTTAGTTTAAAAACTCTACCTACATTTTAAATACAAAAGAATCTAACCTAATATTAATATGTTTTACCATGATTATTCTGCAATAGTCAAGCCGCTTTACTTGCACTTATTACTTAAAACAGAAAACCCATAAGAAGAATTATACCAAACCTTTACTATATTTTTCAATAAAACATAATTCTCTTTTTAAAAAACATTGAGATTTCTACAGTGTAAATAAAAATCACAAAAATATTTACTTACTGCTTGTTCAAGCCAATATGCCAACTTAGTTTTGGATTCATAAGAATAACAGCAACTTTCTGAGCCGATGGGCGGGGTCATAATAGAGTTTCATAATAAATATGGGCTAACGTATATGGTATATACGTTAACTCAAACGTTAAGCGTCAACCTCAATGTAACATACTCATAAACATCAGATTTTTAAAATTTACAATATTATCCAGATAATATTGCTCACTCATTAAATAATTTAATTAAAGTATGTTATATAAAGTTAATTATTACTATTGGCTTAGTACTTACACGACTTGGTTAGTCTAGTTCTATGGAAACATTTGCCTAAACACGATGTATGGCATTCCCCAGGTGTATTTCTCACAGCGTTATTGTTGTTTTGCAGTAAATCAATCAACTTTGTTCAAACAATGAAGATCCACCGAACAAGCAAATGTTACAGCATGCACTGTGCAGGCAGCAAGCATCCTAGTATTGGTGCAGATAGATCCTTCCGAGCAAATATGGTTTCCATCATGTTCAACATTAGTTTAATATTAGAAATAACTAGTTGCTCTGCCCGTGCTTCGCTACGGGGTAAAAATGCAGAAAAAAATTATTCGGTTTATTAAATCTACTATAAGAAACCGTTACAACACACTTACCAAGGAATATATGGACAAAGCTCAACCGTACTTATTGATTATTTAAATGCAGATTGGTTTCTTAATGTATTACCATCACTTTATATAGTGTATTGCATTTAAAATATATGCAAAAGTCTAACTCATTGACCACATGGCACCAAAAAACAACAATTTAATTAAATAAGAGAACGAAGTATAACAGCTGGGTTGGTAAATTTTGTCAATAAGAAATACATTGGGATTTTGATGGCCTGTGGGGCAAAGCCCGAGGAATTTTTTTTACAGGAATTGATGAAAGGGGGGGGGGGGGTGTCTATACAAAAAACACTTAATTTTGACACATCGGTTGTAAAAATCCGTCCATTATTAACGGAGGAGTAGTGTTTCTTAGAAATCGCCTTCTCGTATTATGTATAAGGATACACACAAAAGAATTAAACGTTGAAGCTTTTGCGCTTAAGAAAAAAATATTTGTAATGAGGTAAACTTGCCAATTGTACAGTTCTATTATTCTTAAGTGTTAACTCTCTTATACGAAACAAGGGATGAATATGATATAAAGCTATTTTGGTTTCTATTAAATTATATGAGTAAGAAATTGTAAACGGTCTGATGTACGGGAGACCAGTACTCGCTAGGAAGGCTTACTGCAGTTACCACGGGTCAGAACTGAAATGGGGACAAATTAATTTTCCTATCTTGGACCCATGGTCTATAATGTTTTGCCAACTGATGTACATAAAACGGTTACAAGACATTCAAGAAGAATGTTAAAGGTATTTTTCAATAATTAACATTTTTACGTTTTTAACGAGCATTTTATGAAAAACACAACTTTGTATCTCATGCACAATGGCAAAATAAACAAGGTATTTATTTATTTTGCTATACATATACTAAACTTATACACATTTATATTTTTATTGTGAACACACGTAATATCAGTGTGGGGTCAAAATGTTTGTCCTCAACATTTTTTTTGAAACTCAAAATTTTAGCGAATTTCCCATATATTCTTAACCTCTTTCATAAAACCGGTCCCATATCAGGTTTGGTTTTTATTTTTGTTTTTGTTTTATTCCTCTTTATTTCAATATGTTTCTAACCCAAATAATATACGTACTACTTATATCCAAGATTCTAGTAAAATAAGTTGCTTTCGTGTCGGTGCACGAGGTTCTTAGTCTAGTTCTATAAAAGCTGTCTATATTCAGCAACAATTGTGCTAGTTCTTAGTAAACTCGAAGCCGTGAAAACATGCAACAAAATACTTGTGGATTGTATTTCTTTCTGTCCTTGCTTGGCAGCCTTTATGTTCTTTTCAAGCAAGGAATGTTCAGTTAAATATTTGATTGTTTGGTGAGGGAGACAGTCTGTTATTCCCCTTCCAGGAATATTTGTTCTACCTTCAAATAGCACTTTTGCAACCTTTTTTCAACCTTTTAATGCGAATTCCAAAGTAAATGTTCTTGCAAAATCTCCATTGAATATTTTTAGAGCTTCGGCAACACGATCATAACCCCCGCTGGAGCAAACCTGCAGACTAAGTGGATTTCCATTTACCTGGCTAGATTTCAACTAAAATATTCACTGAAAATTGTCAGATTTATTTCTTATTTAAATAACATTAATTCTAATGAGTACTGAGTGAGTTTGGGGCTGCACAGGGAAGGTGGGACTTTTATTGAAATGTTGAGAGCTCCGTATGATGTTAACCAAAATATTAAATTTGTTAGCTTATATGTTGTTAGCTGTTCTCGAAAAGAATGCCGCGGACATTTTTAATTTATAATTTTTTAATTTTCTCCACAACAGTTAGGGCATGCAACAACGCTTCAATGTACTAATTTCTTCTTTTAAAGTATACGAAATGGATGGTCAGAAAGAAATTTACAATTCTTTTGTTTATAGGGTAAAAAAAGAGAAAACTCAACAAAACCTACAAAACCCCCCATAACCCCAGGAGCTGAGCAAAAAGGTTTTCAATAAACATGCTCGCTATTTAGAATATGTCGCATGTTAAATCTCCATGAGAAAAATTAAATTTTTTGGACCCAATTACCATATTATATTATCAAAATAAAAATAAAACCTACACATAAAGAACCGATAACCTTTCTTTTGGTACAACCCGCGTGTAAATTGGTCCAGTAGTATGGTCAGGGTGGCTGTCATAAGCTTAAAAATTTAGCCCATGTTAAAAGTTTAATTTCCATTTTTGACATTTCTGTACTATAATCAGTGCAAGGAAGCCAAATTTGTCAGGTGACTGCAGGAAAAGTATTTCTATAGTTGTAAAGGTGAACACACAAAAGCAAGGTAGAAATAGCATTCAGGTAAACAGTTAATATTTCAGAAACACGTACGAGTGACACACTGTTGAACGTTCTCGAGGTGGAAATACTGAAGGAAACTTTCGTTCATCAATTTTGAAAAATAAAACAATTCTTAAATAAAACTGCAATACCGTAAATAAAATTCGTAAAACATAACTAACTTTTGCATCCTCGAAAGCGACTTTAATTTCGTTATGTGTACAAAAAAGTATCTTTCCAAATTTTTGTTTTGTGAAGGAAAAGTCCAAGACATACACAGTTTATGATTTGTGGATTGCTTCAGTTCTATGATAACTCCAAACAGGATTTGTAGATAAGTATCACATTTTAAACTAAAATCAGAGCAGTGAATCAATGGAAAAGACAGCGCTTTTTAAGCTTCCTCACTTGGCAGTAATGTTGATTACGGACTGCAGCAGTCAACTTGTACAGCTTTTACATCCATTATAAATCCCAAAGTACCCATGAACTATCGAGAAAACTACAAGTCAAACCCCCATAAACCATATACTTCAAATGTCCGTTATGACGAGAAACCTTGCGGAAAACTAATTATTCTTTCATAAATTGCTTTTTACTTACTTTCTATAGGAACCTTATCTCGTAAGTGTTCTAAAGGTTAAGTTAGTTACACATTGCTGGTGCATTGGTGAGTCAGCTGAGAAAAATCATGACCGAGCATAGAAAAAAAAACTTAATAGAAAAACTAAATAAGAATCGTAGCCTAAATGTTTAGATTTCTTTGTCTCCAATTCAATTTCATAAAGAGCTCAACTTTCTAAACTTACTAAGGGAATCATCGTATTTGAATTCTTCTATTAGTAAAACATATCTACAGCGATTTTAAGTTTTCAACAGGAAATTTCGAAATATGTTACAGTAAATTATTCACGTACTGCCTTAGGTTATATAGTATTTAATCTGTATTCTAACGCTTGCTGCCACCACATACTTTCTTGTGTTAATAAATGAAGAAAACAAAAAACATCAGACGAGTGAAAGAAGTTAGTTACATTTAAGGCAGACTGAGGGAGCGGTAAATTAACTAGGGTAACCACACATTTGTCAATGTTAGGGATGCAGACCAACCAGCTTCTCTACTCACACACACACACACGCAAACGCGCGCACACACACTCCCCATTGCAGATAAAATGGTACAAACCGATGTATATTGGGTTCTTAACTCAATATTTGACTAATAACTACTCAATTACTCTTGCATTATTAGAGGTTTCCTTGTGATCATTATAATTTAATATCCATCTCGAGAAAATTTCTTCTCAACATATTACATCTTTAGAGTATTTACTAGTAGTTACCAAACCTACGATCTTTCTGTAAAATATTGGTACAGAGACAACTTAATCGTTCTGTTATTGACTTGAATCAATAACATCATAGTCCACTGTACTTTTTTTGTCCTAAGACGCTTGGCACGAGCCTGGGATTTTCTTAAACATTTCAGGCTAGTCCTAGGGGTTGCGGCATTATCACTTAGGTAAAATTCATTGGTGATTTGGCGGGATTTGAACCCGGGACCCCAGGGACCGAAGTCCCGTGCTCTAACCACTACACCAGCTCGCTCCCCCATAACCCATTGTACTGTACTGCGATTAAGTTATACGTTCAGGAAAATTAACATTTTAGAAACAGCTTTCGGGTTTTATCCAGAGATTCTTTTCCTACAGAATCAACAAGAAAGTAGATAAACGCCGAGGGAGACTGCGGTGGCAAGCTAGATTGGTAAAGTTGTTACTTGATTGTTGCGTTGAGAATTTCACGGTGTCCGACTGTGCTGTTTGTTAGTCTAATTTTCTACACTGAAGTACGCCAAGCTCATGTTCTCTAGTGTTAAGACGCACAAACGTCCATTAAAATATCGTACATATCTAAAGAATTAATATATGTGCCACCAAAAGTGAAATCTCTGTTGTACTAAGTTTTTCGATAGTGAGTACCCATATTAAAGATCAAAAAAACTTTTGTTTTAGTTGCTGAGCTAAGAGTTATATATTTTTAATTAAAATATATAGCCTTGTATTTGAATTTATGAGTATACAAAATTATGATTTTCGTTTACGTATGTAAGACAGACACTTTTAATATACATGTGTATATTTTAAATATAAATAACATTTCTGGCAAATGTTAAATATAATAAGAAAATAGTGTAATTTTTAATACTAATTAAAGTAAAAAATAACTTTAGTAGTTATTATACTACGGTTTATGTTAAGTGCGTAATAAATGCAATGTATCTTATTTGTGTGTATTATTACATTAAAAATCAGGTGCTAGAAACTGTATCATCAAAACTAAGTTCCATCGCATTAAAGTTCCTTTTCAAATTATCTGTTATGACTAGTAAATAGTAATTCTTGCTCATACGTTACTGTCATTACGCAGATTTGTGTAAAGGTGTCAAGAAACATGAGAAATTGTAGTACAGAGGTGTAAATATGAGCATCAGACTCAGCAGTGATGATTATCGAAAGTGTGCTGAGGATAAATGAGTTACACATCGCTGATGCAGTGCTGAGTCGGCTAAACAGCTGGCTCGTGGTCTTTTAGAAATTAAGAGGTGGTAAAGTAATTTCTCTTTAATATAAAGTAGTTTACGCAACGATTGCGTAAAGACTATTAACGCGAGTTGCGTACACTACTTTACCAACGACAGTTTTTTAATTACTAACAATCTTGTTTTTAATTACTAAAAATCACTACTCATTACTTCTTAGAGAGGTTATATTTTCGTTTATTGTCAGTGCCAATGAAACTAAAGTGATGCAACGAATAATTGTATAATTAGCTGATTTCCTGTAATTACGTGTTTGTAAAACTTCGTTAAAAAAATGCGTTACCTTTTTCAGGGAATGTGTTCTGCTAGCAGCATTCTTACCATAAATACTGCATCAGGTACAATTAGGAAAATTTTGCATTTTGTTTTTGAGAACTGGATGATTATAGTGAAACAGTTAATTTACAGTTAGATCCCAGCATCGAATATTATAAACAGTTTGTTCTCTCATTTCCATCTCGTCAACTTCACTTTCACTAACTGACATTATTAAATCAGTTTAATCTACCTTCCTTTAACTTCCATAAACTTAGGTTAAGAATACGCGAGTATCAACAGGAACAAGTCGGATCAACAATTAAAACTGTCAACTGATCAGCTGATCAGCTGATTAGTTGACGTTCGAAGCATTACAGTTTTAATTCTTTTCTCTCAATACCTACTTGAACCTCATTGGTCCGTTACCTGTGTTGATATGAGAAAAACTATGCTGATATGAAATGAAACTATGCAGATATATAAGTAAACAGCTGTTAAGTGAAACTTTTCAATTCTAAGAACTGAACTGAAATGGCTACTTTAAAAAATGGTCGTAGGTAAAATACATTTCAAACTACATACACTATCCAAAATTAGGTAATTAAAAGTTCAGAGTTAAAAAATGAAAACATACCACATATATTTTATTTGAAATCAAGTTTTGTAAATTATGTTTATACCCAGCCACGAATTCTTACAGCAACCGTAAGACAAAAACTTTCTGTAGTTGGTAATGCAGTCGTTTGTATTCAATCAACAATTCGAGATAAGATTTAACTTTCGGTCTTTTGAGTTATCATCGGACGTGCATCGAGATATCCTTAGAAATTACTCTTGAAATTCTAAACAGATAACACTGTCACTTTTGCTGAATGATAACAGAATTTAAATAGTTTAAGGGTAAGTAATTAAATGGGAAAACGTGTCACTGACAAACATCATTTATTAAATAAGCTGAGAAAAATTGATAAAAATTGTTTATATTTTTGTGTTTAAGTGATATACTGATGTAAGGGTTAAATGTTTATTAAATTTAAATTATTTTAATTAACAGAATATATAATGTTCATAGAATATCATGATCAATGGCTAACTAGTTTCACTAGATTAGACTTCACCTTGTTGGCAGAACTGGAGAACAGCTGTTAATTAACTAAAGTTATTTCTGTAATGAGCTTTCTTCAATCTTTCTTAGTTGGCTGATTCCCATTAATAATTGTACAAACTAGTGAAAATGTAAGTAGAAAAAAATTTTAAAATAAGAAAATTGATTAATGTGCTTTATATTGTAAATTATCTTGATTGCCATGTTTTTACCTACTATTATATATAGTCTTTTGATTGTCTGTCAGTTAATAACTTTGTAATTGTCAAATATTAAATAGTAGTTGGCCCGACGGACGTCGTCCTGTCCTAATGTGATTTTATTTTTAATGTGGTTTTTTATGTGTTTTTTTTTAGATGAGCTCGTTCGCATGGCTCAATCACGTCCTGGTTGAAGTTCGTTCGCTACGCTCACTCACCTTTAGGTTGGAGCTCGTTCGCTGCGCTCACTTGCCTTCAGTTACATTTGACAACAAATATTCGTAAACAACAAATGGAATAGAAACCTATTTGGTTATGCATAGATTTGTTTATAAAGATTAGGTTATCATTATAACAGCTGTTTCCTTAATTAAATTTAATCAAGAAATGACAAACATAGCATGGTAAAAAAAATAAAACATTCTTCCATAAGATTAACATGTAAACTGCAAAGGGCCATAGGACGCTTCCCTTAAGGGTTTTTGAAACGGAAACAGGCTATTATGTTATTCTAGTACCTAAGGAATATCCCTGTAAATTTTCATGCCAATTGGTTCAGTAGTTTTCTAGTTATAAACGCTGTAACTAACACAACTTTCTTTTACATATTAAGATTCAACCTTCATGTTACATTTGGATGAAAAGTCACATGTTCTGAGAATAATTTGTAAATTGTAAAATCACTTTTAACTAATTATGTTTGCCTCAATTATGTGTAATAATTTGTATTACCTTAGTTTACCTGTTATTATTTCTTTTGAAACTGTTACAGACGAGTTCAAGCATTTGGCCTACTGTACTTGAAACAGTCATAGTGCCGTAGGAACTGGGAATAACAGCCTATTTAAGCCAGTCAAATCATAGGAATTGTACCAAGTAAGACTGTTGCCTTATTTAATTACTGATATAGTAAAATTGTCATTTATAAAGGAAAATTTCAAGGATTTCCATTATTTAGAAGAATAAAATTATAATTTGTTATTACCATATTGGAGTAATTTGTCCAGGATCCTACCATCTGAGGGAAATCACCAAATGATAGGTTATCACAGCAAACACCATCTTAGCTGCTAGCGTGGTGTTGAAAAATAATAATTCTAATTCAAATCTTGCCTACCTACTCTCCGGTGATTGGCCTATACAAGGGTACTGGGTAGTGTATAGTGGGTAAAATATTGGGTACTAGTATAATTATATCATAACAACTTTAACAAGAGAGAGGTAGAGAGAAAGAGTTTGGATGTTTTTGGAAATACCAAACTAGTGTCAGTGAATGAAATGAATTAATGAAATATACGTTTATTTCCACATAATGTATACAGAAAGAAACATGCAGAAAGTACTGAAGTAGTTTGTGTTCGAATTGATTTTTCCATGTTTACAAACCATCACTGCTAGTTATTCAAGCAAGAATCTCGCTGTGCAAACAACCTCTGAAAACATTTAGTGTAAAGCAGAAACAACAACCAAAGTTTAGCCCCTGTGAACGGTTTTTATTGTTTCCCATGTGGAAAGCCATGAACTTTTAACTATAACACATTTAATTTGTAATATTAAAAGTAAAATCATAAAATTCTTTGATCAGAAAAGCAATTAAACTTGTTTATATGAATAAGCTTTGTCAAACAGATACAGATGGATAAAATGTGTTGTTTACTAAACAACATAATTTAATAATAAAAAATTAAAGAAATTTTGATAAAATAATAATTTTAATTTACTTAATCTATTTTTTATTTTTTATTTAATTGTGTAGAGAAATGGCAGTAATTAATATTGAATTGGATTACAACCGGTAAAGTCAGATAAAAAAATGGCAATTCAGTTTATTCTAACCCAGTGAGCACAGCATTGTGAACGTCGTAGAATAGTTTTGTAAAGTTGGTTCATTTTTACCTAAATTTTTACACGTTTAAAAGATTAGTCAGTCTTATTAAAGTATAAGTGACTTTTAATGAAATAGTAATCAGTTAAGATCAAAGACTGGTGATTGTAGGAGGTGTGGAGGCACTGTAGAGGCGAGGTAGGGACAGAGTAAGCAAATTTCCTCTGGGATGTGAGCGGATTTAATTATCTGTGAAAATAAACACGATATTTGCTGATGACACGAGATCAGCTGATTCCTGAACATTAGAATGTAACAGCTGTAAGGTTCTGGTTTGAGGAAAACACATGTACAACAATGTAGTAAGGAATATAATATACTTAATTGTTCAAACTTGACATTTAACTAGATTTAGATTTTTTTATTCAAGATTAACGGCTATTATTATTGACGGTTATTATTATTATTTACGGCGGTTATTATTGACTATTGGATAGTCATAGGTTTTACATAAACAATTGATTCTTAAGAATATAGAAATGGTAAGTGCATTTTTTTTCTTGTATGATTAAATACCACTAGTCTACTTTTACTTAAAACATAACACAATTCTTATTGTCAATAAAGGGACTATCTATTTTTTTAATTCTCAACAGTCCAAATTTTTTTTTAAAATTGAACTATACGCTTACCTAGTAAAATGTTCTTCATCTATAGGTTAGCTATTAGATTTTATTTATTTTTTAAGATAACAACACACCCTGTTATATAAGATACACATTTTTATTGAGTATCTTATTTATGAAATGTTACTATTTTATATTTGTCGACTAAAATGTATGATTGTAAAAAATGTTACAGTACCTATCCTGAAAAAAAACTAACACTGCGTATTTCAAGCTGACTTTAAATGAAGGGTGAGTACGAAATAGAGTACATGATTCGTGTAGTTATTTTTAGGACACATCTGTTTTAGGACCTTCTCATAAAATAATAGATGATACAGTTATTAATGTAAATAATGTGCAAAGTCGCACTTTTCCTCACTGTTGGGACACAATTATGGAATGCAAAGTAGATACTTGAGTAGGCATGAATAAAAATTTCGATTATCAATGGTTAATAAATATAAATTCTCCGAAAATTATTATCGTCTATATACTCTTGTAAATCCTTAAATAATGCAAAGAGTATTTTGCAGAAAAATTATAAAAGTTTATTCAGTTTAATTATGTCTATTCTGTACTAGTAGAGTACCCGTCCTTCGTACGGGGTTGGCATATAAGTATAAAATGCGTATTGCAGCTATACTCAAGCTTTGAGTTTGCAATGAGGGAGGACAGTTTGATAAAATTTGCTTCTTTAAATTTACAGTATTCTATAGTATTACACATCTACCATAGACATATTGTTCTACCACTTCACCTAGACAATAAAAAAAAAATTATAAAAAATTCGCAAAATATCACAAATTATTTATGAAATTAAAAACATAAACATAACTAAAACAATCCTACATTGACAGTTAGTTCTCATTGCGTATCACAGTTTTTTGTTGTTGCTTAGTTCAAATAATCTGTTTTCACAAATACAAAAAAATATAGTGCTGCACCCTGTTGGTAAATCTTATTACTTTTTAATGCTTTTGCGTATCATAGAACCAACTTTTTTAGTTGAAACCGCTGACTAAATTCACTTTAAATATGAATACTCATATGGTTAACATGGGGAACTACAGAGCCACTGGGGTGGAGCCCGAAAGGAGTTTTGAGATAGCCTAGGAGTATGCCTATATGTTAATCGGGAATGTGAGCTATCATCATGCCAAATTTCAGCCCAATCCGTTTAGTAGTTAATGCGTGATTGAGCTTCAAACAAACAAACAAACTTTCACATTTATAATATTGGTAAGATGATCAGTTAATTATATGCTTGTGATTCAATTCTCTGAGTATGACCATAGATTAAACATACATAACCCATATGTTTTTGGAGAATATGATAATACATGTACCCTGTAATTATTTGTTATACAGTATTTCTATTGAAGAATATATATTTAAGGGCTTATACCCTTGAGAGGTTATCACTTCGTGTAGTTGTAATTATTGTTTGAATATAAGTATTTAAATATAATATGTTTTTAAAATATAAATACATCCTCCCAACACCACTATAAATACTGTCATAAAAGATACACATTTTAGGGTATTCTTAATACTCTATGATAAGAGTAGAATACAATTTTTTCTTGTACTTATCTTAAGGAGTAAATATCACCTGCAGTTGTGTTTGACTTCCACAAGGGGGAACAATCAAATAAGTTTCCCTTCAGATGTAAAGCGAATCTGTCATGACAAGTTGACAGAATTTATCAAACGCCAAATAGAAGATGCAATAACATATTTTGTCAAAACAAAAATTGTACACTTGCGTTTGAAGTTAATCCTTCTTACGAACCTGATAAGGTTTCTCTAAGCTTGTTTTAAAGATTAATTTTATCATTACATGTTTATTCAATACAACTTCTAAATTCGATGAAAGTTGCTATAATATGCATTTTTGGGAGATTAAGATAGCCAAGGTTTGCCTAATCTATGGAGATTGGGCTTAGCAGTAGTAGAAACTAAAAATGTCATAAGCTGGTTTTCCGCCAAAAAAATTGGAAAACTTTCTGTGAGATGAGTGTGGTCCTCCCATAAGCCGCAATGCCCCACAACAAGTTTTATGTGCGACACCCGTGGAATGTTAGTAAAGAATACACGTACAAATATGTTTGTAGCGAGACTGGTAAACGCGTTTATGGACGTGTTTACTCCTGTGTGGCCTGTTCATATACTGTAATGTATCTCTCAAACCAACGGGTAACGCCCGTGGAAAGAATCAGCAAGGTTAAGATGAGTGTGGCCCTAATGACGATAAATTTACTGATAAATATCAACTTTGCTACAGTTTTGTTTAAAAAATTAAAATATTTTTCAGAAGAAAAAACATAAACAATGCGGGGAAATATTAAATGTACATTAAACATTACATTTGTCAATAAAAAATGCAATAAGTCTTTTAAACCTTGAAATAAACAAAAGTGTATCCTCCTCAAATACTTGGTTTGCTCTATTGAGCATTTTTTTTTTACCAAAATTCAGAATATGCTTGAAAATCAGTACAATATGAACAAATGTGATTACAAAACATCCGACAAAACAGTCTTGTAGTCTATGTTCACCAATAGTGGCCAAGTTTGTCTTTATACTTAAAGGTTCTAATCAGAACAGGTATTTGCTCTGTGAGTTAACCAGAATCTTCTCGCTTTGAGGTTCACTTTGGACGTCCGCTAATTTAGCCAAGGCTTACTCCTTGCCTCATATGTGCAAAGTCAAAATAAATCTTGATGGGAATTAATTATTTTCTTTGAGTGTTTGGTATAACTTCTGCAACAATGTGAAGGAGATTATGCACTCGTAAAAGAAAAACTTCAAAATCTTTTCAACGTTTAGTTAAACAGTAGATATGTATAAAATGCAGTATGCACAAGTGTGTGTCGAGTTTCAAGTATTTTATTCATATGCACGATCGATTACAATGGTTTCATGTGGTTTTATTTCCCAACTGAATTTACTGGTAAAAGGGTGACATAAATAAACTAGACTGAAGGGTGGAGCTGCAACAAGCGAAAACAACCAAAGTACACGTCTATTTGACATATTTATTATTTCAGTAGAAAGATTAATATGCTGCCACTACTTTTCGACCTGCAAGTATGTTGCTGGAATATGTGCTAAAATGTTTTATTGAGTTTGTCATATCTACACCGTATAATAGGTTTAATAACGCTATAAAATGTTACATATGGTAACATTTCACTATAAAGTAAACGTTAGTTCAATCATCCCTTAAAATTTTATTCAAAAGTTATACGCATTTGCATGTTTTCATTCTCCTTTTATTTGATTTTTGTCCTAGGACACTAGACACGAGCCAGGAATTGGTTTTCGCATTACTTCAGGCTAGACCTAGGGATTGCGGCATTATCACATGGATAAAAAATCCATAGGTGATTCGGCGGGATTTAAACCCGGGGCCTCTGGGACCGAAGGCCCGCGCTCTAACCACTAGACGAGCTCGCTCCCCCGTAAATCATTCTCCTGGGGTACACCGAAATGAAGTTAAGTCACCAATTATGCTGTCAGCATTTCTTGTCCATCTATACATTACAAGTATATGTATTGTTATTATAAATGTTATAGTAATTGTATAACAATTTTAATAAACTTGGGGGTCGTCCCGCCTATCTATCCCATCAAGAATCAAGAATCAAGAATCTTTATTGCCTTTGATCCATAAATACAGACATTGGCATAGACAATAAATTAAAAAAATACATTACATTCAAACAATAACTACAAATAACTTACAAATGCTAATTTATTAATGTTAATATCTTCAACTTAAGGTATATTTTTCTAAAAAGGTTTAAGGATATAACTTTGATGTTACTGAAAAGAGTGTAAGTTATATTATTGAGTAATTACAGCTGTTAACTTTTTAAAATATCAATCGGGTAATTTTTAATCATTTTTGAAAAAAAAAACAGCTGTTTTATTAACTTTGATAATAATTTAAGAAGTGTAATAAATATTTTTAAATCTATAGACAATAAACATCAAAATATTATTAATGGAAAAGGCGCATAAAGATTAAAAAAAATAAAATAAAAAATAATAACGTTATCTTTTATAGTATGGAATAAAATTAAAATTAATAAATATGCAAATATAATTTTAAAAAACAGCTGATTTTTAAAAAGAAATAAAAGATTACCCAATCGATATTTTAAAAAGTTACTAGCTGTAATTACTCATTAACATACACTATTTTCAGTAACATCAAAGTTAGTTCCCTAACTCTAATACTTTTTAGAAAAATGTACGTTAAGTTGAAGAAATTAACATGGGGTGGATAGGTGGGACTACCCCCCTTAACTGGGAAACCCTACTAATTACCATGGAATAAATACAAGGAAATCGATGTTCTAAAAATGTTAATGAACTTCAAGAGCTATTATTTTTTCCATTAAAGCAATACTTGTAAAATGTAAATTTTCTACTTTATTTAACACAATTAAAAATGCCTATTACAACCTATTAAAATATAATTCAAAATATTTACGACCAAACAAAGTATAACTAAGCGAAACGTAAATTATTATTTTTAACTTCCCTAACGGTTGTATAAAATGAACTTTGCCTCCAAGTCGCACCCCTGCAGTAGAAGATTGGTAAAGTTGCAGATTGTTGGTTGCGAATTTCACGGTCTCCCGACTGTCCAATATATCAAGGGTGGCAAATTGTATGTAACTGATCTCACCCTAACAACATGCAATTCTTTTACATTATTTGTTGTTGGCAGTGTTTATCAGAAGATAAGAAAACAACACTTTAACAATGTATTGGACATGTAACCCAACATTCGCATGATATGTTTGTAAAAATGATCTTACTTATTGGTTAATTAAACGCATTAAATGATACGGATTTAATTTTTTAGGTTGCCAACTTAGTATTAAGATGTTTTTAAGTGTTTGTATTATGTTTTGAACAGCAAAGTTTTTACATGTTATAGTAAATTACATTGCTATTAATGCACTGTTAGACTTTATTATTTGTACAGAGTCTTTTTGCAAAACTCTAATTTGGTGACTTTTCAAAAACTAATTACATTGATACTTTTTATGCTACGTATACGGTCAATCAAACCTAGTATCATAATATAAAAATCTTCCATGTTAGGGCAGAAAGGGTTAATGCAATTTATCTTAACCTACTAACTTTCTTTATATAATCTAGTAAGAATTTTTTATAAGGTTTACAATCTGCTATAACCAGCTGGTGTCTGGCAACATTTATTACCTAATTTTTTTGTCCTAGGACGCTAGGCACTAGTCTGGGGTAGTTTTTCACATTACTTCAAGCTAGACATAGGGGTTGCTGCATTATCACTGAGATAAAATTCATTGGTGATTTGGTGGAATTTGAACCCGGGATCTCTTGGACCGAAGGCCCGCACTCTAACTACTAGACCAGCTCGCTTCCCGTACAGTAGTACGTAATTAAATTCAATTTGTAGGGGGTAAACAACTGTTTCCTTCGTGAATCCTTGCACGGAAACTGTATTTAAGCAGAGTACAGTGGCGAAAAATATATACCTATTATGATATCCCGAATCATAAATACGAAAACTTATTGATTTGCGTATCGTTCTTTTTTAATTTGGCCTGATCAATTTAATTTGTAAACTAAGTCTGTAAGAGTAATTTCTCCAAATTTCAATTCGTTTTATTAAAATGTGGATCTTTTAAAATATATTTAATGATGGTTTGTGTCCTAGACAGTAAATATATACAGCAACAGCATCCTAATAATCTACTTCATTCAAAGCGGTATACAATTAATAATTTAATATTACCTAGTGTTCGTAGGGACCGAATTGTAAATAGTTTATATTTATATTAAAACATTCCGTATTTATACAAAACATTCCAGGTGAGAATAAGATAAAATTAAAATCAGTTCTTGGAGGCAGTGAATTAACCTTAACTAGCCGCACATTTGTCAATGTCAGGCCTTTGTGTTCATTTAGCTTTGTATCTCTTGAACAACTAGCCTTAATATGGTTTGAGTTTGTATTGAATATTGGAATCAGTTAGTTACATATTTAAAGATGCTTTTATATCCATCTACGTTTTGCACTAAAAATTATGTAACTCTCCCGAAACTACTTTTGGAGGATGGAGGGATCACATTTCAACTTTAAAATATCTATTTCAATTTTAGCATAGGCCTGAAAATAAATCAAAGCGAATGCTGAAATAAACCTAATTGAAGTATGAAAAAAATATATATAATGAGGTATAAACTGAAGGTAGAAAGATTTTATGCAAATTTGTTTATATTTTGTATACGTTACAATAGTTTTTTACTTCATAAATCTGTTATTCATTAGTAGGTATATTTTGGTTTAGATTTAGATATATTTTGGGGTATTCGTTCAATACAGCTTTTTACAACTTACATTATCTGTTGCAGCCTACTTTTCTTTGTTACACTATAACCCCTTCAATAAAACAATGTTTTAGCAACCATTTCCATTGTTTTTTTTAAATTATTTTATTTGTTTACATACTAAAAGTTTTAAGGTTTATTTTTCGTCATAATTAGTTGTATTTGTAGTCTTAGAATTAAATTACAACATCCAAACAATCATCTTCAATTGATTTCTTAAAAGATAAAGGCATGTTAAGGTCTAGAAGATCGTAGCCCTCGCTGAGACGTTAAATATTTAGGATTCAACAATGAAAAGAACATAAAAGTTGACATTCACTGTTGGAATACAACCCAGTAAAACACCAGTATGCAATAGAAGGAGTTTATGAATATACAAAACGTAGGGTGCGACTCACCATGGAAATGTAGGCAAAATATTAACGTAAGAATCACAATAGCATGTAAAATAGTAGTAACAAAACTGACATAAGAAAACTTTATGGAAGTGGGTAAGTATAAAAAGGACATCCACTATATGTAAATGAAATATCTGAATAATGATACATTACTTAATTTTTTTAGAGGTTGGCGAACATTGTATGATTATGTTTCTGTGGTATCCCTTCTGATGCCGATTAATTAAACCCTGATGGCACCTATTGAGTTTGAAACAGGTAAAACAGATCAATTCACGAAGATGTAAAGATCACAATTTAATGATAATCAGTAATCACTTTGCATAAACCTAAAACAAGTGAACGGTCAGTTAGTTCTTGCTTAACATTAGATACAAATATTTATAGCACCGTAAAAGAAAACCATCGAAAACCAACTGGACAAAATTGACCGTGTAATTAAAGAACATCAACATAAATGGTAATAAATATTTATAAATTGAGCAATTGATTGGATGAGTATTATCAATACACATCATCTCAAAAAATTCTGCACTCATCCTTTACTCATATTTGGTTTAAAATACGCACCTAGGTGGCGTCCCCACCTCAACCAATTCATGATTGATATTTGGTAGTTTTTAATAAAAATTTCTTGAGGCTCAAAATGTATTACTACTATTAAATATTTCAGTACAAAGTATTACCTTATTTGCCACTTAAATACAGTAATAAATGTCCATCGTTGAATAATAATGAAAAAAGTCTTCCAAATATCTTTTAGAGGTATTTATAGTTTTAAAACCATATTTTAAGTTAAAACAACTTATTTTGTTAAGGTCTCAATAATACTGACTGAAGTAAAACATTACAAGTTTAAAATTTGTAATACAGTTGCTACAGATGCAACTTGATTGATTTCAATGTTTTGATGGTACTAAAATGTAATTTGCATAAGTAATTTTTACTAGTTTTTAAGTTTATTTTACCATTAAAATGAAACTATGCCGAAACGTTTCACTGAAGAACAGCGTTGCATCCTGTACAACGTTATAAATGTTTCCTTTAATCTACAGTTATTAATGCCATTAAATTATCCTGAATACTCCATAATCCACCCTGTATACAAGGGTGGTAAATAGCTCAACCAACATTTCAGCAATCCAAACAACTTATGTACAAACAGCAATACAGTGGTGAACGCATTCATGCAGAACAATGTTTGCAAAACAGAGCGCTTAAGATGTTTGCTTTCAGCCTTTTAGCTTCAAACTGAGTATTTTAACTCATACACTCTATCAAAAGGGTTTGCGAAAGTAATTTTACAATTCTGATACACTCTTGGTCAAAGGAGCTTGGTGCATTTAGCACTCAAATAGATCAGAAGATGATATGAAATAACTGTTTTATGTGTACTTATTCAATTTTAGTAATGAAATTACATTTTCCTTGCACCTTTAGGACTTATTACATAATGGGATTTAACGAAAATCTCGAACATTATTTGGACAACAAAAAACAGTTTTCAAACTATTTAATTTGAGGTTAAACTAAAAAAATGCGTAAAATCAAACGGTTAAATATCGTTGGTCAATACAATCGTGATAATTGAAATCAATCATTGATATTAAAATTGATACAAACAGTTTTATGAACTGTATATACAATGATTACATAAAAAATATTTAAAAATGATTCTGTATGCCCATTTATAAGGTAATACAGAAACACGTTACAAAAAAAGAAAACATTCAATAACAACTGCCTTAAAAGGAAAATATAATAAACCTTTTTGTTCGAATCTACCTATTTTAAAAGTCGAAGAAAGATTGTCTCTCACTGTACTAATAGACTCAAAAACTAAAAAATTACTGTAGTTGAATTTTATCGATCTTTGTTTTTTTTTTCAGTAAAAAAAAATTAAACTTAAGTGATCTCTAAGAACGAAAACCTCCAAATTTTCCACCCTCTGTTTAAGTGTACCGTCCACGTGCTGTGGAGTGAGAAGCCCCAATGCACTGAGGTATGTATCAGTAGTAACAAGTCAGATGTCGGACTAGGGGTTGTGTGATGGGAGGTCCCACCCCCAACCCCCAAACCCCCAACAGAGAGGGGTGCCTCTGCCACAGAACTTCGCGCGCTCTCTCATCTAACGGTTGATGATGTTCTCATTAGCGGAACTTTACGTACTGTGATTTCGAAGGATGGGATTCATAATTTTAAATTTCGAATAAGTTAAATTGTGTTTAGTGGATAGTTTTTTGTGATATATTGAACCCTATTTTGATTGAATTATTACAGTGTACTGTAAGATAAGTGTGTGAACTGCGGTGTATTAGTGTGATGTCAGACATACATAACTCCCCGGCTCGGAGTCTGGGAGAGTCGGAGAACGAGTCCGAGACTTGGGAGTTGGTCACTGAAGTTCCGGGAACTCCTGATCAAACCATCATCGATGGCTGGCTCAAGTTCAGGGATGCCAAGAAGGTAAGTGGGTCAGAGTTGTAGGAGAGTGTTAAAACATATATGTCTTGATGTGTACCCACTTAGGATTTGATTATGACTAGCTTAACACTTAAAAGTGACATTTCATGTATGTTCCGTCCGTCCTTCTAAAGATCTTTGACTTTAATTGTAAAATTGTCAAGAAAGGTTAATATTCAGGAAATAATTCTCCGTGATATAATTTCGGTTTACATCTCTACTATTCCACTTTGAATTTATTCTTCTTCAACAACATCTGTTAGACAAGCAAGATTGAATAGATTTGCATGTAAAAAATCTTGTATATACGGATAACAGACGTAGGTAAATATTAATTATTTTATTGTCAACGCGTTTTAAACCATCCCTACAGAGATAATACACATATTTAATATATTTTACTGCAATGTCATTGGTTAATCGTACATTTATAAAGATCAATATTTATTATTTTTCAATATTTACATCCTTGTGTAGTCTATATTTGCTCTGTTATAATGCACAATAAGCTCCCTGTTAAAACGTGAACCTCCAACGAAATGAAATTAAAAATAACTTGGTCGATTGTCATTAAATGATTTGTGATGAAATGGTTCTAAAGTGTTTGTAAAGGTTTAAAAGCTTAGGAAGAGTTATACATGAAGTTTAGTTTATTTATTATTATTGCTAAGCTTATGTTACTAACCATATATTACGCAATAGCGTTGTGGAATGCACAACATGAGTTCATTATTGATAGTATGTGATTTGGACATACCACATGTTAATACTTAGTGGTTGATAATATTGATACGATGAGCATCCTAAATAAATACATTACCACCACGCAGAACAATACAGCAATTGATTGATCCATGGCGAAGCATAAATTTAAGCAAGTTCATGTATATAACAATACCCCCCCCACCACAGCAAACCTGCAGACTAGGTGAATTTCAATTTGTCTAAATATTTTACTTAACTATTTCCATAAAGAAGACACATTTAATTCCCTTTTAAATATCATTGGATTTAAAAAAGTGCTTAGGTTTGCTACTAAAGGGAAAGTACAAACCTTGTTTGACCAAATGTTAATAGTATAGAATGATATATTTGCCTAATTTGATCAACATATTCAAGTAAATTTTAACAGTTTTATTTTTCTCCAAGATAGTATCGGTAGCGTGAGAATTAAAAAGTACCGTTTTTTTTAGTTTTCTCCATTACATTTAATTCAACAACAACACTTCAACATACAATCTTTTTTGTTTACTTTACACAATGGTAGTAGTACAAATTGGCCATTTCCACGTTTTAAAGGGATAAAATTGTAAATTCCATTTTACCCGGTTCCTATAATACAATCTTGCTGGTTCGCGAACATTTATTACAAACAACATAGTATAAAAATATAGTAAAATACAGTATATTAAATTGCTTAACTTAAATTGGATTAAAATCGGCAGTAAACTAAGAATTCCCAATGGTTTTGATTATTCCATGAATACGTCGGAATACCACGAATAAAAAAAAATATTTTTTACGTAAAAACGTTTCATATGCTATAAACTGATAAAAATGTTTAAAACAAGATCCATCAAAAAATACTTAATAAAGAAACACAATCTTAATTATTTTTTTTCGATTGGTTTATTCGTTGAATTATATTACAATTTGATTGTTTAACTAAATAACAATAGTAAATATACAAATGATAATAGGCTAAATACAATAAATGCAATCTATTTAATTAAACTGATTTTTTTTTCAAGTTAGCTGATTGATTTACTTGCAAGTACATTTATTACCTAATGAATATTTATATAAAGAAATCAGCTAGTACAAAAACTGTCATTTCTGAGAAAACATTATCACGCCAATTAATGAACAACGATCGCAACAAAACTATTAAAATCTTTGGAGGACAACTTTTCCCCCTGTTCTTTTAACATACGGCTTTAACACCAATAAACAACAGTACATTCTAGGCTGATTTCATACAATAGTTTCTTTTAGCTATGAAATATAATAACATATTACTCTGACAATGCATACCAATAGTCGAAATGCATGGTAACACACGTTTAATCACAAAACTTTCATTATAAAAGGTTTAAAACAGATCAATTTCGACATTATTTAAAGTTGAAATTCATTTTGAATAATAAGTTGAATTGTAAAGGTGAGTTGCACGAAAGAATGATCACAGGTTTGGTGGAGAATAACAGTTCTCTGGCAAATTACGCTGTAACAAGTTCCACCTCAGACACGCAAATTCTGAGGAATAACTTAGGAATCAAAGCCTGAAGATTCTACTTTGCTGGCCACTATTATACTGTGAATACTAACTGTATGGACCATTGAACGCTAATGGTACATCAATTTCAATCAACGGTTGCATCAATGGTCAACTAGTTATTTATAATGACTATCTAGTGAGGTTTTGGTGATATGTATATTTATGTCGCTCAGCTGATTTATAAAATTTCTATTCTATGATACTGCATGAGTAATATTACTTGACTAGTAATTATTACAATTGAATATTGTATATTGATGAAGGCATTCTATTATGTGGGGACCAGGGGTAACTTGTAATTCAAATAGAACATTGTTGTATGATACTCGAACAGGGTACCATGAACATTTTATTTTCTTCCTTACTATTTATTAATTTTGTAAAGTTATGTGATTAACAGGTTGTTTTTCCAGTTTGGCTGGTTAAAAAAAATGACGTATTCGATGAAGATCAGCAATTTATTTTAGTTGGGGGCTTGATACATCTACATACAATTTTATTATGAAAATGACAACAGCTAATTTTTAAATATCAGCTGTTAATGAAGTGTTATTTTATTCAATGTTAATAATATTTCTACTTATTAGTTGAAAGACAGTGTTATACGTAATATTACCATATTTAACAATTTAAACAGCTGATTGCAATACGTATATTTATGCAGATAGATTACCACATAAAAGGTATTTAAATATAATGGTGTGTGTTAAGCTAAATACGAGTTAAATGTAAGTTTTCGAGTAGATTGAAATACGGCGAGTCGTGCAGCTTTTTTATGGACCAAAACATTATGTTCCCTCAGAGAAATATTTTTTTAAAGGTAAGAAAAAAAATGGTCTTATCTGAAACCCTCAAGCCATTTGCTGATGGAGGTAGTTGACTCTTCAACCAATTACATTATCATAAATTACATAAACATGTGAAATAAAATAACTGTATAAGCAATTTAAAACAGTTTAATAATTAAGTCATCATTGCATAAAACAAAGGCCGTGCGATAGATCATCGTAATTTTAGCAAAATCTTACAACAAAAAAATAATTAATAAAATATTTTAGCTATAATTTTAGGGGATCAAACAAAATTCAAAACAATTCCTAGTACTGTACTAAGTGAAAGCTTTTTCATTCTAAGTAAAAATAAGACAAGAGAGTCATTCCCTCCTTCAGAAACTTAAACGTTGTTTAAATAATTAGGAGACTTATGTATGAATATAACTTATGTATATATATATATGTGTGTGTGTATATGCGTATATATATTGAGTATGGATTTTTTACAACAACAGATATAAAATACGGAGGAAATGTATTATGAGGGAAAAGGAGAGCAATATATTTTTTGCAACTATGGCTTGTCTCAAGTAAACTCATTTTTTTGCTATGTCATAAACAAACACAAAACCTAATACATAATCTTTTGTTGCAACAAAGTGAACTAAACTTAGTAGTAATTATTTGCAATAAGAAACATTGCAACATGTTTAAAAACCTTGGTATCCTCATATCACGTTCGTCTTCCTTATTATGATGCATTGTTATTGTTATGGCCTCTTTATATCTTGTGTTAAGAAAACTGGTGGAAGTAAATCTTCAAAGAATATACTTAAAAGATATCTTCTTAACTAATTTGCCCTTCCTTTTTTGAGTTCTTTACCAATCCACTATTTTAGCTTAACTAAGTAAATTGAAATAATTGGCTGTCTTTTGTATTCCTAATGAATATCCAACAAAACAAAAATTTTGTCAGTATCCCTTTTTTCTAGAGAAAGTATGTTTGAAATTGAGGTGGTCAAGATGATCAGCCTAACAAATTTAATTGAACTTATATCAACAATACGAGTAGAAAACCTCCCATATATTTAATATTTTTTGTAATCTGTAAAATATTTACGTAATATATCGAAAAACAACTAAAATTTTTATTAATTAGTTTTAACTTTATATCAGACAAAAAAGGGTGATTTTACTATAATTGTTATGTCACCGGAGATGACCTTTGAAACTTATTAGGAAATGTAGTATCCATTTGTTAATAAATAAATTTGTTATTAATAAATAATTAAATTTGTTAAATAATAAATACAGTGTCTTATTGAGACAATAAAACAAACGTTATTTACAAAGTGCCAATACATACACAATTTTAGGTACGTGTACCTTGTTTGCTTGCTGAATTTTGTTGTTCAAGTCAAAACGTATTTTTGTTTATTTTACAGATCTATGAGTTTTCATGAATAGAAATGGAGAATGCTAACCAAGTAAATAAATAAATTAGATAAGGAAGGCTTACAAAGACCATAATATGGTCTAATTGTTATACTAACAATAAGATACAGCACAATATGATTGTGTTTACCAACAGTTGGTAACAACTTATACTGTAATGACCTAATTCTAATGTTAATATGGATAAATAGATACTAATTTTATTCATTGTACTTCCCTAAGACAACATTTTGCCATGTTTGAAAAGAAGTCACAAGACTTGTAGCATCATTTAATAAAAGCCAGCTTGATAACAACACATTTACTTCTGAACTACCATGTACTTTTTTGGCTCTTTACATAAACAGCCTCCTTGGAAACATAGTGTCATTTAAGAAAGTTTTATTGAGTTAAAACTTTGCCAATATCAGAGGATGAAGGAAAAAGTTTGCATAAAATGCCGTTCAAGGGGTATTAAACCTGTCCATCAAGAATATTATGAGCCAAGAGGTTTGAGGTTATATTAATTTGTTTAAAGGGAGTTCTCAAAAGCCACCAATTATACCTGAAATAAAATAAAACATAAATGATTATGTGTTTTAGGAACTGTTTATATACGAATACAACTTTTTGTATAGGAATTATCAACGTCAATCATTTTAACATAAATAAATGTTTCAAAAGAAATATATTTATTGTCTGCCTCAGAAATCAGTACTCAAGCAGTCTATACAAATGTTAAACACAAAAATATAATGGTACACTCTTATTCTCATTTATAATATAATAATTCTTTTAGGTCCCCTGTACAATGTAGTTAAGATGGAGATCTTTAATAATAGGCTGGTTTAAAATTAGATGTTTTTTTTTTAAATAGATAACGTTGTAAAACAAATATAAAACCCCAAAAACGCTTGGGATTATCTTAAAAACGAGGCTTTTATAAAGCTAAGCGGTTTATAAAATAAGCTAAATTTCCTAAATAAAATAAGCTAAAATAAGCCTTCATACATGCGTTGAGCAAATATATAGCTAATAATAATAGAATTAATAAACTAACCTTAATTTACGTTAGAAACTTTTTCAAACTACTTGAAAATAAAGTGTAAAAATATATTTGAGACTACATTTTCCCTTTACGCTATGTGAGAACGTTCCATTAAGAATGCAAAACGTGTCTTCTGACCGTATTAAGATAACGAGGCATTATTATGATAATGCTTCAGTTTCGTTTACCTCAAATGGTAACACCATTTTTGTTAATGGCTAAGGAATCCGTTTTTGCGTCTCAAAAGGAATAATTAAATTAAATTGTTTATTCACAGAAAATCTATACACAAAGTATGTAAAATCTCTTGAACGGAAAAACATAAACTTCGGTTTAGTGTAATCATCAAATGTAATAATCGAATCATCTGAATAGTTAAACAATAATTGTCTGGGCAACCGAGTGGTTATAGTGCTAGCCTTCAAATCTGAAGGTCGCTGGTTCGAATCCAAGCGAGATCGTTTCCAGACCCAGACGCCATTTGTCATTGGGCTATGAATTAATTATGGTATCTAAAAACGGGGCGACGTTAGATAGTAACAAGACCAGCGTTTGGACCGTTCCCTTTCAAAACGTAAATAATGCCACAGGCGTAAAAACACAAAAAAATAAAATAGCCGGTCTTTTACCCACTCAAATAGAAAATTAAGTGGGTTAATATAGAAGATAGTTTGTTCTCTTATTATGATGCTGATCAAGCCAAAACAAATACAACATTAAAAGGGTTTTGTTCAAACTTATGTAAAAAAAAGAAGGTACTCTGCTGATGGCTCACATTAACCGCTCACTTTTTAATCTAAAACTGACCCCAACTTCAACATGTGAATGTACTCGTAATAAATGGTAGATTATCTATATTGAATGCTCTTAGTAGTCTAAAAAACAGATTAGATCGAATACTAACCCACTTATATTAATTGTTTCACTATATTTCTCACTATGGTGGTTGAAGAAAAAGTATCCTGTATTTTTGTGAATTGGTTTTTTTGGTGTGGGGGGGGGGGTTAAGAAATTAAATTTTTGTTTTACTTTAGTAATTTGCAGCTGTCATCAATGGTTTGAACCTTTGATAACATGAAAAAATTTTAAGCAGGTGTCTCTAACAAAATTTGGTAAAACTATGCTTTGTTAAAGCATATTTTATCCTTGTAAAATATATATACAAAAGTATTAAAACATCCAATAAAAAATAAGGCGATAAATTAAGAGTATATATACTACTATGAGCACTAAGTAGATAGATTAATTAATTGTATTCTTCCAATTCCACAATTACGCTTTTAGGAGATGAATTTCTTAAATAGTGAACGTTGGTGTATAAGGTGGTTCCATCATAGTCTTGATGGAAATATTGACAGCCGTTCAGCAATCTGGCGGGAAATGACGGAATAAGTCCGCCATCAAGTGCACGCACCGGCAAAGTATTCGACAATTTCCACTTAAACGAAAATATCATTGACGCCCTTAAACCTGTTTGTGGGCTATTTAGAACCCCTTAAACAAAAGTAAAATGGAATTGTATTAGGGAAAATAGAAGAATATGACAGCACTTGGGGCGTTTTTTCTTATAAGAATAACATGGGGATCATTTTTTAGCCACTTTTTAAAAATCCTGCTCTCGGCCTATACAGATGTTCAATAGTATTTTACAACTCCATAAACATTTAAAAACCACATCTATTCCCATATATATTTTAAAAACCATCAACTTGACAGTGCGAGGATTGCACAAGAACTCGAGGGCGCTCCCAGCCACGGGCATAGTGGTGACATACTTGAAGTCTTATGAAAAAATGTTTAGAACAAAAATTGAGGAACATCTAACTATCTCTACTTTCCCCCCTAAACGTTTTTCTCTGACCAAAAATAAAAAAATCCTCGGAGTAACCTTTTTATATTTGCCTTAGTGTAAAATTACACACTGGCACAAATTAAATTATATTTATATTGTATTAAACAGTAGTTCATTTAGAATTATAATATATAAATTTCATCCTGTAAATATTTGTATTATAAGCTAGACGAACGTGTAAGTGATAGGAGGCGCACCACTTTGAACATCGTCACGCCCCTAACAGTGAACCCGTGCTGGAAACACCTGGAGTTTGTAACCATTGCCAATGCTGAAATTATATTATAACGCATTTACATACAAAAGAAACTGGTAAATGGTACCCGTTAATACAATTTTAAAATTTTAGACTTTTTTGCTGTATTGTTTTTGATTAAAATTTGAAACCCATGTAGTAGGCTGGTATTTGAACAGTTTTGCCGTATCCCAAGCTGTTTTTGAGATATAAGCATTTTATAACAATAAAGTAGTACAGTGAGTCTGTAACCTTCACCAATGTTGACACTATACTACATTGCATATAAAAATAGTAATACAATAAAAAACTGTTTGATTTATTTGTACCCATATAAAATATAGTAATTGTTATATAGCTAGGAGTAGGTCAGTTATACATTCGTTGAAGTGGATAATATAGCCTTGAAATTTCAAACTAGTTCTTTTTCAACTTCACTAGTTTATCATAAGATCCTTTTTAAAATAGTTTTTAATTCATGATTGATAAGTTCATGAATTAATTCTTTGGAATATATGAATCTTTTGTAGCTTTAGTGGAAAGAACGACTTTTAAATAGGAGAATATTTGAAATAAAGTCTAGAGATTTCCACTAAATATCATTGTTTTGACAGATATATCAGCTGACAAATGTTTTAAATAGTTTTATCGAATATTGGTTGCTAAGAAGAGAAAAATAAACAAAGAGACATCCTTTTAGGATTTTCCTTCAGTTTTAGTCTTGCCAATACTTCTTCCTTGATTTCCATTATGTATTCTTGATGTGTTCAAATCAGGGCGACCAATTTTAGTGGAAAGAACCACTTTAAACAGGAGAATATTTGAAATAAAGTCTAGAGATTTCCACTAAATATCATTGTTTTAATTTAACATATTTTTAAAATTAAATAACAATTAATTGTTAAGTACAAATAAAACATGAACCACTTTTGTTGGAAAAGCCTAAAAGAATCTCTCTTTGTTTATTTTTCTCTTCTTAGCAACAAAAATTCAATAAAACTATTTAAAACATCTGTCAGCTGATATATCTGTCAGCTCACTACATAACTAAGAAAAATGTATTATAAACATAATACACAACATAATACAACAAAAAGACGTCTGTAATATTTTAAGTAATTAAATAACACAAAAATTGTTTACAAAAACAACACATTTCTAAATGATTACTCTTATTACAACAATCCTAACTAAGAAATTCTACTATGTATACTAATTAATGTACTCTTTAGATGTAAATCAATGTTCAGTAGAAGTAAGTGTGATTTTACTTGACGTATCGAAGAGTTGGCGTTTGCATGTCATCCCTTCATCAAAGGATAATGCTAGGGTTTATTCACCTACAAAGGTCTTCCGCTGTCTGTGTTATTTGCTGCATTGGTAGAATTGTGACAAGCTTGAGTTGTGGGTGAAAGGGGTAAACCAAAAATGTAATTTGTAACAAACTGGAAATATCACTTGTATTTAGAGATGTAACGTCTAAACAGCGTCAATGTATGTTTGGTAGAAGTGTAGTAGGCTATTCTTTCTCATTGGTTCATTAAAAACCATATGGTAAATAGGCTCCTCCCTCAACTACAAACTTACGTGGTCCCGACAATAGTCACCTAATTCTTAAAACAGAATTAAAATAGAATCAAAACACGCTGATAAACATGTGCTAATACTGTTGAGTGTTAAATTAAAATGAATTTAATCTGTACAACCAGCAATCAGATTGAAAAAATAATGAATGATAATGAGAAGGCAAAAATGTGGTTTGGATTCTATTGTAAACTGTAGATCCCTTAAAGATCCTTAGTGTTTAAGCCTTAGTGTCCTTAGTTGTCATTAGCTGTATTAGCTATTAATTAAAGTCCAATTTACAAAATCTACATTCAAAGGTACATTTAAGGAGGCAGTCTGCAGGAGAGATCAGTAAATTAACTAGGGTAACCACACATTTGTCAATGTTAGGGATGCAGACCAACCAGCTTCTCTGCTCACACACAATCGCCATCAAAGTTAACTGCACATTCTGATTCGTTGTAAATTTATTGTTAAGTGGCTTTAAATAACTTAACGGAATTGGAAATCACTGATTAAAAAAAACTATTACAATAATGTTAATAGCAATGATGCTACAAATTTATAATTATTTTAAGATGCTTGTAATGTAACTTTTATGTGTACTTCCTTTTACCTTTTGGTATGAGATATGAATTTATTACATGGCTTGTAGCTATATAACCTAGCAAGGCATTGTTACATTCCATGATAGTATCGAATAGTGTTTATAACGTCCCGAAATTGATCCAGTAAGCTATTGTTTTATCTAAGCCATTGAAGTATCCACCAAGGTACTATGAGATCCAGAAAGTCATTATAAATTTAGCATCCAGTAAGCTTATTTAACATTCAAGAATTCATTAACTATAATGGATACTAATCCAGTAAGCCGTTGCAACATCCATAAGCAATTGTACAGTGATATCCTAGACTTTTGCAACATACAGAATATCATTGTAGTTTAGACTAAGCCATTGTTACATTTAAGAATTCATTATAATAAGCGGTAAGCCCATTGTCCACTCACTCCAAAACTTAGTGTTTTGTAAGTTTTTGTAATATTAGGGACGTGGTATACAGAAGTACCTAGTAAGGTTCCGTGTTATCTTATCCAATAAGCTTTTCTCAAATCTAGGAAGTATTTTTAGTATCCAGCAAGGCTTTAGTAGTATCCAGTAAGCCATGTTTTAGTCGTTTCAAATTCCCTGAACCCCCGTGATGGCGTGACTACAGTCGGAACATCTGGTGGATAATTCGCAGAAACATAACTCCTCCTTATAGTCGTTCGTGTTAATTTATACGTTTTGGTCAACTCATTTATCGATCCGTGTCGACTTTTTACCTGACTTTTCAAAGTATAACTCACACAGTGTGGGCCTATTGTAAATTGTAAACTTTCTCTGTAGGAAAGAAACTATTTTCGTCACGACAATTTTCGAACCACAGCAGTCAAAAGTTATTTGCATTTAGATCACAACAGTGTTCTTCTAACAAGAAGAACAAACCAAATTAATGTAACTAACATACTATTGTTTTGTGAATGGAGGATTTTCTGGATAACACAAGTTTAAGTGGTGTTTATGTGAACTATTAGGTAGACTGTAATTATATTAGGATAATGATGCTAAATTCAGTATTTTTATTCTAGCTTCTGCATTGCAATTTGGAAAATAGCCGTCCTGAATAATCATACGTAAAGATCTTGTTATTTCTAATGGGAGAACACCAACAACTTAACTACTTAGGACTGGACCAGCTGGTCACTGTAGCTAAAAGGGTACTTTACAGATATTGCTTTGTTGGACTAGTAAAACTATCTTACCATATGTATTAATGAAATAAACGCAAAAAAAAACCACTTAAAATGTAAAACAAAGTGTGTGAAGGTAAGTGTGAAATTAAGATGTACATTTACTCTATAAAGATTCTGTGGGATATAAAATGTTATTTTAAGCACATAAAAAGCGTCACACGTACATTAGGCAATATATAAAATAATACGATACAAGATTGGTGGCATGGAAATGTGTGTTTCCGATTTAAAAATTAATTCAAAATGTTTAAACATTTTGCAAAATAATTCTTCAATTTTTTACTGATTCACTTAGTTAAACGAATTTGTATCAACATCAATAATAAACATTAATCGTAGCTATTTCGATTTTCTATTAATGTATTAATTTATCTAAGGAATAAAATACGGTTTGAACTTGGCAACTCGTTAGCTTTTAATTAAATTCTTCAGTGAAATGACTTGTGTATATTTGATAAAACAATGAAAAGAACTAAGTATTGTTTCATGAACATTAATAAACTCTTCACCCTTCGATTTACCGTTTCGCGTGTTTAACACTACTAAAGCAGTCAAAATTGCACTAAAACGATTCGCACAAACTACAGTTTAATTTCTTGCCTCATTGATTGCTCCATTTACATTCGTTGTGACATGCAAGTTATCTATGCTGTTTCTCACATGCCATGTTTCTTAATTGTATATTTTCTGCTAAAGAACTTTGACTTTATACCAACATTTTCTTCAATTCCTGTTAGTTGGAGAGTCCCAAGTTCAATACTCTCGAACAACAATAGTTTACGTGTAAAGTTCGCCGTAAAAAGATAGTTCTTAAAACGTGTGAGCTCACCAATACAATCTTTATCTTTATATTTACTATCCGTATTGTTATTTTTTTTTATCTACGACAGTTTTTTAAAGTAGCCGTTTCACTTAAGTTCTTAGAATTAAAAAGTTTCAAATAACAGCATTCTTTACTATCCTAACATCATAGGTTTACTTAACAAAACGGGTTAAGTACTCACGGACCAATGAGTTTCAAGGGTTTAGAGAGAAGAAGTAAAATTGTAATGACTCGAACTTCAACTAATCAGCTGTTTAGTTCAATTTAATTGTTGAGTGGTGCAATTAGTGTAAGGTACAATGTTTCGTTGTACCACAGTCAGAGGCTATAAACATTTTAGAAGTTATTTGGTAGTGATTTTTAGTGATTGTAACACTGTCGTAGATAAAGAGTATAGGCAACTAGCGTAAATAGTGTTAACGACACTCGTAGAAGTTTTTATAGCACTCGCCAAGAATCGTAGCTTTCTACTCGTGTCGTTAACACTATCTTCACGCAATCCTTGCGTAAACTACTATTACAGAATTTCATTCGGAATTACCATGCAATTCAAAGGAAGCTAATAATAATTTCCATTAAGTTCAAACAGTGACTCCGACATGGATAAAAACAAAATTATTTAATATAAGCAATGAATAGTGTTATTAGTATTCACAGAAAACTCCTCCATGGAACTCCTGCTTTTTTTGTTGAAATTTGCTCACATCACAACATAAATCAATGTAAATTCACTTGCTTAACTACTCTCATTGTAGTATTTATGCTGTCCATTTCTCGTCAGGCAAAGAATGAGAAAGAACCACATGGACCATAAATTTCTCTGTTTGAAAATATCTTTCATTTCATTTCACAATGTTGCAGTAATTTAATTTCACCAATGTAACTTCGTGTTATTTTACTGTATGGAGTAAGTCAGATATTTTAACTATTTTGTAATGCTTTGTTGATCAAAATCCTCTATGTACATCGTGCTGGTGAAGAGTAACCATCGAGTATCAGCAGTAGATCAATAAGTGATCACTTTACGCTGTATCAAGTTAGCCTCCACTCCGTGTAAACAATAAGCTTCAAACTCTACTGTTGTTTTAAAAACGTAAAACACACTACAGAAATGTACGAGGACTAGAACAACAAAAGATATTGAAATTGTTTCAAAGTGTAAGTTTTATTATACTTTTACCTATTTCAATTTTACAATAACTTGAAGTGATTTTAGTTCATATTAAAACCAATCTTTTTTATAGCTTCTTAATTTGTATTGTTTTATTTTTCACTAAACTTAGCTTTTTGAACCAAAGGACCAATGATGAAATTGCATAGTTATAGCAATTATTTGAAGTTCTGTTATTAGTTTTAATTTATTAAATATGTATTGTGAATCAATATGAAACATTACCACATATTTTAACTTATCTCTGTAACTTATTTAATGTAACTTAACTTATGAAGTTAATTTAGTGTAACTTATTTAATTTAAGAGGTGACATGATTAGTCTTAAATGAACATCATTGATGTGAAACATTATGGGTCATTATTAAGTTTCATACATTTATACAGGCTTTCAACTAAACAATGCAATATATGACCGTTTGAAGATATGTATTCCTTACGCTACACATATATTTCTAACGATGAATCAAAATATACTCCCTCTTTATTAACTGAGAACTTAGTAAACAAAGTTTCATTGAGTTGAAAACTTCCTTAATATTGAGGAATAAAGACTGAAGTTTTTATAAGTGTGTTTGGAACCGTTATTAAAGCTATATAAGAACCCTGCACTTTAGATATATGAGAAAATATTACTAAGGCATTTTCCTATGAAAAATTCGTTATATTCAATTAAATTAAAAATATAGTTGTGAAACGAATTAGTAAAAATTTAAAAAGTAAAAAGATTGAATGGAAAATTAAATGGAAAAATTTTATTTGTTATAACAGGCCATTGACTACCCCTTATAAATTTGTAACAGTTATAATACTTTTGTAGAACTCATGTGTGTTTGAATACATATCAGAATATTGAAAGGCTTCAATAAAAGGTATCCTAGTTCAAACAATGTGTGTTATAATATTGTGTTCACTTATATTACACGTTGTTTGATTTTTGATATTTCTAGGCTAGAATTTCGTATAAGGCTATACGCTTCAATTGCAATTTTTAAGGTATAAATTATGTTGATTAGAATTTTTTTTTTAATTTTTATGGAACATTTTTCTGGTAAAATCATGTACGGTACAAATATTAATAGTATAAAGTATTCCATGGGTCATTTTCGTATCACAATACAATCCTACTAATATTTTAAATGAGACAGTTTGGATGTATGTATCACAAAATTGTAGGTTTGTGACAAATAAACGCAAAACATACTGGTCGGATTGGGCTGAAAATTGGGGTATTGATAGCTCACATTCCCGATTAACATATAGGCATTTTGTTATCTCAAAAATCCTTTCGGGCTCCACCCCAGTGGCTCTGGAGTTTCCCATGTTAACCTTATGGGTATTCACATTTAAAAGGAATGAAATGTCAAGCTAATAGGAGAAAGTATGTGTCAGATTGCTGATACCGTTTATTTGCAATTTTTATAACAGCTAATTTGAAGTAAGCAGCATCAAAACGCAGTGATACACAATGAGAACTGTCTAAGTAGAACAGTAATGTTTATGTTTTTAATTTAGTACATAATTTGTAATATTGTGTGAATGTTTGATAATTTACTATTTATTGTTTAGTTGCAGTGGTAGGACAGAATGGCTATGGTATATGTGTAATACTATACTGTATTACTATACTATATCTGTAATACTGTAGCATACCGTAAATATAAAGAACCAATTTTTTTCAAACCTTATACTCCCCTATTGCAAACGCAAAGCACGAGTTTAACTCCAATAAGCATTTTATACATATTTTGTTAAATAATATTTTATCTTTCTTGTACATAGAGGACCTTTGACCAAGAAAATAATAGGACAAAGTAATGAGAATTTTAAAAATTTTAAATAACAACCAATAGAATAGTTTATAATAAAGTCAGCTAGAACACACTTTAGGCACTTTTTAAACTATACAGTTTAAATTTAAACTACCATACAAAAGATTTACAATACCTTTCTTTTATCATTAAATATAAAGCAAAATATCAACCAATATAATTTGACTTTGAATAGATAATTTTATAGTTTATAATCATGTCAACTAGTTCATACGACTTAAAGCCCCAAAGCAAATTTGCTCCAGAAACATGATTCCCGCATGAGCTCCGGACTATTTTCACTTAATTAAATCTCTCGTAGATCCCAAAGGAAATATGTTTACTCTACCACTTTGCCCTCTGGATTTTCTTATTAGTTAAATCTAGGGTAAATTTTAATTTACTCATTCTCGTGTGTCCCCAGTTCATTGTTCAAGACTATCTTTTACTGAGATTTTCCTATTTGAACTAGTTGTTCTGTTTACAAAACTTATATCATAAACTATACCTTATAAAATTTGTATATGAAAATAATTAGCTTTACTAAATATACATAAATACGTATTCCTAATTTATTCCACGAGCTTCTTAAGCTACAGACTTTCTAAGCTGGAAAATCAGAAAAGGCAATGGTTGTATATACAAAAAAATATTTTTGAAATAATAGTATTTTCCATCACCAGAGTTAAAAAACTCTTTTTGTCACGAAGGCGAACACGAAGCTGAAAAATGATTTGACTACTTTTGGCTCATCCGGCGAACTATTGTATTTTTCACCCTACCGCACTATTATCCAGGTTAAATCAATCAAAAAATTAAAATGTTTTATATTGGTTTTAATTTTATAAGCAGAATTGATCCCATTGATTTTCTAAATAGTATTTACTGATAATGTATGCATTTAACTATCTGACTTAATTAGGTATCCGAAGAAAACTGAGTACTACAAATATTACTTCACCAATTATATAAGGATATCAAACTTAAATTTCTGAAAACATTTTAATCTTTCTATTAGTTTAAAATATCAACAAGGGTCCTACTTGTAGTCATGACATGACTTTTCACTTGGAATTATATAATTTGATATGATGTTGGAACATATAAGTTGGAATGTGTTCGCTGGTTGGCATACGAATGTGTAAAAATCTATAACTGATTCTATTACAAAATGCAACATAAAAAAAATTAGTAGACAAAGTTAACAAAGGAATAATATAAAACTGATATCTCCATCTCCTGTTGACCACTGTAGTAAGAAAAAAAGTTCATTTACCATCATTGATAATACTCAAATTATCAACATTGATAGCAATTTAATAATTATTTATCCAGATGTATATGCTACTGGTAAAAATCTTAACATAATAATTGAAATAAACTACTTCCAATTCTAATTACATCTAAGTTAAATTTTGAATTGTAATATTTTTAATGGAGCTGTGCGATTTATAAAAGGAAATCTTTCAATAACTTGTCATCCCAATCAGACAAAGATTTACTGGCCACTGAAAGCTGTTTTGGAGAAATTGGAGAAACGCTATTGTTGACATTTCTTTAGTTGAGATATTATAGAAAGTAAGATGAATGTCTTTTTAAGATGTCTACTCGTAATGATTAAAAAGTGGAAAAGAACTTTAAAGCAAAATTTAACATTTTTCTTTTATTGAACTCCTCTTTCCACAATATTAATCAATATTATTAAGGTTTATAAGTCTTTACTTTGTACAAAAATTTCGTGTACGATATTCCATGTATATATCTCTTACATGCATATTATTTTATTAAATTTACAATACCTAAAATAATTCACAACGTCATGGTACAGTATGGTTATCCATTTGGGCCAAAGATAGAAGTTAGTTTTTTTTTAATTTTAATTATTTTTGTTTCAATAAAAATGGCTCTATATTTTTACGAACAATTATAAAGATTTTCACTTTTTATACATTTAAATTCAACATGAAAATGTAGTTTCAGCTTATAATTAATTTTTACTTCTCTATATCTTTTTTTGTGTATCTAAACATGTTTTTGTAAAAAATTAACATATTACAGTATTGTTATACCACATATGTTAAGTGAAAATACGAAAGGAATTAGTTTTTCATCTGGTTGAGTATTAATCCCTAGATGACTCTTTTTTATTCGACACAAAGATTCAATGAGTTTTGTAACATTTAATATGTTACAAAATATATTTATTTGAGTGAACCCAAATTCAGAATTTTAAAAGTAGCAACTTTAAATCATACATGATAAAGATAGAGTGCGACAGTCGGGTCTACGATTTTATTGTGCGACACAATCGATAAAATAACGCTCAGAGAAACAATCCAGTTACATTGATATTGTGGTGGTCGTGAATAATTTAAAGTAAAATAGGTTTATTAGTATTTTGGTTGACTGTCGAACGAGTAGAAAATTTAAATATAGCCCTCTATGTTTGTCTTTAAACGAATTGCCCTTATTTGTTGTGACATCGGGGTAGGTAAGACCCGCATTGGAACTTAGAACCCCTCCAAGATCATCCTTAGTCGTTGCGCCAAGATTTTATCTCCACATTGGTTATTTTATTTAACTAGATCTATAATACTTTTTTTAGATAACCCTTTTGCAAAAAAATCATCTTCTCATTCCCTTGTTTATTATGAGTTGAATCTATTTCTTCATTCCTATATGATTTGAAACGCATTTAAATATTTGACTTTTGCATACTTAGGTAACTGGGTTATCCACTAGGGCTGGCTGTAACATTTTGTTTGTTCAAGTAGTCGAATAATTCACTTTCGAAATGTGCCAATGTTAATTTTTATTGCCTATGTTCGTTCAGTTTGTAGTTTATCATAACATGATAAACAAAATTTGCTATAGTTTAGATAGAGTAATATGATTTTTCTGTGTGGTGTGTTAATAGAACATTTCGTACCTAGGGCCGATAAAAGCTACATAGCTTTGTTGTAGCTTAAACTTAACTACGAATAGTTTTTATACAACTTACTACATCCATTGACTTTTGGAAATATAAGTTCTAGCATAATGCAAAAACTACTATTCAACGCGAGAGTAAACAACCTACGTTTCAGCTAAAAATATGTAGTAAATGTTTCTGATTGCCACTATGCCTACTACATATAAGTGGCAGGGCGTTTTTTCTGTTCAAATAGTCTCAGCAGTGTGTAAATTAAGTCTTGAAACAAATATATATTTTTAAAACCGAAATCGATAGAAGTATTCTGTTTGTGGCAATAATTGTTTGAAAGGTTCCGCAATTTTTTACATCAAAAATATTTTAAACCCCCCCCCCCGCGGGTGACTTATTTTTTTCAAATAGTATCCCCTATTGAGTGTCAAAAGAAACACAATGACGCAAATCCGAGGTGAATATCTCACTCCTAACCAAAATGGTGGTTATTCCAAAATGGGTGCTTTTCACATAAATCAAATGTTGGAATACCCGCCATTTAGGCTAGGGGTGAAAAATCTACCTTGGGTTTGCGTCATTGTTTTTCTGTTGACAACCCTTTCAAAATGAGGGGTCACTCAATAGGGTTTGCCTTTTGAAAAAAAATAGGTCACCCACTACCTCCTACCCTGTTAGGGGGGTTAAACAGTGTTATTGATGTAAAAATTGCGGAACCTTTCTAAACAATTATTGCCACAAACAGAATATTTCTATCTATTTTGGTTTAAAAAAAAAACAGATTTGTTTCAGTACTTAATTTACACACTGTATAAAACAGGTTGTAAAAAAACTCTCACTCCTTATCCGGGGGGGGGGGGGCTTTAGAATATTAGTAGTTAAAGTAAAAAAAAAACAATATGATATGAACGATATGATATTCTGCACCATATTGCTTGCAACTATTATCTTGGAACTTCTCATTACATTCTAGAACTTAAAGAGTGAAATAAAAACGTCTCCTGCATGAGTATACGGTTGTTTTTATTAATTAACTCTTTTGATCTACTAAGTTTAAATCCTACAGTGTATAGAGGGTGTACAGGTGGAGGTGTAAAGCCTGTATCAGAGCATAATAGTAGCACAGATAAGCACTATAATCATCATGGGACAGCCTACTAACACGCCACAGCGCTACACAGGTCTATGCCTGCACGAGCTGCGAGCTATGAATTATCTTCTATAATCTGCAGCAAATTTAACCTGACAAATTAATTTCCACACCAATTATATTAAAGGAAACTTTTAAAAGGAAAATTAACAGAGTATACTGTTAAAAAGTATCCTAACAATTTGTATAACAATTTTCTATGTCAAATCTGAAGGTTTTTTGTTTGATTCTAAGTAGAAACGATTTTGGACTGTAATGCATTGTCATGGCACTATCAATAATGACGATGTAAAACAAAAGGTTTACTTTAGATCTTAATAAAACCAGTGTTTGTACCATTACAATACAAAATACCTCAAAAGTCAGCATAAATTACAAACATGAAACGAAATACAATCGGTGTTTAAGTTTAAAGTCAATTCACAAACACAGATGGACTGCCATAAGAAATAGCGTGGAATCCTTTAAAGTGATAAAATATCGTAATTGGAAAAGCTTAACCTTAACTCTTTTATTATATTTTATGTGTTTTAATACAACAAACCTGGTCTTGGTATTTCTTGCAAATAAATATTCTAAAAGCGCTTTTAATGTTTGGTTTTTCTATAGACCTTTTTAGAAAGATTTCCCATATAGGTAATAAGCTATTACCGTAGGTTTCATGGTAAGACTTGAACCCAGGACCGATTTACTTTTTCATTTTGATGTCCCTAGAGGCCAAAAACACAATCAGTTCAAATTCATATATATAGGTATTCATATATATAAATATGTGTGTGTCCGTTAGCGCGATAACTTAAGCAAAGATTATCCAATATTGATGAAATTTGGTACAAACATGTAAACCTACGTTTATTCGAATGAGTTCACGAACCATTATAACCGGAACATGGGAAGAGGGGCTTAGGGGGGTTTTCCCATTTTTACCCTATAAACAAAATATTTTGCAATTTATTTCAAAACCGTTTTGTAAAGCTTAAAAAAGAAATGATTTAGTCTATTAAATCGCTGAAGTAAATTTCTACAATAATCCCTTGAATAACATGTAATGCTTTTGTCATTGCTATTGTCGGATATGTCTTCCTATACCGATCGCAGGTCCACTGAACGAAGCACCTTGCGGGAAGGTCGGCGAAGACGTTATTCCAGGGACTCCATTGCCATCCTCCCCGGGACCTTCACCATCAGACGACGTAAGACTGCCATTAAGTACGTCTCTGGAGGAGGAGGACGAGGACCAAGAGGACCAATTAGAGGACTCTACAGGAGGCATTCCTCCATACGTCGATAAAAATGTTAGTAGAGAGCAACAGAGTGAATGATACTGTTTAGATACAACATCTAACAACTGGTATGATTCCAATGATTATGAATATTACGATAACTGATTATAACAAATATGGCTCTTTGATGACATAATGGCCATTATGGGAATTTTGTATTAATTCTTATTTACATTTTATAATAATATAAGAAATATTTTGTTTTAATCATACACATATCAGTTTTACCTTGGATTGAACTGCTTCAAAGGCAGTACTTTTGTTGTACCCTTAACGGTGACAGAGAAAATTAAAAAAGGCGTAATTTAAAATTCCAATGTAATTCTTAAGGAGCAAATGAAATTTGTTGTAGTTTACTTGTTTATGGATTTGTTCATAAAATTTGACGAATTTTTTTATTTCATCCTGTACTATTGACCTATGGTAAAAAAAACACGTTTTACCTTCCCCGTAGCAGCAAACCTAAGCACTCGCTAAATCTAATATTATTTAAATTTGGAATAAATATGTCTTAATATATAGTAAAATATTTTAGTAAAGATGTATTCAGACAGGTCGAAATTCACTTAGTCTGCAGGTTTTCTGCGGTGGGGGTTTTTTGATGATTTTACAGTTAGAAGATGAAAAATGAAGAAACACTTAAAGTATACTTGATTGTAACACAGTATGCTCCCGGGAGCGTTAGGATTTTCAATTATGTTCCAAGCAGCGTTTCCCTCCTTGGAGAGTTCTTTACAACTGTGGACAGTATGGTTATAAACTGTGTGTCTGGACCCATGGTCATATCTCAAATATTAGCCCCAGAAAAAGAATATTGTATTTCATATCAAACTAATCGGCTTGTCAAACTAAAGCTTGTCATAGCTTGCTTGAGTAATTATATTTTGCCATCTAAGATAAGTTAAAAACTACATATAAAATGCCTAAGCATACTATAGTCAGATACTTACATGCTTTAAACTTACTACAGTGCAGATTTTGGAGTACTCGCTAAAATCGTTTAAACACCATGATAATTTTTAATTTTTTTTTTCTGTTGCAGTGGAAGCAGCGTTGGGGAGTCGTAACCAAACTGTCGCCTGCTGCAGGTATTTACATTTTAAAGTTATTTGCATGCATAGCAAATATTTTTACTATGTATTTATATTTCTTGATGAAGGAATACAACATAATTTATCAAATGTATTATGGTCAAACTATTAAAATTGTTCTAGTCCAATGTAATATGCTTCACTAAAAAAATCTGTTTAAAAGTAGCAAGTTTAGTTATTCAAATAAGTGTTGACTCCATCGAAGTCATATGTTAATTGCTGTGAATTTAAATTTCAATTCAAACTCAGTAAAGGTTTGTGGGTAATTTGTTGAAATAATTGCAGCCAGTGAGGGATTTGTTTACATATAACGCACTATTATTTTGTGGTTTTGTTTGAATTTTAGCACACCTAAAAGGTGAATTCCTCGTAAGGGGTTAACATTCTGAATCGCACGGTTCAGCGTATAGGTGATTTATTGAAATGGGTCGAGTCCAGCAGACCAGCTATAAAAACTGCATCTCAGACTGTGTGGGTCAAAGCAATTCCCATTTTAAATTGTGTAGACAAACAAATTACCTAGTTACATTTACATGATCCTGTTATAAAAAAACCTCCGTTTGTATAGCAATACGGATACAAGAGGACACAAGAACCGTACTAATGATGGGATAACATTATTTAATTCTTAATGTTTCTAAACAACGATTAGGGCCAGCTGTTAATGATATTTACCATTGATTTGGTAATTTCAATGCAAGAAACATTTTTAATTAACATTTTGGTGCTCTACCTCCAGCTGTGTAAATATTGAACTAAATATTTAAATGCTAACCAACTATTTCAGAAGATTCTAAGAAATACTAACGAAAATTGAGAACACGTTTTTAACTGTTAATACAGTTTCTATTTGGTTCATTGTAAATACACATTAAATTCTTTGAAATGCCTTTATAATTTTATAGAATATAGTTTAAAGCATTGAACGTTTATTTAAGGTCTTATTTTTGCTTTTAAAACGTATTAACTTCACTTTATACCAATTTAAATCTATTTTAAATCTTAAACGTGCATTTTTCACTTTGGATTGAGTATGTCCTCATTTTCTTTGAATCAATTAAGCCAACTTTAATCATTTTACACCATTTCATCGTTTTGAGGCAGAACGTCGGAGTTTCACAGACAAGTCCCGAGTCTGCCTTCTAGCGTGACTGGATGCAATGTACATCTAAATATCGACACAACACAGGCCGGGCTATAACACTTGTATTCAGACTGCTACGCATTTCCGCTGTGTTGCTGGTAATGGGGATTCCTGAATGTAAAAGTCGTCTTAAACTAACAGAACCATCTTCTTAAGTCGTAAAACCATTGGATTATCGGATGTGGAATAACTTAGATGTTTAAAAGCTCACATAATTATTATTTAAACCTAGTACTGTATTACACGTTTTATGACGTTTTTCGTTCATTGCCAAGAGAGGTTACTCTCTCTACTAAGTTTGTGGAGGGGGGTGGATGGTTAAAAGGTTAAAAGTCAATACTTTACAAACAATTTAAACACTACTGAACCTAACTTGGAGTTACTTAAGATTTGATTGGCCAATTGCCATTTGCCTAAGACATTTGTGGAGGATTTAAATGATAGCACAATCTGTCTAGAGGTTAAAATTTGATAATTATTTACTGTAAACTGAGTCTAAAACCGCACTTAAAAAAATGACAGATAAATTAGTGGATATTATAACATAATCTTAACTAATCTTATACTAATAAATAAAAATTAATAATCTTATACTAGTCAATATTTCCGTATTATTATGGAAGTATTTGAATATATACTATTTTCTCCCATTATTAAATAAATACCCTCTCAATAAAGGTCTGGAGAAGGAGGACGAAGTGTGTACTAGTTTCTGTTAAGGATTGTTATTCATTGATATATTTTTTATGGTTATTAAATGGGTAAACAATTTATTGGAACAACCTTTGCCAAATTCCATCAATATAGATCGAAATGTTTCTATGACTTTACTAGAGCAAACACAAGTAATAGAGCAATTCTGAGAGTGAGTTTGGCCATTTACTTGAAACACTTGAAGTAAACATTGAAAAGTTAGTGTGTTATGTTTCTTCTTTGTACAACTTACAAGCTATGCCAACATTGAAATATTTAGCTGTTTTTAGATATTAAGTGTTGTATCTAACTACAAATTAATAGTTGAATGTGAAACATCTAACAGGGTATCAATATGTTTGCAAAATATTTTAAGGGTCGGCGAAGTTTTTTCTAACTTAAGATAATATTTCTTGAGAAAGAAATTTGTGGAATAGTATATTCAAAATTTAAAAAATAAACTTAAAAAGATAAATTTTAGTGATTTTTTTTATGTCAATCAAAAAAGTTATATCCATTTGGTTTATGCCTGTTTTTTAATGAAAACTTACCAGCTTTTTCACCTTGTATATTTTGTATTTACAGGTTTCTCATTAACAAGCTACATTCAAAGACTATGGTGTCATAGCTTGAGTTTATATCCATAATTCTATTGTAAATTTAGACTAAATCACCCTGCTTTACGACATTTAGTTGAAAAACCAAAGAATGTAGTGTTATTTCATTTTAAACATTTAAAACAACACAAGATTTATTTGTTTTAAGTGTTATAAGACGTTTCTTTTATTTACTTTCCGTATTTCATTTTATAAATAAAGTAAAATTTCATTTGACTATGGAATGTCAAACTAGTTCATTACGACGAAACTAATTCTATACAATCATGATTGTACACATTTTTTCTTATTTAAAACTTGAATCTCAACACGAAGTTGCACATGGTGTTTGACTGGTCTTGTTTTTGAACGGGGCTTCAGTCATGGAGCCCCGGGTACGAATCCTGCCGATCACAAATGACTGTAAACTGTAAGATTACCTTGCAACGAAGAAGTAATTAAACATTACTTTACCTATCTAGAAAAAAATTAAAAGTCTTTACTCCGAGGAGCTTCTCTATATTGATAACCTCTTGAACTGTATATTGTGAAAAAAATGTGTTTGACTTATTCTTTAATTGTAGAATATTTTTTTGGTAAATATTGATCACTATACAGAAACCTAAGACGAAACCGAATCAATCGCATCAAACCCCGGAACCGAACGCTGCTTAAGTTTAACTACCATTGGAGAAGATCGGCCATTCCAGTAAATCAGCCTCACACGGGTCTACTGCGTCTCCCTGGTGTTTTATAAATCTTCCATTGAATTTTATTTGTAAATATCCAACTGTGGAGATTACAAGCATGATTTTAAATGAATTAAATTTTAATGAATATGGATTAAAAACGTAAAGTATATAGAATGTATCTAGTTTTTCAAACTACTTATCCACCATATAAGTAACTAGTGCGACAATGGACTACTTTGCATACTGTACAAAGGCAATGTATTGATTTCCGTGCAGTGGTAGGAACAAATAGTTTCACAAATAAAAAAATTCTTTTGCAATATAGATTGTGTGACAGCCACCTAGAAGTGCACATAATTATTGAGTACTATTATAATGTATAATAACTGCCGTGTATAATGTCTAATGTATTATGTATTATGTATGTCTAATGTACATTATTATAAATTATTATAATTAATTATTATTAATTATTATAATGCTGCGAACGTGTGATAACGAACACATTGTACGAACGTCTGTGTCTATTAGTGTATGGCACTAATAAATGGATCAAGACTACTTCACAGGACTTCGGACTTCAAAAGAGTAAATTCTGGCTTAAAACTTAAATTATAATACATCTGAGTTTTTAGTATATCAGCAAATAATCCTGAAAAAATAAATCAAATTAATAAAGGGCATATTATTGGTAAAATAACCCTAAAAAGTAAGATATAACATTTATTGTTTTGTTTTCAATGAAATTAGATATGTTGATATTATTTGCAAATGAGCCTCTACTAAAAGAAATTCTCATAATTTTGTAAAGAAATAATTAAAAAACCAAGGTCACTGTTGGGAAACTAAGAAATAAAGATGGAGAAATTATATTTTGTTATCAAGTCCTCAAACTGTTTAAGCATGTGATCCACCTTCATATTCTGTAATATTCGATAAGCTGTTTATAGCGTACATTTCCTTCCATCAAACTCTCCTTTGATGCCCCTACTTTGATGCAAAATTCAATAGACGTTTTATTTTATAAATGCAATAAGACCACCGGTCAATACTGATGAATAAACCAGAAGCCTGTGGGAATCAAACATCAAAGAAGAGTTCAAGAACCGAGTCATCACTATTGCATTATTTATTTAAGTTTTGGGTATCCTTTTTAAATCCTTCAGCCAAGAATACGAGCAGAATTCAGATTAAGAGTTTTTAATAACTATTAACACTTTCGTACCCCACTGAGACACATGTAAGCTAATTTCCATATACACTTTAGATGAAACAACATGTTTTGAGAATGTAAATACATATACATGTAAGTTTGTTTTTCTTCTGTTTGGGATTATTCAATATTTTTATTTTAATGCAATTTCTTACCCAATAAAGGTCAGCCTGGTTTAAAAATAGAAAAATATCCTTCTATCCAATGTACTTTTTATGTTTTAAATCCAGGTATTTTTGAGGAACTATTAAAGAATTCAAAATTATATACAAGTACTGGTTGTTGTACCCGTTCTTCGCAACGGGAAGAAAAATTGTTTCATAATCATTGAAATAGATTTAGAATACATAATCTATCATAAAGTTTTAGATTAAATAATCCTACCACATAGTTGTGTAAAATATATTTAATTTCATTGTATCAGCTGTCTGATATTGTGAAATGAGCATTTGGCAGTTCTGATTGTTTACATTTAAATGTCAACGAAAAGGTAAACATTGTGAATTTTCTCATGCTTCCATGGAGACCAAATAATATTTACTTTTGAAAACCTCGCCTCAAAACTTTGGGCATTCAAAGGGCGTAGCACGAGAGGAACTCAGGGAACTGAATAGGTCTATGACATTTCTCGATATGTGGACGATCTTTGTGCGTAATTTTGGGTGTATCGTTTAAGTCAAGACAGCTGCCCAGACAGACAGGCAGACACCACCTGAATTTTATAATAATATACATAGATGTTTGTTGTCAAGTTATGTGAACCTTGTTAACACATTACCAACTATAAAATATTTTATTTTCAGGTTGATAATGTACTGTAATAGTTATTTGTGTAACTAGTGGTGAAAGTGGCACTTTGCTGCACACGAGAGCAATGTTTACGCACGAGCCGCAGGCGAGTGCGGAATGATCTCGAGTGCAGCAAAGGCCTTTTTCACTCGTGTTACACATTATATTTTTCCTACAGTCACTATAAAGCATATAAATAATTAGTCTTTCAAACACTATACAACACGTTTTTAGGTTTAGCTGGCAACACAAATGGTGCCCTAGAGAAAGTAGTACCCGCGGTCCGCATCACTCCGCTATTTTTCCTCGGCAAGAAATGTGCTCCGTGTTTTGAGAATATAGTTCCGTATGTTTTTGTAATTTGAAGTGGTTTCCGCGCCTAAAAAAATGCTTTAAAGGTATTTTCTTGTTTATTAAGATCGTAGAATTGTTTTAAAAACGTTTAAAAGAAAAGTCCAGAAAGTTCAGAAATACCGAAACTATAAACACGAAATGACAGGTTAAATCGTAGTTATAATAGTCAATCAGCTGCTCATAGTATTATTATCTTTAAGTGTTGCCAACCTATTTCCAAGCGTACACGGATTACGTGCATAATAGAACCACGCAGTTTTGTGTTGTTTTGTTGGAATCCTGATGTGCGGCAAAGTATAAACCGTACGACAAAGTATAAACAGTACGGCAAAGTATAAATATGCAGCAATTAGCAGCTTTCCGTACTATAAACAGTACAAGGAAGCCAACTTTGTCGGGTGACTGTAGGAAAATGTATTTTTCAATCCATAATGCTTTACTTTTTGGTGGGAAAAACTCTTGATTATTATGAAAAGCTCGGATTTACACTGTTGTAAGTTATTGTAGTGAGAATTGTGTTTCTACTGCAAACATGATTTGCTTACTAATTTATCACGTATTTTTAACCGTTATTTTTTAAAGACGAAAATATGTTTTAAAAATATTCTACATGTTTGAATTGTTCTGGTATTCATTAAGTATATTTCATGGACATTTTGTTGCGGTTTTACCAGCAAAGTATAGTAATAAGACGACTACGTGAATATCACAAACCATTCCTCAATCAAACTCACGAGGTATGCATAGTTTACAATGACGAGTTCTGGGGTTTAAGTAGTCGTACAATAAAGCATCTCGAAGTGCAGCCATTAGGTAGAGCCATTAGAGTAAAAGTTCCAAACAATGGTTTAGTGTTGCGAGTGAGATGTTGGATCCAGCATTGAGCTCTATAACAAGAACAGCTTTTATACGACTGATGGTTGGTCAAATGCCGTTATCGTGATTTAAATGGCTATCACCCATTTATTTAAGATTAAATTAATTGATATCCATTGCAAATAACGTAACATTACAGACTTTAGTTGCTTTTACAGTATTATAAATGCATTAATGTATCAGAACTAATAAATAGCTTCTTCCCACAAGATTCTTTATAAGAAAGGGTGTTAGAAGAAAATTGTAGTTGTAAGTTGTTTTGGCTCTTTAACCGAGTTTGACTATGATATCGTATTAAACGTATCACTACTAGCGAATTATTCTTAGGAAACGACTTAAACCTTTTAGTCGTTACACTATACTAATTCTGTTTTAAGAAACTATAATATTGCCATATCGAGTTTAGTGTTACAATTGGAATGAATCCTATTGTATTTAAAATCCCTGATTAGACAATATTGGTTTATGCTCAAAGAAGACTTTTCAGTTTTCAACATAACAAACACATTAAAAAATAAAATTATTTTAAATTTTAAAGGAGCAAAACAACTAATGATAAAATAATTTGATAACAATTTTTGGGCATCACTCCCCTTATGGACCAGAACACAGGCCTTGTCATCACATGTCATTGTACACACTCAAACACGCATTAATAAAAATACAAAAATAAAATCACAGACTTTTTAGTCTGTTCAAATCATGAACTGAGATGACTGTGTTCTCCTGATTTAAATAAGGTGAGTGATGCCCAAAAATATTTATCTAACTGCATTATTGACCTCACCTAAAAACCATATCGTTTAGAAATAAATTAACTAATAAATAGAATGACAAGTGTAGTTTATTGTCTAAAAATCATTAATGCAAAGTTTTAGTAAGCAGCTAAATTCAGTTTACTTACTTTTACAATATTCCATCTTAAATAATTGCTTTACGCTCAATAAGTGCCTTGTGAACTACATCGTAAAATCCCAAATTGTACTGGTGGAAATTGAGTTTTGTTCTGCCTACACGCAAACTCCAAACATTCCTAAAATTTCCTTTCACCATGAACATTTGCCTAAATACCTTGCATAACTTCATTATTTACAAGAAATCTTAGCACCTAAATCTTAATTTAAACCACATCAATAGTTGATCAATTTATTTTTTAATCTGAGTCTTATATATTTTTTATATTTAGATTACCATTTTTATACATTTAACTTTTTTTAGTTTTTAAATACTTCAAGTTTGTCATATTGAATGTACAAGGCTCTTGTTACTTCTCATATCTTATTACCATGCCACGTTTCATCAAACGCTCCTGTCTAAACCTTCACAAAACATTGCTACAAGATTTGACAGGTTATACGCAGTCAAGACAAGTTAGCTGTTTCTCGTCATATGAAATTACATGCAACATGACACAAACCTATTGTATCATGTTGTTACAGCTTTACCAAAATATATCGTTAGAATAAACGTATTGTGTAGCCCTTTTGTTATATCATTTTGTAATTGGGCATCCATCTCTTGAAGGATTGTAGTAAACACTAGTATTTTTGCAAACATTTTTTTACGAGTACATAGAACAGAAAATATGAAGTGTATTATTGGAAAAACTACTATGGCCACCAATATAAATTTAGATTTATCGCACAAAGATGCTGTATTTGCTAATACCATAAATTATACGTACTAAATCGTTATTGGTAATCTTCTTTCAGTTCAAGTGACTTGATAAATCCTGATTTATAGTTCTTAGAAGCACCTACATATAAAAAAAACATTCTTAAAAAATATATAGTTTTTAATTTGTAGGATGACAAACATAAAACTGAATAAATGAATTAATTTATATATAGAAACCACAGATTTAGAAATCAAAATCCAATATTACATTTAAAATAACACTTGGAATACTATAATAGAGAAAATCATTCAACCTCTTCACCTTACGTATAATGGGCGAGGGTTTAGCAGTCAAGAAGAAGGAAGCTGAACAGATTATGTTGTTGGTTTTCTGATAGTTGAAGCGGAAAAGCTCCCCTCATCCTTTCCAAATCGCTTTGACCCTGTAATAGGTTTGGGAAAGATGGTTCTGCCAATATTCAGGTTACATTTACTTTCTCTTAAATTCTTGTTACAGTGGTTTGGTTTTATTTACAAAAATTGGAAATTAATAAGAGCTATTGCAACTATTATGATTATGTGCTCATTTAACACACACATATGTTTACACTTAAATTGTTTTCTAAAAGACTGTAAATACATTAAAAATAAGGTAAGGGGTGATTGATGTCAATTAGACACTCCAATCATCATCAGATCTAATCGGCGAATTATATTTAATAACTTATAAATATGCTGATTAAGAAGTTGTTTTTTAAATATTTATATTATTCATGTATGTTTGACATAGAGCGTAGTTTCATTTTGTATTTTATATCATTGCTTCTCCAAACGATTTGAGAAATAAAAATTTTGGAGAGAAATTGAATATTATCTTTTACAATGGATATGCATTTTTGAAGTAGACGTCCTATTTTGTTTGTACAGCTAGGCTGGTTTTATTATAACAAGAATCAATTTACCGTAATTTTCTCCTCATCAACTGGTACATATTGTTAAACTGAAAGTCTTACTTATAACGTATTTTATCTGTTAATTCCGTAACTGTCATATAACAACTTAAAACAGAACTTAAACTTAAACTTAAACTTAAAACTATGTTTAACATCTTAGATATTAACAAACTTATGAGGGACTCATTAAACTTAGGTTTTTTGTTTTTGCAAAAACGTAGCTGGGCCATTACGATGGAATATTTTCTTTAGTATAAATATTCAATTATATTAGGTAAACAAGCTATCTTGACTTTTATTATTTGTTTACGGTTTCTGTAAAACTGTTTTATTTATGTGAATGATTTTGTGCTTGATATTTAGAATGCCTTTAGACACTATTAAGTAAATTACTGTACAAATCTTCATAAATGAAGTAAGTTTTTAATAAAAAGATATAAAACAACACAGACATAAAATATTATTACAAAAAATTAACCAAATTACCTTTTTTGAAGTTTTAATATAAAGAATAATGAAGAATTATTTATATTTCCTTAAAAAAATAAAACATTCAACAAAAATAGTATTTCTTAGAAATTAACCCACCACATGATCAAGTAGTTGTGGTAAGTGTACACAAAAACGTATTGTTATCAACGTAAACATACAGTTTTATATCATAAAATTTATTATAAAATCATAAAAGGGGGTTCGGTACCTCAGAATTTAAAAAAAAAATTATATTTTTTTATATTTTTATATTATTCTCGGTTTTTTTCTGATTTCAGAAACATATAACTTATAAGGGTTGTTGCCTTATAAACAATAGATAAAATGTTTCGAAAATAATGCAGCACTCAGGTTTTAGCTCCAAAAAGAGATTGAGTGAGAAAAGTGAGAGTGCGATTAAACTCGTTTTTCCGAAAGTTTTTTTTTTTTTTATATAAAATGTACCTTTTCTCAGGAACTATTAAAGCTAGAGCCCCGAAATTTTAACCACTTATTTATTAGGTGTAACAGATTATTTTAAAACATGGGTTTTGTTCTAGTTAGGTTTTAACTGATTTTAGGAATGCCTTATTAGTAATATTAGTAAATTTCATGACATTTTTTATGTTTAGAAAAAAAAAATTAATACCTAAACGTTTATACATTTTTAAATCCCTGTGTTACATTGTTGCTAAGGTTACCATAAACAACCTACAAAAATTGCATTGTCATAGTTGCTATGGTTTTTGAGAAAAGGTACATTATGTTAACATTGCTAACATAGGGGGTACCGAACCCCCTACTAAATTTGTCACTCCTGCTACTACCTGTATAGTTACATAAATTAATATACAGTATATCTACTTTCAAAATTTTATCGAAACTATTTGACGGCCTAAAACATAAGTAATGTACACAATAATTAATTAATTGAATAAAACAATGAAATTAAAATAAGAATATAATTGAATTGCATTATTTTACTGTTGTAAAAATCTAAGTTGTATGACAATATGTGTTAGTAAAAAAGCTTATGTATCTTTGATTGAAGAAACTCTATGTATTGCTAATTTTATTCTGAGTTTAAAAATTGTACTACAATCTTCAGAACAAACACAAAACAAGTTAAAATTAGCAGCCGTGGGTTGTAAAAGCCATTGTAAAGAGGTTAATTGCGTAATAAATTAATCAGTTAGGCAGCGACTGCAGGCCATCCTTTGTAAACTAGTTTTAAATATACGTTGTAAACTCATTTCGAAGGGTTAATCGCATTATTTTTTTGTTGAGCCTGTACAAGTTTTTGAATGATTTTTACCAAGCACTTATAGTCTTTATACATCGGTTTATGATTGTGATTTCTAGGCAATATTTTTATTTCAAAACATTACAACGTAAAGATATTCAGTTACGAATACATTAAAAATATTCTGGCATTGCAGACCAAACCCTTCAACGGCATTTGGGCATCCTAACTGAACTTAGGACGTGCCACCAGCCAATTTAGTCATGTGAATAAATTGGTATGAATGCATGAATATTCCATTACTACTGTCTAACGACAATTCATAGTAATTTGATATTAAAATTAAGAATGAAGCCTTTTTTTACTATACAATTTTATATTATTACTGTGCAGTTTAAAGAGTTCATGTGGAACGGTTTTCGTTCATAAGTAAACAAATAAACAATACACAACTATAAATTGTAAAACTTATTGTAAAGGGCCCGCAGAATAAAATAACCTTTAGTTTTTGGATTTGGTTTAAGAAAATATGGAGCCATAAATACACAATTCCATCCTAACTTGAGCAGCACGCATCTTGCCCAAACCTATTATAGGGTCAAAGAGATCCTGAAAGGATGAGGGGAGCTTTTCCACTCTAATGAACAGAAAACCAACAACATAAGCAGTTTAGCTTTTACTATTGCATAACATTAAGTATCTTGTTGGCAATATGTATAAATTAATCATACCCTTTATAGTTTTTGTTTCGTTATAATACCTCAAGGTTGTGGTTATGGATCCCATTCCATAAGTATTTTAATTAATTTTATGGTTATTTTCGATATTTTTGTTTTCTTTTATAACTTAAAAAACTAGGTTGAGTTAGGTTCGGAGGGTTTTCATTGTTTATTGTACACATTTTGCTGCTTCAATACCACAAAAAAGTAATTCAATCAAATGTTACAATTTGAAATTTATCTGTACCAAAACAGAAGTTCCTAAAATAATATTGTTTCAAAGCACTAGCTGTTAGCTGTGTTAGAACGTCACCATGTAATAGCGAGTTTTAAATCATGAGCGATTTCCTTCGACGCCTATTAAAACATTCTGTTAAATTATTCATTTGTTCGTTAAATTCTGCTTAACAAGTTTTATGACGTAATAAATCTTTCAACAATTCGAAAGCTTTTCTGGACTGTTTTGTATGATTTCCGTTATTATTATTGTGTATTGGATGTTTCTATGCGGTTTTTTGTCAAACCGTGTGTAAAACCAGCGTACAATATTGTTTCCTAAAATTAATTTATACACATATGTCTTACTATATACTGTAATATTTTAAAGTTTTCATTTATTCATCATTATTTTATTCCATATCCACTCTAAAGCCATTCTATTCTGCTATTCTGTAAAATCTGATTTTAAACCCATGTTTCACGTACAGAAGTTTATCATATAAGCATACAGTACACAATAAAGCGAATAACCGTGTATATGTGAAACTTCTGACTGTTCCAATCAAAAATTAAAGTACAACACAGTATTAAAATGCTTATGAAAATTTAAAATCTGCACCTAACAAAAATAATGAATACAAAAGGATATGTTTTTCAAAGGATATGTTTGTTTTGGTGTTTTCTGTAAGTTATGTTTCTATAAATGTACATTTCTACTTATGTATTTCTAAAGTCTCTTGTTATAAAATCTCTAGTGAGTGTGATTAATGTCCTATTTTCCCTTCTTTCCACTTTGTGCTGCCATTATACGAAGTGTCCCATAATAGTCCCCTCCTGGTTAATTTTTAAACGGCTGCATATATTCAAACGAGCTTCGATACACGTTACTATGGTAATGTAAAGTACTTTTTGAGGTATTTTGAAACTCACCCCCAACCCCTAAACAGGGGTTGTTGGGGGTAAATTTTAAGTTACCCACAAAAAGTACTTTACGTAACGTGTATCGAAGCTCATTAGAATAGCAGCCTTTCAAAAATTAACCATTTTTGTGATTTCTTGTAGTCTTCTTCTCAGTATTTTTCTTGTTAGTTTTTCAGACAGATAGTAGTAAGAAATTATAGTTACAATAGAACTTTTCACGTTCACAGTGATGACGAAAGTGTCCAATACAAAATCGATATCTTGATAGCATATCTTATAGTTCACATCATTATAATATGCCTTGTATGAAAATGGTATATTTATCTTTGGAGTAATACTAGTCATTACCGTTAATGCAGGGGAGTTAGCCGTGAATAACATAGCACTAATAGTATTAAAAAAGAATTATGTAGATTAATCCCTTACCATTATGACTTCTGTAAAATGTATTGGTTGGAAGAAAGCGAATATATTTTTCAAATCAGATGATTAAATTAAGAGGTAAAACGTTTTACAGCCAAAGCATGCTTGATTTCACGGTTGTCACTTTCAATATAATCGGGAGTAACAAATGCTTTCTGCGAGTTAAACAGATTCGAAGTGGTTCTGAAAAACATTTCATTGATTATAAATAAACTGGAAAATGCAAAATAAACTTCGCTGTAAGGACAGTGACTCGGTTTACAATTTGACTACAATCAGTGTAAAGATTTGCTATTTTAAAATGCGAACTGCTTTTTATATCAGGGCAGAATAGTTATAGTTTTCAAAATAGATTATGTAATATAATTGGAGAGAAAGTTTTAAAATGTTTTCAATAAGTTATGAGTATCAAGTATAGTTTATACTTTTTCTATCATGTTAATGAATCAGGGTATACAAACACATTTTAGGTCAGAAATATCATTATTAGATTAATGTTATTAAATATACGTCTGTCTAACATCCTTTAACTATGCACCAAATTTGGAATAGTGTTCGTAAATTGGGAAAATGTCTCTATAACTACTTTCAAAATACGTGTAATAGCAAAATATGTTTGAATAAATCATAAAAAAGAGATCAGGAATAATACGATCGTATACTCCTTTGATGTTTGGTTCTCAGAGATTTCTGTTTTATTCATTACTGTTGTTCACAGTTTTCATTGCTTTGTAATATAATGACTTTTAAGATAACCTATATTGGTTCATTAGTTGATTGAGTAATTTGATGTTATGCATTTTGTTTTAACTAACGATGATACAGATAGTAAACTATGTTTATTATTCAAAATTGTCTAGTGTTTAAGGGCTTAAGCATTTTGATTAGCGACCCTTTCTATCATATGTGATTATTTGTCTAGCTTTTTTTAACAAGATACCATTTAACAATCTCCTCCCAAAATCCTAATAAAACTTACTTTTTTTTCAAAGTAAAAAAATATTATGTACCGAGCTATTGTATGGTACACAGCTGGTTAGTGGAAATAATGTTTGTTTCACGGTACGAAAAATATCTCTTTGTTATATTTGTAATTATTTAAGGTTCTCAGTTACCCTTTCTCAAATGAAAATCGCTATACCAAATTAGTAGTTGTATTAACGTGTATTATTTGTTTATTTTTTTCAATAAGCATAAAATTCTATTATAATTAGATTATGACATTAACTAATTAACACAAGGGAGTATGTTTTATCTATAATAATAGTATAGTTTTTTACCTTGATTTAGTTTGATTTATTTATATTCCTTATGTGTTTTATCAGTTTATATGTCCTCTGTTATTCTTGTGATTAGGGATAAGTGATATATTTTTAATAACCCTGGATTATGCAATGTTGGAAAGCTTTAAAAGCTTAAACTTATTATTTATAACTACTTTATCAAATCAAATAGTGCGATTTGAAAAACTTAAACTAAACCAGTTTCATGAGAATAAAAATATATTTTTCTATTTGACTTACAGTATCTATTTAAAAAGACACCAAACTAGCACGTTGATAAAACCCAAAAGTAGAGCAATAGAAAATAGGATTGCTGGTATATCAAATTATTGATAATAAAAACCAAACATATGCTGTAGCTTTGGCCACAGAATCAAGGGAGTTTAAAAAGTACTTTTTCCCCGAACAAATAGATATATAGGCCTACTTTAGATAATAATTAATTTGACATAAACAATATAATTTACAGCTCGCAGATTTAATTGGAATTAAGTTCAACAACAAAATACACACTATCTGCACATACTGTGAGCACGATTTTAATTTAATTGCTTACAAAAGCTAATTACAACAGATCCAGTACAGATGTCGTGTAGAAGATATTACAAGTATGAGACATTACAGTAATGTGACTATCTTTGTAATCATGTTTCTCGTCTTCGTATAGCTAAAGGTAGCTTTCACATGATACTTTACCTGTTAAGGTGGCGTGGTGTTTTATGTAAATGATAGGTTATACAATGTTTATTTTGAACATAACGCGATGGGATGAGTTGCAGGTTGACAGCTTATTTAGTAGCGCCATGGAATCGTGATTATCAGAAGTGTTCATCGCTAAAGGCAAAACTACATTAATATTTAAAAGGTAAGAATTGTTTAATTAAATACAATAAAAATACAGGGTGAATAAAAAGTCAAGACCCCCCCCCTCTAATATTTTTCCAAGTAAATATACAGAGATATCCTTTTGCTGGTCGAGCAATCTTAGCAGGAAGTTTCATTTTATCATTTTGAAATTTTTGAGTGCCCCCCTAAAGGGGGGATTTGGGGGTAACTCAAATATTTTAAATGTAAACCCCCTTCAAGTGACACCTCATTTTGAAGTGTTCACAAAAACGTAAAGAATAGTGAAAACTAGAGGTCGCTATCTCTTCTCTATGCAAAATGGTAGCCCGTCAAATGTTGTGGAAAATCAATGGTAAAATTGTTAATATTGGCTGCCATTTTGGATAGAGAAGAGATAGCGAGCTCTGGTTTTCACCATTCTTTAAGTTTTTGTAAACACTTCAAAATGAGGTGTCACTTGAAGGGGGTTTACTTTTAAAATTTTTTAGTGTCCCCCAAAAGGGGGGTTTTGAGGGACAACTAAAAATGGCTACCATTTTGGATAGAGAAAAGATAGCGACCTCTAGTTTTCAGCATTCTTTAAGTTTTTGTAAACACTTCAAAATGAGGTGTCACTTGAAGGGGGTTTACATTTAAAATATTTGAGTTGCCCCCCAAATCCCCCCTTTTGGGGGGACACTCAAAAATTTCAAAATGATAAAATGAAACTTCCTGCTAATATTGCTCGACAACCAAAAGGATATCTCTGTATATTTACTTGGAAAAATATTAGAGGGAGGGGGGTCTTGACCTTTTATTCACCCTGTATACGTTTGTCTCTATTTCCGCGGGTTTTTTAAGTTACAGAGACAAGATTCATGTTAGACATAACTACAGTTATCTGTTTAACATTTCTAAATTAAAACAAATACTTACATATTTTAAAATGCTTGTTATAAGGCAGAACTCACACAGGGAACTTTAAAATGCAATTGTTACTAATCAAAAACATAACAACATAAAATATTCGTAAGATTTTTGAGTTTTCACAAGAAAATGACGTAATCAATTTTAAAAAATTTTCACTGTTTACACATTAATGGACATGAATTTAAGTGACCTTCATTCGGGAAGATATTATTTAGATGTGGCAAGTGTAGCTGTCACGTAATTCTGTGTGTCGGATGTAGTTTGTTCTCTTCACTTTTTAATCACTTAATATAGTTAAAAAGTGAATTTAAATAAAAGAATTTGTATGGACAACAATTGGTAGGGTAAAATTATTGTTAAGCTTTAAAAAATAAGGTATCAGACTAATAAGTAATAATGTATATACATTATCAGAATAATGTATATTTATATTATTAGTAATATATGTTACATCCATACATCCATATTTTTTGTAATAATTTACCAATATCAAGTAACATATTTTTGCTTATTTTTCAACTGCCAGATAAAATTAACACAAATGGTTTTATTTGCAAGGCTAAATTGGCTAACGGCTTGACCTAAGTACAACTGGGACGTTCACATAACGTTGAAGGTTTGGACTGCAATCCCTTAAGACGTTAGCGTAAACATAGCTGAATATATTAACCCTTGGTGCCAACCATTTAAATAATAAACGGTATCAGCATTCTGACACATACTTTCTCCCATAAGTTTTGTCAACAACCTTCATCATGTGTAAGCGGTGAGAGTAAATATACGGAAATGGGATTTGTACAATTTTGATCAGAATTTAAAGGAATATTACATAATAAATTTTTATCAAAATTGTTCGGGCCATTTTTGTAAAAATCCGATTTTTTCGTTATTTTATGGGGTTTTTATGGGAAAATAACATAATTTACAATAACTTTTGAACCGTAATTTTTACAGAAATGGGATTTGTACAATTTTGTTCAGAATATAAAGGACTATAACATACTAAATTGTTATCAAAATCGTTTGGGCCGTTTTTGGGAAAATCCTATTTTCCGTTATTTTATGGGGATTTATGGGAAAATCCCCATTAAAAATCAAAATTTCAAAAAAATAAAAAAAACTATCAAAATTTTAAGGATCATAACATACTATGTTAATAAAAAAAAATTTTTTTTCTAATATCCTATTTTTCGTTATTTTATGGGGATTTTTATGGGAAAATTGCATAATTTACCATAACTTTCGAACCGTAATTTTTAGAGAAATGGGATTTGTACCATTTTGTTCAGAATTTAAAGGGCTACAACATACTACATTTTTATCATAATCGTTAGGCCATTTTTGAGAAAATTCGTTTTTTCCGGTTTTTTATGGGTTTTTATGGGAAAATCCCCATTAAAAATCAAAATTTCAAAAAAATGAAAAAATACCTGGAGATACCATGGGTTAGAACCTACATACCAAATTTCATCGAAATCGGGTCACAGGTGTATTCTCTAGCTCTGTACACATCCAGACACACACACACAGACATCACTTCGAAAACCACTTTTTTTGGGTCCAGGGGGACCCAAAACGAATATATCCACTCAAAACTCAAACTCGAAAATTTTGACGAAAACAATACTTTCTCCATATACTATGGTATAGGGGGAGAAAGTAAAAATAAATACTATTTTACTTGTGATTTTTGAGAACTTTTTATCACATTGTTAACTCATTTTCAAATTATTTTTAGATTAAGACATGAATGTTATTGATCGATGGTGAGACCGACGATTTAGAACAAATGAAATATTGAAGAAAAGTTCAAAGTATAGAGTTTTATAAATATTACATTCAAAAAACATTTCTATATATCAGATTATGTATTATTAATATTTACTAAGGTATTTAAATAGTTAGTAAATGTATTACTATGCAAACCTGAAAGAGTCTTTTTCTAAATGTAATTATAAATTTCAAATAATGCATTTTACTTTACAGAAGCAGTTTAATATAATTCACAAACCAGTTTATAAAGGATGGCCTCCAGTCGCCGCCGCCGTCTAGCTGATTAATTTATTATGCAATTAACCTTTTCACAATGGCTTTAACAAACCATCCATGCCTGCTGATTTTAATCTGTTTTTGTGTTTGCATTGACGGATCATATTAACGTAAGCATTAAAATATTTAAATGATTTAAAGCGTACAGCTTAGAATAAGGAGATAATAATAAATTATCTCCTGTAGTAGTTACAGTACTACTAAAACATACATTTTATTAATTATGGAAATAGGAATTTAAAAACATTTATTTAACAAAAAAATGTTTACGAAGAAATATTAAGTTTGGGGAAGATAGATGAGCTACACGACTTCGAAAATGGAATTATAGACCTAAATTGATATTCATAACTATTTTGAGTAAAAAAAAACTTCTTCGAATAGGGGTATTCAGTTATGACGGTTTACATAGACAAACCGTTTTCAAACAGCGAGAGGCGCAACAATGGAAACAGCTGGTAATTAGATGATATATCAGCTGACTGAACTTTGGACACCAGGGAGGACGATGACAAATGTGCAAACTGGCTGACAACCTATGGGAGAATCTTTGTTATTTAAAAAATGCTCAATGGCTGCATTAGTAATAAAGAACGACGTGTTTTTGACTCGGATTACTTTAATTAAATAGTTGGCAATTTTATTATAAAATTAAATTCATTGCGTGATGATATGGTTCCTCAACATTGGAAAATTAGGAACCTAACTATTCGATCTCAATTTGTTAAAACAATTTTTTGCATATATTGTATATTACTTGTCAATTGTTCATTTATTATATTGTTGTATTGTTGAATGATTAAAGCTATATTAAATTGATTTGTATTGATAACCCGTTTATTTTATGACACATGAGCTGAGTTAATTTGTTTCACACTATTGTGAATTAATACTTGTTTGAACTCCAATGACTTCAATGTGTGAATTGTTGTAATATATATATATTTAAATCGTTTATCAATGTTTGGTTGTAGGATATAATTATTGCTAACGAGTTTGTTATAATTAAAAAGCAATATTTAATAATAAAAAATATAATTAAAAAAATATTTAACCGTTCATTTTAGATTGCCCATAGTTCCCTTTCAAATTAATCCACATTACTCAAGGTATTTCTACATTTATTGTTTATCTTTAAAACGATATATTACAGTTTACCTCCTTTTTAACACTATTCAATGTGTTTATTGAGTTATTGACGGTATAGGTGCGTTTTAATACGTTTATTGTTTTAAGTAAATACGGTCATATGAATAAAACATTTTATCAAGACCTATAGAGTCTTAGGAATTCTCAAACATCACTAATGTTTTTCAATATATAAAAACACCAAACAGTTTTGGATTTTATATAGCTATTAAATTCAATTTTAGGTTTTTTTATAGACAGTTGAATTTTTTTCAAACATAATAATACTAGACTATGCATGTATGAAATTTAGCTTACAAGATTGATTTTGACCGATCACACTGGTTATCATTCTAACGATAATTAGTTAAATAACAGTATAATATTACAGTAACTTTGTAATACAATATTATAATATTGTATTACAAAGTTACTGTATTTTACCTTAACGATATCTCTAATAAAGACAGCTATATCCAATCAATTAAAAACATAAATATTTTTACTCGTCGTATTACCGGGAATGTACAACATGAAGAGCAACATTTACTTCATTTAGGCAAACTCATTAGTGGTTACAGGGGATTGCAGTTTTATGACGTCATAACCTTCAATATTTCAACGAACGATAACAAGGGAGAGTGTTTGATGACGCAGTCAAGTTAAATTTAACCTTTGGCATAATTTGTTAGAATACCTTCAAATTGTTTGTTTTGAAACTAGTAACACGTTGTCATCAAACCTTGTGTAATATTTATGTGATATTTTGATATAATTTTTAATAATTGGTTAAGTGAGTAAGGTTTTATTTTTCCATGAAGTTTGAAAAAAGTTACTTTCAAAAGCCTAATTAGATTTACAATCCTCCAAGTGATATATTGAAATATAATAAAGGTTGCTGTAAAAACTTTAGTCAGCATTTTAAACGATCGATTTTATACTATTTAGCTGAGGAATGTGTATAAATATTCACATATGTTAAATAGTTCATATTTTAAAAATTGAATAAAAGTAATGTTGAAAATCAAGAATGTTAAGAAAGAGAACGATTTAAAATGCATATAACTGGAATGTTTTTATAGGAAAAGGTTGGTTTTTCTAAAATATTATTACAATAGAACCTACAGTTTTTTTAAATATGTATTAGTCGATTAATTGAGTGGAACCCGTGTAAATATACAAAAAAAAAATACAAAAAATAACATAATTTTTTATACTAAAGGAATATTTGAATACAAAACTCAGTTTGTATTTCAGCTTGGCAGTATTGGCTGGTAAAGCACATTTGGAACCATGTAAGGACTGCGTGCAAGTCAATCCTGCCACAATTTCCTGTGGGACAATTGGACGTTTTACGTTGCCAATTTTAACAAAAACATCGTTCTTTGATAGGATTTTACCTAAGCTTTCCTGTTATAAAACTGGTAAATAACCTGACCAAAACTTAAACAAGTAAATTTAAAATCTAGTCTTATACTGGTTCAAAAATTTAATACGAATAACATGTTTAAGAGTGACTTGATAGTATCGAAATGACCGCAATCCTCTCTGATAGTTGTCATGGGATCGTTTATAAGGATATCTGCTTACTTTGAGCACTACCAATACTCATTGGTAATTTTCCTTTATATATGTTTGGACAGTCATACCACTGCTAAGAAGATTGAAAAACGTGTGCTTTTGGGGGTTTCTGCGTTACAATCAGTTATATACATTTTTATATTTTGACTTGTTTAATACGTTTAGTTATTTATGTACGTCGGATTGCAAACCGTTTCGCATAAATGTTTCAAGCTATATTTTTGCATGGGGAATTGGAATCGGGGTTTTGTATTTTTAATATACAATAACCTTTTCTAAACTAAGTTGGACATGAACTATGCACATCATTGGACACAAAACTAGTCGTTGTAGATTTACTAAATGCTCCGAGGGGTTTTAGCCAAACAGTGTTCATAAAAACTTAAAATAATTAAACATTAACAATTCTGAATTTATTATCTAATTGTTTACAAATAAAACAAAGTACAATTAGCTGACATTAGTTTCCAACTACCATAATAAGGAAAACAATGAAGTATAACATTGTGTAAATTTGTTAAGTACGGGTCTGATATTAATTTTAGGTTTACATATAGGGAGTTCAACCTAAGCAATAATGACGTCACAAGGTTGAGTTATTTGTCGTGGCCTAAGGCCGGACGCACACAGATCAAGCATTTCACCTGAAGCAAGTGTTGCGAGGCAAAATGTTTCGCTGGGTACGAGCACCCCATGTATTTCAATGGGACGCCGCACACTGATCAAGCAAACGTTGCGAGGCGCCTCGCAACGCCTTGAAACATTTGAGCAGTTGCTCGACGAATGGATCCCATACAGCACGATGTTTGATGTTTCAAGGAGCAAAACGTTCTGCGCATGCGCCAAATCCCTTCTAGCTAGTAAAGCTTAGTGGCTTTCGAAATTCAATGGACCTTTTGTTTTTTACTACTTTTGTTATTACTCTTTGAAAAATGCATTTTAAAGTTTCATTACAACTTAAAAATTATATTTTTTGAATTTCCATTTAACCACATTGTTGTTTATTTTTTCTTGCTACCACTTTGATAACCATATAATACTGGTAGTAGATAGTTAAGAAACAACCTATGTTATTTAGTTCATTATTTATAACCATCGCGACATTATCAAATAATAATTTCTAACGATATCACTTACGTTATTAAAAACCCTTCCAATAAAATAGTGTGGCAAGTATTCGACAATAATAATTGTAAAATTTCCCTGGATCTGATTTAATTTCTGAGAGCATTAATGTCTATCATCTGATTGTTTGAGTGAACCCCATGTTTTCTTTCTTAGTCTAGCATTTGCAAAAACTGACATACAGCAATAGCTACGTTGACTTCCTCGTCACACATGTTAAAACAATACCGTAGAGTACCAGTACAAATAATATTTATTTATGCTTGAAACCAAATGCTGCATCATGCTTGAACCTCTCGCACACTGGAGAAGCAAAGAAACAAAACGCTTAAAGCAAATCGTTGTGCAACATTTTGCTTCAGGTGAAATGCTGGATCAGTGTGCGTCCAGCCTTAGTAAGTTCTCGTTGCTTGATGAGCTGATGAAAAGTTCCGCTGGCCGCACTTTTTTGGTGAAGGTTTGCTAAAACTCGCAAAGTATGGCGTAAGATTATCCCAGAACGTGGATATTACTTTTACGTTAAGTTTTAAGCTTTAATTGCAGTTTTTAAACAGATTTGCAGAATCCTCTAACAATAAGTTGATTTTGCCCGTACACGCGGGCCTGAGTAGCTTCATGATATTATTAGCAAGGCATGAGGTTTTAAGCTGTTGCACCGTAACAATGAAAGGAAGGTGTTGGTACATTTTAATGGTAGGCCTAGTAACCCGCGACATTGCTATCAAGTACTGAAATAACCTTAGTTTTCAAAAATGAATTACCATATAAACTAAATATTTCAACAAGGTTACGCCCGAAAAAGACTAAGCGAGATAAAAATATAATGAACCCCGACAAAAGTATTTTTTTAGAAACGTTTGTCTAGAGCACATAATAATACGAAATGTGCCAACATTTATCAGTTAGTTATCAGTTATCAGTTAATATTATTTGTAAGAATAATTTAACAAAAATATATTCGCTATTGATACAGCGAATCTATTGATACGCAATAGATTCGCCTATCGGGTCTATCTAATCGATCACCACTTACCACCTTTTTTTGTATATTTACCGTCTTGTGAGTAACAATATAAGCGTAAATATATGTTTTAAGTGTTATAAGTCGTTTCTTTATTTACTTCCCACAAAAAGATAGTAAAACACACAGAAAAACCATGGTTTTATTATTGCTTTTAACAGTTGCATTTAAAAAAATTGTCTCTTGTTCATCCATTTACCACCTGTACTATTAACCGATCGATGTTAACGAAATAGGTTTCACTTAGCAGTACGGTCACTAAAAAGGTGACGTCCTTTAGGGCTTTGCCTCCTTCTGCTTTGGTTATTCCTAGAACTCAATTAGAATGTGCAATTTGCACAAATCCCCACCATTCTTCTAAAACAAATAATAAGGAAATGGAGAGTTCAAAAAATTGTGACCGACTTGTAAACATGTAGAGCTTTACAAAACACGTACTTGTAAAAATATGAAGGGTTCGTAGGATCTGTTAATAATAATTAGTCTTTTTTTATTAATTCATAGCAACAACATAGCAAAATTGTTTATCTTCCTCAGTGTATTCTAACAGTTTCAGCCCTCAACAGTCACATTTGTCATTGTCCTGCTCAGTGTGAAAAGTTCAGTCAGCTGTCCGGGGAAGATGCATCACATGATTACCAGCTGATGTCTGTTGCTCGTTTTTATTAACTCAGCTCGAATGTCAGGAGATCAAAAAATCTGATTAATTCAAGCTACTAAATATATTTTTTTTAGTGCAATTTTCTAAGTTATAGTTTTGTGCAATTTTCTAAGTTATAGTTTATATAGTTATACTGTATATTAAAACTACCTCTAAGGACAACAGCTTTCCAGATTTCCATTGCATTTTGCCTTTTAATTACTTGTAAAAAACCCAACAAAAAAGGGTAAAAACCCCCTATTGACGTCTTTAATTCTTTTATGATAGCTCTTCCTAAACAAATAACTACACTGTTCTTTGTATATTTAAAAATACTTGTTTATCTAATATAACCATTTAATCACGAATGGATAACAAAGAGTTTCCTTAATTGGCAAACAAAAAAGCTTTTATTAAGCAAATAATTTGACTTACAATTATTGTTAAAACATTCAAACCATTAATTTTCATTTCTAAAGAAATAGCTAATAAAAATAGTATTCAAAATAAATTTCCTAGAGTTTCAGAAGGGTTAAAAAGAGTTAATTTAGAGTTAGAATAAAAAAGTTACAAATAGTCTTGGGGGTTTTTAACCAATCAATGCAAAGGTATATTAATTGTTCTCAGAAATTGCCGTAAACAGTTTTTGAATAACTATTTAACTCCTTAAAACGTAGCTTCAAGTAGCAGCGCACAGGTATAAGATGACATTCAAGCTCATTCATTACCTCTCAAAGTCCGCAGTGCGATGTTCGATCTTATAATTACCAGTTTCTCTGCCTGCCTTGCTTTGTGCAGTCTCATCCTTCTTTTTTGTTTAATTTTGTTTTAAAGATTGATTAAAAAGAATATTTGAAAAGAAAATCAAGAAATAAAATAAAATGCAAATCTAAAAATTTAAAATTACAACAAAGGGGTGACAAGGAATACATAGAATAACTAAATATGAGATATTTTTTATGTATACATCAGGCATTATTTTAATCGATAACTTTAAAAATGCTGTATTTAGGCCTACGTGGCATAACGTAAAACCAATTGTATGTATTTTAATAAAAAAAAAATAAATTTCCTAATCAGTCAAACTATTGCCTGAAGGTGGAAGAAAATATATTTTAGAACTGAATAACAAGCAATGGTGGGCAGCCAGACCAATCTACCCTCTTGAGTGGACTTGTATAGAACTGTGTGATTGGTTTGTTTTGAATAGGTGAATGGTTGAATTCTAATTTGACAGGTCTATGTTTAGTTATTATATACATATTCTTACACATAATGGCTTATTCATGAATTTAGTCTTTAATTATAATAATGTATGTTGCATGTGTGATCGATTAAATCAATTGTAATTTCCTTTTCATCGTCTCAATGGATTATAAATTAAAAACTTAGAATACACTATTTAAAGAGAGAGAATTTTATCAAGCTTGACTTTGTATCCAATCAAAATTTATTGTAACAACTGATGGTGACACTAATTTTTATTCTCACAATACCATTGTTTTGAGATGGAAATTTTAAACTATCATAGACAGTATTTTAGATTAGGAGTATAATTGTTTTGCCGGGCGTTCATTAGCTAAGGCAAAGCATGACTAGAAAGTTAATAATTGTAATATAAAGTGATCGTTTGAATAATGAGGGGTTGGTTAATATGTAATCATGAGTAACATTGTTTAATTACGTTTATACCCATCTTATAGATTGTAAAATACTCTTGTTTGTACGGAAAACTATTTTATATCCAATGAGACAAAGAAACGGCAAGTAAAAATAGTTATTATAGAACTGAAACTGTAGTTTATGGCATGCTGGTTTATTATTGTAACTATTATGTTTGTTCTGAAAGTCATAAAACTAGCTTAAAGTTGATTACTACATAAATTGTATGGCTATATTTTATGTCCAACTAGATTTCCTATGACATTTTTACGGTGGAAACGATTCGTTTGCGAATTGTGTTAACTGTTGTGTTTAGATTTAGTGGATCTAATGACGCTTAGTCTCTTTGCAAAATATTTGATACTTATGGTTGTATTATAAAATGTTTATGCTGCATTAAACTAAAAAAAAAAATGCAATCAGATGTGGTTCTGCTACTTGCAACTAGTCTTTCATTTTATCATGTTATAACAAAATTAGTATCTGCAATAATGGCCGTAATGTAATCATGAGATAATTAAAAAAAGTAGCTCAGGATATTATATAAACTGATCATTGCTAATTGCATTTTTCCAAACGCAGTGAGTAAGAGGAGTTATCAAAACCATAGTAGCACAAAAAAATTAAAATGCGTTAGACTAATAAAAAAATAAACACTTAATGTTTGTGTTCATTGACATACTACCGCAGGGGTTCTTAAAAGCAAGCCATTTCTAAAAGATGGTGACTGGGCATTTACCTTTTTGTATTTGAAAGGCTAGAAAATATTTACTTTATTAAGTGGGAACCAGGTTTTCTTTGGTGAAATAACAGATTAAGGACACACGTAACAGAAATTACCCATCCTTCAACTGAACATAAGGACTGCAAGAATGTTATATTAACCCTAAACTACTATTAAAACTCTCCATATTTAGATCTAAGGTTAAAACTAATGTACTGTAAAAAATCAAGTTCGTTGAACTCAATTCCATGCGGCTACTCGTATATAAATCACTTGAAACCTAGAGTTGTTGGAAAGTTTATTGCAAGACTTACAACATTCTGGAAACTTTACGATGAAACTTTCTGAGCTTCGCACTCCCAACGCTAAATATTACCTATCACGTAATTTGGTAAACTATTTTGTACGTGTCATTTGTAAAAATAATTATCATGTAAATACGAGGCATGTTTTTTAAGTAAGTACCGTTTTTAAATTTCTACGTTCCAGCGCTGCGATTGACATTTTGGACATTTGCGCTGTATATGTGCATCTATTGGCAAGCCCTAGCCGGAAATTCGACAAAAATCGGCCGTGTTTACATCCGGTATCGAGCATTCAAAATGGTGCCGCCAATTGAGACTGCCGCCGACTTTGAAGTGCGCGCTGTAATTAGATTTTTAAGTGCTAAAGGTGTAAAAGCCATTGAAATTTATCAACAGATTAGTGAGGTGTATGGCGAGAACATTTATGAGTGCTGGAATGGGACACAAGTGGGTAAGGGCATCTAAAGAAGGCCCCACCAACGTTCATGATGAGCAACGCCCTGGGTACTGGGGACAGTGACGCTGCCCAGTGCGTTGCTCATGATAGACGTTGGTGGGGCCGTCTTTAGATGCCCTTACCCACTTGTGTCCCATTCCATCACTCATAAATGTTCTCGCCATACACCTCACTAATCTGTTGATAAATTTCAATGGCTTTCACACCTTTAGCACTTAAAAATCTAATTACAGCGCGCACTTCACAGTCGGCGGCAGTCTCAATTGGCGGCACCATTTTGAATGCTCGATACCTGATGTAAACACGGCCGATTTTTGTCGAATTTCCGGCTAGGGCTTGCCAATAGATGCACATATACAGCGCAAATGTCCAAAATGTTAATCGCAGCGCTGGAACGTAGAAGTTTAAAAACGGTACTTACTTAAAAAACATGCCTCGTACATGGTTCAAATTACAAAGATTTAAGTGTAAATCGTTGTTTGAGTTATAAGATTTCTTATTGAAAGTCTAATGACCCATGGTGGTTTTGTATCCATACTTGCTATTTTAATACCTATTTTTACTTATCCTTAAACTGTAAGCACAATTAGGCTAAAATTGGAAATCACAATGGGGCATGATTCTTCAATAGATAATTTTAAAGATTAGATTATATATTAAAGCTCAGGGGGAACCATAAATTTAATCCGTAACAATCAAGAAACATGTTTCTAAATGAAAAATAACATGTTTGAAAATTTTTAAATGAATATCTTAGTTAAATGAATATGAGTTTTGTCTACATTCACAAATATGATATTTTAATGCGGAACTCTTCTCTGGCATTAATAAGTTTCTTAAATACGTAATAACCATATAGTAACTAAGTCCTTAAATGTATTGTCCTTAAAATCTACCTTATTTCTTCTGCCATTTTGCTTACCATTAAACAAGCCTCATCTGGATGGGGTATCTGGGCCGAAGAAGTTCAACTGGAAAATGAAGTAAATATCCTCTTTGAGGACGACACTGAAATCCGGAAAAGGCGAGTTTCTGAACCATGATCAACGTTTTACTTTTCACTCAAAAGATTTCAATTATTTTGTATCTTGCACATTATTTGGAATATTCAACAGAATATCATGCAGCAAAATACTACACTAATTCCCTTAATTGCTTTAGGTTTATAACTAACTTCATATTAGATATCACACGAGTTGATAATCTACAAACGAATTAGTGATCATTCTGGAATTGAAAAGGTGTAAAATGGTCTTTCTTTTTTTAATTGGCCACAAAGATGCTTGGTCCTTCGGTTTAGTACCTACTTGGTTAACGGGTACTTAAATTTGTTATGAACCAACACAAATATTTTATACGGATAACAATTGCTACTTCAAAAGTAAAATTTTCAGCTTAACGCAGCTCTCTTGTATTTAAACTTATACCATTTCAGCAACATCAAAACGATAATACTTTTATCGTTTTGTAAAAATCTTTCGTTATTAATTTGAAAACCGATAGAATTTCTTAGGAAAATATTTCTTAGCAATCATGTCTAGCACAATAAAAACTACTATTAAACAACACAAGATGATTAAATGTAAATCTTGTTACAATTTCACGTATAACATTTTACCTAAAGGTTTAATCCTATCAGTTTCAATATTCTTGAAAGTTAGAATCCCCGTGGGACACTCAAGTGTTCGCTGTAGCTTACAACTTTGCTCACTCACGGACTTTAACTTGTTTGCACAGTGTTAAGACCAATTTCAGCACTCACTTACATAGTGTGTTCATAACTGCTTTATGTGAAGAAAAATTAGATTAAAGAATGGGAAACCTTAAACGTCCCCAATATAAACTGTTTATGACCTTTATTTAATAGATTTGTTCATTTACAAGGTGATTGCTATAAGTGTGCCAGCAGTTTTATTCGAAAACTATAAGAGATATAAAAAAAGTTAAATGGTAAGTGCCTTGGATTTTTTATTTTAAAAATTGTAGTCAAATTGAAAAAATTATTTTAGGCACCATTTTTCCAATATGGCCGCCAACTTTGATTTTTCTTATGGAACACCCTGTATTTTATGGTATGTATTCCGGTAGAAAACGTAATTTTAAGACGATTTTATTCTTGTAATTTTTTCATAAACCTAAGCGTTTCAAAGATAATAATGGTTAGGTTTATGAAAAAAAACACAAGAATAAAATCGTCTTAAAATTATATTTTCTACCGGCATACATCATAAAGTACAGGGTGTTCCATAAGAAAAATCAAAGTTGGCGACCATATTGGAAAAATGGAGGCTAAAATAATTTTTTCGACTTGACTACAATTTTTAAAATAAAAAATCCAAGGCATTCACCGTTTACCTTTTTTTATATCTCTTATTGTTTTCGAATAAAACTGCTGGCACACTTATATAAATCACCCTGTATATCAAAGAAATTTTATTTTTTCTACATAAAACTGGGAGAAGATAGAGTTTCAATTAAATTACGCATAATTTCTGTGTTGGTTAGCGGAGAAGTTATCACGAAGAAGGTGTTCCTATATGATTTGACGATTTAAGTTAGGTGTACATATAGTCTCAACTACACATAAGGTAATCATAATCATAATCAGTATTTATTATTACAATAATGATTTATAACTTATATACTTTGATTAAGTGACATTTTCTTATCGTTATGTTAACCATAAGTAAATATTGTGTCCACACTAATATGTAAACAATTTCTTTTAGCATGAAAAGTTCTTAAGGTTACATACCTCTGCAATAAAGAATATAAATCGTTTACGGTTAACCTCTACTACATTCATAAAATGATATTGTTAAGTAAATCTATTTTCACAGATGATCCTTAAGCGTAACCGAATAGAACTGCAATCATTGTGCATCAATTCACAATTGGATTCTATACTCTTGTTATCCACGATAGCTTTCCGTTGTAAACGTTTTTCAACATTGCAAACATTTTTACTGGCATTATTTTATGTTACATTTTACATTCCTTGCAGATAATAATTTAAAAATAATTTTGAAATTGTATATTCAATAGATATATCAGAGCTAATATTTATATGGCTTTTAAAGATCATTTCCTCAAAATATATCACAAACCTATATTTTAAAACAGTTTAGTTTTTAAAAAAATCAATGAAAATTCAAGCAAAAAATTTGGAATTTGATAAATTTTGCTTAATATACAATATCTTTTACAATGCTTCATAGATTCACATACAAAAGTGATCTGATCAATTTTCTATAAAATCTGAAGTAGTTTTTTGATTATCAGAAACTAAACCCAAAACTAGCAGCATTTATTTTGAAGTACCATTACAATGTGTATGCGTTTATAAAGATAAAAGTGTTTTATCTAAAAACGAACTTATTTAGTTGCAAACAGAAATTTGGAGTAGCTATTTGTGAAAGGTTATAAACTTACCAATCAATCACACCACAGAAGGTTTGATGATTTTTCATTCACAAAGAGCCGAGTAATTTGTCATCAGCCACATCCAAAAATGTCATCACTGTGGGGCAGGAGCAGATTGTTTTGGCACAACATGTGCTCTCAAATAAACCTTCACATTTGAAAATGGTCTTTGCTCAAGCTACTGTTGCAGTACAAGGAGAAAGAAAATTATATGTGGTTTATACCATTAGCCACCTACTGCCACTGGTCCCCCAATGTTACTTCGCAATTTTATCTGTACTTAGGGAATTTTTGAGTTAACTTTGCTGTAGAGATACTTTATGTTTGTTATACTCATAATCAATGTTTATTTATTCTTGTGTTCAAAGGAATTTCTGAAGAGAAAAATAATTTAATCCTTTATTGTTCTTAAACATTTCAGTTTTTTTTCCACCAAAACCATATTCCCCCCAATGAGTTAGATAAAAGTATTACAGTTTCTAAATCTTCTTAGCAGAAGTAAGAAGATTCAAACACGTAAGCAAAAAGGTTACCATTACAGTAAAGTTATTGAATTTACAAAGGTCATAAGAAGGTCTCTTTCATGTGTATACGCTATCCCTGGACCACACTGATTGCAGTAACCTTAATACTATCAGCATAAAATAAATCAGGTTACTCTGATTAGGCAACCATCCAAAACAAAAGTATTTGTATTCAAGCTTTGCAGGATAAGACTAAATATTCCATCGGTAGAAATTAATGACATTTTATTAAAGTTGAAGTTAGTTTTGTAGTTAGTTCCCTAGAAAAAAAGAATATGTAGAATTCCATTAAAGAAAGATTTTTCTGTCGAAATCGGCAACTTAACAAAACCCCATTAAAGCTGTAAGTACTTTAAAAGTTGAGTCTTGTTCACCTAAAGCTTAAAAATAGTAGTATTCCTTAACGATAACTTACATACGATTTTGAAATATCATAAATTTTATCAATGTGTTTAATGAAATAAATAACTGCATTTTATGACCTACACAGTCGTTTATTATAATCTATATAACAAATGGTAAAACATTTGTAAAACATTGAACATTTGTTTTTCGATATCTTAGCATTTCACGTGGAAAGTAAGAAATTTAATGTAATTGCACTTTTAAACAAGTGATTTACAATTTATCTTCAAAGGGAAACAAAATTCCTTCTTAGTTTTGGAATTATTGCAGGATTATTTAAGAACCGTTCACAATAACATTGGAAAAAATTTGAACTCATAGTAATATTCGTTCGAAAGAAACAATAGGAAGGTATTCTAACAAATTACGCCGAAGAGAGGAAGTTTGACTTGACTGCCTCATGACAGCTCTCGCTTGTTATCCTTCGTCAAAATATTTAAGGTTATGACGTCATAAAACAACACTCAGCTGTAGCCACTAATGAGTTTAGCCTAATTAAGAGTGTAGACGTTGTTATAATTGTTTTATGGTCATTAATACGATGGGTTGAGTATTATTTATATTTTTAAATAATTTGGTTTTATTGTAATCTATTATATGCATAATTATATTAAAATACCAGTAACGCTGCAAAAAATATATTCTTCCTAGTTATTGAACAAAACTTGTTGTTCTCATTTCCATCTCGTCAACATCACATTCACTAACTGACATTTTTAAATCGGATTCATGTACATACCTTTAACTTCCACCAACTTAGGTTAAAAATACGCGAGTATCAACAGGAACAAGTCGGATCAACAATTATAATTTTCAACTGATCAGCTGATTAGCTTATTAGTTGAGGTTCGAAGCATCACAATTTTACTTCTTTTCTATCAATGCATGAACCTCATTGGTCTTGTTATGAGAAATAAATAAATAATGCTGTTATTAAAGTAAACAGCTGTTAAGTGAAACTTTTCAATTCTAAGAACTGAACTGAAATGGCTACTTTTAATAACGGGCGTAGGTAAAAGTTTTAAATTAATACCAATCTGATAAAAGGATAATCTTTTTAAAAGTAATACATATTATTATCATAGATTTTTTTATATTTCAAAGTAACATTGGTTGTCAGCCAGTTGCACATTTGTCATCGTCCTCCCTGGTGTCCAAAGTTCAGTCAGCTGATATATCATCTAATTACCAGATGTTTCCATTGTTGCGTCTCTCACTGTTTGAAAACGGTTCGTGTGTTTTAAATTGCCGCATACGCAAAATGAAGTTAATTCAATTATTGATCTTTTACCAAAACAGCTATTAACATCCCCTAAATATACTGGTTGATTAAGCTGCAATGGAATTCAAAGACACAAAGGCGTGAAAAGTAGGTTCAACAAGACAAAATTATTTGTTAATTGTTATCTTTATTATACGAATAACTTCATAAGAATGTCAATTACATCGGTTGGTTGAGTTGTCAAAACTATCTTCCTCCAACTCCAATATCAAACCCACTTTAATGCTACAGATATCAATGTATTATTATCGTTATACTGACATTATTCAGGACGAATGAACTAGAGAATGAACATTTGTAAGCTTAACTTTCTACTTGTATCCAACATGGAAACATATGTTATAAATTTAATTATGGATTTTTTTCCGAGTGCGGCGTGATAAAACGTGCTCTAAAAATCGCAAGTAAGCAACATCTGTTTTAGCGAATTTCCCTATAGGGAAGTAGCTATTACCGTAGGTCTCATGGTAAGACCTAGGCCCGGGACCGATTTACTTTTTCATTTTGATGTCCCCAGAGGCCAAAAACACCAATCGTTCAAATTTTTATATATGTATATATATATCTATATATAAATAAATAAATATATATATATATATATATATATATCCATCCGCACGATAACTTGAGTAATTTTTGTCCGATTTTGATAAAATTTGGTTTGAAGGTGTAAGGCGAGATAAACTTGAATGAGTTCGCGAACCAGCATGATCGTACTATTGGAACGGGGGTTAATGGGGTAAAAATAGGGTTTTCCCATTTTTGACCCTTAAAACACAACATTTCACAATTTCTTTCTAAACCATTTTGAAGAGCTTAAAAAAACCAAATAATTTAGTATATTTAAGCGTTACTATGCGCCTAATTATTACGGAGAAAAAAATTGTAAATTTTAAAATTCCCATGTTATTCTTATGGAGAATAAGTCAACTGTTGTAGTTTGCTTGTTTATGAACATATTTTGATCAAATTTGGAAAATACATTAATTTCTTACTAAACTACAGTACCTTTTAACATTTTACATAAAAAAAACTTTTACCCTCCCTGTTGCAGCAAACCTAAGTATTCGTTAAACTAATTATGTTCAAATAGGGAATAAATGTGATATTTTTAAGGAGACATTTTAGTGTAAATCCAATCAGGCAAATGGAAATTCGCTAAGTCTGCAGGTTTGCTGTGGCGGGGTATTTATTTAAAAAATTTCACACAAATTGTATTGTATTTTGAGTACACTAACGCCTTCTGGGATTGCAGTCCAAATCTTCGACGCCATTTGGGAGTCCCATCTGTACTTAGGTCAAACCACTAGCCAATTTGGTCTCGTGAATAAACTCATTGGTAGATAAAATTGATCTTACAAATCATTACAGTTAACACTTAGTTCGTTAATACATAAAACGCGTCATTTCAAAAATATTCAATTTTATTTTTAACTTACTTCTTTTATGTAATAAAATTATTTACAATTATCCCCGCCGCAGCGAACCTGCTGACTAATCGAATTTCCATTTGTCTGAGTTGATTTTCAATTAAATCTATTTAAATAACATTAGGTTTGCATGAGTTAAATAACATGAGTACCTAGGTTTGCTGATGCAAGGCAAATAAAGAGTGTTTTTTAGTAAGATATTAATAGCTTAATACTATTCATTTTAATAAATTTGCCAAGTTTGATCAAAATCCATAAAAAAACTACAACATTTTACAGTTTTCACCATGAAAACAACTTGGAATTTTAAAATTTTATTTTTTTTTTAAATTTTCATCGTTACCAATAACCGTACAAAAATTAGGGTCAAAAATTACAAAAACCATTTTTACCCCATAAAACCCCTGGTAAAATCCCGTTACCATGGTTCGATTATGCTGGTTCGCGAACTCATTCAAATGTATCCCGCCTTACACCTTAAAACCAAATTTCATAAAAATCGGACAGAAATTACTCAAGTTATCGCGTTTACGGACGTGTAAAAATATTTGAACGAAGGTGTGTTTGGCCTCTGGGGACATCAAAATGAAAAAGTGAATCGGTCCCGGGCCTAAGCCTTACCGTGCCACCTACGGTAATAGCTACTTCCCTATGGGGAAATTAAAAAAAAAATCTCACAAGGTTTCGTCATTAGGTAATTTACACCGTCTTGTTTCTACTTAAAACACGAACCCTTGATAATCATGACGTCCAATTCTGCTACCAAATAAGCTGTCAACCTGCAACTCATCCCATCGCGTTATGTTCAAAATAAACATTGTATAACCTCTCATTTACATAAAACACCACGCCACCTTAGCAGGTAAAGTATCATGTAAAAGCTACCTTGAGCTATACGAAGGCGAGAAACATGATTACAAAGATAGTCACATTACTGTAATGTCTCATACTTGTAATATCTTTAACACGACATCTGTACTGGATCTGTTGTAATTAGATTTTGTAAACGATTAAATAAAATCGTGCAGACTGCACGTACATTTCTTGTGTATTTGCTTAAGGATTTTATTAAATGTCATTACTATAACTCAATTCCTGTTAATTTGATAAATTCTAGAATTTAATTTTAATTCATTTCATTCTCACGGTGTTTGTAACTATGTTTTTTGTAAATATTTGAAAATAAATCTTAAACGTCAATAGTCGTGGCCTGATGAAAGTATTTGTATTCGTTTTTTACATACCATTAGGTAGGTGTTTATTAGTTTGTATCCCTGTGTCGTGTGAGCTTCAACTAGACTAAGTCCAATGGACTGAATGATTAGCACTTGAGTCAAATGATAGCACAACAATATGCTAAAACCTAGGTCGGAGATATCTACTTGAACTGGATGACTGAAGGTTGTTAAACCATTATTAGTTCTTAACCAGGTGAGGGACATTTTCACTCCTCATGATGACAAAATACAAAACATATCATTTCAACAACATCCAAATTCTTAAACAGAATAAAAAAATTTACTTAGATGTTTGCTTATACAACTTGAATGAACAATTCAACAAAATTGTTGTTGCAGTTTGTTTTACAGACAAGTTCTGTGGACAATAGTAATGAAAAAACTAACACACTTTAGGAATCAAATCACCGAAAGAAGAACAGAAAGATTTAACTTAATCTTTTCCTGTGATCGACAAACTAAAAAATCAGTTCTAACGAATATTTTAGTAACGAATTAAAAAAAGGAAACATGTATTCGCACGTGTGGTTTTCGTTAGTTAAATATTTCAAAAATATTATTTAAGAAAATATTTGCTATTATTGACTTAAGAATGCTTAAGTAACCGTAAAATGATTTCCAACTAACATTTTAATAAGTATAACCACTGATTATATATACTCAATATATTATACTCGGTAGACATAGTCAATAGTACAACCTCATGTGGAGTGGTGTGGTAAAAATACTACTGTCGAGCTGTAAAATAAAAGGAAAAAATCGTATAATTTGTTGTGTGATTCCAATGCAAACAAAATTTACTGTCAATAAAAAATGTCTGTATGGGAAAATCACTCAGTTAAACAGATTCTAAGAAGTAAATGTATTTTCCATTTACTGTACAGGGTGATTGATATAAGCATAGATAAAACATACTCCCTTAGTAGATTTCTCATCCTTATGGAACAGCTGAAGACAATTTTATTGTTAGTTCTGTACGGTTTATGTAGAGGTCGTGTTTTGTTTACAATTTGTTTCCCTTTATTACAGCCATTTAAAATCTCGTTTAACCAAATAATACGATCTAATCATAAACAATAACTTGTCCCCTAGTTATATAACCAAACAGTAAAGCACAAATCAAGAAATTAACACTAAAATAATAGAAACAAAGTTTCGTCGACACTAGTGCCTTTGTGTCACGTACGTGAATTAGACATGAAAAACGTGCTTCAAAATTTACAATGGGATGAGAAGTCTACTTGTGTTGGTTAGTCTATGATATAAGTGTGCCAGCTGGAAGTTGTGAAATCTCGAATAGTTTTCGAATAAAACAGCTGGCATGCTTGCTTAGGCCTTTATCAAAATCTCATGCCATGCCGAAATTTCAAAATTTTAACCATTATTATCTTTGAAACGGTGAGGTTTATGAAAGAAACACAAGAGTAAAATTGTCTTAAAATTACATTTTCTACCGGAATACATCATAAAATACAGAATGTTCCATAAGAAAAATCAAAGTTGGTGACTATATTGGAAAAATGGCGAGTAAACTATTTTCTTGGATTTAACCACAATTTCAAAATAAAAATCCAAGGCTCTTAACATTTAACTTTTTTTATGTCTCTTATAGTTTTCGAATAAAACAGCTGGCACACTTATATCAATCACCCTAAACCTCAATAAAATATACGACTCTATTTGGTAAACGCAATATAAACTATTGGTTAAAAATCAGATTCCAATTTAAATTGCTACAAAATGTGTTTTCAATAAAAATTTCACATTTTTCTAAATTGTTAAATTATTTCTAATAGATATTCCAGTTGCAAGATAAAAAACTTTTGAGACTCGACAAAATGTTATTCAGAACCACTCAGAATCCGTTTAACTCGCAGAAAGCATTTGTTACTCTCGATTATATTGAAAGTGACAACGTGAAATCAAGCGTGCTTCAGCTGTAAACGTTTTTATCTCACTTAATGTTTATCCACTTTTGGAAAAATATCAGATTGTTTTTTCAAGCATAAATTGTTCATAAGTAGTAAGTAGTAAGTAGTTATAAAAGTGAGTGATTAAGTAAATGAGTGCTGCTTTATCCGCGTATCATGGACTATGACACGTCTAGTGACATTCTAAAGGTTGATTTTTGCCAAAATGTATTCATACTCCATAGGAAGAAGACGTAGACGATAAAATAATATGCTATTATATGCTTAATTTTGCGTTTGACAATTTTATCATTTTTAAAACCAATGGGTGGGAAAGAATGTTATACCTTTAGCTATCTGATAAACTAACAGGGAAAAGTAAAATGACCTTAAACAGCTGTGAAAATTGATAATAATTAGTAAAAATAGATGAATGAAAAGAAATTTAACGAATACATAGTAACATATGCACACTTATGAACACAAGACTTCCAGGAAATTGAAATCACCTAACAATCAACAAAACAAGAATATATATTTGTCAATGTTTATTTTGTATTTATGTAGCCTTAGTTATTACTATTGCAATCTCCTTAATACTGTAACTGTGGTTTATTTCTATTTGAAATCTTTAGTGGTCAGACGCTAATGAATCATCATGACTTTGGAAACTTTTTGTATAATTAGATTTCTTTAATATTGATTAGAAAATAATTTAAATTAAGAAAATAAAACTGAACGTGCGGACTATTGACGAACTTACCATAGAATATAAAGCACATAAGCGCTATAAAATAGTCATGTACAAATTAAAAGTCTACTAAAATATAAGAAAACGTACACATATCTTGGTATCTCCATCGTGTTTTAAAATTAACTTCGAAAACCTATTAAATTAAAATAGATGGATGTAAAAATTGTAATTTTATAGTCATCAACTTAGACAAAGATACCACATAGGTCTATAGAAAAAATAAATGTGGATGGAAAACGTATGTTTGAAACTACACATTGCCTTAAACCAATGATACTAAACAACGTCTATGTACTAGTAGGCTGTAGTATAAATCATTTTATGTACGATTTTATAGTTTAAGTGGTAAAGAAAAAAATCACCAAATAATTAACCATGGAAATAGTACAGAGTCAATTTGTATGGTAAAAAGAGCTTACGTCATTGTTTGAAGATTTATTACGTAATAAAACCCTTTACTGCATTTTACACAGAATTGTACGCACAAATGAATGATTTGTCAGAGAGAATGTTTTAATAGGCGTGGAAGTAAATCTCTCATGATTTACAATTAGATTTTTAACTCGATGAGTAGACTGAACTCGTTTTATAACACATTTAATACCAGTTTCAGTAAACTATACACACAAAGGAGTGTGATGGCTAGTAGTGAACCTGTTTATACTTTATTATTAGTATTTTAATTAGTTATACGGTGAAAAATTAAATAGTAAATATTTGTGTGTATTGGTTTTATTTTGTTGTTTTTTAAACGAGAAAATATTTTACGAACACGTTCAATAAGGGGTTAACATCAATAATGAAACCTGGGAACATTAAGGTATAACACTCCTAGAGTATTTTGTAGACGAAACACCCACTATGAAAGTTAAGAATAGTGTCTACGTTTGTATCTATGTAAGCTAAACTGCTTATGTTGTTGGTTTTCTGTTCATTAGAGTGGAAAAGCTCCCCTCATCCTTTCACGATCTCTTTGACCCTATAATAGGTTTGGGCAAGATGCGTGCTGCAGGATTTTTTGGATTACATTATAATATTGTATTTATGTCTTTATATTTTTCACGTGTACAAGTTTACGGAAACCGGATCTGTAGTAATAAATAGGGTAACACACATTAAATACTCAATTTGAGCTAGTGAAAACAACATGTTGAGCCTTACTTACAATAATTTCCCAATAACACTAAACCTCCTGTACATTGTGCAACTATGCAACAATGCATATCAGCTGATCGACAATGAAGTAAAGAAAACAGGGATACCAACATGTAAGCTCATTTTGTCACTAAACAACGCTTCACACTGCTTGTAATATTTCGGCTGCGTAAAAAAAATAAAACACCCTGTATTTATAAACTAACTAATCCTTTAGTCTGATTGTTTATCTTTCTAGTTGTATTCTAACAGTTTCAGCCCTCAACAGTCACATTTGTCAGTGTCCTGCTCAGTGTGAAAAGTTCAGTCAGCTGTCCGGGGAAGATGCATCACATGATTACCAGCTGATGTCTGTTGTTCGTTTCTATACACTCTGATGTTATGGAAATTTACAAATGAGATTAAAATTGAGAAGAATCTTTGTTAAGTTTAATACTAAACCACCATTTACTTGACATAATCACAACAAAACTCATTGAATACCATTTGCTTTTAAGTCTCTGAAATAAATTAATTTCAACTCGTAGCATAGGGCCTATTTTATATCGCTATGGTTGGTTCAAATAGAATTCTTAATAGAATGAGTGGGTTAAATAGTTCCTAAATGTTTTACTACCTCTGCTGACGCGATCGTGTTTAAAATACGAAAATCTATTGACAAATCTTTCATAATATATTATAATAATACTACAAAAATAACAGGGAGTACTTGACTTGTGCACTCAAATATGTATTAAAGAATATCCTCATTGTACGCTTCAATTGAGAATTCCCTTCCTTTTTTAAAAGTTGAAAGATTAGGGTTAAACTTACTCAATTGAATATAACAGTAGCGTATGATTTAAAACCAATAAATTCTTAAGTATTAGTTTTAAAGTTTAAAAATGCTAATGTCCTCTTTGTTGGTAGCTTCAAATAGTAGCACACAGGTATAAGATGACATTCAAGCTCATTCATTACCTCTCAAAGTCCGCAGTGCGATGTTCGATCTTATAATTACCAGTTTCTCTGCCTGTCTTGCTTTGTGCAGTCTCATACTTCTTTTTGGTTCTTTGACTTTGTTTTAGCTAGGGATTGAAACTAATTTACAAATGAAGTTTAAAAAATTAACTAAAAATATCATAGGCCAAGTAATTTGAAAACCTAAGAAAATAGTGCTTTAGATACTTCTGTAAATAAATATTGTATTATTATTTTATTTATCAAAATACCAAGCAATTTATGCGGAAACACAATATTTTTAATTGCTGTTATTTAAAAAAAATACTAAAGTTTTACTGTTCCAATGACACAAATATGTTTTATTAGGATTCGCCTTTTTAACCAAATTGAGTCTTCCTAACTATAATGATATGTTGTTGTTTTAACTAATAAAAAACCCAAGAGAATATATATTGAATGGTAAACAATACCAACATATCACGACACACATATCACGTAATTTTTGTGTGTTTGACAATTTGTCTGGTAAAATACAGTGGTTTTTTATTGATATGTCTCAAAAATTATTTTCGTAATAACTATACTGTAAACATAATCAATTGATGCAAATTCATGTAAGATAGCACGTTAAGGGTCTTCAAGTTAATCAAGAATTTACAGAAGGTGAAAAATTTATTACAGGCGCTGAATAAGCAAATGTAGGCAGCCAGACTATTCCTGTCTCTTGAGTAGACTAGAAATAGAACTGTGTGATTGGTTTGTTTAGGATGGGCGTAACGTTGGAGTTTTAATACAACTGGTACACATTTTTTACAACAACAACTATTTAACCAGTTATCTTGCCCTAATAGTAACGAGTTATGTTCATTATTCTATAAAATACTTCTATCTTATTTTATAAAACGTTTCCGACAGTATCAACAGTTTAGAAAAATTGCATTTATCTGCGATAAAGAGTAAAATGTAAAATAAAAAATACAATTGGCTGAGTGGGTGTTGCAAAGATTTACGTACTCTTTATTATAGATATTGGAGAAAAATAGTGCCTCTTGTGCATATATTTATAATTTATTACTCCCATTTACTTCCAATCGTACCTCTTCTTGATAACTAGGAGTGAAAAAACTTGGTCATGAAAATTGAATAATTGATGCTATAAAAGAAAATGGGAGAATGGTGATATACTCCCAGCATGCATATGCCGTGAATTAATAAAATAATATAATTAAAAATAAATAGTCTATGGTAAAATATTTGTATTTGTAAGCCTGGTAAGATAAATTATGTTTTTAGGTCAGTACAGCTGCAGTGGGCCTACAAGTTGGCTGTTGTAACTAGTATGTTAGTTCCATAACTCATAAAAGCAGCAAGCGCTAGTTGTTTATAACAAAAGTTTTACTGCTCTATTTATGCCAAACTAGATATACCGGTGAATTTATAATTCTGTAGAAACATTTCGTTAGCAAATTATGGTATGAACTAGTTCAAAAAATATGTATATCACTTTACTCACTGTACTTGAAAATATACACCCATAGTGAATTTTAATTTCTTACCACTCTGTATATTCTACAAGTACAAGTATGATTTTTACTCGTATATTGTAATCATAATTTGCAATGTTCGCTTTCATTATATCTATTTATACTTCTATTTCTGTGTTTGATATTTCAACAATAGTAAAGGGTCAACATCAGTAAAGTCTCTAATGACCGTAACCTGATCATATATTGAAGAATTCACTTTATTGCGTATACTACCAGATATTATTAAATTTAAGTATTTAAAATATGAGGAAAATAATTAGGAAATCAAATTACGGAAAGCTATTGTATAATGAATAATGAATAATGAAGTTTATTTCCCACAAAAAACCACAATGTAACAATACATCAGATGTAGAGAAATATGACTGGCTACTTGATCCAGTAGTGTAACCAGTTTGCTTATACTAACTTATCGGCTAACATGACGTTGTAATTTATGGTCTAGCATCTGTTATAAAACATTGAATTTCGCCTGAACTGTGCATCTGATGGACAATACAAGAACTGTTTTAATAAACAATGAAAGTTATTAGATCAGAATATTATTGATATAATTTATGTCCTGCTGAGAAGAAAGTCAAATTATCGTTGCTTTGCTAAGCTGCTTTAAATTTAAACTATTCTTTATTTGAAGTGGTAGATAATTATAGTATTTCGAACCTAGATATTGAAAAGAGTGACGAAAAATAGCTTTATTTACTTTGGGTAGTTTCAGAGTATTATTGGTAATGCTTCTTGTTATAAACGAATATAGGGTGTGGAAGCTGTGTCATGCAGTAGCTTAGCATAAGACATAATAATAAATTATTGCTACGAAGCAGGGATAGATTGCAATAGCTAACCGATACCTAACTACTCCCTACCGTAAACGTAGACCAAGAAAACGTATACTTTATTGTCTAGTGATTACTGTTAAAAACATTGCAATAACATCTCCAGTTAAAAACTTTCTTGTAAACTTAAGTTCATGCGGCTGTACGTTATAAATCACTCCGTACTTAGCGTTGTTGGTAAGTTTATAGCAAGACGTAATGCATTCGGAAATGTTAGGATGAAACTTACTGGGCTTCATCTTTAAACTTCATTCTTCAGTATTAAAGAGTATCTATGATTCATGCAAACATTTGCTTACTGGTCAACAAATATCTGTACAACTTCTAGTTACTTCAAAGATTTTCTAAGCTAAAGAGATTTTTGAATCTCTTTAATCTTAAAGTGTGAAATTATGTTTTCGAAACATCCAACGATATTCTTCCCGAGGAAGTCTAAAAACCCTTGATTATAATCAGTTGAAAAATTATCAAATGTAAATAAAACATAAAACAAATAGTAGACAACAAAACTCCCTGTCATAAGCCGGATATAACTAGCATTAGGCCTAAATTTGTCTTCAGTAGGTCAACAAGATAAACATCCATCATAAACTCTTCATAAACATGATAAATTGATGGAAGATGATAATAGCATAGATTAAAGAGTAGATGTTGTTCTTAGACTCATTCAGTCAAAAATAAAGTATAAATTTGTTGACGAAATTGTCACTTATTGTTAAAATAATGAATATTACATAAAAAAACTACTTTTTAAGTAAGAAGAGGTTCTTGTGTACATTTTAAGTAAATATTTAAAGTTGATATTTTAACATTATTCTCTTAAATAATTTAGCAGTCTTATATTTCGTACACATCAATTAGCCATCGATTTCTTTAATGTTAAAAATGTTTATAGCGTTGCAACATTTAAAGAATAAATTAGTTTTTGATTTATATAATTGATTTATGTTGTTCTTTTACAGTTTTACCTTACAATAAATAAACTTCCTCATCTCTGATATCTTGGACAACGAAGGTGTCAGAAACCGTAGAAAATACGTTTAATGGCCTTTTTTAACGACGGTACGGAAATCCGGGGTTTCCGCGCTTTCCAATCCGCAACGAAACTTTTGCTTTAGAGCGCTAATATTTTTTTAATTAAAAACAAAAATTAAGAGACTTCGTTTTCAGTACAAATTGCCTTGCATCTTTTGTGGTAAGGTGTTACCCTTGACTATTGTATTACTTACAGTTTAAAAACACTATTTTAAGATTCAATAAACGAAAAAAAATTAATATATTTAGAAATGTCAAAATTAATTATTTACTTAAGTTGATGCCATGATCAAAATTGCTATTTACTAACATTCCACAAGTATAGGTAAACAATATTTTATAAAGTTTCTCGTTCAAATTTTTACCTAACAGTTTAATCATATCAGTTTCAATGTTCTTGAAAGTTAAAATCCCCGTGGGACACTCAAGTGCTCACAGCTTACAACTTTGCTCACTCACAGACTTATTAAACCCGTATCAGCAGTGATAGGGAGAAATGCATTGGAAGTGAAGAAAATAATTCTATTGCTGCAGCAATAGAATTATTTTCTTCACTTCATATACTTGGTATTTTTTTTATTTCAATGCTGTGAGGGCATAAGGTAGTAAGTGTAAATAAGGGATATTAATAAAATCGGTTTGGTCGCTTACATTATTATAGTTGTTAATAAAAAGAGTTCTCTAATACAGAAAGTTTTCCTAGCCTAGTATTTTTTTTAAATTTACATGTCGCAATAGGCCAACTCATTAATGTAGTCCTAAAACCTCCGTATCGTTGAAAAAAAAAAGGTTGGTGATTATCCAGATTTGAACTCACGCCTCCAGAGCAGAAGTCCTGCACAAACACAACTCGACCAGTAACTAAGTTCTTGAGTGGTTTTTAATACGACATGTTATTTAATGTTTATTTGTTTAATGATGTTTATTTAATTGAAATTATCGTAAGCTGCAAACTTTACTGTTTGTCGTTTGGCAATTTGTTTGAACTTTAGGGGCAGTTTCTTTTTCATTTTTTCATTATTAGACCCATTATCACAACATTTTCTTTATTTAACCCCCTTTCTATAAAATTCGTATTCCAAAATAGTCCGTAAATATAAATACTCGTATTCACTGTAGTCTCGTAGGCCTAACACGATATTTTATTTGGCAATATGTTTGCTGGAACTAACCACAATGAGGGGGTGGGAATTGAAAAAGGCAGAAAAAAGCAATTTGAAGACGGTGAAATATGGCTGTAGTGTGGCCAGATGGGCAGCCAGTAATTTGTCCTGCGAACAACCAGAACTGTCATCGCCACAAGCGCCCAGTAGATTGTTAATTTTAAAATGTTTACCGACATTCTTAGAAACACTATTAATGATCAGCATTTGATAATTGAAATCTCTTTTCATTTACTATGATTATATAAATAAGGATTGGTATAAATATGATTTATTGTTACAAAAAATATGTACTGTAAAATTATTAGTGGTAAATACACAGCTTATATTACTGCCTAAATTATATGTTATTACTGGTGAGCATTAACAATTTCCAAGTATTCATACTTCTGCAGAATAGGCTTTGCAGGTATACAAGAATCATAAACTGGTATTGTAACTAAAGACAAATAAAACTGCAATCAACAAATATGGGACACATTGGATACTGAAATCTGGTTGAATACTATTGCTTACTGATGTTAATTAGCTAAAGGTATTTCGTGTTTTGTTCTTATTTCATGTCCAAATTAGCCTACATTACTCTATGTTTGGTTTACCATATTTGTATCAAAATAAATTAACACCGACCTAAGTTTATGTCTGCTGTAAATGAAACTCCAATTTCGTAGATCTATTATACCTATTTAGTAACGATCAATAAATTAAAGAGGTGTGCAAACTAATATTTTTTTACCATAATATTTGTTTTAGTTCATTAGGTAGAAGACAGTTTTGAATAAATCCTAACACGCTTTACAGTCTATACCCTAGAGTATTATATCTAACTACTGGGCAGAGCAGCTGATGGTTCTAACACAGCATGGTAATCGTCCTTTTGGGACTTGATAGTTAAAGACAACTTATACAACTATGACAGCTAGTTCCTTAAAATGAGTGTGTTTCTAAAGACTCAGTCAATATATCCCTAACTGTAATTGATGAAATAACTGGTTTTATGTATAAACTTATGCTTGGATTTAATGGGTTTTACCTTTAGAAATTATTTACATTTGTATGGTTTAAAATTTAACGAAGCTCTCTGTCGATTAGGCTTTTAATAAATGATCCTCGTTGAATTTAGTTAGCAACAATGCTATCATAACACTAATTTATCTCATTTACTTGAAATGAAATACGCACACTTATTTCGGGGTTGTGAAACTCTAATTTAATTTATTGTGATGTACTTGATATTTTACTGATATTAATAAAATGAAATATAAAGTTATAAACATGGGTATTGTGTAATAACTTGTAGCGTATCTTTTAATGTAACAATCCTAATACGTATATGAAGACGTATATGTAAAATGTATATGAGGACATGTATGAAGGTGTAAGTATTCATATATAGGACACCAATTTATAATTTATAAACCAAAATAATTATTTGTGAAGGATTATAAACTTACCAATCAATCATACGATAGAAGGTTTGATGATTTTTCTTTCACAAAGAGCCGAGTAATTTGTCATCAGCCAAATCCCAAAATGTCATCACTGTGGGGCAGTAGCAGATTGTTTTGGCAACATGTGCTTTCAAATAAACCTTCACCTTCCAAATAGGTTTTTTTTTTAAATTAAGAAGCCACCTTTAAATTTTTATTTTTACCACATTTTAGAAAAAAAAATATTGATTAAATATTGTTACTGTACTAAATAAAACAAACATGTTAAAACGAAAAACCACTAATTTGGTACTTTCTTAAGCTACTATCACGATCTTATTGATGTTACCTGTTTATAATCTTCATTCCAGTTCAAATAATATTCGTTCGAAAGAAACAATAGGAAGGAATTCCAACATATTACGCCGAAGAGAGGAAGTTTGACTTGACTGCCTCATGACAGCTCTCGCTTGTTATCCTTCGTCAAAATATTTAAGGTTATGACGTCATAAAACAACACTCAGCTGTAGCCACTAATGAATTTACCTTAATTAAGAGTGTAGACTGTGTTCTAACTGGCTTAAGGTTTTTAGTCGACGGGGTGAAATTATTATTTATTTTTTTTTTAAACTTCAAACTGGTTGTACTCGTGATAAATATCATTACAGTATATTTAAAAGAAATTTCGTTATTATAAAATTTATATTAATTCTCGAGACTAACAAGGAGATGTCAAGGCAGCAGGGGTAAAACAATGTTAATGCTCATTGGAAACTCTCGGAAATCCGGGTTTGCGGAACATTTTTCAAATTACTAAGTTTTGTTGTTCGTACAATTTTATTATTAAGTTTTACTATTATTTTTGTACGTTATTGAGGACAGTACCGAGTATTTACAGAAATGTAGTATATAATTTGAAATGTTGAATAAATAAAATACTGTAAGATATTTTATAACGCCATTACAAAGCAAATTATGATTAATTTATCTTTTTTAAATTAATTTCCCTAGCGTTCATAGCTGTTTGAGAAGGTTATTAAATCAATCCTAAAGGTTACCGTATTCGTAAGCTATATACAGTGTGTAAATTAAGTATGGAAACAAATCTGTATTTTTAAAACCGAAATAGATAGAAATATTCTATTTGTGGCAATAATAGTTAACAAAGATTCCGCAATTTTTCACATGAAAAATATTTTTTTACCCCCCTAACAGGGTAGGTGGTAGGGGGTGACTTATTTTTTTCAAATAGCAACCCCTATTGAGTGACCCCTCATTTTGAAGGGTTTGTCAAAAGAAACACAATGACGCAAATCCGAGGTGAATATCTCACTCCTAGCCCAAATGGCGAATATTCCAAAATTTGATTTATTGTACGTGAAAAGCACCAATTTCACAAATAATGGAAAGAAATCTGTATTTTTAAAACCGAAATAGATAGAAATATTCTGTTTGTGGAATTGATTGTTGACATAGGTTCCGCAATTTTTTTAATTAACAATATTTTTTCAACCCCTTTAACAGGGTAGGGGGTGGGAGTGACTTATTTTTTTCAACAACAACCCCTATTGAGTGACCCCTCATTTTGAAGGGTTTGTTAAAAGAAAAAGAATGACGCAAACCCGAGGTAGATATTTCACCCCTAGCCTAAATGGTGGGTAATGAAAAATTTAATTTTTGTAAAAAAAACCCATTTTGGAATATCCGCCATGTTAGCTAGGAGTGAGATATTCACCACGGATTTGCGTCATTGTGTTTCTTTTGACAAACCCTTCAAAATGAGGGGTCACTCAATAGCGGTTGCTATTTGAAAAAAATAAGTCACCCCCTACCACCTACCCTGTTAGGGGGGTAAAAAAATATTTTTCATGTGAAAAATTGCGGAATCTTTGTTAACTATTATTGCCACAAATAGAATATTTCTATCTATTTCGGTTTTAAAAATACAGATTTGTTTCCATACTTAATTTACACACTGTATTATTACCGTTTCGTATTTCGGTTTAAAAACGTATACTTTTATCAAAGTAAAATATTAGGTGGAAATAGCTACCCTAGAAACATTACTTCAAAAATATCTTAGTTTAGCTTTACGTATTATATTCTTAATTAACATATATAATAAATGTAGTTAAAGAATTAATATTAAAATAATGTATCGCTCACTTGTATTATTTACAATGTTTTTTTCATAAATTTCAGTTCAAACAGGATGAAATTAAAGCGAAATCTGGTACAAAAGATAACATCTTTAGTGAACAAAATTTACTATTGAAACGACTTGTTTATGAAGGCCTTTGTTTTCTAAGATCTAAGCAGCACAGCTTTGTTTTGAAATCAGATAAAGACTGACTTAGATTTTTGTACCAGCATCCTTGCTTTGTTGGTTGTATTCATAAAATATGGAGTTAATACTGATGTGGAAAGTTCATTAGTGCTTAAGGTTTATTAAGTAAATAGTAATAAAAATGTGTTTTAAAATTACTTATATAAGTATTTAGTGCTTAAACAATCCTTGAACAAAATTCGTTATCTGATTTACGATTATAGAAATGTCTGTCTTTTCTATCAACTAAAGTTACTTGTTCAATTAAACTGGAATAATAATACTACGCCAAGTAGTGTCAAAGACGCTACACGTATTTTTTATATTTGATCTTAATTATTTGCCCTAAGATTCCGATATGAAAATTTGGGAAGTATCAATGTTGGCAACCGAAACGATTTGAGTAAGACATACTTTGTTGTTGGTGACATCTTTCCAATCTTTCCACTTACACTACCATCTTGAGTACTAATAAATTAATAATCAAACAATACAATTATTAGAATGATTATTAAGACTATGAGGTATATTTATTTTCTCTGGATGCTACTAGTTATAACAAAAAATACCCAAAAAATATGGTAATTGATAACATTTCATTAGTTTTAAACGGTACCTCAAGTTTGGATCTTACCTCATTGTAAAACTACTTATTCATAAATGATCTTCTATAATTTTTGTGAGGTTGCTACTTCGGGTTTTGTTTTCATTTGATTAGCCTATGTATGGTTTCCTAACACTTGAAAACTGCCTTAGTTTAGATTAGTTAACGATTAGTCAAAGCAAATGCTAGATTAATGGTCACTAGTCTCATGTTCAATCCCAAAAATACCTGTATCATTCAATGTCTATTTATTAAAACAATAATATACTGTACATTTTTACAATTGATTGACTAAACTATTTAAAAAAGATATAACAATGAAGTTTTTTAAAATAAAGATTTAGAAAGTACCAAGTGATTATCGGATGTCATAGGTCCGATCACGAACATGGTAAACCCTGCTTACTTATGTAACCAAGGTAAAAAATTATAAATTAACATAAAAAAATTTGCGATTGACTTTAACTTGTTCAATAATAATGATGAACTGAAAAGAGACAGAATTTGGTTTGTTTATTTTAATTGTTAAACTGGAATCATTAACTATTTAGTTAATGATTACTGTCATGCTTATACTAGTAGAATGGCCATGTACTGTGGTAGAATGGTTTTGCAACTTCTCACGGTAAAACATGAACATTATTATTTACTACTGTAGCTTGTATTATGTGAAGATAAAATGTATTTCAAGCTCTATTTTACTAGCAGACTACTTTTTATTTCATCATACTCATAACTTTAAGCAAAATATCATCACAGTAAATAGTAATCAAGCAGATAATTTAAACTCTTCCCTTAGTAAAAAGAGCTGAATTTTAATCTCGCTTTTACCCACCGCTGAGCAGGGCTTACTTATATCTTACTAATAAGCTTAATATAACATTATTTAAGTAATGTATCGTAATCTAAGAGTAAAGTTGAGGAAAATAGTTAATATTGAAATTCAAGTTTAACGTTTATTGTTAATTGATACGTAAAGAAAAGCCATGAAAAAAACTGGCAGATATTTTTCGTGAAGTTATTCTTACTAATCTACAAAAGAGGTTGATTAGATTTTAGTCTTTAAAAATGCGAGCTACTTGTTTGTAGTTTAGTGGTCATTTATGGCGAACGTCTCTAACACAAATTTACTTTCGACGGTCTCTCTGTAAATCACACTTTACCTAAAGTTGTTGCAAAGTTTAGTGCCAAACTTACAGCTTTCTGTAAACTTTACTACGAAACTGCTTGTATGGGCTTCAACTAATACAAGCACTAAATATTGGCTTTGGTTGTCCATTCAACTAAACTAATGTTGATTGTCAGTAATTGTAACCACCAACTTTAATACACGTGCAATAATCGAATTATTTCACAAGCACTTTATATCTTCACTTTATTTCTTAATCTAAGTGGTATGTGATTAATTTATTCTTTTGGTAAAAATATTAAAATGTATTAAACGATATTTTTGTTGTACATTGTCTAGCCACCTACTACTACTGTACTACTTACTTTATTTCAAGTCTTAGAAAATAGTGTGGATACATTTGAACTTTTAACATTACAATTCAAATTTTATTAAAACTTTGCAAAGCTAACTAACTTTGTAGGTCGTATTTAAAGAAATATTTAAGAAACAAATAAGTTGACTTTTTTAAAAACTTTACAAAGAAAATACTGTGATACAGTTTATATTTTATTTCTTGAAACTATTTAGCCTAAACACTGACAAGCTTATTCGTCCTAGTTTAATACAAATTGAAACTAGTCTTTGAGAAAATGTTCTAGAATTTTATTCCCTACAGTGTAATTTAAACGAAAACTATTTTTTGTATTTCTATGTTTTAGCAAACCAAAATAAAACTACAAAAGGTGCTTAAGCTTCACGTTTCTGTTTGTTTTGTTTAGTCAAGATCCTATACAAACGTTTACTCCAAAACTTTCGGGAAAGTTCGAGAACAACTCGTTCAAGTTTATTTTGAGGAACAGAAATCAATGCTCATCTGGATCTTTAAGAATTCAAAAGAAAAAAAAATACCGTAAAAAACCCCGGTACATAAGTGATATTTTATGACAGGATTTAAGTCAGGCATTTTGTGATAATGGTATTTGGAATTTTCATCATAAGACATTTTCATTACTTTGAAAAATGGTTTTATGGCAACGATTTTGTGACATAAATTGATTCTATTCAAGTAAATACTGTTTATATATTCAAGCAGCGGCACCCCTATAACAATTTGCATATCTTTAGTGTAATATGTTTTATATGGAGATAAACAGGATACCACAGCATGTAAGTTCTCTGCAGAAAGTTGAATACTCTGATATAGAAATTATTTAAAGTCCATTTTGCCGATTCTACCTAAACGATTCCTCGTTTTCTCTAATATGTATATGGACAGATTTGGTAATTTCTTTGAAGTTTTTTATTTTGTTAATACATCCAAGCCATGATATACAAAATATCGATTTAAAATATTCATGAAGATCTGTGTTTGTTTTTTGAGCTTAGTGTACGATGTGCAACTAATAATTATTGTCTCAGTGCAACTTGAAAATTATTTTAAATAAACATGTGTACAATAATTATGATAAATAGCAACTCTCAAATAAATAATGATGTAAATGAACATAATGGAAATTTGCTATCGGAGAAATTTTCAATTCCTCTACCTCATTTAACTAAGAATGCAATAACAGAAATTTGCATTCAACGAGTGGGTTAAATACTGCCTCCTTTATTGAATATGAATATCAATGAAACCAATAGAAAACTAGAAATAAGTTTGATTTCCTGGGAAATATTTTGCAGTTGTTTTGTCCTTGAGGTATTTATAACTAGATTTATAATTTCAACGTATTGTCTAGCTATTAATGGTACTTTCCTGTTAAAAAGAACATTCATTATTATCGATCTGATTTTTTTCGATATATCGATATTCTATTTTTGATCCGATAATGAACGAGATGTCAGCTGACAACTACGATAAGTAAATATTGTTCAGTATCAACAAACGATTTAAAAATATTATATTGAAACGAAAATGTTCTAAACTAACCTTACCTAACCAACCAAACTTGCTGTAAAATTTCCAAATTCCGTTTCATATTACTCGCATGCCTTTTCTGTTATCAAACGAGATTTTGAAATGATACAGCAAACCCAGCAAGTTTGGTTGGTTATGTTAGGTTAGTTTAGAACAGTTTTACTTATTTATGTTTTGTCTAAACAAGATCAGTTGTCAATTATTTGTAATATAAATGTGTTTGAAGATATTAAAACAGAAGGTATGGATCGTAAAGGAAAACAAAAATATCGATATATCGAAAGAAATCAGATCGATAATAATGAATGTTCCCTCTAACAGGAAAGTACCCTAACCCTATTAATATTACAATCTTTTACAGCATTCAATTTTAAAACTTAATTGAGCACAATAACCAATAATATTTTTGAAACCAAGCTTTTACATACATGTATTATTGAAATTTTAAAATATATTGTCTTCAAGTCTTAATATAAATGTTTTATGTTTACAGCACCTTGTGTCCTTATTGTTATTGTGTTGGACTATTATTCTTCAGAATTGGTTTGAATTGAAGTAACTATTATTGTCAGTTAATCATGTGATAATACTTTGAATCTGTAATTAATTTAAGATTTGATATGCCCTCATTTATGAGGTAGTTAAATAACCCTCAAAGGCGAAGGAAACTTTCTCTGTATTCTATTTCCTGTAAAATTCACATGTTTGTTTTATGTTTACGTATGTTGTTGAGAGTTACTTTGTAAAAGTGTGACAAATGATTAGCTTTGGAGCGGAAAGTTACCAAACAATCAGACTACAAAGAGTTGTGATGATTTTCACTCACAAAGAGGAGACTAATTTGTCATCAGCCTCTTGCGGAAACATCGTCTGTTACTGTAGAGAGTGGCAAAAGCACGGATGACCGCGTTTTTGGTGGAATTTTTATGAAGGTAAATGTTTGGTTTTCTGAAGTTGAATGTACTGTAGTAGTGACAACCATTGGATATGTTCTCTGGCATATACCTACAATGGAACTCTTACAAACAAACAATGTTTTAGTAGATTACTCCTTTTGGATTCTACCTGACAGCGTCTTAGGTCACGCCTCTTCACATAAAATATTTATTACCCGGTGCCATGTTTCTACTATAATTTCAACATAGCTTAACCTTATTTTTTGCCTCAATGCCGGAATTTATTCCTTGTTGTGTCTTGTATACACTATCATGGGTCTCGGGAGGGGTGTTCCGTTGTAGCAATTAGGCCAGTGGTAATCTGCAGCTTGGTCGATTGATAATTTATTAACTTCCTTAGACTAATAGCTGATAATCACGATTAAGTTTTCATAAGCTATCACGATAACACGATTTAGTTTTACATGAAGGTTACAATGTAAAACCTCACACAATGTTTCTGATCTTAACGTCTGATAAAACCACATTGTATTTTTTAAGTTGTATTATTTCTTAATGCCACATATAATAGTTTTGAAAACGAATTTATGAAACTGGAGATTATTATTTAGAATATTTATTCATGGGTCATAAGACTATACTAAAATAAAATGAAATTAAATTTTATCTATATGTAAAGTGTATAGAACAGTGGTAATGAGTAAAGTCAGTATTGTAGGTAAAATAAAGCAAAACTGGTGCAGAATTCAAAACTTTGCCAGAATTATATAAAAAAAATTATAATTTTTTTTAAGTAAGCCCTACTGTTTAACACGTAGTGTGTAATCTGTAACGTAATAATTTACTGACGTTGAACAAGAGCGTATTGAAGTTTCTTGCAGCTATATTCTTGCGTGTATATTTTAGCTTATTTAGACAAAAATTACTTCAGTAATGTGAGAAATATACTGAAACCTAAATTCTTATTTTAAACTCGAGGTATAAACTCAATAATTGATTCCATTATGGCGATAAGTCTGTTTAATAGATTAAATTGTATATACAATCATTAAATAGCCAACGTCATCCCGGTAATATGATTTCCTGTAATAGCAGAGCTCAGAATAAACATCTTTCCTTAGAAGCTTTCCCTTGGTGGTGATCGGAAGGGATTGCAGTCATCTAGATTCGATTAGGTTCCTTCGATTGCCGATTATTCGAATAGTCTACGATAACAAAAGGTTACAAGAGGTTAACATTGTAACAGCACTTTGTTGAATGGATTTGATACTGTGAGTTCTATCTACAATAATATTAAAATACAAAAACTACTCACAAATACATAAACATGTAAATTTTCTTTATTGATGTTTGTTTACAACTAACAACCGTTTCCTTAGCCAAACAGTTATCTAGATAAAAACTTAAGATTTGCTCACAAAAAGTCAAGCTCTAAACCATAGACTAACCAACACAAGTTGACTGATTCCATTGTAAATTTTGAAGCTCGTTTTTCGTGTCTAGTTCATGTACGTCAACGTTGATCGTTATTGTAGACAACATTTTCTATTATAGGGTTATTTGTGCTTTACTGTTTGGTTATATGGCTAGGAGACCAGTTATTGTTTACGATTAGATAGTTTTATTTGGTTAAACGAGTTTTTAAATGAATTGTAAACAAAACACTACCTCTACAGTGCACCGGACAGAACTAACAATAAAATTGGCATCAGCTGTTCCATGAGATGAGAAATCTGCTTAGGGAGTGTGTTTTATATACAGTAATCTAACTTTCTAGTCATCTGATTCATCATTCAGAAAACAAAGAGCCAAAGTCGACGCGCGAATTAAAGTATACATTTTCGTCATATACAACCGTATATGAGAGAACCTCGTATTGTATTCTAAGCACGATATGCTCCCTGTGGTGTTGTCTGTAGTTATAAGACGTTGGAGAAGAAGTTATCTGAATCTATCTGTAGACTTACTAAACTTAATGTGTATATTGATGGCATTGATTTCCCAGTGATTGTTAGAACTGCAGACAACTATTATGTACTATGTCGTAGCCTAAGTTATAAAAATCGGTGTTTGAATCAATGGTCTTTATCTTTGTTCTATTTAAGCTGTTTTTCATATTGGTTATGTTGAATGGTAAATACACAACTGTCTTAGGTAACGCATGTGTTTTTAAGAGTTCTCATTTACATATTATAGTATGGATAATGGCAAACTGTTTATTATTTCTAATACTTCACGCTTTAAAAGTTTAGACACAAGTAACATAAAAGCATAAATGGACTGTACGATGTATATGTTGAATAAATAAATAACTCATTATTAAAATGAAATTTGTTATACACTAGAAACGAGTATACAAAACAATTTTAAGGTAACGTCAACAGTTTTTAGTCAATACTTATAAGCATTTCAAGTTATTTTAGTTGTGAAAATTCCCTATTACTAATTTACTAAATGGAACGTTAGATAATAAAAATTGTTTAGAGTATTTTTTTTATTTCCCATTGGGACCTTGGACTATGGTTACTCTATATTCTTTGAGGCCGTTGATTCTGTTATTGTATGGTCAAATTAGTTTTTACATATATTGGAAAAAAATGAAAATGCAAGTTCCAGTGTAGAGCAGCTACTTTATGCCAAAAATCTTTGTAATATGGCATTATAATATTTTAACATACAAAGATGGATTTTTCTACTTGTACTTTACACTTGGCATAACAAAACTATACAATAAAGTATAATTATATATTTTTACCAGCAAAACGTTGACAAAATTTCACCTTACTTGAACGAGTATCAAATGTTAGACAATATTCTATCATTTATTTAACCATGAGCGCGAGTAAAACTATTACACAGAAGCAATTCTGCTGAATACATAAAGCGTTTCCGTTTATGAATAGAACCAACGTTCCTGTATTAAACCTTCACGTGGACCTAGGTACTTTAAATATGCAAACTAACATTTGGGAATATTGTTGCACATGTGTGCATTCTAAATTAAATCACTGTGTAACCAGGGGCTTATGTATGTAATATATAATAAAAAAAAAACATAAAGGAAAATAAGAACAAATTACTGTTTATATATTTATATTTATACCAATCTACACAATTAATTCACAGATTACAACACTTACGTTTAACAAGGTAAGTTTATATATATTAAAACTATTTCCACTCGTAAGAAGTTAATTTTAAAGATGATATTGTCTACTACCATTTAAATGACTATTTTATGGATTAAAACGTCCTTTACTCACAATGTGATATTAAAACTGTTTAATTGTGTTCCTGTTCAAAAATAATTAAAATCTAGTAGTTTAAATGCTTTGATTGTAGGTATCAAACCTTTTTCGTTCGTCTTATTTCACTGAATTTCAATTAGTAATATGTTTTAAAACTACCTATCTAATGTTCATACTGCATCTATAACAGAACATCCTAGCCCCCCTCCCTCAGCCCACAGCTGTTAGGGTCAATAAAAATATTTTTTGCCCTAAGACGCTAGGCACGAGCCTGAGATTGTTTTTCACATTATATAAGGCTAGGCCTAAGGGTTACGGCATTATCACTCAGAAAAAATCCATTGGTGATTTGGCGGTATTTGAACCCGGGGCCGATTTCCCGCGCTCTAGCCACTAGACCAGCTCGCTTCCCCACAGCCCATTTGTGTTAAGTTCATAAATATAACAATAGGAAGCATCCTAGCTTTTAAGTTAAAAGATGTTGCCTAATCTACCAAACCACAGTTCTAGATGCTTTCATAGAACATTGAATCTATTAAAATTAAACACTTTTATTGCAACTCGTTCATGTCAATCTCTATCCACTTACTTAGTCCTACAATAATACGGTGTATGCTAAAATTATTCATTAACATTACAAATTCTTCAACTGTAACAAGCATAATAATATTCACCATCACGTCATAATTTACATTTTTCCAAATCAAAAAGATAGCAAATACTGGTTTGAAAGATTTAAGTTGTGAAACAAATGAGAGAAAAGAGGCTTAATTGGTTGAAAAAAGTACGACGTTGAATGACACTTTGCTGATACGTCGTGACGTCATACTGCGCAATCATCAATCACTAAAGCTGATACGTCAGCGAGTCTCATAATCTACGGCCTGAATAAATGACACATGATCGCTGTGCAGATTAAAATCTACTTTGTCAACTCATCAGAATTCAACTTTCACTGTTTATGATTTTTCGTAATACAGGTATAGAAAAATCAATTATTTACTCACCCCCCCCCCCCCCCAAATGGCACTATCTTGAGACTATAACTGTGTATCATTTACACTCAAAATCCCCTTTTCGTCAGGATTTAAGATTGAGCTTCAAGAAAAATTCTCATATAACATATTACGTTCGCCAAGATTAATACTATAAGCTGTAAAAGGGATAGCAAGTGCGACTATAATTTGTGAATCATTTACTATCGATGTTCAATATACAGGGTGTCCCGGAACTCTCTACCAATATTTTAGGGCATTGCTCCTGGGTAAGAAACATACCTAAATATCATATTTAAATTGTCCGGAAGTCCTTAGTTACTCACACAGCCGCCATTTTTTTTTAGTTATTAATTTTTTTCTAAAGAATGGTTAAACATATGAAATTGAAACTTTGCACAAACATTTATGACAACTAGACAAAGCTAAAAAAAAGTTATGACGATTTTTCCAATTCATAAAACAAAATGGCGGCCATTTAAAATTTTATAAAATCATCGGTTTTTGAGCTATTTAAGAAACAAAATTTTAAATGGCCGCCATTTTGTTTTATGAATATGAAAAATCGTCATCATTTATTTGTAGCTTTGTCTAGTTGTCATAAATGTTTGTGCAAAGTTTCCATTTTGTATGTTTAACCATTCTTTAGAAAAAAATTTATAACTGAAAAAACAAAATGGCGTCTGTATGAGTAACTAAGGACTTCCGGACAATTTACATATAATATTTAGTTATGTTTCTTACCCAGGAGCAATGCCCTAAAATATTGGTATAGAGTTCCGGGACACCCTGTATAGTCAACATGTTTCTAATATCGCATTTAAGTATATTTTTTTAATCGAAAATGATTTATGCAATGAGTTATTTCAACTGGAGTTAGACTTGGTTGCAAGAAATGATAAGTTTATCCACGCAGTAGCTTAAGCTAGAGTTTCTTAGTTTAGAATCTTTCATGTCATGATAATATTTCGCACCATTTTTAAAAATGGGTCAAAACATTTTACGGTAAATATTTATTGAACATATAAAACCTAAGTGGGAATTAAAAACATTTAACAAATTAATATATGTAAAAATTCCCATTTCTGTTTGAGTTAGAACATAAATAACATCCTAACATGAAACAAGTCAAAACAAGAAGAGAAAATCTATTTTATACGATGGTGGGGAGTATGTAAATCATAAACCAGCCCGTTGTGGCCATTATATGCTTCACTCTTCGTTGATTTATCGCAACTGCGAGCCTGAAAAGACCACTTATCACTTACTTACAACCTCCTTCATAAATCTAGTGAGTACGAAGAAGAAATTATTTTTATTATTATTTACAAAGTATACTTTTAATTATAAAAAATAAATAAAATAAATGAGATTTCGGTTTTAAGTATACATGGAACTTTACAGTACTCTATTATAACATCAAAGGTTCTAAAAAGTGTTAACTTATGCAATAATACTGTTATTGTATTCCTCGTGGTCTCATACTTTAAAATTGGAGGATTTAGGTTTATTTTGTGCTTAAGAGTTTGGCGTTCCCGTTAACTTTGAATTTGTCCACCTCAAGGAGCACGCGTAGAACATCCAGGAGAGCAAGGGATTAGCCGGTACAGTAAAGTAGTTTACGCCACACTACATTATTTTGACGAACTTCCCACGCAAGGATTTAGTCCAGAAAACAGCTGTTTGCCGCCAGCTTATTCAAATGGGGTTTCATTGCGTACTACTGTACTGCAATGAGTTTTACCGGACACCAATCAGCTGATTATACTGTATTTAGATGGCAGTGAGTGGTTATAAACAAAAACATAACCTCTCTTAGAGGTTATGACTAGTGATTGTTAGTCCTTTAATTGGTGGAGATATAGAAGGATTTGTACGGATTAAGTAGTATGGCGTAAACTATCGTACGTAACTCGTCCAAAATGTGTGTACCGGACTCGTATGGTAATCCCGTACTCGACTTCGTCTCGCACGGGAACGACCTAACTCGTCCGGTAAACACTTATTTTCAGGACTAGTAACGTAATATACTATTACGCAACATTCGCGTAAAGATAGTGTTGACTATACGAATAGAAAATTTAAGGTACGAGCCTTGTTGAGTGCCATCTACGAGTGTTGTTAACACCATTTACGCGAGTTGCACTGCTTCACCTACGACCGGTTTTAAATTACTAATAATCACTACTCAAAACTAAAAAAGAGAGGTTATGTTTACGTTTATAACCTCTCATTATGTTCAAGAATATACAACACTCTATCGTGTAAGATAAAAAATAAAATAATATAGGTGACATAATATGTACGACGCTATTTTGCAGCATGGATTTCAACACTCTAAAGTTTATCGGTATGATTATCGATTTATATTTGTCTATCTATATGCTACAGCAAGGTCATTATTTTTAAATTTATTTGTGAATGTTGGTCATATTGCTTAAAGCAAACAACTAGACTTCTGCTATCAGTACTGGCGTTGTAAAATAAAAATATTAGATAATAAGAAAAAAAATTAAGAGATATACAGCCTGGGAAAGTTTTATATGTATAGGGTTATGCACCTTGTAGTAGCGATTTTCCGAAAGCCATGTTTTATTAGCTTATAGGTACATTTATTTTCACAACTACTAAACATACATCAATGGAATATTATATATCTCTCAAGGACTATTATACCATATGGAGCTACCCTAGCAGTTTTTTTTTCAAAAGTATAACGCATGAAAAAATGTTACATCCATATAAAAATATATAAAAAATTGTCATTTATTTTTTAGATTTTTTATTATGATAATTGTTTACAGAAGTTAATTTTAGACACAAAATGTCACTAATATACATGTGAAAATGTAGTGCAACTTTGGTTTTGGTAGCTGAAATTGTTTGGGAGATAAAGAAATTGGTACCTAAAGGTATGCTTAATATCCCATTTGATTAGCATTGAGCGCGAAAAAATGCCAACTCCCCTTAAAAACTGTTCCAGCCGTTTTCTAACTATTTGAATTAAAATTGTAAAATAATCTGTATTTTTGCTTAAGTACGATTACCACTCCTATAACGGTTACATGCCAAAAATACAAGCAGTGTTGTTAAAATCAGTGCCTAATCAGTTGGAAGTGCAAAGCCTTTAGTGGACCGAACGTTATCACAGATTTAGCTGTGATTTTCCACCCTGTGAACTGTGAAAGCTTTCCCTCAACGCTTAGACTTTGGCTTGTACAAGCCTTGTTTGTGGGTGAGTCAATGTTTGTAAACAAACAATCATGAAATATTTATAACATATTTATAGATTGTAAAAATTGAAAATAGATTGTAAAATATTACCAGCTGATTGTAGTAGTAATATCTTTAAGTGTTAACTTACTTATTTTCAAGAATACAATTATAAGTATATGGGACGTACGCGATGTGAATTTTTAGGCTGCCTGTAATACACTGAATCGATTCATTTACCTAAACATCTAACCTTGTTATTCTTTTATATGGAGTTAATTTCACATTCTATAAAGTATTTTGAACTTTACATAGAAAGAGACAGAAGATATAGAAATCCTTACGTAAATTTACTGAAGAGTGGTCTTTACTTGTCTCTATTTATGTGTTTTTGCTACAATAACAGTTTTTACATACATATTCAATTCCTTACTATTTTTACCCAAAGGGAAACTAAAAATATCCTATTTATCAACAGTTTTAGTTTTAGAGACGCTTTGTTTCATTTTCCGGTGTCAATACCACGAGCGAAATAAAGTTGAATGACGTCATAGTTTTTTTCTTCTTCTTACCTACATTCGTAAGCTCTTTTACCCTAAGTCGTTAATTGTTTCATGAAGTTTCCTATAAATTAAAGTTTTTGTTCTTGTAAACAATCTGTTTAATATAGATTAATATTAGTTTGATTAAAATTACAAGCATTTTGTTTTCCTCAAACACAAATTGGCGATGTCTTTCCAGAATAATACTAGTATTCCCGGATTATCTTATTTAGGTATTCTACATTATTATTTCTATTTTATTAATTCTAATATGTTTTGTATGGTCTAATTGTCTGCAAAACGCTTAGAATTAATCATCCTCTGTTACATTATAGAGATATGTGAGAATCATATTTTACTGTAAAATCATGCACTTTGTGTAATTTGTTGAATATAATGTGGAAATAATATGAAATAAATTTAATCACACATACATTACATTCATAAATGTGTGAATTAAAAAAACATTTGTAAGAAAAACTAAAAAAAATCCTACACTTTGTGTAATTTATAGAATATAATGTGGAAATAATATGAAATAAATTTAATCAGACATACATTACATCCATAAATGTGTAAAGTAAAAAAACATTTGTAAGAAAAACTAAAAAAAAATCCTGCACTTTGTGTAATTTATAGAATATAATGTGGAAATAATATGAAATAAATTTAATCAGACATACATTACATCCATAAATGTGTAAAGTAAAAAAACATTTGTAAGAAAAACTAAAAAAAAATCCTGCACTTTGTGTAATTTATAGAATATAATGTGGAAATAATATGAAATAATTTAATCAGACATACATTACATTCATAAATGTGTGAAATGAAAAACATTTGTAAGAAAAACTAAAAAAAATCCTGCACTTTGTGTAATTTATAGAATATAATGTGGAAATAATTTGGAATAAATTTAATCAGACATACATAGCATTCATAAATGTGTTAAGTTAAAACATTTGTAAGATAAACTAAAAAAAATCCAGTACGTGTTCTGCAGTGAACGTTAGCTGTAAGTCACTTGTACGGCTCTCCTGGGACGAGCCACACGATACACGGTGCAATGCTGAGGTATTACTACATCTGTCACGACAATAGTGAGGGATTAGGGTTCTTTCAGTAGGTAATTAGTTCGGCAAATAATAAATTTGTCGTGTGAATTCCTGGGAAGGATGTTGTCTAAGATAAGTTTTTACTAACTTGAGCGACCCTGGTTTTTTTTTTTTTTTTTTTTTTTTTTTTTTATGGATAGAACATCTGTTTATTATCTTATGATGGATCGCAAGCCACCAGTCACTGTAGTTGAGTTAACACCATTAATGTTTGGTGGCGATTTCAACACAAGCTACAAAATGAGAACTTTTCTATCCACCATTCTAGGCGCGACTGTAAACAAAGAAATCATCCTACAAAATAGAAAAATGTTTAGTACTTCCTCAAACGAATAGGCCTGTTAAATATTAAAACATTTTTTTTATCTCAACGCCATGGAATATTTCTTTCCCCCACAAATCATCTGTAAAATAATGTATGGTATGTTGGCATAGAAAAATGGATCTTAATGGTATTGACTTGGTATAATTTATCTCAGTTCTTGATAAGAATAGGATAAGTACTTATACTTATCAGTTGTCTTAAATCCATTGGTAATTTTCAAAATTTGAACGCAAGTAAAACACAGACCACTACAGTAGATAAAAAAAATTAGAATTGTGTTGGACTGTTGTATGTCTTAACTTTGAATATGGCCAAATGACTATTAACGTATTTGTTTTTTTAATTATTTATAATCCTAAAAAGCGCTCTTTGTCATACATTTTTAAAAGCAAAAAAATTCTAACTCGTTGTTTACACTTAATTGACAACAAAAATATGGTAGCCTACAATTTTATTTTAATTTTATTTAATGCATATACTAATTGAAAATTAGCCATTGAAGTGATAAATATAGTTTTACGTCTTGGAAGTAACCAAAGTTAGTTTTTATTAATACTGACTGACTGATACTGAATACTGTATACTTAATACTGAAAAAGCTCAAATATGAAATTCACGAGACATGACAGACGACTAGAACTTTTAATGTTTTAGACGTGTTTAAAAGTTTCCAAACACAAGACGGCTATATCTAAACATGAAATAGCACTTAGTACTCTGGGTTTTGTTGTTTATTACAGTTTCTCTAGTTTTGTGTATTTAAAATATAAATTAGTAAAATATAAAGAACTGTTATGACATTACCTAAACATTTTTACATGTTTAATTTCACTATATATGTATTCGGGCCTCCTGTAGTTTTATACTCGTCTTAAGATGACGTTTTAAAACTTTCAATAGGAATTTCAAAGTTCTGTCTTTGGTTACTATACTAAATTAAACAATTGCTTATTTCAAATAGATTACAAATAGAATATAACATTTTATGTCTAATTATAATTTCGTAAAGTTTCTAGATGTTAAAAAAATCAGGAACAAGCGCTCTAATGAATATTGCATCATAGAACTTCCGAAAGTGCAACAGTAAGGCTTTTAGTCACAGATAAATTACAAAGCAAGGATTTTTTACCCTACAGTAATTTTGTTCGGAGTTTAATCCACACGAACTCAAATTAATAACTCCAAAATAATTAAATATTTCAAAAAGATTAAATGTAACATTATTACGAATTTTTCAATATACATTTCATAAGGCTTACATAAATGAGGTTTCTTACATACACAAAACTCTCCCTCACGTAGAGGCATAAAGTTATCGTATTTATCTATTTATTGTATTTCATTTCGGTGGTTACAAGCTAATCATACCGATCTTACCTCCTTGCTAACAGATCTTGTCTTGATTACATGAGAGCTATGGTGTTTGGTGGTATTCGATCCGGAGCTTCCAATATAATATATCTACGAGCTAACCACTAGACCAGTGCTTAGTTAGAACAAATGCATTCTCCGTATAACTGTCTATATATTTAAAATTTAATTTATACAAAATGTTCCTCCATGATTGATCAATTGACATAAAATTAGGTTACTTAGTCGTCAATCAATCCTATATATTTGTTGTAGATGACTAAGTTATAGTATTGGGTTAAAACCCCATTTTCAAATATTTGTCTTAAGTCGTCACATATCTACCTGCATTTTCCGTTGTCGGTAAGACATCATACATAAACACACGGACACATTTATATTTACAATTATTACGCACGCGCGCGAGGCTGACCAAGAACAACACCAGACCAAGCCAAGTCTTAACCCTTTGATGCACAGGAAAATTTTTTTATTTCAATTTTTACTGAATTGATGTTTTTTGGTAGCCTTAACCGTGTCAGAGCTCAGGAAAAATAATTTAAAAAATTTAATTTTGTTTTTATAATTTTTATTAATAAAAAACGAGGTGGTATTCTATATATACCACTGTGTATCAGTGCGTAGTCTAATGTGCATATAAAATATTAAAAACCTTCCTTGAAACGTAAAACCTACCAATATGTTACAGATAAGAAACAATTATTTACCTGTTCATGTATTGTAATAAAAAGATTACTTATCTAATCTATGTGAAAAATAGTAAATTAGCTCAAGATATTAGTACTCGTAAATACATTTGTATGACAATACTGAATACATTTGAAGGTCTGTTATAAAATAATAAGTTTCCAGAGAATCATTGTACAACATCGTACTCTCCAATCTTAAGATTCAAGATTAATCTTTATCTTAGTTCAGTTGTGAAACTCATAAAAACCATTTTTTGTCTGTCTAGCATAAGCACACTTTGCGCTCGTTACATTCCCAGGATGAGCGAATCTTTTTCTCTTTTGTTCTGCATAAGTTGCATCTCGTCCATGTTGATATTATGGGCATGTGAACGTTCTCCTTGAGCCTCTTTTCTACTGGCATTTTAAATTTATGTTTGATCAAATTTAATTTAGCCTTTCCTTTGCCTTTTGTCGATTTTGAGTGTAAGCCATTCGTGACGGAAGTGCGGAATTGCTTCACCTGGGTTATGATTCCAAACGCAATAGGTGATTTATAATGATAAAAATAAATTATGTATTTTCATCAATGAAGATGAGTATATTTGCTGAAGAGAGACTACTGTCATCTGGTCAATTATCTGATAAACCTATTTCATCTTAGCAACCGTCATTTAGAATTTCTGTTAGTAAGATGTCTTCAGTCATGTCTTTTGGATATCTGAGAATAATAAATAAATATTTAAAATATAGTAAGTAAAATTTATATGATTGAGTTACCTAAAAAAAATAACGAAAGTTATCACAAAATATGCTTGAAATTATATTTTAGCTTAGTAAGGCAACAACAAAATATGTCTAGTGTTAGTAGCATAGTGGTATTGTAGGTATACCACCTATATTTGGCAAAATAAACTTTCAGTTTGAACAAAAACAGTGTTTTTGACGCAATATAACAATTACATAGTGTCTAATTCAACATAAAAACATATATCTTACTTTGTTATATGTAATAGAAGGGTATACAAGACAGTCAAAACCTCTGCATAACAGCCTGTAGCCTGTAGCATGCAACGACGCTTTGAAACTTCAACTTTAATACTAAATTAATCTAGAAGCTACTAGTTCCTCCAAAATACGCTAGGTTACAGCACTGACTAGGCCCCTGGTATGGTATTTCCACAATACCAGTATGCATCAATGCAGTAAAAATTATTTTACAAGTGGTATCCTGATAATACCACTGTGAATCAAAGGGTAAGCCAAGTTTAGTATACAACACCTGTAGTTTTTCGTTACCTTATATCCATTATTCTTATCCCTGTAAGTGTAAGTGATGTAAGTGGTTTTTTTAATATTGGTCTTAGTATTGTTAACCATGGTGTTCACGCATGGTTTTGCTATACGGTGCCGATATATTTAAATGTTGCTAAATAAATATTCACAAGAGAAAGACACATTCATGTAGTTTTTATAATCGTCAAGAGTGCATGTAAATCAGCCCAGCTGTGGTCGTTACATGGTTCACGCTCATTTGATTTATGTCTGTAATGGTACTGAAATAAAGTTTATAGCCTTGTCCCATTTATCCTTCATCTCTATCTCGGAGTGATGAAATAGTTACACATTAGGAACATTGATAATTAGTGAGGTGAATTTAATAGGAAAATATGTCTGAAAAACGTGAATAATAATCCCCCCCCCCCCCCCCAGTAATGTAAGTATTTTGTAATCACTTTATGTTGAAAATATACCAAGAAAACCCCACTTTAACGTGAAATAGTTGACGCAGTTATATTCTTCCTTTAAAATTCCAATATGTATCAATTAACCAACGAAAAACTACGTTAATAATGTTTAAATGCAATTAAGGATTTTAATTGGTGAAGCACGTTGTGTTGTGTCACTTTCATTTACCGTATGTTGTATATATGGAACTATTTATAAGCATTCTCTATACTACGTAATTGCATACAGGTAACTGTATTAAGCATGTTGCAATAAAATAAGATTCTTGCCTTTCGTTTCTATCCATAAAGCAGAGCGTGTGCTGTTAAATTCAAGAATAAAATCAAGTTAATGTTGCTGTTTCAGGTTAGTTTGAGATTCAAATTGTCGAATTCGGTGAGTATTTTCATTTTTAGCAAATATGGCCTGGAAAGGAGTTGAAGTCGAGCCTATTATGAGAGAAGCTGACCCTGCAAACAATGTGCCTGCTTTAAAAGCTGATTTTAAAGTTAATGGTATTTGGGAGGCTGAGAGAGTAGCGTTTTTTGATAATCGCATTGTTAATGCTGACGCTCGCTCTTACGCCAACCAAGAATGGGGAACAATATCTCGAAACCATGCCGTTCAGAAACACAATAAATATGACAAAGCAGCCGAAGACATCAGAGGAAGCTTCACACCATTAATATGTTCCACGGAAGGAGTCCCCCACAAAGAATATGAAGCGTTTCAGAGGAGAACAAGCGAAGCCCTGGCTGTAAAATGGAGAAAACCATACTCCCAAATTATCGGATGGTTGAGGATCCAAAGCCAGCTTTCCATAATTCGAGCAGTTTCGCTTAGGCTACGGGGAACTAGACGAAAAATTCGAAGCATTCAATTTGAAGATGGTGCCGCAATTCCCCCAGTGCTCTATTGAGCTTTCATTTTATTTTTTTATACATCCCAAGTAGCTAGTATTTTAAAATTTAAATCTTTTTTATTATGAAGTAATAATACACTTATTATTATCTTTATTGCTGTCTAGTTTATGTAAAATATTTTTTCATCACTCTGTATTCGAAAATAGCTTTTTTTCATAAGGCTGAGATATTCGAAAATCGTCAATTTCCATAAAAACAAATAGTGATCAGCTGACTTTTCCTGACAGAAACATTACTTTTGCTACACAAACAATACTCACATCAAACAATTGAAGTTCCCGGTTAGCTCAAAAAGAGCGAGCGAGCAACATTGTGTTTTAATAAAAAATACATAGCCGAAATTTATTTTTTATGCAATTTTTATCAACAGAGTTTACAACTGGCATTAATATCAAATGTAGACTAGTAAATGGTTAAGAGAACCGGTGAAATAGTTATAAATAAATAGTTATGAAAGATGAAATAGTTTTTTTTTCGTAGAGATAAAAAATATCGTTCAATACTCGTCACGTAAGTCCCATTTCGGGTTGGAACCTTTAATTTCAAACTGAGCTAGTAAAGTAAAATATATACTAATTACTCAGAAACAATTTTATGAAACAAGACAGGGATTCGAGGTTTTAAGTTGTTTCGCATATGTTACGCTACGTGGAAAGCATAACTAAGGAACTAGGCAATGTTCATAAATGGAAACGTTTTACGTATTCACCCAACGCTTCGCCGTTTAATAGTTTTACTCGCAATTTCTGCAGCCTTTAAGCCGCGAACGTGCTCAAAGTTAACTTTGTATTACGTTTCAATCTATAAATTCTTTTAGGATCAAAAATTTTAATAAACACACCAATGATAATTAATTAATTCTCTCATGCGATATGTATCTGTACTTATAACATATATTTTGGACGCGCCGTGGTATTATTTCGAAGCAACATCCGCAGTACACGCATGGTTTAACTATACGGTGCCGATATAAATTTAAATGTTGCTAAACTGTAAACAGATAACTTCGATTTAAATGCGATCTGTGTCACATGTAGTTTATTTTCTTTTTTTTAAATAAGTGACAATATATTTTGGTTCCGAAATTGTGTTAAGGTAATTAGATAATTATTGTTTAAGCAATTGCCGCTTTATTTTAGGATAATTTTTTTGTTTATATTTTCTAACAAACATTTTACTATTTTATTACTTATTATATTAAACTATTTAATCTCACAGGACAGTTGTTTGTATCGAGTAGAAAATAGATCTTAGTATAAACCTTTGGTACGCAAAACAGTCGATCATCTATTTAAAGCTTGATATATACAGTAAATATACAGAGTATTTCATATTTTAATCATTAATTGATAATGGTGGGGATGTCTGGAGGAATCGAGAAAAAATATTATCTGCAGGAAGCACATCAATACAATATACATGATTTTTATATTAATTTCCTAAGCACAGACGTTGGATACGGAAACATTATGCATAAACTTTAAACTTTAAGCATAAAGATTAGTTAAACTACTTAGCTAACATTATAGAGAGATTTGTTCTTAAATAAACTAATTTATTTCTGTATTTATAAAAAATCTTATTGAGAAAACTGTTTAACAGATAATCCTTTTGTGTTTCTGAAGTTAATATTTTAATATTCAAAATAAAGGTTTGTTGGATAGAAAAAAGTTACATTCATGTAAAAAAATACGGAACTAAATTTATAAATTTGAATGATTTTTAATAATAAACCTTCAAACATACTAGTACAAAACATGCTCGTGTACATAAAGTGTTTGGACTACTTGTTCATATTAAGATTTTTATCTAAAATAATTTCTTAGACCAAAATTTAAAGTAAACAATAAAACCCTAAATCGCAGTAAAAGTTAGAATTGTATAAACAATTTAAAACATTATAATTATTCAAAGCCAAGCCTAAGAGTACCAAAGAAATAAGAGCTCACAAAATATGCAATTCCAAATAAATTTTGTTCTGAAATGCTTTTTAATATGATAAGAAGAACTGTAAAGGACCAATACAGCAAGAGTGCATTAAAACTTTCCAGACATTGCATTGTCTAGAAATATTGTTTAAGTTCGTTTCAAAACAGGTTTGAACTTAATAATTAGTATTTTTCACTAACATTTGTATAACAAATTATCTAGTATAAAGATTGCTTTAGGGTCATTTCTTATTATTTTTATAGGATGTTTTTTCAAAATTCTAAAAGAATTCAACGTAGTAAACATTAGAATGCAGAAAACATCGTTAATTTTTTTTAAAGATGTTATTTTTAATCTGAAACTCTTAAAGTCACACGAAGCAAGACAATACCAAAACAAAAGTAGCAATAAGCCTCCTAAGCCAGCTGTTCACTTCGGGTAATCGTCTTAAGCCTGAAATCTGGGTTTATGAGGTTAAGCCAAAACTTTCAATGATGTGGGTAAACTTTTTGATCTTTTAAATAACGATGTACACTTTTAGTTTCAACCTTAATCTATTAATACTATTTTTAAAGTAGTACATTAATATGTGTATGGTAATATCAAATTAGTATGTATTTTAACTGACTATATGTAATAAAGCAACTGTATAAAATAAATGTGTAGTACATACTGGTTTAAGATATTATTATTATTAAAACTTTGAAGGTACAGTGTATTTTAGCATGTATATATCCTGTAACTTGTCTTTTTTACGAATGAACGAATTTTTTAATTCATAATTTTTTAATTCACTTTCAATAATAAATAGGGTTATGCAGAGTAAAGATACACCCTCTTTACCCGTTCAATAGATTATATATATTATACTATCAAATCTTTACTCTGTAAGTAAGATGAGATAGAGACATTTAGTTTTCTTCGATATTCTTTTCAATGAGGTGTTACTCGGTGGGGCTTTGTTTTTAAACATATTATGCTATCCCTAAATAGGTTAAATATATTTTCAAGATGCACATTGATGACATATGTTGGTAGTAGGCTCAAATGAACTATGGTTATCCCTATCCCATAACTTTGACATTGAAACTTAAGTCTACCGATAATGTTCATAATATATAAGAATTATTTTAGTAAAACGTTTTTAGTAAAATATGAATTGTTAAAAAAATGTATAACCTGAGTATAAAATGTATACAAAATTTAAATTTTGTTAAATATTTTTGAGCTCCACGCCAAATTAGAAACAACATTTAAAATTTCTGTTATGTATACTTGTGATAATATAAGCTACCGATATTTATTGTTGTTTTTTTATTTTTTACCATATATTTGTTTGAGAAATCCTGCGTACGTATTCCTGCGGAGATGACCGCTGTAAGTCACTGGTATGGCTCCCCTGGGACATGGAGACACAACACAGATGTGTTAATATTGCATCTGTCGCGACACAAGTAAGGGATTATCATGTCTTGTAGACTAGTGAGATTATGAACCCAACTTAAGGCGTGGATCTAAACAGTAAAACTACGTATTAGCTTTGATTATATATACAACAACACATTTCATCCCATGTTAAATTTGTAGCCAGTTTTTTTTTACCAAAATCGTCGTAGTTGATGTGAGCCACCGACAGATTTTACTGATTTCTGTCGAATACGCAATCTTTTTTACCAATTCAAACTAGTGGAATGACTTATTGTGAGCTATAGCAACTGTTATGACCCGTATTAGTTATTCCTATAAGTGTTTTACAAAATTGTGTTATAAAAAACTTTGCGGTAAAACTTACATTGGTGTTTAATGCAAAGTTTTATCAAAGTACTCAAATAAAAGTTTTTCCTGCAAGAACTTTTGAAAATGTTAAACTGTAAATTTCAAGAAATACGTGAAGGTCATATTCTTTTTTGTTTCAAGGACAAGCAATGTGCATGTTTAGGTGTGTTTATGATCACTGGATCAATGCATTATCACTAAGTTTAAAGCTGACGGTACTGGTGAGAACTTAACCCTCTCCTCAACGACAACATTGAGTTCATACCAAGATCATTGAATAATTTCAAAATGTTAGGTTTGAGTAAAAAAAGTATAAAACCATACTATTGCAAAAAAAGATACTTTTGAGTAATTATGTACATGGACACAGCTGTTCGATGGTGTCTGTGTCGTGTTGGTGCGTTAAACATGACATGCCACGATGATACGACAAAATGCCGTTGGTGATCCGTACGGTGATCTGACGGTTTACGATTCTGATTTATTGAATGCTGATAGATTTATTTAAATTATTTTGCATTTTGTCAATGTCCTTATTTAATTTTTATGTCTCATATCTCTTCGTTTCAAAGAAGTGGGCTGCAATGATACCATTATATTGTTTGGATATCAAAATGAATTGTCCATGAACATTTTTATGAATCTTCATGAAGAACATTTGGTTTCAATAAAATTAAAATTGTTAACTTCACCAATTGTTTTAATATTGTTTTCTCTTTTTTTAAAGTAAATAAAATATTGGTGAAGTTTTATATCAAAAGATTTTTGGATAGATCTATATCTTTAAATTCGTTTTATATACAATATATACTGGCATTTTAACACAATACAAATTAAAGTACAATGTAGTTTATTCTGCACGTTTTATTCAGAGCTCTAGTACGAAATATAGCATCATAGTGTACTGCGTCACTTGACTCAAACATCAATCTTACGCCGTGCGATTTATTCTGATAGTTTCACAGCAATTTTCTCTTTTCAAAGTAATAAATCAAGATATGTTTCCAAATAAATCTCATACACCTTCAAATGGATTGGTTTCACGGTATTCGTGTAAATAAAAGACATTTGTACATACACTCTGATTTAAGGGTGAAATTAACTTTATTAACTATAAGTATAATCTTAAATATTATATATATATTATATATATTATATAAATTATATATTATATATTTTATATATTATATATATACTTATATTATATATAAGTAAAACTTTATTAACGGTAAGTAATAATCTGATTGTGTTCCTCTTGTAAATTTGTAAATAGCTCAAAAGCTTAATAATTAATTTTAAAAAAATACCTCTAACCAATTAACAACTTTGCCTATATTACAATAATTTACAATTCGTACAACTAATACTTATTTACAAATAAAGTAGATTCATACAAATTTTAAGATCAGATATGACAAACGAGCGGATGAAACTTTTAATGCGTTGGACGTGTTTAAAAGTTTGGAAGAGAAAGAGGTTTTTAATTTACATAAAGTGATACTTGAGACTTTAAATTTTACATTATGGTCTGCTTTTCATAAATAACACATTTGTTAGAACATTAAAGTCCATCCTAGAGCACGATTGTGAGACTGTTGTTTTCTGATCAAAGATATCACTTTTCTAGCATATCCCAGATTTATAAAATAATTCATTGTCCTTTCCGTGCTAAATTGGTGGTAACCGACTGTATTATTTTTAAATTGCTAAATAAGTTATAGTTTGATAATTTAAGCTGTTTGTTACTTTCATGATGTATCTGTATAATACTATTGATTTTGCTATTTTATCAGTGGGACGTTCTACACAGCAACCAAACCAAAGAACTAAATAATGCCAGTTGTTGGTACAATTAATTATTTGGAACTTCATCAAGGCTGTGACACGTAAATGTCATAATACTAAATACAACCGTATATGGAAGTGATATGTCTCATGTAGATTTGTTACGGCCTTGTTCAGTGGTTTAGTCAAGATGTAAACCAGTGATCAAGGTGGGTATAGACCCACAGTTTGAAAATGTTTAGTAATTAATTACTTCAAGTATTGACCAGGCTACCATCTCACTATTGCATTATTATCTCATTATAATCGTTTCGGTGAATATTGGGTGTCACATGATCTTTTTTGTAAACCACGTATGAATTAAATCCTAATCACAGTTACATATCTTGCAATATTACAACTTATACATTTTTCTCTGTAAAACTAGGGGGTTTTATAATCGTAAAGAGTGCATGTAAATCAGCCCAGCTGTGGTCGTTACATGGTTCACGCTCATTTGATTTATGTCTGTAATGGCGCTGAAATACAGTTTATAGCCTTGTCCCATTTATCCTTCATCTCGGTTCGCTCTGGTAAAATGCCAAAGTTGTTTACATCACTCGTATCATATCAGTAACTGAATGTTGAGTTTATTTATGGTGTTCACCAAAATTATAATCTGGTGACTGATTATTTTATTTGGGACTATCTATAGCTTTTTATAGAGGCCTGTTTAGAATAAATATTAACTATGTTGAAATCAGGGTGTCCACAGAAAATTTTTCGTCAATTTCAATGACTATCCGTGACCATATACACAAGAATAATACTGTCTAGACATTTGATTTAGCAGAAAATACTGGAAATATGCAATATTTTTAACAATGGAGTACAATATGTACAACAATGAACTAAAACGAACTGAAAACTCATAAAATAGTACAACTGTCAAAAATTTAATTTTCGAACATATTTGAAAAATCTTGAAAAATACTACAACAGTCAAGGTTACGGCCGACTACAGCATTGAAAAGTGCCCTCAAATCCACCCATAATTGGGGATTTCCATGACTTCTTGCTTATTTCCATGATAAAAATTTTGTTCCATAACTTTACATCACTATCCTGGCTTCCTGACTATCCTGACCATCCTGACATCACTAATCTGACTTTCCACAATGTTGACACGATGCACCATGTGAAATGAACACCATCGACAGAGTTTACTTTTGTCTATTTACTGATTTTACTATAGTAAGCTAACACTTTTAACCTAGACAAAAAGATGGAAGAAAAAGGATTTTGACAGAAGCACAATCTGTAAGATGTTCATTCAACGACGAATATACATAAATTGGCTATAATCTGTCTTTATAGATGGGATATCCACTTTAGTACTTACTATAAAGTCTGTGACTTTAACCATATTTGGGCGAATAAACTCTCATATGTTATATTTTACAAAAGTCACACTCGCTTGCCTTACAATAGTGTGACCAAATACAATAGCCAAAAATAAGTACTAAGTACCCAACAGTGAAATTTAAGACGAGACAAACGAATAAAAAAATGTTACGTGTACTGGTGAAATTACCTGCTGTCAAGTGATCCTTTTGACCTTGAAAGGCGACCGGTTTCGATCCTCACGGGATCATCTTCAGGCGGACGTCGTCATCGTCTTTTCGTTCTTGCGAACACGTCGTTTTTTAAAAAAACATTGAGTAAACAGTTTTTAACATTTAAAACACAAAAACACAAAACACGGTCGCCTTTCAAGGTCAAAAGGATCACTTGACAGCAGGTAATTTCACCAGTACACGTATTGATCAGTGATTCGGAGGCTTAACTCAAACAAAATGAAATAAATGTTTGTTGCAAAGTCTTTCGTAGACAATATATGTTCGCTTTGAACAATCTCATTAATAACCAATTCAGGAAGAATGACATGGTTTGAAGTGTGTTGTGTTTTTTCATGAGATTTGGATTGAAATATCAGTGGTTTTTAATAATTTAACTATGCATGATAACACAATGGAACTTTAGGACACTCATAGAACTGTGTTGACTGCTGATTGAACTTGACTTATATATTAATTAACTAAAAATATGTTTCATAATATGTTGATGCGGAAAAGTCTTGTATGATTTTTGCACCTATTGTCTAATATGCTTGTATTTAATATTATTGTTCAATAAATTGATTGATTGATTGATTGTTGTGTAAAATACTCACTATCTGGTATTTTAATCACATCTTCTATGATTGAAGATAAAAGAAGTGCGTTAATCACTTTTATAACATGTATTAAAGAGTTAAATATCAAAACAATTTGGATTGTTATCGTGGTTAAAGTAAATGTTTATACTTACGAAAATTCAAAAAAGCTACCACTTCACCATTCAAAATTCAAAATCGTTTTGAACGGACTTTTTTGTAGTTTGATTTATACAATTACAAGTTCCAATAACAACATACATTTCTCCATCATAAGGAGTGTTTCAATTTACAAAACCAAATACATTGTGTGTTACTACAATATTCTACTGTACTACAATAATACGTTGAGTACAGTATAACGAATTTGCTCAACCATGAAAAACTTATAAAGACTGAAAATCCTCCAAATATTGCTGTATAAAGTACTTTCTTGTCCATCAAACCACGAACTGTCAAAAGATGTCGCAAACTGAAAAGTTAGTAAAAGTTATAAATCCCTAACGTCTCTTCGGAAGACATTAAAAACCAAACTTCACATTATTTGACATTCTAGCATGATAAAATTTACTTTAAGATTTATGGTTAGAAATCCTAAATTGATAAAACCTTGAGACCCTTCTACATGTACTATATTAGACGAATAAATTGATAACATGCTTTTTCATATCTTTGTTTCATGGTTATTTTTTTATGGAGACTAAGCACAGGACACCAACTACAGCATTCCCACTGTTGTCTTCTCCAAAAACAATAAACCTATAAGCTAAATAAGCTTTCGTGGGTGTCGATATGAAATCGTTTATAAATAAATAAACATCGTTAATATGTTCTAGATTAGTTTGTATCTAGAGGTTAGCGTCTGGGAATCGGTGCGGGAGGGCTTAATTCCCACAATAACAATTTAATACATCTACAAAACGTTTATGGGTTTATTTAGCTTCCTCTTAACGCGTTTTAATAACTTTGACTTCAAACAAAAATGAAACTGGTGTAAAGGTGAAAAAGAGTGGCTTGTCTAGTGCTTTTAGGATGAACCTGTGTTGTCCTGGAGTACCGGACTCAAGTCCTGCCATTCTCCAAAGGTTTTTAGCTAACTTTTGTGATAATGCCGCAAAATGACTATTCAAAGTCTTCCTTAAGCTGTAAGTTACCAGTTACCCTAACTAAAAAACAATAAGTCTCCGCTAACGATTGGGGACCTCATTTCACTAAAGCTATGCAATAGGTTTTTGAAAACCTTTACCGCATGGTCAAAGACTTACGAACGAAAAAATGAAACCATTTTCTAACTGATTACTAATTCATTAGTCTTTGATTAGTAGCTTCATGTTGAAACATGTACAGCATGAGAGTAATAAGACCAGTTCATTAGGCAAGAGCCGGAGCATTAATGTTTTCCGCAGGCAATAACGCTTAAGCCTAACGACTAGTAGGCTCTCCAGCCCTCTCTTTATCCTACGTTATTTGGCATTTATTTGTTTAGTGAAATTCCGAGATTTGGAATCCTCGAATTCCTTTGTAAGAGATTTTTTTACAGCTAAGTGGCTCAGTTTTAAATATAACTCCCAATTTATTGGACCAAGGTAACAAATTCGAATTTGAATTTTAAGTATTCATACAATCTCACAAACTATATGGTTGGAAATAAAAATTTGTCATCTTATATACTCTAATATAACTTTTGAAAAAACTTGTGACAGCTAGCCTGACCATACTACTGGACCGAATTACACGCGGTTGGTACAGAATGAAAGACATTTTCCTGTAGATGTACAGAATCCCTTTATAAATTAAAATAAGCTAAAAAAAAATCACAAGGAATGAATTTTAAATTTTTAAAAAATTCCTTACGGGCTGCCATGTTGGTGATGAAATAACAAAAAAATATTAACAGAAAATCAAAACAAATTTAAGAAATTCCAATCACATGTTTTATTTTATTTACATCGTGGGTTGAAAATAGAAAAGTTTGCACAATACATAATTTTGGTCAAGTTTTCGACCATGGGGCGAGCTCTCGTTTCTACTAAACTAGTAATAGCAAACAAAACCTGACAAATAATACTAAACAAGATTTGCCAATAAGGAATTATTCCAAATACCGACAACCACACAGAATGTTATACATTGACCACTCAATTGTAAAAAACGTTAAAAAGTCATTGACAAATAAAGTATTGATAATGAATGAGAATTACTGTTTAGGATATACAGAAATTTGTAAAATATAGATAAACTACTAAATACGAAAATTAAACAGTATTTTTTGTCTTACTTTTGAGGCCTTGTTTAACGAAGCTTTTGTTTCAAATAATTTTAAGAAAACATAAACATTGATTATCTTATTTTCTCCAAATAACATTTTGTCCCACACCAATCGTAAGTTGTTTCTCTGCTTTCATCCAGATACCATTCTACTTGAGGACATCATGTGATGTTTTCAATCAAAACTAAAAATAGCTTTGAAAATTACTTTTAAGCGTCATATTTTTATTTCTTTCTTTGATACACACAAATTTTGAATTCGCTTAGTCAGTTTGCTGCGGTGGTGGTATTTAATATAATAGGCGTTTAAAAACCTAGACTTACTTGTTTAACAAATTTAGAAAGCTATCTACTTTTAAGAGTATGAAACTTCAAGTTGCAATGACTGAGAAACAATCACCCTGTATACTTGCCTTTTTTTTAATTGCCACCACAGCTCATTTATGTGCTTCAATGTCTCCATTTAATGAAAATGGATTTATTTTACCTAAAAATAGCATGTAGATTTTTTTTATTTTCTAAGCAATAACCTTTGTCAATGACAGGCAATTTCATTGAAGATGTCTTAAGGCTTAGTGATACAATAGGCGGTTTAAGCTTTGGCAAGATGTAAGCTGTTTCAACTTAGAAGCTGCTGTGTTACGGCTCAGCTTTGGCTGATCCGGGTAAATTTTTGTAACTTAAGGGAGGATTTACCTTTACATCAGCAAACACAGAGTTTCATACACTAGCAAATAACCTGGTAACCACAGGCTGAGCAATATCAAAGAGTTGTTTACCCCTTTTTTATTACAAATTATTATCCACATTCATCTTTAAACACATTAGGCAATTTGAACAATTTTTGATGGTAAAAAGGGTTAAGCTAGAGAAGTAATATGAGACTCTTTGAAGCTTTAACAGATAAGTGTTTAATTATTTGTATAAATGTAGGATTGATATTTCTTTTCCAACAGGTAACAACAATAACAATACAATAATACAAATGTAATATTCCTTTGTAGTTTCTTACCACACATGCCTAGTCTTTTTTTTTCAGAAATAAATTATTTTCTAATATGTAGAATGAATCAATACGACATAACTTTTAAACTATTGCTAAATCTAAATACAAAAAGATATAGCCATCATAATTCTTTAAGAACTTATTCACAACAAACTGTACCATACAGTATTTTCCTCCAAATAACATCAAAATTAAATTTTTATTTAAATTTGAACCAAGCAAAATTGTCAATGGATTTTAATTACAAGACACCTTGAAACTACTTTAGTAAATTCTCAAAATGGATTATTACCAATGCCATTACCGCATTGCGATGTGTGACTATTTGGATTGTAGTTCGCCATCATCCTAACAGCCTCAGCAGTTAGCCGTGATGGATGTGATACTGCACAACCATTGTTGAGTTATATTCTTTGCTGCATACCTCACATTCGTCAATGTGCAATGTAACTCATTATTGAATAAATCGTATGATGACTAATCAACTTACTATTCTATGTAAAAATACAAGTTCAGTACAATGTTATATTGGTTTACAGCGTCATTTCGTAGAACAGCGTTTTCAAACCCATAAATCAACAATTTTTACTTAGAGTACCAATAAAAAAGTACGCTTTTTTTTGTTTCAACTGTTTAGCAATCATAACAAAAAAATTTAGTAACGTACTATCATAGTTTTGTTTCATATTTTACGTTTTTTTACAGACTAAGCACAAAACACAAAAAAAGTCAAATTACCAATGTTTTCTTTAAAAATATATATGTCCCGTACACTTTCTGGGGCTAGCTATGCAATAGTTAAATGAATTAAACAAGAGCCAAACGAGAATTCTTGATACCTGATATTGGTTCTTTAGTATAAATATCGACCACAACTAAATTGGTTCCTCTTAGGTTAGGATAGGTTAGGTTATCTTCCAGACATCTTATTCTAACCTAAATTTAGGTGCGGTCGGTATTCATAATACCAAAGTACCTTGGTATTTTATGTGGCTTTGAACAGTTTAGGCAGTGAAGTTAGCTGGAGAAGGTGCTGTGTTGAAGGAGCTTGAATTTATTTGAAACTGTATGAGATAGATGCTGTAGCTGGATATACAGCCAAGAACCTGAAAGAACAATAATTGCTTAAAAAACACACGAGAAATTTGTTCACAACTAAACTAAATTCAATAATCGGTTACAATTATTAGCTGCACAGTAAAATAAGTGTTTCACCAAGTTTTTAAGAAAGTAAGATAGAGTAAAAAAGCAAAGTTATGAGTAAGAAAGCAAGAGTTTATGGTAAATACTTTAAGATAAACGCATCCAAAATTATAAGCTAAGGGTTTTTACTAGAAAGCTTTTCAAAGTAAATAAATCTTACAATCTAATCCATACCTCTGTGAATTAAAAGTGAATAGTAACATAACTATTTATCATATTTTTACAATTATTTGAAAGAATACTTAGTTGGTTTATTTTTATGGTAAATGGTTCTTGATTGGTTAGGAAAATTAACACCAACTATATAGCTATTAGGGGTGTATATCATTTTTGCAATGGTTCTAATAATATATCGAAGAACATTCAGCAATTTTTTGTCGTAAATTCTAGTGCTAGTGATTTATTAGATGTTTAGAGTGTAGAATCAGAGGGTGTATATAATTTATATAAGTAGAATGCTTATCCAAATTTGAAATCTGAACTTTTATTCACACAAATGTCATCGCTCAAATATGTTGATGTCAACTAGAAGTTTTTCTTGTTAGGGGTGTATTTTTTTTCGTTCTTACTATTTAGTAATAATATTTGAAAACGTTACTGAGTGGAAGCATGATATATCTTTCTTAAGCAAACAATCTTTTTGTTTCTATCAAAAAAAGCTATCTGTTTTGTACGTCAGAAATAAAAACTCTTCCAAATAAACGTGATGCAAACTGTTGACATTTTTATTTCCATGCCAAGGATCAAACCCTTACTGTTGAGCCAAAGTTTCATAAGCTATACCAAAGCTGGCAGCTGCACAAACATTTTATCCTTAATTAAAATAAAGGTTAAGTAAAAAGTATCTTACCATATAAATAAGAGTGAAGTCAATTTTACAACATTTAAATACGCTGAAATGAAAGTCGGTGTGGAGAATTTCCAATGAAAAATCGAAAAACTGCAACAAAATCACTTTGTAAACTTACTGACGTAATAATCGTTTACAGAAATGTATTAAGTAAGTTAATTAGTATGCAATGAAGTATTAGAAAAAATTTAGTGGTAATACTTTAGTTGAAGCAGATAACATGTCCTGAGAATCTCGGAAATAAAGGATTTTTATTTGTTGAATTGAGTTACGGAAAGCAAATAAAAGAAACGTCTAATAACACTTAAAACATATATTTACACTTATACTGTTACTCACAAGACGGTAAATATACATAAAAGATGGTAAGTAATGGTCGATTTCGATTAGACATCTTTTATGTATATTTACCGTCTTGTGAGTAACAGTATAAGCGTAAATATATGTTTTAAGCGTTATTAGACGTTTCTTTTATTTACTTTCCGTAAATTTGATAACACGTACAACGCTGATCAAGAAGTTATTTATTTGAATTAAGTTAACATAACGATTTAACTAGTGATAATTGACAAAATACGTAATAACCCATTAACCCACATTGGATGCATGCATTTACACACATGCATTTCAAGACTAAGTTAGTACCCCTAAAGTAAATTGTCAAACTCTGAAACTAAATCCAACAGTATGTCTGTCTACCTTAACATTAACAGCAGTAAAAAGCTAAACTTAGGTCTCTCGGTTATTAAAGTGTATAAAAGTAATGAAATTCAATATTGAAAAGAACTTGCCTCTCAGTGAATGCAAATTACAGATATTGCTCGAGAAAATAAAACAAAGATATTCAAATATCCTGAATACTAAATGGTAATTAAATTACTCCTTTACGGACAGTTTTTACTGATATCAATAAATAATGAATGTGATTTATATATGGTAGTTAAATTTTATTACGTGCATATTAGTTATTTGTTTCAAATAAACATATTGCTTAACACATCTTGATTTAAAAACAGAGTTTGTTACTTTACCTTACCCGCCATGTTAAACTTCCCTATCCCAAGCGTGATGTATATAACTTCGTTACTTCTCGAGTGATGTAAAGTTGAAAAAAACTCACTCGGTGATGTAATGAAACCCATTTAAATAACATTGAGTGCTTAACTTAAAAAATATACCTCTATGGAGCCAACAACGTTCAACGCTAGAAATCAGCTGTGCGCTTGAATTTTATTGTTATGTTTTGAAGAATTTTCCTAAATCCTAACCTAGCTTTTGTTTGTTAATGAACGTTACTGTTAGAAGATGAGTGAAATGGATTATGAAAAATATTGTTCGTAACCTCCTGTATATTGTCGGGTCAGGTAAAATCTTGTACGTTACACGTTACGCAAGAGCGTGTTTACATCACTTCGGTAAATTATGCAACTCGCTTCCGCTCGCTGCACAACATTCACCTGCGTGATGTAAAAACGCTCTTACTACACTTGTAACGTGCTACACACCTGTTGGCAAAATATTTCATTATAAGTGTGAAAATTAAATAATCTTACATTAGATGGAATACACAAAATAAAACATAATAGTCTACATAGTGGCAATAGGTTAAATAATTATATATTACAACTGATCTATCATTGTCCTCCCCTAACCCTAAATGAAATATGAAACTACATACCTGTTCAGCAATATTGTCGAATCTTTCAGTTGTGACCAAATCATGAATACTATTGGCAATATCATTCACCTAAAACAGAAAATTATTAATTATAAAAATTATTATAAAGAAATTAAACTTATCTTAAGAATCTTCTAAATTGCGTTAAGTATAGTAGTATGACGATGAGAAACATTAACAATTAAGTAATAAAAAAGTGTGGTAGTGAATTACCCAATTAATAAGTAAGTAAAACAAACCAACTTAATTTTGATGACCGTTGAAAATAATATAGTGTAAAGTCATTTTGCTAACACGGTTATTCGTCCAGTTTCTTTTTAAAGCATGTATATGAAACAAGGAAGGAATTTAAACAATAAAACGTAATCCTTGCAGTACGGAATAAGCCAAATGAATGTTATCTCTAATCATGCAAAATTTATAGGATTATGATGAACAACACTTTTTACCGTTATTTAAGTTAGGATTAAGTATTATATGTATAAGAAGCAAGTATGCACTTCATTAAAATAAAAAGAAGGGTGAAGGGAAAGGTTTCAAATAATTGTACACTCTTGGCTCATATTAAAATTAGAAGTCACTAATCTCTACTTATACGTACCGTAATAGCAAGGATCAGGTCCGTGAAGTTAGCCCCCCCCATAAAAGCACTAACAATTAAACTAGTATTAATGGTTAGTGCTTCGTTAGTGCTGGTTAGTGCTTCAACTCCCATCGTTAGTGCTCTTACGGTTCAGGAGCTATAACCGGAAAACTGTGGGGGAGGCCAACTTTACCGAAGTTAGCCCCCCCCCATAAAAGCACTAACAATTAAACTAGTATTAATGGTTAGTGCTTCGTTAGTGCTGGTTAGTGCTTCAACTCCCATCGTTAGTGCTCTTACGGTTCAGGAGCTATAACCGAAAAACTGTGGGGGAGGCCAACTTTACCGAAGTTAGCCCCCCCCCATAAAAGCACTAACAATTAAACCATGGCCCCCACATTTAATTGTGGGCCCTGTTACCAGGATCTGGCTCGGGCCCCCTACCAACCGGGGGGTCGGGGGGGTATGGAATACCCCCCAGCCTAGACGGGGGGTCCGGGGGTTCTCCCCCGGGAAAATCTTGAAAATGTCATGTATTTTAGTGAGTTTTTAAGGCAATCTAGGTATTAAAATTGTGAGTGGTAAATGACACTTTTGCAGCCTTTTTTAAGGAAGAAAAGAATTCTTCAATGAGTTTTATAAGACTTAAAATTACACGAAATGAGCAATTAAAACTATTATATCAATACACAAAAGCTCCATGCCTATTAATATTTTGTCTTTTTTATTTCCCTGTAAAAGGGTTTGGCTATCTTAACTGCTATAATTGTACTTTGTAATATGGAGTAGGAAAAAAACTTACGTAAATCGAGTTTAACAGCTTACACCAATGAAATCATATTTTATTCAGTGACAATTTTCATCAAGAATTTTAACAATACTACATTTTTTGGGAGTGGATGCCTGAGCTGCCGAACTTGCTCGAGTGGTCACGGAGAAAAACGAATGTGCACTAGTAACGCCGAGAATGACCGATGCTGTCGATGCCGATGCTATCCAATCCATGCTTTAGTACAGTATTATGTACCGTGCGAATTGGGAAGAAAACTTAGGTCAAAATTATTACAATCTTTCATATTTTTAAAACTACATAAAAGTGCAACCGGGACCAAATGTTGATAAAACGGGACGAATAAGCGTCCCGAGAGGATTTGTCGAGACGAGCCAGTCCCCCTAAAACGGGACGTCTGGTCACCTTAGCTATGGTACATAGTACATGTCAATTTTTCAATGCTTTACAAATTTTATTTTAACTCATAACTATAAGGATTCATTCTTGAAACTATCAGTTCAATTATAAAACCAAACTTTGTTTATTATGGGGGGAGTGAGGTAGGAGTGGCTAGGCGCCTGGCGGGAGGAAGTGGTAGAGGGAGTTTGTGGGGCCGGCCACTGGGGCCCGAGCTGGCTGTTCTGCTGTTGTATAGTACATACGCACCTACGCACCCATAGTATTTAAATATAAACTAGCCTAGAATCTAGAATTAATACATTTTAAATTATTTAACTTTTGTTTTTTGTAAAATTTATATATTATTTTTTATCTTCAATTTATGATCTGCTGTAAAGTGATCTTCAATGGGGGAAAAAAAAGAAAAAGAAAAAAATGGGTAGGCCCGGGCCCCCTGAGGGCCCGGGCCCTGTGACCAGAGTTGCGCCAGCCCCACCCTTGTGGGGGCCATGAATTAAACTAGTATTAATGGTTAGTGCTTCGTTAGTGCTGGTTAGTGCTTCAACTCCCATCGTTAGTGCTCTTACGGTTCAGGAGCTATAACCGAAAAACTGTGGGGGAGGCCAACTTTACCGAAGTTAGCCCCCCCCAGTAGTAATATGTGAGCACTAACTTTTAAAACTGTACCAACGGTTAGTGCTTCGTTAGTGCTGGTTAGTGCTTCAACTCCCATCGTTAGTGATCTTACGGTTCAGGAGCTATAACCAAAAAACTGTGGGTGGGGCCAACTTCCCCAGTAAAAATATATACAGTTCTAACTTTCAAAATGGTATCAATGTCTAGTGCTGGTTACTGAATGTCCAGGAGTTCTCTAGGAAATTTACAGGAAATCTCTAGTTCCGAGGCCATATTCACGAGGCCCCCTCACAGTTTTTCGGTTATAGCTCCTGAACCGTAAGAGCACTAACGATGGGAGTTGAAGCACTAACCAGCACTAACGAAGCACTAACCGTTGGTACAGTTTTAAAAGTTAGTGCTCACATATTACTACTGGGGGGGCTAACTTCGGTGAAGTTGGCACACAGTTTTTCGGTTATAGCTCCTGAACCGTAAGAGCACTAACGAAGCACTAACCATTAATACTAGTTTAATTGTTAGTGCTTTGATGGGGGGGGGGCTAACTTCCGTGAAGTTGGCCCCCCACAGTTTTTCGGTTGTAGCTCCTGAACCGTAAGAGCACTAACGATGGGAGTTGAAGCACTAACCAGCACTAACGAAGCACTAACCATTAATACTAGTTTAATTGTTAGTGCTTTTATGGGGGGGGCTAACTTCACGGACCTGCAAGGATCTTATATTAAGTGTATGAATGGTTGTTAAAATATAAATAAACTTACCTTTTCTGAAACACTGTCATAGGCTACTATAACGAACAGAAAGGTTACTAGTTGATAAGTCAACCATATCATTGATATTACACTTAAACCTGTTTGTACATAATCGAAAGTTGTTTTTAAGTCACCAGACACATATATCTCCACAATTCGGTCTACAATGATGGAGCACAAACTAGGAGCGACAGAAATCACAGTTTTACAAAACGTATACACCAAAATCGTAGAATACGTCTGATTAAATAATTTACTTGCTTTACTGAGAAGAAGAAATATTTTACTTATGCGTAGTAAGTTTCTACTTGCCATGCTTTTGTTTTTATCACACATTTGATCTAATAGCGACTTTTTTAGTTTCACTGCAACTTGCGAAAAATTCTGCAATCTTTTAACTTGATGCAATTGGTGGGCTAAGTCAAACAACGCACAGGTTATGTATTGTGCGTGGTTTTGAAGAGCCATTGAAGTGTCAAATGGAATACTCAAAACAGCCATGATATCCAAGACAGCGGCTGATCCAAAAAATAGGCTAAAGAATGTAAAAGGCCTCCAAACGTATGTTAGATCGTTCAAATCTAGATGATGATAAAGTAATAAAAGCTCATTGTTCATTTTCTGTAAAATTTCAAATTCTTTTAAAACCTTTCTTCGTGTTAATAGATTAACTATGAGATGTACAACAGGAGCTAAACATTGAGATGTAATTAGTGCACAGATTGAAATTTTCTTTATATTGTTCTCGTACAACAACTTCATGAATTTGGGCAGTTGTCCTATAAGGATGCACACGTTGGCTGAAAATAAAACTGTTAGAAATACACAGTAGGCTAATTTTTTACGAGACATTCTCAAATCGTTTGTATGTGATACCATATTGACACAAAATACAGCTTCTGCGATTTCAAGAAATTTATCACGCACTTCAAACTTTGTTTTTAAATACATTACAAAAACGTGGTCACCAATTTGGAAGAAGACACTTTGAAAACTACGACAGCATTATTTAAGAAATACTAAAAGCAATACGTTAAGTACATTTCAGTAGCAATAATGAATGTACTGTAGTAGCTATGAATAGACTGACTTGTTAATATTTCAATCGTTATTGATTGCATTTTGGTTACTCACTGTGTCAACTAGAATGTTGTAAATAATGAAACGTGACAGACCTAAAATATAAGAAGGCTATAAAATATAAGTAAATTCAAGAACTATATAATTTTAGAAGATGGATTGATTATTTTTCCAGTGCTACGTTAGATTTTTAGGTTTAAAAATAAAAGCTTCCTAATTATAACATGGAGGGAGTATCTAGTGGTTAGAGCGCGGGACTCCGGTTCCTGGGATCACGGGTTCAAATCCCGCCAAATCACTAATGGATTTTATCTAAGTGATTATTCCGTAACCTCTAGGTCTAGCCTGAAGTGATGTGAAACAATTCCGGGCTCGTGGCTAGCATCCTAGGAAAAAAAATGATGATAGCCTAAAATTTCTACAGTCGAATTTTCACCTAATACACGATTCTTTATATAAGAAAATTTCTATTATAAATTTACTAATTCTGTAGTCAATATTCTATTATAGAAAAATGTTTTGCCCCAAAGAGATATTTAGTTCTAAGCGATGATAGTTTTTACGCACCTAATGGAAAAAAACGTCAACCTGTTATGTATGCATCTGTGCATGTTAACCAACAAACTTAGTAACCATCGATACACATTTCCTGTTACATTAACCTTTTACGAGGTTCTCACTAGTGCCATGATCCATCATCTGTATGTTTTATGAAGTTTACTTGTCTTCCATGGATCAAGTATTATAAAAACTATCTTAATTAATAAATGTATACATTGATGTAAAGGGCCTATTACTAAAGAGCAAAACATCTTACTTTACAAAAGTAAATTTGAAAACTGAGTTATATAGAATATTTTTCCTCTATAGAGTTAACTGATGATATTTATCGTCTGGGTGAACTTCAATCAAGCACAAGATAACTTAACATTGTTGTTTGTCATAAGATAGTGTTTTGCAAGTCGTGAATGAAAATCAGTTATTTTACTTTCCGGCTTTTATTGTAGCCTACTTCATTAACATATTTATTCAACTACCCAAATACAATACTCTTTTTGATACAGTTACTTAGCAACTATAACAAATGGACTGATAAGATTGTACTTTATAATTTGTCTTTCCTGGTTATCTTTAAGATAATCTGAGGTATGATTTCCCCAAAAACACAATTACACCATTGCTCCCTGCGTGAGAGATTTTCATATCAAAAATTATACATTACAAGTTAAAATTCAAACAATAACACAAACCTTGTATGTATGGAATTTTACATACTGTACTATTTTTGATTCGTACATCGTATTTTTTTATGTCCCAGTTGCAAAAAATGCTGTGGGCATTATAGGGTTTATTAGGATGGAGTCAATTTTTAAATACTCCCTAAACACAATTGAATACAATGCATAATAATTGGTAGATAACTGCTTTGCGTTGAAATAAAATAACTCGTAATAAGTGGACTGTAATTATGTATATTTCGAAAAAAAAAACAATGAATATAACATATGTTAATTACATCATTCCAAATACAAATGTCATAGAGGAAACAAGCAATTATGGAATTATGGCAAAGAATATCAAACAATAGTTGTTAGCGTGATTTTTGTAGATTACCTTTTCTGTGCTTGAAATTTACGAATACTTTACAGTAACACAATTGTTTACATCTACTATAATAATGAATAACATAAGTCTTGGTTTGATGAAATTTAGATCAGATTATTGAATTAAAATGTAATCTTTTGTCAGCTGGAAACGTCCACCCTTCTGTAAAAATTTTGATGTATTTGGAATCATAAATTTATTTAGGTTTATGTATTTAGACTCATCACTCTTAATCCTGGACGTATAGACATTTTGTTTATAAATTACTGCAGTCATTTTTCTTTTTACATAGCTCATTTTTCATCGGTGGTTCCAATTAGTAAACATATTAGACAAAACACTCCTGGTTAAGATTACTAAACGTATAATAGAACAGAAGCATTTTTGACCATAAACATAAACAAATGACGTCACGCCCGAAGGGTTATCTCACCGTAACCATTGGATTGGGTGTTGTTTGACAGTTATATTTAAACTAGCTGTAACCCGCGGGCTTTGCCCCGTTTAACCTCTTAATTTTCAAGATTATCTCGTTCGCATGGCTCAATCACGTCCTGGTTGAAGTTTGTTCGCTACGCTCACTCACCTTTAGGTTGGAGCTCGTTCGCTACGCTAACTCGCCTCCAGGTTGAATTTCTTTCGCTACGCTCACTCACCTTTTGGTTGCAAATTAGCTGTTGTCATAAATGTAAAAGAAATGGTGCTGCACCCTGTTGGTAATCCTTGTAACTTTAATGCTATTGAACATCATAGAACAGAACCAACTTGTTTAATTGAAACAGCTGTTAAGATTCAATAATTCCATTTCTCATAAGGTTAACATGGGAAACTCCAGAGCCACTGGGGCGGAGCCCGCAAGGATTTTTGAAATAAGAATATGCCTATAAACATATGCCTATAATCGGGAATGTGAGCTATCATCATGCCAAATTTCAGCCCAATCCGACCAGTATTTTTTGCGTTCACTTGTCACAAACATACATCCATACATCCAAACTTTCTCATTTATAATATTAGTAGGATAATGATGAAACTATGTTTAATTATTTGGACCTGTGATGTAATTTTTTAAATTTTAAAATCAGTCCAGACCCAGATCCTTTTAACTGTTAGGAACACCATAAGTTATTTTTATTTATAACTTAAATCACAGTTTGATGTGAGCATATGAGTCAGTAAGTAAACTCATGTTAAACAGAATCAAGAAAAGTATACTTATTTCAAACGCAAAACTGGTTTCCGCAGTAACGATAAACAGTTTACCTCAAACATTCAAAATCATTTATGTAAATTCGTCAACCAGGTTTAATAAATATTCACAATAGGTAACTGTTGCAAAAAACGGCGTCCGTCGGACGAATCCGATGGGTCCTCACCCGGTTCAAGTGAGCCTGTGTGGAGGGTGCCTATTGTTAGATCAGCTGGGGAGCTGGCGGACATCCTTCAGGCATCGGGAGACGCTCTGGTGGTCCTTGACTTCTTCGCCGAATGGTGCGGTCCCTGCAAGATGATCAGTCCGAAGGTGGAAGAAGCCGCCAAAAACAACCCAGACGTGATCTTCCTCAAGGCGAACATAGAGGAAGCTGAAGATCTAAGCTCAAGACACAAAATAAAGCAAGTCCCTACATTTGTATTCTTCAAAAACAAAAAGGTTGTAGACACTTTAGTGGGCACCGATATGAAATTGTTCTTGAATAAAGTCATAGAGTATAAATAAAACGAAATAGTACGGAAATGTTTGTAGTTATAATTTGAATGGGTTAGGTGGTGAAGTTAGCTGGAGAAAGTGTTGTGGAGGTGCTTGTAGTTATTTGAAACTGTACGAGAAGGATGGTGTAGCTGGATATACTTCCAAGTACCTGAAAGAACGACAATTATTAAAAGCGTACAATCTAGGTTGTTAAAAGATTAGGTATAATATTTTCTATAATCTAGCATACCTTCTAGTTTCTGTCCCCTTTTATTTAAATTAAAAATATTTTAACATTAAATCACGGTAACATAACTAGATAAATTTTGTTCAAACAAGAACAAAAACATTTCAAATATACATATTTTAGTTCAATTAAATTACATAGAAACTTTATGGAAATTTTATATACTGTACTATTTTTTATTCGTACATCGTATTTTTTAATGAAATGTTTCATAATGTAAAAATACCCAAATTGAGCATATTTGACTAATAAAGTTAAACTATTAGAGAACTTTATCATGCATCAACTGTCCTTCTACCAGGAGCAGGGATTACTAAGCTTTCCAATAAGTTAAAGTAGATTGCTTATTATAATTTAACATCAGAACTTGTTTGGCTCATCATGTCTGGCATTGCTCTAGTGCGATGATAACCAGTTTCTCATATATTGTGAGACATATTTTAAAGAGTTAGCATTGCGTTTTTAGGTGAAATAGTGTTTTAGGAGAAACTATAATTTTGAAACTGTTAGTTCTATCTAAAAATGACGAATAGCTAATGTTCTGAAGCTATACCAGGTAAAATGTATATTTAAGATATTTCTAGCCTATCAACAAAATATCCGCTCTGAGCGACGGAATTGAAAACATCTTCAGATGAAAGTGATGCATTTTTTACATTATTTTGTTTATACATCTAAACATGATGAGTTAGGACCGCCACTTGAGGTCAAACATGGGTTCTTATGGAAAATAGATTAGTCTAATGTGGGAAATTGATAGACTTCCCCCTCCTCATAAGCTTTTGGCATGCTCTGTACCACTCCCTTGAGATGACAGTTCGTCAAGGTGCTGAGTTATTGTATTTGGATATAACCATCTGTAATAATTATGGTAACTGTTCACTTTCTGAGTTGGTGATATTACTTTTTCACCTTTCCACCAGGTTGCAGCTGGGAAAGCGGCTGGTGTAGTGGTTAGAGCGCGGGACTTCGTTCCCTGGGGTCCCATGCTCAAATCTCGCCAAATCAACAAGCGAATTTATCCTAGTGATAATTCCGCAGCCCCTAGGTCTAGCCTGAAGTAATGTGAAAGACAATCCCGGGCTCGTGCCTAGCGTCCTAGGAAAAAACCAGGTTGCAGCTTTACATCCTTTGTTGGATGTTACCCATCACCATGCTGTTATTTCTGAATATGACAAACAGCGGTGGTCTCTCCCCAGCTTTTGTCAAAGTTTTTTTAGCACAAGGATGGGACCCTTAATGCAAATAAATTGTATTTTTTTTATCCCTGACCTATGTGTTGGTAAATTGCCTTTCAATAACTACAGTCACTGTAACAAACCACTATAAATGTTAATTTAAAGGTGAACCGTAGTACCTGTAAATGATAATTGTCTATTTGATGCTAGTTACTGTGACTTTTGTAACCATCTGTTACCCACTTTAATCATAACTGTCTACACTGAAACTGTATGAAGACCATAAACTAACTTTTAATTTGTGTCTTTTAAATAATGTATACTGTATACTGTGCACAATGTCTATACAAGGGTAGTAGACGGCCCGGGGAATGGGCCGCCCAATCAGAACTCTTCATTTCAGCTTAGGGGAGGGGTGGGGATGAAATGGTGCAGGGGAAAGACGACCTCTGTATGGCACATTCAGAAATGCCAACTGATGATATACTGGTGGTGTGTTGGATAACATTTAACAAAGGATGTAGAGCTGCAACCTGGTTTTTTCCTAGGACGCTAGGCACTAGCCCGGGATTGTTTTCAAATTACTTCAGGCTAGACCTAGGGGTTGCAGCATTACCACTTAGATCAAATTCATTGGTGATTTGGTGGGATTTGAACACAGGTCCCTGGAGACCGAAGTCCCGCGCTCTAACCACTACACTAGCCGCTCCCCCAGCTGCAACCTGGCGGAAAGGGGCAAAAGTAATATCACCAAGTCAGAAAGTGAACAGTTACAATAATCATTAAAGATAGTTAAATCCAAATAAAATAACTAAGCATCTTGAGAAACTGTCATCTCAAGGGTTTGGCACACAGCGCGTCAAAAATGAATGAGTAGGGGGAGGACAATCAAATTCCTACTCTTTAATTAGACAAATATATTCCCCATAAGAGCCAATGTTTGACTTCAATTGTCGGCCCTAACGTTTCATTTTTAAAAAGCTAAATTTATATGCACTTTTACCATGTAAATGAGAGTGAAGTCAATATTACAACAATCGAATGCGCTGAAATGGAAGTCTGAGTGAAGAATCTCCAAAGAAAAATCGAATAACTGCAACAAAAAGAAAAACCATTATATTTTATATAAAACGGTATATATTGGTATACCAATTATACTTATAAAAATCCTCTTTTTTAATGAGCTATCATTTTTTTCCTAATGGATGCTTATATTCAAAAATTTTACTCAATTAAAAATGACAGCATTTTTCTTCTAGCTCCTACAGTAATTCCGCTTTTAGTTAATTATTAATTACGAATAATCTAATAAAATAAATCTATAATTTCTTGATTGTCTTCTCGTAGCTAAACCTAGTAAATTTATCAGTTTAAAATATAAAACTCCGTACCTGCTCAGCAATACCATCGACTTCTTCAGTTGTGACCAATTCATGAATAGTATTAGCAATTTCACTCACCTGTAACAATATGGAATTAATCTATAACTAAACATATTTGACTTGGTTCATTTAATTTGGTTTACTCTGGATTTTCCTCGAGTTTGTGGTTGAGTAGTGTGTTCTGCATGACTATTTTTTAGAAGATACAAGACAGATTTGTCTAAATCTACAATATCATGTGAAAGGAAAGCGACTCCAGTTCCCATTTTCAAGTTATATTAGGTAGTAAAAACTGTTTTGTAACTAAGAAACTATGTTGATTGTAGTTTTTTACCTTTGCAATCAGGTAAAATATTGAACCATGATCTTAAAAACAAATATTTAATATATTTTATTGCATATAAAATTGACTTTAAGATGTACAAGAAGACATTTCGTCTGGACCCAAAATTATTTTTCACCACACTACGATGTTTTTGGCTGTATACGTTAATTGGTGGCTGAAAGTAACGTTTTGACCATTCCAGCTGTCATCGGAATTTGGGGACCGAGCAGGTTTTAACATCCCGGGGCCGCAAAATCAGCTGTCTGCTTGCATATTAAACCAGCAGTATCCATAGCATTAAAATAGAATTGTTTTATTTTCACCGTTGCCTAGCAACTGTTTATTATTATTTTTGCTGATTCCTGAAATTACTTCTTCACATAACCTTAAAGTTGTAGTTGTGTTGACTCTCAGTGTGCATTATTATTGGGGTGAATAGTAGTAGTGTGGTGAAAAATAGTGTTCGTACCACGGACCGAAAATGGTTTTGCAGCTCTCGATCGATGTAAGTTCTCGACTTCGTCTCGAACTTAAAAACTATCTCGAGCCGGCAAAACCTGGTTTTCGGCCCTAGGTACGAAATATACTATATTCAAACTGAATCATTCCTAGAATATCAGACTGATTGAGTTACTGTCCAAGTTCCATTCTCTGTCAGCTTAGTTCTTGACACAATGTTAGTTTATATTATAAATATTAAGCCTATATAGTACCGAAAGTGGTATTTTCCTATTCACACTCGTGTTTCATATGTGATGATTGGAGTTGCCAGAAAATCACTTCCGGTCTGAATTAAAGTGCAAAAATGCTCAAATACAGAGTCAAATACCCCAGTACGATAAAACTGTTATTTTTCCCAATAAAAATCATGTTAATATCAAAATTAAAGCAAATGGTTATAGAAAAATTATATTAAAACGAGAAATTTAGAAGTTCAAGTTCAAGGTTATGTCCATTACATAGTGAACGAGCTTTACAAGCTTAAACAATGCTAAAACAATGAAAAACTAACAAATTGATACTTGTTTTCAATTTTGCATTGTTGAACAATAAAGTCAGCTGATTTCAGCAATAGAAGTATCTCTAGCGCACGTAGTGGGCAAATAAAGAACTGATTGAGAGCAAGAGAATGTAAATTAAGAGCTTGAGTACCAATTATATTCTTTTATAGTTACTTTTGGCGAAAATAGGTACTTTCTGTAAATAATAATGAAAGAATTTTCTTCGGTTTGTAATAAGTGGGCATTTTAGATTCGTTTGGTTCAATGGTTGGTGTATACAACCAAAATCAGTATTTGAAAGTTAGAAAATCTTTTAGATGCTCTCTTTTTTGTAATCATATATTTATAGAGTATGTTTTTAAAGTAAACTTATTATAAAAGAAATTTTAATACTATTAGCTAACTTACCTTATATGAAACACTGTCATATACACTAACAACGAAGAGAAAAATTACTAACTGATAAACCAACCAAATCAGTGGTATTATAGTTGAGCTGGTTTTTACATAATCGAAAGTTGTCGTTACGTCCCCAGACACATAGATCTCCACCATTCGGTCTACAATGATAGTACACAAACTAGGAGCAACAGAAATCACAGTTTTACAAAACGTAAACACTAAAATCGTTGAGTACTTGTTGTTAAATATCCTACTAGCTTTACACAGTAGAAGGAATATATTGCTCACTACTAACAGGTTTTGACCTGCTAAGTTTTTGTTTTCCACACGCAGTTGATCCCATAACGACCTATTTAGTTTCACTGCGACTTGGAAAAAACGCTGCAATACTTTCACTTGATATAATTGGGTTGCCAAATCGAACGAAACACATATGATGTACTGTATGTGGATTCTTAGAACCAATGAAGAGTCGAAACCTAAACTCCAAACAGCAATGATATCCAAGACAACGGTTGATCCAAAAAACAAACTCAAGAAGGTAAATGATCTCCATATGTGTCTTGAGTCGTTGAAATCTAAGTTATATTTAAGTATCAAAAGTTCATTATTAATTTTCTGTAATACGCCAATTCCTTTCAAAACCAACCTTTCTGTTAATAGGGTCACGATTAATTGTAAAATAGGAGCCACACATTGAGTTAAAATCAGAACAAGGATTGCAATCTTCTTGGCGTTGTTTTCAACCAAAACATTAACGAAAATAGACAGTTCTCCCATTAGGACATAGATGTTTGCTGAGAAAAAAATTATTAGAAGTAAGCAATAAGCGATTTTTTTACGAGATGTTCCAAAACCATTGTTAGTTTGTGATACCAAATGTACACAAAATACAGCATCGACGATTTCAAGAACATTGTTACGCACATTGATTGTATTCAAATACATTGTACAAAATCAAACACTATGATAGAAAGTAGTTTTTTTTTTTGTGAAACAGCGCAAGCATTTAGAGATAAAACTAGCAATACATAGTGGGTACACGGACGTGTCGATTTTTCAACCCTTATTGATTGAATTTTAGTTACTCACTGAGTCAGCTGCGCTGTAAATAATAAAACGCGTCAACCCATGAACAAACACAATTAGTTACAAATAACTTTTATGGAAATTGATCATGTTTTTAGGCTTATAATTTATTTCATACACTCTTGAACCTTTAGATCTATACGCATTTTCTTAATATTGAGAACATTCAAAATTTGTTTTTATAAAATCATATATACTTTATTTGCGTTTCTGGTTCATAATAATGTTTTTTGCCGTGAGTATTGAAGACACATCTGAAAATTTTGTACATTTCTATCAAGAAACTAATTATTAGCTTTATGCACTATGATGCCTCAACAGTTGCTAGCTTTTGAACCATTGCCACTACCATGTGATTTTTTTAAATCAGAAAATATATCACAGTTTCATGGATTTTTTGTGTTGAACTATCTTATTATTAGAGTAGGGCTTAGAGTAAGGAGTGTTCTCGAAGTTTACGCTACCTCTTCCTAAAGAACCTATTGTTTACAGGTTTGTAGATAGGAGTACCTACAACCTAACCTAACCTTTAGTATAGGATTCGGGCCACCAACGTTATTTGTTTATGTTTATGATCCATACCGGGTTTTATTCTAGTATTCGTGGTAATTGCATACCCAAACTATCCTTGGCCTATGAAATCTTACTTTATATCACACCTTCTTACAAATACAAATCACGATATTTTAACACATAAGGTAAATGCACCAGTAGCTGACAGTGCTCCAGAAGCTGACAGTTTGAGTTTCTTTACATTATAATGTGGTCTCTTAAAAATATTTACACATGATTGCATTGTTAGAAGAACATATGTTTAATCTTGATTTGTTTACAAACAAATCAGTGAAATTTAGCCCATACTCGCTGAATGGGTGGTGGTTTGAAAGCGACCCTGTCTGTACACATAACATTTAGTCGATTCCCTTAATGAAATTGTTAAGAAGGCAAGTTTGGTTTTTTGTCATTTCGCTAAATTTCTTAAATAGTATTAATGATTAGGCTCATTATTTTTATCAATTATACCTTTGTTGACATGATAAAATTGGGGTGTTAGGGGTTTTGGATTTAAAATTATATCAATGTCAGGCTTTGGTACACAAAACCCATACAAGTTCCACTAGCTGACAGGGGATATTTGCTACTTGCACAATATTAAATTGGTTTTACCCATCAAAATTTGCATGCTATTTATAATTTATGTGATCTCACATTTTTATAAAATGATTTTAATTTTTTAATTAATAAGCCAAATTATATTTTAAAAATGTATATTTTTTTTTAAATATATAAAATATATATATTTTTTAATTTAAATATTTGTTATTTTAAAATATGTAGAATAAATTTTCTTAATAACGTTTTACATGATTTTATAATTTAATTAGGTATTAAGTTAGATTTTATTCGTCTTATAAATTATAAAACCCTTAGGTTTAGCAGCTAGTACATTTTTAGTTACAGTGTCAGCTACTGGGACAACTGATAGTCAGCTACTGGTGCAAGCACTTTTTTCACTGTCAGCCACTGGAACACGTACAAAGGTTGAATTAAGTTTAAAAATGTGATAAAATATATTTAAAAAACCCTTTTTGTAGGACAAATTTGAAAACTACACTAAATTTAGAATCACATAAAATCCGTAATATCTCTTTAGTTCCTATTTATTCAAAACCACGGATTATTAAGTGCGTATAGTTTCTTATACTGTCAGCTACTGGTGCGTTTACCTTATTGACATAAGATACATTTTAAAGCAATATATTTTTCTAGATTCTACCGGTATTATTTCTGTTCATCCGTGTATTTTCTGGGCTGAAAAATCTTTTCGCTGACTAATGATTGTAAATCCAATTAGAATTCTGTCGCATAAACACTGAATGCCATTACGCTCAGTGACAGCGATTCAGCATTTCCAACGACAAACGAATGACAAATCTAACATCTGTAGAGCCGCTAGCGCTGCATTTATCAATTCATACTGGACAATATTAATATCTACAATCAAATTCTAAGGGACTTAGTTTCATGGATATAGTGCAGTGCATTTCTTAAGCTTCGATTTAATTTTAATAAGTGTACTAGTAGAATAATTTTAAATTTTAAAAATCATAGGTTTTTAAACTAGCAGATTTGTACTGATTTGATAACATGAGGTAAGCAATGACCCAAAACAATTCTTCACCTCAGGACAGTTGATGGATGAAAAATATTATTAGGATATTGGATGGTCATTATGGTTATTATAATGAATTCTATTCAATTCGGGACCTCTTGCTTCAGATTAAATGGAACACTGACCTTTTCCCAGCGTCTATTCATCGGGATTTTCAATCAACGAACTTTTACAAAACCACCGCAAATCAACCCTGGAATTAAAATGTATTTTACAATTTTACTTCTTTTTTATAATATTTCCTATGTATTTGCTAACTGTGTGAAAGGTGTGGCTTCTTGTCGAGTCATTGTTGATTTCAATTTTAGTATGTTTTTGTTGTCGTATAACGTTAATTATTGTTGTTTCTTTGTTATGTTGTTACCTCGTTGATAAAATTGAGGTTATTTTACTGGTGGCAATTGATTACAGTGATGATATAAATTTGTTATTCCTCTAGGTTCCTGCCGAAATAGTTTTCTACATGACTGCAATTATCATTGGATAAATTTGTAACTTGTATTATTTCAATAGACATGGTTTAGCCCCTGAGCTGAATTGATGACTAATATAAATACCTCGTCACAGCTCTGAAGTTTCTGTATATTACAGCTGTTTTGGAATCAAAATGCCATCCTCAGATACATCGTTAAACTGTACACACACACGAACACGATAAAATCACAAAAACACGTCAGGAGACAGGCCTGTCGCGTACATGATTGCTACGAGTACGGAAGCTGAAATTATTTGGTTGTATTATTTGGAATAGCCAATGGCCGTCTATCTATGCAAATCGTCAAATAAAGAAAATGTTTAACTGTAAATATAATTAAATAAATAATAATTATCATTATTATTATATTTAGTTACTCATTCATAACCATTACAACTTTTCCCAAATCCTTATTAGTACTATTTTTTATTTTAAGGGAAGCATAATAACACAATTGTCTATGTAACATAAAGATAAATTTAGTGAAAAATGAACCAAACATTATTTATGCATGAAAACAAATAAGATTCGAAATAAATTAAACTCCAACAAATCTCAAGATTAAACGACAAAATTTCCTAGGATTCACAACAGTCTGTACAAAGCGGCTTCTCATAATACAGCTTACAACTGTATCTCCAGCTCAGCTCATCCTGACACAAAGAATCAGCTGATGCCGAGACAAGATTGCGTTTCATGAAAATAATTAAAATATAAATTAATATTTAAAAGAAAAAAGTTGTGTCTATAAAAATTGTGTGAACCAAAAGATCTACTGTTCGGAAACCTCTTGCATCAGTGGAGAAAAATATATTTGAACTATACCTGATGAGTACGAGTTTTTAAAGGGGGTATTTAAGCAATCTTCAATTTAAGCAAGTTTTTCAATCTTGGACTGACTTTTCAATTCAGACAGAAATATTACTGCAGGGATATATACGATTAGCAGATGTAATGTTTTTAAGACTTGCATGCTTTGAGAGAATTACAAAAATAGTTGTCCCCATACCTTATATTGTTTTCTTAATTTTTTTACATTTTACTTAATTATGAAAAGCATTTTTTCAGTTCGGGTGTTCGCAGTTGTGTGTGAAGCAGTTGTTCGGGTGTTTATGGCTCATCTCCATTTTCTAAAAGTATAATTTTCTTGTAAAACGAAAACGCAAAAATACTTTATTCAGAAAATAATTTTATTAAATAATTAAATTAATTAAATTATTAATAATTAAATAATTTTTAATAATTTTATTCAGAAAAGTAAAATATTTTACAAAGTATGCCAAAAATACCCATCTCCGATTGGTCCGATCAGTCGTCCATTAAAGAAATATTGTAAGATATGTTTTTTACTGTATATTTACTGTGTTAATGTTTATTCTATTGGTGTAAATATATTTAAGAGTGTTAGAATAAATAATCCATATTGTAATACTAAAACATAAACCATGTTAAGAATATTTTTTCATTACAAAGCAAGCTTTCGTGGTTAAAATTAAATCAATTAAAGTTTATTCCTTTATTTATTTTACTGCATTGAAAAAGTTGCATACACTTCATTCCAACCTTCTTAAAAGAACTATAAATATTACCAAACCCTAAGACCGACTTGATTATATAAGAAGAATGAAGATGAAGTAACGAAGCAAAGGGTAAACAACCAAGAACCGTTTATCTTCCTTATATTGCTGAAATAAGCCGGCGATCCTAACTTGAACATATTGTCCAACAATAACAAAATACACATAAAAGGTTTTTATATTTGAAAAAAATGTTTTATATAACAAACTAATGTTAATTAAATAAAAGGGAAAATAGCAATATTCATAATGGTAAGAATTTAGTAAAAATATAACTAATATAAAAATATAATTATTTTAGTGATGTTTTTTTTAGAGTTTTTATAAAACTATCGGTCATAACAGTCGCAATTTTGACTGAACACATTTTTAACTTGATAAAGTGAGTAAAATAAAGATATGTAACTAGTGTAATGTTACTTAGTATGTCACTCAATAATCTAACGCATATAAAAATAACAGGGATTTACTTTTTTAATTAAATACCTCAACATAAACTTACGTAGAAGTACATTTCAGTACATTTCCATATTGCAGAGACTTTGTCATAAATGTATTTTCAATCGTCACCATTAAGGCAACAACATAATATGATATAAAGAATTATATCACTTTATCATACTAAGCTTCAATAATATAAGTGAAATGAAAAACAGTGAACAATGTATTTGAACACTGTACATTATTTAAACTAACAGTTGAAACATTGTATAAAATACTTCAACAATTTATAATCATATTGATTCTATTGTTCAACATTTACAAAGTGTGAAATAGTTCAAACTGTTTGTAGTGCATAGTTCAATTTAGCTGAAAGTAATAAGAAATTTGTTTCATGATAATTCTGAATCTTTATAATATTTAGGCTTAAAGATTATTTACATTAAATTTAAAACCTTAAGCGGTCCTATACCTCTACAGAGACAATAGCAACATTAAGACAAAGGCACTCATTTAGGCGTATTGTGTTTTCAGCTGCTCTTGAAATCTTAAATTTTTTCATCACATCACAATGAAATTGCATGGTTCTTATTTATATTTTTAAGCTTTACTCTAAAACATTATTTGTTAATAATTTTTTATAGGAAAGCTTAAAAATATAAATAGCATTACAAAAACATTGCACAAATATTCTTAAGTTCCTTATGGACTTTGCCATTGAATCATTAATCCAAGTTCCTTTAACATATCCATTTTTTATTTAGGATTGGATCATTGATTTGTATTTTCTAACTTCCATAACCCGATATGTATTCATTATGATAACTTTCCAGTTGTTTATGTTGACATATTTTCTATTTTCAGGTACGTTCCTACAAGTAGATAGTCTTTGCATACGTGCTGGTAAGTTTTTTAAAAGTAGTTTTTCTTATATATTTAAGAATAAATCTTATTGTGTTATTCCAGCAAATAACCGATGGATCTTGCACTTATACTGATGATAATACTGATTTTTTTAAGTAGTCAACATGAAATTTTAAGTGATCTCATTTTACTTTTTTATAGATAAAGATTTTTGTTTAGTTTTGAGTCTACGAACGAACATGACGAAAGCGTTCCTAGTACCTAAACAACCCTAAACACTTTACAATTTTATATACTTCCTAATTGTATTGTATATTGTAAGTATTGTATCAAGCCATATATTCAATTTTATTGTTAAAAATAATGGATAAATATATTTGTCTGTAATTTTTGAGCGATCTATTTCAATTGGTTCACTTTAATTAGTAAACAAGCATTAGTATAGATTACTCAATATTACAGAATCCATATAAACACAACATAAAAATACAAACAAACAAAAAACTTAAAACAAGAAAATAGTTTTAGTTATTTTAGTTTGAAATGCAACCCCTTAAATTTTATTTCAAATTTTATCTCTTGTCCCTTTAGTATTATCCATTGAATTATTTTCCTCATCTAAATTTATGTAAGCCTATGTTAATGTTTATTCTATGTTTATAAAACGCATAATGGCTAATCGTCTAATTCCTCTCACCATTTGATTATTTATATTCATAATTGTTTCGTATTATGAATATCATATCGTCATTTTTATGTAATTTCCTCTTCTCAATTTTGAAATTGGACATTTAATGAGGAACAGATTAATAATCTTTATTTAAACTACTTTAAATGTGTTACAAACCATCAAAGGAATATACAACAATACGTATACGAAGATTTTCCCTTGGGCTGAGAAAAAAGGTTTTAAAGAAACATGCTTGCCTATTAATATATAGATTGTTCATTTACTGTATTAACTATATAAGAAGATTGACTATTTCAATTTTTTTTGTCGACTTTCACGTTTGATCCAATTTTCTTCAAGTTTTCGTTGCACTTTTATCTAAGAAGTGTACCAAGTTGTAAGCTACATCGCGAACACTTGAAGTTCCCATGAGGATTGGAACTTCTCAGGGACGATGTTACTTATCTCGTCTACACTACATGGATCTGATTGAAGCTTAGAAGTTTATAAACTGTTTTACACCAGTAAAATAAAACAAATATATTTTTTGAAAAAATTAGGTACGTTGAACTTTTATTTAAATCTAATGTTTACGATACATCAAATTAACTGACTATTACATCACATTGTACAATGCTTAACAGCATTTTACCTGTTAAATTTATTTTTCATGTCCTTTGAGATGATGAAAATAAAATATTGAATATTAAGAATATAATTTTACACAGTTTAATTTTTTTTTAGTTCAATAAGGCTGCAAGACTCTATAACCTTTTAGATTGTTCTTAAAGAATAAACTAGCTTACCTGCTTATATTTGTTTGCATAATAAATCAAATAATATTATCAGGTTCACATTTGTTCTATTCAGGGTCCACATTACTATATCAAATATTTTAATGGCTAAAATTAAATGAAGAAGGATAAGGGTAACGAATCAAAATCCAAAATCGCACAGAGGAATAAATAATTTCTTATTCAAAATACAATTTAAAATTTGTTTTTCGAACAGCTGCATTCAAAGCAAAAAGGAACATTGCGACATTTATATAGACGTTGGAAAATTCTTATCTATGGGTAGACACACTAATTTTAACAAAGTAGATCGTTTTCACGTATAAATAAACATTTCTCAAAGCTCTTAGCCTTAACCTATCTTGAAAACAAGCTTAAATAAAGTGTTTATATTTCCATAAGCCAGTGACAATCATGTGTCAAATCAATTCTGTTTCGTGACCAACTTTGTAAAAGATTCCTCTTCGCCGCAAATCTCCATTGTTATAAATGTAGACGTCCAACTGAAGATGTCACCCAGACAGAGGCGAGATTGTAACAATTTGTAACTCTCAATTTCAACATGTTTTGTCTCCCTCGAAAAACCTGAGAATATTGTGTATTTATTTTTTTTAAGTAAAGGTTTTTGTATAGTTTTGAATTGTGTGTGTGAATATGAATGTAATTTCGGTTGGGTTAATAAAGACAAACTGTATTAGGTTCTAAATTGTTTTGGCCAGGATTAATATCACTATATAAAATCGTTTCAGGGTTAGATATAAAATTAAAAGGATACCTTAATATATAGATTATTTAACTAACGAAAGGCTAAAATCTATCAACGTTCGACAATACATAGTTTTCTTTACCAATAACTACCCCACAACAAATTATATAAGGATAAAATAATGGATGTTCATTATTGAGGATTTCTTTTGTTACTTCCTTTTTTAGGTATTTATTATGTACTGAGTGATTACCATTAATGATATTCGGGAACACATTCCAAATATTTTCATGTATAAATCCTTTACATAAAATAACCAAAATCAATCAAACACCCTTGCACATGGAAAATATATACGTTGTATGGAAATAGCATGTTTACGTTAACGTTAACGTTAAGCTTATAAGTTTAAGTTATTAAATATACTCAAAACTTAAATTATATTTGATATGACATTTCTGATAATTCCATAAATATTATTCATTTCAACAATCGTTTTAATACATTCCAATTATTACCTTATTCAATTTTACTATTTTGATAAAATTTATTATCCTAATCAGAAGTTTAATCCTCATTTCTTCAGGAAATGACCAGTTAGCCAAGGCAGTTTACTACTGAAATATTTACTGTATATATCTACTATATATTTACTGGAATACCTTTTTAACTTAGTTGAGCTAGTATGTAAATAATAGTTAAGAATAATAGGTCTTTCTCATACATTTCATGCGAAATATATTCAGTAACATTACTGCCTTCTTGATTTATATGCAATATATGCGTTGAAGTAAAATGGATTTTCTTGTTTCCTTCGTCTGTCCACTTATTGCATGAATAGAATACCACTTTCCCATCTTCGTATGTGGCTTCGCAAAATGATTTGCTGCATACGTTCCCGTTGAATATATAAAAATTATAGTAAATAAAACGTGTCTTAATGTTAGTGTAAAAAGTAATGTTTACATCGTCAAAATTTATAGGTAATATCAAATTTTAGTTTTATTACAAATGTCGAATTTATTTATTTTCCGTTAGGAAATAACAGTATTGTAAAAAATTACGACTCAAAAAAATCCAAATTAAGACTTAATTTTAATTTAATCCCAATATTACAAAATTACCGCTACGAGAAAAGAAAATATTTGTTCGTTTAAGGAGGTAAAATATCTTAATCGTACTCAATTATATATATTAAATAATATTCACGAAAATATTGTTTTAGAATAAAAAGTTAACATATTTCTTTTAACGGCTCATCCTTAATGTATTATACATGTAAACTCTATTTTATTATTATGTTTAATGGATTTATTTGCAAATTTCGGTATCCAAAATTACTCGTTGAACGTACAAATAATTAATAAAAGCAGTGAAGATGACTTATTTTATGTTTTTACTTTTGGTTGGTTAAAGCTATAATGCTTGTTGCTCTAAAATAATTTTAATAGCACCAACAAAATTATTCAAACCTGCAAAGATAATAGCTATTAGCAATTTTAAATTGTATAACTATAGATTTTGTTTAAGCTATAAATTTGAAATCAAACCCTTTTACAGTTGGTGAATTAAAACGTTAAACCATTTTAGAAAATAATAAAACAATTTTCGTTACTAGCTTAATAATTAATGAAAAGTAAAGCAACTTTTTTCAGCAGCTTTTTTCTTTGTCAGGCAAATGTAAATGTAAGGATAGTCATTGGTTAAGAAACGACGTATAATTGGGCGTTTGGAGATTTTGGCCATTCATCAATTCGTTAAAATAACTGACCAACTCTTAAGTCCTTTGCAGTAGCCAACAAAGCAAAAGGAGAAGCCCAACTGTATAATTTACGTGTCTTTAATTTCAGTCCCGAAACAAAAAAGTGACTACCAATTTACTAATTTAATTCAATTACAATGAACGGCCTATCAATCCTTGATTTAATTCGGTATTTGACTACTATCAACACCTGAAACTATTAATTCCAATATTTTTATGGTCGCAAATAGATTTTTTTTTATATTAAGTTGTTTTATACCACAGTTTGCAAACCATAGGACATTTAAGATTGCAGGTGATCTATGTGTCTTTTTGTCGTGGTGTATAAAAGTAGTTTTTTTTTGTTTTTAGTTATTTCTCTTTACCATTCGTCCGTGTTTGTTATACAATTAATGCAGTACCAAACTACCCACATTTCAAAAAGATTTTCAGTACCGTAGCCATATTTATCATGTGCAAAAAATTACTTAAATATAACTTACGCAACCTCTTAAGATACCTATTTAATATTTAAACACCCAGATTTTTTTATTTTACAATTATTGAGGTAAAATTAATGATGTGCCAAAAATACTTGACGAAGTAGTTATAAATGTTTGGTATAATGTCGTTGAAGTTATTACAAGAGCCCAGTATAAAGGAAGGTTTAGGTCTTTGTTGTTTAAAGAAGCTTTCAAATAATTAAGCCCCACTCGCCTTATTATTTCTTGAAAAGTTTGTTGGTTGGAAAATAAATAATGGAATTTGTAGAAAACTGCTCGTTTGACAACCTTTTTGTTTCCTAAATTATACAGGATGCCTCTACGTAATCAGCCATACTACAGAAAATGGTTTTATGGGTCAAAATAAAACTAAAATGGAAATATGTTATACTTGATTATTATTTTATTTTGATCCAAAAAAGCTATTTCCGGAGTGGGCTGTTTAATGACGGGTCACCTTCGATAAGCCCACGATATCTTTTTTTACGTGGTATATAGAACAAAAACTGTTAACATGGTGTCTACTTTGAATTTCCACCAAAGATTTGGTGATGATTCTTTTCCAACTGTTTAAGTTATTTAAACTATTCCAGATAATCCTAGTCCTTTTCGTGGATTCGTTCTTTGTGCACAGATAAATACATTTTACAACATTTTCTTAAAGTTACTATATAATGTGATATTTACTTTAACCCTTTTGTAACGATGTTCTACCCAACAGCACAAATTTTGTTATCTTTGATGGTTTGAGATGGATGGAACATCCAGGATTTCAAACTGAATGATCTAAATATGATTTGAAACCTAGTAGGATTTGTTATTTTTAAATGAGAAATCTGAATGGTAAAATTTAAAACAATTTTAATTATCATACTAGTTAATTATGTCAGGATTCCGGTTTGTTGCTCGAATATGAATATTTAAAGCCACACACAGATGTATGGACAGCTAATTACGCCCTCTTCACCTAAGTTTATACGACAAATATGTTTGCCTACGTACAAGATCCACAAAAGAGAACCAGAATGATCGTGAGCACGATGAAAAAAGTTTGTTTTTATTTTTCTGGATCACCCTTTTATTATATTTTCTAACTTACTACACGAATATAACCACTTTCAAACATAGCAAACTTTATCTTTTCTACTTTTACTTTCTCCCCCTATACGTAGTATATGGAGCAAAAATGTAGTCCGATTTTGAGGAAATTTGGTATGTATTGGTATCTCCAGGTGTTTTTTGATTTAAAAATTTTTATTTTTAATTGGGATTTTTCCATTAACACCTATAAAATAACTGAAAACCGCTAACCCATGATAAAGATTGTTGACAAGCTTATGTGTCAAGATTGTTGAAAGTATGTGTCAAATTGCTGATACCGTTTATTTAAATTATAATAAATTACGATAAATGGTAATTTCCAACCTTAAGTAACATGCAAAAGGGTCCATAAGAGTAATATGATTTGATGTGGCACGTTCGACTACGTAGAGTCACTGTGGACATTAGAAACCCACACATGTCCCGTCACTAAACTGGAAGGTAGGGTTGATATCTCTTATTCACGTGCTCAAAGGTCCCTTGTTTACAGCCGAACTTGATGAATTCGGCTTAGTATCAATAAATCGTAACTAGTTCAAGTGCAGGAATTTAAGCGGAAGAGAATATAATGAATGCAATTTCTGGTGGGGTAAATTATTTCATTGCTCGCATATTATTCGGTAGGTCGCTGCTTTAATTCTAAGGTGTGGATTTTTTTAATTTAATAGAATCTCAAACCATTTCGTTTATGAATATTTCATACTCTTAACATTTATACAAATTCTAAACTCGTTCTTAACTATTCTTATTTTTATGTATTCAAAAATATTCAAAATGTTTAACATTTCCACCTATTTAAATTCTTGAATCCTTGACATTTGTAAAAGAATAACTTTCTCAATTTAACGTTTCTGTCAAAAACCACTACACATTGTGAAACTCACACACGTTACCAATCCCTAAACATTCTACAAAATTTTTCAAAAGACACTTACAGAACAATGGCAACTTTCTCTTAAGCTACAACCAAACCTTTCAAAATTTAAAAAACGATTAAAATCTCTTTTGATACATTTTACCTCTTACAGTGTCCAGGAATTCCTATCTCATATCAGCTCTAGAAATGCGATTGTAAACATTAATATTTATTAAGTCTCTGATATCATTTATAGTATAATGTAAGCCATTTTGTAAATCCCTGTATATATTTGTAAACCTAGTATGTAAGGCATGTTTTAAAAATAACTAGTGTCCCTGTTGCTCGAATTCGAGCAATTGCTAAAGTATTTAATGCGTTATTTTAAAACGAATAACAGTCATAATTTCTGATGACTTTAAAAGATTCAACTCAAAGATTTTCAGTGTTTTATACAAATAGCCTTACTCATAGCCGCATTAGGTTGTCCATAATAACGATTATAAATTTTAAAAAAAACATTATTTCTATTTCTTCTCCTTGGTGGAGTTCTAGAACTTTTCTATGTTTCCATAGTTTTGCAAATCGGCTCTTTCAATGATTGCTAAGAAATGCAGCACAGTGTTAATTCAGTTTTCTTTTTAGTGTATAAATTTATCCAGGCTCTCTCACTTTTTTCCATAGTAATATTTACGCCAACCCAAATCCAAATAGTAAACATTTCATTTCAACCAAGTCGGTAAATTTGTGTAGCAAACTGTTAAATTAGCAAACTTATTGACTGTTTACAACATATGTTCTTCTTCTCACTTTTAATTTCTGACAACAGCTGGAGTTTCATATCAATTTTTGTTTCCCATGTTAATCTTATGGAGAAATATGAAACTTTAAAGGGCCCCAGGGCCTCACTCTCTAATTATTTCCCTAAAAATTATGTTTCCTGCACAACTTCACGTTACGCTCTTTCCAATGAGACCAAAAACATGTCAATCGGTTCAGTAGTTTCGGAGGAGTAATTGTCACAAAAGTCCTGCTTGCGTATTAAATAAGTATAGATATGACTTATTTAATGAAACTTGTTTTGTTAAAATTCTGGCTAAATAAATTATTTGATTTGATGCTAATACGTAACTGGTTTTATATACGGACAGTGAATTTATGTTCTAATTTTAAAACAAAGGAAAATAATCAAACAAAGTAAATTTAGCCAAAAATTCAAACTGCCTTGTACGTTACGTCCAATTACTAAGTATTTCTGGAAATTTAATTTGCAACTGTGAATTTTTCCAAGCCCTATCTTCGATCCGTAAAATCTTAAACGCTGATTAAAGAGATTTTATTGTTATCTCATCAAGTTCCGTAATGAAGAGTTTGATGCAAATTTATAAGAGGTAGAATGATCGACCCGCCTTGATTGCACCCTTATAACTTTGCACTTCATTTAACTAAGCTGGCACAACCTCCCTAACTGATAATTTCACTTAAGATCAATGTTTTGGAGATAAAATTATGAAATACTCAGGTTCAAAATTGGTTTAATCACAACTATTACCTTTTTGGTGCTTTCCTGTTAAAGGGAACATTCATTATTATCGATGATTTTTTTTTTCAATATATCGATATTAACAAATTGAAACATATCAGCTGACAACAGTTGTTTATCGTAGTTAATACGATAAATAAATATTGTTCAGAATCGACAAACAAAAATTTAAAAAAAAATATTTAAATAAAACTGTTCTAAACTAACCTAACAAAACTAACCAAACTTGCTGTAACATTTAAAAACTCCATTTAATATTCTCCACTCGCCTTTTCTGTTATCAAACGGAATTTTTAAATGGTACAGCAAGTTTGGTTGGTTATGTTAGGTAAGCTTAGAACAGATTCATTTCTTTTCATATAATAGACTATATTTTAGCCAAAATATCAGCTGTCAATTTGTAATATATCGTAAAGGGAAAAAAATCGATATATCGAAAAAAAATCATCGATAATAATGAATGTTCCCTTTAACAGGAAAGTACCCATTTTTTTGTACGATAATTTCAATAAACGGACAGTTTTCGTCTCTAAGAGGCATACTATTTCGCTCAATCGTTGGACCTTTAGCTTTAGTTAAGCTCCGAACTAAAGGGATGATGTTTTAAATGGTAATTGTCAATTGGTAATTGGCATAGTTAAAATGGTGATTGACCGGATTTGAACTTGATACGAAACAACAGATCTTCTAACCGTACCTACTGAACACAAGGTCTGATTATAGACTAGTAATACAGGTTTGTGGTTATCTTTCCTCTTAATATTCAGTATTTCAAGTAAAGTAACTAATAATAGCAAAGTTATTAATGTACCCCGTAATATTAACCAACTATTACCTATGACGTTCCTGTAGCAGTAATAAAAATTGTGATTCCCCGTCGTTAAATCATTCGCAAGAGAGTTTCCTGTATCAACAAATCAAGGTTATTGCTATGACTGTCGTAATATCTACAAACTTGCATGGAAATTATTCATAACTAAAATTCAAGATATCTTTATTGCCACTCGTTCCGAAGCTAAACGCGGAGTCTATTTGGCATGAAGCACTGTTAGATAGTTTATCAACACTTATTGCACAACAAAATGTGAATGGTTATGTTTCCTCATAGAAACTTTTTATTATTTGTTTGACCTCATGCTTATTGATTTTTGTTTGTATTATAATATAGTTGTATTATACATTCATAGTTTATTAGAAAAATATTGACTCAATTGGTAATATTTATGAAACGTGCTATTTACAATCCATTAGTAGTTTAAATTATTAAGTGTGGTATTGTTTAAATGTGGTCAATTGACCTTTGTCAACTCTAAGAAATATAGTTACAAAACATACTTAACGCTTTCTATGTTAATATGAACAATACATACAGGGTGGCAAAAATGTCTGGTAACGGCTTAACACCTTTTTAAATCCGTTAGAAAATTCAAACCTTTAACATCAACTTATATGTAAGAAAACTACTTTTTGCAAGCATTGTCATTTTTACCTTTTCAAGGGGACCCTGGCGAAGGTCAACAAATGGTTAACTCTACACGTAGTGTAGAATTCGAAAATGAATCAAATTATTGTTTTTTTTGTCGAGTAATACAGTAGATATGCCGATTCTTGATGTGAAATTTGATTGTGCTTACCTTCAATCTGAGAATTCACTCATGAAAATCGGCCGTATAGAAGAGCCAAAATAATAAACTCGAAAAAAATTAACTCGCGTAAGAAATACCTGGGGAGCAAATTTCGTTTACGTATAAGCCGAGTGGGGCTGTAATATGCCGATGCTTGGAATATGTGCCCGCATACCTTCAATTTGAGACTTCAGTCATTAAAATCGGTCGAGTAGAAGAGCCAAACAAACTCGGAAAAGAAAAAACAGTTCTTTTAATAAAATATATAACAACAGCTGGTCCGTATGGATGGGATGTCTACGTCAGTATCGAGAATGGCTCTAGGCTAAGTTGCCTGGTACAAACACAAGCCCAATACACATTACACAATCAGTTCACGTGCCAGTAGTAAACTAAAAGCCGACTCGGGTTACTTATCACATTGGTCCCTGTGGTGTTTACTGTGCTAGATAATAAGGGTATGGCTCGGAGGGCAATCAAGGGTTATATTGATGTATCTAACGTTTATCGTAATTCCAGTTTATCGTTATAATATATCAGTAAAATCTATGGGTTGTACGTATTTTAAATACACTTGTTTAAGTTGAATTTATTTTTGTTTTGTCCCTTATATATTGTAAATAGGATTATTTTTATTGTAAAAAAATAAACTCTTTTTTGTTTTCATAATGATTGGACAACACAGCTGAGTGGTTATAGTTTTCGCCTGGCAATCTGAGAAAATACAATACTTTGATTGGTCGAAAATTGGCCCACTTGTCCTTGGTCATTAGGAAACAATATTGGTCTAACCAAAATATACAGCTGATCTTAGTCAAAGGCCATACAAGGCATTTTATTAAAATTACAGATTCATCTTTCGCTCTAATTCAGTTTAACTCTTTGCTGCGCGGAACCATCCCTAGTTCTGTGACCCCATGTTGCACGGAACTATGACAAATGCAAAAAATGCTTGTTTTTAATTGTTTTGACCTATCACCTAGCAACGTATAACTTAAACAAATTATGGGAAAACAACTTTATATTGTACTAGCTGTAACCCGCGGGCTTTGCCCCGTTTCACTTCTTAATTTTCAAGATGATCTCGTTCGCATGGCTCAATCATGTCCTGGTTGAAGTTCGTTCGCTACGCTCACTCACCTTTAGGTTGGAGCTCGTTCGCTACGCTCACTCATCTTTAGGTTGGAGCTCGTTCGCTGCGCTCACTTGCCTTCAGGTTAGCTCGTTCGCTACGCTCACTCGCCTTGAGGTTGAAGTTCGTTCGCTACGCTCACTCACCTTTTGGTTACAAATTAGCTGTTGTCATAAATGTAAAAGAAATAATGGTGCTGCACCCTGTTGGTAATCCTTGTAACTTTAATGCTATTGAACATCATAGAACAGAACCAACTTGTTTAATTGAAACAGCTGTTAAGATTCATTAATTCCATTTAAATATAAGTACTCATAAGATTAACATGGGAAATTCCAGAGCCACTGGGGCGGAGCCCGAGAGTCCGATCAGAATAAAAACCACTTAGTTTTCCTATTTAATGCCTAAAGAATCAGTGTACCAAATTTCAGCCTCCTAGGTAAATGGGAAGTGGGAGAATTAGTGATGAGTGAGTGAGTCAGTCAGTGAGGGCTTTGCCTTTTATATATATAGATAACGAAACCATAAGTTCATTTTCCATTTAGAATAAGTATAATCAGTAATAAACTTACCTCAATAATCATGAAAGTATCAATGATAACAGTAAACACCAACACGATCACATGTGAACGTCTCTGAACACAATAAATAAATAGGTTTCCCTCAAATACCCAGATACCCTATCTAGTGGTGATGTGTTGAACTACAGGGGAACAGTTCCGAAATAATAGCGCTGTTTAAAATGAACCAACTTTTGTCTCTAAGGAATAAGATGATAACGAATCAAAGTGTTTTTACATTTTTGGATCGTAACTTTTTGAAATTTTGGTGAATTTATAACTTGTTATGAAACTATGAGGCCAACTGTCTTACTACCACTCCTCAGTACAAACAAAGAATTCTCATCTACAGTTTGTTTCGTAAAATATTTTTTTGCTTTCTTTAGTTAAACTAAGGAAAATCCTTTATAAACTCAAGTTTTAACTAAAATTTGAATTTTCAGAGACTTATCTAAAAATATTTTGTGACAATTAACAAGGTACCAAGGTCTTTGTGGATTTAAAAGAACAAATACAATCAAGCAAAATAAACCTCACTTGTGATAAAATATGAGAAAATCCTATTTATACATTAATGATTTTATCTGAATTAAATTCACAAAACCACCCTGAGTCACATTTTACTGATAACTAAACCAATTAATGTTACAAAATATTTTTTTCCGAGTGCTTACTAATTGTGGATTGATTAATTTAATTAAATCGAATGTAATTGTTCCTAGTGTCTTCGCAATCGTAGGTTGGAATTATATCCATAGAACATTTACTAAATACAGAAATAAAGGCAGTGCTGGCATCTGTGGAATTCAGTGTCAACTATTGACAAAACTTTAGTCAGCTAGCGCTCGCAGCGGAATTGGTTCGAAGTACTCCCATTTGGTTCGGGCGTTCCCCTATAGAGGCCAGTAAACTACACTTATCTTTTTCATTGTTGCCAATGTGTTTGACTTACGGGCACACAGTTAGTCAAGTTGTCATTTTGGCCGTGATAAATAAAGATTGTACCGTTTCTTATCTTTGCGATTTTAATAATTGATATTTTTCACATATTAAAAAAGGTGTGGACGTATTTTGTATTATATTAATAAAGTATAATTAATGATTAGGTTGCGATGTTTTTGTCACCCGCTCAAGGATTTTTTTATCTCGAAACTCAAGGCCATAATATCGTCTTTGGAAACCGTCTTCAGAAGCAATATACTTTGCCTTCTCAACCAAAAATATGCTAATAAAAATCTGAGGTTTGAATAGGACTCGAACAAATCAGTTTAGTAAACTCAGTCTCATGTTAATGTAATACATTGGTGAAGAACTACCATACTGATCTATAAAATAACAAATAATAAACTATATGGAAGTCCTTTTAAATTGCGTAACCCACATAACCGAATGAAAAAAAAGATGATTCTGTTGTTTGTTGTGTAACTGTGTTGTTGGTAAAACGAGGTATCATTTTATTTGGATCTATATTCTCTATCTTTTAGACCTGAAAAACTATTTTCTTAATATTTACTGTTTTCATTAAATTTTCCATTAAAGATTTTAAATGGCCACTATACTTAAACGGCTTGAGATATTGGAACGACACTTTGTAAGCTTTTTTTACCTTAATGTTTTTATACCAATTTTGAAATTTTTATCGTGAAAAATGCCCAAGATATAAAATAATTCTCAAAAATCACGAACAGACCGACAAACAGAAATATAGGCATTTTAGTCCCATACTTTACATTTTATGTTTGTCTTAGCCCTAGGAACAAGTTCATAAAATATGTTCAGACAATTTGGAAACACCCTGTATACTTAACCAAATTAACTGGTAATTATCAAATCCTAACCAATATATCTTCGAACCAACGTTTCGCCACACCAAGCCGACCCAACCTCACACTTTGATTGTGTTTTTACTAATGAAACACCCCTACAAGCTGTGTCGAGGACGTGAAATGTCAGTCAGCAGCAGGAAAGGTCAAGGCAACAAGGAGTGATTCACCAAATCAATTTCGGCTGTCGCAGCGGCTAATTCCCTTTGATGTGTTTATCTTGGGCGGGCAAGCATGAAGGGGGGTTTATCACATAATCACACACGCATAAAATTACAGACACCGGCCTGACTCATCCCTTATGAAACCAATGAAGTCCTTTTGTCCTTTCGGAATTTGTGGAAATCTCAGGGCGATTGGTTGAAATTTAAATTTAATGAACCAACTACAAAAAATAAGTTTGTGCAGTGTGTAAATTAAGTCTTGAAACAAATCTGTATTTTAAAACCGTAATAGATAGAAATATTCTTTTTGTAGCATTGATTCTTAACAAAGGTTCCGCAATTACACCAATAACATTGTTTAACCCCCCCCCCCCCAATAGGGTAGGTGATAGGGGGGCTTATTTTTTCAATTAGCAACCTCTATTGAGTGACCCCTCATTTTGAAGGGTTTGTCAAAAGAAATACAATGACGCAAACCCTAGGTGAATATCTCACCCTAGCCAAATATTTTAAGTACCTTATTTTCAAACACCATCACACGTCTTCATTTCTTTTCACTTCCAAACAATAACACTGGCTGTATAATGGTCTTGTATAATCTTAATTTTGAGCATCTTGATAAAAGTTTGGATGATAAAAGTTTTGTACAGGCCCCAACGCTCTTATTGGGATTTGCTAGTTTACTTTATATCTCCAGATCTTCAGGATTTGAACTATTGGAAGTAACTCCTAAATATTTAAAGCTCTCCTCACAATTAATTGAATAGTTGGCAATGTTGGAATTTACATCTCTATTGTTAGCGTTTCGGCCAAAGTGAACAATTTTAGTCTTTTCTTCATTTAGCTCTAATCCTACCTTACTTACATTCTTTAATAAAGTTTTCAGCTAATAAGCAAAGGTTTCCGGGGGTTTCTGCTAAAATTACCACATTATCTGCAAATGCCAATATATTGAAGTCTACTCCCAGTGCAATGCATCCTTGAAGGGTTTTTTGTATTTTGTAAGGCTTCTTCTGTAGCTATATTAAAGAGTGATGGAGAAATTACATCTCCTTGTCTGACCCCTGTGTTTATGTGGAAACTTTCAGGTATTTCTTCATAAATTTTTTTTAGCTTTGGATTCATTTATGCATAGTCTTGTTAATCTTATCAACTCTTCTGGTATGCCATGCACTTCCATGTTCTTAAAGAGTGATTTTCTGTCAATGCTGTCATATGCTTTCTTAAAAACAATAAAGATTCCATAGAAACTTTTATTGTACTCCCAGTATTTTGGAATTCCCTGTTTTAGCAAAAAGATTTGGTCAATTGTAGATCTTCCTTTCATAAGCCCTGTTTGCTCTTGTTTAATTATGACCCCGTATAAATCGTTCAAAAAATATCAGTCATGTTAAGTTTACTATACAATAGTTTCAATTAATTCCTAATATTTAATTATCACAGATTATAAGTTATAGAATTTGGAAATCATTTAGCCCTACAGATAATTTAAGTTACTAAATAACAACTTAAAATAACAATCTTATACTGTATCAATATAGTTTGAAAAGAAAGTTTTCCAAAACGTGTGACTTTGAAGTTAGGTTTAAATCTACAGTAATGTCGACCGAGTAATTCCAACTCTAATGGTGGAAACAAAATACTTACTCCAATAGGTAGAGATACAATAAAATACAAGCCTCAACGGTCAAAGGGGACCCAAGCTAATTAAATGCCAAAAGCAAACCTTTATTGAAAGGTCAAATGCAACTGTGAAGGGTACATAGCACAAGGCTGAGACTAAAAACACATAGAATACGTGATATAGTTTATCGTTAACATGCGAAAGGAATTGCAATGTCACATGAAATAAAATTGTCCAGCCAAATTGGGAGGGTACACAGTAAGTAGTAACTTCAAGAGGAGGAGGAATTTCATGTAAGTAATTTATGGAGTATAAATTCTTGAATGGAAGAAATATAGTATACTTTGATCGAACTTGGAACAATCAAAAGATTATATTAAGCTAACCAATAAACTTAACAAAAGTGAAATGTATTTATTTATTTATTTAAATGGCAACACTACATTACAGGCACAGAGCCCAATTACAATGCAGCATTAAAGTTTAAGTCCATTTTAGAAAGTCCATGCAGTCTTCTTGGTAGGTACACACAACACACAATTTACATAATATTAACTAAGAAAAGATAACAACTTATAAATAATAATAAATAACATTTCATAAAACCACGATAAATATACATATTAATAAATAACGAGAACAAAAACTCTCAGAGAATGGTAAATAAATGTATAGTTTATTTATGCCTACGATTGAATAATGTTGATATAATATAATAACGTTTTACATTCACAGATGGTGTGGCTACTCTATTGGTTCTTGGGCGAACCTTATTGCATGGAGGCTTAGGTTAAAGTCCAGCCAATTAATAAAAACAATTTGCTAATTGATAATGTGATCCGTCAGTTCGGAACTCAAGGTCTCATATCCTTTAAAAATATTAAATTCGAAGGTAGTCAATGATTCGAACCTTTTTCAAGCATCATTACCGATTTTGCTCCTTAAAAAGCCCAACTATTGTTATTACTACTTTCCACAGAACGTAATGTAAGAAATCACGTCATAGATCGGGTTTTGATGTTTTTAAAGGACGTTTATAATTATATATATATATATTATATTATAAGTGCATTGCTAGAAACTAAGAATATTATTAAAAGATAACACGGTTTGTTTAAGGGTTAGAGTAATTCTAGTTGAGCCCCTGCGAATCGCCAATGCAAATAAGTTGTGAGATTACCCATATAGAAATATAAAATCCCCCTCAGGTGGGAAAATACTCTATATTATTAAATAACTTATTCGATAATGTTGTACACAGGTACGATTAAATTTCAAGGAACACATGCGTGTTAGAACTGTTGAATTTTAATCCGCCAGAAAAAATTGTGACTCACTAACAAAGTATCTGGTTACTTTGCAAATGAATACTAATGATAGATCTCCATCAGATTAGCAGTGGCGAGTTGTTGACATTACTAACAGCTGAGAGAATAAATGACTCAGACTGTCGTGTCGTGTGAGAAACATGCTAAAAATGTAATTATGATGGTCTTTCAATTGTGAGAACTCCCCGATACAGAATAAATTCACATTTGAGGGACGCATCCTTTTCTTTAACTTTCACCCCCTGTACATGGTATGGAGAAAGTAGTGTTTTCGTAAACATTTTAGAGTTTGTATTTTTTGTGGAAACATCCGTGTTGGGTTCCCCTCAACCCAAAAAACTGGTTTTCGAAGTGATTTCTGTATGTGTGTATAAATGTTTGTGTGTATGTGGATGTTTATAGAGCTACAGACTAAACCTGTGGTGCGATTTTGATAAAATTTGGACTGTGGTAACTCATGGTTTCTTACTTTTCGAATTTTTTTGATTTTTAATGATGATTAAAGGGATGTTATAAATCCGGAAAATTTTCACAAAAACAGTTCGAGCTACTTTAGTAAAAATTTAGTATTTTGTGGTTCTGTTAACACTAAACAAAATGGCACAACCCCCAAAGCTGTAAAAAATAATGTTGCAAACTTATTGCAATTTTTGTGATTTTCCCCATAAAATATAGTAGTTCCCCCAATGATTTCCCATTATAGGGGTTATTTATAAGTAAATGGGAGAAAGTATGCGTCATGTTGCTGATAATGTTTATTTTCTACATATGTAAACCTCCAGCTTAAGGTGGGTTCCGACAAGCTGATTAATGTCGTTATTACATATTTAAACAAAATTACTTATTATTGTGGTATTCCCAATGCCAAAACCAGAGTTACCAGAACAGAATTACAACTTACAACTTACTATAACCAAAAATAATAATGTTACCTAGTTAAAAACTTTGTGATTAAGTTACATTTTGTGTTGTTAGTTGCCTTTAGTTCTTTAAATTTAGTATTTACTGATGCGTGTCATTGTTGTGATAAATAGTGCAGTGACTTTTTTTATATATAAACTTTTGTATATCGTATGCACATCAATGAAACTAATACTAATACTCTTCAAAATCTGAAGGCAACCAAAGAAACAAAAGGTAGCTTTTACTATAACCACCTGTGCTCATAAATATCATTGTACACTTTTTTTACTATTCAGCAACGCAATTAATGTAATAATTAACTATTGTATAATTATACCACTTATATTGTTGTGTTCTTTAAGATGCAACCTTAGCACTATGTTTATTTGTTATTAAGTGTGGATCTAAGTATGAGCTTATGTTTTACAGTTAACTTGTGTGAATGATAAACTCTACAAACAGCTGTAAAAAAGTCACTTGATCCTTCTCATCGGGGTGGTACTCTCATTTATCATTTTCTTACAGCATTCATAACTAAACATTGTTTTACACATCGAGACATTTTACACTGCCTAATTATTGTCAGCAAAACAATAATTATTTCTCAGAGGACTTGTTCCGTGGCGCGTCCACCCCCTTAAACCCCCCCCCCCCTGGGACCGGAAGTCAAATCAGGGGTGAAGGAGCGTCCCCTGGGCCTCCAAAAAGTCTGATTCATAATCAGCCCCACCGCTTGCCTCCGGCTCACTCACATTCAAATTTTATGGACTGAAAACAACGACTAATAGTAAAATGTTGGTGATAAACTTGTATACTGCATCATAGATTTTAGAAACTTAAAGTTTATATATTCTTGACTATTTATTACTCGGTTTTCGGTTAGTCATATTAAGTAATGATTTCATTAGGCTAGATTTGCTGATTTCCCTGAAGCATATAAATTTAGGTGTTTACTAATTCGTATAATAATTAAGTCGTCAACATTTTTTGTATACATTTAACTACTATTTAGTACTCTGCAACGTAGATATAACGTCAGATTCATTCATTCACTCCTTAAAGTAAGAAATATATTTAAAGTTGAGAATTTTGATATTATAGTAACCTGTTTTTACTACAAGTTAAAACATTTAATTATTACAGTACTAAAATTTCGTCAATGATATGAATACCCTCGCCACAGCAAAGATGGAGATTAAACAACATTAGTTTTAAGTCCCTAAGTTTTCTGCTACAGGAAAGGAAAAAGTGTTCTTTTGGTAAAATTAGTAGTATAAATCTTAACGTTGTCTTCTGGGAACATCAAAATGTAAAAATAATCGGTTATAGGTCTTTTCGTGGCACCGACGGTAATAGCTTCTTTCCTGTAAGTGAAATTTGCTAAAAGTAATTTCTTCGAAACAATATTTGTGGTGATTAAAATTGCCTTGAAAACCAACTTTTGACTTTTTCCATACAATAGACTTACTAGTGAACGGATATCGATTATATTAATTACTCTGAGACTAATACACAATATTATATGTTATGTAATTTCATTAACAACGTTGTATACAAACTAATTCTAGTATTCAAATCAAATCTATCAAACACAAAATGAAATATATCCGAACATAGCTATTAAAATGCCAATTGTTTTTTGCGTGTGACAAACCACATTCCAGTAAATTTTACAAACCTTATATTACAAAATCTCATTAATTATCAAACTTTTTCATTTTTTTTTTATTATTAGCCTGTGGTAATTACCCCAACACAATTTTTGGGTCGAGAACTTGGCTTATCATGCGACTAAGTAATGACTGATTAATACAATATTTCTAATACTTTGATAGAAAAAATCTTTAGTATGTAGTATACTGTCATTCATTAATGTAGTTATTAATACAATACCTATATGGAAACCGTCCTTTACACGGCAAAATGTGACCAAAGTTTTACAAAGGTTTTACTAAGGTTTTACCATGTATTTCTACGTGTTCTCTATCTGTTTTCTAGGTACATTCGTTCCAAACAGTTTAATTAGTTAAGCCTGTTACCCCAGTTGTCAGTTCCCTGGGAACTGACAACTGGGGTAACAGGCTTAACTAATTAAACTGTTTGGAACGAATGTACCTAGAAAACAGATAGAGAACACGTAGAAATACATGGTAAAACCTTAGTAAAACCTTTGTAAAACTTTGGTCACATTTTGCCGTGTAAAGGACGGTTTCCATATAGTTCCCTCCGAATCTAACACCTGTACAAACGTCGCGCGCCGCCAAGTCAGCTGTTGACACAACAATCAGCTGATTGCACCGCGGGGTGGGGAGGGGAGGGCGGCATTGTTGTCAAGTTGTCAGTTGTGCTGCGATCGTGCCTCTGCCAACATGGATACCTACACAGTCATCGAAGGAGGGGTGAAATTCCGGGATGGAAGAAAGGTAAGTTTTTAAATGCACTATGAATATTTTAAGTACACGTTGATAGTTGTTTTAGGTGTTAACATCAATATACATTTAGTAAAATATTTCATTCGGGACTAAATTTAACAGTTTGGTTCAAACAATCATGGCTATTTTTGTGCACTGGTTCCGATGTATTTTGTGCTTTCTTTTTCTACATATTTAATGTAACCGTGGTTTAAATTACTTTTTTCAAGTGAATATGCCGGAATTTGCTACACTTTAAAGATCGTGAATTTTTATTTCTTATCAGATTGCACTTTCTTAATTGAGATGGTATTGATTGTTGAAGATTCTGGTACTTGTTATCGAGGGACTCGTGCTATTTGGTGCTTAATGATGGGCTTAATAAGAGATCAAACCACATTTTTTGCAGTTGCCCATCAAATAACAGGGCTACTGGTGCCCTGCAATTTCCAACAATAACAGGCTTTCTGCATTTTCTAAAAAAAAAACATGTTTTTATCGAATTTCCCATATAGGGAATAAGCTATTACCGTAGTACTAATGGTAAGACCTGGACGCGGGACCGATTTTTTTTCGTTTTGAGGTCCCTAGAGGCCAAAAACACCATCCGTTCAAATTCATATATATATATATATATATATATATATATGTGTGTGTGTATGTGTGTGTGTGTGTGTGTCCGTTAGCGCGATGACTCAAGCAAAAATGATCCGATTTTGATGATATTTGATACAAACACGTAAACCTACATTTATTCGAACGAGTTCGCGATCCAGCATAATCGGACCATGGGAACAGGGGTTTATGGGGGGTTTTATGGGATAAATGGGTTTTTCCCATTTTTGACCCTAAAAAAAATAAAAATTTTAGAATTTCTTTCCCAAACCATTTTGTAGAGCTTAAAAAAAGAAATAATTTAGTATATTGAAGCATTGTTGTATACCTAACGGTCACGGAGAAAATTTAAAAAATGCAAATTTAAAATTCCCATGTTATTCTTATGGGGAAAATGAAAACTGTTGTAATTTACTTGTTTATGGATATATGTTGATCAAATTTGGCAAACTTATTTATTTCATCCTATACTATTGTTGTTTGGTCAAAATCACTGTTTACCTTCCCCGTAGCAGCAAACCTAAGCACTCGTTATATCTAATGTTATTTAAATTGGGAATAAATATGTCTTATTTATGGAAGTATTTTAGCAAATATGTAATCAGACAAGTTGAAATTCGCTTAGTCTGCAGGTTTGCTGCGGTGGGGTATTTTTTACTTAGGTACGCATTTCTAAACCGTTTGAGATATCATTATGGCATTTTCACAGCCTCTTGGCCATTACGTAATACAGCTTTGGACCTAAAACTATTATTATACAAAATACAAAATATACCTAAGATTATGCAAAATTTTTGTTAGAAATAACAAATAAATCAATAAATCTATAAGAAAAAATGTGGTTTACAAACATTTTTTTTAATTATTATTGTCTATGCGAGTATAATTATAGTTTTACCTCCAGTCGTTGTTAAATAGACCATAATAAATAAGAATGCAAAGTTTCATTGTGATATGTCGAGTATTCTAAAAGCATTCCATTTTAGTAGCCAGCAACTCAGAACTGTTTTATTGTACGAATTGCTGCAACCGGGTCACGTCGACATATTTTAGTCAAGGGTCATATCAGCTGTTATATTCTGATTACCAAGGATTCGAAAATTTTAAAATTAATTCTGTTTAAGTTCAACTTTTTTTACTTCATTTGTTTTTCTCTACCCCTAAAACAATTTTCTAAAATTTTTATCTAGGAGCCTATGACAATTGCATATTTCAATATCCCCCCCCCAATTATTACATAATCAATCTACTTCAAAATTCCGTCAGGTTCACCCCACTGGTGTCGAGTCTATGGGGATTTGAACATGCAAATTGATATTAACGAAGAAGTAAAATCATAATGCCTTAAAAGCATCACTGCTCGGATTCACACAATTTGTAATGCAAATATGACTGACAGGCTTTCTGCCATTACAAATATTGGACCATGAATGTTGAATGGGACCATTAGTGGGTGGTGGGTCTCTGGAGTCATGGGGTTTATGGGGTGTTATGGGGTGGTTATGGGGTTGACGAGGTGTCAATTTGTGGTAACAACTCGCCGCTCGTTAGGGGTAGGTCAGGGCAGTGATGGATAGACCATCAGACAATCATACAATTATACAGAATTGAGTGTTACTCTATCCGAAGACTCAATTTAAAATGTGTATTCCGTAATATATTGACAGAAAACAGTGTTATAGGCTAGTTTTCTAGTATCAAACTAAATTTAATATTCAAAACTAATTTGTGTAATGCAAACTTTGACTTTTATTTCATAACTAATAACTTAGACGATTAATTTAAAGCTGCAAGGATGTCAAACATTTGTAAAATATCTGGTTAATGTATTTTAGGGATTGTATTACATCACTTAATTGTTTTACACTTAATGTATCTAAACATCTACCATTGTCATTACTGTGAAATTAGTTTCTATTCCTAATTTAATTTAATTTTAGTATTAATTTTAGTTAATTAGTATACAACATAGGAAATAGCCTTATTATTTTATGAACCGTTAGCACTATCTCTTATTTTGTATAAATGATTATCCATTGCTTGCCTTGTACTTTATGTAGTATAGTAATATATTTAGGTAATGTTTTTGTGTTTGCATTTTAATTGTTTGATGATTATTTTATTTAATTTTTTCAGTGGAAATCTCGATGGGGAGTCATGAGAAAGCTGTCTCCCGTCGCAGGTAAAACTTTAATCGCTGTTTTGCATTCTCACTTTATTGCATTGGCTTGAACCGATGAAAGTGTGATGTTATTAAGACCAAGAATTTAGTAAATTTTGTAAATTTCGACACATATGGAAATACAAATTGAGATTTCGTATTTGTTTGTTTGATCCTACTTTGAGTTTTGATTGAAAATATATTAAAATTATTCTTTTATTAGTTTCTGCACTTTTTACGTAGTGATAATTATTCATGGGAATTCTATAGACTGGATGTATATAAAACTATTCTTTTATGTCTGGATATTTAATTTTATAATCCTACCAAATTATAACTATAGCTGGTATTATTTTACTCTTTATGTAACTAGCAACAAATTATCAACACTATAATACATTGTTACATGATTGATTTTTCGTTTAACTTTTACTACGCAATAATTAATATTTTGTTTTGTTCATTTTGTTTCTTAAAAATCTACATTTTTAATTAAACTTAGTAAACTATATTATGTACCTATTTCATAGTGGCACGAAACCATTGACTATATAACACTAGTGTTATGCAGGGTTAGGCAAAAGTCTTTAACCCCCCAGTTAACTTTTTAACGCGTTGCAGTAGGAAAACCAAACTCGGCACATATTTACAACATAAGAGATGGCACTTTTTCATCTAAGTTACAACTTTGTCCCAGCCCCCAAAATGGGGTATTTTGGGGGCAGCCCGAAATTTTCAAATGAAAACACCTATCATGTGACCCATCATTTTAAAGGGTTTACCAAGAGAAATTGAATGGCACAAACCAGAGGTCAATATCGCACCCGTAATCAAAATGGCAGCCATTTTAATTATTTAAGATGAGCAAGCAAGATAAAGTCTGGAAACCCCCAGTTAACTTTGGAAATTTAATATTTTAATACTAACCAAAAGGTGAATCCTTTTTTTGTATAAAGGTACGATGAGTTTAGTTTTCCTCATATAACCTGTTAAAAATCTAATAGGGGATATTTCAAAATGACTGCCATTTTGATTAGGGGTGTGATATTGACCTCTAGTTTGCGCCATTTAGTTTGTCTTGAGAAACCCTTTAAATTAAGGGGTCACATGATAGGTGTTTGCATTTGAAGATTTGGGGCTGCCCCCAAAATACCCCATTTTGGGGGCTGGGGCAAAATTTTAACATCGATGAAAAAGTGCAATTTCTTATGTTGTAAATATGTGCCGAGTTTGGGCTTCCTACTGCAACGCGTAAAAATTGTTAACTGGGGGGTTCCAGACTTTTGCCTAACCCTGTATAGTCAATGACGAAACTATAACAGAAAATGAATCATCTATACCATAAATAATTAGTTTATGACGTTAAATATTAATTCATCATATTAGTGGTTTTTATTTAGTCTATCGTTTTCGACAATGAAAACAAGACAGTCATTATTAAACACCTATTTATACTTCATTGTAATCACACTGGAAATATCAACACTGAATTGTTAATGTAAATATCAATCTGTTTCAAATTAAATATGACATTAGCATATTCTATTTGGTGAAACATGTATGAATTGTTACACGTATGAAAGCATGTGATTGAATATTAATGAAATTACATTGTTGATTAAAGTTAAAGTCAGTTTGTATTGCCAAGGGAAGTGATTCCATCAAAGCAAAACATGGTTAATGCAAAGCATTGTAACGTAGAACATATTTCCATATATATATTACAAGGAAAAACTTTGAAGTGAAAAATAATAGTATTCTATTACTGAAATATTACTAATTCATATTCATTCTATTTGTATTCGCCCCCCCACGCACAGACATACAACATTGAGGATAACTACAGTATGTATTTACTGTACAAAGTTGTATGTTATTTTATATTTTAGTTTAATGTTGATTTTGATAACGATAATACGTAAAGCAATATACAAAAGTGTATCGAATGTGTTATCATTATAACTGTGATGTCTCGTATTTGTTTTCCATACAAAAAAGGTACCTATAAAATATACAAGTCATTGATTTTTGCTTCTAATAAAAATTAATATTCTTATTGAATCTTGCATAGAAAAATTTTTATAAAATTATAACTTGAAGTATGCCTATCAAGACTACTGATCGACCGCCCTTTTTAACATAGTATTCGACTTCACATCAAAGTACGAAACGTCTGGCAGAAAATTTAATCTGGCGTTGTAGTTTACGAAGAAATAACTATAAATACTGATACTAGCCTCGAAAGCTTTCTCAATATGAGTATATATATTTCAATAGGTCGGTTATAGTGATAATTAACAAACTTAAATTGTTTTACAACTGGTATATATTTCCATGAAATAGGTCCAAAATATGATTTTCAACAATGCAAGCCTGCGTAGTGCGTATACCTCTTGTCCATAAGTATCTTTGTCAAAATTGAAATGCTTTTAGCAACCAAATGTCTTTGAAACACCTTCCACTGCTGTTGGGGAGAGATCTGGAGCTCTTGGCAAGGATCCTTTGTGTTTATCATTGTAAGGAACTGAGTAGAAATCCCGCACTCTCCGCTCGCTGAACAAAAAGTTCAATTTAGATCGGGAGAATCTATCTGCTTGGCGATTCCTGATAATAATTGTAGCATTGGATCGGAATATAAAGTATACTATAGATATAGATCTATTTCGTTCTAAATAAAAATTATACAGGGCGTCCCGTAACTAAACAGCCAAACTCCGGGAAATGGTCTTATGGGTCAAAATAAAGATAAAATTAAGAATAACATTTTCCCAAAATCGCTTCGTTAACCAGATATACGCCATTTTGTTTTTCACCTTAACACTTTTATCTTTTAAGTTTTTCAACCGATCATTACGAAACTTGGTATAGCTTAGTCTTATTCTAACCCATTTACAACTAAAAATCTTAATATTTCAGCTTATAAATCAATTATATCGATTATTCGCTTTATAAATCGATCTTTTTGAACTTGGTATCGTTTGATAGGGAAAAAACATTCGAAATAAAAGTGTTCGTGGCATTTTTTCATAATATCAACCATTTTTTAGTAATTTAGTTTAAAAAATTAAAATTGCCGCCATTTTGAAATCTTAGGATAAATCAAGATTAATTGTTGTTCTTAAGTGGGTCTCTTTTACGTTAACATAAGTACAAAGGTTCAAAATGATCGGTTAAAAATGTTAAAGTGAAAATATCAAAATGGTAAATATTACAAATAATGACAATAATAAAATAAATGACAAATATCAAAATGGTTAACAAAGTGATTTTGGGGGAAAAAATGTATACTTTATTTTCTCTTAATTTTCACCCATAGAGCGATTCCCGGAATTTCGCTGTTTACTTACATGACACCCCCCTGTATAGTAACTTCGATTATTTCTGGGTGATGTGATGTTTAGCAGACTACTTTGGACACTGCAAGTAGGCCTATGCAACACACGTACTCGGACAGAGACATGCTTTCAAGTAGTTTTATCGTAATTCAGAAGAACGATGAGTTAGAGTGTGTTTAATCCACAGTTCTGGCTGGAGCAGAGTTCTCATCCGTGTTGTGAACATGTTCACACGTCGATCGTGGGAGTAAATTGGCCCCGTCTTGGTCGTGCCCAGAATTTCTAATTTTTACTTTTCAACTTTACCCTTTCGTAACCCTCTTCCCTCGTTGTTCAATGTGTCTAACAGCTCCAATTCATACTATTAATGTTCAATTATTTGCACAAACTTGTCTTAGGCCACGCCAAATCTTCCGTAGTATCTACTGAACTGTTAAAAGATTTTAAGGAGTTAATTGTCATAATCGGTTCAAACTGTTCACAAAGTATTTCATGATCGACTTATTATTGTGTATTTTATAAATATTTTGTAAACCATTGAACCGAGAAATTGATCAACGATTTGATTAGGCCAATTTTTATCGGTTCCCTTTCTATGAGCACAAAAATCGTAATTATTACAAAACAGATTTTCAGATTTTCATTCGGTAAAAGGGTGGGTAAACCATATAAAACAATTTTTCAGGTGCAAATAAGCAGATAACAAATACTACTCGTTCACTACTCGTAACTTACACGAAGCCATTCACAGTTCATTATAGGTACTTGCGTTTTTAAGTTAGCACATTCTGTGACTGGCTCACACAACTGCATTATTTTTTTAGTTAAAAAATTGCGACAGATAGTCCATATAGATGTCTACTTCTGTATCAAATATTCAATGTTACCATTAAGCCCTGTAACTGACAAGAAGAACTTAAACACGGAGACGGGATTCTAACCCTCAAACTCCTGACAGGGAAGACGTCTTAGATCTTTTCACGGAAGTTAATAAACTCATCAGACTACATTTCAGCAACAATGTTAGATTCCCAAACATTACCAAACATTTCACAATTTTCAAATCAAGGCGATTTGCTATCGACATTTTTACCACAATGAGACAATTAATATTTACGAGTCCCTATTCATCCGCCATCGTCCTCACAGCTGTTATGTGGAAATAATCACAGTCTTGCTCATAACTTCCAGCACATTAATACCTAATATCGAGCCCCCCCCGGGTGTGGACTTCCTATGTGGAGAGTTATTGATTGTGGGGATGAAGCGGCTATTGTACTCCCCTAGTCAAAAACTGGTGTTTTATACGTCATTAGTGATACACGCGTGACTTATCCCAGATATCGGTAAGATCGTCCTAGGGTGGTTGTATGGTGTAGCCGCGTGGCGTTGGCGACTGAATAACTACAAACAAAGTAGACTATGTACTTATGCGGTCGCAATTAAATTATGACGCAGAAAAAGAACAAACTCTAGACTTGCGTGACACCCTTATGCGGAGATTTGCACAAATGCACGCTTCGTTGAAATTGTGTTAATTAATATCGTTGTGAGGGTTACAAGCTGATTGGAGAGTAAAGTTTGTGAAGCGTTTTGAATAGAGTTAAAAGGGCCTAAACTGGGAGAGTGGTTTTTTTTCAATTGTAAGAGATTTTTGAGTAAATTTTAAGGTGTTAAGGTAAAAAGCAGTAAATTATTTCTATTTTACTGTTATGAAATAGGGACGCGACGAAGCAACTAGGCGTTCTAACAAAATTAGAATGTTATTTTAGAGTGGAATGTGTGAGTAGCGTTAATTAATGCTTTGTTCCTTACTGCGATCACCAGTTAGTTTAGCCAGAACATTAAAAGTCCAATGATCAAGGCTTCGAACTTTAGAATAACTACAAATGGCTTATTAGAGAGCCAAACCCGTGACTCATAAATATAAATTGCGATGAGACTATGTGCCTATAAACCCAAAAATTAGTGAATTAAAAGTGTAGAATGGATTGAGATGCCTTGTGTTTCTGACTAAGATCAGCTGTTCGAGTCAGGGTTATTTACTAAAAGCCCAATCGAGGACAGCTGGGTGCATCAAACTAACAAAAAGCTACATAATAATATATCGTTAAGGAAATACGGTAAAACATACCAATGCTGATCAGCTGTGCAATAAAAAAAGGATATTCATAATTCAATTGACTTAATGTATCTCCTTGACCCTTTTTTTAAACACATGTAGGCCTAATTATCCATATATAAATACCAAAACCCATGCACTTTTCAGAAAACTACAAGTCACATCCCCATAAACGTATACTTAAAATGTTCGTCATGGCGAGAAACTTGTGCAAAACTATCCATTATTTCATAAATTACCCTTTAAGGTCGTAATTCATTTCTAAAGGGAACTTTCCATATACCTAATGTTAAAAATACCTCAGCTTTACTTATTTGTATGTTATTCGTTCAATTTATTACCTTAATAAAATCATGTGTGATTATTTGTTTGTATCACTGTATTCTGTTTTGTTTATTTCAGCTTAACTTAACCAATCAATAGTTTTAAATACTTATGAAGTCAAACGGGGTGAAGCTCGTGGGTAACAGCTAGTCAAATAATTATAAATATTAAACATAGTTTAAAATCGATAATTCTTATCGTGTTTACTTCGACTAATTAACACTTGGCCATAAAGATATTTAAAAGGAAACAGTTAATCTTGTAAAGCACATTTTATCAGAATTGCGAAGGTACTACGCGCAGGTGGGGCTATGAACAGGCTGCCATTATTGGTATTGGACGAGGTATAGTATAGATTACACCAGATAAATTTTTATGAGGCACTTATATACGATTCAATATATCTTTAACTCTATTAGATCTATACTATTTTTAGATAATTGTATGAAAAATTGGCTTTTAAGTGTATTAATATATTGTTACTTCAAAATAACATTAGAAGAACAAACTCGACTTTAGCAGCAGGATTTTATTACGAATACAAACCTGTTTGTAACGGATAGGTTGAATTTAATTGATTTGCTGATTAAGTAAATCACTGGATAGTCTCGGTGGTTTTATATTTCATTTAAATACTTATTTTAAGTCGGGCCTGTACATTTAACATAAGATGTTGAGATATGTGTTGTACATTCGTTAGTACAATACGTGTCGACACCTAGCCTAGCATGCCTTATCTAATTAATCTAAGCATATTCTTCCATAGCATATAATAAAGTAGTTTCTAAAACCTCATATTATATTACAACTGCAGTAGGGGTTGGAAGTTTAGTTGTACTGAATTGCGATTAATGTAAAAGTTTTTCGTCCAACTTATAGTTGTTTTGTACTAACATGCAACGCGTTGAGATATTTATTTTACATTCTCTAACTTTTAATAACGCAGACGATTTTTGTATTTTTATTTTAAATAAACGTCTTCGTGGAACTCCCTTTGCGTTATTATCTTATAATAATAATTCCCAGTTCTCCTTAATAGAAGAATTAGAGAGTTGACTTTGGTTACTTAAGTAAAAGTCCCATTGATGACAAAATTCAACTATGTAAATAAGAGTGTGTAACCCTATATAGTGATATCCGTGGATAAGTAAAGTTATGTTTGGTTTTCCTGCTTTGAATTAAGTTTTAAGTTAATAAATGTAGAATAAATAAAGAGTTAAAATTGTATCAACTTTCTTTCTTTAGTATTAGTTTATTTATCCAAATTGTTTCCATAGTAACTAAAGTCAAAACATTAAGAAAATAAAACTCAGCTGCTCTTATAGATATTGCTTTAGCAACACTCCCACATCTAGTTGTTCTGGGCCCCTTTTTTCTTTACTGGACGATAGAGTATGTAGTGAAACTCTTCATTGGCTTTATATCTGCATTTTCCCAAGTCTTGGTAACACGCTGGGATTAATTCTCTGAGTTTCATGATCCACAAGTTGATCTTGTCTCTTCTCAAGCTGTCCTTCTTCTTGTGAGTGCCTCGTATTCGTCTGTCATCGAAAGGCCGACAGTGAGAAGAGGAGGTAGCTCTGACAGATTCGATAGGGATTTTCTCATTTTGGGGATATAGAAGTACAGTATTGCTTCGATTCTGTGAGGAACCTATCACAAGCAGCTGACCATAGACAGAGTTGACTGAGGTCATGGCTTGTTCTTCCAGTGAGACGTTGTTGCTTGAACCATTTGAAGTGATGATTTCTGGTACCACATCTACTTCCTCTTCACCTGCTGGTATCAGATTGAAAGTCACACAATTTATAGAACTTATCTGTGTTGTTTCCTCGTTGTCATCTATCAATTCCTGATGAATAGAACTTGAGCTTTCATGAGGTAATGATTTATCATCAGCAATTGTCAGCGACTCGGCTTCAACTACGTCATTTTCAAGTGATTTAGATCCGACATCTTTGTCATCACTAGTATTGAGGCTGTGATCGGGAATTGGTAAAATCCATATTGGAAGTTGAACGCAGTAATTTGGAATGGTTGACGGTAAAGATGATCCAGGTTCAGTTGTCTGTTGATGAGCAGCTCGGGACCTATCTAATATTATTGAGATTTGAGCTTCGACCTCGTCGTAGTCCATCAAGGTATTAGTAAGTTCATCCTCTGTGAAGATCTCACCCGTTGGTCCATAATCAGTTATAGGTTCGGAGTCCAGTCGTTCTTGAATGTCCACCACGCTCTCCACAAAGCTAGTCAAAGTTTGTAATCTTGTTTCAAGTTGTAGCTCCGTGAATTCCGTGGTGTCCAATAGAGTAGTTGTATCCTTTATATAAGTCTTCAGTTGCAGTAAGGCAGATTTCAACCGAAGTTCCCATCTTGAAGACATTTTTGGTTATTCTTGAAGGTGAAGTTCAAAGTTGTAAGTTAAAGTTGTAAAAGGTTTGAGTAAAGAAGTTAAGTTTAGAAAGTTGTAAAAATTTAAAGCAGGAAACCACGCTCTGCTACCATATAGTGAATCCGTGGATTAGTTTAGTTATGTTTGGTTTTCCTGCTTTGAATTAAGTTTTAAGTTAATAAATGTAGAATAAATAAAGAGTTAAAATTGTATCAACTTTCTTTCTTTAGTATTAGTTTATTTATCCAAATTGTTTCCATAGTAACTAAAGTCAAAACATTAAGAAAATAAAACTCAGCTGCTCTTATAGATATTGCTTTAGCAACACCCTATGATTCGATAAGGCACGTAATTTTGTATAAAAGGTAACTGTAAATGAAGCTGACGTCTTGGGAAAAACTTATCAGATAAAATTCTGCCATTAACTAAAACATCGTCGTTTTTAATAGCTCATGGTGCAATGTTTTAGCTCACACACTCTGTCAATGACTCAATGAATCGGTCATTTTTGAAACGACATTTTCAAAAACTAACTACTCCGGGCTTTCACTGCAAAAGCAACATAAGTCATTGACTTTTGCTGTTTCTGAAATGAACACTGTTTTAAATGGCAGTTTAAAAGTGATAAGTATGCCTGTACTTGTGCTGTTTCTGAGCAGGACGATGCATTAAGTGATTTTTATGAAATTTGGTATAAACTTAAATTGATTCGAACGAGTTCGCGAACCAACATGATCGAACCATGGAAACGGAGGTTTTAGGGGGGTTTTACGGGGTAAAAATGGGGTTTCCCTAAAAAATAAAATTTTGAAATTTCTTTCGAAATTATTTCGTAGAACTTAAAGAAAATAATTTAGTACATTGACGCAAAGTCTAACGGTTACAGAGAAAATTAAAAAAGTGTAAATTTAAAATTCCAATGCTATTTTTGTGGAGAAAATGAAAACTGTTGTAGTTTACTTGTTTATGGATATACAGTATGATGATAAAATTTGGGAAATTTATTTATTTCATCCTATGCTATTAACGTTTGGTCAAAATACACTTTTTACCTTCCCCGTAGCAGCAAACCTAATCCCTCCTTAAATCTAATATTATTTCAATTCCAAATAAATATGTCTTATTTGTGGAAATATTTTTGCAAAAATGTAATCAGACAAGTTGAAATTCGCTTAGTCTGCAGGTTTGCTGCGACGAGGGTTTTACTTATGTTGTTCCATTCAAGTACATTTATAATCCGTCTGTGACATAAACACAACTACTGCTTTAACTTGTATTAGAGATTGATTGTTGGTGTGTCTCTGTTTGCACACGTTAACACACTCCAATATATATATATTTTTTTTTTTTTTGAGGTTGGCGGCCTCTTTTAACCTTGCATTTGCCCGTCCACATAGACTAGCGCCCGTGCGTGGATCGTTTACAGCAAAGCAAGGAGTGAGCCGGTACAGTACAAAGGTGAACTGTACTGATAAAATGTTAACGGCAGTGACCAGGATCCGAACCCACGACATTGCTGCCTTGGGCCCGAAGTCCGTGACGCTACCGACTGAGCCACCGACTCACTAAATGTTTGTACAGTATATCATTACGTGGTCGTAAAAATAACTTTAAAATTTCACCCAAAAACGTGCGGATAAAAACATCAGTAGAAGTAATAAAACTTGTGCAAGTTGAAATCGTCCCTGGAACGGCATTGTTTCGTCAAATCGATGGTTTGTTCTAAGCAATATTGAAAACAAAAGTGTAAAGTGTGACTAGGTACTCTCTTCGTCACAATTAGCTTTTGTCTTCGCCTTAATGAGCGTCTTGAGTGTTCGATATCACGAGAAGCTATTGTTTATTTACTCGATCGCTTTCTATTTACATTCCCTTCTTATTACTTCCTCGAATGGCAAAGTTGTGCTTGGAAATGGTTATTGAATTTGGAAGGTGTTATGTAATATTACGATAGACGTAATGATTTAGGTAAACACTTTTAAGATCATAGATACAAAATTATGTATTTTATAATATTTTTATGTGAATTTTATGACATTATATTTTGATTATACTTAACACGGTTACTGTTGGCCCCCAATCACAGAATGCTGCTTTGGTTTCAAAAAAATAATTTAGGTATTCTGTATAAATAATTATTCTTGAGGCAGACACATTAAAAGTTTAAAATTGGTCAATATACAAAACGTCGTACTTAGTAAACTTATTGTGTAAACCAAAGATTATGGTCTGTATGTTTTAAAGAGTATTTCTTGTGTTATAGGGTAAATAAATATTGTTGAATAATTCAATACCACTAATCATCAAAGCTTAACTATTCAAAAATAGGCAAAATATGTTCTCGGTTTTATTTTTTGAGGACATTTCCAATATGGTAATACCTAAATATAGTGATAATAAATTGAATATTATCCTAAATAATGAGAATCTCAAAAGTAACGAAAGTAAATTAAACCCAACACTAGATATTGTACCACCATCAATATATAAATACTTTTAAAATTTGTAATCTTACATTTCAAATGGGTGACTGGTCTATTTAGGAGGCCAAGTATCAAGTCCCACCCCCAATAGCGGTTAGCTTCCTGATTAAGCCGGTACCTGGTGGTTCGAATCCCACATTTAGCTGCGAGTCTTATCTAGAAAACCATGAGAGGCCACTCAAACGAAGACAGCTTTCAACAAACATGGAAGAGGACAACCGCCCCTCAAAAATACTTTTGATATCTTCTATACATATACTGTATAAAGCCAAAAGTACCCATGAACTGTTGAGAAAACTACAAGTCACACCCCCATAAACCATATGCTTAAAATGTTCGTCATGACGAGAAACCTTGCGCAAAACTATCCTTTATTTATTAAATTGCTCTATAAGGTCGTAATTGCTTTCAATAGGGAATTTTCCGTATACTTATGTTAAAAATACCTCAGTTGTATTCATTTGTATTTTATTCTTTCAATTTACTACATTATTGAAATCAGGTGAGATTATTTGTTTGTATTACTGTATTCTGTTTTGTTTATTTCAGCTTAACCTAACCAATCAAATATATTATGAAGGCAAACGGGGTGAAACCCGTGGGTAACAACTAGTAGTATTTATACAACAAAATATAATGTTACATTTATTTTCACCTATTGCCAATGATGTATCCCATTTTGCAGTACAACCGAGGTCTGAGAGCAGGATGTTGTCATTTGAAGGAATCCTTCATTATTTCATATGAGAAAGGCTCTCGTAAGAGTCTCGTTATGATCCTGTGATCTTCGCCTCTCGGAAACTCGTGTTAACAAAGGCGAGTTTTCAATGCAGCAGCCGTAATTTTGAACCCAACAATAATACTTAAGTAAAATATTATGGTTTATTCAAATTTTATTTCAATTTATGACTATCTACATCTACGCCAGATGACATTTTTCCGTTTATAGTGAGGCACCGGTCTATTACCTAATCTTTTTCATACAAAACCCCGCTCTATATTTTCTGGAAATAAATGCAGCTTAAAATTATCTTCAGCTAATATATTTATAGAGTTGTATGGTTAATTGATATTGAAATTGTTATTTTCATATTTGAAATCAGCATTTTATTCTTTATACTTTTTCCTACTATCAAATATTAAATTTTGCTCGATAATCTAAAAAACATATATATTTACTATCGATATATTTAATCCATTGTAAGTTTAATTTCTTACTCCCATTTTAGCACTTTTGTGTTTCCAATACCATTTACTTATACACCCTTTTAATCAACTTCAGATCCTCTAGTTAAACCTTTGGTTTCAAGTGTACTACTCTATGGCATCTCTATTTCAATTAACCCCTTTCACGAAATGCTACCCCATTGTGAAATGTAAGCTTTATTGTTTGCCCGCTACCCTTCTATCGATTGCAGGGGTGTGAAGGGCAAGGTCAAGTGAGATAAGATAAGACAGGGGCTGTCGGTAATCTTATCAGTGCAAAAGGGATTGCGACATCGGGATTGAGTCCTTTGAAAACATACTCTCTGAACAAGGGGTTGATTTCGGGCCTGTTTTTACGGTTTCCTTTTCGTGCGGGATTTCAATTTTGTTTTCTGTTGCAATGTTTGTGTGGACCTTGAGCTTACCCTGCATCTAGTAGCTCAAACAGTTGTTTTTTATTCGTTAAAACAGCTGTCTTTATTATTTTATTTAAATACAGTACCGAAATTTTTCTTTGAAACTTAAACTATCCCTAAGCTTATATTTAACGTGTATAGTTTGTTGTATGTAGCCTATACCTTTTGTACAATGCTCACCGAGTAATCAAAAGGTCGGTTTAATTCTAAGGCAAGTGTAGCTTTTTTAAGGCTTGAAATTGGATCAAAGTGTCCCAGATGGGCTTTTAATAAATGACCCTGACTGAAACAGCTGATCTTAGTCAGTAACAAACACAATGCAATTCTATACATTCTACTCTACACCTATACTTCACTTGTATTTAATTTTAAATAAGTTCCTAGGGGCGTCGCCATCTCAATTTAAATTAATTGGTTGGTATTCGAGTATTTGTTTGATATTAAAAACTAAATAAATAGATGGATTATCAAAATAATGGTAGCTTGATAACTAACATAGAATCAACATATTCGTTCTACTTACAAAAATAAATTACTGCATATTTGTATTGGCATTGCATACTTTAATAGAATCCTAGGCTAGGATATGAAAATGTTAGTGCAGTATTCAACATTTTGTTAGAGTATTGACCAAACAGCATGTTGTTACGTTAAAGAGACGACATTCACACACATCTCAATAGTAATTTACTAATCTAGACATCACTTTTCGACACTAAGAGATGATATCGCTGTTTTAGTGTAATGGGGGTAGGCCCCCTCTCAACAACGAAGAAAATTAATGTTTCTAGGCGTTCATTATTAGGGTCAGAAAAATTAAGTAATGGTCTCTGTAGCCACAAAAAAGATAGAACCACTGAAACATGAATCACTATTTGTTTTATTCTTCAATCAATGATTGCCAGATCAACTTGGACATTTAAAAAAATTCACCATAGCTTGTAGTAACTTTTTCATAATTTTCTAAAAATATTAGGTCTAATACAGTCTAAAATATCACAGGCATTACCTAATATTTTGTGACTTTTAAACCATAAATAAAAAAATCATATTGCCTCTAGTACAGTCTAATTCTTACATATAGGCCTACCTAATATTTTGGGTCTTTATTAACAGTGAATTCAAAAATATTCACTTCACTTAATTACATAAAATTAATATAATTTTTTAATGAAATTAAAGTAAAATAATCTGATTAAAAAAGTATAAAACAAAAAATTGTTTATCAAAACATTTGGTTATTGAACCCAAAATAATCAAATCGTTCAAACGCACTAATGTATTATACAATTTTTTTAAATATCAACATCATCATTATTATCAAAGGGTACATCAAATAAATTTAATTTAAGAATAATATTACATGCAAAAAGAAAGGTTGGTAAATTAGTTTTACTAATACTGTAACTAGGTAAAAAAATAAATATATATAGTAACACACAATTAATAATCCAATAAATAACCAATAAATATTTTATTAATGAATAGTATCAAAATGGAATATGAAGATGCAAAATAAATATCTGCACTGGTAGCTGAGCCAAAATTTAATTACTTGTTTTCAAACATGCATAAGAAAATGAGTAAAACTTAATTTTTTAAATAATAATATAAGATTTTTTATTGTTAATGTCAAACCTGACGTAAACAAAAACACAATACAGTAAACATTCCCGATTATTATATAAGGAAAACTATAAATGAAATCAATACTTTTTAGTCACATTCAAAATTATCCCTTGCTTTAATCTCTTTGTGTTCTGACTTGTGTAAACTTTAACGAATGATTGATATTATCAAGAGATTACAGTGAACTGCATTTAGTGTTTCAATATGTGATTGTACCTTTACTACTTGCACCTACTCTTTACGCTTAAAGTTATGCGTAGGTCATAAACACAAGTTTATACGAGGCACAACATGTTTAGTATATGCATATTTCATGTTGAAAACGTGCAATACGGGTTTAACTAGTAACGTACTGTAAAGACGCATGGTTTGAGTTTGTACCTAGTAGTAAAATAAAAAACTAACAAAGAGAATGTTGTTTTAGATATTTTTGTATTTGACCGATTTACATAATCTAACTAATTTATTCTATCCTGATTTGAAAAACATATTCCAAACATACACGTATTAACTTAAAAATAATTGTTTGCTCATCATATATTTTAATAGTGTACGTGCAAGTGCACTTCTTTACATTTTTGTAAAGTGGTAGCCTAAATAGGCCAAATCCTACTCCTGAAACTATCTCACACCCCTTTGTAACATGCATAGTGAATTAAAATCACTAAAAGTGGATACTGATTTTTTTTTTCTAAAAATAAATAACAACCAAATATCACAGCTAAAGCTATAAACCATATTTAAAAATTCGGAAAATCTTTCAATGTCACTTGATAACTTTCCTTGCAGTTAATTTAAATATTGTTGGGAAGTGTACATTTCTATCATATTTCAATAAAGATTTAAAGCAGAAAACTTCACGTTGCATTACATGTTAACGTGGTCGTTTTCACAACTACCTGCAATACCAGAGAGTTTAGTACTGTATTTACATGAAGGGGATCGTTAGACGTTAGACCCAAGATATTTCAGACGTTGATTATTTATCCATTCACAACTCGACGTAAGACGACGGATTAATTCGTCAGAAAATGAGGAGACGAGGCAGAAATGTATTCACAAGTAATTAGAAGGTTGGGGTTTAGATTGAGGAAAACAGTGGTTGTGCGTTTTGATCTCAAACAGCACGCATTGAAAAGTGAAATAAATGTCAACGATTTAGCTTTTTATATACAGAATGTTCAAAAAAGGTGGGGACATATTTTGCCTAGTGATTCCTTGGATCAAAATAAAGAGAAAATCAAGAATAACTTTTTTTCCAAAATCGCTTCGTTAACCAGATATCCGCCATTTTGTATTTTTTTATCTTCTAATTTTTCCGATCGATCTTTATGAAACTTGGTATGTAGGTTAAGGTAAAAGAGACCCGTGTTCGAAAAATATTTCATCTTGATTCAACCTAAAATTTCAAAATGGCGGCCATTTAAAACTTTTAAACTTAAATTACTAAAGAATGGCTGATTTTATGAATAAATTCAAGAGCTCTTTTATTTAGAATTTGTAATTACCTATTAAACGATACCAAGTTCAAAAATATCGAATAAGAAATAGCTGAATTATTAAAATTTTTAGTTGTAAAATGGGGCAAACCTGACTAGCTTCTGTCTTATTCTACCCCATTTTACAACTAAAAGTCTTAATATTTCAGCTATTTATTATTTGATCTTTTTGAACTTGGTATCGTTTGATAGGTAATTAAATATGCTAAATAAAAGTGCTCTTGACATTTTTTCATAAAATCAGCCATTCTTTAGTAATTTAAATTTAAAAGTTTTAAATGTCCGCCATTTTGAGATTTTAGGTTGAATCAAGATGAAATATTTTTCGAACACGGGTCTCTTTTACCTTAACCTACATACCAAGTTTCATAAAGATCGGTTGAAAATATTAAAAGATAAAATTGTTTATGTAAAAAAATACAAACAGGCGGATATCTGGTTAACGAAGTGATTTTGGAAAAAAGGTTATTCTTGATTTTCTCTTTATTTTGACCCAAGGAATCACTAGGTAAAATAAATCCCCACCCTTTTTTAACACCCTGTATATTTACCAGGCTATGAAATTCATCACACTTCACATTTCTCTATAATGCCTGAGGGCTGAAAGCTATCACTCCTTTACTTTCTCCCCCCATACATAGTATATGGAGAAAGTATTCTTTTCGTCAAAATTTTCGAGTTTGGGTTTTGAGTGGATATATCCATTTTGTATCCCCCTGAACCCAAAAAAGTGGTTTAGTGTGTGTGATGTCTGTGTGTGTGGATGTGTACAGGGCTACCACATCTGTAGCCCTATTTCGATGCAATTTGGTATGTCTAATCCATGGTATCTCCAGGTGTTTTTTTTTATTTTGACTTTTAAAGGGGATTTTTTCATAAAAACCCTTAAAATAACGGAAATCAGATTTTCTCTAAAATGGCCCGAACGATTTTGATACAAATTTAGTTAGTCCTTAAAATTCTGAACAAAATGGTACAAATCTCATTTCCGTAAAAATTGCGGTTCAAAAGTAATTGTAACCCATAAAATTGTTATTTTCCCATAAAAATCCCATAAAATTACAAAAAAAGTTATTTAAAAACCCCGATTTTGATTAAAGTTGGTGTGTTATGGTCCTTATAATTCTAAACACAATAATTCAACCCCCATTACTGTAACAATTACGGTTCAAAAGTTATTGCAACTTTTGTGATTTTTTCCCTTATAATTATCATAGTTACTCCCACCCATGATAAAGGTTGTTGACAAGCTTATGGGAGAAAGTATGTGTCAGATTGCTGATACCGTTTATTTTAGTATGAACTAGTCATTATTTGTACCAGCAATCGTAGTTAATTTATCATTTAAGACGAGTGAGGTTTTTATCACCCATTTTAACCAACTCACAAATTAGTTTGTTAGCATAATGCATGGATAATAGTTTACCTATTTTATAAAGAATAGTTTACTTATACACATGTATATCTATTTGGTTTGGCGAAAAATATTTCGCACTCTAACTGACTCCAAGGAGACAATTACATCAAATTAGCTGAACCAAAATAACAATGCAACAGGACCAAATGCTCCATTGTCATTCACTCCAACTATTGGATCAATGTTGCTTACAATAGCTTAAATAGACAGCACTGAGAATACAATATCTAGCTTCCATTATTCAGTATATCATTTCTATAATACACTCTCCCACAATGTCTATTGCACAAAGCACATTGTCTAGATTCCATAACAGTCTATAACTTTTACAATAAAGTGTTCTAACCCCCAACATATGGTTTAGCTTCCACAGTTAAGTGTGTAGCATCAGTGGCACAGTATACAGGGTGTCCCGGAACTCTCTACCAATATTTTAGGGCATTGCTCCTGGGTAAGAAACATACCTAAATATCATATTTAAATTGTCCGGAAGTCCTTAATTACTCTCACAGCCGCAATTTTGTTTTTTTCAGTTATTTTTTTTCTAAAGAATGAATAAACATACGAAATTGAAACTTTGCACAAACATTTATGACAACTAGACAAAGCTACCATAAAATTATGACGATTTTTCCAATTCATAAAACAAAATGGCGGCCATTTAAAATTTTGTTTCTTAAATAACTCGAAAACCGTTTATTTTACAAAACTTTCACTAGAGTATCTTTTCAAGGTAATTTTAATACAAATCGATTGACACCTTAGTTTTAAGATTGGACGAGTATTAACTGAGATATGGCAGTTTTAGTAATACGTGACCGCTTTCAGCATGCGCTCCAACATAACCTTCAGAGGTCACGTATCACTAAAATTGTCACATCTCAGTTAATACTCGTCCAATCTTAAAAACTAAGGTGTCAATCAATTTGAATTAAAATTGCCTTAAAAAAGTTATTCATGTAAAATGTTTGTAAAATCAACGGTTTTCGAGTTATTTAAGAAACAAAATTTTAAATGGCCGCCATTTTGTTTTATGAATTCGAAAAATCGTCATAACGTTATGGTAGCTTTGTCTAGTTGTCATAAATGTTTGTGCAAAGTTTCAATTTCGTCAGTTTAATCATTCTTTAGAAAAAAAATAATAACTGAAAAAAACAACATGGCGGCTGTGTGAGTAACTAAGGACTTCCGGACAATTTAAATATGACATTTAGGTATGTTTCTTACCCAGGAGCAATGCCCTAAAATATTAGTAGAGAGTTCTGGTACACCCTGTATAACTCTTGTATTATAGTGTCTAGGTTTCAATGTAACAAAAGCATACAAACTCGCATTTTAGATCGTATCAGATTTATCTTTATAATAATTATCGTTTATCTTTTTGTTATTTCAATTGTATCTTTAATTCACACCAATATATTTTCTTGACTTATTCGTTACCTTTACATGTCATAAACGGCTGTGTTGATCTTTCAAACCATCAACAAAAGAGGTGCGTTTTCCCGCCAAGATTGCACGTCAATGGTATCATTAAGGTAATGGCTGGCTTTAAACTCCCGCCAAATGTAACGCTTGTCAAAGTAGGCGAAATATGTTTAACTGCAATATATTATCACCATCCGTCCGTAGAGCAAAGTTATAATAGCATATCATGTGATCTTACACTTGTATGGCTTTTGTTGGCTGCTACCAATTAATATTTGTTGTAGTTATTTTAATTATTTTGGTTGGACTCAACAATCTATTTAATTATTCGGTTTTCTCTGGTTGTTAAAGCCTCAAATGTAAAAAAAAAACCCTAACACCCTAAAAAAAAGCCTCAAATGTGGATTTCCGACCCCCCCCCACGTTTTGTGACCCCGTTTTGTGCGTTTAATTTGATTCCATATTATTTAAAATCATCACTGTGGGTCTTAGCTATAAAGTGTAGTGTTGTGCCTTTCCTTGTGATAAATGAGGCTGTAACGTTGCTAAAAACTTGTATTGTAATAGTAAGCAATAAAACGTATTGTATGATGAATAAAAATGTGTCTGACTAATCAAGTTTTAATATAACACGTAATTTCCTCTGTTTCAGGTAAACCTTGTTTCGATTTCATATAATTGATCAACTACTTGTAAGTAATCCCGCTTCCATTATTATCCTTTCTTCAATACAATTGGCATTTTAACGACTGGACTTTGAAAATAGCAATAATAACTTAAGACTTACTATGGGAACTAAATATACAAACTATTTGAAAGATTTTTGGTATATTTTGATTCTGAAACTATTTTAATTTAGAAGTAATTATCACTACAGCTATTATGTTATTGCATCGCAGCTTGTCACATCTATTTCTCGCTAGAATGGGTTCACCATTGGGAAATCTGGGCGACCCCCGCGTGTGTCGTACTATTAGGGATTATGTTGATTGTGTACAAACAAATGGACCAGCAATATATGTATTTATATGTACAAGTCAAATTGATTTCAACACGTTTTTAATTTATGTAAATTTTAAAACACCAATCAAAAGAAAAACATGGACCAATGGAAACTGCCATTTGTAGGACACATTGAAACTACCAGCTGTAGGCCCCGGTACATTTGATAGTTTTTTTTTTTTTTTACTTCATATTCTACATTGTAATATCTGCTGTAAAATGTGTGCAGTGGCTTACAAATCACACTATTACAGGATAGGCAACACCCAAGAATATTCCAATGAATTGTTTCTGGGAGGTATTCTTCAGCATATTATAATGCAATGCATTGTGTAATATGTTAAGGGAGATTTATACAAATTTAATTTAAAAAAAACTTCAATAGCATGCTGTTTGATTGACCAATATTTCTTGAGCCATAAAACCATAACCTAACCTCCTCAAAAGCAGTTTTACATCACGCACAATGCTTTTTGCTAAGACAAAGTCATTCCTAGAATTTCAAGTGCAGTAAAATTTCACTTAAAAAATGTTAGGTTGTTTGACACCCTGTGTTGAATACGGTTTAAAATTTTAAACTGGTCTGGTTGCGTTCAATTCTTTAGTGGAGAAAGTTCTCAAATACAGAAAAGGTTTTTATCAACAACGAGACATGTTTGTTTTTCAAAAATTGTTTGATTGCTTAGATTATAACCGTACCTTCAGAGAAAAAGCTTCCGCGCTTTAACCACAGTTGTACAATCATCAGAGGGGGAGGAGGTGCTGGACATAAAAAGTTCGGGTACAATTTTGATCCCCCTTTGGGTAAGGGCCCCCCATAGTAGGGGTGCGCGTTTTAGGGCTGGGGATGTTACTTGTCTGTTAGGGGTGTCAAGCAAATTAACGAATGGTACTTGATAATTAGGAGTGTCAGTCTAAATGTTATTACTGACTTTCCCCTATGCTGTATGTATTAAGAAGTGACGTATGTTTTCAAAGGATGATTGGAGTGGATATATGATATATTCATGTATAACATGCTTCAGTTTAAAAATTACACCATAGTCTGAGCTGTTAAAAATTAATAAAACAGTTCTAATTTGTTTGTGGTTTCTAAATTGTATTTTCCCTAATGTGGAATCTCAGACAGTTTCAGTGGATTAAGCAAACAGGAATAACTTACAGTTTTGCACTTCTTAAAACAATGCTAAGTAAATAACAACAAGAAGGTAATACAAAACATTGTGTAGTCGCAAATAAATTACATATTTTAGAATTTAACTTAGTGTGGATATAATTCTTGTCTTGTACTCAGTATAAGGTTAATTACATTTTTTTGTGAAATTCAGTAGCTTTGGAAACTGTACCGAGCTGTACTTTATTTAGTAACAGTGCTATACAAGAAATCTCACTTCCTTTTACACTCATCTTTCAGTCTTATTCTACACGTCATCGTGTATCTATCTGAAAATAAAGACAACGAGTTGAAATAAAATATAATTGGGAAACAAAACCAATTGCAAACGACAATGCTGGAAAAAAGTACTGTCATAATTCTTAAACAGGTCTAATGTATTGTCCCTTCACAAGAAGTTTTTTACTGAAAAAGTATATCAAATTTTACGGAACACCCCAATATCATGCAACAAACACAATACATACTCCAATATATGAAAGCCATTACGTTAAAGAACAATCGGTATAATGACAAGGGCGAGCACAATACACCCCTTCATGATCAATGGCCTAGCCCCACGGTAGTCTCGCCTGTATCGAGAATAATGGGGCCTGCAGGTAGGGTAGTTGTGAGTAAATGAATACAAATAAGATGAACTTTAATATCTATTGGAAACCGAAACGACTGTAAAACTCTTACATGACCAGTAAAAATATTTCCTTTGATTTATTTATGTATTTTTTCAAATGAAGGAAAGTTATTTTTTTAATGTCAACTGGCACGTTTGCAAAAATCTGACTGATTGAGGTACAGCATACAAAAAATACACCCGAGCCGTCTAGTTTCGCCCGAGACGTCTAGTTTCGCCCGAGACGTCTAGTTTCGCCCGAGCCGTCTAGTTTCGCCCGAGACGTCTAGTTTCGCCCGAGACGTCTAGTTTCGCCCGAGACGTCTAGTTTCGCCCGAGACGTCTAGTTTCGCCCGAGACGTCTAGTTTCGCCCGAGACGTCTAGTTTCGCCCGAGACGTCTAGTTTCGCCCGAGACGTCTAGTTTCGCCCGAGACGTCTAGTTTCGCCCGAGACGTCTAGTTTCGCCCGAGCCGTCTAGTTTCGCCCGAGACGTCTAGTTTCGCCCGAGACGTCTAGTTTCGCCCGAGACGTCTAGTTTCGCCCGAGACGTCTAGTTTCGCCCGAGACGTCTAGTTTCGCCCGAGACGTCTAGTTTCGCCCGAGACGTCTAGTTTCGCCCGAGACGTCTAGTTTCGTCCGGAAAGTCTAGTTTCGCCCGAAACGTCTAGTTTCGCCCGAGACGTCTAGTTTCGCCCGAGACGTCTAGTTTCGCCCGAGCAGTCCACCGTAGATATCTCTTCTCAAAGTTTTCTACAGTGCTCCTTGGCTTTTCTACAAGCTACCATACCACCTACTGTAGACAAGATTCGAAACCACAAACCAACACTACTCTACGATTTATTATCTTACTAGCACTGGCCACCCCAATGACCAGGCGTAGATCAAATTATGAATGTGAAAATGATTAATACGTATATTGAAAATGGCCATAAAAAGAAAACAATAACAAAGTTTCTATAAAATAATTTTAAATCCATAACCGTACTTAGTTTATCATTGTTGAATTATATTTTTAGTATATAAAATTGTATTTAATATAAATTGTACTCTTGAAAAAATATACATAGTTTTAAATAACGTCTAAGAAAGGAACTATGTCGCTAAGTTTAGATATATTTATCATTAATTTTATTTGTTATCTATTTGTAAAATATAATATTTGTAATGCATAATCTATGTTGTAAGAGTTTTTTCTTTTTTCTTAGCTCTCTGATTCTTGCACATGTAAAAAAGATATGAATGTGAAGCAAACATAATACACGAAATATGTCATGTCATTACAGTAGTACGTTAAGATTTAGAGTAGTCATTAATTGTACTTTAAATCACTAGGCGAAATGCTTTGGATAAAAGTTATTACGATTATATTGCTATAGTAAAACAAAATTGTCAAATTGCAGGTTAAGGTATAATAATAGATCTTGTTAGGAACGAACTAGCACTATTTTCGTCCCACGGGTTGTGTTTTAAGTAAGATTACAATAATGGACGATAATGGCCGTAGAAATGCCAGGTTGTCCAAGTAATACGGCTATGTTTAGAAGCCATTTATAACCTTCCATACAATATTAATAACTTCAGATAACTTTTTGTGTAAAATTCATATTTGTTTGATGGAAACAATTGCACATAAAATGAACAACTTTCTTAACAAATTAGACGTGAGGTTGAATTATATATTGTACTATTTTCAATTACAAAATTGAAAATTGAGTTATTTTGTTTGACATGAAAACTACTTTCTATGCAAACATGTCGTTTAGTAAATTTACTTATCAGTCAGCTGTTATTAATGTGATGTAATTTACCATAACCTATGCAAGTACGTTTTCTTATTCAGGAAACCCATACTATGACTTTGGATGAATAGAAATTACATAAATGGTGAGATATTAACATATTCAGATTAGTAGAAAAAAATTGCAAAATATGTAATCAATCGCCAATTGCAAACGTCTTCTTAAATCTATGATCCGAAGGTGGTATTTCAGCAAATGATTACATCCATAGTGTCAGAGTGATGAGCAAAAAGTAAATGTTGTAAGCTTCATCTTTTACTTAGTCGTTGAGCTTGCATTTTATAGTGCACTGGATTAGTATGTCATAGGCAGAGGTTCAAATCCCGCCAATTTACAATGATTTTCGCTATAAATCAAAGTAAAATACTTTAATACTTAATACTTTTCTTTGAAGTGGCAAAGTACAAAGTAGGTATTTTAAGCCAAGTGAATGAAGATGAGTGTAGGATGAGTGGAGCGAGTCCAGAGCTCACCTCACACGGTATTTCCATCTATCTAGGAAACAAAAAGGACATACTAGCAAGGAGAAGACTGTATTCCTTCTGAAAACCAATCTTTAAAATATCTTATAACTTAATGTTTACCGTTTTACCATACTCAATCCTGATTCACCAAATTCGTTTTTATCAAATAATGTACAAAAAGCTATCAAGCATCTTAAATGCAACTCGTCTTAGACGAATCACTGATTGCACTAATAGTAATTGTATTTTCGAAATTGATCACACATTAATCTCATCCCCTAAATCAAAAAGAACATTTATTTCACCAACATCTGGTATGTTTTAGGGGAGAGGTGGGGCAATACGTGGGTGCTAGCGTGTGTATGTGATATTACAGAAACGATTTACTTTTCATATCCGATTTAGCTAACGATTATTCATGATTCTGTGAATAACACATTTATGTTCCAATTTATTCCTGTGATTTAAATACAACGATTGTTTCCAAAAGTTCCAAAATGTTATCAGATGTAGGTGGTCAAACAGCAATACAACGGACATTGTGAAAAATCTATGATAATTGATATGAAAGTTGAACAATCCGTTAGACTATCCGTTAAACGTAGCTTTACGTTTAGCAGAATATTTGAAGTTTTATTCACCGTAACTAAGTGTCCTCTTCAGAAAGAGTAACAAAATGCAAGAGCACAAACTTGATTCCATATCTGTTTCCTCTCCAGACCCCGCCTCATGAACAATGCACACTCCCGTCAGTACTTGTGATTTTGTTGACGCAAGTGAGAGGGTGTCCTACTATTTGCCACCAGTGTCGTTTGCCACCAGTGTCATCTGCCACCAGTAGGTTCAGTTCCTGGAATTCCCGCCGTGGCCGTTCCTATGAGTCATAACCATGTAGATGTGGGTACTTATAATTTTTTTGGATATTAAATAAATGTTTATAACTCCAGTTGCAACTGTGAATTGTGAAAATGTATTTTACCATCTTGTTCGGCAAAAGAAAACGCACATTTTGAGTCCAAAATCACATAATCGCAAGTTAAACAGTATAGGCCGATCTATGTTAAGGTATTTTTAAGCTATTTGAATATTCCTTACATGGCCTAAGATTAGATAAATAATACAATAATAACATTTGGAACAGTACACAACGCATCAATAAGATTAAATCCCATTAAAATACTTGAAAAGACGCAGTTCAGTGTTTAGTATTCTGCGAATATACAGGGTGAAGAACTTAAATGTACCACCTTTGCTATCTCAGAAACTATTCGATTTAGAGAAAACATTATATGAGGAATTTAAACTACTATTTTAAGACATTCAAAAATATGAATTCTCTTCCTTTAAAGTCTGATATTTTCAATATTTAACTTAAAAATTTCTCATCGGACACCTTGTATTTTATGACGATTTTAGACTGTAATTTTAAAAATGTTTTCAGATTAATTTTTTCTATAAAGCTACAGGAGTTACAGCATGTACAATTTAGATTAAAGTAGCTTTTGGTTACATTCAGCATGATATAGCTCCTAAACGAGTAAGTTTGGAGAAAAAGTGAAAAAAATTATAAATGTTTTAAAATTACATCTAAATTTGAAAAAGATCATAAAATATATTGAAATTATTCCTTTGAGACGTTAGGTTCATGTAACAGTTATGGGATAAACAACAGACCTAACAACTGTGTTTTGTTATCATATGTTATCTTGATGTTATTTGGAAAGAATCCTTCATATGCCGGTATTATATTGTGTAAAAGTCTGCCTGATAACTTGAAATAAGCAACTAAAACATTTATGTTAACCAAGTCCGTCTATCATCTAAATTAATTTGTTGATTAAACGTTGTTTTATTTAGTACGTTATTAGATTTTTATTTAACCGCTTTAGAAATATTTTGTATTAAGGATTCATTTAACTGTGATGTCATTCTTGTGCAATATGCATCTACTTATATATAATTGAACTTTGAACATCTTTGTACAACTTAATCTCTAAAAATACTTAATCTTGTAAGTCTTTTTACTCAATTGACGAGTTTTTTGCCGATTCACTCTCCTCCCTGCTCGCCATTTGTACTCTGTAAATATTAATGATAGGTAGTTTAATGTGTTCATATTCAATTTTATGTATGAAGTGATGTTTTAATTTTTTTATTAACATGAACAATCCAGTTTTCTCTGGTAAAAGTTCACGACAGATGGTAAAAGGTAAAAGGTAATCTAAGAGTTCTACTGGACTGATTTATTAATTAGAAGGTCATTGGAAAGCTTAATTTATGTATATTTGCAAATAATTATGAACGTTTTTAGCAAATTAATAAATTAATTAATTAGACTAACACCATAACACTTTGTAAAACTTGGTGAGAACAGCACTAATTAACACTACAAAACCACAGATAGGAATGGGCGTTTCCGTCATGTATTTCCCTACTCCTAGAGAGTGTTGGAATTTTTACCATAAAAATGTTGCAAGAGAGGGTGATAGTGTGAATTATAGGTATTCCTTGGTCCATCGGCCGGTGCCTCGAGGGGCGATGACCCACGGACTAGGGTTGGAGCTGATGACTCACCCAGCCAGGTATACAGTGGTGGCAAATGACACAAATCCTAGAGTGGTGGCAAATGACACTGGTGGCAAATAACACATATTCAAGTGAGAGGGGTCGAAGGATCAGGGGAGACTTAGACACTCGCCCAAGGAGGTTTTGCATTGCGAAACACTTGGTTGATCACTTGAGGCGGTTTTGGTTTATGGATTGTGCTTCGCTTAACCAGACTTCTATCACGTAGAGGAGTCGTCATCGTGTAAAGTTCATATTTTTCTTTATTCATCAATGTTGTTTTTACTTATTGATTTTGACACCTTTTTTTCAATACATTTTCTAACTGTGATGTACGAGTATATGTGAAGTAACTATGAACTAGTATTTATTTAAAACTACCCCTAGTTGATCGAAGTTTAGTTTACAATACCTCCAAACACAGATTTGTTCTAGAAGGTCAAAGCTTTTGTTTAACTCTTAAGGATAAGTCTTTTCAGATTTGATTCTAAATTATTCAAAATTAAAATATTTCGCACTGTTCAAATATGGCAAGTATAAATATTTGCCTTGACTCTACATCCACTTCTAAACTACGTTTGCGAGAATTTCCAACCCCATTTTCTACTGTGTCGGGCCCAACGTTTTACTTATAGGTGATATTTCCAGCTGTGAAGGGGGGCGTCTACACAAAAAATACTTAATTTTGACACCTCGTTTGTAAAAATCCGTCAATTATTAACGGAGGAGTAGTGTTTCGTAGAAATCACCTTCACTTATTATATATAAGGATAAGATATAGTCCCTAGCAGCAACTTGGACCCATTACGTTTAAAAAAAACTTGTCAACAACTTTCAGGTAACAGTCAGAAAAAACAATTTACTTATCATTGGTGGTTTAAGAAGAAAATAAAACCCTTTATGTTAATAAAATCGAGCATTGTATTTATTTTATTTCAGTGACATGTATTTAGTTTATGAATTTTAAGAACCACTGTAAGAACTACTATTCGCATTATAAATAGTACTTTTAGCGAACTTTCCATCAAATGCAGTAAGCCATTACCGTAGGTCTCATGGTCCCAAGTCCAACCTGGGACCGATTTAGTTTTTCGTTTTGAGGTGGCCAAAAACGGCATCCATTCGAATTCATACATATATAGAAAAATGCATTTCATATTGCATTTATATTAAGGATGATTTTCTTTATACCAAAAAATCTTTTTCATTCTATGTGCATTTATAAAATTAACATACGTTTTGCGGTTAAGGGTCTTTCCCTGGTTTCTAATGAAAGTTATATATAAATATTTGAATATGATTATTTATGTTTAGGTATAAACTTACATAGCGCAATTGCAGTCAAACAAAAAAACTATGACTGAAAAAAATCAAAAAATATAACAAAAAAAACTTGTTCTAAACATACCACTGTTCCTTTATATCAAGTATGTGCAAGACATATCATATCTTGAGAATAATATTTTGAGTTTACAGAATCGTGGGTACTAGTAAATAAAATGCTCTTTTCAATTATGAAAAAGTGATGTGGCTTTTTGATGGTACAAAACTGAACACTGGCTAGAGAAACAGCTGATTCTAATCAACAATAAAGCTATCCAACACCTATCGTCTTTCAAGCCCATGTTAAGATACAATGTATGGTGTACCTGTCACAAATGAATGTCAAAAATAAACATTACGTATCAGCAAACGTTGCGGTATCGGACAAAGTTATCGTCTGCCCCTGATGAGTAGCCCCGAGGAGGGTGTCTAGGGGGGCGGGGGAGGGGTACATCCCCTTATATGTGGGCCACGTAGGTCCCGTAATTAATTGATTTAATCCCCTTAATGAGCTGTCCTTACCACAGCTCTGAACATCTGGTAGGCTACTTCATTTTTCTGGGAATTACATCATTTGAGTAAGTAAGGTTACTTCAGTCTGACTGACCAATTAATTCTTTAGTAAATAAAAAAATGTTAAATCCACATTTATTTTAAAGATTTTTAGGTTGGGGAATGGGCTTCGAACCTCCACTGAGATAGGTCACGTGGTATGATCAAACTAATAGACCAGCCTAGTCCCAAACTTACAAGTAACTAAGCTAGTTACATAGCTAACCTTTTACTAAACATTTAAATGTGAAAGTTAGATTATTTTTCTTAAATAAATAGTTTTACCTAGTGTTTTAACATGAAATATTAGGTTTTAATCCCTAACATCACATTCGGAAGTGTGATGCAAAATATTTACCTTTGGAACAGCTATAGCCACCAAAATAACAGACAACATATTTATATTGTTATTTGCATACGGTATTAAAAATCTAAAAGTTCACATTTTGATCTTTTATACGCTTAAAACTTCCTAATTAAAAGAATAAAAGAAAAACTAACAAATCATCAAGATTCATGGCCTTTTCATAGAAACTAAACTTAAATAAGATGAAAATTTGTTGACAACTTTAATGTTCAGTATTCTATGGTGAAATATTTAATATCTACAAGCCTTTCGTAAAAACAGAATGGTTTAAACACAACACAATTATTTTAAACAACCATTGGTATGTGTTGATGTTTCTAACATGAAACGTCATGCATCAAAATAACGACCACACACAAACTATACTCACATGATTCAAACAAACTCATTCACTTATAAACTCAATCATTCATAAACGTATTGCTATCAACAAATCAATGGACAACAGCATAGCCGTCTCTAGTAATACTAGAGATGGCTATGACAACAGACGTACATTGCCACTAGAAAGAAAGAGAGAGAGAGAGATAGAGACAACAATGCTGAAATCAGCTGACTGGCGTCTGGACCTGAAATTACTTCGGCATTTCACAGAACGATAACAATCAAGCTGTATCAGAACATTATGTCCTGTGAACTATTTAACAGCCAATTGATGTGCCAATGTAAATGTACTAATGAAAATTTGTTTTTATGACTACTTAACATATCTAGCGAAATCACTTACTGTATATAGAAGAATATTTTAAGGAAATGGAGGCTATTTTACAAACAAAAAATCATTGATATTTCATAGATGCCTTATACAGGGTGTCCCGGAACCCTCTGCCAATATTTTAGGGCATTGTTCCTGGGTAAGAAACGTATCTAAATATCATATTTAAATTGCCCGGAAGTCCTTAGTAACTCACATAGCCACCATTTTGTTTTTTTTTCACTTATTAATTTTTTTCTGAAAAGTGGTAAAACGTACGAAATTGAAACTTTGCACAAACATTTAAGACAACAAGACAAAGCTACAAAAAAACTCTGACAATTTTACAAATTCATAAAACAAAATGGCGGCCATTTATTATTTTGGTTCTTAAATAACTCAAAAACCGTTGATTTTACAAATGGCCGCCGTTTTGTTTTATGAATTTGGAAAATTGTCCTAATTTTTTTGTAGCTTTGCCTAGTTGTCATAAATGTTTGTGCAAAGTTTCAATTTCTTATGTTTTACCACTTTTCAGAAAAAAATTAATAAGTGAAAAAAACAAAATGGCGGCTATGTGAGTAACTAAGGACTTACGGACAATTTAAATATGATATTTAGATATGATTATTACTCAGGAACAATGCCCTAAAATATTGGTAGAGAGTTCCGGGACACCCTGTATAAAGCAAGCTGTTGCTTAAACAGATTTCATAATATTTTTAAATGTTGGCTAACTTTTTTAAGTCGCTCAAGTAACTTTTGCTAAACTGTCTGGTTTTCTTTACAAATTAAGCTTATATATCATACACCCATCATTGTTGTAAATGACATTGCCTCTCTAAAACACACGTATGAGTATAAATCTTGTTACTCCCTAATTTCACAATTCCCCTTCTATACACCGATTCCTACCTCGGTTTAATATCCAAATCCCTGCGAAGGGAGGGCCATAACGCTCCAGATGTTTTAAAAAGGTCCATAAATAAAAGACAACACATGAATTTCAAGAAGGCTATTCAAGAATAAATTGAAATCGACTCGATCTTCCAAATCCAGGGGAGGCAAGATTAGGGGATGAAGAGTCGAGGGGTAGGTTTCAAAGTTTTCCACACTCCTCGACTAGGAATCAAAATCTTATACTAAACACCCCTGATATGGAAAACCTACGTACCAAGAGATATTTTTTCAGGTGTATTATTGGCTCTAGATTCAATAGGTATTAGAAAGAAAAGAAACGTATGTACACACCAGCTTCTAAAATAAATACCTAACTAGTATTTTGAAAATTGAAAGAAAAATATGTATCGAAAGAGAGCATCCTCAATTGAGTTAACTATTTTCCATTTACTACTACTACTCCTCCTCTACTATTCTCCTGTACTATGTTTGATTTTTTAGTATATTTTTAGTGTATATAATGTAATAAATTGTTTTCGCTCTATTCTAAATTAAAAAGTGAAAAAAACATATTTAAAATCATTAAAACTAAGCTACAAACTTTGGTATACAAAGCACCTCCCAAGAATTCTAGAAGACCCAATTTAGCCTTAAAAACTATTTAACCTAACAAAAGCATAAGGTGTTGATTCCTAAACAGTTCATAAAAGTAAATTTTTTTTAAATGCCTCTTTTCCTACAGATACAGGGAAATTTTACTGATAAAAAGACATGGTTGGACGGACCTCACGTTGTTGCTTTAGTCAAAACGTATCCCTGACTGGGTAGAATCTATAGGGCCTTTCCTTTGAGAGGGAATATTTTATAAACAAAACAGTCCGTCTTCAAAGTTGCCAAAAGAAAGTTTCACTGTCTCTACAGACTTGTCCTTTGGGAGACGCTGAAAGTTCCCATTGTTCAGCTGGTAAACAGACGTGTTTTAATGTTTGATAAAACAGAAAAGAAGTCAACATCTTTTACTTTCTCGTTTAAATTTTTCTGAGGTATATACGAATACATGTTTATCTTAAAATTACAATGTATTTATATATTTTTGTGTGTTGAATTAATTCACCCAAATGATTGTAGTGCACGAATCAAATGCTTGATCTGTGGGCAGACAAAACATTATTTATGCTCTATCAGTAACTAAGAATAAATAGTTGCAATAATAAATGTTTCTTAAAATTGTCTTACTTTTTAAATATGTTTAACACTTAGTATGTAAGTGAATTTTACAAATGTTCTAATTCTGTTAGAAACCAAATAAACGACTTTTAAAAGCTTGAGTTTTCAAATTTCGATAGTTTAGTAGGCTTTATTTGTCAAACTAGTCATAATGTAAGAAAACAAAATTAAATATGTTTTATTGTGGTAACATCGGTTACAGATCACTCAAGTCATAGTAGAGCATTTTTCTTAATTACAAAATATTACTTTTGCTGGTTATTGAAATGCTAACACGATAAAACGTGATACAATGTGTTTTTACAACAACTAATTATTTATAAGACGTGTAATTAATACCGTAGCCTTATTTAGTTGTTGTTTCCTTTGTAAAATGGTATACCAAATAAGGAGATTGGATTTATATAGCCATTGTGTTAATAAAAGTTATCTAACATTTTTAGAATCCCCTTACGGTAAAAAATATAGTCCAACCCAGATTTTTGTGTCACCATCTACTAAATAATCATGTATTATAGGAAAAAAACTAAATACAAAAAATAGTGGATTAAGTTATTACCGTCAAAAATACTTTGGAAAACTCTTGAATAAACGGTCTTTGGGACGAAATGAAAGAAAGCCACACTAGAAATAGCCTTGTGTTTTTTGTTCAAATAACTGAAACGATGATTCGACCCCCTTGTCATTAGCCCGCTAGTTTGTGTGAGGGGAGGGGGGAGGGGGGATTAACACAGGGTGTTCCGGATGATTCGATTATGGCATCTAACGTGGACGAACATGAGTGCGTTCATATTTAATAATAGAATCTCTTTGATGTAAATGAACAGAAGCAATCAAAAGCTATGGATTGTTTGCGTTGAAACCACACCATACCAATTTGTTGAAATGTATGAGTAAAAATTTATTAAGGGGTAATTTTGTAATATGTTTATGTATTAAATATTTATATGATTTCTTTTGTATTTTTAGCAATGGGATACAAGTTATCTGGTACAGAGTAGAACTTGAACTTAAATGGTTTCAGCTGGCGTGAACCATTGATTTTGGTGGTTTTAAGGTTAATGATATATTAGCTAATATACTTCATCATGTTTTACACCTGATGCAATATACTATTTTAAGGTGTTTATATAATTGCAATAAAACAAAAAAAACCTTATACTTCTGTCTTTTAAAACGCCTTTTCGAGGCAAGACAAAATTTGTAATTTAGAAACTAATAATTTTGAAACCCCCTTGTATTTTCTTAGTAGTACTCCATATACTATGACAGCCCAACAATTCAATCAACTACAAGTGAGTATGGCGAGTTTTGCATACCTAATTTTCTGCAAGAATAACGTTGGCCATATTAAAAACCGTCATGCGTTTATTGTGTTCAGTCAGACGTTTTAGACTTAAACAAATAATTTAGTAAATTATTTTACACATTAGACTCGTAGCGAAAATGAAAAAAGCTTTAAAATATTGAGTCATAATTTTGTATGCAATTTAATTGTTAATTTATAGATATATGTGGTACATATAAACGTATTTTTCATAAAGAAAATGCAATGGATTTGAAAGATTCTGTTAAACGTAAAAGCCATTTACAGGACATCATCTTCCCCTGCTGTACTCATAACGTGAAGAGATAATGTCAAAGACATTACATGCGGGCTCCCTACTTGCCTTAACTGAGGAGACAACGTTTTTTATACGTTAAAAGTGTTTAATGTACACACAAATGTTTGGTTTCACTGTGTAAATCATAATAATTTACAGAACTTGTAACCTACGTAGATATTTATACGTTCACATCAAAACTATCCTTTAAAAAATAATGTTGAAAATGTTTTAAAAAGTATTACTGGCTGTAAAAACTCAAGTATATTAACTTGCATTCCTGCACATTGCTACACATGACACAAGAAATTTTAATTAAAATTTTCTACAAGTTTATTCCTGCTTTGCAATGAAACTCTTGGCTAACTCGATGAACAAATTCATACAACAGTTAATTTATGAAAATAACCTATAACAGGTAGGCTAATCAATCTATACAATCTAATATCCTGAATACTAAATAACCGAAATTATTTTCATAAATATACTGTTTGTTTAACATCACGACCAAAATGTGAAATTTAGGAGAAGAGAAAGCACAAAGAAAGAATATTCTTTGTAAAAGTAAATTGAACTGAATAGACTTGTGTATTCAGAACTGTTTTTATTCAATAACCATAAGCCGGCTTATCATAAGCGGGTTACCTCTTGTATGCTCATGAATAACACATCTTCTGAAGATGCCGTAAGTAATAACATTACAAGATTGTGTCCCCAGACGTTGCTCTTGGGCATTGTGTTATAAAACGTCTTCCTACTAGAGTTACAGGGGAGAGGGGGGGGAGGGGTAAAAATATACATTTTAACTCAAACTGAAACATGGAAAACCTCTTTATATTATTGGACTCGGGCTGGTTGGGGATTACGATAAGATTATGATTTAATTTTAATTTCAATTTCATTGAAATTATACTTTTTTACGAGACTAATCCGTTTTTAGGAGCTGTTACCGAAGTCTTTATGGTAATACTAAGGTACCTGTGAGTAGTTGTAGGAACTGAAAATATAAAGAAACTGTTGGATTTTTATTGTATTGTAACAATCTAAGCAATCACCATAGTCGTACTTAGTTTCTAGAAACATAAGCTAAACGGTTTGTTTAGTGCCCTTTGAAGCAAAAACCTCCGTTTGTAGAAAACTCTGTAAATATTACAATTTCTAAAGTACTTTGTTCGCTTTCCAAGTTTGCTGATGCCCACTAAATGTTCCATCCTAATTTTATCGCCTCAATTTTATTTTCCTAATGTGGTCGCTCCGTCTAACTGGTTTCTGGTTTTCACTGCTCTGAAAGTGATTGCAGTATACAGGGTGATTGACATAAGTGTGCCAGCCGTTTTATTCGAAAACTATAAGAGATACCAAAAAAAGTTAAACGGTAAGTGCCTTGGATTTTTTATTAAAAAAATTATAGTCAAGTCAAAAAAATTATTTTAGCCGCCATTTTTCCAAATATGGCCGCCAACTTTGATTTTTCTTATGGGACACCCTGTATTTTATGATGTATTCTGGTAGAAAAAGTAATTTTAATCCAAGGCACTTACTATTTAACTTTTCTTGATATCTCTTATAGTTTTCGAATAAAACGGCTGGAACACTTATATCAATCACCCTGTATTATTTAGATAGTTAATGTTTGTATTTGCTGTGAGTATGTTTACTCAAAACATAGGAATAAACGTTTATCATTTTTCCTTCTCGCAAGATCCCAAAAGGGATTTTTACACCCTCCCCATAGCCCCTTGCCCTTCTACCAACTCCCATGACATCTTGTTTAGCTTTTATTCTTCCTCGACTCAATTGGTATTTTAATTTCATTGTTTTATGTATGAATGACATTCCCTAGACATTAAACTGTTTTAATCTAAAGCAATGTATCACAAACTATTAAGTATCAAATGTGGATATAAACTTTGCAAGCAACAAACACAGTTTTGTTTTGAGATCTTTACAAACAAATCTTTATTTTTATTCTTAATTTACTTTATTTTTTTCAAAATATTTTTCTGTCCATTAGTCAATAAAGAAGATGTCTAAGATTCTTTACTGTTACTATATGTTCTGTAATTAAGCAATAAATTAAACTTACCGGTATATTTATTTTGTATTATACTGCTTTCATTTGCTAAAACGATTTTACATAGAGTATGTAAATAGCGTAAAAATTGCAAACTGTTTATTTTAGTTTGTAAAATAATTTATTCAGACAAAATCCTTTTTCCTGATTAATTTTCTAACAAATAAATAAATAAATGTACAAATGTATAAATAAATATATGTATGTGTATAAATAAATGTGTGTACGTGTGCGCATAGCTTACTATCCAACTGTAAAAATGTATCGCAAAATGACACTAATGGAGGGTAAAGAATAAATAAATTAAATAAAGATGTTTACAAATTTAACAATTGATCCGTATAATATCCTAAATAATAACAAACATCCACATTAAAATTAAAACGTTCCTAGTTTGTGAACTTAAACCGAAATAAATAATAAGAATAAATAAATTAAATAAAGATGTTTACAAATTTAACAATTGATCCGTATAATATCCTAAATAATAACAAACATCCACATTAAAATTAAAACGTTCCTAGTTTGTGAACTTAAACCAAATTTGTATTTGACTTGTTGAACATGTAAATATAAATAATTAAAATAATACTTTGCCAAATTTTAGATAATCGTATCATTAAAATAACAATGCAAATACAAATCTGTCCTAGACAAACCAACTGTCCAAATAAACCACTATCCAAAATCTATTTGTTTAACCATTATGTTTCAATTGCTCTGTAAGACCTGGGCCCTTGAAGCGCAATCGAACAAATTGGAGAGAGCAAGCATGGGTATGCTTTACATTTCAGAAATGAACAAACGTTTTGAATTGTCCTGCCACCCCACAAGTAAATCACGGCTTTGCTATTAATAACAAACAGCTAATCACAATGGACCCTCCCCCCACCCCCCCCCCCTCCTGTTTGTAGAACAGATGGCGGGCTTGTACCTCTTTTGCAATTTTCTCACTAAATAGCTTCATCCCCAATGCCTGAGGGCGCTTTTTAAATTATTCTTGCTGTTGTGTTTTATTGTTGTCGAAACGATTAGGGGTTGTAATAGATTTTTGAATGGTTTCCCTGTTTCCCCTCTTTATTATTTGTTTTGTATGTCGTTCATGTTCAAAAATACCAGTAGGCCTACTTGGTAAATATTGTTGAGAATATAGGCTTGAGCTTATTGAACATGTAACTGATTGTTAGGTAACTTTAGAATATTATTGAGACAGCGTAAAATGGGAATGTTTCAATGTTATGCATATATTTTGATCAAAATATTTTAAAAAGCTTGATCAGCGTCGTACGTGTTATTAAATTACATGAAAGTACATAAATACGTAAAATTCAAATTCAAATATATTTATTTGTGATAATACAAAATCTGGCCTCGCCAAGTTTGCAAAACTTGTCGGCAAGGTCCAATTGATTCACAAAAAATTAACAAACAAAATTTACTTACATTTTTTTTTTTTTACAAAATAACAATTGTAATAATATATTTACACTCACAAGACGGTTAATGCATATAAAAGATGGTAAGTGGTGACCATCTTTAATTTGTATTTACGGTCTTGTGAGTAAAAAGTATAAGTGTAAATATATTATTGCAAGTGCTATTTGACGTATTTTTTGTGTTTTCACAACAGTATTTATTTAACCCTATAAGGTTAAAAGTTTACAAAACACTTTTTCACTTCCCCGAAGCAACTTTAGTACTCGTTAGGCCTAAATGTTTTTTTTTTTGTTTTTTTATGGACAATAAATATTAGACTAATTGTTTTAAGAGATATTTCAGTTAAAAATCAAAGAAACGAATTAAAATTCACTTATCCTGCAGCTTAGCTATAGTGTCAAAAAATCGGTGTTGTAAAGATGTGTAATAATAAAATGAATTATATTTCACCCTGAGCATAGCTTAGTCCCCAATAAGTTGTTTTAAATATACCACACCATAGCTAAAAAGTTAGGGGTTAAATTATACTTTTCCCTCAGCAAAGATCAATCCCCAATACACATTAACAATGCCAATTGAGAATTCTCAGCCCGAGCTGTCATAACTTTGTATCTACTCACAATCACCTCCGCGAAATGAGCTGGAGTTGCGGTAGAGTTATAGAGTTGCCGCAACTCAGGCAAAGTTCCAAAGTTTGTCTCGTTAGGATGCTTGTCTAATGACAAATGTGACTTTGCTTGATACAGATCAGCTTCTATAGGTGAACCGAGGTGTTCACATGCACATGTGCTATGGAATGGAGAATTTCACAATATGTTATGTAAAGTCGTATGCTTGAGATTAAGGGGTTTCTGTGGCTTATTGAAAAAGTTCACAAATGAACTTAATCTTATCTGTAGATTTTCCAATAGCCAAGACCTATTTCTTGCATAAACTAGACGTAAATGCTGATCATTGAATGTAATAGACATGATTCTTATGTTTTAATCACTTCACACAGAGTGAATTCTTTTCATAACCCAAGTGTGACTACAAATATCCCTTTACTTCCCGAGAAATTGTTCTTGGGAATTTTCTTTTTATTGTTTGTATTTTTAGGCAAAAATGTGTTTTTACAAAATTTCCCTCATTAGATTAAAAATTGGAATCATGTATCCATATGGATACTATGGTACTATTGTTCGCTAATTTTCATACAAAATTACTTTTACTTTTACCTTTACACTCACATAGCCTCCATATGGATACAGGTTTCTTAAAAGTTGTATCAAATTGAAAAATAAGTCACTTGTTGATTAATAAAAACAAATTGATTTAGAATGAGTACAAATAGACATATTATGTAAACAACTTAATTATTTTTACAACACTAGTTGAACCAAAAATGCAAGAAAAAACATGAACACGTTTTCTTTTAATACAAATCAATATCAATATCTAATTTGTAGTACCTATTTCGTACTATTTAGTATTTTCGTGTTTGTTAGTAGCACAAACAAAAAATTAGTCCCCATAGGGAACACAAATGACTCTTTCAATATTGTCAGCATACTCTGTATTCCCATGGTATCCATTTGGATTTAGTTATTTGGTTATTTCAGTAGATGAAGATGTAAGGAAGAGAAATAAAAATTTTCACCGCTTCGTAACTATAAACATAACAAATCTTATCTTGGAAATCTTCAATTTCGTGTTGTGTGATCAACCTGGTCTACATCACTTTGAAATGTTTTTTTCTTCTTTATACAGGCTTGCCAACCCTAGGAAAATTAAAACCCTTCTTAATAAGCCTAGAAAAAATGCATAGAGGTATATACTCAAATCTCTACTTGCAGAGAGAGAGAGAGAGAGAGGGGGGAGAGAAGGAGAGAGAGAGAGAGGGGGAGAGAGAGAGAGAGAGAGAGAGAGAGAGAGCGAGAGAGAGAGAGAGAGAGAGAGAGAGAGAGAGAGAGAGAGAGAGAGAGAGAGAGAGAGAGAGAGAGAAATGAGAAATAATATGTATCTAAAAGGATACTATGGGAACTAAAGATTTATATGCTGCTATCCTGAAATACGCCTTCCATTCCCATTTTAACAAATTTCCCAGAAGCGGTTGCCTCATTTTAATGTCTCCAGCTTACAAACTCAAAAACACTATTCGTCCAAATGTTTATATATTTTTCGTGTTTGTGAACCAGCAAGATCGGGTAAAAGGAATGTTATGAAGTTTAATTTTTTTTATGGTGGTTTTTAAAATTTTACCCATAAAACGTGAAAATTTGCAAGTGAACTCATTTTGTAAATTTATAAAACTAAAGTCACACAATTCTTATCCGTTCCAGATTGCCTGCATCTACAGTTGTACAGGGACAGCAAGGACAGATACAAACAAGGGCAAACCAAGGCATCCCTCTCTCTACAGCACTTTCTGGGGGTACAGTCAGGTAAGTGTTTAAACAACACAAGTTATAAAACGACACACTCGTTACTCAATACGTTATTGGCCTGGACACTCCTTATGTGCTACCAAATAAATACTTGAATAAGTTTTATTAGAGCATTCAGAAATGGTTATGCCTCGCTATCATAAAAATGATTCAAGTATATTTTAATCCCTTTATCTCTAGTTTTTTTTCAGACCTGACTAAATGCTGTTTAGCTTGATTTCAAATCTTTTACTACAAACTGCAAATGGAAAATGAATTTGTACTGTATTTGGAGAAATAGGGTGATTTTATCGTACCTTTCGTTTATCATATATGTTTTTTAGTTTGCTTAAATAGTGTTTATTTGCCATATTTTATTCCAAAACTTCAGTAAAATATAGGACAGAACAGCCAAAACTAATTCACATACACCCTATGATAATATTTTTTATTCTAAAATACATTGCATTGGTAAAACCATACAACAAAATGTTTCCCTTGCAATTAATCTTCACAACAAAATATATTAATTAGACCTAATTTCCCCGGTTGTAGCCAATATCTGATTGAACTTCTGGCCAACTCTCTGCAAATGTTACTGGCAGCAGAACATTTCTAATTAGAGATGTGCAATTACTGAACACACCAAGTACAGTCGTATCACATCGACAGTTATTTAGTTTTAAGCTAGTTTAGTAGTGTACGTATACCGAAACAATTTGAGGTATGCATTAAATAAATCGAAAACTCTCTAATAAAGATATTTCGTGAAATGTATATAATCTTAGAGAAACTAGATACATACAAGAAACTTTACAAGTTTTCCCTTATTTCTGGGAACTGGACGTCTCCATTTTACTCTATTTTAAACATTGTTATGGTAGGAGCCAAGGACTAAAAGTGTGACACCATTTCCATACTTAAAGTAGCCTACTGGAGCCACTGGCTCACTGATCGCACTAAATTGAAAATATGTAAACAAATTCTAAACTTTCTAAACTACTGTTTACTGTATAAATAAATTCTTGGTTTAGTTTTAAGACTGTATGTTAGAATATACAGGGTGTCAAACATCAGTTGTTTCAAATTGATTGCGGAAAAAAAGGCTTAACGTACAAGGATGAAAAAAAATTTATCCCGCTTTGGGTTTAACACTAAATGAAATTCCATTAGTGTTCAACCCAAATAACAAACATTTGATATAGGAAAATTAGGTTTTTTTTTATTTACACAAAAAGTAAATGAGATAAGAAGTTAGTGTATACAAAGTTGTTAGGATTAAAAAGCTATAAAATGATGTGCTACTTGACATATATTGCTGTTTGAACATTTAAAAAAATATTTTCACCTTATTCCTTGGGTTGATTTAGTGAGAAATACTTTCTTTTCATCCTTGTACATTAAGCCGTTTTTAGTAATCAATTTCAGACACCTTAAGTGAGACACCCTGTATATCTGTATGTATGTGTATTTATGCACAGTATAGCATTAATTATTTTCAGATATCTAAAACAAACAATGATAAAGTCACCTTCACATTGTGTAGAGCTGAAAACTGTAGGCGTTTCTGTTATACTTTCTGTCATAATCTTACAGGATTCACACTTGACAAGGAGTCCAACACGATAGCTATAATCTGTCAGGATGTGACTGTAGTTCTGGCCTTTGACACCAGGGAGAGACTGATACAGTGGCAAGTCAAGATAGCCAACAATCTGGGAGAAGGTAATTATCTTTTCGTGATTAGTACAGGTAATTCTTAGTTCTAGCCTACAGAAGCATATAAGGAAGAATAAAAAGACTTGGTGGGTCTCTGACATAAAAAAACTGCTTTACATATTACATATTGGTTGATAACCAATCAAAAAGATTTTCCTTGATGACCTAGATCTGATTCCCCAACCCATAGTGGTCTGTTTGCTGGTATTGTGTGGATTGGCCAATTCAATTAGAATAGTAGTCAGTCAAGTGCTTAAAAGTCTGACCCTCTTCAAGTGTCCCACAGTCTAATATTGAAACTTGTATACAACCACCTGATATTTTTAGTTGAACTGGGGAAGAAAGTCTTAAAGATATGAAATTATAAAGTATTTTTTTCAGTTTCAGCAGTGAATTTAAAAGAGACAGTGAAATATTCAGTATGCATAGATTCCATTACCTGCTGATATACTTTCTAACCCCATAGCACTTAAATGATTGCAATTATAGACTCATCATTTTCAACCCTGTCTCCAGATGAGCAGTTCCTGGTACAGGTATCGTCAGGTCCTCAAAGAGCCAAGCTGTCCCCGGGCCCTGCGCTACTACATGTCCTGGAGAGACAGTTCTGTCTGACTGTCGGAGTCCCTCCGCGGCTGGTAGGCTGTTGGCAGATCAACCAGCTCAGGTAAGCCAATACATCTCCCCCCTGTATATATCCCTCTTCAGCATATTTTTATGACCATCCTTTTAGTAGATTTTTTGCAGCCAAGATGAAAATTCTCCAAATAATTATCCCTTCAGCATTATTTCTCCATTTTGCAGAAAAAATCTCCCTTCAGCAGATATTTTCCCCTTTTGCAGATATTTTTTCCTTGCAGATTTTTCCACTTCTCGCACATACCCCCTCCCTGAATTAAGTAATTCTCATTTCGACAGATATTTCACACTCTTGCGACTATTCCATCTATTTTGAATATTTTTCCTCTTGGACATTTCTCCCTCCAGCAGTTCTTTTTTCTGTCGGCAGAAGATTTCCCCTAGCAGGTGAATTCTTCTTACAGTAAATCTTCCTCCCATCATTATGTATATAAAATGAACATTCTTTCACTTTAATTGGCTTGCTTTAACATTATTTAAGTAAACTATGAATTACCAGCTTATAAATTACGTGTTCCATAAATAACAGATCATTATTGTATTATTAACGGATCAAATGTTCATCAGCTGTTGTAACACGTATAATTTTCATTGTTGTATCAAATGGTCATTGTCATTATCAGTCAGTTCATTGTTGTATGTATATAGGGCCTATATTGTTCTTGAGAATTTCTTGAGTGAATTATGAAAAATGAAACATGAAACAGTGTGAATTTATGTGTAATCCAAACGTTTTCAAGCAGAGCGACCTTATGAATTGTAATCAATGAAATGTAAAAAAATCAACAAAACAAATAAATATGAACAGTTCACAAATAGTTGAGTTTTGAGAACATATAATTGAGGTATATCTAGTGCGGCCTTGGTACAGATCAATGAAAAATATAATCAGCCTAAAAGAAAATTAAAATTCTGCTTGAATCACTTTTTTACTATCTTAAATTCAAACCAGAGGGGAACTTTGTTTTAGTACCAACTGGTGAGCCAATTAAGAATTTCTTAAGACCAGTTAGTTGCATTTAGGGTTTTGATGTGTGTTTACTTTTTGAAGAGCTTTAAGGGTATAGCAGCCATCAAAATTTTGGTTGTGGTGAGTGGCATGATTATAGATTGGTTTTCTCTTGTCTTCATGTACCACATCAAAACGATGGCCTATCATTTGATTATTTGAACACGTAACAATTTCAAAGTCTGGCTAATGTATTCTTTTGGAAGATGTTCACACGAGTTTCACAAGTTGATCTACCAACAATCAGATGAACCTTGTTTGTAACTTTGCTATCAAATTCAGCTGTCATTGTACTACTCATAATCTTGCAAAAAGCACATCAGGGCTTGTGACATAGTTCACAGTCGTGTTTAGAATTGTTTGAAGGCCGGGAATTTTGAATTTTGGGTCTCACCAACATATTTTTTTTTTTTTTATTCTTTGGCCTTAAAAATAACAGGTGGTGGTCTGGAAAATAAATTATCAGTACTGAGGGAACATTTTGACAATATTGAATGCTACTTATATTACACTGTTAATTTTTTCAGCCTTGGATAATATTAAGTAATAAATTTAGAATCACTTGAAAAAGTACTATCTTGGTTGACTTTTTTTGTTTTATGATCTGATTAGATATTAGTTTTTGAGGATAGCCTCTTTCAATGAAAGCAAAATTCAATTTATTGATACATTTTTCAAAAATCAGATTTTTCACTGCAGAGTGTTTTAGCACGAATTGATATGCTTTTTGAAATTGGTTTTTTTCATTTACATCGGGTGACAATTTTAATCATTTCAAAAACCAGATGAGCAGTTCACATTTAAAATGCCAAAGACACAATGTTGTACAACCATACATAAAACATAGTGGTTTTATCTATCGTTGTACTGTCCAACGATCCATGATTACTCGAATGGCGGGCATGACATTTGTTGTTGTTTAATACAACAATGAAAATTCTACCCATAACAACAGCTGTTTAAAACATTAGTTTAAAAATGGTCAGTTATTTACAAACCACCCTTTACAAGGGATTGATCAATTTAAATTATGATTTTCTAACAAAGGCTATTTAATATTGTATTAAGATTTCATAGACCAACGACTGCACAGTATTTTTATTGTTTATTTGAATTCATTCAGTCCTTACTATATACTGTATACAAACCAAAATGACAACGTACTAAGTTTTTGCAATGGAACATCTCTTTGCTTATTTTGTGTCACCATAAAACAAATTTTCACGCTATCGACTTACTCAGGAGGTATGGAGTCGTAGAGTCGAGGTTCTGCTTCGAGGGAGGTTCTCGCTGTGGGAAGGGAGAAGGATTGTATGTGCTGGTGACAGACCAGGGAGACCAGATCACCAGGACATTCAGACTGGCCGCAGAGGGAAAGTTGGCGTCCAAAAAGAGACCAGCATCAAGAAACACCTCAGGTTAGTGATTGTTCTCAGTTGTCACAAGTAATTTACCTAAATTTGTATCATAATCTGGGTAGTAAGTGTTTTCTGCATTTCGAAACCTACTGTTTTTTTTTGTCTTGTTTCACCACTATGTACCAGGGGCATTATCAGCAAGTACAGTCCCAAGATACTACACCGGCATGCTAGAACGTAAAGTTTTTGTCGTAAAACATTAAGTACACATATTACTGGCACATCAGTTTTTTAAACATAGCACATTTTAAAATTTGTACGTACTACGACCTCACTCTCTTCTTCACAGGGTGAGGTTAGAATACTTACAATGATGGTGGGTTTTACTACTTGTTACTAGTGGCCCCTTGACTACATAGGTTATGCACATGGGCTAAAAGTGTAGGAGGCAATCGTTGTGAAGTGTCAATAAGAATGGGAGAATGTGCTAATATATAATATAATACATGTTTAGAAATAAAAGTTCCAAATATTTCAACAGACAGTCCTAAGAAGAGCAGTCACAACAGACCAGACACCCGGTTGTCAGACATGAGTGGTGTGGAGGTCTCCAGTGGTGGACCACAGCTGACTGCCGAGCTAACAGCAGACGACGGTTGTTGTGGATGTACCTGCGGCCATGACGAGATCAGCTGGCCTGTAGCCGACCTTGCTGCGGACTTTGCTGACGCTAGCTCCATGGCTGATTTTATGGATCCTCACAACAGGGTGAATGTGCAGTGTTTTTACCAACCATATATTCGATAGTTAAAGGATGTAATAACAATTTCACAATAATTTCTTGCAGATTGCAAACCATTCATTGGGGAAGTCCTAAGATCTCAGGGGACAGAACATTTTATAGTTGAATCAAAACACACACAACTACACTAAAAAAATGCATTCATTTTGAATTTTGACTCAAGTTAAATTTTCCCCATTAATTGAACCTAATGTGTGTAGGAAGATATTAACCAAGGTTCTATAAGCAATTAAGAATATCAAAGACAACGCTATAAAAAAAAAGAAACCTGTGTAAGTTAAGAAATAACAAATTAGAGGTCATGCTACTCACTAGCATAGCAGTTTGAGCAAGTGAAAATAGGACATTATTTTGACTACTGCAGAGCAGTGAGGCTTCCAATGGGGAATCTTAAGTATCACCATTCACCGAAGTAGGGTATTTTCCCCTGTATGATGTAGTGATATGTTGGTTCTTGTCTTGCAGGAGGGGCTGTGGCCTGATGAGATGGGTTTGGAGCGTTGTGCCAGTTGTATCAGCAAACTGGGAGCTCTGTCTCGCTCCTCCACAGCAGCCATTACCCCCAACACTTCCTTCACTCCTGCCTGGACCATGGAGGCAAACCCTGCTGGTACACTGTCACCTTTGTAGATTGAAAATTGATTTGTTTGGATTATTTGTCAAAACTTTAGTTTTCAGTACAGGAATGCAGATCACTGAAAGACTTGAGAAAGATTTACAATTATACAAGCAATAAAAAAAAGGGAATGGATTCAGACGAAAACTTTTCCTTATAGTTAATCTGTTGGTGTTAATTTAAGCTACTTTGAAAACGTTTACCTAAATTACAAACTAAAAATTTTGTTCAAGTTGGACTATTGATGCACTATCAAACAGTAACTAATTCCGTTTACTACAAGTAACATACATATTAACTGGGAATTTTATATCCCTAGTTAACGTGCTTATATCAAAATAATTAAAGTACCTGAACTGGATTGTAGAGTTTTTGTTGTTAAAAATTGAAACAGTTGACAACTCAATAACAAATCCATGTTTGTTTACGTCGGCAAAATAAAAAAAAGATAGTAAACGTTACTTTTGCATAGTAAACATTCTTTTTCTGTACCTAGTAAAAAATGAAATGATGAATATTTGCAGGTGATATATATGTAGCAAAAACAGGCCATTTAAAAGAGTGTAGAAAAAAGTTGTTATAGTTCGGCCGCGTATAAAAAGACCTCCTACAGCATTGGTTTAGCATTAGCGCGCAGGTCGTTTTCTAAGCGGCCGAACTATAGCACCTGAACTATCCCCAGAAGACATATTAAAAGGGGTCAAAGAATAAATTATTTAAAAAAATAGTTGTTCACAACCTAAAAATCACTGTATCGGTAGCATTAAAAAAAAAATAGTTAGTTTATATACAGACAATTTGGTGGGATCACAAAATATCTAATCAATCAAACCCTATATATATTGAGTTTTTCAGGTTCCAAGATTGAACAAAACCGGACAACTGATAGAACGAACAGTGCATGTCCAAACAGCCAAGCTCATGCAAATGAAGAGTCTTCTTCTGGAAATAAATCTAGAGCAGCATGCTGGTAAGAACATTTTCACACGAAACAAAACTTGTTTGATCCAGTTGGGCAGGAGCCATTTTCTTGAGACTTATAGTTAAGATGAAACCTTAACCTTAAGATGATGACCTGTCTTCTGACCCTCCTCTACTTGGGGACTGTGTTTAAAGGTTTATTACGGACATTTTCCATCATAATGGTAAAATACAATACACATTTTGGGATTTGAAATCCGATCCCGTACTCAGGTGAAAAAACTTAACTTATGTAAGAGGCCTCAATGAGTTTACGTTTGAAAAAATAAGGTTCCTTATGAACAATTTTTGCCTCTTCAAAATTCATACGAGTCACAATAAACCTAAAATAAAATGTCTTACAATATCTGTAAACCTTTAAACAACATTAACTCACCACCACCAGCAATGAACAAACAAAGAATCTATAGGATGTTTTATGTTTAATGATAAAATAAATATTGTCTACAGGCTTATTTGAGTTTTATAATCAGAGCATTCTATATATTCTCAACCGGTTTATATTTAAACCTAGGAATTTAGTATTTTTGTAAGATGTTATAATGGAATAGCTTGACTTTAATTTGATTATGCTTTTGGCTACCATCAATTGTAAAACAATGTTACAGGAACTCAAAACAAAACCAACCCTCTGGTATGGATAGATGTGCATGTTGTCCTCCTGCTCGGCCTCCAAAACCAGGACATCTCAGCTGCCAACCTACCACGTCTGCCAACAGCTCTCCAAAGAAGAAACAAAATGCTGCAACCAACTCATCGAGCTGTACTTGTAATGTAACGGTCAACCCATACGACAACTATGACGTTCCAAAAGCTCCACAGGGTTATCCATGTGCAAAGGTAAACAAAATTTATCAAACTGAGTAATATGAAATGGTCATACTCAATGATGAGTTATTTATTCGTATAGATTTTTTCTTACTTATTCTTACAGTGGTCATTTTTACCGAAGAAGATATTTGGTTAGTACGTGTACTGTAACTGTATGTTTCTAACTGTATTGCAGGACCAAAACTGCCACTGGTTTCAAAACCCTCTCGCTCAAGATCCCGAGTTCTATGACACTCCTAAGACTCTGAAAGAAAACATTGCATCAGAACTTGGCAACTATGACACACCTCCTCCAATACTCTTGGAGAGGAAACAAATGTGCACGAGTATACAGAAGAACCAATTCTTGACAAGGTAAACTAAAACACTGCTGCCACAAACACATCCTTTCAAAGATTTTATTTTAAGAACATAATGTTCTTAAACAGAGTTCAAAATTGAGACTCTTCAATAAACAGAGCAGTAGTCGTAAATAGTAGTAACAGTAGTAGTAGTCAGGGCCGATTTACCGAATAGGCAAGGTAGGCACGTGCCTAGGGCGCGAGGCAATTGGCTTTTTTTGGGGGCGCCAAAAAATTAGAAAAAAGAAAAAAAATTGTGGCCGTTTTTGCATGCGATCGCGGTAAACTGATAATCCCTTGCGGCCGTGAAGACACCTTAACAGTCTCCCACAATTGCGGCAAGATGTTAATTATTTACCGCGGTTGTATATACGTCGTCATCGTCCGTCTCCCACGATCGCGTCAAAGTTCTGACTATTTCCAGCGGATGTGTGGACATAATTATCGTCTTCCTTGATCGCGGCAATATATGAACACATCCCGCGGTCGTGATGAGATTATCACCGTCTACCGCGAATGAGGCAAAATTGTAATCTTTTCCCGGGGTCGTGTGGACATTATCATCTTCTTGCGTGATCACGATAAAATTCTTATAATCCCTCACAGCCGTGAAGACATCATCGCCTCCCATGGTCGTGAGGCATTGTCATCCTCTCCCGTCATTGCGGCAAATGGTAATCATCTCCCGCGGTTGTTTGGAGATCATCATCGTCTTTCACGAATGAGGCAAATTTCTGATTTTTCCTGTGGTTGAGTGGACATTATCATCGTCTTACGCGATTGCAGTAAAATTCTGTTCATCCCTTGCAGCCGTGTAGAGTAGACATCATTATTATAACTCCCGCGATCCTGTAGACATCGCAATCGTCCCCCGCTGTCGTGAAGACATCATATAATCGTCTCCCTCGGTCGTGAAGACATCGTAATCATCTCCCGCAATCGTGAAGAAATCGTAATCGTCTCCGCGCGATCGTGAAGACATCGTAATCGTCTCCGCGCGATCGTGAAGACATCGTAATCGTCTCCCGCGGTCGTGAAGACATCGTAATCGTCTCCCGCTGTCGTGATTCATCGTAATCGTCTCCCGCTGTCGTGAAGACATCGTAATTGTCTCCCGCGATTACGGCAAAATGTTAATAATATCCCGCAGTTATGTGGATAGCATTATCGTCTTCCGCGATCGTGGCAAATTTCTGACTGTTTTCCGTGGTTGTGTGGACCATGATCATATCCCGCGGTCATTTAGTCATTATCATAGTCTCGCACGATCGCGGTAAAATCATGATCATATCCCATGGTCGTTTAGACATTATCATCGTATCATGCGATCGCGGCAATATTCTGATTATCCTCTGTGGATCTCATTATCGTATTGCGCGATCGCGGTAAAATCATGATCATATCCCGCGGTCGTTTAGATATTATTATCATCTCATGCGATCGCGGCAAAGTTCTGATCATCCTTGAGGCCTTGTGGAGACATATTATTGCCTCCCGTCTCCCGTGGTCACGGAAACGTCACTGTTGTAAATTGACAATTCCAGGTAGAAAATTAACACATAATTCCTGGTTCAAAAATTCACGCTTAGTTTCCGGATTTCCCGGTTGGTGGTCACCCTGTTATATATTGCAAAGGGGCGCTACTATTAGTTGTGCCTAGGGCGCTGACATGGTCAAAAACGGGCCTGGTAGTAGTAACATGAAATTGTCTTAGCTCATTCATAAGTATGACAACTATTAATTTTATCTAACTTAGGGTTTAAGCAAAATGAAATCTGTTTGGGCAACTGATTCTGTAGGAAGAATAGAATTACCATTTAAAAAAAGGATTATTCGCATGCATGGAATTGTCTTCGTTCATTCTCATACGCGACATCGGAGTGTACTCCTAGTAATATAATGTATATAAAAAAAACTCAGTTTTAAATCTGAAAAATAAAAAAAAGAATTACGCAAGAGTGGTTTTAGATTTTTCTTGATTGCGGTATAATCATTAGTGATCTGTTATGATAAGATATGTTTAAAAACCAAATTTATATGGTTTTTTAAACATTTATTTTCATAACAATTTATTCAACTGAAAAATCTGCTACATTTTAGATGAGAGAACTAAAACAAAACTGTAAACATTACATAAATAAACAAAAACCATCTTAATAAAACAGCTGATGAAATATTTGCCAGTTCAATAGAAATCAAATAACATAACACGATCCTAGGCTGAGACTGAAATCCACCCTATTGCAATTTAAGGCTATATTTTCCTCTATAAGCATATATTATGGCACTGTTCCACTGTTCCAGAGTGGTCATTGACAATGAAGACATGCACATGGTGGCTTGTCCCTGTCAAAGAATGTTTTGCTGGGCCGAGAACTGGATGTTCTTCCCCTACTGTCGCAGAGGCAACGGCAGAGAGAGTACAGCCCCTCCACCTTTGCACAAAGTACTTTGAGTATGCTGTGGTGCACTAAGTAGTTTTCATAGAATTAATCTTGTCTTAAATAGTAAAATTAGTAGAATACTGCTTAGTTCTTTTTTTTTAATTTAAAATGTTAGAAACTTTGTCATAATTACATAATTAAATTAATGATGGTGAGATTGATAAACGTTCACTTTGATCCATATTTTTTTAAATTATAAATCTTAGGAACTTTACCAGCTACAAACTTATTGTGTCAAAGAAATAAGGGGTACTTCCTCTATTTTTTTAAAACCATACCTAACACATGCTAAAAACACAACCACCACAATGGTAGGTGGATTTGATAAAACAGTGATTAGTTTCATGATCAAACAAATCAAAATTAAACAAAGGTAGGATAACAAATGTATGGCAGCAAAAATGGTAGATTGATAACTATTTTCTTTTTTTCAGAAGGCAACACAATGTGGAGCGCAAGTACTGCTGAACAATCTTAGTACAGTTTATGCAACAGTGGATAAATCAAAGAAGATAAAAAATCGACAACCCTTGGACGAACAAAGTGCATTTGAAATGTCCCAGTCATCAAATTCAGAACAGCCACACAGATCTCCCTATGATGAGAAAATATCAAATGAAAAGCCAAACCAAGATTCATCTGAGGTTAACATAAACACTGGTCAAACAGATCCAAACTACATGAACTTTGATTTTGTAAAGTCACTGGAATTTTACGAAAACTCCAAGGACCTCATGCAAAAGTCATGTCAAGTTAAAAGAGGAAATAAAACAGATGAATCTAAATCCGTCGGCACAAATACAACACCACAAACCCCAGATTTGGGAGTTAAGATTTGTACCAAGTGTAGACACGAGTGCAAATGGCCTCCTCCAAACTCTGGAACCAAGCAAGATGATTATCTGATGATGGAGCCATCAGGATCAGAAAACAGCATTCGTACAAGTGACCAGCAAGTCAGCTCATGTAGACACATCCCAGGATATCTTCCAATGCATCCGATTGGATCTTCGACTATGAGCAACCAAGATCTTCTCCGGCTGAAACTGTACCAGCAACAAGTAAGTGGACATGAGAGAGCGTCTAGTTCACCAAGTCTGATAGACAATTCTGACAAATGCAGAAAAAGATTTGATGTAGAAGTACAAAGAGCTGGAACATCAATGTTTGGCTTCAACCAGTCCATCTCTGCAGCCAATAGTCCGTACTTGAGAAGAAGAGTTCTTGGTTGTTTACACGAGTCTGCAGAAAGTGAAACGAGGAAACGAGCTTGTTCAGCAGATTCTGCGAACATCTTGCATGAATCACGACTTTCACATCAGTCTGGGTCATCTTCCGATTCCAGAGAAGAGCGTCAGTATGAAGAGAATGTCAAACATCCTAAGAAGACAGTTGATTTCAACATGGAAACTATCATGTTGAATGAAAGTGAAAGGAACTCAAGTCGGAATATATCAAGTCTGAGTCAAGAACCTTCAGTAAGCAAAGAAGTGGAGTATGAAAATGTTCAAACAATCAAGTCAAACGAGCCATTAGTTCATGTGAGAAGATCTTCAAGTGCTCCTAGTAAATCGAATCATAATAGAGACTCTTCAAGTTCCAACGACTCGGGGGTTTCTAGTTGTTCCTTGAAGAAACTAAGTAATTTTGCCACTGATGTTAAGCCCGGCAGTTCATCGACGGGCAGGAGGTACACCTATACAACGACTGATAAAGACTTGCTTTGTGAATGTTTTCATTCTTCACTACCACGAAGGTCAAAATCAGTTGATCCACTGCGAGACTTAGCGTTCCAATTCCAAAAAGTTGATGTACCAATGAAGTCCTCATCAGCTGAAGCTGAAGTGCCGTTGTTTCATGCCAAACGAGATTCTAGAGGTATGTATAAAATGTATGGTGTCAATTCATAACTTTTGTTTGTATTTTTAGTGAACGCAATCAGACATTTTATTCATTGTGACCTTTGGTTGGAATATATTATTGATAAAATAAAATAATTACCTTATCCAACCACAGTTGTTGGTATGACAACTAGTTTCGTTCCTTAGAACCTCGTCAGATCATTTAGAATGCAACCACATCATCAATGATTAATACATTGTTGTATTTCAATAGATCCTTTAAAAGACAGTCACAGTCACAATAATTAAAACTTTTCATGTTGAAAAAAATAATTAAAATGGAATAAAAAAGAAAAACTGGTTAAAACTGTACAGGCTGGCCAGCACTGTCTTTATCACTGCCACTGAATAAATAAAATTGTCCCTACATGGACTCTCGCAGCACCAGCAGTGGTACGCCTAACATGTCTGACTACTTTGAAACTCTCTCTCTCTTCTCCTTCAGTTCATAAAACAGCTGATTATCCTCTGTTTCCAGGATGTCTCAGTCCAGGAGCCGCAGTTCCCTACATGGACTCTCGCAGCACCAGCAGTGGCACGTCCGACATGTCCGACTACTTTGAAACTCTCTCTCTCTCCTCCTTCAGTTCATAAAACAGCTGATTATCCTCTGTTTCCAGGATGTCTCAGTCCAGGAGCCGCAGTTCCCTACATGGACTCTCGCAGCACCAGCAGTGGCACGTCCGACATGTCCGACTACTTTGAAACTCTCTCTCTCTCCTCCTTCAGTTCATCTGATACCCCAGACAGTCTTCAGTGAGTTGACAATTCGATAGTTCAAATGAAATACTCTCAGCATTCTTTAATGGTAAAAAGGCGTTTCAGGAATAATACTTGAACTCAAAAACTAAAATTGCATCAATATGGAACAAGATTAGGTTATTGAGTATAATTTTATAATTTTTAAACCAGAAACATCTGATTAAGCATTATTCATATAATTTTCTAATAATATCAATAATAATCTACAGACTTTGAGCGTGAATACAAAAATATAAAGGAAGCACGATTTTTTTTGGCAGAACTTCTCCATGATTTTGCAACCGATTTTGTTTGTTTATGGCTCATTGGAAAGATCTCATTGAGTAGATGTCATAAGGTCTTACATGTTGAAAAAGTCCCCTTAAATATTTATAAATTTAATCTGGGTTTTTGTAAATATTATATTGGAAAAAGTTGAGAAAGCCTGGGCAATTTGATCAGGATCAGTGTGAGTATTTCCATTAGTTACATAAGCTTTTAGTTCAATGCCAAAGGTATGACTGTTAGTTGTTAGTTTTAAAATAACTCCACTAATACCAGCACTTTACAATTGCTTGTTTAAGAGCAACAGGTACGCTAATAGTACTATGAAATTTTACGTCAATAAAAAAAGGTTTCAATACCTGGATTTGTTTTTGTATATATATAGCTCATTAATTATAACTTATTTCCACAGGGCCGGTTCTAGGAATTTTTCAGAGTTAAGCGAACACCCAAATCAGCACCACTTAGAATTCCCCCCCCCCCCCCCCAAACCCATGAACATAACTTAACCGTATTTGTAAATTTTTTCCCAATAATTTTGGGAAGAATTTTTTTTTTAGTTTAGGTAGAAGAATACTAACTTGCAATAAAAGGCTGTTTATTATTCGCAGAAATGTGACATTTATACACTTTTACTCATCATATAAACTATAGCAAAACCAAGGACACACTAAAAAAAAACAGGCTGTAATGTAATGCTCGTCAAGCATGACGTCACGATAGAAGACGGCAATGACGTAATGTTTGCCGTTAGTGATCAGCTGCTTGTTTTAATCTTTCCTTCGAAAATAAATAAATAAATACCTACGTCATTGCCGTCTTCTATCGTGACTTCTTTGGGCTGACTGGACTCGCCACCAGATGATTTCTACAAAAGTCTACTCATTGATTTGGCTTTTTTTTCTTCCTCTTCCAAATTCGCCTTACGCTTTCTATGATAAGTGCCAGACGGTTTCTTTTTTTCTGCCATTGTTTTCATAGTTTCGACTCGAATATGTTTTACTCATTAATTCAGTTTATACTTTCTTTTTATTTAATGCGCTAATTATAAATTAAACTTAATGCACTCGTAATAATTCGCTTATCAACAATCATGAATCATCAAAACAATGCCAATACGATACCGACACGGTATAGGCCTACGCACGATTACTAGAAAAATACCGGTATGGATCATAAACATAAACAAATGACGTTTTTGGACCGAAAATAAACATTATTTAAACATTGCTTAAATGGAACTGCCAAAACATATGTTCAATGCTATTAGTATAGGATTCGGGTCAATAGCGTAATTTGTTTATGTTTATGATCCATACTGGTATTTTTCTAGTAATCGTTGGCCTACGTATACAACTAAAAGAGTGCAATACAACGTAATGCTCTGCTCTAGGATCAGAGGCAGAAAGGAGTGAAAGAAAGGGGAAGTTTCTTTTTGTGACAAGTGGCGCTGCGCGCTTGCTTATCTCGAGCATGAGTGATTCGTGAAATGAAACCCTTAAGTGCCGCGCTGGCGCTGACGCTGCCGACTGCCGAGCGTCAGCTCAGTTCAAATCGAACCTGCAAATGGCATTGAGTCCTTGAGTTGTAGTGCTGTACAAATATACACAATTTTCAAGTGCTGTCGGTACAAACAGAATAAATGCCTTTATTGTGGTGCTTTGAATACTTGAACTCTCCACTTCTCTGCCACTTCTTCGTGGCGCCATATGCGGCCGCGTAGTTCGCGTATGGGTTAAACCGGCCCTGTATTTCCATTACTGTTTCTAATAAGAGTGAACCTGTTAACAGTTTCGGCCATCAGGCAGTTTGTACCATGAGGCCTCGATCAGGGAAAGAATACCAGAAAATCGACAGCATTATGGATACTGAGTTGAAGGTAAGGCTTTCATTGGGTTGCACTGTTTTCAACCTCTCCATAATATGAACATAATGAACAATAATTTTATTTTTATTTTTTCCATTAATTCAGTGGTTATTTATTCAACCAGAAAATTCTAGTTTTTAGCTAGTTTTTTCGTCACTCCTCCAAAAGTCTACGGAAATAGGCTCTTCTTTAAGGGTACTATCATACCTACTCCTCGGTTCCCTGTGTATAAATAGGGTTGAAGTCCTATAAACCACCACAAAAACACGAGATTGTGTACAAATATAAGCATATTTTTTATCTTCTTCTCACAATAATTCACAGTGATTCTCACACTATGTTGGTACTGGAAACTTTTAGTATCTAGTTTACTACAACAGCCGACCAGGACATCTATACAAAATATTAAAATAAAAAGATACCAACCAATAGTTAATTTATTTGTTTGTTTGGATTACTGTTTGGAAACTCTAAACAGCAATCACTCAATAAAATTGCTGATTCAATATAATTATTGAAATTTAATTTTTCCTAATCCATATTTATTTTTTATTTCAGAAAACTCATCACTCCTTGCCAGCAGAAAAGAGCGACACACCTTCACAACAGAAAGAGGACTTATGAGATGTAAATGTCATTCGGATAGCTCAGGTGTATTTTATTCTAGTCACTTAATTACAAAATGTAAAGTAATTGTTAACACTAGGAGTAATTTATCATATTTGAACATTCCAAACTACTTAAACATCCTAAGGCCTAATAATTTTTTTTATAAAGAAACTAGAGAGCTTAATTTTGCTTGTTATACATATCAAGTGTTAAAATGTTTACGAGTTCAAATTTTAACCTGATATTGTGAATAATTAAAATATATAAATGAATAAATAATTGCTGATTTAACAATAAGTTAATGTAAAAGATTTCTAAAGTTTTTCTAGAACATTTCTGAAAGCAATAATTGAAGCCGTAATGCATATATCAATTTTGTAAATAGCTAAAACTAAAGAGGATAAACAGAATTTATTTTGATATTTATTTATGACATTAGAAACAACAATTTCAATATGGTAACTGTATTGAAATAAGATTTAGGTGTTATGGTATGATATAAGTATTAATTTTATAAATAAATTTAGACCGAAATAACAACCATCCAATAACTCAATCAGGTTGTGTGACAAAACCTTAATGTTAAAAACTGTTAATCGTAAAAGCTGTTATTTTTTAATTTTTTCAGTTCAATGAAAATACTAAGAAAATTTAAGACCTCAAATTTAAACAGGTGCACAAACCTAATGTGATTTTTTTAATAAACATATCTAATTAGACAAATAATGTAAGCAAAATATGGTAAAGTTTCCCGTCTTCTTCAGGTATATGCATCAAGTTACTCTTACCAGAATTAATTGTTTTATACATTGTAAATAAAATGTTTGTACATTTTACTGTGTTATCTCTTTTCCAATTGGCCCAAGTATATTTTTTTTGTCAAGGTTAAAGTACATACGATAGTTATTGATGCAGTACATAAGTCCAAGTTCAAGGTAACAGATTCAAGTTCGAGGTAAAATAAGTTTTAGTTTCAGGTATTAAAGTGACGGAAGGGAATTTTCCTTACAATCTTAGTGTAGGTATAATCTTAGTATCACTATTTATTATACCAAGTTTCAATTCTTACAGCTCTAGGGAAACCAGACTGAGGTAAAGTTTGAAAATATAAAAGTTAATTAATTTTTTTTTTATTAGCACACTCAATCCCGCGTGATGTGAGACCTTACATACAGAAGAGTGTGACGGCTGGGACTGAACCTGTTAAAACATCAAAATCAAATTTTTAAGAAGTATGTGTACACAATTCTTACAATGATTAATTCAGGGTTGTCAGAATTAACAAATAAAGGTTTATGTTACCTGTGTTGATGTCAGAAGAATCTATTAGTTTAGTATAGACTAATTACAGCGGTTTCAGCTTCGGGAAACAAAGCAAACCTTCAGGTTTAAGTGTCTAGCTTTTAAAGATTCCTCATGGTGAAGTTTTGTATTGTAATTATAGCATTAAGCACAACAAACACAAAAAAAGTTTAACATTCGGTCAACCAGACACTAATTGCACACGAAATAAGGTGTTACTGAAATCACTATTTCACTGTTTCACTGATATCACTGTTAAATTATCTTTTAAATTTAAAACATCCGACGAGCTCCACCATGAGATATCTTTAAATATAGATAACTAGTTCTTACCAGAAGATGTGCTCCAGTTCACATACCACAAAACAGCTGTGGTTGATTTGTTTGGACTGGACCCAGCTGTCCCTGATCATTAAACTTTAAATAAATGATTCTGGCTAATGAAACAGCTGTTCATAATCACAAAGCTACACATATCATCTCACTCCATTCTTCGCTCATATTAGGGCTAAAATACGCACTGACCTAGGTGGTGTCCCCATCTCGATTTTAATGATAATAAAATAATAATCTATCTGTTATTTTGCGGATAAATGCTGTATTCCTTTGGTCAGCAACACCAAAAATCAATTCTGCTTGAACAAAACAAGAATCAAATTCATTTTTGGTTACCAGGTAACTTTACAGCTTTTCCTTCAACAAAATTTCATTTATGATAAAAATACAAAATCAATTATGAATTGGTACAAGTTATTGGCGTGGGGAGCTGTTTTGTCCTGGGCTGTGTTTTCTGCTTACTACATTTCAACAGCCAAGATGAAACTGAAACTCACAGACCTTCTGTTGATGATGCCGCAGTGCTGTCAGATGACAGATCTAGTTGGTAGTGGCTACGTGGTGTTCTCACCAGAAACAATGATCAAGTTCTGTTTCGGTTTTCTTCTCCTGTATTTCGTCACTTGGTGGATCACAGCAGAAGAGGTGGTGGGCAAAACTGACACCGAAGTCTCCAAACTGGTGGAATATGTCGAGACGCAAATTTTAAACGATGAGGAAACCAAGGAGGTTTTACTGGACACTTCTAAGTCTCTTGTGGACAAGATAGATCTGGAGTTTCAACATTGTGCAGCGTTGATCGCAATTAACAATGAGACACCAGGCCAAAGAGTGGGAGGAGAGGTTGAGTGGGCGACAGGTAAGCGTTAGTTAACCATAGAAAGGTAAGAGACAAGTTTTAGTTAGTTAAGCTTCAGAATATCAGTTATAAGTAAAAGAAAACGTTAAGTTTGCCTCTCAGTTATTCAAAATCCAAAATCCAGGAGTGAGTTGGATTACTGAAAATAAAAAAAAAAAATTTAATCCTTAAGCTAATATACAATTTTGTTGTGTACTTTTTTGACAGTCATAATTTCAAAGTAATCAGTTTAAGAGTTTTTCTGTTTTTTTTTTACCATAAAGCTATGTTAGTTAGTTTATATTTATTTCACAAGTGCATGACTCCTGGCACACAAAACCAGTATAGTTTTACATACATAGTTTTTGATGTATTCATTGCAGAGTTGCACCACTCAGTGTGTCAGACTGTAGTTCGGCCGCATAGAAAACAACCTGCGTGCTAATGCTAAACCAATGCTAGAGGAGGTCGCTTTCTAAGCGGCCGAACTATATCAGGTGTTATTTTATTTATAGTTCAGTTTAGGGATTAGTTCAATACATTTAACTGACACAAAGACATTTTCCTATAAGAAACTGAATTAAATTTGTAAATTCCATAGATATGCTTTTAATACCTAGCCAATAAAAATTTATATTGGGGCATACGATGTAGTTATTGCTATTGAATATATTTTTCTTAGTTAATGACAATGGAGTAAAAAAATTTAAAACAACAAATTAAGTGATTGTAGTTTAAAATACAGTATTTGTCTCTACAGTCATCCTTCTCAATAATACAGATTTAGTAAATAAAATCATCAAAACTAAGCATCATTGTCGAAATATAATTTTTAGGAGAGACAAGTTCAGAGGACGATGATGCAACAAGGGAGATCTTTGGAGCCCATGTTAAAACACCTAAACAAACACAAGATGAGCAAATTCTCAGAAGTTTTATCTACCCCGATGAGGAACTGACTGAACACTCGACTATCAAATGTGTAAAAGAACCAAATCTGAAAAGTCTTTTGTCCGATGATAAATGTAAAACCAAAGCATCGTGTCAAGTTACAGAAGTGCATACATAATCATTTTACAATAAAATTATTATGTATTTTTCTTGCAAATTAAAAGTTGAATTTTTTGTGTTATCTGTTTTGTTTATACTTGCAGTCATGTTAAAACATATACAGACTGTCCCAAAAGTCCCGGACCGGTTTAATATTTTCTAAACGACAACAGATAAATCAATAAGATTTTGCACATCAACACCACACCTAAAAATCTACCTTTTTAAGGAACTATCAATTTTCTCATATTGTCATGACATTAGTCATATCATGGGGACGTTCCGCAAGGAGTCAGAAGGAAATCTTAAATAGAAGCATAGGTTGACATGTACATCAAATCAAAGACCTTTACTAGCAGAATATAATGCCGCAAATTTGAACGCAAACGGATAATTGAGTAAAAAATGGCAGCCGTTCAATGATTTCTTGAATCTGCCATTTTGAATCTTTGAACGACTGCCATTTTTTACTCAGGCGTTCTTTAGAGCTTGAATTTACGGAATTGTAATCTACTAGTGAAGACCTTTAATTTGATGTGCATATCGACCTATGCTTACGTTAACAATTTCCTTCCGATTCCTAGGGCTGTGCCCCTGAGGAGTAAGCGTATAATAAAAATGCAAATTAAATGAATCTTCGAACAACTGTCATTCTTGGCTCGGTTGTAAGTTTGAGTTCAAATTTGCGGCATTATATTCTGCTAGTAAAGGTCTTTAATTTGATGTGCATGTCAACCTATGCTTCTATTTAAGATTTCCTTCTGACTCCTTGCCCCCATGATATGACAGAAAATTGATATTTCCTTAAAAAAAGTAGATTTTTAGGTGTGGTGTTGATGTATCAAATCTTATTGATTTATCTGTTGTCGTTTAGAAAATATTAAACCGGTCCGGGACTTTTGGGACAGTCTGTATATTGATATTATTATTTTGTAAACAATTTACCTAAATATATTTAAATTGTGTCAAATACTAATAACTAGCATATTATCTACGAGTCGTGGGTTTAAGAATACTCCTAAGGAGTAAAATGTCTTGTGAACAAGATATTGCTTTAGTTTTATTTTGAACGTAATTATCTTCTGTGTTTTTATTCTTTGGAAAAGTTTAAAATATCAATTCTTAAATTTAATATTTTATAAATTATGGGTTCGAAAGGTATGATCTATTCATCTTTCCTTATATTACATGAGCGTAAATACAGTTTTAATCTTGATCTATTACAAACTGATATTCTTTCAAATTGAATGGTAACTTTTAAAAATTCAGGGGAGGCAGGTTCTTTATCAGTCATACTGTAACACTCGTATTAAGAGAACCACTTATATAGTAAATTAATTTTAAACTGCACGTTGACCATAGCCTTTGACTGTCATTGACTGAGTATAGATAACCAATGATGTAACTAATGTAGTGTTAAAGTCATATTGTCTGTTCACAATCAGGATTTTAGATTTTTTTGTGTTCTAACAAATTGAATAGAATGTAATTGTTTTTGTTTCTCTATCCAAACAAATAGGTTTGAAAAGTTTTATGAGTTTACATACAGGGTAAAAATTAAGTCTGGAACCTCTTTTTCAAATTTTAAACGACAATAGAAAAGAATACCAATGTACATGTGCTTACTGGTGATAGTAACGCACACATCTGCTCAATTACCGACCGGATAACCCCTCTGGTGGACGGTCCACAAGAAGTCTGACAAAATTTTTAAATAGCTGCATAGGTCGAATTAGGTGTAACATTAAAAAAAATTCTCTGTTATTAAAATAAAATGCCACAAACCCGAACTCAAATGGACAATTGAGTAACAAAAGACAGCTGTTCAAATATTCCTTGAATTTGCAATGCTTATTCTGTGACGAGAACGCTAGAAGTCGGATGAAAATCACAAACGTAAGCATAGGTCGATATGCATATCACATTAAAGGTTTTTATTAGTAGAATACAATGCCGCAAATGTAAGCTCAAAATATCAGCTGGGTAAAAAATGGCAGCTGTTCAAAGATTCAAAATGGCAGATTAAAGTAATATTTGAACGGCTGCCATTTTTGACTTGATTGTCCTTTTGAGTTCGGATCGTCCATAGCATAGGAAGGGTTCAAAATAATTTTGCAGAAGGCAATGCAAAATTGATCAAATCGGTTATTTAAAATACATTTAATAAGTAAATAAAATTGTACAAAAAGATAGTGGAATTAAAAATTATATAACTAGGAACTAGGAAGTATAAAAGATCTAACTAGAAAAGACTAGAAACACAACAACAAAGGACGGAATATAAGTAAGATTTCTTATCTTGGGAAGTATTTGAGGCCAATTCCATGAGATTCCTCCTGGAAAAGTTATAACTTCTTATTAAATTTGTACCTTAATTACTAATTAGTGTTAAACATTGTATATTTTGGCAAAAAAGTAAAAGTCTTACCAAGTAAAGAATTGGTAAAAAAAGTGATAGCCAAGCAAGTATTAATATCATAGTACATATTATAAGGATAGTCAAATTATTGTTCTGCAGTAAAAAATGTTGTTGTTAAAAAATGTCAATTGTATTTTTATTTTTTACAATTTTTGTAGCACAATAGTGTTTAACGACACAACACTAAAAAAAACACTATCTTTTATGAGGTAATGTTTACATATTATTTGTTGTATTGTTGCCTTTTGTTATCCATATGGTTTGAGCAATTAACCCTCACATCAGCTGGCCAACCTTTAATAAGTGAATACAGAACAATTCTTTTAAAACTGTTTGAGAAAAATAAATAAATTAACCTTCCCATCACAAAAAATACAAAACAAGGTATCATAACTCTTTGGGATCTCCAATTTGTATTTGTATTTTGGGGGAAAATACCAATGACTTCTGGCTTCACCAGTTAAGTATCAGAAAGCTAAATGAGGGTAGTTAGACACATTGGCGGCTCTACGACCTTGTCAAGGTGGTGGCAGACGCTGCTTATATTATGGCGTTTCATCATATACAGTAGTTCATCAATACTCTGTGTCTCCAAATATTTTTCCCCTTAGTCTGGATTGCAGATGAGTTTAACATAACATGGAAGATCAAGAGTCACAATACTTTTTTTAATGTAATGATTTCATTAAATTTTCTTTGCTCTTAACCAAATTTTAAGATTGGTTTTATTTACTATTACTTACCATGAGACAGATCAATTCTCTTGAAAGAACCCCCTGTTATGACTTTTTCTCATGGTAAGTGCCCCTGAGACGTTCAGGGGGAACCAACTTTTCTAAGTCGTACACCTAAAAGACAAAGTTGGTAAATAGAGATGGTAAATCATTTTTTGGTCATCAGAAAACTGCCTTATCACAGTTTATCTCAGTCTGTTTTCAGCGATGGCCTTAAGTGCAGCACACAGTAAAAAATTATATATTCCATATTTCTTCCAGTATGCGTATGTCTGTGGTGTAAAAATGCGTTATAATAAAGACAATCAATAGTTTAATCAGTTTAGTTTAAATATTTCAGAAGTCTGGGCTGCACGAAAATGACACGATTAATTACACCATGTCAAGTTCTTTTAATGGTCTCCTGTTGTTTATACCGAAAATGTAAAATAAAATTATTAATGTGCCACTAGATAGTCTACATTTTTAGAATCTGTCACAAGTACACACTAACAGAAACTCAATTTAAGTACAAAGGTAATCTTCAACTTTTTGAGTATATTATCATGAGATATTGGCATTTACTTTTGGATACTGCAGCAGCCAAAAGTATTGGTAGCCAATTACAAATTAATGATACAATAATTAATTCCACAGGTAATTGATACTTTTGACCAATTTCCTGACACTCAGATCTTTTTTAAACCGTTAATACAAGCATTTCCAGGCAGCAAATGTGAATTAAAGCATTCATATTTCATACCTGTTCTTTCAATGCTTTCTCTCTAATGACAGCATTCTCTAGAAGCACCTTGACTTTGCTCAATAGTTGACATTTCTGTGCCAACTGTGCTTTAGTGGCTGCAAGCTCCTCGGCTGAAATTTAAATTACGTTGTACAGAACTGTTACCGTACAACTATTTTTTTTATTGTCATCATCTTTGCCTGTAAGTATTTGACACGTTTTTGCACCAAAAATTTGTCACACCATAACAACTTTGTTCTCGGTTCTGCTATTTCACCATGACAGCGTAAAATTATTGTTTAAATTATGTATATTGATATTATTTGATCCTAAGATTCCTGATTATTTTGAAATTTTACCACCAGTGTAAGTGTAGTTAGAGGGCAAATGTGCTTGGCAATTTTTGTTGTAGTTTATAGAAATTTTAAATAAGCCATAGAAAATTTCATGAATGCAACAATTTATTGTAATAGTAGGGAACAAAATTCTAAGGCTTTTAACTTTCAAGTGAAAGAGGTCTAAATGATTCATCTATTTGTGGAAATAGCAAGGATCAAACCTCCTATTCCGTCTCGAAAGTCTTAAGACACTTACCACTAGAGCAACAACTAGTTCACTTTAATAAATGTGCTGTTTTAAATTTAAAATCCTATGGATAGCAGTAATATTATCTTATTGAGCCAAATGTAAAGAAAATCAAGCAAATTTAAATACCTAAATCATTGCAGTCAAAAAGTTTCAGTTTCTCTTTGGCTTGTTTCAGTTCCTCCTCCAAGGCAGAACATTTGTCAATAGCATCCAGATAGTTCTCCTGACATCTTTGTAGTTCAATC